>NC_141070.1:40985416-42255416 GCF_041138505.1 Cibotium barometz | reverse complement strand
GATGATCTGTCATCAAAGTGAATCTTTGACCCAGTAGGTAATGCCTCCACAACTTCAGCTACTAAGAAAGTAGTTCCAGGTCGTGGTGGATAGCATAATTCCTCTCATGTGTTCTGAGTTTTCGGGATTCATAGGCCACTGCATGACCTTCCTGCATGAGTGCACCTCCCAGGGAAAAACCACTGGCATCAGTTACTACCTCAAAGGGTAGAGAGAAATCTGGCAGCTTCAGAACAGGATTGGTTACCAAGGCGGTCTTTAGCTTATCAAAAGCACTCTGGCACCTGGCAGACCATTGAAACGGAATATTCTTCTTAAGAAGATTAGTCAGGGAGGGAAGCTATGAGAGCATACTTTGGTATAAAAATTCTATACCGACCAGTCAATCCCAAGAATCCCCTGACTTCTTTCACTGTCTTCGATTCAGGCCAATCTATGACTACTTGGACTTTTATGGAATCTGGAGAAATTCCATCTTTGGATACCAAAAAGCCTAAGTATTCAACATGGTCGGCAGAGAAAGTGCATTTGCTCTTTTTTGCAAAGAGTTGGTGCATCCTTAAAATCTCAAGAACTTTTCTGACATGAGCTTCATGATCAGCTGCATTCTTTGAGTAAATCAGAATATCATCAAAGAAAACAAGAACAAAATCATCCAAGTATTCTCTGAGAATGTCTTGCATTAAGCGATTGAATGTAGCTATGGGGCATTTGTCAATCCAAACGGCATGACAGTGAATTCATAATGCCCATACTGAGTATTGATGGCTGTCTTCGGGATATCTTGCTCATTAATCCTGATCTGATAATACCCTGATTTGAGATCTATCTTTGTGAAGATATGGGCTCCACTTAGCCTGTCTAGAAGCTCATCAATTCTGGGGATAGGATACTTATTCTTAACTGTTGATTGAGACCTTTGTAGTCCACAGAGAGTCTTAGTGTTCCATCTTTCTTTTTCTGAAAGAGAACTGGCGCACCCTAAGGTGAAACACTGGGTCTTATAAACCCTTGTTCTAACAGCTGTCTATGCTATTCCTTGAGTTCGATGGCTTCAAGAAGTGGCATTTTGTATGTGCGCAGGGCTACTGGCTGAGCTCCGGGGGTGAATTCTATCACATGATCTACTTCCTGAATTGGAGGCATCTCTGTTAATTGTGCTGGGAATAAATCATCATAATCACATAACCATTCAGGTTCTTTAGTTTTTAACTTTGAGTCTACCGGATTCATTTTGACAACATAAATGTGCTACGTCTTTCATAAATGCGCTGCTTCTTTCTAAGTCCTTTTAGTAGTTTAGAAGCCTTACTAATTGCAGACTTGGGGATCGTGAAATTCCGGTTCCTTGAACTTTATTTCTGTGAAGGTCACAGAAGGAAATGGTTCCATTATGACAGTGAATGTCAGCTTAATTTTTGTGGAGCCAATCCATTCCAAGGATCCCGTCGAAAACTCCCAAAGGTATAACTCTGAACTGACACTCAGTTAAATTTCCATCTAGATTGAACTGAATACGATCTGTCTCTCAAGGTGAGTGAAAAGAATCTTGCCAATTCAACTTGCATAGGTTTCCCTGATTTTTGATCTAAGACTAGCTTACGCAAGCATCCAGGGGAAATAAAAGAATGAGTACTGCCTGAATCAATCAAAAGCTTAAAAGGCTTACCCTGATATTCAGCTGGAGTATGGATGACGGAGAATTTATGGTTTGGCCCTTGGTTTTCAATTGCTGCATAAATCTGTCCTCTTTCTTCTTCCACTACTTCTGCTATTGTGACTGCTCTGGCTGGTGCAGTCTGAGACGAAACTCTTTCTCTTTGGTTGCCCTAGTTCTGGGAAGGAGTTCTGAGGCGACTCTGGACAGAGGTAGACGGCTGAGCTGGAGTTCTCCTGGGATTTCCCTGATTTGGGTGAGATGGACCCTAATTTGACTGATAGTAGGAAGGAGCTGGTCTCTGCATTCTTGGTCCTTGACTTCCCTGTCCCCTTGACATGGCAGGAGAGAGTCAGGCAGTCTTTCAACTGGTGACCAAAACCCTGGCATCCAAAACACCGGTTCTCACTTGTGAGCTCATCCCTCTGAATCCTTGAAAGAGGTGGGGCTCCTGAGAAAGTGTTCTAGGGGAAGGGTCTTCCTTCAATTCTGAATCTTCCCGCATCCTGATTCTGAATTGGGCCTTGCTGCCTCTTGGGGGGAGGAAAGTTTGAAGTACTTCCCGGGGTTTGGAATCTTTTAAAATTAGAGGGTGCAAGCTTTGGCGGGCCTTAGCAACAAAGGCTTTGGCAAAGTCCTTTGCCATTCTTATTGCTTCCGCCATTGAGACAGGTTTGGCATTCTTCACTAAGGTGTCCAATGCCTCGTTCATTCCTCGAATGAACCTGGCCATCAACTGCTCTTCATCCAATTGTGGAGAATATTTGAGGAGAAGGGCAAAAGCTTGATGGTACTCTTCAATTGTCGGACTATCTTGCTTTAGTTCCAAGAACTCATTCATTTTAGTTTCAAGGAAGCCCGGAGGACAAAACCTCTTTCTGAGGTAAGCTTTAAGATCGGTCCAGGTCTGGGTATTCCGGTCGAGATGATTAGTCTCGCACAGTGACTCCTCCAAGTGACCCTATCCATTTCCACAATCTTTAACCTGGCAAGAGCCATCTTGCTTCTCTCATTGTAGCCAGTTACATCAAAGTATTTCTCCATTGCCTCAATCCACTTTTCCACTACTTCACCTAACTGCTCCCCTTCACCCTTGAAGGGACCGGGTTGGGATCTCTGCAGGGCTTTTCGAACATCCGGATCTAACTCTTCGTCATCGGTTGGAGGATCCAGTTGCCTTGCACGGGCCGCGCGCCTCACGACTCTGACAAAACGAGATTTTCATCAACTTAACTTTGACAACGGATTTATGATTGTTTAATTTTTACGATTTATTCTTTAAACAGATAATTATTTCATCATACATCATGAAACAAGATTTACTCTGAAAATTTTATTAACCATATTCACAATCATGAAGAAAATTTAGAATTTTTTTACAAAACATCGTTTATTATCAAAAGTTTTCGATATATACATAGAGCATCATGGCTCCCAAAATCACTGCCTCAATCGTATACACATAAAGAAGCGAAACTACGAAGGAGACATGCCATGGTACACACGATTCATTACAGAAAGAAGTGCTATAATTCTACTTCTAGGGATAAAGTGGCTTAGAAGCCTAAAAATTTGGCATGAAATTCTGAAGTTCCTGGGTGAATGAGCAAAGAGTTGTACATGCTAAACAAGCCCTAGCCTTATCAGAATCATGGCTAAGGAAATATTTTGCCTGAGCCTCTGATGCCGTTGAGACTGGTACTCACATTAATACATCGTCCTCCACAAAACCACATATACCGACGTCACTCAAGAGGATCAGGAAAGTAAAGACTCTCAAAATGACGTGCGAGTCTCACTCTGCTTACTCGGGGCTTACTCGGGATGTAGCAGAGTTTATGAGGTGCTCGAATGCAAAGGCTATCATATCCTGACTCTGAGAGAGCTCAGGAGTGCCAGATAGATTTGGGGTATCCATCTATAAATTTCCAATTCAATTTATGAGTTTTTCAATTTTTTGAAGTTCATTCAACATAATATTAACAAGCGAAAACATTATTTTCCAGATTTACTCTAAAATTTTAAGCAATTTCTGTTACTGTTACATAAATTTACAACAGCGCTCTGATACCAACTGTGAGATCCCACTGCCCCCTCTACGCACCGGGATTCCTGGATGGTAGCAGCCAGCGGAAGTAGCTTCCTCTTGCACAAGTCAGGGTTTCTCACTCGCGACCTCACCCTCGAATGTCCGGACACGAGACTAAGCTGGTGGTCATTCCAAAAACCGAAACCGAGAAAATTTCCCATGCCCAGAAAACGGGGACGATTCCACCATTTTTATTTTCTTAACGAATTTTTCTAACGATGTCAAGGTATTGAACTAACCTTTATCTGATTAAACCGAATAGAAGGGAAACTCTTATAGACTTAACTTGAAGGAATCAACGCTTTTTTCCTAATTGAATCAAGCACAGCCGCCCGTTGATCTATTCATTTGAGAAGTCTTCAGGTTATTATTTAACTATTTGATTTCTAAGCGTTATCCTATTAATCAATTTATTTATTAAAACTCTACTGATTCTAGCCTAACCCCATCCTCCCATGGGTTAGCCACCGTCCAACCACCGGAATTGGTAGAACCAGACAAGTACTCACCCACCCATAATTGAATGCCTTTCTTAACTTTTGCTTTAGAATACAGATACGCACACACTCCTCTTTAAACTTTAACTTTTAAAACAATCCATTGACAACAATCATTGGTTATAGATGTCATAACTCAAAATTTCCATTCAATCCTTGTTTCTCATCACAAAACAGTATCACTCTGGACTCTCCGTTGACACCAGCAGGTCAGCAAACGAGATCCAGTAACAGATTACAATAATTTTTCTCGTCATCATACACATATATATATCTTGCATGACATACGCATGGGTGTCCTAAGCACCGCGAGCCCGTGCATCGCTTGGTCAGAATCCTCCAGGATCGTCCTTAGGTGTCCTGGCACTTCACTCAGGGACCGCTTCGTCGGCCCTTGCCCATCGTACCGGAAGCACACCATTTTATACCATACCCAAGCTGGTGGCAAGACCTGGGTAGGTTTTTGCCGCATGAGCCATCCTTTGAACACTCCTCGCCAGCTGTTGCAACCGAACTTCCCTTAGAAAAACATATATGCCAAATGCTCCCTCTAGCATTAGACAGTCCTTTACGAAAACAGGGTTTCTATGCAAGTTTTCAGTTTTGATTTTTCTTTTGAATACAATGGTATATCTTAAATCTGTATCCCAATACTTCTAGATCACAGGTCTGGATTCCCAAGCAGAATTCCTCGAATTCTATAATCTTGATCCTCAGATCAAAATCAAAGGTCTCAACTTAGTTTCAGATTCAGTGGGTGATTTGAGTGTAGATTACTGAACTGGTCACATCGTCTTTTCTTGAAACTGACGAGGGAGATTAAGTCTCGGTCAAAGTCTGATTCAGGGTTCGAGTCTAGAAAGGTTCTCCCTGAACTATCTTTATTGAAGGGTAATATTTCAATTACTACTTTACTGAGTTTCATTCATTAAGTATTTTGCTTAACTGAATTCAAAACTAATCTCACGAATTGCTATGAGGAATAAATTACTCATTTATCTAAAATTTTGATTTTGATAGTTTTTCTAGATTTTCTCATTACCATCCTAGAGAATATGAAACGGTAGAATTTTCCTTCAGAGAGTATTTACTTATTCATTTATTAATATTCATGGGATTTAAACATAGGATTAAAGAGAACTCTTATTTTCATATAAAAATTCTGTATGCATCTATTTATGCATAAAATCCAACTTCTATGGAAATAACACTTTTATATAAAAGAAAATCCTTTTATGCATCTATTTATGCATAAAAATCAATTTTGATGAAAGTAACACTTTTATAATAAAAAAATTCTTTTATGCATCATTTTATGCATAAAAACCAATATTGATGAAAGTAACACTTTTATAATTAAAAAAATTTTCTTTTATGCATCATTTTATGCATTAAAAAAATTCTTTTATGCATCATTTTATGCATTAAAAAAATTCTTTTATGCATCATTTTATGCATAAAAATCAATATTGGTGAAAGTAACACTTTTAGAATAAAAAAAGTTCTTTTATGCATAAAAATCAATATTGATGAAAATAACACTTTTATAATAAAAAAATTTCTTTTATGCATAAAAATCAATATTGGTGAACGTAACACTTTTAGAATAAAAAAAGTTCTTTTATGCATCATTTTATGCATAAAAATTAATACTGGTGAAAGTAACACTTTTAAAATTTAAAAAAAATTCTTTTATGCATCATTTTATGCATAAAAATTAATATTGATAAAAATAACACTTTTATAATAAAAAATTTCTTTTATGCATCATTTTATGCATAAAAATCAATGTTGGTGAAAGTAACACTTTTAGAATTAAAAAAATTCTTTTATGCATCATTTTATGCATAAAAATCAATATTGATGAAAGTAACACTTTTATAATAAAAAAAATCTTTTATGCATAAAAATCAATATTGGTGAAAGTAACACTTTTAGAATAAAAAAATTCTTTTATGCATCATTTTATGCATAAAAATCAATATTGGTGAAAAAACACATTTACAATTAAAAAAAATCTTTTATGCATCATTTTATACATAAAAATCAATATTGATGAAAGTAACACTTTTATAAATAAAAAATTTCTTTTATACATCATTTTATGCATAAAAATCAATATTGATGAAAGTAACACTTTTATAATAAATTTTTTTTATCCAATATGCATCTTTCTATGCATAGAATTTAAATCTGATGAAAATCACTCTTTTATAATAAAAAAATAACCAATATGCATCTTTCTATGCATAGAATTTAAATCTAATGAAAATCACTCTTTTATAATAAAAAATAGCCAATATGCATCTTTCTATGCATAGAATTTAATTTTAATGGAAATAACACTTTTATAATAAAATATTTCTACTATGCATTTTTCTAAGCATAGAATGAAAATAACACTTTTAGAATACACAAATGATGGAGATTACTCTTTTTGAATAATAAAAGATAAAACTTATTTCATAAATTTTAAGAAAATTTTGCCATAACCTCCTTTGTATGGCTGACCATTTTTTAATTTTTCCTATCTTAATTTACTTAAAAATTATCCCCAAATGGTTTAAAGCATTCTAAAGTAAACAATTTTCACTTTTAAAAAAGAAACAATATGAAAAGTTGAATTCCAACAATTAGATTACTTATCTAGGATAAAGAAAGGCTGAATTTAAGAATGAGAGAGGAGGAAAAGCCTTTCCAACAAGGCATAGCATCAATTTATCATTTTAAAGATAACAAAAATTTAAAAAGAATAACCATTAAAAGAATAAGAAAAAGTAGGATTTCTAACTTACATGAAATTCTGGAAGCTTTCCTTTGGCTTGATGGTTTGAGGGATCTACTCTTGTTTGCAACAAGAGTGGCCACCAATTCTTTAGAAGAGGGAATGGTCAAAAACTAATGAATTATTAAGAAATTCACAGTTTCTGGCTCTAGGGGAGAAGAGTAGAGTAACAGTGCATAAAACACTATTAAGCTTCAACAAAGGGGAAGGCTTCTATTTATAGGAAAAAGTGAGCTTCTAACCAAGCAAACTGATTCTAGCGAGATCAGTTTGGTCAATTTTTGACCATTTTTAGGTCAATTTAGCTTACTTTTTGGAACTAGACTTGAATTAGAAGAGAGGAGAGATGAAATATCTCAGTTATTGGGAATTTAAAACCTCACCACAAATGTGAAATAGGCGCCTCCTTCATGAGGGGGAATCCCCACTCTGAGGTGTCAAAATTTTATTTTTTTAGTATTTCCTTTAGTCCTTAGTCCACTCGTCATCTTATGTGAGTATTTACTCATTTTTGGGGGGGATTTTCTTTATTTCTTCTATTTATCTCCTCCTACATTTGGATGAATCTGATTGGCTCCTCAGAACCTTAATCTAAAATTTTTCAAAAATCTAGACCCCTAGGATAAGGCCTTTTAAACAGATTATAACTGATTTCTAATGCACCTTCTGAAAATCTTTTGAAACTTCTATTTTGGGGGAATTTATTTTAATAAGAAGAGATATTTTTCCATCCAAAAATATCTAAAATCTGAATAACCTCTCTCTAGAGAATATTTTCTCTCTCTAGGCCAAAACAGGTAGAAACGAGATCTTTTATATTTCTGAAGAGGGATTTGATTACAAGGGAAGATACTGGATATCTTGAGAGGCTAGGGAGGAATCTTACAGTATATGTATACATATACATATACATATACATATACACATATATATATATGTATATGTATATGTATATGTATATGTATATATATACATATACATATACATATGTATTTATATATGTATATGTATATGTATATGTATATGTATATGTATATATGTATATATATATATGTATTTATATATGTATATGTATATGTATATGTATATATATACATATACATATACATATACATATACACATATATATATATGTATATATATATGTATTTGTATATGTATATGTATATGTATACATATACATATATATATATATATATATATATATATGAGAGAGAGAGAGAGAGAGAGAGAAAGAGGGAACATAAAAAATCTCAGCCGCCGCCGTCGCTATCAAGACAAGAACCAAAATAGAGAGAAGAGTCGACGATGATGCAATCAAAGCTTATAAAATCCCAAGACTCAACCGGGCTCTAGCTGTCCCTCCACAAGACACAAAACATGCCCATAACCAGGCTAATCAAATGAGGTAGAGATGCCTAGGTTAGTGCAAAGCTAGATTTCATGGTTAACATTGTGTGACAAGCTACCCATCATCGCTCACAGTTTACCAATATACATGCTATATTGGCTATCCTAAATTCTTCCATTCTTATGGAAAAAACCCAACCTCTTTCACACCCACCTTATATCAGCCAACTTGGTTGCACATCAACAATCAATTCTTCCATTCTCATGGAAAAACCAACCTCTTTTACACTCGCCTTATATCAACCAACCTCATTGCACATCAACAATCAATTCTCGATCTCAAACCATGTGTAATATCTCAAGAAAACGGTATGTTGAAGTTTCACCCGCCCCGAAGGGCTTCTACATAGGCCCACCTTTTTCCAATGCCCATTCATGATACTTGCAATATACACAAGGTCTCTACATCTAGTTTAAAAATCCGTTGATATACATTATTGGTTGATCTGCAATCAAGTTTGCCAGTCGCATTTGATTTTATCACTCAAAACGCCATTGCTCATATAACATCTCCACTGTTGGATAGGTGTCATCTTCAGATGGTGTCACACTAGTGGCACACTCTTTAGCCTCTAGGCATTTTTGGGATTTATAGCATTCATTTCCATTTTTTCCTATTTACACATTTTTGGGTGGAGGAAAGGGTGGAGGAACTTTTCTAGAGATCCGTTCATCTTGTGCCTATATATATGAGGCATTCTAGTTCATTTCTAATCAAGTTGGCTAGTGGTTCATTGATGAGTTCTTGAGTACATTATCTCTTCTCTCATCTCTTCTTTCTCACATGGTATCAGAGCAAGGTGGTGGCGCACATAGAGCCTCCTTATCCTTCTTCCTCTCTACCTCTAGTCCTCTTCAACAACCCCGCTTTCAATGGCATTTTTCATTTTTTTTGATTTTCTGCTAAACGAATGCGTTTTTTAGGTTTGTGCCCGCATGACCTACTGGAATCATCGTGGTCTACAACTTTGCAAGCAGAAGAAAGTTTTTGCAAATTCCTCACCATTTTTGAGTTATTCTTCGCAGGGCTGCCTACCTGCATGTAGAATTTTTGCTTTGCCTTTTTTTGCAGAAGCCCTTACTCATCATCCTTGCACTCATTTAATGATGCAAAAGGCTTCAAACCAGCCCCTTACCATCCTCTACAAGTGTGTTTTTAAAGAACTTCAATCCGAGTCCTACAACTCTACTTGCGGTGAAAACATTGCCAACTAGTTTTCCCTACATGCGGTAGGGAAAACATTGCCAACTAGTTTTCCCTACATGCGGTAGCGTTTTTTTTTGGAGGCTTCTTGTGGAGAGATTTGTAGCCATTTCTTGGCTGTGTTTTCATCATCAACTTCAGCCCTCTTCCTGGTGTTTTGAGGTACATATTCATCCTCTTTTCTACACCTTTCTACCGGCTGAAAATTCCACTTTGCTACACACTTTGTGTTTGCATTTTTTGTGGACAATCAACTCCTCCATACTCCTTCTACCTAAGGCTACATTCTCAGCCCTCTTTTGGTGGTTTCTACGGAGTCTATTGGTTCATATATTGGCTGCGTTTTGTGGCTGCGTTTTCGCACTATCTTTGTGCATATTTTGGATACTTCCTTGGTTTGGATAGCCTATCTATTGGCTACATTTTTGGAGGTACGACACTTCTTCCCTTGTGTTTTCCCACCCTCCTCTCCCTATGGGATCTCGGAAGTCCTCTACTCCAAAAGACAAAGGCAAACTTGAAGATACTATGGATCCTACATCTCCTACTACGGTTGGACCGGCAACTACTACAACAGAAGTTGGTGCAATTCCTTCTTCGGTAGGTGCTTCTACTTTCTCTTTTTTGCATATCCATTACCTTCTACGGATCCTTTCTCTCTTTCTTCTTTGTCCTTTATGCCTTCCTATCCACATACTTCTATGCCCTCTATGGTATATCCCCCTACATTATCTATGCCTTTTATGGCAACTTCATCTACTATGATTCCTCCTTCTACTACTTCCACTACTACTCCTCTCCCCACTCAATCATATCAGCCCTTTAACCCATTCACTCAATCTTTGAGCCTTCCAAGTCTTTCTAATTCACAAAAGCTTACCCCAAACAACTACCACACTTGGTCCTTGTTTATGCAACTTCTTTTGGAAAGCACTGGGGTGTGGTCTATAATCACTTCTCCTCATATGGTGCCTTCTCAATATCAAACCTATATGGATGCACGGGCCAAAGCTTTACTTGTGCATGGCATGTCTACATCGATTGTGTCTCGATTTCTTTCTACAAGGAGTACGGCTCAACAATTATGGCACACTATACAAATGTAATATGGAAGACTTTCAACGGTTAAGATGGCTAAGTTGGAAGAAGATTTGGATAAGCTTTCTATCTCCGAATCCGACAACATAGTGGAGAAGCTTGGAGAATTCAATCGAATCAAGCGGCAACTTGAAGAGTATGGTACATTGGTAAGCAATCCGGTCCACAAGCTACTTGGTAAACATCTTTCTTCGAGTTTCTTTCCCTTCCTTTGAAGAGACTATGGGTCTTCTTCATGATAAGTGCCTTACTCGCAAGCAAAACAAAAAGGACTCGGCTTTTGTAAGCCAAGGCAAGGGCAAAGGCAAAGGCAAGGGGAATGAACAACGCAAAGGCTCTAATTCCAATGCTAAAGATTCTTCAACCAAAGGCGACAAGGACAAATCAAAGGATTCTTCCAAGGAGTGCACTTTCTGTGGTCGTAGTGGCCATACGGAGGATCGTTGTTTTGCTAAGAAGGCGGCATCCAAGAAGGTAAAAGCTGAACTTGAATCCAAATCTAAGGGTTCTTCTACATCAACATCTTCTCAAGACAAAGACAAAAAGGAAGACCGTAAAGCCAAGGTTGCATATGTTGCTATGTCTTCTACTTCTTCATGTGACACGTCACTTGTGGTAATCAAAGATCTTGATACGCATACTGCGGATGAGTGGATTGCCGATAGTGGTGCTACCTCTCACATGACGAATAGTTCTTCCTTATTGGAAAACCATAAGTCTATCTCTTCATCATCAGTACACATTGGTGATGCTTCGTCTCTCCCTATGATTGGTATTGGTGATGCTTCGTCTCTCACTGGCTCTAATTTGGATGGCCTTAAGGGAAGGAATTGAGAGCGACCAGGAGCTGGAGTGGGCTGATTGTGAATGGGTGCTAGATGAAGATGGTTCTGAGGATGTAATGGATGTCCAACTTTGTAAAGACGAAGACCTGTATTGGAATAAAGTTTGTTTATGTTCTTGGGTCTGGTGTTCTGGGTGTGCTTGTATCAGTGTGTGAAAGTGTGACACTCTATAAAGGCATATACAGCTATACCGCTTCCCTGTCATCATCGTCGATCTCATTGGCAGGCAGCTTTGAGGGTTCTTCGATATCTTCATGGAACTCTTGAGTATGGCATTTCTTATGCAGGTGGAGATACACTTATTGGTTAGTCAGATTTTGATTGGGCAGGGTGTATTGATACTAGGCGTTCCATGTCAGGCTATTGTTTTATACTTGGTAAAGGACTTGTTTCTTGGAAATGTCAAAAGCAGCGAATTACTTCTTCTTCATCGACAGAAGCAGAGTACAAGTCATATCTTGATGCCACTTCTGAAGCACTTTGGCTTCAGCAAATTCTGAATCACCTTGGATGTTCATCTACTCAGATTCACAGAGTGCTATTGCTTTAGCCAAAAATCCAGTTATTCGAGGATGATCCAAACACGTTGATGTTCATTTTCATTTTGTTCGTGATTGGATTTCTGAAGGTCGCATTCAACTTGAGTATTGTCCTACCAAAGATAATGTTGCTGATTTGTTTACTAAGCCTCTTCCTCGACCTACCTTGGATTATCTTCTTCAGCGTGTTGGCGTTGGTCCTCCCATCTGGACCTGAAGAGGAGGTGTTGGATAGGTGTCATCTCCAGATGGTGTCACGCTAGTGGCACAGCATTTTTGGGATTTATAGCATTCATTTCCATTTTTTCCTATGTACACATTTTTGGGTGGAGGAAAGGGTGGAGGAACTTTTCTAGAGATCCGTTCATCTTGTGCCTATATATATGAGGCATTGTAGTTCATTTCTAATCAAGTTGGCTAGTGGTTCATTGATGAGTTCTTGAGTACATTGTCTCTTCTCTCATCTCTTCTTTCTCACATCCACATTATACCACGTGAAAGCATTTGACATTAGCAGTTGTTTTCTTTTTCTCGAAGTCCTAATTTCTGCAACACGTCTTGTTCGTAGGCGTGTATTTCCCAAGTTTCAATTGGCAATTTTGATTGACATGTTTTACTTATAAATATCTTGAAGTGTCGAACGAAAATGAATCTGTAAACATACTTGGAAAGGGTGCTAGAGGCACGTTCACTATCAATGAACTGCACGACTACGCTTATGATTGATGGAGATCTTGAAGTACCTTGTAAAAAGGATAATTACAAATTGGTTAGCACATCTGAAATCTGAGTTACATGTCGTTGTTCAAGTCATACGAATTTTGTACTTGTTTGTGCGAGTGAAAAAAAACATACATAAAGTATGGCGGAGAGATGGCACAATCCTCCCAAAAATTTATGAACATAAGGAAACATGCCCTTCTCCCATTTCCTAAATAACACTCTTGGTATCGAAAGTGGACCAAAGATACACCTTCAGTGTTGAAAGTGGCCATTAGTTTGTTCGAATATTAAAGAGAGAGAAATAGGAATACCTTTGTCAGCCTTCTGCGATATTGAAGTCGATGACGTGACGAATCTCATGTGATATTGTTTCACGATCACTGATTATTGTAGAGCTATAACTGTTGTCGGTGTGCACGAGTTACCTTCAACCTCATAACCAAAGCCGCAATCTGCAAAAAAACTTTCAAATCATGAACAAAATTAAGATGCAGGTAAAGCTTCTCCTGCAAGTGGCTATCAAGGCATCTTGATCAAATAGTTAAGCCTAAAGAGGGCATGCTTAATGAGCTTCTTTCTCGGGATGTTGTCTCTTGGAGTGCATCAATTACAAGATATGTATAGCATCGCCAAGTGTGGTGCTTTGGCAAGAGCACTGCCCTTGGCATACATATCAAGCACAGTCCTCTAAAAAGTACCATTTGCCATACATGCACACAAGGGCGGATCACACAAAAATACAACCAAGTCTCAGCATGTAGAATGTTACCGTATTCAAAGTCCAGAGTGCAGCTGGAAAACTTTGAACAAAGCGACAAGGCAAGGTCACGATGATGCATGGTGAGGCCATTAGGGGCAGGTAGAGGTATGCTTTGGTGGTGAGGCTAGGGATGATGGTTGCCCATGAGATAGCTGTGTGACGAGAAGCAAGGAGAGGGAGTCTTTGTAGCAGTGTGTGGGGAAGGTTCAAACTTCGCAAGCACAGTGTGTTGGTAGCAGTGTGTGAGCATTTGTCTTCAGCCTTGGCTTTTGTTGCATGCTATCCTTGGCTTGCATTTTTTTAACAATGACATGGGAGTTTTCCTCATGCAAGCTTGCGTTTTGGCTGGGCTTGCAAAAGCCACATGGATACCACCTAGTTGCTTCTCCTTCTTCCCTTTTAAAAAAGGGTGTTAGGCTTCCCAAGGTAATAATGTGAAGAAGTTACTCTTAAGACATGCCATCACTTTTTGCTATAAGACTAGGTAGATTCAAACCTTCTATCTTCCTTATAGGAGGCAAGGGCGCTACCATTGGGATAGACTCCAACAGGCCACGGTGCCACCGCTAAGATAAATCATAATAGCCCCTTTTGTTGATATGGCCACAAGCTAAATTAAAAAATGGAAAAAAAAAAGGAACAACCTATTTAACAAATGTCTTCAAACAACAATTGCTTATGCTTCCTTATTTTATTAATATTAACAAGTAATTGAGAATCTTGACTCCTTTATTTTTTGGCCGCTTAGCATCTTAGCTCCTCCACTGGAACCCTTTTTAGAGATTTTCCCCTTCTTTGTGCTAACCTTCTCAGTCCCCAAATTCAAACAGCCTCTTTCTGCCCTGACATGAGATGGCTAGTTCTTGAGTTCTTCCAGAGAGCTTTGAGCTTTCAGATCTTCCAGGGGCATTGTCCTTTGAGTCCTTGTCCTTTTCCTTCTTTGCTCCTGGTTGAACCTTACCTTTGAAGAGAGTGTCGAGGTATGGCCCGATTTTTGTTTTTGTATTTAGCTTGGTGAGCTTCCCAATCTGCTCTTTGAGATTGTGGTAGAGCACTTTTGCCTATGCCACCCTTGTGCCTGCTTCTGTAGCTTTCACCATGCCAAATGTTTTCCTGGACATTATGCATTCAAGTGGTCTTAGTGTCATCAATGGTGGCTAAGAGGTTAGATGTCACTAAGTTGGCCCCTACCTATTTCCCAATGTGAACCCTACCTACTACTAGGCTTGATTTTTGAGACGGGCCTCATGCATGTTTTTTTTGGGGGTATTTGGATGTAGAAAACTTGCAAAAATAACTATAACCTATCAAAAAAATACACATAAACTGTGAAAAACTTGTAATTTTCCATCCCTTCCGGTCAAATTTGCTGGTCAAATTTGACGGGCAAAGGTGCCCATCAAAAGGCAATCATGCTGCCTACTTGCCTGATGTGAAGTGTTTCCTTTTTCGAAAAAATTATCTCCTATATTTATTTATTTATTTGCATATTTTTCTTTTTTAGAATTGGTCATCAAAATTGGTGCTCGCACAACTGCCCAAGCAATACTCACACAAATTCACTAACAGATTTACGAAACCAATACGGTCGATATCGCCTCACGAGTCAGCGAGCGCACACTCGTGCAAGCGTTACGGTAGGTGTCGTACCATATCATCGGGAGTTGGTAAACCTCCGATGACTTTCACTGGGAATTCCCTAGCTATTTCTACTGCTTTCGTGCCCATTTCGGGATAAACTAAACCCTCTTCCACAGAAAGCAATTCTAATAGGTGCCCGCCACCTTAAAGGGCAACAAGATCGTCAATGCCACACAAGCACATTCATGCGACCAAGGTGCACACGTACTAGCCACGTAACGGGAATAATTTTACACATATTGCCTTGGATGCGTCAGGCGTCCGGACCCACAAGAGGCCAGCCTTCCTTTTGGCGGGCACCCTTGTCCCCATCAAAAATTTAATGGGCTTCATGTTGAGTCACGGCGCATGCACGCAACCGTACCCTCTACCTTGGGCTTCAAAATTGAAGGCTAGTTTCTTAGTAAAATTTTATTTAGGTGGTGGCCTTCCTTTGATCCTCAATATTTAAAGTTGGGCTTCTTTCTCAACATTAAAATGGGCTTTCAAGCCCACCTTCAAATTTCAACCCATCCAACTACTCAAAGAAATGCTTAATTAAACTCATTATCAAAACAAACCACTTATATGAAAAGAATTTAAAGTGCAATGCTTGAGATTAAACGAATTGGGATCAAAGAGTCAATGTTCAAGCTTCACAGAACTCCCCTCGTGTGACCTCTATTAGTTTTCTTGAGAATATATTAAGTGTGGAGTTGAAACCTAAGTAATCACACTTACAAATTCAAGTTATTGAGGTTTTGTTATCTAAAAAGTTAAAACCCAAATACCATTATCTTTGCAAGTATGAACACATCTTTTCTCCACCTTCATTTTGTGTTAAAGTGTGGCACCTTAAAATTATCACAAATAGTGGGGCCCTCTCTCTCTCTCTCTCTCTCTCTCTCTCTCTCTCTCTCTCTCTCTCTCTCTCTCTCTCTCTCTCTCTCTCTCTCTACACACACATGCACATGCACATGCATGCACACACACACACACACACTTTTGTTACAACCTTGGTAGGGTCTTGCTAAGTCATAGTGATAACACTATAAGTATTGTGGAAGGTGTAACAAGGCTAGAAATTGACTATTGAAAAGTGAGCTAATAGCCTCATAAAAGTAGGATTATTAGAATGGACTCGTTTAGGAATAAAGTTTTTACTCCATGGTCATGTAAGATGTTTGGGCTTACAATTGCATATTGGTGGAGAGTGATAATAGGTAAGGGGGCATATATAAGTGAGTAAGGTTGGGAATAACGAAGCATATTACACAATATTGTATGGATCTAGATCTAGACTAGTATATGAGGTTGGTATACTCTATAACAATATAATATTGTAGCAATACAATGTCATGGCAAGGGTTACGGTTATTACATATGAAGCTAATGCCATTGGGGAAAAAATGTTTCGGCTTCAAATGCCTTATAGGGGGCATCATAAGCCTCGTTACTTACAGTAGGTAGTAATAAGCATAATCTATGAGGCATTATAAGATTTTTGGACCCTCTAAGGGCCTTCTCTCTCTTCCTTAAAGTGCAAAAGAAAGTATACAAAATGGTAACTTTCTCTCTTCATTTAGAATCTAAAAGATTACACTTAGGTAAGATTACACTTAAATAGATTCAACCCTTTCTTTATTATGACAAGGTCCTTTTGTCTGATTCTAAAAATCTTAAAAAATACCTATCCACTTCAATAAAAATGCATATTCTATTCACATAACTCCTCGGACCCACCGCCTATCTTTTTCCCTTCTATATCTATTAGATTTGAACATTATGCATTTTGAAAGTAAGCTAATTTAAAATTTCTTTGTGTAGAATTTAAACTTTTCTTATTTTTAATCCACTACTTTCTCTATGCTTTTAGAGTCTCTTAAGTATTTTCACTATTTGAGTTTCCCTTCTTGTTGGGAGAGAAACTTGAATTTATGTGTTTAGGCCTTTTGTATCTCATAACATCTCATTTCCTTACATCATGGTTGTTTTTTCCTTTCATGTTTTAGATCAAGTACATCTTCTCCCTTTATTTCATAAATGGGTAGTTGAGACATCCTTAAACCCAATAGTATCCAACACATGAGGACAAGAGCTAGAAGGATAATGTTCTTTTTGGTTTTTAAGTACCATTATGTAGTGGAACTTAAAAAACTTAAAAACATTAACTCCTTTATTGTTCTTTTTGTTAAGGACAATCTAAGCACATCAACCAATTTGGATTCCCATCATTCTGATGTGGATTGGAGCTTTTTTATGTTTTTAAACATTGAAATTTTACCATGTATTAGAATTGATATTCTTTTATCTACTACTCTTAGAGTCTTTCTATAAATTTCTCATATTTTCTCTTAAGTTTTCTTTGATTTTACCATTTTGACTTTTCCTTAATTTTTTATAATAAGCTTCAATGTTTGGCATCTGATATAGTTATTGTTTCCTTTTATGCTTTAGTTTATATCTCTTTTTTTCCTTCATTTGATTCATTGAAGGTTAGGAAATCCTCAAAATCAACCAATCTCCAACTTGCTTTAGTTTATATCTCTCTTTTTCCTTCATTTGAATCACTGAAGGTTAAGAAATCCTCAAAATCAACCAACCTCCAACATGCTAAATATGTTTAAAGAGATTTAGAAAGACATGTAGGATATTTTGATGTGCAAGTGCGCCATTATCAAGTGGAACTCATTACTCCCTTCATTGTTCTTTCTATTAGATGCAAGCTAAGCACATCAAAAGCAGTGATTATTTGGTCTATATTTCAAGATGAAAAGAAAGAGTTATGGAGCTATGTTATTTGGTTTATTTATCTTAAGTGACGATGTGACATTTTTATGTCATATTATTTTGTTGTTGAAGATAATAATGTTATTTTTCTCAATGTAGCTAACTCCATATAGCAAAGGTGTTAAGTTTGAAGGTACTCAATAGGACAACGTATTATACTTTGATATTTAAGTGTCTATTCAAGTGGAATTAAAAAATTCATTATTTATTTTATTAATCATTATATTTGGAACATATTTTAATAAACGTAAAATTATTATTTCATCTACTATTATATCAAGAATGGAAGAAATAATTTTGAAGGTTTGTTGTTCTGTTAAAAAAAAGGATTTAGTATTTAAAAATGATATTCTTGTATAAGCAATACGCTCTTTGAGCCTCTTGCACATGCTGAGAAGAATGCAGGGGTGAGGGTGAGCTAGAGGTTCTTGCAAGCAAACGCACACATGAGTAGACAAGCACACAAGAGACATGGATGGCTGAATTTTCTTCTATTCTCTTCTCTTCTCTATAGTCATAACATAAAGATAAGAGTACATATTATAAGGGAAAGTACTCTCCTATTATAACATACAAAGGTTGGTCCATAATGTGAATTGGACTACATGAGTTGGAACTATAAATATCCCATATCTCTAGTAAACCAAAATGGCTATCAAACAGCCTGTAAACCACTTGTGGCATATCACCTATAATCTCACCAACCATGACAATGGTGTATCACCCATATTCGCACTAGAGTTAAGCTCGATATCTCAAACACTCCCCCTTGAGCTCAACTCCATACCTTACGATTCAAGTAAGCTCATGAACTCACGGAGCTTCTCCGTACCTGAAAGAAAGTAGCATCTAGATTATCCTAGATTTAGCCTTGGATTAGTCTAGATTATGGGGATTAGCCTAGATTTAGAGAGAGAAGAGAGAGCAAAAGACTTGTGTCTTAACTATCAAAAGGTACCAATAATATGGTGTATGTAGCCTATATACATGACCCCCTTTCACACTTTCATAAGTGTTGTCCATGAGCATGGTCAATTGGCCTTGGGCCCTTTATTCATATGAGACCATTCCACTTTGTTATTACAAACCATCCCCTCCCAAAAGGTTTCGTCCTTGAAAAACCATTGATATGTACAATTACAATCCTCATGGATGGAGTATATATCAATGGACTCATGTTAAACTTGAAGCTCATGCTTATACCATATTATATGGGAGACCAAAATCACGTGTATATGGCTGTAAACTGCTCAATATACCCTCAAAACAAGCCATAACTTCTTCCCCATAATGGCATAAGAACCTTGAGTAGCTTCTAATCATTATGCATCCAATTTCCAATGGTATAGGGCTCTCCACTGTGAATTTACAGTAATTTCCAACAAGTTAATTCATTGTTTATGACCCTCATTAGACTTCCAAAATGCATCCAACAACCCTTCAAATCCTTCCAATGTAGAGGTAGGTTGCCAAGAAGCTTCTTCATTAAGTAGCCCCTCGCCATTTGACCAAGTACTCCACTAATGTACGGTTGCTAAGGACTCTTTCTCTTGTACCCAAAATCGCTTTCGGCACATGCTTAATCATTCCCAATGAAAGAAAATAGTATCTAGATTATCCTAGATTTAGCCTAATTAGCCTATATTAACTTAGGTTTAGAGAGAGAAGAGAGAGTAAAAGTGTTAATCCCATTTTGGATTAACAAACATGATCCTCCAATTGAAGACATTAATAAGTGTCATGAAACGGCACTATAAAAGTTGTACATTATGAGATATTGGCCACCCAAGGCCTAGTAAAGTAAGTTCTGGGCACCCAAGTGTGAATAAGGGCCAAATGTATATAAGGCATTTTCTCATAATGAAAAGACACAATCACCTTTGTGCTATAGAGAGCTCTCCCTTGTGTCTTAAGAGAGATTGAAGGAGAGAGAGAGCATTCTAGCATTGTTCCTCTTTTATGCTTGTGTGAGAGAGTGATTGCCTTATGCGGTGTGCGAGCGACTCTACAATGACAGCATGGAGGTGGAGCTTAGAGGTTGGAGCTTAACAAGCGAGCTTGGAGGCCTCAAGGGACTCAAGTTTGAAGCATTGGTAAGTGCCCTACAACAGTTGTGATCTATTGCTCATCCTTTAGGTGAATGTGTAGAGTTCTCTCTTGGAGGTGTGGTAGCCCATAACATTTTTAACGTTGCTGCCAGGGAAACATCTTTGTTTCTTCCATCCTCTTGGAGTTTCAGCTCCCATTGCATAAGATTCATGATTGCCCTTGCATTCTGGTAGTGCATTATGTGGAAAATGAATGGATAAGATGTGTGTGGTAGGAAGAAATCGTGAGAAATTGGTTGTGATGTTGTGTATAATTGTGGTGGAGTGGTCTTAGGATAGAGCTTCACTATTTTTTTCTTGTTAATCTTGATATTTGCATCATTGAAAGCACCAACATGAATGAGGAGGTTGGTGTTCTTTTTTTTCTTGTTTTTCATAAATTTACAAAATCAAAAACATAAGGAACCATTGACTGTGCCAAGAACTTGCATTCCCTTCTTTAGGTGGGGCACAATCAATTTGGGATCAATTGGATAAGTATTACACACCCAAAATCTTAAACTTTCGACATGAAAAGTTCCATGTGAAACTGCATAAAAATGTTCACATCATGAAACATTTTTTGTAGCTTCACATCGTGAATCACTTGCGAAATCAGTGCTGTAATTAACTCCGAAAATCATGAGATTGCCTTGCCAAAAATAGGTAACCTTATCCAGATAACTCTAACGCCGCGAAGTCTGCCAAATTTTTTGAGCACGTGAAAGTTTAGCAAAGCATTCATGACGTGAAACCTTCTGAAGTTGTTCACGACGTGAAACCTTCTGAATTTGTTCACAGCGTGAAACCTTTTTTGTTCACGACGTGAAACCTTCTCTGCAGACTCACGGGTTGGCCAAATTCAACGAATAGTCAGACCAAGGCCACAAAGGTCGATAAAGGAGGGCAGCCTATATCAAAGAGAGTGGATCTGACCCAAAAGGTAAAAATTTTAAGCACGAAAGTGCAAAATAATGTTCACGCTATGAACCTTTTTTGACTTTTCATGCTGTGAACCATTCTTTGCAGAGTTTCACGGCTTCAGAAATAGAGCGATAGAATCGGAAGCAAAATCAAATTGGGTCAACAAATAGCTTATCAAATCGTACACACATGTAATTAAGATCTGGAAAACTCATCGGAGACGATCTTACACCTGATGATAGTGCATCGAATCACCCAGGATCTTCCTATCAAATCAGTGTGGGATTAGGACATTCCGCAAGCACACACCTGAGTGTTTTAAGAAACCTGACCACCGCTGAAACTAGTAGCGAAGAGTCCATGGAAGAAGGGTTGAAATACGCTAGGTTTGGGGAAGAGGAGAAACCACCCTCCCCAACCAGGTCCAGTGGTATCATTGATATCGCCTGGGGATTTTTTGGTCTCCAAACCAGTCATGATGATGAAGAAGCACAATCTGCGGGCATGGGTCTATCAACCAGCGTTGGACTCGATCCACGACAAGAAGTGGCCATCTAAACATTGAATTCCAGGTTGTCGAATATCCCCACCCCCTGAATAAGACGAGACATAGAAAGTGCGGCCAGGATGGACTGTCGGCATGTTTTGTGCTGGCCGACCCCAGCAGCCTGGGGCCATATAAATTGGCCCCTTGTCCCCCCACACTGTTCATTGTATATTCTGGGATTTCTTTGGTGTATATAATAGAGTTACACTAGCTTCTCTCTCTCTTGCATCTGTGTATTGCTCTCTACAGTAGTTGTCTTCATTTTCGCTGTGCATTTTGTGCATTTTTGCTGTGCATTCTGACATGGTATCAAATCCCTAGGTGGCTTGAAGCTTGGAGACAGTGGGATGTCGAGGGTTTGTTGATTAAGGTGCTGATTGGAGACTGTTTTGGGCTGTACGGGACTTGGAGATCAGGTAGAAGGTGGCCATCACCGTTGGACAGCCACCTTGCATTCTATTTGCAGCCTCTTCTTCTTCGTTTTTCCCACCCACCCTCCCTTCACAAGACCTTGTCAACCCTTGAGATGGTATACTTGCTTGAGATGGTTGAGAAGCACGTGAATATCCCAACACTCCCACGTTCCCGGTGGACCGCCACAATTGGATGGGAACAACGACGGCATATGGAAGGTAATGATGGAACCTGTTTTGGAGTCCTATGACTTGGCTGATTTCATTGTTGTTGGGGTTCCACAACTGGAGTTAGAGGACGGGGAGTTACCCTCTATTTGGAAGGAACGGGAGGCATAGGCATAGTTATGGGATCATGTCAATTCCGCCAGAGTCCGTTCTTTCATCTTCCTCAATTGCACACCACAGGTGATCAATCATATAAAGCATATGACGCTTGCCATAGGTATTTGGCAGCATTTGGCTTCTCTCTACAACAGGGTATCATCCATGAAGAGAATCTCCTTGGAAGTTCAAATGCGGGTGATGAATCTTGCAAAGTCGTCGACGATGTGGGAGCACATCAACAAGCTGCAGGCTCTTCAGCAGGAAGTTATCCAGGCAAGGAAAGAGATATCATCAGAGGACATGGCCATAACGTTGCTGTCACATTTTGCCTCTCAGTACTCAACCTTTTACTCTTCGTTGATTCACCAGTGGTGGCAGGCTCAACACCATCACATGGGAGGAGCCCATGGTCTTGGGGACCAAGAAGAGCAATTCACGAACCCTCCACACGATGGAGGTTCTGAGGCCTTAACTGGCCACCAACAGTCAAAAGGCTGTAATAACAACAAAGGCAAAGGGAAGGCTTCATCAGAGAAGTCTTTTGAGAAGAAGCCCGACTCAGACCGAGAGAAATTGAAGGTCAAGAGAGGACCTGTAATGATTGTGGGCGAGAAAGGCCACTATTGGAGGAAGTGTCCCAAGCAGACTGGGAAGAGTGCTGATTCTTCAGCTTTATCTGCAAAGACTCTAGCCTTTGTGCACTTGGAGATGTTGGACATGGATGCTTCATCTTCTTCGAGCGAGGAGGCAGTTGGCTTCACCGCAAAGGATACTCGGGAATGGATTCTTGATAGTGGTGCTTCCAGGCACATGACTCCTTCTTCTCGTGACTTCTTTCTAGATCTGAAACGACAGTCAGGTCGCATTTTTATTAGCGACAATTCCACCATACCGATACACAGTGAGGGCCGGATGGATATCATTCCCGATATGTCAGAGGGGGGAAGGATTCCTCTCGTGTTCTTTACGTCGTCCCAATACTTGGTTTTCATATGTTGTCAGTACATGAGGTATGCAAGACTGGCTTCCGGGAGGAGTTTGAGGAGCATTTTTTTGCTCTACGGGACCGCGAGACTAGCCAGGTTGTTTGGGAAGGCGACGTGGAGAATGGTATATACAAACTCTTTGCACTCTCCTCTTTGACAGGTTCTCAGATCTTGAATGTGGATGCACTGCGGCGAGCTTTCCAGGAGGACCAGATGGTGGTTGGCTTACCAAATGTTGGCAGCAGGCAAGGACGCTGTAGTTCTTGCATTTGTGGTAAGCAGCACAAGGAATCTTTTTCGAAGCAGGCTTCCAGGCGGCTTTGAAACCTTTGGAGTTGGTACACATTGACTTGTGTGGACCTATGTAGACTACATCCTTGGAGGTTATTTGTACTTTATGCTGCTCGTTGATGATTGTTCCAGATTCACATGGGTTTATTCCCTTCACAAAAGGACCAAGCTTTTGCTCGGTAAGGAGTGGCATGTGATGGTGGAGAAAGAGTCTAGCTTGTATAGGTGAAGACCCTTTGGGCTGACAAAGGAGGAGAATTTTCTTCTAATGCTTTTGTGAGATTTTGTGCGGAACAACATGCCATCAAGCGGGAGTTGGCCAATACAGGTTCATCGTCAGAGAATGGAGTAGTTGAACGTAAGAGAATGGAGTAGTTGAACGTAAGAACATGACTGTGGTGGAGATGGCGAGGACGATGTTGGAGCATCATGATCTTCCTTGTCCACTTAGGGGAGAGGCTATGGCTACGACTGTCCATATCCTCAACCATTCTCCAACTACTTTAGTACCGAACATGACTCCCTTTGAGGCATATTTTGGTAGGAAACCTGATGTCTACCATTTTCGTGTGTTTGGGAGCGATGCATATGTTCACATTCCGAAGAAGCAAAGGGGGAAGCTCGACTCAAAGTCCCAAAAGCTTGTCTTTGTGGGTTATAACTCTCTTTCTAAGGGATACAGGTTGTATGATCCAGAGAGGAACGAGGTTGTTGTCAGCAGGGATGTCTTCTTTGATGAGCATGTTCCGGTTTCCATTGTTGATAAGCCGCCACTTCTTGGAGACCCAGAAGATTATGATGATGATTCCCAGTCTATTGTTCTAGTAGCTGGACAGCCTCAGTCAATTGAGGAGGTTGAGCCCGCAGCTGGAGATGAGCCCCCGCAGCTAGAGATGAGCCCCCGCGTTCTGTTCGAGTACCCAGGTGGTTGGTGGACACCCTTCGGGAGTCAGGTGTCATGGAGCTTCTCTCCGAATGGACCACAGAGGACGGACCTCAAAGATCGCACAGAGTTTGTGATGATAAAAATCATTCAGCGGAGCTTTTACAGAGGTAAACTCTGCTTTGATTTCTCATATCATGCAGGACAAAGAGCCCACTTCCATCAAAGAAGCCCTTGCACAAGATACTTGGAGGAAAGCCATGTAGGTGGAACTGGACTGGATGCCATTGAGAAGAATAACACTTGGGAGTTGGTACCGAGGCCGTCGAAACGGTTCAAATCTCTAAGACCAAGTATACGTTAGATGGGTCGGTGGACAAACACAAAGCCAGACTTGTGGCTAAGGGTTATGCTCAGCAGCTTGGCATCGACTATGAGGATACCTTTGCACCGACAGTGAGGATGACCACAATTCGGACCGTTCTTGCCCTTGCTTCTTCTTAGCAGTGGCGCGTGTTTCAGATGGATGTTAAATCTACGTTCCTTAATGGTGACCTGCAGAGGAGGTGTATGTTGAGAAGCCTCCAGGATTTGAGGTTCCAGGATCAAAGGGGATGGTTTACAAGTTACAGAGAAGGCCTTGTATGGTCTTAAGCAAGCTCCCAGGGCTTGGAATCGGAAGATTGATTCTTTCTTTCTACGGAACTGGATTTCAAAGATCGGTTGCAGATCCCAACCTATATCTCTTTCGAGAACGCGGCATGATCACATTGATCATCCTTTATGTGGATGACCTCATTCTCACCGGCGGTCATATGGAGCACATTGCAATGACGAAGGCTGCCTTGTCAAAGGAGTTTGAGATAATCGATTTAAGCTTACTCCACTTCTTCTTGGGATTGGAGATCTGGCAAACCCAAAGGGGGTTCTTTGTCTCTCAGTAGTAGCGGTATGCTCATGAGTTGCTTGAGGCCTTTGGGATGGAGAACTGCAAGCCTATCATATCGCCGATGGACCCGAACACAAAGCTTATAGTGAATGATCTAGCCAGTTGATGCCTCTTTGTATTGGAAGCTGGTTGGTTCATTGATTTGGTTGCTAAACACTAGATTGGACTTGAGCTTTCTTCTGGGACTGCTGAGCTCATTCATGCAGACGTCGTTGAAGTCTCATTGGGACATAGGATTGTGGATCTTGCGGTATTTGCAGGGTACGAAGGATCTTGAACTCTTCTACACCGTTGGAGGTGACATGAAGGAACGAGTTTGACTCCAAGGTTGGAGTGACTCAGATTGGGGAGGAGATCCAAACACAAGGAGATCCACATCACGCTACAGTTTTCCCCTTGGCTCAAGAGCGATTTCATGGAGCACCAAGAGACAGCCGACTATTGCCTTGTCATCAATAGTAGAGGTAGAGTACCGGGCTGCTTGTGGTGCTGCTTGCGAGGTTGTGTGGCTGTGGAGGTTTCTTGGCGAGATTGGGTTTCCATAGAAGGAGCCCACGGTCATCCACCAGTGCAATAACTAGAGCTGTATTGCTATTGCTTGGAACTCGATTTTCCATGCCCGACCAAGCACATAGCGATACAATATCACTTTGTTCGTGAGAAGATCTTGGCTGGTAACATCTTGCTTCTTTATTGTTCGACGAAGGACAATGCGACGGACCTCTTCACGAAGTCTCTACCTCAGGCTATGCTCCGGCGGCACTCCAGCTCACTAGGGTTTGTTCCACATCCAGGAGCTGTGAGGGGTGTTAGCAGTCATCTCCTGTCTGTACACTATGTCAAGGCCTCTGTTGTGGGTGTGCCTGCCCAATTTTGGTGTGTCCCCATTTCTCCTCACTTCCATGTATTTTTTCCATTTTTTGCTTGGTGTGGGAGGTTGTTTTGTGCCTATTGGCTGTATCAGATGCTGACCGACTGGACACTACTACCCGACTTGATCTGCTACCCTAGCTGACTAAAGATATGCTGGCCGACTGGGCTAGAGCAGGTTGTGGGCTGTTGTCGGCATGTTTTGTGTGCTGGCCGACCAGCAGCCTGGGGCCACATAAAATGGCCCCTTTCCCCCCCACACTGTTCATTGTATATTCTGGGATTTCTTTGGTGTATATAGCAAAGTTACACTAGCTTCTCTCTCTCTTGCATCTATGTATTGTTCTCTACAGCAGCAGTTGTCTTCATTTTCGTTGTGCATTCTGACACTTCTCGTACACAACTTGGAGAAAGGATAGATCACATCACCTATGACAAACCTACGAGTATGCAAGACATAACCAAACATTAGATAGCAACTGACAAGCAAAGTTGGATAGTGTAGGTGACACATGGCAATGAAGACGTGGTGGTGGTGACATGGCATTGATGACTTGGCAGTTGGATACAAGTGGCTAACAATAATACTAGCTAAGTATGATTCATTCTTGAGTTGTGGGGATATAATACGGTCTAGTAGCTGCTATTCATACATTGGAGTCGACCTCATTATGTGGCATTATACAGTCACAGTCCCAATTTAGCCTTCTCTCAACCTCACTCTTGCAGCCTTCCTACATCCCCCTTGGAAGAATGCATTGGAATTGAGATTGGTCATCTTTGGTGCTTCTACAATAGAGTATAGTTAGCTTGACTCTTGGTCTTCTGAAGGTCTTGCATTTGGCTTATCTACAGCCCCAAAGTCAGTCCTATAGTCACTCTCTTCAAAGAAATAAAGCAAATACTCTTAGCAATAGGAGGGGGCCCTTCAATGGGAAATTTGGAACCCAATAAGGTGTTCAGATCTCTCTCTCTCTCTCTCTCTCTCTCTCTCTCATCTCTTTTCACTTGGACACCTTCGTCCATGACCTAATGACTAGATTTCTCCCTCCCCAGTATATAACCATCAAACAGAATGGGTTGCTTGTGCTTCAGTTTTCTAGTAAGGTTATCACTTTAGCGCAACAATTAGGGTTATCTGAGCAGGCCAAGATGGATCAATTCATTCATGGATTGGATCCCAACATTTGGTTCACAGTTGACAACTTTGAATCCAACACATATGACTGGGCTTTGACTCTCGCTCAAAATGAAGAAATGAAGATGAATGAGGGCAAGTCAAAACAACCGCAGTCTAGTACACCAAACCCCAGCAGTAGTAATTTGCTTTGCAGTAGTTGGGGAAGGGTACTCCATCTTCTAAAGACACTAAGACGACGAACAACAGTTCTAGCTCTAGTTCGAGGGGTAAGGAATCCAAGCCTAAGAAAACCCCCGAGGAAAAGGCTAAAGTAGGCATCATTGGAGGCTATCTTCCTCCAGTGGAGCAAAGGAAGGACCAGTTAGAAAACCGATGTTTCTACTATCATACCATTGGGCAGGATTATTAGAAATGGCAAGCAGAGCAAGCCTCCAAAGAGCCTTCTGCCACAATTGCACAACATCTCTCGCTCCTTCAACATCGCCCAATGCGGTTCAACTCTTACCTTCTATGTAACCCATGCCATCCGGGGTGTTTGATGCTAAGCAGGAGGTGAGAGGCTGAGGCAGCCACACAGAAAAGCCTGATCCAAGCTTATGGCTCTGCCAAGGGCCGCTAGTTTGTAGTTCTTTTTGACATGGGCAGTTTCGAGGATGCCATCTCTCCCCAGTTGGCTACCAAAATGAGATGTACCTTATTGCCTTATTATTTGGAGGTGGACGGGTTTACACCTGGTCTCTGCACCCACATATCTCAAAAGGCATAGCAGTTTTCCTTTCAGGTTCAAAAGGCCTCATTCCAGCGAGATTTCATTGTCTCGCCTCTTTTGGGGTGTGACATGATCTTAGGAATCCAGTAATTTTTGCTAGTATGAATCCATTCCCAATTGGGGACAGGACACTTTTACTATCTGTAACAGTTTTCTTGAGCCTATCATGATTCGTGGGGATAGGAGCATTCTTGGCATTCCTTTGATTTCTCATCTCCAGGACCGACAAGCTATCCACCACAAGGGAGCGGAAAGAGTATTGATTTATGTTCATGCACAAACAGCTTCAATCTTATTGATAACAACTGTCTCATATTCTTCTTCATTCTCTTACTTGGTAGATCTCCTTTCTTGACATCAGGACATTATGCTTGAGAACGATCTCCCACCTAGCCTTCCCCCCTCTTTCATCCTAAGGATCATCATATTGATTTGGTTCCTGGAACAGAACTTCTTAGCATGTTTTTCTATCGTGTTTCCAAGACTTTAGAGGGCAAGCTAGACAAGCAGTCAGTGATCACAACACTCAAACATTGGAAGCCTCTCCTTTTATGGAAGAGTTTTCACAGTTAAAACAGACCACCAAGGACTTAAGTGGCTCTTGAGTGACGATGCCAAGTGCTCACACTCTAGATGGAGTAAGATCTTCTACGAGTTTGGAGGAATGATCAAGTACATCCCTGGTAAGCATAACCCAATGGCAAATGCTCTTAGTGTAGTAGAAAGCCCAGCATCCAGACCATGCATGAATCTACCATTATCGAGATCTTTGGAAAATACTTAGATAGCATGAAAGATCAATATGTCGATTCCGCAGAGTTTGGTACTCAATACAGTTTGGCCCTCACTTCTGAGCCTGGCCATTATTTAGTGCAAATACGTCTAGACGAGATGTCCACTTTAATGAAGGGGCTATTTGCGTATCATGAAATAGAGATTGAAATAAGTGGACAAATGTTGTTCCAAGCTTTCTTTTTCTAGTTTTGGACCTTTTCCTATAGTTAAGAATCTAAGTGATGTTTCCATGAAGTTAAAGTTGCCTAACAATTGGACGATGCATGATGTATTCCATGTTTCTTGGCCGAAACCATATGTTGGGCCAAAAGTCTTTGATTAGCATCATGGAGTACACACATGTCCCACTAGTAGCACCTAAACATGGAAAGACTGCCGTGAATCAGCAATGAAATCTTGGGCATAAGCTCCAAGAAGACAAGACATCTATATCAAATGATACGATGATAAAGGTATAATAGCCTAGACCAAGGTCACTTATATAGTGCCTGGCCATTTCACACTGGCTAATCAATATGCTCATGTCCCAAATCTATGCTCAAGGGATCCAAGGTTCATGTGGTTAGGCCCATACCCATACGTGTGCATGTGGATGTGCATGTATAATATTACTTCATTTTTTAAACCATCCCCTCCTAAAATGATTTCATCCTTAAAATCAAAGGGTGGTCATGCACAAAAGACACATACAAAGGCTAGATACAAAAGCCAAAAATCACATCCAAAACTGAATGTAAATGTCATGGAAGACCAACACATGAATCGTATGACCCTCAGGGTCAAATGGAAGGATTAGGGACTCCCATCAATGATAAAGCTACTGATGCAACTGCCTGGATCAAATGGAAGTCCAAGCCATGTGAAATTCAAGACAACAGCTCTCCACTTGCTTGGGTCAAATGGAAAGTGTAGAGAACCAATGTCAAACGATAAAGCTAGCTATGCCTTCGGTTGGATCAAAAAGAAATCCGAAGCGTACAAACTCCAAGACAATGGTTCCATGGCAATATCGATCAAATAGAGAAGATAAGGAACCACTGCCGAGACGACGAAGCTAGCCACGTATCCGCTAGGATCAAATGGATGTGCATGGTACACATCTTGGATCTCTGAAGCCGATATAGAAGTAACATGCTTAGTATTTCACTAGCACCTTGCTTCGCTTCATCGCCTTCTTTAGATGCTTAGGTCTCAGTTTGTTAACAAAACATAAAACAACATCGCTCGCTTAGCTCTTAGTTCATTAACAAAGCTTCTCACAACTTCAAATAATAAATAAATCACAGTGTAGCTACTATAACAAAACATACAACAAAAAAATGTGCAAAAAGCAATCATAGAGCTCTCAGAAGCTAACTGAGCAAGCCTTGAAATGCCTGCAGGTGTGTAGGATTAGACGAGGTCCAAGAAAACCCTATTTCTGCACAGGGGGCGTCTATAGAGCAGCAAGCTATGGTGAAATGCAAGCTAGTTGATCGTGGGAGAAAGAGAGGAGAGAATTTAAAAAAAACTAGCCACCACCAGCATGGAGGAGAAGTGAAAAAGAAAAAAAATGAGCTTTTAAAAAAAAAGAGAAGAGACCTACTTTATTAAACCAAAGGTTCACCCATTCACACCTCCAATCTTCATGGCCACATTCATTTGCATTTTCCACACCTTTTTTCCGTATTCACATGTAGCGGACATTCCTACAAAGGTTATTTGGGGATAGATTTAAGCATTAGCACATGTTCATGTGCATTGGGCACACAGAGTGTTTGTTTAAACGTTATTTTTTAAGGTTCGAATTTGAGTGGCGATCATACACATTTCTTAAGATTGGGAGATTCATCTTGACATTGTTTACATGTGACGTGTGAGTCATGGGATTTGTTTACACGCCTTGAGCGTTTGTGAGGGATTATTCACACGCGTAACCATTTTAGTTGGCATTGTTTACGTGCATTGGCACTTTATTTCGGGATTATACACACGCTTAGTGTTTTGAGAGCGTGTTTTCACAAATTTGTGTTTTAAGGAGTGTTCACACATTTGAGGATACTTTGTGGAGATTGTTCACACATAGTTATGGGCTTTTCCTACTATTTTTATCCCTCATTTGATCGATATTCTACACCCCATCGTTGTCATCAACATCACCATGTTTTCATTTTAGATTATGATCTAAGGAGGGATGCTCATGCATTATCTTCATGGCTTTATGCTCGTTATCTCACGAGCTACCATTTTGTGTCACAGATCATATTTCTTTTTTCGCATTCACACATACTCTTAGCACTTCGAGGTTGAGGCCTTCGGATCCTCATTCATTGACTTCATATTATGATGAGGCAGCCTATTCATGCCATAAATGGTTTTTTAAGCTCGAGAGATTGATGCCTAGTCACACGAGAAATTTGTTTGATGAGGTGGATGTTTGTACTATATGGTCTGACACTAGGATTTTATTGTGTCATTGCTTGACTTCCTTCACACGGGGATTTTATTGTCATTGCTTGACTTCCTTCACATGGATGGTTTGATATTGTTTGCATGGAATGATTCTTTCTTTGGCATCTTACATGAGTGCCCTACACTCTTGAGCCATTATGATTTTGTCCCTAAGGACGTGGATTGCACCGATTCAAATGATGATGACGACGACGACGACGACAATGTATCACACCCATATACCTATGATGATGTATCTCATACACACACATGATGATGATATTGGTACACGTGTATATGATCATAGTGATACACGTGTATATGATCATAGTGATACACATGGATATGATCATAGTGATACACATGCACATGATGCTATTTCCACATATGTACATGATGATGATAGTGATGTGTGTGAGTTTAATTGTGTGGGCGTGATCTCGAGGGAAGAGACCGCAATGAGCCCATCAAGCATTGATACTTTTACGCCTATCTTCCTTCCTATGGATCATTGAGGATACATTAGTTGATCATGGGAGTAGTAATATCTAGTATAGTGAACGAGTTTAGTGATAGTTCACATGTGTTTTCTCGAGATACTTATGGACATAGGCTGGCTTTTCTTGTGTTAGATAGGACAGGCTATTCTTTTAAAACTTCCACATGTGGGAACATTCAGGATTCAACCACTACTACTACTACTCCTAGTTTTCATAGCCTACCTGACAGCGTTCGCGTGGATGTAGTGCACATGTTAGAGCAGTCATGCATCATGTATGAGAATAGTGTGGACTTTATTAAGGTGACGCCTCATAGGAGAGGCAGGTTGATGCATAAGGAGTAAGTGGAGCACCTCACTTAGGTCCTCTTATAACATGGTCTCAACAAATAGCTACTTCCATATCAATCCATATGAGATACTGCAAGAAGGCTTCGTCAAGAAATGTATAGGGATTTAAATCTCCATGGTTTTGTGATTAACGAGAGATAAGGGGATTCCTCCATGGTTCTATGATTAATGAGAGATAAATCATCTATTCACAAGTGACGTATCTCATATGGAGATGCTTGGCACTAGCAATGTAATCCCATATTGTTTCTCACTCCTACTTGAGGTTATAGATCTATGCAATTGAGCTCCATCTAGCTTCTACTAAGAAAGAATCCTCCCACGTTGTTTATCCCTTCCCCTTCTTGAGGTTATGGATCTATGTAATGGGGCTCCAGCTAGCTTCCACGGAGTGAGAATGCCACAATGAAATTTTGTCTCAAGACCTCATAGCTGGCCTTTTCCAGTGGGCTAAACCACTAGTAGCCTACTTTACCTTCAAGGCAAAGTTCAAATGGATAAATCTTAGTAGGATCATCAATCCATCCCCCATGGCCTTGCAAATTTGATTGAACTTCTCTAGGTATTGAATATGATCTCTAAATCAAATTTGGTCATCACCCTTGAGATATGGATTAGCTTGGTTTTTACACAACTCTGAGCTTCTTGGTGCTATGTTGGTTATAGCATCCCTTCCCCTTTCAAACACTATTCTCACCATATCTTTTGCATATTCGCTTGGGGTGTGATTTTTTGTGAGTCTCCTTCGCAAGCTTTTGACAAGAAATAGTGAGCTTTTAGATTTTTTAGTTTTTTTAATAAATAATTTGGAGAGTTTCTTATTCTCTCTCCTTTCTTGTTTCTCTTCTCTCTCTCATACCTAATCTCTCCTCTCTCATACCTAATCTCTCCTTTCTTATACCTACTCTCTCTCTCTCTCTCTCTCTCTCTCTCTCTCTCTCTCTCTCTCTCTCTCTCTACCATTATATTATAAAACTTTATCTATTGTAAAATTTTATGATTGAAACTTTAAAAATGGACTTAGAAGGCCTAAATAAGAGTAAAATTGATTGTAGCCATGAGTATCAAGAGTACTTAAAAACCAATAGAAGTATAGCGGCTTCTTTTGAGGGCTTCCCATTGTTGGAAATCATGGATCTAGGACTAGGCTAGCCTATGGAGGCTCAAACATAATGCTAAACATGATTATAAACAAATGACAAAAGCAATACAAAGCAACACAAGATGCACTTACTTGACCAAGAGATTGTGTACTTGAGAATGAGTTGTTGTGTTACACTACATTGAAATGACCCTTTATATAGGTCCAAGTACCATATGGGCTTTGCCTTTGCATGTGGGATAACTCCTAGCCTTCACCACATTCATCCACATCCCTTTGACCTTGTCTATGATATGACATAGATCACCTTTTCTAACACCCTTCCTTGATCATGGCATATCATAATGCCCTTCCTTGCTTCTAACATTACATGAAAGAAAAGCTTAACTCATAAGGAGTATAGCTCTACAGTACATAAAAGAAATTAGCATCGCTCATAGGGAGCATAGCTTCTACATTGCGAAAAGAAAATGACATGACATGAAAACATTCCTACATGAAAACATTCCTCTCCCATACCCCATCATCATCATAGCATCATCATCATCATATCCATGAACATTGTGCCTCATGTGCACCATCATGTGTTGAGCATGGAGACCCAACTCCCATCAATCCCCCCTTGAGGGCTACATGGCCAACGTAGGAGAACTGTGAGCATACATCATATCACATGACCTACATCATCGGTGGTCAGAGGTGAACATACATAAACATTTGGGTAAGAGAGGCCATAATTCATTCGTCATTATGACATAACATAGACAGCATCTTGTTCATCTTCATTGACATCTTTGTCTTTGTCTTCATCCATTCTTGCGTCTTCATCTGCATCTTTCCTCGAGTACACATACTCCCACATACATGTGCCCCATACATGACATGCCGGGCACCACATATTTCAACACCCCCCCTTGGTGCCCAATTGGATCTCATCCCAAGAGATAAGTGCACATGCACATGACACTCACATAGTCACTTAGCCTACATCATGGGTGGCTAGAGAAGACATACATCAACATAAACATGGAACATAGACATCATCACATCCACATATGGGCACATCTTAGCCAAGGGTTGCCCGACTCCGAGGCTGCCATAAACATCATCATACATCCATACATGCATAGAAGGGAGATTTCACATAGTTTGGGAAGAACAACACATACATGGCATACATACTAGGGAGCGTAAACTTAACGAGATCCCGAACATGAAAACAAACATATAACGAAAAAAACATACACATAAACATGAAAAGTGGTTTTGGAGGACTCCGACTCATCATGGGTGCAAGATGCCGCTCTTTTTCCGACGGCGTTTCCATGGCTCCGAGACTTGGGTCTCGCGCAAGAGAATCACCAATAAAAAGCTCGATGCAAAATCTCGTTCCAGTGCATATAACCTTGCCGGTGTCGTGGACGCATTCGGTGAAGTGCAATGAGAATGAGTAAAATGAGAATGAGTGAAATGTACGACTGCCTTCATTTCCACTCCCATGTGAATGGCCTCTTAAATTACTTTAAGGTTTTTTTTTTTTTTTATACCTTAGTATCAACGGTGGTTTTTATAACTGTGTTGCACCGTTAGTATTTTTGATGGGCACCGCCAAATGTCAGCGCTGATTTCGGATCTGTCCACGCTGCGCTGCATCGCCTGCTTCTCTTCAAGCACTTCCTCTGTTTATTCTCACTAGGAGCTGTGCAACTCAGTCGCCGTCGTCAGCAGCCACAGCAAGTCCTCAGCTTCCTCACGAACAGCAGCAGTTCTCCTCTCTCACACCTGCGGGCTGCTGCCACCTTCTCTGCGCCTGGTCCCTGCTGCCTACACTTCTTGGGACGGGCCTCCTCGTCCTTCACAAGCCACAGCTATTTTGCTGTTGATGCGGCCAACTTTGGCCGTTTCTTTCTTGCAGCTTTACTCTTCTTTATCAGTCCATATTTTCGGACGTCTGCTTCCTTTGGCCTGCATGTAACTTCAAGCGGCCATGTGTCCAACTGCCCACAAGATTTTAATGCCCCTACTATTTGCAGTTTTTTTGGGCTCCACCTAGGTCGTCTCCTTCTTCACTCTCTACCCGCACGATTTGCAGGTTCAATGGCGACCTCAAAATTCTTCTTCTAAGATAATGCAGATCTACTCGTTGTTGCACTTCTATCAGTGTCGTCCATGTTCTTCTTTTGCTGTGCTTTTCCACCACTGCTAGCACTCTTCTTCTCTCTCTGCTGTGAGCTATGGAGAACACCGCTTCTTTCCAATGACAGTGAGCTGGCTTTTGATGTGCAATGTGGGAACAAGAGCAAGAGCTCTCTCTACTTCTTTGAAATGAATGCAATGGACAACACCTAAGGAAACCCTAATGATACAAAGACTAATGCAATAATTTTGCTATTCCTTCTTCTCAATGGCACTTCCTTTTGCGGGCACCATATTGAAAAGAAATGGCAAAACAACTAAACTAAGCTAAGCCATAGCCTGCCAGGCTCTGATACCATGTTGGAAATCATGGATCTAGGACTAGGCTAGCCTATGGAGGCTCAAACATAATGCTAAACATGATTATAAACAAATGACAAAAGCAATACAAAGCAACACAAGATGCACTTACTTGACCAAGAGATTGTGTACTTGAGAATGAGTTGTTGTGTTACACTACATTGAAATGACCCTTTATATAGGTCCAAGTACCATATGGGCTTTGCCTTTGCATGTGGGATAACTCCTAGCCTTCACCACATTCATCCACATCCCTTTGACCTTGTCTATGATATGACATAGATCACCTTTTCTAACACCCATACCTATTTTTAACATACACACAAGGCATCATTAAATTATACACTTTTTTTCAAGTGTAGAATTTCAGACTTTTGACATCAAAAATAGATTATAGGTAAAAACAACTATAAACTTGGGTATATTTTGATGAGTTTTATGGATTTCAAATAGTAAAACGAAAAAATTCCACGAAGCCCTCAAAAGCTAGCTTGAAAAAAAAAGGTATAGGAAGCCCTCAATAGCCAGCGCATGCGTTGGCTTCTGAGGGCTTCTTAGACTTTTTTTTCCCAATATTTGAAGTCTATAAAATCATTGAAAGATACCCAAGTTTATGACCGTTTTATCATATTTGGGCCTTCTAAGTTCATTTTTGATGTGAAAAGTCGAGAATTATGCACTTGAAAAAAGGTTTATAATATAATGATAACTTATTTGTGCATGTGTGATGTGTGAGTTTTACTTTTTTTTTCAAATGTTTAAGGGCTTCCCAAACCTTGTTTCTTTAATATTTGAGATCACAAAACTTATCAAACACTTATTTTTACAATCATTTTAACCATATTTATGTGTGATGGCAAAAAGCTAGTCTCAGCGTAGACTCATGCCCGCCTGGTGTGGGGGTGGGATATTGTGGGCCTCCTACATCTTTTCAAGGAACCTAGGCATCTTTTTGAGCACATTGGGTTCAACCAAGGCTTTGTGTAGTGCGAGATTTGAATAATAAAAGATAGATGAAAGCCCCCACCATGTAAAGCTTTATTGTAACTTATTTTACAAAAGCCAACATGCACTATGGTGTGTGATTTAGAGAGAGAGAGAGAGAGAGAGAGAGAGAGGGAGGGAGGGAGAGGAGGGAGAGGAGGATAGAGAATAATTGATTATAAACTCTACCATAACCTAGTGTGACAATATTGAACAAAAAACTATAAATTTAAAAGCTCGCGAGATATTCTTGGAAGCTCGCAAAGGAAAGCTCACAAAAAAAAAATCTTCATTCATGCGGTAGTGGAACATAAGGAGGTGGTTGCATTAAACCCTATGTTTTCAAGGTATAAGATCTCTTGCCCTATGGGGTTGGGATGTGCGGTTTCCAATGGTACCTCTATCATCCTAGCTTTGAGGCTGCAAGCTCGTTGCACCTGAGGAGGACACATTTTGAGAATTCTTTCATGGATCCCTTTGTGTTGAGGTAGTTCCTCTAACATTGGCTCTTTACCTTCCTTGTGTTCCATGTTCCTCATATTCAATGGTAAAGGTGCTTCTACTATAACGAGTTTTTGTGGATGTTAACCCCATTTTGAGGTTAACCTAGTATCTCTCCATAATAAGTGTCATGAAATGGCACTATAAACAGTGTAATTATGAGAATGTCTAGCAATGCCACAAAATTATGTATCTTATGTGATCAATTAGTTTATCTTTCTTTAAGTTTTGGGTGACCAAGCATGAATAAGGGCCAGTTGTATAAATAACAATATTCTCATAATGTGAGACACAATCGCCCTTTGTGTCAATTGAGTCTAGTTTTATCTCCTTGCTCTTATGTCTATGGTGTGTGTGAGAGAGAGGGAGTTCAGAGGAGAGTGAGCTTCATTCTTGCTGGATGTTCCTTGTATGCTTGTGTTTATGATTGAGTGAGAGTAGAAAGGAGTGGTGTCCTTGTCATGATTGAGAAGAGGCAACCTCATGGTGATACGGGGTGGAGCTAGCTACCACCAAGATAGCCTTGGAGTCTTCAGAGATATGAGCTTGGATTCCAACAAGTTCCCCAATGACGTGTTAAGATAAGCATTATCCAAGATCCCTCTCCTATTATAGTAGGAGAGAAAAAGAAGGCTGTTTTTTATTGTTGTAGCATTTGAAATAGTTATTTGCATTGTTAAAACAACAAAACAAAGTATTCGCATCAATACTTGCATGGTAATAACTCCATAATCATGCCATGATTTATGCAATGGGGACACCCATTTGTTGTATTTTTTAAAAATTTAAAAAAATAAAGAGCCATTGTGTTGGAGAATGCACATGCAGAAGCATAAACAAGACAAGACAGAGAGTAGAGAGAGCTTGTGGGACAAGATCACCTTTTATGTTACTTTGAAGCTTTACAATGGAAATTGGCCAGCAACAGAATGTTGAACTTATGCAAGGAATTGTGAGAAATGGGAGGCCTCCTTTATATAGTGCATGAGTGAACTGGCCGATTGCTCCTAGAACAGGCCGACAGGTCCACGACTCATAAAAGAAGGCCCTAGAAGTGGTACTAGAATCTATATCACTATCCTGTGTCATGCCTTTGCCCTTTCTCTGAGATGAAGCGCCCTTCTTCTTTGGACAAACAATCCTTGGACAGATGTCCTCTTTTCTCAAACAAGAGAAGCAGCGACTCTGACCTTTCTTCTGAATTGAGAAAAGTGCCTAATCAGAACTGTTGAGTGGCACCTTCAACTTACCTTGTGAAACAAGGATGGATGCCTCCTCCAAAAGTAAGAAGCTAAGATCATTAAAATCCAATTGACTGTGAATGTGACATGGCACCACAAAGATCAAGAAATCACATCATAGCCCGGGGGAAGCTTGGTGAGGATCTTGGTGAGGATAAGTGCAACCAGCTGAGAAGAGGACAAAGCAACACCCATAGCCAGTAAACTGGTCATGGATAACCTTGGCCTTCATGAGGAACGACTGCATGGAACTGCCTTCAGGAAAGTAACAAACCGTAGAGCTGCCCTTGCAAGGTAACTGCCCTCATCGACGAATCTCGAGCAAAGAGATCCTCCCATATAGACCATACCTAATGAGCACTGGTGAGAGTTTGCGTAGCTGGTGAGACCTCCTCCTGTGATGGCCCGCACAAGCACTGAATGTGCCTTCGAGTCCCGATTCTCCCAATCTTGTAGTTCCACAACAAATTCATCCTTATGATCATGAGTCCACCTCCTAGAGTTTTGAGGACGCTCGGGCTTCCTTTCAGTGCCCTGAACAATATCCCACAAACCCTTGTGCATGAACGAGATTTGCATTTGAAGCTTCCAATGGGCGTAGTTGGGTCCTTTCAACTCGTCATCCTTGTTCATAGAGGGGGGAGCCATATCCACTGCAAAACAAGAAACACAGATCTCAGCTCTCAAAGAGTTCTCTCAACAAGTGCTTTCAAACGAAGCAAGGCTCCAGAACCAATCAGCCCCCTCTCAAACTTGAGAGAGAAGGAGGCTGGACAGCAGCAAAACAATCCAATAAACCACTGGGGAACCCGGAAGGGTAGGGACTCATGGAGGAAAAAAGAAATGTACAACCACTTGTCTGGCAACTCCACATGCAAGAGAACTCACCCACAATTGATGCCAGAGCAGAATTTGCAACCAAAACTCCAACGCCTGCCTTTGTAGGAGAAAACGCAGCCAAGAACTTGGCTGACTTGCCTCAGTAGGAGAAAACGCAGCCAACAAATTGGTCGACGAAAAGGGAAGGGCTGGCTGGACCAGAAAACGCAGCCACTGTTTGGGATTGATATGTAGCCAGGAGGAGCTAGGGCAGAAAATGCAAGGCTCAGATGAGAAGGTGGGCACATTTGCAAAAGATGGAGCAGCCTGAACCTAAGCAAGTGATACCATGTTGGAGAATGCACAGGCGGAAGCATAAACAAGACGAGAGAGAGTAGAGAAAGCTTCACCTTTTATATTCGCTTGAAGCTTTACAATGGCAATTGGCCAATAAGAGAATGTTGAACTTGTGCAAGGGATTGGATTAAGTGAGAAATGGGAGGCCTCCTTTATATAGTGCATTAGTAAACTAGCCGACTACTCCTAACACAGGTCGACAGGTCCACGACTCATAAAAATTACATAAAATGCCCAATAAATGGTACAAAATACATTGAGATGCATAAAGTCTAACACATTGATCCTCTTGCATGATATCAATTAAACATTCATGTGCAAAGGAACAATCTCGAAAATCTGACTGGAAAAATTAACCTACGGAATCACGTCGTTGTGATTCTGCAGCAGTCGAAAGATCATGCATGTGATTTTCGTGATTCTCTAACAAATCCAATTGTCCCACTAACCCCAGCATTAGGCATTAAAGGTGTCTTATCTCTAGCAGAGTTCATCTTATCCAATTATGATCATGGATCATGGATCACAACCCGTGATTATCAATCACCACCGTGAACTGCCACGTCATAAATCACACCCATGATCAATAGTCGTGCTATGATTGCTGCCCGCAAACAGTCATCTCACGATTGACAGAATTTCATAATTTGATAAGAAGGTCATTGAAATACTTAATAGAGGTATCAGGGAACTTATTTAAACATTCATTGGACTTGTTTGGGTGAAGAACATCATCATGATTGTGTAGAAGATCACGGATCAACTGATACCTTGAGTGTCATATGGACAAGTGCTCAAGGGTGTCTCTAGGGTTTTAAGCAGTCTTGGATGATGATGGAAACAAGAATGTAGGAGCGATTCCAATACCACCTGACCTAAGGGTGCATGTAACCGACATGTTGGAGCTGCAAGAGACCGAGGCAAGGGTGGGATAGCTATAGGAAGGATGGCATACGAGGCTCCACTAAGGGACCCAATTAGAGTAACCCCTCATATGGGAGAATTGCAACCCCTATCAACTATTAAGAATGGTTGGAGAAATAGGAAGGGGGGTTGCTAGGGAGTTAGGTATCGCATCGGCACCAAAAAGAACAATGCCAATCAAGTCCAACCATGTAGCAAAATTGATGTCAAAATTCTCAGGTGATGGTGATGCCATACAACACCTCAAGATATTCAAATCAATGAGGGAAACTTGTGGTTCGATCACTCATCCAGGTTGTCACCACAATGCTCCAATGCTCAATATCACATAATGCATAGCTCTTGTCATAGCTTTTAATTCAAGACCTTGATTATTCTTGATTGCAAGAAATCTCTCCACCCCAAGAGCCATGTGTTTAATAAATGGCAACCACCCAAGGACTAATTAAGATCAAGCTTCACCATCAACACCTCCATATCATGCCAATCACAACGTGCACATTCAAGGGACTTGATGTCAGCTAGGATGGAGGTGGTGTTAACTCAATCAATGCTTTGACCATGTCAACATGAGTCAATAAGAGTCAAGAATGTGAAAGGTCGATATGGAAAGTGGATGCTGACACTGCCAAGAATACAAGGACCAACCATAAGATCAATGTGTACGAATCATAGAGAATTGATAAGAGGATTAAACACATGGGCAACAACCAATCCATAGATAGCAAGAACCCCCAAGATGTGTCCAATGTTTGAAGAGGAAGAGGAAAAGGAGGTGTTAGACTTGTGAAATTGTTTGTGAGAGTGCAATGGTAGAGAAATCTCCATTATATCTTTCCTTGTGTTTCTTAGAGAAGGAGCGAGCACAAGGAGGCATTGTCTCCTTAAAGAAGAAGGAAGGATGAGAGTATAAAAGAAAATACTTGGTTCTATCCCATGCTTGACACATTATTCATTACACAAACCTCTTCACAAGCCATGGTGGCTCCCCATGCTTGATACATTATTCACTACACAAACCTTTTCATCTCAGTTGGAGACAAGTTGGACTTTGTCAGCACCCTTGAAGAAACACTTTATATTGTTACAAACATATACATGATGATCACCCGAAGAGCCAGGCGATGGCATTAGTTTATATATTCATGCACAATGGCCATTTTTTACACATCAATTTTATGGAAAACACCTCTTGTAGTTGATAAAGAAGAAGTAATTGTACCATTGATCATCAACAAACTTTTACACAAGCTAACAATGTGTACACAAAGAAAGCATTTGTTAAAGTCCAAGTTGTATACAAGTGGGGATGCTCGGTGGATGCCTTCCATTCCTTTTGAGCTTATTCAGACTTCATCGGGTCCCATCAACAAATGTGCATTTGAGGCAATTGCAAAGAAAGATATATGTTATTGGCTATCTATCTAAGAGAAACACTTTATTTGGTTCTTAATGATTGAAATTATGTGCCATGCTGGTTACTTAGAATCATGGGTGATTCTATATTAATGTGATTGATACTTGAGTTTTACTTATGCCATGCTAGATAGGTGTCTAGGAATGGAAATAGCATGAGGACTCTGATCAACGTTGTCCCATGGAGCTTATGTTTCTCCATGTGCCAATTTTGGATATTCATTTTAGCTTCTCTCCTTTTTTTTTAGTGATGCATCAAACATGTAAGGCAATAGGTATGGCAGATACAAATTCACATGTGAAAAAAACGTAGAACATTAAGGTTTTTGGATGTAAGCTAGGCCCTATTTTAAGTGAACTATTATTGGCTCTATGGGCCTACTTTTAGCTATAAAGATTGAAATAGCCTAGTTTAGGGAGCATGGAGCCATGAACTAGGGGGTGAGATTACACATAATTTGCATCATGCTTTTGCTCGTGGTAAATGACATATTTTTCATTTTAGTAGATGGAGTGCAAAGACACCTAAATGCACTGTATGAATTTTGTGACAAAAGGCACCTGACAATAAATCTTGGTAAAACCAAGATAATGCTCTTTAACACTTCTCATTAGGTTGCATTTAGGCAGTCCTTTTTATACAAAACTAACGCAAATAAGCTATGTTTACCTCAAGGTTACATTCACTAATCCTATTTTTTCCACACGACCAACCCAAGCTTGCTTAGCGAGAGGTTATGTCGAATTGTCATGGTAATGCTTCCAAGATCACCTCTCCAAGGATATACTAGCAAATGATGGCTCTTTGACTATGATTCGTCGATGTACAACCTCTTTTTGGGAGGCTCATTTGAGAGTCGATGAGTACAAGAAAATAGAGAGATTGAAGGAGATGGTGCTATCCTATATGACTAGGAGTAAGGCCTCTATACCCCATTATATTGTATTAGTTGTATTTCGAATTACTCCCTTGGTCCCATTGACACCTTCCACAAGATCACTTGTATATACTATGTCTATACACTTCACAGAGATTGGCAACTCAAGTTGGCACTTAGTCTCCCAAACGGCTAGCACAAGATGGACAATAGCTATTGGTACTCCCACATCACTAGATAGTTGATCCATGTGGCTTTGAGATGGATCGCCTCCTTGCCTTTAAGTATGGCATGGATTGTCCTCTTTTAAATCTCTAATGGCAAGAGATCGACCACATCATCCACCTATACTTGAGTCGGCTTCACATGGACCAAATATGGTTGTCCCCATCATACCTTTCTACAAAGCTCTAGTTTTACAAAAAGCCCTTCTTGAAGTTACAAAGGATGGCCCAACTATCTCTATGGACACATGGCACATGATGACATGGGAATTCTCGTTGGTCAATGGAGAGATATCTTCTCATTGCCTCTTGATAGAGACTAGGAGGGTTGAGGACAAACCAAAGGGGAAGGGGGGGTTGCGAACTATGCATGACAAAGGATGTAGGCATTGGGGACATAAAATGTTAAAACTATTATAAGATACATTCGAGGCTTCAATGTCTCTTTAGCGAGCGGTTAGGTCGTATCTCACGAGTGATGCACCGCAGGTATTAGCAATGCTTAGGACCTTAAGTTGATGAAGTTGTCACATACTAAAGAAGCTTTGTTGAGGCTGTAAACAAGGAGGCAAGATTAGCAAAGATACAAGGAGCAACACTCAAGCTCATCAAGAGAATGCATCCCAAGCCCTAGACATATTGGTGCTTTGCATCATGGGAGAGCAAACAGAGCTTTTGCAAGGTTCACACACCCCAACCCCCAACAATGGCTTCAAATTCAAGATATGCAAGGCATGTATTTATAGGTTTCCTTTGAGGTATCTATACATAGAGTGTAAACAATATGGAAGGATTCATGTATACACACATTAGACCCTTTTAGAAATAAGAGTTTGTATACAATAGGGGGTCCTTTAAAAACTTAAAAATGTAAAAAAGAGGTTCATGCATAAGGGCTTGAACGCACGTGATATGGACATCTCTTGAAGAGTGACCACCCCAAGTTCGTATATAGAGAACACTACAAAAGACCCTAGTAGTCATGGATGGGACAAGCCTTAGCAGTTCGGACTAAAGACCTTACCAATACAAAAGAAATTGAAGACAAGTAGAACATACAACTGAGTCCAACAAGTGTGCCAAGTGTTGATAGGGGACATAGCCCTAGAAATTCACCACTAACAGTCTGCCAACTTTCATGCTACTCACCCTGACACTAGGAAAGATAACAGATGAGGCCTTCTTGATTGCACTTGTACGACCGCCATTATATATGCCCACCTACCTTCATTTGGCAAATGATGTTTTCATATTTTATGCCCTAAGCCTACACATATATCACATGTAATACAATTTTAGTCTCATTTACCCACTGGGTCATTAGTAGGCATTAGTAAAAATTTTCTTTCTTCCTCTTAGAGCGTGTGTGTGTGTGTGTGTGTGTGTGTGTGTGAGAGAGAGAGAGAGAGAGAGAGAGAGAGCTTTATGAACTGCCTCACAAACGACCACATTGAGATGGTGTTACTTAAGGTTTTGAGTCTTGACAAGCCGACTAAGTGTCTGAAATAACAGGTTGCCAGACTTATGTCCTTCAAAGACTTCATGTATTTTTTTTTTAATACTTCTGAACTAACAGTTAATTTGATGGTCTGAAATTCTAAAAACATGAATGACAAGTCATCATAAAACAAGCCAAGTGTTGCTCTAACAGTATATATATCCAAAGTGATGATGAGCTTAGTTCTTCAACTAAGTAAAAAAGTAAACACAACCACCGAAATGTTTCAAGACTAGCCAAAAGATGCTTCAAATAAGAAATCATTTGAGTTTGTCATATTAAATTAAAGATCAAGATGATGAAGATCATATGCAATCACGTTTTTCCAAGCTTCAAGAACAACACCATCAGAAGATGGAGAAAGAAGATAACGTTCATACATCTGAACTAGGACCAGCTAGAAAGTGAGCATGTTGGGATCAAGCACAAAATGGAATGTGCTTGGACTCAATTAGGATCTCAACCTCTTGGTACTGCTAAGAGAAGAAGGCTTATTCTCTTTCAATTAATCTCATGTTGAGATTTACTTACTATTGCATTAACATTTCAAGAACTGTTGCTTTAGCAGAACTTCTTGAGCCTCCCCTTACATCTCTAGTAAACTCACTGGGCAAACCTGAAGGCTTTTGTAAGTGCTCCTAATCCATCTTGCTCGACATCCATGTGCACACATACAGGCACATGCATGACTCCCAAGAGAAGGCATCTATAAACTAGAAACTCAAGCCAAAAAAAACAAACCAACCAACATTTAACAGGTAGAGAGCTTATTCAAAAGTGCACTGTTCATGAACACCCTTCAGAGCACTTGGTTTTGATTTTAGAAGCCCACAACGACACCCCCTTCATGCCTCCCAAACTGTTGCATCCTCAGAACTAGCAGTGACAAGGTATAGGATTTATCAGGCATCATCATCATTGAAAGCTCCTCATTGCTTCACAGTACATATGAGTTAAACTTCTTGTATTCAGGATGGGGTTTCCCATCAGCATCAAGAATCAGGTGCCGCTCTACCACTGCACGCCAGTACTTCTCCTCATATTCCTTTGGAGTCTTGATCTGAAAAATGACAGAAACAAGTCCAAAAAAACAACCATGTGAGTGTCGACAATCTTTATTACACAGCTGCTTACATAGACACTGAAATGCAAAGCAGCACTTAATTCAGGCATCTCAGAACCAACAAGAAGCTTCTCTTACAGCAGGTAGTAGGACTTACGACATGACAGTGGAAATGCAGGTCCATAACCTACCATAAGCTAATCCATGTCCCATAACCCACAAAAACACCCGACCCTGGTCCCTAGCCTACCCGAAGAAAGAACTGGGAAGAACCCAGATGTCAAAATGCATTCCATCAGAATACAAGATAAGGATCAACAGGTGGCCTTACATCAGTCCACCATGCAGATACCTAGGGTAAGGCCAATTGATTTCTAAGAGAATGTTGCAAATCAGACATGTAACTCTAGCCTGTGGAACAACTTAGCCCCATCTAGCCAGCTTCAACAGACGAAGGTGAGGCAATCAAGGCCTAAACATACAGAACAGCATATTACCAGAAAAAGCCCAGAAAGTCAACACGTTGAATCAAAATACATGGTAAGGATCAACAGACAGCATCATGAAACACTGAGTCCCATCCAGTCACCATTATAACCCTTCTGTAGAGGCCAATATCAACCTATCAACAGACAGCATCATGAAACAAAGGCCGATATCATCCTGACATGCAGGTGCCTCGCCAAGAAATTTTGGACAAGCTGGAGCTGTAAATAAGCAAGCAAGGGTTAAAAACTTAAATCGCAATAGTTTTAGGTTAATGATTAATCAAATACAGTGAGCTATGCCCATTGGAAGGAGAGAGAGTTGCAAAATTGGTTCAAGTAAAAAAAAGTGGCAGCAGCTCTAGTGCCTTCTACCCACCAACTGTGGTACACTTCCCCTGCCCACGACAGCAAAGTGAGAGCTGGCCTACCAAGACCAGTAGGGGCTAATCAAGAAGGGATGTTACGTGCATTAGTCGTCACATGCATGTGCCATGGCTTCATTAGGACATGTATAGGGTACAAATTGGCAGAGCAAAGTTGCAGAAAATCAGAAAACAAAAACTGAAACAATCACATGGCCGAAACAAGCGCACGCCAAAATTTTCATGGGGCAGGCCGCAGTCTAGAGAGAAGGTGCAAATAGTTGAAGAAATTTTAATGATTTACTAGGACTTGAGAATTAAAAATTTGGAGAAAGAATTTTGAGGGTTTAGGGTGGGGGAGACAAAGAAAGCAAGAAAGAAAGAAAGATATATTAGCATCCTCATTAGACCCAAATGGTCTGGGGGAGAAAGAAAAGAAAAGAAAGAAAGTTATAACGTCTACAAAAGACCCCAAGGGCCTATGAGACCAAAAGTAATACAATGGTACCATGGATATATTGAGCCATGGAAAACTGAAAGAAAAAGTAAAATGAAAACATCTAACAGTACATGTGATCAGAAGATGATCCTGTGTAGAGTGAGATATGCTATGATCAGCTAATGACGATACCCACCTCGGCCAAAACCGGTCTGATGGTGGAGTGAATGTCAGGCCTCTGTGAGATGGGAGCGTGACATGTCGGCGGAGAACCTCACGAATCTGTCTTTGTGTGGTGGAGGGTCCTGATGCTCTGGGTCGGGGACGCCTAGCTCGCAGAATGGATCGAGCTCTCTCAATAAGAACTCCTCTAGGGCGTGGAGCTGGAGCGTGGGTACGGGTGGTGGGCTCTAATGTCGTAGTAGAGGAACTGTTGTGGGCAGTGGATGCCGATGTGGATGTATGTACCACAAAGAAATCTGTGATGGCTCTCTGTGAGGTGTCCTGTGAGGTGTCCTATGTCAGAGCCAGGGCTCTCTCTCAACATGTTGCCTCAACACTACATCCCTGTGTCGTCTAAGCTCCATCAAGTACATGCCCAAGCACCTCTGATCCTCAACTGTATCACCCGTGTGTGTGGTTCGAATCCCTCTCGGAAGTGGCAGTGGAATCTCCCCCGTATCTCATAGTAAGCCGGGCAACTGAGCATATAATGGGCCTCATCCTCTACCGATCCTGTGATGCATACTGTGCATGTCCTCTCCTCATGTGGGATATCCTTAGCTCTGCCAATGTCTACTCTGAGGCGGTGGGAGGATACCCTAAGCTGGCCGATAGTGATACGCATGGCAGGTGACATGTGTATCTGTATGTATCCCGGGATCTCAAAGAGTCCATCCTCGGAGAGTCTCAAGAAGTGATCTCTGTAGAACTCACACTTCTTACCAATCTCTGATGAAGACACCCATGTCTGGTGTATGTGTAGCCCGAGTAGATCTAACCGGATGATCCGGTTGATCTCCTGACATGAGAGATCAAGGTATGGGGAATCCAAGCTATACTGAAACGGGGGGAGACAGTCCATCTGTATGCCATGTGCATGAAACCACTCGACTACCTCAGAGTACCATGCATGTGTCGGTAATGGTGGTGGTTGTGTCGCTGAGGAGGAGGGCAGTCCAACTCGTCTCAATCGCTCCCTCTCCCTCTCACCGTATAATTACATAGAGGACTCTAGTTCTAGTCGTGGGAGGCGATCTCTATCAAGCGTGTATACATGCTGAATATAAGTGACAGTCTGAAAAAGGGTATCTGTAACCAGTGGGGCCACCCCAAACTCTGCATGTAGAATGTCATGTGGTACAGATGGCTTACTCCTGATCATGCATGACAACATCATCACCTGTAGCCCCTCAATGCTCCTCCAGTGATCCTTCCCTACGCCTGGCCCCCAAAGGGCTGCACCATACATAGCCACTAGTCGTACTAGAGTATCAAAGAGCCAGCACTTAGTGCGGGGTTCTTGGAAATGTGCCTGGAAACACTGTCTCTCCATACCGGCTAGAGAGACATGCCCCCTCGCAAGTCGGTCAATGGCATCTGTGGTCATGCAAAACAAAGGGCCTGTAAAAGTGACTCCTAGATACACATACTTCTGCACAATCTCCACTGGGGGCATCTCTGTATATGAAAGAAAATCGTGAGGCGACTGCATACGATGTGTTGAAGACCATAACTTTGGTTTTGCCCAAATTGACCGTAAGGTCTCTCCCCCTGCAAAATCTGTCCAATGCATTTAAGTAACCCTTGGCTGAATCTGAGATCAAGACAATGTCGTCAGCATATAGCAATATGGGCACTACTGTCTGAGTCAATGTTGAACCTCTACCTCCGAAACTATCCACAAATACTGCAATCTCATCAATGTATAGGCCAAAGAGTGTAGGTGAGAGTGGGCAGCCCTGCTTAACCCCAATAGTGATACATATATCTCCCGAGGTCCCACCGGGTGCACGTACTCAGCCGAGTATTGCCTCATATAGTGCCATCACACCCCATATCATCTCATGTGAGAATTGGAGCTCCTGCAAGCGTCCTATCAGACGAGATTGAGAGACGGAGTCAAAGGCTTTGTGGAAATCCACAAAACAGCAATACACATGTCTCTTTGAGGACCTCGCCTCCTCTATGATAGCCCGTAAAGTAAAGGTATGGTCCAACGTGGAGAAGTTTCTCCCGAAGCTTGCCTTGCCTGATGCTCTCTTTCCCATCCTCTCCACCATAGAGCTCATCATGTCCTCTAGTACTACCCCATAGATTTTCGCCATTGTGTGACCAATCATGATAGTCCTGTAGTTACCTGGGTCTGTGGGATCTCCTGCTTTGTGGATGGGGACAATGGTGTTGGTAGTCCAGGAGGGTGGGAAGCCTTCACAAAGTGCTCTGTTAAAAAGACTGGCAAGAATGGGAGCCAATACATGGTGCCCGTGGGCAAAATGTTCTGCACGTAGATCCTCATGATCTTTTGCTCTCCCATTATGCAGCTTTTTAAGAGCCCTAGTGACATTGGGGGAATCAAAGAGATAAGATGATGTAGGCCTAGGGATGTGTAACATTTGTGGTATAGGCTAGCTTGGCACATCATACAGCTGTCGTGCATAGGTTTCCCAAACGCTAGGATCTGTGATAGGTGTAGGTGCTCTTTTTTCTTCCAGAATGCGCCAAGCTTCTGAGTTATCCTTGCTCAAAAAGAGCTAGTATAACTCTTGTTCTCGTTTGGCGAGAAATGCCCGTTTCTTTCGGCGAGTAAATGTATGGAAGATGCGTTGCATCTTATATGCTGAAATCAGCCCATGTTCCCTCTCGCGTAAGGGAGGCGAAGCCTGGTGGTTTTGCACTCTTCATCATACCATCCATTCTGGGGTTGGGATTCCACTGGCAAACTTGCAGTGGAGCATGTGGTGTAGGGGAAGCTGGTGTGGGCGGAGTCATGGATGATGGAGGAAAGTTGGGATGAGAGAGAGAGAGAGAGAGAGAGAGACTAATATTAAACGTTTTCAAATGACCATAAAGGTCTATGAGACAAAAAGTTACAAAGTTGTGTTACAAAATCTGGTAACATATGAAATGAAATGGATAAAACAAAAATTGTCTACCTCAAGCCCAAGGCCCAAGGGCTTGGGCTGTACATACATCACATCAGCGTTGGTGTGCCATTACTATTCACATCCACATCCATAAGGTAGGATACATCCACTACTAGGGGAGGATGGTTCCAATGTTGTTGAAGTAGATTTCAGATCTAGAGCTGTCACATAGAAGGGCGTGGTCGGGGTCGTCGTGTCCGTAGGATTTGGCAAGCCCTCTCAATAGTTACTCCCCCGTGGGCATATGGTCATGATAAGGCACTTGCAGGTGTGCCTAGGCTGAATATCCTCCTGCTCATGGGCACACCGTCTGGTCACCTCATGTGGTGTTTGGGTAAAGTACTCTGTGAGGATTCTCTGTGATGCATCTCCTCTTGGTCTCTGTGCTTGGCATAGCCTATCTCAGTGGCGACGCATCTCCAAGAGAAATAGACCTAGAAATCATTGGTCCTTATACTCCATGATTCTAGAGTGGGCCAAAAACCCCCTGAATAGGCAGTAGTATCTGCCTCGTGTCTCATAGTACATTGGGCATCTACATATGTAATGCTCCTCTGTCTCTACCTTCCCTATCTTACATCTGTATCTTTTGTTGCCTTCACTGTATACCAGCTACTCATCTTGTCAAAGACAGCATCTCTGCTTACTCGCATCTCACAAGTTTGTAGGGTTGTAACATCTCTAACCTTTCTACTCCAAAGCATAACCAATGAAGATGCATTTCTCTGCCTTTGGATCCAACTTTGTTCTCACTTCATCGAGAACATACACATATACAATACACCCAAACACTTCCAAGTGAGACACATCCGATTTTATGCATGTAAACCCCTGTTCATGCATCATATCATGAACAGCTACAGTGGGGGGGTCATGTTCATAATATACACAACAATTGCTACTGCTTCTGCCCAAAAAAAATCTTTTCAGACATCAAGGCACATGCCACTTCTGCAATGTGCCTATTTTTTCTTTCTGCAACACCATTCTGTTGCGGAATGTACTTGCATGTAAACTGTCTGTTGATTTCTTGCTTTCTCAAGAAATCACTAAACTCATTGGAGAAATACCTGTTTGTAAGGGTCATCTCCACTGTTTTGGGTGCTTTCTCGTTGTTTCTATACCTCTAGAGGACCTCCTCCAGCCGGGAAATTTTTCCCATATTTTTTTGGATTCTTTTTCACATTTTTGGGACCCTTTTCTTAGCATGTTCCATTTAATGCTCTAGTCGGCCTGCTTTATGCTGGCCGATTGGGCTCTCTAGGTGCTATATAAGTATGGGCTTTGCCCTCACTTGTATCATCTCAATTTCTGCATATTCTGGGATCTTGGCTGCACCTACGGTGTGCCTCGTGTCTACTCCAGATTTGTAATCACCTTTTGGTGTATATGATCTTCCTTCAGTTCCTGTGCATCATGTATTTGTGAACTTCAGTTCTCTTTCATTGTTTGGCACTTTGTCATGGTATCAGAGCGGGTTCAAGACTGAGGATTTGGCGGACAACACCTATATCTGTTTCTTCCTAGAGGAGGAAGAAACCGAGCTAACTAGAAATTAGAACATCATGTTCTAGTTGCCACTCCCACCCAACCTTCATCGCGCATCCGGAGGGACTCCCATCTTTACCCCTCTACTTTTACCTCAGCTTACGTTTTGGCTAGTCGTGGTTGGTTTTTGGCTGTGTTCTCATCTACAGGCATATTTTTGCTGAATTAACAGCCTCTTCTACCATTCTTTTCCCTCCCTCTTGCTTTTGAACCCTCTCTCTTTCTTGCCTTCTCAGATTTGCATTTTGAGTTTTCTTACGCTTTAGAGGAGGAGTTTTCATGCAAAGGATGGCTTCAAATACTTTCATCGTTCCCCAGTTGGAGAAAGACTCCAAATTTAATGGCTCCAATTATCCCCAGTGGAAGGATGCCAGCTTTAACCTTCTGTTGGGTCTTGATCTTTGGCGGTTCGACGATGCTTCTACTCCAAATCCTGACCCCGCAAAATGAACTCACCACAGACTGTGAATTACTGGACCAACAATCTTCGGTCACGCACAGTCATCTCCTACAACTTGAACCAACCATATCTCTCGGAATTTTCCGGTACGGATAAGCTAACCAAACCTCTAAGGAATAGTTGCAACCCGTTTTCAGAGGAACACTTACAACTGCAAGCTTCATTTAAGATCCCAACTCGATGAGCTGAAGATTACCGAGACAGATGATGTCATGGCCAAAGTGTAAGAACTAAAGAAGATCCATCAACAACAAGCCATCTTGGGAGTCCAAATCTCCGATGATAACTTTGTCATTGAGTTACTGGGTAAACTTCCTCCATGTTATCAATCCTTCAAGGATACCATTGCCTTTCGTCCTGTTCTTTCCCCAATGGATGCGGTGATTGGCATGCTTCAAGACAGGCAAGATCTCATGAAGATCTCTGACTCTTCTCCTATTGAGTCAACTTTTTCAGCCAAAGAGAAGCCCAAGTGGCAACCCAAAGGAGGTAATAAAAACGGTGGCAAATCCAAGGAGGAGTCTACTTCAGGCTCCAAGGATAAAGATAAAGGAAAAGAAAAGGGTAAATCTACGGAGAGGAAATGCCACAAAAAAAGCAAGGTTGGCCGATTGCTTCAAGAAGAAGAGTAACGAAAAAGTCAATACAGAAGGACTCCGATGACAAAGAATCCAAACCCAAAGACAAATATGTGGCCTTTGTTCTGGTCGAAGAGTGCACCTCGCAGACTACTACCTCTCTTGAGGACTGGATTGTGGATTCCGGGGCTACTTGTCACATGACTCACAACAAGGATGTCTTGGAGGACACTCACTCTGTCTCTATGCGGGTCCGACTTGCGAACAATCAACCTGTTGATACACCAATTATAGGTAATATTCCTCTAGTTACTCTATCAAGGAGGCCATAGTACCTAGAGAATGTCCTTTATGTTCCAAAGTTATCCAAAAACTTACTCTCTCTCTCTAAGGTAGCCCAGAAAGACTATGGCTTATACTTCGATGATCAGATTTTGGAGATCATTCACAAAGATTCCCACAGGATTATTGCTCGAGGCATACAAGAGGATGGTCTCTACAAGATCACCAGTTCTCAGGAGGAACCCAATCTTGATCACTCTCATCCGTTCCAACTTCTAGCCTCTCATCATGCTCTTCTTACATAGGAGGATACTACTCTTTGGCATGCCCGCTATGGGCATCTTCCCTTCTCTTCACTGGAGCTTCTTGTCTCCCGCCACATGGTGGCAAGCTTGCCTCAACTACCTCGGATGTCTAGCATCTGCTCAGCTTGTCTTCAAGGCAAGCAACACCGGGATTCATTTCCACACGAGGCCTCTTTCAGGGCTTCAACCGTGCTTCAACTTGTCCATGTGATTTGAGCGGCCCTATAACTATGGTCACACCTGGAGGAGCTAGATATTTTTCTTACTGGTGGATGATTTTTCCAAGATCTAGCTTTTTTTCCTGTCCCAAAAATCTCAGACATTTACAAAGTTCAAAGAATGGGTTGCTATGGTGGAGACTGACACTAGCCTCAAAGTCATCAAAGTGCGCTCTGACAATGGTGGTGAGTTTACTTTTCGAGCATTCATTGACTTTTGTACTTCCCACGGCATACAGAGACAATTTTCTACTCCCCACACTCCTCAGCAAAATGGGGTAGTAGAACGGAAGAATAGGACCGTGGTTGAGATGGCTCGATCTCATTCTCAGCTTTCTCAAAAGTTTTGGGCTGAAACAGTTAACACTACTGTGTACATCATCAACCGTTCCCCCACAAAGGAGTGCTAGCATGCTTACAATTAATTTTGCATTGATGACTTCCTTAATGCATCGTGTGGAGCCTTCTACACCAGAGAAAGCCTTACAAATTCCTAAGTGGCAGCTTGCGATGGGGGCGAAAATGGATGCCATTAACAGAAATCACACATAGAAACTTGTCCCCACCCTTCTCATAGAAAATGTTATTGGCGTCAAATGGACTTATAGTGTGAAGTTTCTTGCTAATGGTTCACTGGACAAATATAAAGCCCGCTTGGTGGCTAAGGGCTATGCCTAGAAGGAAAGCGAGGACTTCTCGGGGACTTTTGCTCCCACCGCCAGGTATACCACCATTCACACTATTCTTGCCATTGTTGCTCACTTATCTTGGCCCATCTTTCAAATGGATGTCAAGTCCGCCTTTCTCAACGAGGACCTTCATGAGGAAATAGATGTTGAACAACCCCCTGGCTTCATCCACGATGGTTTCGAGAACCATGTTTATCTTTTTGCGGAAAGCTCTTTATGACCTTAAACAAGCTCCTAGGACATGGTACCAAAAGATCGATGCTTTCTTTCTCTCTCATTCCTTTGAGAGAACTTCTGCGAACAGTAACCTTTACGTTTTGATAGAGGAGGATTACATCGTGGCAAGAAGAGTGAATTCTTCTTGGAAGAAATACACTTCTTGGGGCACATCGTGCCTAAAGATGGAGTCCGTATGGATCCTTCGAAGGTAGAAGCAATTCTTAATTGGCAGGACCGTTCATGATGTACACAGCTTTTTGGGATTGTGTTCCTACTACATGCGGTACATATGGTATTTTGCTGAGATTGCTTTGCCCCTTCATGCTTTGACAAAGAAGGAAACTGTGTTTCGATGGGCTGATCGAAAAATTGTAGCCTTTAAGAAGCTTATGAAAAAGTTTACTTCAGATCCCGTATTGGTATTACCGGATCTCCGAAAGGCTTTTGTTGTCCAGTGTGATGCATGTGGGAACAGAATTGGGGCAATTCTCATGCAGGAAGGACATGTGATAGCCTATGAGAGTCGTATATTACAGAATGCCGAGAAGCATTTACAGGTCTATGAGAAAGAGATGTTGGTTGTAATTCATGCTCTTTCTACATGGAAACACTATTTGCTTGGGACTGATTTCACTATGCAGACAGATCATCAGACCTTGCGTTATTTCCTCATGCAAACTAAGCTTACTGAGAAGCATATGAGATGGGCCAACTTTTTGTCTATGTTCCACTTCCAGATTGTACATGTGGAAAGCAAAAAGAATGTTGTCGCAGATGCTTTGTCATGCAAGCCATAGGTCTCAACAGTTTCACTTGCTTATCATCATGAGCTTGATGAGATGAAAGAGCAATATGCGCAAGATGAGGATTTTGGGAGAGTCTATGATCAGATGTCTGAGGGTCAGCGGCATGATCATCATACTCTCAGGGATGGCTTTTTGTCGATGCATGATAGACTGTGTGTTACCAAGCAATTACAGCTCAAGGTTATGATTCAAAGTCATGCTTCCATTGAGGCCACGGCAAAGGCAGTTGAGGCTTTCTTTTATTGGCCGACCTTGAAATGTGATGTCCATGCTTTTGTTAGGCAATGCATCACATGCCAAAAGATGAAGTTTAACCGTCAGAAGACACCAGGGTTACTTCAGCCTTTACCTATTCCAGATAGACCATGGGAGAGCATTGCCATGGATTTTATATTTGATCTTCCGACGAGGACACAAACGGGGAATGATGGCATTTGGACTATCATATGCAGGTTTAGTAAACAAGCACATTTCATTCCCGTATGTAAGAAGATCAAAGTAGATCACATGGTTGGCTGCAGAAAGTGCCCAGCCAACAGGTTCCTCACACTCTTTCTCTCTCTCTCGTGGAGGATGGTAGGTTGCATGAAAAACAGGGGGAGTGGAGCGTTGCCAAACAAAGACAGCCGACTATTATTCTCTCTCTCTCTCTTTCTTTTCAAAATTTACAGGCTAGTGGGCGGTGTCAGACGCACATAAGCTAACAGTTCCTCTTTCTCCGGCTCGTGAGCTGTTCAGGAGTGTTTCTCCTGGTCCCTTGTGAGAGAAGGGTTTTGCAGCCTAAGAGGGCAGAAACAAGAGCAAATCTAGCATGTTTTTGGAAGAGTCCACGGGCTGATGTATGGCTGTGTTTTTGGTTATGTGCATGGGCCAATTGAATGCGTATTCAAGACCTCGTGGATGTACTATCTTGGCAGATTAGAGGTGAATAACAATGTAGTGTTTTGGGCACACGGCTGTGTGAAACCTCTATGCTAAGAAGACCAGAGGACTAGCAGTTTGGACATGAATATGTATAAGCCATGTATGGCCATAATGTATTCAGTTGAACTCTTCCATGAATGTGAATATAGAAATACCGAAAGCGGCGCCAAGCTTTGGGGCCAACAAGTGTCGTTGTTTTTGTGTAGGAGCACTCTAGCTCCCTTTTGTTTGTCCTATTTGCTAGTTTACAACTGTGTTTGGGTGACTGCTAGTCTACCGCACTTTGGTTTCTACTAAAGGCCGGTTTCAAGGTTCCGTTGCCAGGACCATCACCAACTTTCCCGAGGGGGTGAGCTCGTGGTTGTCTCGAGGAAAGTCGTTGCTGAAAATTTCAGCAAGATGTCTGATCAAGAGGATGACTATGACTATGATGATGAGGAAGACCAGGAGACCACTCTTGAGAGGACTGAATTTGAGGATGTACTTGCAAGAGAACATGCTGCAGAGATGCACGTTATGATGATGTAACGCAGCCAAAAGATATGCCAAGTAAAGCCCAATTGGCAGGGGCAGTGGATGTGCTCGTGCAGCTCACGCAAAGTGAGAAGTTTGCTGAATTTATGAGGGCCCCTTCTGAGCCTAAGAAGAAGAAGAAGAAGGTGCATTCTAGGAACTCACCTCAAGGCAACAATAGTGCTATCCCACAGGATCTACTTTTGGATAGTTTCCTAACATGCAGAACGCTCATAGTGCAAACCCACTAAATTCCTTTTTCACGCAGCCACCTATTCCACAGCAATCTTTGCATCCAAGCTATTTTGGTGGTGGTTCCGTATTCCAATCTATGACTGGCGGTTATCCTCAAGGAGGTATGGGAATGTAAGGGAATTTTGAAGCTAGTTTTCAGCCTAGTACGCAAGGCAACATGTATGGGGGCATGCAGCCCGGTATGCATAGTGGCATGTTTGGAAACATGGGAGGATCAGCTGGACTGCATGGTATGCACAGTGTGGGAACTGGCAATGTTGACCTTAGTATGAGCATAAATGCAGGGGGTAGCAATCTTGTGAAGCCACTTCCTTACGATAATCCAACACCTATGGGTAAGGCGAAGGATTATAAGGAAAGGGGAGCTACAATGAAATTTGACACATTCAATGGAGCCAAAGACATGCTCAATGCTCTAACCTTTTTACAGCAAGTTGATGCTGCCTTTTCTGGTGGCTATTACACTGAGTCCTCCAAAGTGAGAAAAGCCGCGACTTTTCTCAAGAACAATGCATTGCAGTGGTGGTCCACTCTTCTTTTGCAGGGCATAGCACCATCTACTTGGGTACAGTTTAAACAGGTGTTCTCTTCCGTGTGGCTCACATCTACATTTGAGGTGGATGTAATGACAGCGTGGCATAAGTTGGATGCATCAAAGTGTGAGAATCTTGAGAATTATAACAAGAAGTTTTGGAAAGCTCTACTCCCAGTTACTTCTTATCGTGCAGTGCCACTATCTAAGCAAGTTGAGAAGTATTATTGTGGGTTGCCCAAGGAAGTGCGTGACTATTGCATTAAGACCCGAGTAACAAATATGTCGCAGGTGATAGAGAATGCCATGACGGCAAATGTGTTACTCACTAGGGTTTCAACTGGATTTAAGAGCAGCAAAAGCACTAGCAAGAAAACTGAGAAGTCAGGGCATGCATCTTGGGATGCAACAATGGCTGCAGAGAAGCGGCGTAAGATTTTACCAATGCCTAAGAGAACTCCCGAGGAGAAATAAGCTTTGTTGGATGCCAAGAAATGCTTTTTCTCTACCGAAGAGGGACATGTCTTTCAATTGTCCTAAGCATAAGTCCAACAAGGACTCTCGTACTAAAGGGGAGCCCAAGACTAAGAGAGTAAAGCCTTCTGCACGGTTCGTTCTTGATCTTGTTGGGGAACAGTCAGGTGGTGAGAAGACAGAGTTGTGCAGGGCATGGGGCAAGGTCAGAGATCAGAATGCTTTGATCTTCTTTGACACAGGTGCTAGAGCCAACTTTATCTCACTAGATTTGGCTGGCAGATTGGGGATCCGTGCAGAGGAGATGGGGCCTATTTATGAGGCTAATATGGCTTGTCCTAGGTATGCAGAACCCATTACCCCTATCATTGGGAAGCTGAGGCTTCATGTGCAGGGTTATGTGGATAGTGAGGAGTTTTATATCATGCCACTTGATGGGTGTGATGTTTTGTTGGGTATGACGTGGTGCCATAGGGTACATGCGGTGGTGGATACGTATAACAAGAAGATTACTTTGACTCATAGAGAGAAAGAGCAGATTGTGGATGTAAAGCTTAAAGGGAAATTTGTTTCTATTGTATTGGCTTTGGCCATTATCCACATTAGACCTGAGGATGTGCATAAGACAGCATTTCGGACCACCTTTGGGCTATATGAGTTCTTGGTCATGTCCTTTCGCTTGACAAATGTTCCCGCTACCTTTAATAGAATGATGGACAGGATTTTCCGACCTCATCCAGCGTTTGTGGGCACATTCTTTAATGATATGATTGTGCATTCATGCTCAGAGGAGGAGCATAGGGAGCATTTGGTCATAGTGTATGAAGAACTCAGGAAGCATAGGTTGGTCATAAATGGCAAGAAGAGTGAATTCTTCTTGGAAGAAATACACTTCTTGGGGCACATCGTGTCTAAAGATGGAGTCCATATGGATCATTCGAAGGTAGAAGCAATTCTTAATTGGCCAGATTTGAGGACTGTGCATGATGTACACAGCCTTTTGGGATTGTTTTCCTACTACAGGCAATACATACGGTATTTTGCTGAGATTGCTTCGCCTCTTCATGCTTTGACAAAGAAGGAAACTATGTTTCGATGGGCTGATCACAAAATTGCAGCCTTTAAGAAGCTTAAGGAAAAGCTTACTTCGGATCCCGTATTGGTATTACCGGATCTCCGAAAGACTTTTGTTGTCTAGTGTGATGCAGGTGAGAACAGCATTGGGACAGTTCTCATGCAGGAAGGCCATGTGATAGCCTATAAGAGTCGTATATTACAGAATGCCGAGAAGCATTTACAGGTCTATGAGAAAGAGATGTTGGCTGTAATTTATGCTCTTTCTACATGGAAACACTATTTGCTTGGGGCTGATTTCACTGTGCAGACAGATCATCAGACCTTAAGTTATTTCCTCATGAAAACTAAGCTTTCTGAGAAGCATATGAGATGGGCTAACTTTTTGTCTATGTTCCACTTCCAGATTGTACATAAGGCAGACAAAAAGAATGTTGTGGCAGATGCTTTGTCATGCAAGCCATAGGTCTCAGCAGTTTCACTTGATTATCATCATGAGCTTGATGAGATGAAAGAGCGGTATGCACAGGATGAGGATTTTGGGAGGGTCTATGATCAGATGTCCGAGGGTCAACGGCATGATCATTATACTCTCAAGGATGTCTTTTTGTTGATGCATGATAGACTGTGTGTTACCAAGTAGTTATGACTCAAGGTTATGATTGAAAGTCATTCTCCCATATTGAGGCCACAGCAAAGGCAGTTGAGGCTTTCTTTTATTGGCCGACCTTGAAACATGATGTCGATGCTTTTGTTAGGCAATGCACCACATGCCAGAAGATGAAGTTTGACCGTTAGAAGACACCAGGGTTACTTCAGCCTTTACCTATTCCAAATAGACCATGGTAGAGCATTGCCATGTATTTTATATTTGATCTTCCGAGGACACAAACGGGGAATGATGGCATTTGGACTATCGTATGAAGGTTCAGTAAACATGCACATTTCATTCCCGTACGTAAGAAGATCAAAGTAAATCACATGGTGAAGTTGTTCATGGCGAATATCTTCAAGTATCATGGAATGCCTTCGTCTATCATTAGTGACCATGATCCATGGATGACGAGTTTATTTTGGAGAGGGTTGTTTGACAACATGGGTACAACTCTCAAGTTTTCATCATTGTTTCATCCACAGACAGATGGGCAGTTGGAAGAGGCCGATTTCACAGTGTTAGATCTTCTAAAGTGCTATGTGTCAGAGCACAAGCAACAATGGGAAATGTATGTGGAGAAGGTACCACCCATTTTGCACACAAAGAATAAGATCTTTCAGGCTGACCAATATGTGGAGAACATGGTTGAAGCTTACAGGAGAGTGAAGTTGGCACTCCAAAGAACTCAACAAAAGCAAAAGAAAGCAGCAGACCGTCACAGGCGTGCATTAGAGTTTGCAGTAGGTGACTGGGTTCTTTTGCGTTTTGAAAAAGCCAGGCTCAAGAAGATGAAGGGTAAAGAGCGCTTATTCCGTAAGTTGAGCATGCGCTACTATGGACCTTTTCAGGTATTGGAAAAGATCAGTGAGGTGGCCTATTGTGTGAAGCTACCAGATCACTGGAGGATTCACAATGCATTTCATGTGAGTCTACTTAGACCTTTCCGTGGGGATGTGCCTGAGGATGTATTAGATGAGGCTCAACCAGAAGTTTGGGGGCAAATTTGGGGAAATTAGGCAAAGACAACATTAGAAAACTGGGAAACAATGGAAATTGAGCAAGGAGTGAAAATGCAAATATAGCAGAGAGAAATGAAATCAGGGTCCATTGGCGTAATGATACAGATATTGGAGATAAAAGATAGAAATTCATGCACTTACAGGAGAAAATCAACCGAGCTTGAAGTCGAGTATTTCAGATGAAGTGTGCATTGTGCACGATTATAGAGACATAAGAAGCACATAGGCAGCACACCGACCAGTGTGCAATCAATTTATGGCCCATGGAAGCATTTTAGCATACAGCACAGCAAAACAGACCTCCCTGCGAACTGATCTAGTAAGAACAGTATAGCCCACACAAATCGCAAACTGTGCTTATTCGGAAAATTGCTTTTGTTTTACCCTTCAGCTTGGAGACAAGCAAAAGCCTGAAAAGCACTTCTCAGCTTCCTCCCTAATCATGCAAGCAATCCTGCTCATCAGAGTCAAGATCCATGCCACATAGAGAAAGAACAACAAAAGCAGCAAGTATACATTGTACCCGTAAAGAGGGTGAAAAGTGGCTCCTTAAGAGTTTAACACTGTTTCAACATTCCATTAATGCCTTGGATCTTTGACTAACCATTCTAAATTCACATTAGCCATGGCCTGTCTTAGCCCATGGCACAGCCCCTAGATTCCCCTGTCTAATCAGACTTGAGGGAATCCTGTAAATACAAGAAATGCAACAAAAGAGCAATACTCAATTGTACGATATTACAGATCAATTTGCTGAATGTCAAAGGAGACTGGGTATGTCATAGAACCAAAAAAAAAAAAAAGTATTACTGAAAGGAGACGACGGGTGATTTTGTTTGGGTCCTTACCTTACTTAGGGCCAAAAAGGTTGCTTTCACGGTATTGTGAGGATTAGCAGATCCAACCAACTGCAATCATAGACATCACCAGAATATTGAAAGGAGAATCCCTGAACTCAATCATAATACACTTGCATGAGTCTGTTTATACAAGAAAACCTGAAGTATCTGGCCTTTCATGCTTACCTTTGACTTCACACTTTTTATTCCAGCCAGTCTCAAAATGCCTCTTACTATGCCCGCAGCCCTGAACTTTCCGAGAGTCCACTCTGGCCACAACCGGACCTAGGAAACAAAAAAGACCGATACAACGTTTAAAAAGACACAAACATAGGAATCGATACCCAACCCCTGGACACGCACTGTCTATTAATACAGAAAAGCCTTCAATCCACAACTTACACCCACTGAATCAACTGTCTTACCTTTGTTTTTTCGTATTTTGCCTCCACATAATGGTATATGGTTTGATCCTTGAACCTCTCAAAATAATATAGATTGTTCAGGGCCTTGACACTGGCCTGGAACAAAGCTTTTCTATTCAGTAAGAAGCTTGAAACAGATGCAATGTTTATATATGAAAATTACTAGGAAGCAGCAATACCTCTCTGATTGCACGAGTGGCTTTAGGACCTTTCCCCTTCGCCCACCCAGCGAGTCCATCTCCATTCCCACAGATAACTAGAGCAGTAAAGCTTATTTCTCCTCCACCCTAGATTCATCTTTGTTTAGCCAGTGTGGTTTAAGAATGTACGCAATAACTGCACATGCATATATCTACCTTGGTCACTTTGAAGGTACGGTTGACATCAATCACCATAGTCTTAAATTTCTGCAAAAAGAAAAGTTCATTGAAGTTCTTGACGGGGAGAAAACAGCAATTAGGGTTTAGAGATCATTCATGGGAGACATACACAGAGAAGCAAGGGAGAGAGAGAGAGAGTTGTGGGGATAAGTCAACTCATGAAAAGCATGAGTGTGTGACTCCCCTATCACACATGTATATTGCACTTAGTACACATAGTGCACTTAGTACATTAAAAGTACTAAGTGTACTATGTACTATAACTTATGGGCTTGTACACACTATAAGGGTGGGCATAACGCCTTTACCCCAACAACCTCCCACTTAAAGGCAAAGTGCCCTTAAGTAAAGGAAAAGAAAAAATCAGCATGTACATGATAATATACAAGGCCATATCAAGGCTGAAAATGGCCTCATAATGCCCATCAAGTGTCTGCAATGAGCAAACCGCTCCGGAGGCAAACTCTTCGTCAACAGATCAGCCGGGTTGTCATCCGTGTGAATCTTAACAAGCTGAATTTGCTTGTTCTCTATCACCTCTCTGATGAAGTGATACTTCACATCCACATGCTTCGTCTTTGCATGAAAGACAGGGTTCTTTGCCAACTGGATGGCACTCTGACTGTCACAATGCAACAATGGAATATCCCCTGTATAACCCAAATCAACCACTAACCGAGATAGCCATAATGCCTCCTTGCAAGCCTCTGTGGCTGCAATATACTCGGCCTCTGTAGTAGATAAGGCAGTGCACTTCTGCATCCTGGATATCCATGACACAGCACCTCCTGTGAATGTAAATACATAACCGGTAGTAGACTTCCGGTTATCTGGATGACCGGCATAATCCGAATCCGTGTAACCATGCACTAATGCATCCTGTTTGCCAAAGCAAATGCACAAATCCTGTGTGCCCTTCAGGTATCTCATGACACCTTTCACTCCTTCCCAATGCTTCTTGCCAGGGTTGGCCATGTATCTAGAAACCACTCCCACTGCAAATGCAATGTCCGGCCTAGTAGCAACCATGGCATACATGAGACTGCCACAAGCTGAAGCATACGGAATCTTGGCCATATCAGCCCTGTCACTATCTGACTGTGGGCTGTCCATAGCACTGAGTTTCACATATGGAGGCAAAGGAGTACTAGCTTTCTTCCCCCCGTCCATATTGAACCTCTGCAAGACTTTGCCAATGTATTCCTTCTGAGACAAATACAACACATGCTGATTTCTGTCCCGAAGTATCCGCATACCCAAGATGTGATTAGCATCACCCAAATCCTTCATATCGAAGGTTTGATGCAGCCTCTGCTTCAAAGCATCCATCTCTTTACGAGATTTCCCAGCAATCAACATATCATCAACATACAAAATGAGAATCAATAGACTGCCATCCAAAGCTTTCTTGGTGTACAAGCAGTGATCTATGTCACTTCTCCTGAATTTCTGTGATTTCATGAATGTATCAAATTTATGATACCATTCTCGTGGTGCCTGTTTGAGCCCATAAAGACTCTTTTTCAGCTTGCACACAAGCTTCTCCTTTCCACTCACTGCATAACCCTCTGGCTGCTGCATATATATCTCCTCATGGAGATCACCGTGAAGAAAAGCAGTCTTCACATCCATCTGAATCAAGTCCAGATCATCATGCGCAACCAAAGCCAACACAGCTCTAAGTGTGGTCATTTTGACCACTGGAGAGAAGATCTCATCAAAGTCCACACCATATTCCTGCTTGAAGCCCTTAGCCACTAATCTGGCTTTGTATCTTGGCTTTGCATTTGGTGCAACTTTGAGCCTGTAAACCCACTTGCATGGCAAAACCTTCTTGCCTGCAGGCAAAGGCACCAACTTCCAAGTTCCATTTTTATGCAGAGAATCCATCTCTGACTTCATGGCACGCTCCCATAGAGCCTTGTCTGCCCTCTGTAAAGCCTCTTTGTAACATGAGGGCTCCCCACAGTCAGTAAGCATCAAATAGTCAACCCCTGGAACAAACCTGTCAGGGACTCTGGAGGGTCTAGTGGACCTCCGTACCCAATGACCATCATTTGCAGGTTGCTGTCCAGCCTGCATATCACCCATTGGTGGCTCCTGTTCCATGCCATAAGGCTGAAAAATCATGCCCGGTATATCCTCCAACTGTGGTATATCCATAGGGATATCTTCTGCCATCTCTGGCTGTCCATTTGGACCATTTTCAGCACCATTTAAGGGCTGGTTTTCCTGCTGTAATGGCTGATTTACAGCCCTTTGATGTTGTCCATGATGTCCATCATCATCAAAGATGACTCTGCCAGGCTCCTGTTGCCTTGCAGGCTCCTTATACATGCATGTTTCATCAAAAATGACATCATTGCTGCGTATGATCTTTCTATTTATGGGATCCCAAAGTCTATACCCCATTTCACCTTTGTCACCATATCCTAGGAATATGCATTTATGAGACTTAGGATCAAGTTTGGTGCGCATTTCCCTGCGTATGTGCACGTACGCAACGCAACCAAACACTCTCAAGTGCTTGTATGACGGAGGCTTCCCTGTCCATACTTCTTCTGGCACTTTCCCACCAAGCCTCGTGTTAGGTGACCTATTTATAAGGTGAACGGCTGTCATAACAGCTTCAGCCCAAAAACCATGAGGTAATGCAGCATGTGACAACATAGAACGGACCTTCTCCTGTATGGTCCTGTTCATCCTCTCTGCTGTCCCGTTTTGTGGAGGATCATAAGGAGTAGAGAGCTCCCTCTTGATGCCTTTAGCATCACAAAAGTCCTGAAACTGTTTGGACGTATACTCTCCACCATTGTCGGAACGCAAAGCCTTCAGTGTTTTGCCAGTTTGATTCTCAACATGAGCAACAAACTTCTGAAACACTGAGAATGTATCACTCTTCAAACGAAGAGGATAGACCCACACCTTGCGTGTGGCATCATCAATAAAAGACACAAAGTACTTTGCCCCTCCCAAAGAAAGCTGAGGCATCTCACATACATCTGTATGCACAAGCTCTAACTGAGCATCTTTCTGTCCAAGAGCTTTCTTGTGGGGGCACTGTAGTTGCCTACCATATATACAATGCTCACAAAACTGAAAACTTGAAAACTTTAGAGAAGGCAAGTAACCCAAACGAGACAATTGCTCCATTCCCTTGACACTCATGTGTCCCAACCAGCTATGCCACATAGAAATTTCCGGCAGCTCAGTTGCATTTACATTTGCATGGTGACAAACACCTGCATGCATGAAATAAAGAGTGTCCACCTTAGAGCCTCTGGCAACAACCAGTGAGCCCTTACTAATCTTCCACTTTCCACTACCAAATGTGGTAACATAATCAGCATCGTCAAGCTGTCCAGTAGAAAGCAGATTCTTCTTGATCTCAGGCACATGCCTGACATCATGGAGCATAAGCTGTGAGCCATCTGAAAACACAAGTCTCACATCACCTCTGCCAAGTATCTTGCATGCATGGTTATCACCCAAATAAACCACTCCTTCATTGCCAGCAGTGTACCTGACAAACAAGTCTCTGCAACCTGTGACATGAAAGGAGGCACCTGAATCAATGATCCATGAGTGCATACCATGACCACCTGTAAGAAGTGAATGGGCATCAAGTGAAGACGTAAAGAGGACCTCATCCTCACTGCCACCTGCATGTGACACATTGATTTCTTCGATCTTGACTCCACTTTTGCCCTTCGGCTTTACATCTTTGGCTTCATCCTTCTCTTTGTCTTTGCCTTTTCCTTTTTCTTTTTGATCATTTTTCCATTTGTAGCATTGTTTTTTGATGTGTCCCTTCTTGCCACAATAATGGCATTCCAAATCCTTTTTGGAGCGAGACTTGCTCCTTCCCCTTTCTTGGCTTTTCCCCCTTTGCTGGGATCTCCCACGTGCATTCATTGCATTGGACTTTCCAACAGAGTTGTTTTTCCTGTTCATCTCTTCTTGAAGAAGAGCACCCTCAACATCTGCATATGACAGCATAGCATGCGAATTACTAGTGGCTGTCCTGAATGTGTCCCAACTCTCTGGCAAAGTGCATAACAAAAAAGTGGCTTTGAACTCATCGTCCATTGCCAACTTTTGATTTATAACCTGGCTGACAATACCATTAAACTCATTGAGATGGGCTGTCATAGAAGCCCCTTCCTTCATCTGAAGGCCTATGAGTTTCTTCAACCAATACACTTTGCTTGAGGCACTTTGTTGGGCATACAAGTCCTGCAATCTCTGCCACATTCCCCAAGCTGTCTTCTCTTCACGAATGCTGAAAAGTAATGAGTCTGACACAGACAACATGATAGTAGATCTTGCCAGCTCATCCATATCTTCCCACTCTTCAGCCGTAAGAGAAGCGGGCATCACACCCCTTTCTTTGATAGGCTTGTGCTGCTTTTTCTGAAGCAACACATTGTAGCACTGGGTTTGCCAAATGTCATAATTCTGCGAGCCTTCAAGCTTCTTGATGTGAAGCAATGAAGAGCTCTCGCCTGTGGTTGCCATAGCAATATGCAACCTTTAATGCCTGACTCCCTGCAAATGTGCAAACACTGCACCCAAGATGTGCAAACACTGCACCCAAAGCACACAAAGTGCTTACAAATGTTCTCCCAAGCTTTATCTCCCACTGCGGAAGCAAGAATGCAACTTTTCTCCCACTTTTTGTGATGAAAACACCAAAATCTGGTTGCTGCAGATTTTGGACAGCACCTTGAATGTGCTCTTTTGCCCTTCCAAAGTACTGTACAGCAGTACTAAGTGCTTACAAATGATGTACCAAACCTGTACCGGCAATTTTAGCAGCTGAAATTGAGCCTTTTGATCACTCAAAACAATGTACAGCCATGCCAAAACATGCACAAAGCTGTGCCAAATCTGTACCAGCAGGTACAGTAGCAATAAATGCTCTCCTGGCTGTCCAAATGAGTGAAAATCAGATTTTTACAGTCTCGAACACTGCATAAAACAGTTCCGAACAGAAATTGGGCAAAAGCCCCTTGACTGCAAGCTGATTTCTGAGGATTCAAGGCATAAATGTCTTGCCTGCTGCTTTGCCAAGCTCAACAAGCATACAAACTTGAAAAGCCCTTTGATTTGAGATCAATTTCTGATCATACATGGTACATTGACGCACGTAAAGGCATCCAGAGTGTTCACGATGCTTCCCCCTGGCCACATATACATCAAATACATGAAAGCCCCTTGATTTACAGGCACATTGAGTGCTTGTAAGGCATCAGCACATTAACCACAGCATCAAATGCGATTGCCTGCATGCAAATCAACTCAATCGGCACAAAAGCCCCTTGATTTGCACTGCAATTTGCTGCGATTTTGCCCAAATGTGCGATTTTTCACGTCATACAGCATGTATGAGTGCTTAATTGCACAATTACATCAAAAGCCCCAAATTTCGACATCCAATTTCCTGCAAATTGATCCTGATTGTGACCAATGTCACCCAATTTTGCCAATTTTGCTCAAAAAATTGAGCAATTGGGCACCTGTATCTGCTCAATTGATTACTGTACTTGCTCAATTGCAAATCCCAAAAAAAAATTGAAGCAGAATACCTTGTATTTTTTTGATTTACTCTGATTTGCAGGCGGGTTGTTGAATTTGGTGCTGCTGCAGAAAGATATTGATGCTGCTTCACTGCCTGCCAAGACAGTGCTCACAAATGGCCACCAACATTGGATTGAAAGTGAGCTCCTCTGCGAGAGCTTGCAATTCTGCCAGCAAATGAGCTACCTTTTCTTCTTCCAAGCCTTTTGTGTCCTTAAGCTCCAACACAGGTGGCTCACGTGGATGGGGAAGAACGTTGAATCACGGTGCAGTCACCTCCAAGAGCACGTTGTTGTTTCGTAGGAGTCGCAGCCTTCTCTTGTTTCGCCTAGCGCCTGCTGCCTACCGTGTAGCGCTATAGTAGCCAACGCCGCCTTCGCTTAGTGCTCGCTGACGTATTCGCTGTCTCCGCCTACTGCTGACGCCCGCCTGTGGTGCTGCCTTCGCTACACTCGCCTAGCGCCTATACGCCCAGCGCTAATGCGCTTTGCTCACACGCTTCCGCTGCTGGGCAGTCTATCCTCTTCGTCAGTCTTCGCTTGGCTGCTGGGCAGCTGGGGCAGCCCACGCTGATAGCTGGGCAGCAGTGGAGCCAGCCCACGCCTACTGGCTGGGCAGAGACCAGAAAAGATACAGCAGGCGAACTAGCATAAATTCAGCAGGCGACCAGCATCAATACGACCAGAACAGAATGAGAACCAGCAAAAGGGCAAACAATTCTTGATGAGAGGGAGGGGAATCGGTGACCAAGGCTCTGATACCAGTTGACGGGGAGAAAACAGCAATTAGGGTTTAGAGATCATTCATGGGAGACATACACAGAGAAGCAAGGGAGAGAGAGAGAGAGTTGTGGGGATAAGTCAACTCATGAAAAGCATGAGTGTGTGACTCCCCTATCACACATGTATATTGCACTTAGTACACATAGTGCACTTAGTACATTAAAAGTACTAAGTGTACTATGTACTATAACTTATGGGCTTGTACACACTATAAGGGTGGGCATAACGCCTTTACCCCAACAGTTCTCAATAGTCCTGCCTGATTTTGAAAAATATGATTTAAATATATGTTAAAGAAATATAATTTAAGAGTAATTATCATTGATTAGAATGCTAATTCATATCAATATAAGTTTTCGATGATTCAGTAACAAATAGATTAGTTTTCTTACAGGTAACAAAGACTGACTGACTGATGAAAATTTAATTGAGAATTTGTAATGTACATTTTTTTCTTCGTATTATTTAAAAAACAACCAGATTCATCTAAACTATATAGCTTTTAAATATTCTATTAGATTTTTTATGTGGGATTTTCATTTTATGTGCATGTGTGCATGCCTGCATGAGAGAGAGAGAGAGAGAGAGAGAGAGATTATTTTTTTGTATTTTTTAAAAAGGTCTCAAGCCCAAAAAAGGGCATTGTCTTCACCTACCTTTTCACAAAGGCAGGCCAAAACTATAACCCAATGAAGTTGAAGTACGAAGACGATAATCCAATAAAACCTCTCCCCCATAAAACCTTACCCTTAATAATATCTCCCTTTCTCTAGTCCTCAGATAAGCGAGTCTCTCCTCCGGAGTCTCTGGCTTATCTGCATCCTCTTCCTCGAAGTCAAGCTTTTTGTAGCCACCACCTGCACGGGCCGAACCACCAAACTCATCTTTCACCTCCATTCCAGAACCTTCTCTTCCTTCTACACCTTTTCGCTCTCCAGGTTGACCATACTCTCTGTCAAAATCATGAAGCGTGCGTCCTCGACTCCTCCCCCCTCCTCCACGATAATAGCGTACTACACGGTCTGTGAAAACAAAAAACATGATGAGCATGTACGCAAGTAAACAAACTAATTCACAGAATTACAGAATGGAATCTATAGCATAGGCTTCAGCTTGACTCTTTTATTGCAAAGAGTGTAAAAGCAGATACCAGTGTTCGGGAAACTATTTTTACCGAGCCTTACATCAATCCTTTTCACCATGCATCAAAGAGGAAACTGTAATTTTGAACGAGTATTTTCTTCACACTTAAATCTAATTTTAATTAAAACTTAAAAAAATTTGAGGAGGTATTATTCCTTCTCCCATCAATTTGAGAATGCTTTTTTCCAAAATTGAACAAGTTCTAGGCAAAGATGAACCTATCTTTTCCCAAACCTTGGCTGATACCTCCCCCAATGTGCAACAAACAGGGTGTAACAAACAGGTTTGTGCATCTCCAAAACCAAGCCAGAACCATCCCGTGCAACAGAGTAGTATGTATTCTCTGCATGCATGTGGAGCCTTAAAGCAGCTTGTATACATTCATATGGTAGGGGACACATAACCTACATCACGTTCTTGCATAAGTGTCAGAAAATAGCAGGTATGTGTACCAGGGCACATGTGCATCAATCCTAGCAGCTGTCACGCGTGTGACAGACCCAAAACAGTAACTTCACGTCCTGCTCTCTTCTTGCACAAAACACCTACTGTAGCGTCCATTTAGCTACAGTAACTTCACTTCCTGCTCTCTTCTTGCACAAAACACCTACTGTAGCGCCCATTTAGCTTCCTAATTCTAGCCCATTTATCACCACAACCATTAAGACCTACATTCAGGCGTGCATTCACACATGCATAAACAAAGAGATACTAAAAAGTGTCTAACAAGATTAGATCCAAGACGGCATGCAAAAAAGGGTTTGTTACTGGGCTGCAGGCTTCTCTCTGCAAATTGGGTTTCCAATTTGCACACTGCAGAACTGTCTCCGTGATGCAAAAAGGCACCCTGAGCAATCACCTCTATATTAATCCAACTCCAAAAGTGCATAAGCAACATGCATGGAGAACCATTCCATACAAAAGACAGTATCTAATAAACCACTTGCTCTTCCATCATCCCTCTCCTACAAGGGCATTGGTGATCCAACAACTACATCAGCTACTTCTCAACCAATACCTCTCCTGTCCGCTCCTCCGACTAGCAAAGAGATAGCATGGTAGCTTGTCCAAGTGCTCTTGCTGCTCTTAAAAAGACTGAACACTACAACGAGAGAGAGGGACTCCTTGCAAATCATTTTTTAGATGACAAGCTAATCGCAAATGGATCTTTATTTCCCATTTTCTGTTGAGGAAAGCGGTGCCTAAGTGTAGCACTAGGATGTTTCCACAAAATGGATAGATCGGAGCGGCGTGAACAGAAATGGGATGGGTGACCTCCCGGGATTTGGCCCCCACCCAATTTCCAACATGGTATACCTCTTAAGGTAAAAGGGACTCCTACCATTCGAGTGAACAAGCTCAGACAATACTTTGAAGGCGATGAACTTAATGTGGCCTTGCCAATAACTTTTGACGACCACCAAGTTACAACAATTTTCGATGGAGGAGACGGAGTGAGCATTGTGACCAAAAAATGCTGGAAAAAATGGAGACACCCGATTGTTAGTTAAACTCGTTGATGGAGCCACCGCTAGACCCATTGGTCTATTAAAGGATCTTAAAATTAAGATTCTAGGAACCACCTACCGCCACACTTTTGTGGTGATGAATTTTGGACCTCAGCCAGTTTCATACGAATGCATCCTTGGCAGACCCTTTATGCGAGAATCCAAAATGATCCATAACTGGGATACTGACCATATCTACATTCAAAGAAAAGATTTCCCCTTCAATATCACTCCACACACATGGAAAGTGCACCCCATGAGTGGTAGACCGTTTATAGAGGACTCAGTCACAACTACAGCCATGGGTTGAAGGGTAACGTCTGAGCCACTAGAGAAGCCAAGTTGAGCCTTGAGCCATGAAAACATGGACAAAGTTGAAACTCTAAGCTAAGAAAAAGTGGACAAGTTGGCACCAAGAAGGGGTGTTAAGAAAAGTGGTTCCAAAGCGTAGCACTAGGAGATCCGAAGGTCCTCCATTGCCTTAAGGTTTTGGGGTTTGGATGGCTAGACCAATTTGTGGAAACCTCTAGTTAAGCGCGCATTGGCATGAACACAACTGGGATGGGTGACCTCCCTAGACTTGGCCCCCCACCCAATCTCCAACATGGTATCAAAAGTGGACATGTTGGCACCAAGGAAGAGTGTTGAGAAAAGTGGTGCCAAAGTGTAGCACTAGGAGATTTCCACAAAATGGATAGACCGAAACTCTCTATCACCTTAAGGTTTTGGAGTCTAGAAGACTAGACCAATTTGGAGAAACCTCCAGTTAAGCGTGCATTGGCGTGAACACAATTGGGATGGGTGACCTCCCTTGACTTGGTCCCCCACCCAGTCTCCAACATGGGTATCAAAGCTTCAATGTGTGAATACTCCCTATGAGTGTATGCCTCTTAAAGGTGAATGTGTGCAAGTGTGTATGAACAAGCGCTTATAGCCACTTAAGTGTGTGTGCGTAAGCAATGATGTCACTAGTTGTCATGTGCACAGTGTGTATCTACCGTGTGCTACACGCACACAAGACTAGCTTCGAGGTTTGGAAAAACTTGGAGCTAGGCAGGCTGATTGGCGAGCTGAGTTAGGGATAGACTAACGGGCGGGCACCCAAGTATGGACGGGCGAGCGCCCAAGTGTGGATGCCCAATGACCGGCCAAGAGCCTATAAAAGGGTGGCCAAGGTTAGTCATTAGTCATATAGAGTCTCGCATGATTTGTGAGAGCTCTATGGTCTGGAGCCTGGATCTAGTGCAGACGTGCACCTACTTCATGCAGCCGAGGCCGGCAGCAGTCTCAAGGCCCGCGAGGGTAGCTTCGTGGCGATATGGGACGTCACGAGGTAGAGATTGGTCAGTACGTCCATCTAGTTAGCTCAGCTCGTGGCTCGGTGGGGACAGCCAAGTATGTGGGCTTGCCCACGGCTGTCATGGTTCGCTGGTGAGTCAGGCCTACACCCCCTTCTTGTTTGTTTGGTTTGTTTGCAAGTTTCAAGTCTCGTACCAAGAGCGTTCTACGAGGAGATCTATGGGGTTTTGACAGTGATATCAAAGCGTGCCTCTTGAACGAGCAAGTCGGTAGGTAGAGAAGATGAGGTCGAAGATAGGTATGTGTTCAAGAAGCTTGCTGTTTTGTTTATGCATACTTCTGTTTTTCAGATTAGTATGTGCTTTTTTCATCAAAGAAACCGGTGATGAGGGTGTAGGTGGTTTAGCAAGGTTGTTTGCTTAGCAAGAAAGAAAGAAAGAAAGATATATTAACGCCTACGAGAGGCCAAAGTCGGCCTATGAGACAAAAAATAATACAACTTTGTTCTTCGGGTCATCGGAAGAAAAGAAAAAGAAAGAAAAGACAAAGTGTGCATGTGTCTGGATACAACTGTGAATCATCATGGATCGGTGGAGCGAAGGCACCAGCGTAGCACGTCGAATTAGCCAGCAGCAGTCGGGCGAGCTCATCAACGGCATGTTCACATAGGCGGGCGCTGATCGTAGGCGGTGTTCGCAAGCTAGCGCAAGGCTGTCCGTCGGGTGGCACAAATCGGGCGCAGTAGAAAAGCGAAAAGCAAACATGTGGGGTGGAATTTTTTTTGTTTTTGTTTTATTAAAAAAAAAACACCAACGCTTGACGTTGCTTTTGTTTTTGTTGAACCTTATTAAAGGGTTTAAAGACCCATTTTAAGCTTAAAGGTGTTTTTTTTTTAAGAAAACAGAATATATATATATATATATATATATATATATATATATATATATATATGTAAAAACACAAAAGCAAAAACTCAAGTTGCTTTTGGGGAAGATTATATAAACCCCTTAAGTGGGCTTCTTGCCACACATCTCTCAAGTTTTCAAGCTCTCATGTTCTCTCGCACTTTTCTTGTGCGAGATCGAATTTTCTCTCCACTTGCCCTCTTCACGATGTCAACCCAAGAATTCAAGTTGGAGCCCCTTGTCGAACGCGAAGGCTTGCAGGCTACGGAAGATACCGATGCCGATCTTTTTGACAATTATGTGTCCAAATCTGATTTCCAAGAGTTCAAAGTAGCTCTCGAAGCTTCTTCTTCGGAACGTCAGGCACAAATCGCCGTGCAGATGCAAGCTTTGCAGAACTCCATCTCTCTTTTGACCACTACCCTATCTACTCTTTCGGGTATGGATACCTTGGCCTCTGCTTTAGGCCCCAACATTACTCCGGAACAGTTTGGGGGCAAGCAAAAGCAGCGTACCAAGGAGATCGTGAACACTTGGCTACATAAGTGGCAAGTCCATTTTCAGTTTCATCCATATGATGATGAAAAAAAGGTTGCCTCTCAGGCAAAGCTTTGCTTTGGTGGAAGGAACTCAACCCTAAGCCAACGACTTGGGCACAATTTGAAGACGTCTTCAAGAAGGAATTCCTCAGGTCTCAGGCGTCTTCGACAGGCTCATGGCCAGGTTGTGGTGGATCCCCCCAGGGTTCGGGCGATAGCCACAGATTTTTACAGGGATCTTCTCTCTGCTGAGCCAGCAGATGACAGGGTGAGAGAGGCTCGGGAGGCAGTCTGGAGCTTCACGAGACCGGTTGTGCCGGGCCATTTGCAGCACTCCCTTCTCTCCCCCTTCTCGGATACGGAACTGGAGGAGGCTCTTCAGGCATTACCTCGGGGCAAATGCCCAGGAGAGGACGGTCTCTCAGTGGCTTTCTTCCAGAGGTACTGGGGCCTCTTACATAGGGGCTTCAGATTGGCATTCCAGGAGATTATGGAGTCGGGAGTCATGCCGGACAGCATGGCAGAGGGGTTGATTCACTTGATCCTCAAAGATGGAGGAGACAGACTGGAGATTAGACAGTGGAGACCGATCACCTTGCTAGGCACGGCCTACAAGGTCCTAGCTAAGGCGATCAGCAGGCGGCTTCAGCCTCACCTTCCGGACATCATCCACTCCACGCAGACAGGCTTCATCCAGGATAGGAGCATTCTGGATAACATTTTCTCTTTCTGGGAGGCTACGGCTTTGGCTAGATTTCGGCAGGAGGATCTGGCAGTGCTCCTTCTCGACTTCGAGAAGGCATATGATCGGGTGGACTGGGCCTTCTTAGAAGGCACTATGGAGAGGATGGGCTTCCCCCCTCAGTGGATCCGTGGGGTCTCTGCACTCTACTCATCGGCTCATAGCCAGGTGCTGATACAGGGCGTGCGCGGAGAGAGGTTCCAGCTCTCGCGCTCGGTGCGGCAGGGGTGCCCCTTGGCGCCCTTTCTTTTTCTTTTTGTGGCGGAGGCCATGAGCACTTTTTTGACGGCACAGGATACAGGTTTGCGGGGCCTCCAGCTTCCCATCCGCACCTCGGAGGAGCTCCTAGACTCGGAGTTTGCGGATGACACTGCTGTCTATCTTCAGGGAGGTGAGGAGAACCTCCGCCGCTTCGCCTCAGCCATGGACAGGTTTTGCAGAGCTTCGGGCGCTTTGATCAACTGGCACAAGTCGTGTGGGTTGTGGGTCAGTTCTATGCCCCCCCCCCCCCCCCCCCCCCCCCGACTTGGAGGCCAGTTGATGGTTTTCAGTGGCTGCCCCCCGGCACTACAGTGCGTTATTTGGGATGCTATGTGGGCATTGACATATCTCCGGAGCAGCAGATAGCCCCCCTTCTTCTGAGCATTCGGAAGAAGCTTCTGTATTGGAGTACCGCTCGTTTATCTCTGGCTGGCCGAGTAGTTGTGGCCAACCAGGTTCTGCTTGCTACCATGTGGTACATCACTTCTTGCTGGGCCTTCTCTCGGGCGTGCATTGGCCAGGTGCAGAGGCTCATCAGGAACTTTCTTTGGTCCGGTGGCGACGGGTGGCCCGCCAGGGCCAAGGTGGCATGGGCTGTGATCACTCAGCCGAGGGAGAGAGGCGGCCTGGGCATTGTTGATCCTATTTGCCAAAGCCGAGCTTTGCTTGGCAAGTTGGTAGTTCGTGGCCTCCTGCCAGGCGCTGAGCCGTGGAAGGAGTTTCTTGTTTCCAGGATGCTCAGCCGCACTCCTTCTCTTAGCGGCCCCTGGACCCCCAGCATCAGGTGGATCTTTACAGAGCAGCGATCCAGAGGAGTGGGCCTTGGCTTCGAGGAGCGTTTTGCAGCTAGCCTTCTGAGGGCCTGGGCGCATCTGAGGCCGTCACTCTTCCAGACTCCCCCGGGCACCGATGAGGAGCGCCTGAGGCAGCCATTGATCTGGAACCCCTTGATTCGACTTCCCAGTGGCCATATGGTTGGATCGCGGTCTCACGTGTCGTGGGGCCCATTGAGCTCCGGCCTAGCCCAGTCCCTAGACGACTGGATATGTTTTCAGCAGCTGCCTCTAGAGGCTCAGGAGAGGAGACTCAGTGGGATGAGGGGCAGAGAGTTGATGAGACAGGACATTGAGGCGGCCATCCCCCGGGAGTGGCGGACCCTAGTACAGGACCCTCCACCTCCACAGTGGATGGGTGTCTTTACTCGGCATGAGATCCTTCTAGCGGTCTGCGGCACAGCGGAGAGAGTCGCCCCACTCACTTTCGAGGTGGGAGAGGGTGGCCAGCTTCAGAGGACACGACTAGATTTGGATGGGCTCCAGGGTTGTATTCTTCAGAGGGTGCGGGTGGTCGGCTTTCATCAGAGACAGTGGCATGTAGACCCCTCACCGGCCTCGATAGGGGAGGACTGTTCTTGGAGATTATGGGCTTGGGACAACAGGCCTCTTATTCGCCTTCAGTGGGATCCAGGTGAGTGGTTTTGGCGAGATCCCTACTCGGCCCCTACCAGCCCAGGCATCCCCTTTTTTCAGTACACAGCGAGGCTGGGGCGGCGGATTCAGAGGCACAGGATAGCGAGCACCCCGGCGGCGGCCGAGCATTGGCGGCAACAGGGGCTCTCCCCTGCCTTTCTTAGGGACTTCTGGCAGCGCCTTTGGGCCAGCTTCCGGCCCCAGAAGGTGACGCTTTTTCTCTGGCTCACAGCGCATAGAGGACTGGCTGTGGGGGCTTGGCCAGCTTTTGGCAGACACCCAGCGTCCTGCCCTCGGTGCGGCCATGCACAGGAGTCGCAGCGGCACTGCTTATGGGATTGCCCACAGGCACAGCAGGTCTGGCAGCGCGCTCTCAGGATGGTTTTTGCAAGCTCACCAGGTGAGATGCTGGTGACGTGGGGTGCGGTGGCTTGGGCCACGGACAGCGGCCCGGCCCTTGGATATGAGGACGTCCCTTGCAGTGCGACCATCCAGGTCTCTGACAGGGCGATGGCGGTGGTTCCGACGCCGCCAGACTTCTCTTCGGCAGGAGGGGGTCGGGCACAAATGGGAGATGATCAGCAGCATGACGGCTTGGCACATATGGAGAGCCCGATGCAGGGAAGCCATTGACCGCCAGGCGACTCCACCGGCGGAGGTCATACAGGCCCTCTGGGTGGACATCATTCACACCTTGAGAGGACACTGGGGGAAACTCCAGGGCGACTCGGATCGCATGAGAGGGCGCCGCAAGGCTTTCCTCCGCACTTGGCAACCTGGCCCTTTCCTCACCGCGAGGGGCGAGGATGTCACTTGGCACTATAGGCCTCCAGTTTGGCTTTTCTCACCTCCCACATGTACTACTAGGTAGCCCCCCCCAGAGAGCGGCCAACCACGGGGGTGGAGCTCAGGTGTTCACTGTGTTTTTTATCCCTCCTTGCGAGGTGAGCTTTGTAGCCTTATGGCGTTTTCTCATTAACTAATAGAAGGATCGTTTTTCCGAGGGAAAAAAAAAAGGAATTCCTCAAGAAAGAGGATGATTATGATGTTGTTGCCCGGTTTACAGCTTTGACCATGACCTCGCAGCACCTCACTTATGAGGTCTACCTCCAGAAGTTTAGGGACTTGCAGATGAAAGCTACAAAGATGGATCCCACTACTCTTTTGGGGTTCTTCGTAGCCGGTTTATCAGACTCATACCGTTTACAGGTTAAAAATAACAAATGCAAAACTTTGGACAAAGCCATTCATTCAGCTCGTATCTATGATGATACAATGGTCTCTTCCAATTCTAAACCCGTTACCGAGTAGGAAAACAAGCACAAAAGGAAGTTCTCCGCACCAATGGCTAACACGACTGAAGGAGAGTCTTCGGACCAACCTTCAAAGAGTTCAAGTTCGACACCATCGAAGAAGAAACGACTCCTTAAGGCTTTGAAGCTCAAGAAGGAGGGACGTTGTTTCATCTGCGAAGAAAAAGGACACATGCGTAACGAGTGTCCGAAGCAAAAGGGTGCAAAGACCAACGCAGGACCCAAGCCAAAGGCAGCTAATCAGTTGTCTTTGACAGATACGTCAGTTATTACTGTACTTTCTCGCCCTAGTACATGTTCTGATTGTCTGTTCAACTCTAAAGTTTTTGGCTTGCATGATCTTCTCTGAGTTTATGGAGAAGTGAATGGCCATAGAATCCACATTCTTCTAGACCCTGGCAGCTCACACAACTTTGTTAACTACAAACTTGTGCCGAAATTGGGTCTTGATACGATACCCAGCGATCATACCTATGAGGTACACCTACCTGCGGAAAGACAAGTATGGGATCGAAAGGTGGAGATGCTACTAATCCAGATTCAGGACTACAAAGATACTCTGGAATGCTATATTATACACCTAGAACATGTAGACTTGTTATTAGGGATTGAGTGGTTTAAGACTCTTCAAGTCCAGATAGATTGGTCTAGTCATATTTTTTCTTTTCAGCATAGGAACACCCAGTATAGTATTTTAGGTGATTGTATAACATCCCTCTCAGGGACCTCTTGTAAATACAGTTGATTTTGGAAATATAATGGATTCTTCTTTGTATACCGCTTTCCATTGTGTATTGATTCCACTTTCTTCATTTCTCATACCTTCCATAGATGTCAATGAATTAAGTGTATTTGAAAGCAAAGAATTACAGAAGATACTTGATTCGTTTCAAGATGTATTTCCTAAGGAACTGCCATCGGGTTTACCACCTGAAAGGGCAGTAGATCATCGTATTGACTTGATCCCTGGTGCTCATCCTGTCAGTATTCCACCTTACAGGTTGAGCCAAGCTGAGAAAGATGAGTTGGCTAAACAACTCGAAGATTATTGAGGATGGGTCAGATCCGTCCAAGTAAATCACCTTGGGGTGCACCTGTGTTGCTTAGGAGAAAGAAGGACAACACCTGGAGAATGTGTATAGATTACAAGAGATTGAACAAGCTGACAATTAAGAACCGTTATCCTCTCCCTAGATCAGATGACCTGATTGACCGATTAGTAGGAGCGAAATATTTCACGAAGATAGATTTACGTACTGGCTATCACCAGATACGTATTCATGAAAGGCATGTCGAAAGAACCGCCTTTCGGACCAGGTATGGCCATTACGAGTTTCTCGTATTACCTTTTGGGTTAACCAATGCTCCAGCCACTTTCCAGCAAATGATGAACGATCTTTTTCGTGAACATTTGGAAAAATTTATGGTTGTGTTCCTGGATGATATTTTGATATATAGTCGTATTCTTGAGAATCATGTTAGACACCTCACGATTGTCTTATCTATTTTAAGACAGAATCGACTATATGCTAAATTAAGTAAATGTGAGTTTTTTATGACAGACATCATTTACTTGGGACACAAGATCACTAGAGATAGATTGATCATTGACTATGATCGAGTTCAGAAGGTTCTGGACTGGCCTATACCAAGAACAGTGAAACAACTTCGTTCTTTTCTCGGTTTTGTTGTTTTTCTTCGGAAATCTGTGCGGGAGTACTCTCAGCTCACACTACTGATGACTGACTTGTTGAAAGGTCGTGGACGTAAGTCAAATCAGCCTATCACTTGGAATAACGATTTGGATATGGCCTTCAGACTTTTGAAAGATAAAGTCAAGGAAGCACCTATCTTGGCATTACTTGATCCTAGTCGGCCTTATGTTCTTGAAACTGATACCAGTGACTATGCCAATCGGGACTGCTTTATTTCAAGATGATAGACCTGTTGCTTTTGAAAGTAAAAAGCTAGACGACACTCAATCTCGTTGGCCAACCCTTGAGAAGGAGCTTTATGCTGTGATTCACGCTCTCAAGGTTTGGAGACATTATTTATATGGCTCCAAGTTTGTGGTATTGACTGATCATCAGTCAATCAAGTATGTGTGTGATGCGGATGATTTGAGAGGAAGGAAAGCTCGTTGGGCTGAGTTAATGCGAGATTTTGATTTTGAGATTCATTATCGGAAAGGGTCCATGAATAGTGTTGCAGATGCGCTTAGTCGAATTAGAGAGGTGAATACTTTGTCGTTCACCGAGATTTCTACTGACTTATTTCAGTCATTGAGAGGACTTTTACAGGGCTCATAGTTATTTTGGTCAATTTTGGCAGAAGATCCAGGACGGGAGCTCATTGATTGACCAAGACTCGATGACTGAACAGCCTACCATTCAGCTGCAAGAGGCCAGTGGATGATTCGGAATGGTTTACTATTCCGTAATGACAAAATTTGTGTACCATAGATCCCGGACATTAGGTCCAAGATTCTTAAGGAGTGCCTTCTGCTGGACATCTTGGGGTACATGGGACACTATCGTTAGTGAAACACACTTTTTATTGGCCAAAGATGAAAGGGCATGTAGAAGATTATGTTCTCAAGTGTCAAGTTTGTCAAGCTAATAAAGCTAAACGCTTTAGACAGGCTGGGTTGTTGCATCCTTTGCAAATTCCAAGTAATAAATGGGAAAGTATTTCCATGGATTTTATTACCGGATTGCCAAGAACACATCAAGGCCACGATTCTATTTGGGTTGTGGTAGATCACTTGACAAAAATGACTAGATTTTTACCGACCCGGAAGACTATTACAGCTACGCAATTAGCAAGGCAGTTTATCGAGCAATTGTTTAGATTGTACGGGTTACCGCCCGCAGGACATAGTCAGTGATAGGGACTCTAAGTTTACGAGTGATTTTTGGAAACTGTTTTTGAGAAGTTGGAAACAACTTTGAATTTGAGTTCCTCAGATCATCCTCAATCTGATGGCCAGACTGAAAGAGTGAATCAGATTTTGGAGGATATGCTTCGGGCATATGTATCCAAAAGACAAAGTTCATGGGAGGATTACCTTTCTATGTTAGAATTTGCATATAACACTACTAAGGATACGAGTACAAGTTTTAGTCCTTTCATGCTTATGTATGGTTTTCAACCTAGATCACCTGTTACAGTAGGTTTCTCAGGACTTCAACATGATGCAGCACGTAATTTTTTGCAAGATATGCAAGAAATGTTACAAGTTGCGAAGGAATCTATAAGAAGTGCTCAAAATCGAGACAGATTTTATTCTAATAGACATCGTTCACCCAGAGAATTCTCTGAAGGAACGATGGTATATTTGCGAGTTCCGAAAGATTCCGAGACTTTATGGACAGGTCGATCTTCGAAATTATCCCCTAGATACTGTGGACCATGTATTACACAACAGATTGGTTCAGTTGCATATGAATTGGATTTGCCTTCTCATGTGAAAGTTCATCATGTATTTCATGTCAGTAGACTTAAGGAAGTACTGGGAGGAAAAGACCAGTTAGTTACTCCTCAAGAAATCATAGATGTCGAGGACATGACATTTGTTCCACACGAACCTGAAAAGATTCTTGGATTTCGTAAAAGAAGATTGCGTAATACGCTTATCACGGAATACAAGATCAAGTGGAAGGATCGTGTTGAGGAGGACGCTACATGGGAGACATTGACTACTCTTCAGAGAGATGACCCTGGCTTCTTAGTGAGCTCAGGAGTGAGCTCTTAGAAGAAGGGGAGTATGTCATGTGCACAGTGTGTATCTACCGTGTGCTACACGCACACAAGACTAGCTTCGAGGTTTGTGGAAGCTTGGAGCTAGGCAGGCTGATTGGCGAGCTAAGTTAGGGATAGACTAACGAGCGGGCACCCAAGTATGGACGGGCGGGCGCCCAAGTGTGGACGCCCGATGACCGGCCAAGAGCCTATAAAAGGGTGGCCAAGGTTAGTCATTAGTCATATAGAGTCTGAGTCTCGCATGATTTGTGAGAGCTCTATGGTCTGGAGCCTGGATCTAGTGCAGACGTGCACCTACTTCATGCAGCCGAGGCCGGCAGCAGTCTCAAGGCCCGCGAGGGTAGCTTCGTGGCGGTATGGGACATCACGAGGTAGAGATTGGTCGGTACGTCCATCTAGTTAGCTCAGCTCATGGCTCGGACGCATTGGAGTGAACACAACTCAGATGGGTGATCTCCCAGGACTTAGCCCCCACCCAATTTCCACCACATTATTAGAGCCATGGGTTGAAGTGTAACCTTTGAGCCACTAGAGAAGCCAAGTTGAGCCTTTGAGCCATGAAAACTGGACAAACTTCGACCTCTGAGCTAAGAAATAGTGGCCAAGTTGGCACCAAGGAGAGGGGCTGTTGAGAAAAGTGGTGCCAAAGCGTAGCACTAGAATATTTTCACAAAATGGAGAGACCGGAGGTCCTCCATTGCCTTAAGGTATTGAAGTTTGGATGAAACCTCCAGTTAAGCGCGCATTGGCGTGAACACGATTGGGATGGGTGAACTCTCGGCACTTGGAACCCCACCCAATTTCCAACATTTTTTACCTTTAAAATAAACCCTTAGGCTCAATATGAGCGAGTCCTTGCTAATCAAATATCAATCAAACATTGAACCCTCTTCCAAAGTTGGTCAATCCAAGTCAAAGGCTAGTCAATGTGAGTCGCAAACTTGTCAATGTTGGTCAACTCTAGTCAAAACTGCTCAGGGTGGTCAAAATGTCAAATATAATAAAAAAGAGTCATGTCAGGTGAATCCAAGACAAAGGCTGGTCAATGTAAGTCACACAATTGTCAATGCAAATCTGGTCAAAATTGGTCCAAAACAACAAAAAAAAAACCATGTTTGGTCAACCGAAGTCAAGATCTGGTCAATGTAAATTGCACTTGTCAAAACTGCTCAAAACTGCCCAAGGCCTTTATGTCCACCCTATGGTACACATATCTGGATGTCCCAAAACAGGTCCTTCCAACCCATACACGACCTCTGTATTAACTTAAATGGTGTATGTACAGATAACCTAAGCTAAGGAGCTAGGGTGGATGGTAGGTATCCATGGAAAAGAGAGAGAGAGAGAGAGAGACACACACACACACAGAGACACAGAGAATGCTCAAGGAGAGAAATGTTACACGACTCAATGATAGATTCTATTGATGTGATAGAAGTGATCTTCACTCATCAAGTACAATGCTTTTGTAGCCTTGCAGCCTTATCTTTTGACCCATATAAATATCACACTAAGAAGTGTATGCCACATGGCACACTTACCTTATCCACTCATAAGAATGAGTCAACACACTACTAGCACAATAAGTTAATAACGCTTCTCGAAGCTAGTGGAGTGTCGGTGAAGATTTGCCCTTTTTTGACGGCGTTGACAAGCAATTAACACTTGGGCAATCATTTTAGGCTCAAGGGCCACGGCTAAGGGCCCGGAATGGCTTCAATTTGAAGCAAGAGGCTCCAATTTGGAAAAGGCCCAAACTTTTGATATTGTTGAAGCCTTAATTTGATGCAAAGGACTCATTTTTGAAAAGTCCCAAAAAGTAGTGTATGCACAAGCTCTAATTTGATGAATTTTACTATGTTTTTGAAAAACCCTAATTTTTGTTGTCGTAGCACAATGCAAGTCCACGTGGCTGCTCTGGACATTGATGTGGGCAATGACTGTGATGAGCAACGAGCACATTGGTGTCGGCTGCACGTCACTACCAGTGAGTAGTAGGTCAGGCAGAGGCAAAGTCGCAAATTGCTATAGACACAGGTGAAAGGTGACGACAGCTCTCAGGCAACAGATGAAAAGCAAATGAGACTACCAATGATGGCAACTGTAGGACAAACAGCAGCTAGGGCAGCTGCTACAAAGGGCAGTGTAGGGCAACGCTAGGCGACACTCGCTGAGAGCAACCCAAGGCAGTGCTAGGTAGGAGCAACGTTGGAAGAGGCAATGGCGGTAGTTACAAAGGTGCTGCACAACGGCTCCTGCTCGAAATGGCGGAGATGATGACATTAGGGTTTACACAGGATCGTGTAACAAGGCTCTGATACTATGTTAACTTACATGGTGTATGTAAGATAACCTAAGCTATGGAGCTAGGGTGGATGGTACGTATCCATGGAGGAGAGAGAGAGAGAAAGAGAGAGAGAGAGAGAGAGAGAGAGAGAGAGAGAGAGAGAGAAAGAAAGAAAGTTGTATTAACGTCTTCAAAAGGCCAAAATGACCTATGAGACCAAAAGGTTACATCATATCCATGAGGTACATCATCTTGGGTACAAAATAGTAATAAAGAAAGATAACAAAAATCTAGAACTATAAAATCTGATCTAGGTACATGAGCAGAGAGCTCTCATATCGCCCTAATACATCCCTCATGGGCCGCTGTGACATGGTGCTCAAGGTGGTAAAATTGAGCTAGCGCGAGAAGGTCTTGCGATGATGGGAGATGATGGCCCGGATCTTCTTGTGGTGGCGTGGCCGTGGGCAAGGGCCATGGGGTCTGGGGCATCAAGCTTTGCATAACTGAGTGGCTCTGTTGAGTGTCACACCTCTTAGCCGAGCTCCTGCACTAGCCTGTGGTCCGGGTATGATGGGTGGATCGGCCCTCGGAGTGCTGGTATGGAATAAGTCGGTGAGAGCTCTCTGTGCTGGTCCTCCAGCAAGTACAGCTGATCTGGATCTCACTAAGGACTCCCTGTGTGTACAGAGCTCAGTGTATTTACTTATTCATTTATCGATTATTCATGGAAATCAAACATAAAATCAAAGAGAACTTTAGTTTTGATATAAAAATTCTTTATGCCTCTTTTTATGCATAAAATCCAACTTCAATTGAAATAACACTTTTATATAAAAGAAAATCCTTTTATGCATCTATTTATGCATAGAAGTTTAATGTAATGAAAATCACACTTTTATAATAAAAAAATATCCAATATGCATCTTTCTATGCATAGAATTTAAATCTAATGAAAATCACACTTTTATAATAGAAAAATATCCAATATGTATCTTTCTATGCATAGAATTTAAATCTAATGAAAATCACACTTTTATAATAGAAAAATATCCAATATGCATCTTTCTATGCATGGAATTTAACTCTAATGAAAATCATAGTTTTATAATAAAAAATATCCAATATGCATATTTCTATGCATAGAATTTAAATCTAATGAAAATCACACTTTTATAATAAAAAAAAATTCTTTTATGCATCACTTTATGCATAAAAATCAATATTGGTGAAAGTAACACTTTTATAAGAAAAATGGCAATCTCCACTCTCAGCTAGTGGGACGAGGTGCGGTTCTGGCCAATCACAAATCTCACCCCAAAAGTGGTACCAAACGTTATGTACTGTACGGATCCGTACGTACTGTACGTTGTTTGGTACGGGGAAAAAATTTAAGGTACGTAAAAATACGTACCATTGGTAAAAATACATACGGAAGGTTGAGGTCGTACGGCCTCTAGAGTCCAGACGCAGGCACGCCGCACAGAAGGCACAAAGTTTAAAACAAAACACAACAAAACGGCGAAACGTTTATCGCAAGCAAACCCCCCCCCCCCCCCCCCCCCAAAAAAAAAGAGAAAAAGAGTCCAAGATCCTTCGCATGCTGCAGACACCACAAGATACGCAATCCTGCTTCCCAAAGAGTCCTCTACAAACATGAGCTCAACAACCTCATCAGGAAGCTCCCGTCCAATCTGGTATGCATCAACCAAATCAATGAACCATTCTGCTTCCAAGTCAAGGAGGCATCATTCTGCTCTCACAAGGATCAACAACTGTTACATTGGAATGCCAATTCCTGGAAACCTGCTGAAGACCACTCAAGGCCTTCGGAAACCTGTAAACCACCTCCTGTGAATCCGGAACCACAAAGCCTAGAGTATGTGCAACATCCACCTCCTCCTGCAATTAATCAACTGCCACCTACCTGGCCTTCCAATAGGTCCCCGTGGAAAGAACTTCCTCATCTACAAGAGTTTCTTTGTCCCGAAAACTACGAGACATCAGAGCATAGGTTACATGTAAAGTTTCCTCTGACTAACGAACACAAGAACTACCAGCATCTGTACTAGAAAGTTCATGCCAATTGCTACCATCATCTGGCAAGTCATCCACCATCTGGTCCGGGAAAGCCTGCACCTACAGCGTATCCACACTTAAGTGGCCATTACCAGACTGCCACTCATCACAAAACTGAGGACCTGGGAGATAGAGTGCTAAAAGTTTGTGAACTCCATTCTCCACTCCGCCTTCCCAAACTACCTGGTCTGTTGCTTTGTCCCGAATGCTCATCAAACTCCACCCGTATGCCAGTCTTGCAAACCTGATGCACTGACAACAGATTAAAACCAAGTGATGTAACATATAACACGTGGGAGGAATGCTTCCCCCCTCTGCCATCGGGAACTATCTCCAACCTGCCCTCACTGTGAACTGGGATAGTGGATGTATCCCTAATAAGGATGTGACCAGAATACCTGCAAAGATCCTGTAAGCCGAACACGAAGGAGTCATGTGCCTGGAAGCACCACTGTCTAGAATCCACTCCCGAGTATCCATAGCCGAGAGTCCTCCAACCTCCTCCCTGCATGAAGAAAATGAAACATCAGTGTCCTTAACCTCCAAATGCACAAAAGCTGGAGTCTTCACGATTGCTGCTGAGGATTCTGCACCCTTCTCGGTGCTCCGCTTGGGACATTGTCTCCAATAGTGGCCTTTCTCGCCACAATCATTACAAGTTCTCTGTGCCTTCAGTTTCTCATGGTCTGAGTCGGATTTCTTCTCAGAAGACTTCTCCGGTGAAGCCTTCCCTTTGCCCTTGTTATTACGGCCTTTCGACTGTTGGCCAGTTAAGGGCTCCGAACCTCCGCCCTAAGGAGGGTTCGTGAATTTTTCCTCCTAGTCAAAGACCATGGGCACAAGCTCCTCCCATGTGATGGTGCTGAGCCTACCACTGGTAATCAACAAAGAGTGAAATGCTGAGTACTGAGAGGCCAAATGTGACAACAACGTTATTGTTAGAAGTCATCTCCTGTCTTTCTGTAGACACCTGGGCCTTTGTTGTGGGTGTGCCCGCCCTAGTAGGTGTTTTCTCATTTTTCCTCACTCCCCGTATTTTTTCCCCATTTTTTCCTATTTTTCTGTGGCTTGGGTGGTAGCCCCGTGGTGGAAGGTGGACCTCTGAAGCTGGCCGACTACATCTGACATGCTGCTGCTGGCTATTTGCGTTGCTTCAGGTCCACAACCCCCCAGAGGAGCTGGCCGACACCATGCTCCTAGCCGACTGTGCATTTCAGCAAGTTGTGGGGATTGTGGTCCTGTTCGGTTGCCCTATACAGCAGGCCGACTGCTATTGGGGGGCCATATTAAATGGCCCCCAGCCCCCTTGTCACATTTGTATCATTCCGGGATTCTTTTGTGTATATAGAGCAGAGTTACACGCCTCTATCTCTCTCTCTCTTGTGCTGTTATTTTCTGCATTGCGTTTTGCTCGTGTTCCCAGATTTGGTCATCATCTCCGCTGCGTATTCTGACATGGTATCAGAGCCTAGGCTCTAGATAGTTCTTGGGATTTGTGTGAGCAAGAGGGGGACTGTTGTGTTGCTGATTGGTGGACTGTTCGGGACTGTTTGGGAAGAGGAGAAGCAAGGGGACGGCGGGCTGATTTGCTGGACAGCCACTTGCAGGTGCAAGTTCTTCTTTGTTCCCACCCACCCACCCTTTTTTCAGAGTACATCCCCGCAATGGCAGATCTATTAGAGATGGCCGAGAGGTATGTGAAGATCCTGACACTCCCCACGTTCCCGGTGGACCGTCAGTTGGACGAGAACGACTACGGCATATGGAAGGTTATGATGGAATCTGTTCTGGAGTCTTACGACCTCGCTGATTTCGTCGTTGTTGGGGTTCCACGGCCGGAAGTAGAGGAAGGGGAGTTACCATCAATCCGAAGGGACTGGGAGGCACAGGCACAGATGTGGGATCGTGTCAACGCCAGAGTCCGTTCGTTTATCTTTCTCAACTGCACACCACAGGTAATCAAATCATGTAAAGCATATGACGCTGGCAAGAGGTATATGGCAGCATTTGGCCTCTCTTTACAACAGGGTATCGCCTATGAAGAGGATTTCCTTGGAAGTACAGATGTGGGTTATGAGCCCTGCAAAGTTGTCGACGATGCGGGAGCATATTAACAAGCTGCAGGCTCTTCAGCAGAGCAGCAACAGGAAGTTCTTCATGCTGGGAAGGAGATATTGTCAGAGGACATGGCCATAACATTGCTGTCACACTTGCCCTCTCAGTACTCAGCATTTTACTCGTCTTTGATTACCAATGGTAGGCTCAGCACCATCACATGGGAGGAGCTTGTGCCCATGGTCTTGGACCAGGAGGAAAAATTCACGAACCCTCCACAGGGCGGAGGTTCGGAGACCTTAACTGGCCAACGGTGGAAAGGCCGTAATAACAAGGGCAAAGGGAAGGCTTCACCGGAGAAGTCTTCTGAGAAGAAATCCGACTCAAACCATGAGAAACTGAAGGCAGAGAGGACCTGTAATGATTGTGGCGAGAAAGGCCACTATTGGAGACAGTGTCCCAAGCGGAAGACCGAGAAGGGTGAAGATTCCTCAGCAGCAGTCATGAAAACTCCGGCTTTTGTGACAAGATGGCTCATCATCAGAAGTGCAGCAGTTGTACAGTTTTAGAACCCAATAGGATGATAATTGTCGTACGCCGTGACCCCATTGTACATCCTCAGTCCAGCTACGTAGGTCATTCCTCAGCCTTAGTGGGTCAGTCAGTCAGTCAAGTCCCTTAACCCACTTGGAGAGAATCATTCATGCATGTAGAGTCAGTAGAAGCCTTAGGGTTTGCATCAGAAAGCACTCTGCATCCTGCATAATATGCATTCATATGCCTGTGCATCATTTAGAACATCCCCAAAGCCTTAGGGAATTTACTGGGATTTATCTGGTATTTTTCCCATATTTATTAGTATTTATTTAACATTATTTGCATTATTGGGCATTTATAAATATTAACTTTATTAAATGACCAACCTCCAGTTAGTATAAATAGGCTTGCCTAGAGCCCCTTTTCCTCATTCAGTCTTCATTGTGCTAAGAGCTCTCCTCTCTCTTGCTTTCAGCCCAAGACTAATCCAGCCCTAGAGCCCATAAGCTTTCTTCTCCAGCCCTTGAGAACCATAGCTTCAGCCCAGCCCTAGGCGCCTGCATTCAGCCCTGTTTCACCCTCAGTTCAGGCCCAGATTCAGCATACCCCTTCAGCTCAGTCCAACGCCAGAAATCAGCAGTTTGCAGCCTGCATATACCTGCGTTTTTGCCCAGCAATCAGCAGTTTTCTCTGCGTTTTTGCACAGCCGTACAGCAGCAGCTCCTGCAGCCCCAGCATCCTCAACACTCCAGCGTTTCTGTCCACAGCAGATTCCAGCCCTGAAGGTTCAGTCTACAGCAGTTTCCAGCCCTGAAATTGTTGTTTGCATCAGTGTCCAGCCTTCTGTGCATCATCCACACATTCAGCAGTCATCTGGTGAAGGTAACACAGCATTCATATGTGTTTTCAGCATTCTAACATAGTGTAGAACAGTCCACCTTCTTCTTCTTTGAGCCTCAGGTGTGCAGCCCTTCCTCATGCCCTTGGGAAGAGTGCATAGGCTCGAGATCAAGTCATCGAGATGTTTCTACAGCAGTGTACAGATCAGCCACTCTCCGATCCTCCGAGATCTTGCGTTTGGCTTATCTACAGTCCAAAGTCATTCTCTCTAAAGTAATAAAGCAAATACTATCTCGTTATCGGGATAGGGGGCCCTTCAATGGGTTATTCGGGACCCAATCTGGTGTACAGTTCTCATATCTCTCTCTCTCATCTCTTTAAAGTTTGAAGTATTAAAGTGGATTGCTAAACTCACGAAACTCGGGATACAGAAGACGGTGTGAGCATATTGTGTGACAGGATCAACCAATACAAAGACTTCCGCTGCATATCACATTGGTATCAGATTCAGATAGTCCACACACACCGTATCCTAGCGTGGGGGCATCCTCGGATGGTTAGATTGTGTTCCGGCACGACCACCGACTTCAGCATCATGTCTACAGGAGAGAGTACTCATCAGCCGGAAGACGTCTCCCCCGAAGGAGACCTTGTTCTTCCGCCTACAGCAAACACCATAGCTCTTCTTAGAGCTCAGAACCAGCTACTCATGGAGCGTCTCCAACTCTTGGAGGCAGCAGCAGCACGTCCTTCTACACCTCCAGCAGCACCCGACTACATCTCCCTCTTCTTTCAAATGGAACAACAAAGGAGAGAGGACGAGGTCCGAAGGAGAAGAGAAAAAGAAGAAAGACGGGACTATGAGGAAGCCCAACGCAGGATCGACGAAGACCGGCTGACCTCACCGCTCGGGAACACCAACGTGAGCTTGATCGAGAACGTATGTTACTCGAACACCAACGGGAAAAGGAGGCCATACACTTGAGGTATCAGCAGCTCTCCTCAGTCTCGCCAGTCATAGGTGTCACCAGCCAACAGCCCGCAGCAGCATCAACCACCATCATTCGCAGACAACCGAATTTCAGCAAGTATGATGGTAAGTGTGATCATTCTTCAGTTAATCAATTTGTTCATCAATTTAATGCTCATTTTCCATTAGCTAGGATCACAGACCCTCAAGACAAAGTCCACTTAGCGGCTCCCCATCTCACTGGTGAGGCAGTCACTTGGTGGCAGCATTGGTCTAGTATTCATACTGACCAGGCCACAGGTGTCACAGCCTTTGACTGGGACATCTTTGTCCATGACCTGAAGACCAGATTTCTCCCGCCCCAGTACATGACCGGTCTGAAAGACGAGTTCTATGGACTCAGACAGAACGGTTCCCCAGTGCTTCAGTTTTCCGGTAAGGTTATTACTTTAGCACAGCAGTTAGGGTTATCTGAGCAGGCCAAGATGGAGCAATTCATTCGTGGATTGGACTCCAACATTCGGTTCACAGTTCGTAACTTTGAACCAAGTACATATGACCGGGCTCTGACTCTCGCTCAGAATGAAGAAATGAAGCTCAACGGGGGCAAGCCCAAGCAGACATCTCAGTCCAGTACCAAACCCCAACACAGCAATCAGCTGCACAGACAGGGAAAGGTAACGCATCTTCTAAAGATGCTAAGAAGGACAGCAGTAATAGCTCCAGTTCAGGGGGTAAGAAGGATAAAGAACCTAAGAAAACCCCTGATGAAAAGGCTAAAGCAGGCATTACTGGAGGTTATCTTCCTCCAGAGGAGCAAAAGAAGTACCAATCAGAAAATAGATGTTTTTTCTGTCATATTATAGGGCATGGTAAGAAGGATTGCCACAAATGGCAAGCGGCACAAGCTGCCAAAGCTCCTTCTGCCACAGTTGCCACAGCCTCCCCAGCTCCTCCAGCCCCGCCTACTACCTCAAATGTAGTTCAACTTTTACCTTCCATGCATCCTATGCCATCCGTGGTATTTGATGCTAAGCAGGAGGGTGAGAGCGATGCTGCTCAAAAGAGCCTTATCCGAGCTTATGGCTCTGCCCAGGGCCGACAGTTTGTAGTCCTTTTCGATATGGGCAGTTCTGAAGACGCCATCTCTCCCCAGTTGGCTTATAAATTGAACTGCACTTTAGTCCCATATCATCTGGATGTGGACGGGTTTACACCTGGTCTTCGCACCCACATTTCCCAGAAGGCACAGCAGTTTGCCTTTGAAGTTCAGAAGGCCTCATTTCAACGAGATTTCATCGTCTCACCTTCGTTAGGGTGTGACATGATCTTAGGAATTCAGTGGTTCCGTCAGTATGAGCCTATTCCCAATTGGGGGCAAGACACTTTTACTATTTGTAAAGGTTTTCCTGAGCCTGTCATGATTCGGGGGGATAGAAGCATTCTTGGCATTCCATTGATTTCGCATCTCCAGGCCCGACGAGCTATCCGCAAGGGAGCAGAAGGAGCACTGCTTTATGTTCGTGCTCAAACAGCCCCTCCCTCATTAGTAGCATCCCTTACATCTTCAGTCCCTCAGTTAGCAGACCTCCTATCCAGACACCAGGACATTATGCTTAGGGACGATCTCCCACCCAGTCTCCCACCCTCTCGCCTTGAGGACCATCACATTGATTTGGTCCCTGGATCAGATCCTACTAGCAAGTTTCCCTATCGTCTTTCCAAGACTTTAGAGGGCGAGTTGGAAAAGCAGTTATCTCAGCTTCTCCGAGCCGGATTCATTCGGCCTTCTTCCTCCCCATTTGCTGCACCTATCCTATTTGTCCAAAAGAAGGACAAGTCTGCACGCCTTTGTGTAGACTACAGGGCATTAAACAAACTCACTATCAAGAATAAGTTTCCTATGCCCAGGATAGAGTACATTTTGGAGCGTTTAGACGGTGCTAAGTTTTTCACTAAGATCGACCTCAAGAGTGGTTACCATCAGGTCCGCATTTTTGAAGCTGACATTCCAAAAACAGCTTTCAGGACAGAGCGTGGTCACTACGAGTTCGTAGTCATGCCTTTTGGGCTTACAAATGCACCAGCAACGTTCAATAAGATGATGTCTAGGATTTTCGCAGTCCACATTGGGAAGTGTGTTTTCATATTCCTTGATGACATACTAGTCTTCTCAGCCACTGCGGAGCAGCATGAGAAAGATGTGGAGAAAGTCTTGCAACTTTTGCGAGATAATCAGCTCTACATAAATGCCAAAAAGTCTATCTTTGGTGTTAAAGAAGTTCAGTATTTGGGCTACATCATCGGTTCCGATGGGATTAGACTGGACCCATCAAAGGTTCAGGATATCTTAGATTGGGATATTCCTAAGACCGCCCAAGAAATCCGTTCATTCGTAGGTCTTTATCAGGCCTATAGTACCCATGTCCATCAGTTTTCCAACCTTGCAGCACCTCTTACCGACTTGCTCAAGGGGGTGAAGACTCGTAAGCAGAAAGTCTCAGTTACAGGTAAGGCACTTGATGCATTCCGTGCACTCCAGAAAGCTGCCTCAGAAGCACCTGTATTAAAGTTAGCATCATGGGACGAACCTTTCGAGGTCATCACCGATGCCAGCAATGTAGCCATAGGTGCAGTCCTCCAGCAGAACAATAGACCCGTGGCATATTACAACAGAAAGTTGGATGTCGCCGAAAAGAATTATTCGGTATATGACAAAGAGCTTTTGGGTGTGATCACAGCGCTCAAACATTGGAAGCCTTTTCTTTATGGACAGGCTTTCACAGTGAAAACAGACCACCAAGCACTTAAGTGGCTTCAAACTATGCCAAGTGCCCAGTGGAGTGATCGACAGGCCAGGTGGAGTCAAATCTTCCAACAGTTTGGAGGTATGATTGAATACATCCCTGGTAAGCATAACCCAGTAGCAGATGCTCTCAGTCGAAAGTCCAGCATCCAGGCAGTCCAAGAAGCTACCATTCTCGAAATCACGGGGAAAGACTTGGATAGTATGAAAGACCAATATGTCGACTCCCCTGAGTTTGGTACTCATTATAGTTTGGCCCTCACTTCTGAGCCTGGCCACTATTCAGTACAGAACGGTTGGTTGTTCTACAAGAACCGTCTCTATGTTACTCGGGAAAAGCGTTCCGCTCTTCTCCACGATGCCCATGACTCCTTAGTTGGAGGACATAGGGGTATCAACAATACCCTCGAGAAATTAGAACGGTCCTTTTATTGGCCAAAGATGAGGCGTGATGTCTATGCACATGTACAAGCCTGTAAGATTTGTCAAAAAGTCAAGGTTCCCCATACAAAGAAGGCAGGTTTACTTCAACCTTTGCCTATCCCCGACGGACCTTTTATCGACATATCTATGGACTTTGTAGGGCCTCTACCAGCATCCACTGGATCCCGTAACACTCAGTGTTTTACCATTGTGGATCGCTTTAGTAAGTTCTGCATGCTCATCCCATGCAAGCATACGGCCACAGCCGAGGACGTAGCTCGTCTGTTTCTCAAGAATTGGTATCCAATTTGTGGTTTGCCTAGCACCATAACATCAGACAGAGATTCCAAGTTTACCTCGCATTTCTGGAGGACATTATTTGAAAACTTTGGAACTAAGTTGCAGTTGTCTAGTGCATTCCATCCCCAGACAGATGGCCAAACAGAAATTTATAACCAGTTGGCCTTTGATGTCCTCAAGTCATATTGTCATGACCAGCAGTCCAAATGGGAGCACTATCTTCCATTGGTCCAAGCTATCTTGAACGACACTCATTCATCCAGTGTCGGACGGACTCCATATGAAGCAGCCTTTGGTCGCCGTTTTTCTTCTCTTTTGACGAGAATGGTGTCTCCATCTTTAGAGGCTAATAAAACCACGGAAGCATTTTCCGAGATTATTGAGTCAGTCAAGGACCGCTTGACCAAAGCTCAGGAAGCATATAGCAGACACGCAAATAAATCTAGACGAGATGTCCACTTCAAGGAAGGGGATTGGGTCTATTTGCGTATCATGAAGCAGAGATTGAAACAAGTGGGCAAACGTTGTCCCAAGCTTTCATTCCGTAGTTTTGGCCCTTTTCCAATGGTTAAGAAGATAAGTGATGTCTCAATGAAGTTAAAGTTGCCTGCCAGTTGGACAATGCATGATGTTTTCCATGTTTCTTGGCTAAAACCATATGTTGGTCCAGAAGTGTTTGATGTTTCAGACGAACAGCAGCCAGACGTGGTAGACGAGGCAGAAGTTATTGAGCCTGAACAGATCCTTCTTCATCGATGGAAGCATGGTTCCGGTCGACGGATTCGTCAGTTCTATACGAAGTTCCGAGATCGAGGCACCCACGAAGCCGTATGGCTCGACGAGGAATTCTTCCAGGAGTACCCCCAGTTATTGGCGGACTACTTGGAAGCCATGAACCTGCCGCCAAGCTAATCAGGAGGGAATGTCACATGCACTCTGCACTCAGTGCATGGTGACAAGATGGCTCATCATCAGAAGTGCAGCAGTTGTACAGTTTTAGAACCCAATAGGATGATAATTGTCGTACGTCGTGACCCCATTGTACATCCTCAGTCCAGGATAAGTCAGGCACGAGCTACGTAGGTCATTCCTCAGCCTTAGTGGGTCAGTCAGTCAGTCAAGTCCCTTAACCCACTTGGAGAGAATCATTCATGCATGTAGAGTCAGTAGAAGCCTTAGGGTTTGCATCAGAAAGCACTCTGCATCCTGCATAATATGCATTCATATGCCTGTGCATCATTTAGAACATCCCCAAAGCCTTAGGGAATTTACTGGGATTTATCTGGTATTTTTCCCATATTTATTAGTATTTATTTAACATTATTTGCATTATTGGGCATTTATAAATATTAACTTTATTAAATGACCAACCTCCAGTTAGTATAAATAGGCTTGCCTAGAGCCCCTTTTCCTCATTCAGTCTTCATTGTGCTAAGAGCTCTCCTCTCTCTTGCTTTCAGCCCAAGACTAATCCAGCCCTAGAGCCCATAAGCTTTCTTCTCCAGCCCTTGAGAACCATAGCTTCAGCCCAGCCCTAGGCGCCTGCATTCAGCCCTGTTTCACCCTCAGTTCAGGCCCAGATTCAGCATACCCCTTCAGCTCAGTCCAACGCCAGAAATCAGCAGTTTGCAGCCTGCATATACCTGCGTTTTTGCCCAGCAATCAGCAGTTTTCTCTGCGTTTTTGCACAGCCGTACAGCAGCAGCTCCTGCAGCCCCAGCATCCTCAACACTCCAGCGTTTCTGTCCACAGCAGATTCCAGCCCTGAAGGTTCAGTCTACAGCAGTTTCCAGCCCTGAAATTGTTGTTTGCATCAGTGTCCAGCCTTCTGTGCATCATCCACACATTCAGCAGTCATCTGGTGAAGGTAACACAGCATTCATATGTGTTTTCAGCATTCTAACATAGTGTAGAACAGTCCACCTTCTTCTTCTTTGAGCCTCAGGTGTGCAGCCCTTCCTCATGCCCTTGGGAAGAGTGCATAGGCTCGAGATCAAGTCATCGAGATGTTTCTACAGCAGTGTACAGATCAGCCACTCTCCGATCCTCCGAGATCTTGCGTTTGGCTTATCTACAGTCCAAAGTCATTCTCTCTAAAGTAATAAAGCAAATACTATCTCGTTATCGGGATAGGGGGCCCTTCAGTGGGTTATTCGGGACCCAATCTGGTGTACAGTTCTCATATCTCTCTCTCTTATCTCTTTAAAGTTTGAAGTATTAAAGTGGATTGCTAAACTCACGAAACTCAGGATACAGAAGACGGTGTGAGCATATTGTGTGACAGGATCAACCAATACAAAGACTTCCGCTGCATATCACAATAGCCAACCAGCAATGGGCTACGGCTAGGTAGGCGTCAAGCAAGAATTTCTTTGCAGATAGTTGGGCAGCCAAACGAGTTTCAGATGGGAGGCTCTCTACGCCAGGTGGCTGCATATGTGGAAGCAGTCATCGTGGGTCTCTCTCTATCTCTCTTGAAGAAGGTGAGCTGAAGGAGGCACCATGGGGCGAACAGCCAAGGGGTCTCTCTCTCTCTCTCTTTGCAACAAGCAGGCTTTGTTTACGAGATTTGGATGAAGAGGATCAAGTTAAGATGCACAGGATGATGTTCTTGGAAGAGATGTGTGTTGCTCTTCGTCTGGGACTTATGTGTATTCAGGGATTGCTTGACACGTCCTCCATCTTTCTCTTTCTAGGTCATTGGTTTTCGAGAAGAAACAGGACTTTGGTATCGAGGATACAAGCCTATGGTTTATGGATACAGGTCTATGGTTTATCAAATACAGGTCTTTGGTTTCATGTGAAAAGCATGTCTCTGGATTCATGTGAACAGGTTCTAGTTTTCTCGAGGTTACACGCAAGCTGCGACTATAGGAAGGACAGATGGTTTGGTACAGCCCTACTGCTGTCTGGGAAAGGGTTCGTGAGATCCATAGTTGAGATGGAAAAGACCTTTTCAAGCAGGGAGGTGTCGTACAGGTGTGCTTTCTCTATGGAATGCTTCGCTGTAGTAACGAGAGTTCTTATTTGGAAAGTCCTGGGTGAAAAGCTAAAAGGGATCCTATTGGTAAAGGATTCGACAAGTTGTACTTTGTACTCTTATTTGATCGAGTAAAGAAATACCGCAAGGGGCGCCACTGCGTTTTGGGGCCAATCGGTGTCCTTGTACTATTTGCAGGAGCATTCTAGCTCCCTTGTTTGTTTTCCTTTTCCAGGTTCTCATGGGTAATGAAGTGTTTTGTGTGCGAGTGTTTGTTTCACCACCCGTCAGATTTTTGAAAGCCGGTTTCAGCAAGTCGTGGGGATTGTGGTCCTGTCGGCTGCCCTACAGCACGCCGACTGCTATTGGGGGGCCATATAAAATGGCCCCCAACCCCTTGTCACATTTGTATCATTCCGGGATTCTTTTGTGTATATAGAGCAGAGTTACACACCTCTATCTCTCTCTCTCTTGTGCTGTTATTTTCTACATTGCGTTTTGCTCTTGTGTTCCCAGATCTTGTCATCATCTCCGCTGGCCATATCCTCCGATGATATCTCTTTCCCAGCCTGGAGAACTTCCTGCTAAAGAGCCTACAGCTTGTTGATGTGCTCCTGCATCGTCGACGACTTTACAGGATTCATCACCCGCATCTGAACCTCCCAAGGAGATCCTCTTCATGGGCGATACCCTGTTGTAAAGAGAAGCCAAATGCTGCCATATACCTCTGGCCAACGTCATATGCTTATGATTGATTACCTGTGGTGTGCGATTGAGGAAAATGAAAGAACGGACTCTCGCATTGACACGATCCCATAATTGTGCCTGTGCCTCACGTTCCTTCTGAATAGAGGGTAACTCCCCTTCCTCTAACTCCGGCCATGGAGCCCCAACAACAATGAAATCAACAAGGACGTAAGACTCCAAAACAAATTCCATCATTACCTTCCATATGCCGTAGTTGTTCCCATCCAACTGACGGTCCACTGGGAACGTGGAGAGTGTCGGGATCTTCACGTGCTTCTCAGCCATCTCAAGTAAATCTACCATTGCCGGGGTGTAACTGGAAAGGGTGGATGGGTGGGAAAAAATGAAGAACTAAACCTACAAGTGGTTGTCCAACAAATCAGCTTGCCTTCCTCTTGCTTCTCCTCTTCCCGTACGGCCCAAAACAGTCCTCCAATCAGCAACACAAATAGCCCCCCTCTTGCTCACACAGTTACCAAGATCTTCCAAGAGCCTAGAGCTCTGATACCATGTCAAAATATGCAGCGGAGATGAAGACAAGATCTGAAAAACTAGAGCAAGTGCACTGCAGAAAAAACACAGCAATAGAGAGGGAGAGAGCGAAGCATATAACTCTGCTATATACACGAGAAAATCTTGAGATCAGAATACAAAGTGTGGGGGGCCAAGGGGCCATTTTATATGGCCCCTATCAGCCAGTCAGCTAGTAGAAAAGCAGCCGATAGCACTCAAAAAGATCCACGACCTGCTGCAACTCCACTCGGCTAGCTACACTCACTCGGCCAGCACACAAGAAAAGTCGGGGAGCAATAGGGACACTCGGCCATCACCTGGATCACCCAACAACCATAGGACAGCCTCCCACATCTGAAAAAATAGGAAAAAAATATGAAAAAAATATGAAAAAATATGAAAAGTGGCAAAAAATGAGAAAACACCTAAATTGGACGAGCACACCCACAACAGAGGCCCTGGTGTAAATATACAGATAGGAGATGACTTCTAACATGACACTACCTCAGTCGGCGAATCGGTGTCCATAAAAGAATCAATGTGAATGTGAGTGGTATGCCAGAATCACGTGTCGGTAGTGTGGGGTACGCGATGTTTCAAGAACCCACTATGATTCCTCAATAGAATGATTCTTATACTTCAGCAAGTAACGATGATACACAGTGCCAGTACGGGTGGTTGTATGGTCATGGTCTATAATACTTCAGGTACTAGAACTTCAGAGTCATCCTCAAGGAGAGGTAGATCATCAATAACAGGATTAACAGGAGTGGGGTCTTTAAAGGGTCTCAATAAACTAATGTGGAATGAGTTATGTATCTTCCAGTGAGTGGGAATGCCCAAGCGGAATGCATTTTCATTGATTTGTTGGATAATTGTGAACGGTCCATAAAATCTAGGAGCCAACTTGATCTTAGGATACTTGGCAATATTCTTTAAGCGTCTTTTCTCTATGCGAAGCCAAACTAGCTCATTTTCTTTGAATTTCATTGGTTGTGATTTCTTATTGGAGTTACACATTAATTTTCATTACAGGATATAAAAGACACACCTTAACAATCCTTTGACATGTGGCCACAATTAATTATTACACGTGTTAGCGTCGAGGCTTCTATAGCAGTAGAGAAACTAGCACTTTGATGTTCGCTCCGAACGCCGAGGACTACTGTCAAGGCTGTATGACGAGACACTCCTACAAAGCGTACATTTTGTAAGTGCATGCACCACACATATATATTACATTATCATCAATGACTAAAATAATTCCTGGCAAATTCATTTTGATTGGGATCACAATACCGAGGCTAAGTCGATTATTATGTCGCAATGGTGCATTTGGTGCTTCACCTCTTGCCATGAAGATCTGGATCCATAACTTAATCATGTACAATAGTATCCAAACAATGTAACAATAAAACAAATGAACCACAAGTAAAAGAGAGCCCTGCCAGTGTTATTACGTGACCCACTTCTTCAACATTTGGGGTTGCCTCGGTCTTGCGAGTGCTATTATCAAATATGTTTATTGCAGTATAATGAAATCTTCATCAAGAAACCCTCCACAACGTCCATATTTTATATTGTGTGGTGTGGTGTGCATGACCTAACAATTTGGCCTATAAATAGAAGGATAACACCCATCATTGGGGCAGTTCTTGGATTAATTAGTTGTCTAATTACCAGTTTGGAGACGCTCAGGCTTGGTTACTTTTTTTATCTTTCTTTTTCTTCTTGATTTTTTTGGCTCTTTCTTTCCTTCTTTCTCCAAGCAGGAGTTGTGCTTCTTACCGAAGAGATTTGATGGCCTCTTCTTAGTATGAAGACACTTCGATGCATCAAGATTTTTGCGTAGATACAAGCTCAGCTCCCTTAGTGTTAGGAGTTTAGCTCCCTTAACGTTAGGGGTTTGTCGCAACCAAACCCTCTCCAAGATCCCCTAAACACACGAGACATAAGTGACGTTAATCCAAATTAGGTTCCATAGGCTTGAGCTCACCACTCAGCTTTAGATCTAGTACATTAGAACATCCCTGATCACAAGGCCAAGGCTTTCAACATTAGCTAATCAAGGTGTTCCATAGCACCTAGATGTGCCCTAGGACCATTGGTAGACTGTTCATAGAAGTCGGTTATCACTCATGGCCCAGGCACTGACCATCATAATTATCCCACTCATCACACTACCCTCACTTATATAGCTTTTCCCAATAAAAGCTATACTTACGGTATTATTACTTATAAGCCTTGACCCTCATAAACAACATGCTTTTCCTAGTCCTTGGGTGCCCTAACCCCTAGTTTAGGTTGCCTAATCTTATGGTTAGCATGAGGCACGTAACATACTGTGCTTCAAACTAGCTCAAGGCTTAGCCCTATTTTTATACTTAATCTTATAATCAAGAATCAACTTATTTCTAAGATTCCTTTTCCTGAAGCATGGAGAAGGTATACACGTTGTATGGATAAGCATACATCCTACATGGATAAAGACTTATGGCATATAAGATTAGGTCTAGATGCACGCAAATTTGAAAATATTGAAATGCAAAGACCGATAGGGGGCAGATGTTCCTACCGATATTTTCATGGCGGGCTGCGGAACCCGAAAAGGATGTAGCTGCAACCCCGGCTAAGACAGAGGAACGCCGGCTTCTCAAAATGCAAGAAAGTTGCCGCCTCACCTCGTGCGCCATATATATCTCTCTGTCTGTGTCTGTCTCTCTCTCTCTCTCTCTCTCTGTGTCTCTGTCTCTCTCTGTCTCTCTCTCTCTCATGCCAGATGCAAACGCTAGGTAATGCGAATTCGAATTTTAGACCATGGCCCACAAGGTTAAAAGGCTATAAGTTGGATTTAAGTAGTAAGACAAGGACCCCTTTACACACAGCCTCGCCCACTGCATGTATTTCAATTGTGCTTGCTTAATAGATTCAATGACTTTAGCTAAAATAGTAGCATGGTCATGAGCTAAAGTGTCAGCTAAAGTGTCAGTAGCTGGAATATCACTAATTATAGTAGAGATAGGAATGAGAAGTTTCTTGCCATAGAAAATTTCAAAGGAACCTCGGCCAGTAGCCGAATGGGGGGTATTGTTATAAGCAAATTGAAGTAAAGCCAAATGTTGATCCCAATTAGAGGGTCGGTCAATAGTGTAGGATCTAAGAAGATCCATAATGGTGTTGTTGGTAGCTTCAGTATGGCGATTGCTTTTATGCATAAAAAGCAGATGTAAAGTCCATCTCTTAGGACCTAAGTTCTTGAATAAAGCAACTTAAAAGTGATTGCAAAAAGCAACCATCTTGGTCAGAAAGAATAACTTTGGGAAAGCCATGGTGAGGAAAGATAGTCTTAATGAATAGCTTAGTAGCTTGAGGGGCAGATAGGGTCTTCTTTTACAAGGTACAAAGTATGCTTACTTGCTAAATCAATCAACTATGGTCCACATCATGTCATTTATGAGAGGACGTAGTCGACAAACCAGTAATAAAGTCCATTGAAATCTTTTCCCATGGACCTTTGGGAATAGGTAGGGCCATTAAAAGACCAAAAGATTTACCACGATGGCGTTTAATTCTTTGACAAACAATACATTTAGATACAAATTTTTCAATGTCATGTTTCATGTCAGGCCAGAAGAAATATTCTGGTTGCTTTGTCATTAAATGGAAAGCAATCTGATGCAATAGTTAACTCAAAGTATATCATAATGCAACTACTACGCAAATAAAATATTACAATAAATGGAAACTTAGAACGAGTGTATAGAAGCATCCCTGTAATTTGAATGGTTGATGAAGCACCCAAAGGCTTTATCGCCCCAATGCATAAAGTGATGTAGAGAGGCCAACATGAGGAGGTTGGCTTGTTAGCGAGAATAGTCCACTCTTCATTAGGCTTCAATTCGTGTGCAAGCAAGTAGATGCACAAAATACCAACGTCTCCAAAACGGGTATCTATGTCCGCAGTTTCTCATTATATTAGCGAAGTCCATGGACTATAATATTGCCTATGAAACAAGGAGGGTCCTTTTCCTTTGTGATCCACGCGCTCCAAAACATAACATAATTCTAAGTGGAGTGAAATACGCCCATTCTCGAACTAGAAAACTCTGGTCTACGTATGCCACAAATACTCAAGAAAATATTGCTTATCTCTTTGAGTAGAGATACGAATAAAGGAAGCAAATATGCATCTTCAAAAATCCAAGGTAATAATATCATGCTTATCTTTGAGAGAACCGTAATCAAAATAGCACAAATAATAGAGATATAAGGGAAAAGAGAGCCCCTAGTTGTTCGGTTCATGTTAATGACGTAGTCGGAGTAGCAACTATGTGCTATCAGTGATGACAAATTAACTCATAGCTCACAGGGCTGTTGCTCCTTATGGCACCTCCATCTTTATTGCCACAACAACCCACACCTCAGAAAAAAGAAAACCACAAAAAACTGGCAACACCCTTCTCAGCCATCTAAAGTAAATCTACCATTGCGGGGGTGTAACTGAAAAGGGTGGGTGGGTGGGAAAAAATGAACATTGTGCATCGTGTGCCAATGCCCGTGCCCACCTCCTCGTTGTCCAGAGGGAAAAACACAGGGGTCGTAACACTTGCTGAAATGCACAGTCGGCCAACAGCATGGTGTCGGCCAGCTCATCTGGGGGGGTCATGGACTTGAAGCAACACAAACAGCAGGCAGCAGCAGTAGCATGTCAGATGCAGTCGGCCAGCTTCAGAGGTCCACCTTCCACCTCGAGGCTGCCACCCAAGCCACAGAAAAATAGGGAAAAATGGGAAAAAAATGCAGGGAGTGTCGAAAAATGAGCAAACACCTACTAGGGCGGGCACACCCACAACAAAGGCCCTGGTGTCTACAGAAAGATAGGAGATGACTTCTAACACCCCCTCTCAGCTCCTGGCTATGAAACCAACCACACGGAGCTGGGGTGCCGCCTGAGCAAATCCTGAGATAGCGACTTCGTGAAGAGGTCCATCGTACTGTCCTCCGTTGAACAGAACTCTAGCAAGATGTCATCAGCCAACGATCTGTTCATGAACAAAGTGCCTCTGGATGACCATGGGTTCCTCCAGTGGAAGCCCAATCCTACAATGCAACCTCTGCATCCTCAGAAGCAGCATCACAAGCAGCCCGGTACTCTGCCTTTGTCATCGACAAGGCAAAAGATGACTGCCTCTTACTGCTCCTGGGCCTGAAGTAGATCTCCTCGTGTTCGGATCTCCTCCCCAAACTGAGTCACTCCAACCGTGGAGTCGGACTATCAATCCCCCTCCTGTGTAAAAGAGTCCATGATCCTTCGCACGTCGCAAAAACCACAGGATACGCAATCCTGTCTCCCAAAGAGTCATCTGCAACCATGAGAAGCTCCCGTCCAATCTTGTGTCCATCAACCAGATCAATGAACCATTTTGCTTCTGAGTCAAAGAGGCATCATGCTGCTCACAAGGATCAACACCTATTACGGTGCAAAGCCTAGTCTTGGAAACTTGCTGAAGACCATGCAAGGCCTTCTGAAACCTGTCAACCACCCCCTCTGAATCCGGAACCACAAAGCCTGGAGAATGCACCTCCTTCTGCAAGTAATCAAATGCCACTTGCCTGGCTTTCCGAAAGGTCCCCGTGTGGAAAGAACATCATCATCTACAGGAGTTTCTTTGTCCCGAATACTATGAGACATCAGAGCATAAGTTACTTGTTCAGTTTCCTCTAACTAACGAACATAAGAACTACCAACATCAGTACTTGAAAGTTCTTGCCAACTGTTGTGCCATCAACTGGCAAGCTATCCACCATCTGGTCCCGAAAAGCCTGCACCTGCAGCGTATCCACACTTAAGTGGCCATTACCAGACTGCCACTCATCACAAACCTGAGGACGTGGGAGAGAGAGTGCTGAAAGCTTGTAAACTCCATTCTCCACTCCGCCTTCCCAAACCACCTGGCCTGTTGCTTTGTCCCGGAGAGCAACAAAATGCTCATCAAACTCCACCGGTACGCCAGTCTTGCAAACTTGATGCACTGACAACAGATGAAAACCAAGTGACGGAACATACAACGCCTGGGAGGAATGCTTCCCCCCTCTGCCATCGGGAACTATCTCCATCCTGCCCTCACTGTGAACTGGGATAGTGGATGCCCAGTAAGAATGTGACCAGAATACCTACAGAGATCCTGTAAATCAGAACGGAAAGGAGTCATGTGCCTGGAAGCACCATTGTCTAGAATCCACTCTTGAGTATCCGTTGTGCGGAGAATCCTCCAACCTCCTCCTTGCCTGAAGAAAATGAAACATCGGTGTCCATCACCTCTAGGTGCACAAAAGCCGGAGTTTTCATGATTGCTGCTGAGGAATCTTCACCCTTCTCGGTCTTCTGCTTGGGACATTGTCTCCAATAGTGACCTTTCTCGCCCCACAATCATTACAGGTCCTCTCTGCCTTCAGTTTCTCATGGTCTGAGTCGGATTTCTTCTTAGAAGACTTCTCCGGTGAAGCCTTCCCTTTGCCCTTGTTATTACGGCCTTTCGACCGTTGGCTAGTTAAGGCCTTCGAACCTCCGCCCTGTGGAGGGTTCGTGAATTTTTCTTCCTGGTCCAAGACCATGGGCACAAGCTCCTCCCATGTGATGGTGCTGAGCCTACCATTGGTAATCAAAGACGAGTAAAATGCTGAGTACTGAGAGGGCAAGTGTGACAGCAATGTTATGGCCATGTCCTCTGACAATATCTCCTTCCCAGCATGAAGAACTTCCTGCTGCTGCTGCTGAAGAGCCTGCAGCTTGTTAATATGCTCCCGCATCGTCGACAACTTTGCAAGGTTCATAACCCACATCTGTACTTCCAAGGAAATCCTCTTCATAGGCGATACCCTGTTGTAAAGAGAGGCCAAATGCTGCCATATACCTCTTGCCAACGTCATATGCTTTACATGATTTGATTACCTGTGGTGTGCAGTTGAGAAAGATAAATGAACGGACTCTGGCGTTGACACGATCCCACATCTGTGCCTGTGCCTCCCAGTCCCTTCGGATTGATGGTAACTCCCCTTCCTCTACTTCCGGCCGTGGAACCCCAACAACGACGAAATCAGCGAGGTCGTAAGATTCCAGAACAGATTCCATCATAACCTTCCATATGCCGTAGTCGTTCTCGTCCAACTGACGGTCCACCGGGAACGTGGGGAGTGTTGGGATCTTCACATGCCTCTCGGTCATCTCTAACAGATCTGCCATTGCGGGGATGTACTATGAGAAAAGGGTGGGTGGGTGGGAACAAAGAAGAACTTACACCTGCAAGTGGTTGTCCACCCAGCAAATCATCCCGCCATCCTTTTGCTTCTCCTATTCCAAACAGTCCCGAACAGTCCACCAATTAGCAACACAATAGTCCCCCTCTTGCTCACACAAATCCCAAGAACTATCTAGAGCCTAGGCTCTGATACCACGTCAGATACGCAGCGGAGATGATGACTAGATCTGGGAACACAAGAGCAAAATGCAATGCAGAAAATAACAGCACAAGAGAGAGAGAGATAGAGGCGTGTAACTCTGCTCTATATACACAAAAGAATCCCGGAATGATACAAATGTGACAAGGGGCTAGGGGCCATTTTATATGGCCCCCCAACAGCAGTCGGCTTGCTGTAGGACAGCCCACAGGACCACAATCCCCACGACTTGCTCAAATGCACAATCGACTAGGAGCATGGTGTCAGCCAGCTCATCTGGGGGGGTCGTGGACCTGAAGCAACGCAAACAGCCAGCAGTAGCATGTCAGATGTAGTTAGCCAGCTTCAGAGGTCCACCTTCCACCATGGGGCTGCCACCCAAGCCATAGAAAAATAGGAAAAAATGGGAAAAAAATACGAGGAGTGAGGAAAAATGAGAAAACACCTACTAGGGCGGGCACACCCACAACAAAGGCCCACGTGTCTACAAAAAGACAACAGATGACTTCTAACAATAACGTTGTTGTCACATTTGCCCTCTCAGTACTTAGCATTTTACTCCTCGTTGTTGATTACCAGTGGTAGGCTCCGCACCATAACATGGGAGGAGCTTGTGCCCATGGTCTTGGACCAGGAGGAAAAATTCACGAACCCTCCACAGGGCGGAGGTTCGGAGGCCTTAACTGGCCAACGGTCGAAAGGCCGTAATAACAAGGGCAAAGGGAAGGCTTCACCGGAGAAGTCTTCTGAGAAGAAATCCGACTGAGACCATGAGAAACTGAAGGCAGAGAGGACCTGTAATGATTGTGGCGAGAAACGCCACTATTGGAGATAGTGTCCCAAAAGCGGAGCACCGAGAAGAGTGCAAAATCCTCAGCAGCAATCGTGAAGACTCCAGTTTTTGTGCATCTGGAGGTTAAGGACACCGTTGTTTCATTTTCTTCATGCAGGGAGGAGGTTGGAGGACTCTCGGCTATGGATACTCGGGAGTGGATTCTAGACAGTGGTGCTTCCAGGCACATGACTCCTTCCTGTTCGGCTTTATAGGATCTTTGCAGGTATTCTGGTTACATCCTTATTGGGGATACATCCACTATCCTAGTTCACAGTGAGGGCAGGTTGGAGATAGTTCCCGATGGCAGAGGGGGGAAGCATTCCTCCCACGTGTTATATGTTCCATCACTTGGTTTTAATCTGTTGTTAGTGCATCAGGTTTGCAAGACTGGCATACGGGTGGAGTTTGATGAGCATTTTGTTGCTCTCCGGGACAAAGCAACAGACCACGTAGTTTGGGAAGGCGGAGTGGAGAATGGAGTTTACAAACTTTTAGCACTCTCTCTCCCAGGTCCTCAGTTTTGTGATGAGTGGCAGTCTGGTAATGGCCACTTAAGTGTGGATACGCTGCAGGTGCAGGCTTTCCCTGACCAGATGGTGGATGACTTGCCAGATGATGGTAGCAGTTGGCATGAACTTTCCAGTACAGATGCTGGTAGTTCTTGTGTTCGTTAGTCTGAGGAAACTTTACACGTAACCTATGCTCTGATGTCTCATAGTTTTCGGGACAAATAAACTCCTGTAGATGAGGAAGTTCTTTCCAACGGGGACCTATTAGAAGGCCAGGCAGGTGGCAGTTGATTAATTGCAGGAGGAGGTGGATGTTGCACATACTCTAGGCTTTGTGGTTCCGGATTCATAGGAGGTGGTTTACAGGTTTTCGAAGGCCTTGAGTGGTCTTCAGCAGGTTTCCAAGGATTGGCATTCCAATGTAACAGTTGTTGATCCTTGTGAGCAGTATGATGCCTCCTTGACTCGAAAGCAGAATGGTTCATTGATTTGGTTGATGCATACCAGATTGGACGGGAGCTTTCTGATGGAGCTCATGTTTGCAGAGGACTCTTGGGAAGCAGGATTGCGTATCTTGTGGTGTCTGCAGCATGCGAGGGATCTTGGACTCTTTTACACAGGAGGGGGATTGATGGGGATGGAGTCAGACTCCATGGATGGAGTGTCTCAGATTGGGGAGGAGAGCCAGACACGAGGACCTTGACATCAGGCTACAGTTTTTCCCTTGGCTCAGGAACGATTTCATGGAGCAGTAAGAGGCAGCCAACTATTGCCTTGTCGTCGACAGAGGCAGAGTACCGGGCTGCTTGTGGTGTTGCTTGTGAGGTGGTGAAGTTGCAACGGTTACTTGGCGGGATTGGGTTTCCACTGGTGGAACTCGAGGTCATCCACAGGCATTTTGTTCATGAAAAGATCGTTTGCTGATGACATCTTGCTAGAGTTTTGTTCGACAGAGGACAGTGCGGTGGACCTCTTCACGAAGTCTCTATCTCAGGCTATGCTCCGGCGGCACTCCAACTCACTGGGGTTGGTTCCACATCCAGGAGCTGAGAGGGGGGGTTAGCAGTCATCTCCTATCTGTATATCTACACCAGGGCCTCTGTTGTGGGTGTGCCCACTCGATTTAGGTGTTTTCTCATTTTTCCCCATTCTCCATATTTTTTTCTATTTTTCCCTATTTTTTTCGGGTGTGGGAGGCTGTCCTGTGTGGCTGTTGGTGGCTGATCCACCGACTGTCCCTGCTGCTCCCCGACTTCCCCTATGTGCTGGCCGACTGGAGTTGCAGCAGGTCATGGACCTTTTTGTCGGCGGCGGCTGCTTTTCTACTGGCCGACCCCTTGATAGGGGCCATATAAAATGGCCCCTTGACCCCCCACACTTTGTATTCTGATCTTGGGATTTTCTCGTGTATATAGTTGAGTGATACGCTTCTCTCTCTCCCTCTCTATTGCTATGTTTTTTCTGCAGTGCCCTTGCTCTAGTTTTTCAGATCTTGTCTTCATCTCCGTTGCATATTTTGACATTCATGTGCATTGTAGACACTAGTCTTTTGTTATTTGATAGTGATCATCATTCCATGCTTATATATTGGTTTGTTGGTGTACTTATTAGCACATGTTCGTTGTTTGCGCCACGTATTGTACATTTACTAAATAACTCAAAACTTTAACCATAGTTGCACTCGGTTCGTGCACCGCCGGATAAGTTAGACTCGAACAATACGGTTCGATCTGGTTCGGTTCAATCCAGAAGTTATCGTTTTTTTGGGTCATTTTTTCGCCATTTTCTATTCGTTTTTTCCGTTGTTTTCTGGCCGTTTGGAGAGCCGTTTGATGGGGCTTTTTTGGGGATCTTGCTTGCTTGCCTTGAGCCTTGAGGCGCTTGAGGCTTGAGGCTTGGCAAGTTGGCATCTTGGCCCTTTGGTTGCCAACTTGCCTTTGCTTGAGGCTTGAGTCTCTAGGCTCTCCCTATTATCTATATAATAGGTCCTCCCCCAACCCCATGCTCACAAGTTCTCATTGCTCAACCCTCCCCTCACAAGTGCTCAAGTCTATCCTCTCCCTTGAGTCCCCTCTAGGCTCTCTCCCTCTTCCCCAAGGGCCAAGGCTCAAGCCTCCCCCTCAAGGCTCAAGCCTCTCCCTCTTCCTCAACTTTCAAGCCTCTAGGCTCTCCCTCTTGAGTCGAGTCTTCCTCAAGCCTCCCCCTCTTCCTCCTTCTCCCTCTCCCTCTCTCTCCCTCTTCCTCAAGCCTCTCCTTACCTCTCCCTTTTCTTCTCCCGGGACCCTTCTCTCCTCTTTCACCATGAGAGAAAAATGTGGCCTCTCTCTCTTGGGTTCGAGCAAAGCAACAGGATGCAAATGTGGAGATTGCACGCACGATCATTGAGTGCAATCTTGCATTTCCTGTCCTCATAACTCCTCAATGGCAAAGGATGGTGAGGGCCATTGCCGAAGTAGGAATATGCCATGGCCCTTGGCATTGTAAGATCCCTATCTCCACCGCGCAACAAATTCAGGGGTGCTAGCGAGACGGAAGTAGCACTTCTTGCGCGGGGCAGGGTGCCACACTTGGGGCCTCGCCCATGGATATCCGGACAAGAGACTAATCCATCGGTTTTTCCAAAACCAAACCCGGAAAAACTTCCTTTGCCCGAAAAGCACGGGCGATTCCACCAGGATAACTTTTCCCTAACGTAGTCAAAAGCCTTAACTAATTGAGCTCATCTGACCGAACCCGTAAGTCCCTTAGTCAGATCAGGGAAAAAGACTGTACTTGGATCATAGAGACCAATGAGAGGCACAGCCGTTGATTCTTTTCCATAGAACAATTTTTGTCCAGAATTTACTTCATCTATCGAACTAAACAGAAATTGAGTCTCGATTTACGGATCCATCAGTCCAGCCCAGTCCCATGGGTTAGCCAACCGCCCAACCATTGTAGTGATGGGATCCAATTAGGAATTTGGTTAGGTTTTGTCCCGGGTATCAGGGAAAAGAGTTCCCAGGTCCCCTAGCCAGATGTTCATGCAAACATAAAACTAGTCACACCACTTACACACCCAATATGAAATTGCCTTTTTTCTCAGCATTAGCTATCTTTAAAACAATCCTTTAATGAAACCATTGTGTCGCTGATCACAATCCTCAAAATCTCTTGTTGAATCCTTATTTCCAATCATTCCTTTATCGGTGTACTTATGGCATCATTGGCAACCAGAACGCTCACCACCTGTTCACACAGGGGCCTTTTCGATAGTTCCTAGCTCATAGTAACCGGCAAGATATTCACATAACAAAATGGAATCTCTGTGGAAGATCAGCAAGATCAACCAACAGATCCATATAAAGGAGTCATGGACTCATCCGTTGAGGACCAGCAAGGTCAATCAACCAGATCCATGCCCGGTTTCAGAAAACAACTCTTACTCCTTGATTCAATATCTTCCACGACGTACGTGTGGGTATCTTCGGCGACCCAAAGCCCGAGCACCGTATGGTCAGCACCCTCTAGGATCCTTCGCAACAAGTCACCTAGCGCTTCACTCATAGGCCGCTTCCTTGGTCCCTCATCCACCGTACTGGAAGCTCACCATTTAAATCGAACCGAGGCTGGTCAAGACCTCGGCCGACCATGCTACGCGAGACGTCCTCCATTGACTCTCCGTCAGCTGTTACAACTTTATCAGTTAGGTCTCCACGACCTTAATCACAAGACGGTCAAAATGCTTCCCGAGCATTCTTGACATAAAATAGTCATTTACAAACAGGTCACAAATATAGTTTCTATAATGAACTCTCGTCTTTCCACATTATCCCTCATCAGTCCACATTACTTATTCCACATTCCATTCATATGTGTACTCATTGTCATCCAATCACATCATTTTCCATCTCATCACCTCAGATTCATTCACATCACATATCATTTATCCACATCCCCATTCACATTCATACATCCACATCCACATCTACATTCATACATCCACACATCCCCATTCACATTCATACATCCACATCCACATCCATACATCCATTTTCACATCCACATTCACATCCATACATCCATTTTCACATCTACATTCATACATCCATATCCACATCCACATTCATACATCCACATCCCCATTCACATTCATACATCCACATCCACATTCACATCCACATCCACATCCACATCCATACATCCATTTCCACATCCACATTCACATCCATACATCCATTTTCACATCTACATTCATACATCCATATCCACATCCACATTCATACATCCACATCCCCATTCACATTCATACATCCACATCCATATATCCACATCCACATCCATATTCATACATTCATATCCACATCCACATTCATACATCCACATCCCCATTCACATTCATACATCCACATCCACATCCACATTCATCCATCTACATCAACCCACATCATTCACACATCAAACCACATCATCCATACATCAATCACATTAACCTACATCAAACCACATCATCCATTTACATCCGATGCATTCACATCCTAATTCACAGGACATCACATCCATTCATCTATTTTCATTTATCTGATTCATATCACTTCCATCCATCCATTTACATCTACCTGATTCCTATCACATCTCATCACATTATTTATAGAATGTAAGAGAATTCAAATTTTTTGATATAAAGATTCTTTACGCACCTAATTAGGCATAAAGACAACTTTAGTAGGTATAACACTTTTATAAAAATCCTTTTATGCATCTATTTAGGCATAAATTCAATTTTAAGGAAAATAACACTTTCGAATTAAAAATAAATCTTTTATGCATTTTACACTTTCAAAATAAAAATAAATCTTTTATGTATTTTACTATGCATAAATTTTATTTTTAATGAGAATAACACTTTCAAAATAAAAATAAATCTTTTATGCATTTTACATGCATAAATTTAATTTCTACTTTCGAAATAAAAATAAATCTTTTATGCATCTTTCTATGCTTAAAATCAAAATTGATCAAAATAACTCTTTTGGAATAAAAATAAATTTTTAATGCATCTATTTATGCATAAAATCAAAATTGATGAAAATAACTCTTTTGAATTAAAAATAAAATTCTTCATGCATCTTTCTATGCATAAAATAAAAATTGATAAGAATAACTCTTTTGGAATAAAAATAAAATTCTTTATGCATCTATTTATGCATAAAATCAAAATTGATGAAAATAACTCTTTTGAATTAAAAATAAAATTCCTTATGCATCTTTCTATGCATAAAATCAAAATTGATAAGAATAACTCTTTTGGAATAAAAATAAAATTCTTTATGCATCTTTTTATGCATAAAATCAAAATTGATAAAAATAACTCTTTTGAATTAAAAATTAAATTCTTCATGCATATTTCTATGCATAAAATCAAAATTGATAAGAATAACTCTTTTGGAATAAAAATAAAATTCTTTATGCTTTTATTTATGCATAAAATCAAAATTCATGAAAATAACTCTTTTGAATTAAAAATAAAATTCTTTATGCATCTTTCTATGCATAAAATCAAAATTGATAAGAATAACTCTTTTGAAATAAAAATAAAATTCTTTATGCATCTTTTTATGCATAAAATCAAAATTGATGAAAATAACTCTTTTCAATTAAAAATAAAATTCTTTATGCATCTTTCTATGCATAAAATCAAAATTGATAAGAATAACTCTTTTGGAATAAAAATAAAATTCTTTATGCATCTATTTATGCATAAAATCAAAATTGATGTGAAAATAACTCTTTTGAATTAAAAATAAAATTCTTTATGCATCTATTTATGCATAAAATCAAAATTGATAAAAATAACTCTTTTGAAATAAAAATAGATTTTTTAATGCATCTTTCTATGCATAAAATCAAAATTGATGAAAATATCTCTTTTGAAATAAAAATAGATTTCTTTATGCATCTTTCTATGCATAAAATCAAAATTGATGAGAATAACACTTTTAGATTAAAATAAATTCTTTATGCATCTATCCATGCATAAATCCAATTTAGTAGGAATTACACTTTTAGAATAAAAGAATTTTTCTTATGTATCTAATTTATGCATAAAATTCATTTATGATGAAAATCACACTTTTAATATAAAAAAATCTTTTATGCATATGTTTATGCATACAAATCATTTATGATGAAAATCACTCTTTTAATATAAAAGAATTTCTTTTATGCATCCATTTATGCATAAAAATCATTTATGATGAATATAACACGTTTATAATTAAATTAACAATTTCATTATGTTTCCTTCTATGCATAGAATTTAATTCTAAAGAAAGTAACACTTTTTTAATAAAATATTTTTAGTATGCATTTTTCTATACCTAGGATGAAAAATAACACTTTAAGAATACATATACGATGGGAATTACTCTTTTTGAATAAAAAAAAGTAAAACTTATTTTACTCAATTTTAGAAAATTTTGCCATAACCTCCTTTGTATGGCTGACCATTTTTCAAATTTTAACTCTCTAAAATTAATTAGAATTTCACCAAGAGTATTTAAATCATTCTAATGTAAACATTTTCTACTTATTTAAGAGAAACATTATGAAAAACTTGATTTTATCCATTAATCATTCATCTAGGATAAAGAATGGTTGGATTTACTAAAGAAGAGAGGGGAATGTCTTTTTTCAATGAGGCATAGCATCATATTCATTTTAGAGAAGACAAAAATCATAAAAACCATAAAATGAAATAGAAAAGAGAAGAATCTCCAACTTACAAGGAGAATTTGAGAGCTTTCCTTTGGCTTGATGGTTTGAGGGATCTACTCTTGTTTGAAACAAGAGAGGAAAGGTCAAAAACTAATGAATTATGAGTAAATTCACAGTTTTTGGCTCTCTTGGGAGAAGCAGGGTAACAGTGCAAAAAACACTATTAAGCTTCAACAAAGAGGGAGGCTTCTATTTATAGGAAAAAGTGAGCCTCTAACCAAGCAAACTGATTCTAGAATTTTTCAGATCAGTTTGGTCAATTTTTGACCATTTTTGGGTCAGTTTAGTCCACTTTTTGGATCTAGTTGAAACAGGAGAGAGGAGAGATAAAAATATCTCATTATTTGGGAGTTTAAAACTCTCCCACACATGTGAAATAGGCGCCTCCTTCATGAGGGAAATTTCCCCATACTGAGGTGTCAAAAATGCATCATTTCTTCTAAATATCTCTCTTTTTTAACTATTAACCTTGTCCTTAGTCAACTCTTCATCTTATGTGAGTATTTACTCATTTTTGGGAGATTTTTTTTTATTTCTTCATTTATCTTCTCCCTACATTTGGATGAATCTTATTGGTCCATAGGAACCTTAATTTAAAATTTTGAAAAAATCTTGACCCCTAGGATAAGGCCTTTTGAACAGATTATACTTGATTTCTAATGCACCTTCTGAAAATCTTTTTGAACTTCTATTTTGGGGGAACTTATTTTAATAAGAAGAGATATTTTTCCATCCAAAAATATTTAAAAACTGAATTACCACTCTCTAGAAGATTTTCTCTCTCTAGGCCAAAACTGGTAGAAACAAGATCTTTTATATTTCTGAAGAGGGATTTGATTACAGGGGAAGATACTGGACATCCTGAGAGGCTGGGAGGAATCTCACAGGCATGGTATCACCTACAACGACATGCACTTGAAGGCACTTGATGAAGAAAATGAGAGAATCAACAAGACCCTCGAGCCCATCCGAGCGGGATGGGTGAAGTATGGGTGTTCCATCCTCTCCGACGGATGGACCGATAGAAAGAAGAGGGGCATCCTCAACATTCTAGTATCTTGCCCTCTTGGCAGGTTCTTCTTGCGGGCCATGTATGCCGGAAAGGCGGGGAAGAAAACCTCGGGCGAGGTCATCTATCGCCACATTCGACAAGCCATAATCGAGGTAAGATACAATTTTAATTTTTGAGTTTGAAGCTTGAAAGTTTAGCCTTTGCCTTTTACTCAACTTTCAAGTCTTATTTATTTTCCTTTTTCATGCATGATTGCATCCATGATCCATCATCCTTGTAGGTTGGCCCCAAAAATGTGGTTCAAGTGGTTACGGACAATGCGTCCAATTGCCGCAAGATGGGCCGCTTGCTTGAGGAGGAGTTTAAGTCCATAGTATGGACTCCTTGTGCCTCTCACTGCCTTGGCTTGCTTATGGAGGACATAGGCAAGTTAGAGTGGGTGAAGAGTGTGGTGACACAAGCCACTCAAATTGTCACTTTTTTTAGTCAAAAAGTCAAGGCCGTTGCTATCTTCCGCCATCACAACAGCGACTTGGAGATGAAGAAGCCATCCTTGACGCGCTTTGCCTACATGTGGCTTCTTCTAGAGCGTCTTTATAATGTCATGCCTAAGCTCCAAGTAACAGTGGTTTCACCGGAGTGGCAGGAATGGATACAAGGTGAGATATCTTCGCGTGTCGATGAGGCAAGAGCCATTCAACGGCTATGCTTGAGAGAGGAGTTCTGGCGCCAGGTCCGTGCCCTAGTCATTGTGGTTACTCCCTTGCATAGGGTTTTACGCATGACAGATATGGAGGGGGCTACTATGGGGCTCCTCACTCACTTTATGAGAGAGGCCATTGCCGAGATTACCTTGCACAACAGTCCTCGATGAGCTTGATCCGGAGTATATGCTAACAAGGTAAATAAGATTCAACTTTTCAAGAATAAGTAATAAACTAAAATAGAATGTTGAATCTAAATACTTGTTCTTTCGTTTTTCTCATTTAAGATATTCTCCCCTTTATTTTAAAATTCATAGTGATCCCCTTGAGGCTACTCCTCGATGCAATGCTATCTTGGCACTCGTGGAGAAGAGGCCTATCCATGGCCTTGCTGCTTTGTTGCATCCTTCCTACAAAGCACTCTCACTTTTCACTGATCAAGAGTTGCTTTCAGTTAGGGATGCTTTCTTATCGAAAGCATTACCCGATGATGAGAATGGGAAATTTCAGTTCTTACATGAGCTCATCAACTATAATGATTAGAGGGGCCTTGCATTTGCCAATGTAGTATGTTGGAGGAGGGATTCTATGGTGAAGCCTCTCTTTTGGTGGGATTCATTTGCTTAGCAACAACCTCACCTACAAAGAGTGACTTTGAGGATTCTAGCGCGCAGGTAACTACTACTAACCACTTGGCACCAAGTTACTAAATTATGTAGAGATACTAGAATCCTAAACATTGTTTATTTTTTTTGTGGAGTAGGATTGCTCTTCGGGTGCATATGAGAGGAACTGGAGTTCCTACTCACTTATACACACCAAGTTACGCAATCGACTGAGCACCAGACATTTAGAGCGGTTGGTCTATTACCGCAATAACTTGCGCATGGTGCATGCAATGCACGATATGAGTCAAGCTAGTCAGGTATATTGTTATGTAACATGTTAATGGGCTTTTTGCATTTTTGTACGTTTCCATGCGGCATGCCGACTTTTGCGACTTTATGTATATTCATGACTCTTTGACATGTCACATGTACATTTCTCTACTTTCATTTTCTATGCAACTTGCAAGTTGCAACATTCTAAATTTTTATGTTTTGGGTAAGTTATAAGTTGTAACTTCTCTAAGTTTTGCATCTATATTTATATTTTAAAGTATTTTTTAATGGACGTACCTCCACCGTATTTTTATTTTTAAAATTTAGCGGTGCATTCCGGGACCGAATTTGAACATACTGTACCGAATCGAACTTTTCGTACCTGACAACTACGCTTTAAACTTTAAAGTGATGCCTTGAAAGTTCAAAGTGTAAAAACATGAATGTTCTTTTAATTAGTGTGCTTTGTAGTCAATAAATTGCATATTCCATATGCCGTCCCCATCCCCCCGTCCCCGTTCCCTACCTTTTGCCGTTCATCGTCCTCGTTCCCGTTTCCTTCCCCGTCCCCGTCCCCGTCCCTTGTCCCATGTGACTATGGTTGGTTATCCGCATTCTTGTCAGCTACTACTTGTAGAGAGTTCCTACACTCCACTTCCCTCTATAGAAGGTTTCTTTATTTCTTTAGCCTCTTGATGGTTGCAGTTTCTCTATTCTAGCTAATCTATGAATTGTACCACGGCTGAATGTAGGGTTGCACATGTTGATTTAAGGGTTGTACCTACTGTACCAGCACATGTACTTGTACTGACGACTGAATTGAGGGCTATATTGGCTGATTTGAGGGTTGTATCTGTTGTACCAACCCATGTACTTGCTGTATTGGCTGAATGGAGGCTGAATGGAGGGGACTGTACTGGTTGAAAGGAGAGCTTAAGCTGCTATATTAGCTCTATTGCATGAAGATCCCTAGTTTTTGGGAAGAATCATTACCCACATGTGTTGGAAATTGGTGTTGGAGAATGCACATGCAGAAGCATAAACAGAACAACAATGAGAAAAGAAAGAAAGAAAGATATATTAAGCATCTACTAAAGACCCAATGGGCCTATGAGACCAAAGTGATATAATAATGTCCATGGCATCTCTCATCATGGAATGGAAAATAAAACAGAATGAAAACATGAATATAGCTATCTCACTAGGGTGATACAAACTGTCCATGGAAACTCGTGGAATACTGAGAGAGAGGAAAGAAGACGGAGAGAGCTGGACAAGATCACCTTCTATAATAGCAACAAGCTTTACAATGGCAATAGCTAGTAGAGGTGTTAAACAATGTGCACAGGAATGGATTGGTTGAGTGAGCAATGAGGAGCTCCCTTAAATAGTAGAGTGTGAACCTGGTCGACTACATGATGAAACATGCTGACAACTCACGACTAGCTACACAAGGGAAAAATATATAAAATACCCAATAATAAAATACTCCAAGGGGGGGTCGGCCCACTCCGGCCTCTATGCGGTGTCACACTGCGGTGTCACACGTGCAAGCTCCACTTTCAACATTTGTGGATGTTTTGTCCAGCTTTTATGTTTCATGCAAAGTGATGATGGATATATGTTGATTGTGGCCATGTTTAAATGTTTTAATATGCATTGATGGTATCAACAAGTGTGTCAAAGGCCCTAGTCCCCCGAGCACCCGTTCGCGAGTTACAAATGAGAAGATTTTGGGTAGTGTTATCTTGCTTGTTTATTGTTTGACGGAGGACAATGCGACGAACCTCTTCACGAAGTCTCTACCTCAGGCTATGCTCCGGCAGCACTCCAGCTCCCTGGGTTGGTTCCACATCCAAGAGTTGAGAGGGGGTGTTAGCACTCATCTCCTGTCTGTATAGTATACACCAGGGCCTTTGTTGTGGGTGTGCTCGCTTATTTTAGGTGTTCCCCATTTTTCCTCACTTTCCATAGTTTTTTCCCATTTTTTCTAGCTATGGAGGGATGTTGGCTATATCTTCTGCTAGCCAACTGATCTAATGCTACCCGACTTGAGCCTCAACGCTGGCCGACTAGTTTTTAACTAGCCAAGTGGTCTTTTGGTTGGTCGTGAGTATCCATGCTACTGTCGGCTATTTATGGGCTGGTCGACAAACAGCTTGGGGCCATATAAATTGGCCCTGGCCCCCCACACTTCCACTGTATCATTTCCGGGATTTTCTAGTGTACATAGCAAGTTTATAAAGCTTCTCTCTCCCTCTCTCATCTGCGTTTTGCTCTCTACAACAGTTGTCTTCATTTTCGTTGTGCATTCTGACAGAGAGCTATATGGCCTGCTCGTGAATGGCGATAGACACCGACTTTCTACTACAATCCGTTCTCCGCACTGCACTTCGGGGAAAGCAGATAATTATGCCACTCTCTATACCGGCTCCCTCAATAAGAAGGAATCGAAAGAAGCTGTAGTCAACTAACTGCTCCAGCACTCGAGGGAGGGGTGTGGTGTTGGGGGGGTTGGGGTGTCAAGCAACTCTGGAGGGAGAGCATGCACCTTAGAGGTAGTGACAGCCATCGCTACTTGCTCTGTGAAATGGTGGATCAAGCTACGAACCAAACTAGCCTATTGCCTCCTCTTCGAGTCAGGCGTGGCTAGTCGAAGTGCTCCCGCAAGGTGGACGGCAAGGCCCCCAGGGGGGGTTTGTTCAAAGGAAGAAGGGTCCACCTGCGAGAAAGGAGGAAGAAGGAGCTTCGAGGTTGGGCCCGCCAAAGGCTTTGAAGGGTCAGAGGGCCTCGCAGGAATCTGGATGCCTGGAGCAAGATCATGACAAGGCAACAATCTCCAAAAAAGAGGGGCCGGGGGTGGCAGGCTCCTCAAAGGAAATCGGGGGGAGGAGGGGCGATAATTGCTGAGATAAGTGCTTGTAACAGTTCACTGACAAAACGTATCCTCTTGTGGCCCGCCAAACTAGCACCTCTTGGCATCAACTCTGCTCTGGAAGTTTGATAGTGGTCTCGCCTCAGACCAATGGTATGCCACTCTCCTGCACCGGGATCCTCCAAGGCTGGGCCTTGGTGCTCTATGTAACTTCCAGATGGCCTATGGGTTTTGTAAGACACTTGACCATTAATGCACTTAAACACTAAAATTGGCCACAACCTTAAAATTATGCCACTTAATCTACAAAATTGTAAAAGAGAGATGTGCACAGTTGACACCACATAGAGGCCAAAATGGGCCAATCCCCCTTATTACCCAAGGAGAAAATATCATGTACAAGCTTTAAGGGCCCTCCTCTCGCCACACGAAATGCTCGATTGTCCATATACAAATGCCATAACACAGCCCAACACGAGGCAACCATAGAATTTAGTCGGTCTACACAAACTGTTGAAATGTCGAGCCAAGAGTATAATCCATATACCTGTGTTGTTGGAACGTCATGGCTTGCTGGCTGTCTACATACCACATGCATAGTTCCAAGGATAATGAGGTCGTACATAAATATAAAAGACTAGGGCCATTATCATCCCTCCTCCACCAATTTTTGTGGATTGGTAGGGATTAGAGTGGTGGAGGTTAAGTGCGTAGCGGCGTGAACACTACTGGGATGGGTGACCTCCCGAGAAGTGACCCCCAATTTCCAACAGGGTATCAAAGCCAGGGAAGGCATGTTGGGATGTTAGCGGGATGATCGACTTCTCGATGGAGCTAAATGAAGGCCGAATGTGTGTATTATACCTAGAGTAATCACTGGCAGGCGGACATCTCTCTGAGAGTAGGCAAACCTCTAAGCCAAGTGTCGTTAAAGCCTCTGGATACTCTATGTCTTGGCCACCAAGGGAGGGTGTTGGAAGGTCATGGCCTGGCCGCCTACATACCACATTCATAGTTACATAGATAATGAGATCATACATAAATAATAAAAGACTAGGGCCATTATCATCCCTCCTCCACCAATTTTCGTGGCTTGGAAGGGATTAGAGTGGTGGAGGTTAAGTGCGCAGTGACCTGAACACTACTGGGATGGGTGACCTCTTGGGAAGTGGCCCCCAATTGTTAGAATTAGTGCATCTTTGTGTTATGAGGCCACCCTATTTATTGGGTATTTTATATATTTTTCCGTTGTGTAGCTAGTCATGAGCTATCGGCCTGTTTCATCGTGCAGTTGGTCAGGTTCACACTCTACTATACAAGGCAGCTCCTCATTGCTCTTAACCAATCCATTCCCGTGCACATTGTTCAACATCTCTGATGGCTATTGCCATTGTAAAGCTTGTTGCTATTATAAAAGGTGATCTTGTCCAACTCTCTCCATCTTCCTTGCTCTTCCTTGCTCGCTCTCATTGTTGTTATGTTTATGCTTCTATCTGTATATTCTCCGACATGGTATCACTCGCTTAGGTTCGGCTGTTCCATCATTCTGCAATTTGCTCATCGTCTTCTTCTACCTTGCTGTGCGTTTGCTTCCATTACTTCTCCTGGCTACAAATCATCATCAACCAGTGGTTGCGTTTCTGCATTCTGTTGTGTTTTTTGGTCCAGCCAGCCATCTGTTTGTTGTCGACCAGCCTTCTTTGCTGCGTTTTCTTCTACAAATGTCTCTGCTCCAACATCAGTTGACTGTTGAGTTTCTTGCATGTGATGTTGCCAAACTAGTGGCACTACATTTTTCTTCTTCCTCCACGAGTCCCTGCCCTTCCGGTAGGAGGTTCTTGGATTGTTTTGGTGCTGTCAAGCCTCTTTCTCTCTTAGGTTTGAAAGGGGGCTGATTGTTCCTAGTGCCTCGCTTCGTTGGAAAGCATTCAAGAGAGCTGAGATTTGTGTTCTTTGTTGCTGTGGATATGGCTCCCCCCTGTACGAACAAGGATGACATGTTGAAAGGACCCAACTATGCCCATTGGAAGCTGCAAATGTAGATCTGCTTCATCCACAAGGGTTTGTGGGATATTATTCAGGGTTGTGAGAAGAAGCCCGAGCGTCTTTAGAACTCTAGGTGGTGGACTCAGGATCAACTCGATGAATTCCTTTGCGGAATTGCAAGACTGGGAGAATCAAGATTCGAAGGCGTATTCAATGCTTGTGCGAACCATCACAGAGGTCTCACCGGTCGTGCAAACTCTCACCAGTGCTCATCAGGTATGGTCTAAATTGGAGGATCTCTTTGCTCGAGATTCGTCAATGAGGGCAGTTACCTTGCAAGGGTAACTCTACGGTTTGTTATTTGCAGTAGGCAGTTCCATGCAGTCGTTCCTCTCATGAAGGCCAAGGTTATCCATGACTAGTTTTACTGGCAATGGGTGCTGCTTTGTTATCTGCTCAACTGGCTGCACTTATCCTCACACCAAGCTTCCCCCGGACTATGATGTGATTTCTTGATCTTTGAGGTGCCAGGTCACATCTACTCAGTTGGATTTTGATGATCTTAGCTCCTTGCTCTTGGAGGAAAAGTCCGTCCTCGTTTCTTAGGGTAAGATAAAGGTGTCTCTTAACAGTTCTGATCAGGCACTTACTTCAGTTCAAAAGAAAGGTCAGAGTCGCTGCTTCTCTTGTGCGAAGAGAGGACATCTGTCCAAATATTTCTTGTCCAAGAAGAAAGACAAGACCAAGGGCAAGTCTTCATTTTAGAAAAAGGACAAAAACACGACACACAACAATGATACAGATTCTCCTAGTACCACTTATAGGGCTCCCAAGGCGCTTTCGGCTTAGCAGGACCCAGATGGTGTACTTCTCTCGTATAGAGAATAATATCATGTACAAGCTTTGAGGGCCTTAACTCTCCCCACGGGAGATGTCGGATTATCCATATACAAATGCCATAACACAGCCCAACACAAGGCAACCAAGCTGGAACATAGGCTGTAGAAATGCCGAGTCAACAACATAATCCATATACCTCCGGCACTGGGTACTGATTCTTTCCCAAAAACCACGGGTCTTCATGCAATAGAGCTAGTACAGCAAGTACAACTCTCCATTCAGCTGGTACAGTAGTTACAGTGGTTGGTACAGCCGGTACAGTGGCTGGTACAGCAGGTACATCAAGTACAAATGCTCATACAACATGTACATTGACTAGTACAGCAAGTACAGTGGCTGATACAGCAAGTAAAGAAGTTGGTATTGGCTGGTACAGCAAGTACAGAAGTTGGTATAGCCAGTACAATGGGTGGTAGAGCAAGTACAATAAGTACAAGGACTGGTATAGCCAGTACAATGGCTGGTACAATAGGTACAAAGGCTGGTACAACAAGTACAACGGCTAGAAATCATAATAAATGATTAAATACCCTTGCCTTCAGTATTTCTTTATGATGGAAGCCTTCAAAGCAGTCCCCAATAGCCGGTATTCTTCATGGGCAGCCTTCAAGAGAGAGAGAAAGAGAGTAGCCATCATTAGGGTAGCCTGTAACAGTGGTGGTAGAGGCTAGTGTGCAGCAAGAGAGCCTCTATTAATGAAGAGAGAGGGCTTCAATTTATAGATTTGGGCCTCCCATGAGCTAAAATTGCAAGAGAAGGCTTCAATGACAAGTGGAGAGCCACACAATAGTTGAAGTGACAAGTGTGAGGCCACTTGTCTCACTTTGATCCACTTTCTAGGCGGTCCACTTTCTTGCCACATGTCCCAATCTAAGAGATGGGTCCTTCCATAAACTTTATCTCTAAAAATATCCCAACTGGTAGACATTCTGTCATAGGCACTTTGCCAACTCTTGGTATATGCTCAATTCCAGATGTAATGACGCAAACAGAATTTCCATCGGAGTCGGGCCAAAAATAACAACTCTCCTAAATTTTAGGAGTGTGGTCCTTTGTATTCTAGGATAATCCCCCATTCCCAAAGCTTGTACTTTCCAAATATTTAGGCATCCTGGAGTCCACTAGACCCCTTTCACACTGGGAAATGTCGAGGCTAGTGATGACAGATATTTTATCTATATGTGCTTGTGGTCCGGGCATGGAAGACCGGGTTCCGAGCAAAAGTGATGCAGCTCTGGTTATCGCACTTGATGATTATGGGCTCCTTTTGTTGAAACCCAATCTCGCCAAGCAACCTCTGCAGCCACACAACCTCACAAGCAACCACAAGTAGCCCGGTACTCTGCCTCTTGCTACTCCATGAAACATCTCTTGAGTTAAGGGTAAATCCGTAGCCTGATGTAGATCTCATCGTGTCTGGATCTCCTCCCCAATCTGAGTCACTCGAGCCTTGGAGTCAGACTCGGTCCTTCGTTTCTCCTCCAGCGTCGTAGAAGAGTCCAAGATCCTTTGTACCCTGCAAATACCGCAAGATCTGCAATCCTGCATCCCAATGAGTCTTTAAAGGCGTCTGCATGAATAAGCTCAACAACCCCACGGGAAAGCTCAAGTCCAATCTGGTGCTCAGCAACAACAAAATCAATGAACCAACAAGCTTCTGATATACTGAGAGGCATCCACTGGCTTCTTTCGTACTGAAGTCGTCGGAGATCGGTTGAGGATATGGACAGCTATAGCCACAGCCTCTCCCCAAGTGAACGAGGAAGATCATGATGCTCCAACATTGTCCTCGCCATCTCCACCACAGTCCGGTTCTTTTTCTCAACCACTCCATTCTCTGAAGGCAAACGTGTATTGGCCAGCTCCCGCTTAATGCCATGTTTCGCACAAAACCACACAAATGCGTTAGAAGAGAACTTTCCTCCTTTGTCAGCCCGAAGAGTATTATTTATCTGCAATCCAGACTCTTTCTCCACCATGTTGAGACTCTTTCTCCACCATAACATGCCACTCCTTGAACCGAGCAAAAGCTTGGTCCTTCTGGGAAAGGAAATAAACCCATGTGAATCTGCTACAATCATCAAACAAGCAGCAGCATAAAATATAAAGAATCTCCCAAGGATGGGGTCTACATAGGTCCACACAAGTTAGTGTGTACCAACTCCAAAGGCTTCGAAGCTTGCCTAGAAGCTTGCTTCGGAAAAGATTCCCTGTGCTGCTTACAACCCACAGATGCAAGAACTATAGCGTCCCTACTTGTTGCCAACATCTGGCAAGGCATCCACCATCTAGTCCCGGAAAGCCCGTTTGTAGCGCATGCACATTCAAGTGGCCAAAATGGAATTGCCACAAGTCACTGATCTGAGTGCTAAGCTCGTATTCTATGCCATGACATCATCCTCCTCCCCATGTGTTCACATGCACCGTGCACTATGGTGCTATGTAACAGACTGGCTCAGCATTATATGTAACATAATACAATACTGATACCTTTTTAGGATTATCTGTCATATGCCGTGACCCCGTTGTGAGCCCCAATCCAGTACATGTCAAGCACGTCAGGCACGAGCTACGTAGGTCAATCTACCAAGCCTTAGAGAGTCTACATGTGTCAGTCCTCTTACCCACTTGGAGAATTCATCATGTAGAAGCATGTAGAAGTCAACCTAGCATTAGGTCAGTCACATAGAAGCAGTAGAAGCATTAAATAGGGCCTAGGCATGTAAGCATTATCTAGGGCATGGGCCAGCCCATAAGGCTCCCCACATTGGAGAATGCCTTGTGCATAGTGTTGTTCACACACCATACACCCCATAGACAATAGTCCGCCTGCATATAAACAGCGTGGACAACATATAAACAGTCGGCCAACATCATATAACAAGTTAGCCAGCATAAAATGTCCATCATAGCATTTAATGCTAAGCAATAGCATTTAATGCCTCATTTTCAAAGTCATGGATATTTGCAACTAGCTGATAGCCTTTTTCCTCCACCGACCAGCAATAAAAATGCATTTAAAAACAGCCCATAACAAGTTGGCCAGCATAAAATGTCCATTGTAGCATTTAATGCTAAGTAATGGCATTTAATGCCTTATTTTCAAAGTCGAGGGTATTTGCAACTGGCTGACAGCCTTTTTCCTAAACCGACAGCAGCAAAAATGCATATAAAAGTAGCCCATAACCCACGTCATAAATCACTTCATAATTCAGAATTCAACAAAGTAGTTCAAGGACATGTGCGCTTGAGATCCCCCGAGTTCTTGGAGCATACAAACAGCCTCAAGCACTCCGTGCTTCAGTCCAAGGCGACATAGAAGATCCTCTCATCTTCATTCAGCATATGTACATATCACCATCAGTTCTAGATTTGCATAAGTGGCTTCATAGAGTCTTCTACAGTGCTATTGGTTTCAGTCTTTCTCGTCCTTGCATTGGGCAATCCTCAATCATCATTCATACAAGTTTCTCCAAAGAAATACAAGCATATATTCCAACTTGCAGGAGGGGTGGGGGGGGGGTTCTTTTAGTGGGTAATTGGGACCCAATCTAGTGTGGACTCTCTCATCTTCTCTCTCTCTACTCTTCTCTTTTAAAAATAAAGTGGATTGCATAAACTCACAGGTTTAAAGAAGGCTTTGTTGTGTGTTACAATAGTCAACCTATTGCATTCTACATTGGTATAAAAGGTGCAGGTTGTGACCCAACTTACCCACCCAAAAGTGAGAGCACTCTTATGGATGGTAAAGCTATAGTCAGGAAAAACCACCTAGGCCTTCACAATGTCAGGAGAGACTTCTTCAGAAAGCTACAAAGAAGACATGAAAAGAGAGATCAACAAAGAAGACACCACCATAGAAATTCTTCCACAATTCAGTGAAGATTTCCTCAAAGCAATCTTGGAAACAAACAGATTGCTCAGGCAACAAATTGAGACTAAACAAGAAAAAGCAAAAAAAGCCAAAGAAAAAAACCTAACGAGGTGTAGCCCCAAAGATACGGAAAGCCGAGTGCGCACATGATTTTTCCAAATTGGGTAGGTTGTTCTAATGTTGGCTATCCTCTATACATGGCCATAGGCTGCGCCTATGCGCGAGGAGGCCCAAGCCACCCAGGCGTACTCTGTATGATCTCCACGACCAGTACATGGATCTGCCTGTACTTTGTTTGTACAGCAACCTTCATGGGTCCTCCATCATGCCACGAAAAATCCTCGCATATGCTATCCCCTTTACACACCACCACCTGTGGCATTCACACAGTCTTTGTACAGGCCCCTAGGGTTCTTGTCCACCCTGTATAGCCTATCTACAGGCCCATGCAACACTAGTACATCATCCAACGGTTTCATGGCCTGCACGCATATGTTTCTTGGACTCCGAATGTCACCAGCCTGGACATTTCCCAGTATGAAAGGGGTGTGGTGGACTCCAGGATGTCTAAATATTTGGAAAGTACAAGCTTTGGGAATGGGGGACTATCCTAGAATACAAAGGACCACACTCCTAAAATTTAGGAGAGTTGCTATTTTTGGCCCGACTCCGATGGCAATTCTGTTCACGTCATTACATCTCCAATTGGGTAGATACCAAGAGTTGGAAAAGTGCCTATGACAGAATGTCTACCAGTTGGGATATTTTTAGAGATAAAGTTTATGGAAGTACCCATCTCTTAGATTGGGACATGTGGCAAGAAAGTGGACCAAAGTGAGACAAGTGGCCTGACACTTGTTAGAAAGTGGATCAAAGTGAGACAAGTGGCTTCACACTTGTCACTTCAGCTATTGTGTGGCTCTCCACTTGTCATTGAAGCCTTCTCTTGCAATTTTAGCTCATGGGAGGCCCAAATCTATAAATTGAAGCCCTCTCTCTTCATTAATAGAGGCTCTCTTGCTGCACACTAGCCTCTACCACCGTTACAGGCTGCCCTAATGATGGCTACTCTCTTTCTCTCTCTCTTGAAGGCTGCCCATGAAGAATACCGACTGTTGGGGACTATTTTGGAGGCTTCTATCACGAAGAAATACTTAAGGCAAGGGTATTTAATCATTTTATTATGATTTCTAGCCATTGTAACTTGTACTTGTTGTACCAGTCCTTGTACTTTCTGTATCTACTGTACCAGCCATTGTACTGGTTGTACCAATCCTTGTACCTGCTATACTAACCACTCTACCGGCTGTACCAAACATTGTACTTGCTGTAACAGCCACTATAACTATTGTACCAACCATTGTACCTACTGTACCAATATTTATACTTGATGTACCGGCTATACCAGCCACTGTACCTACTGTACAAGCCACTGTACCTTTTGTACCAACCATTGTACCTATACCGGCTGAATGGAGAGTTGTAGTTGTTGTACCAGCTCTATTGCATGAAGACCCATGGTTTTTGGGGAAGAATCAGTACTACCCACACAGAGGTATATGGATTATATTGTTGGTTCGGCATTTCTACAACTTGTGTTCCGGCTTGGTGGCCTCATGTTGGGTTGTGTTATGGCATTTGTATATGGATAATCTGGCATCTCCCGTGGGGAGAGTAAGGCACTCAAAGCTTATATAAGATATTATTCTCCTTGGGTAATGAAATACTCCAAGAGGGGGGGGTCGGCCCATTCCGACCTCTATGCGGTGTCACATGTGCAAGCTCTATTTTCAACATTTGTGGATGTTTTGTCGTATTGCCCAAAAAGTGTCCACCCCCAACACCTGCATGTGCATGAGTCAAGATTTTCAAGTAGTCAGCTTCACATACACACATGCGCAAGTTGCCATCCTTGCCCCTCTTGTAGAGTTGGCTCTCTATCAGCATATATTTGGCCACTTCAACTTCAATAGCACACTTTCGATGTTTAGGAATTGTTCGATCAGTATGACCATGCTGAAGATAGTCCACAATATACTTACTCCAACTTGGTGTAGTTGAAATTTGGAATAATGTGACATTATGAATTGGTTGTTGAATTTGACATGAAGCACAATTACGAACAAATTTTTCAGCATCCGCATGCATGGTAGGCCACCATTGCCCATCCTGACTTATATGTCGCACACAAGTAGTAGCTGATGCATGGATTCCACCAATACCCTCATGGGCCCATCCTGACTTATACGTCGCACACAAGTAGTAGCTGATGCATGGATTCCACCAATACCCTCATGGGCCCAATCCAAGATCTCCTCATATTGGTCAGGGTTAGGTATAAGCCGCAACACTCCATCATTACTCTAACGATATAATCTCCCTGAGATTAACTTGAATGGTCGCCATAGGTCCACATTAGGACCCGCTAGTTGTATCTGCCCACTTGTCGAAATTTCTAAGATGGGTTCAGACCATTTAGGAGCTGTCTCTACAAGGAAAAGTGTTGAATCTAACATATCGTCATCCACACCCACAGGAGCTTCTCCAGAGGTGATTCGAGACAAATGATCTGCCCTAAGATGAGTTGTTCCTTTTTGGACTGCCACTTCAAAATCAAACTCAAGAAGGATGACAAACCACCTCACAATCCTTCCAGTTGCACAAGGCTTATTCACCAAATATAGCAGTGCTTGATGGTCCACAAAAAATATAAATTTGTTTGCCAAAAGGTAATGGCGAAATTTTTTCACTGCATATATCATGGACAAACCTTCTCTTTCTGTTGTGGTATAATTCTTCTCAGCATTGTTCAACTGTCGACTAGCATATGAGATTGGGAAATCCTTATTATGTTCTCCCGATTGAGCCAAAATACATCCAGTTGCAAAGTTTGAAGCATCAATATGGACGTGAAAGATTTGGTTCCAATCTGGTGCCCGTAAGATGAGTGCAGACACTAATGCTTGCTTCAACTTTTCAAAGGATTCCTCACACTCGTCAGTCCAATTAAACTTTACAAGAAGAGCATATAATGGTCTGGCTAGGACAACGTACATGTAGATGAATCGACGATAATAGCCACAATGTCCCATGAATATTTGTATACCTTTAGGGTTGATAGGCCGAGGTAACGAGACAATGACATCAATTTTATCCATATCTGTTGAAATCCCATTGCGAGAAACAATATGGCCCAAAATTTTCTCTTGTCTTACCATGAATTTGCACTTGTCAGGATTCAAGCATATACGATAAACTTGACACTTTTGAAACACAAGTCTAAGGTATTCTATATGATCATCACGCTCTTGTGAGTGAACACATAAATCATCCATGAAGATCTCAAGAAATAGCCTAAGGTACTCCTTGAATACATGACTCATTAACCGCTGAAAGGTTGCTGGTGCATTTGTTAGACCAAATGGCATAACACGATAGGCAAAGATGCCATCTTCAGTAGCAAAGGCTGTCTTGTGTTGATCCTTTGGATCAATTGACACTTGATTCAGCTTTTATGTTTTATGCAAAAAAGTGATGATGGATATGTGTTAAAGTTGTGGCCATTTTTAAATGTCTTAATATGCATTGATGGTATCAACAAGTGTCTCAAAGGCCCTAGTCCTCGGGGCACCGCGAGTTACATTGGTATCAGAGCATAGGCTTTCTTGGAAGTGGAGGCTTCCTTCTATCAATAGGGAAGAGAAAAGATCTCAAGTGGGGACCACACTTACCATCATTGCTGTTAAGCATGGCCAGCCGCTTGGACCACACAAGAAGGGAGTAAAAGCACATAACATGCCTTTGTGCTCCAAGATATGCAAGAGCGGATGTCAGCCATGGCAACATGTATGCACTCAAGCTATATACGATTGTTAGGCAAGTGTCGAGGTTGTTGGGATTTAGAGACTCATGTGTGTGTCCCCTCTCGTGTGTGAACCCTTGTGTGTGCGTGTGTGTGCGTGTGTGTGAAGAGCCCCTAAAAGGGTTATTATGCTAGTTGTGTGTGAACACACTCTTATAAGTGGATAAGATAAGTGGGCCATGTGCCATACACTTATTAGTGTGAGATATTTGTATGGGTCAAAAGGTAAGGTTGCAAGCCTACAAAAGCATTATACTTGCTGAGTGAAGAACACTTATACTACATCAATAGAATCTATCATTGAGTTGTGGAACATCTCTCTCTTGAGCATTCTCAGGCAGAGATGGGGGCTGCACCGGTAGTGTGACAGAGGCTCTATTCGAGACAGTGATACTGGCACATGCTATGGGAGCTTCCACTTAATAGGTACCGCTGGCTAGCCCTGGAGTCCTCGAGATAGCTGACACTTGAGGGAGATACAGAGTGATGGTATGCACAGGTAGGCACTTGGTTTGGCATGCACGGTATGCACATGGAGGCACTCCCCCCGTTCCAGTACAGCATACAGGCCCCATCATTTGCTCTCAGCCGCATAGAGTGGAACAGGGTTATCAGCTCGGGGGGGTCACTCACAAAAAAATGTAAATATCACGTGCGTTCAACAGAAGCATATTTTTAATTTATGAAACTTACAGAAATATATTTACATAAGGGTATGATTTAAAATTTTTTCAAAAAAATTTACAGATTCATAAAGAAAAGGGGATATTATATGGATAAAAAAATTCACAGATAAGGGATTTAAAATATAGGCCTTGAACGCACGCGATAGGGGTATTCTACATATAGTGACCCCCCCGAGGTTATCAGGAAGGACATTGTCAGACTGGATACTCAAGAGGACATGGAGTTCACCTAGTCATCAACTGGGAACGAAGATGGAGTTCACCTAGTCATCGACTGGGAACGAAGATGGCCTTCTATAGAGATCACCTCCTATGCCTGATAGAGGATGGGTTCATCATCCACCCACGCTGCATGGACACACACCTATCCTTTGGGGTGAGATGTGTGATTGGCCAGAACCGCACCTCGTCCCACTGGCTGAGAGTGGAGATTGCCAGATATGGGCCTAGGGCAGCCGCACTAGAGGATAGGATATGCTAGTGCAGGAGCTCGGCTGAGAGGTGTGACACTCAACAGAGCCACTCAGTTATGCAAAGCTTGATGCCCCAGACCCCATGGCCCTTGCCCACGGCCATGCCACCACAAGAAGATCCGGGCCAGCATCTCCCATCATCGCAGGACCTTCTCGCGCTAGCTCAATTTTACCACCTTGAGCACCATGTCACAGCAGCCCATGAGGGATGTATTAGGGCGATATGAGAGCTCTCTGCTCATGTACCTAGATCAGATTTTATAGTTCTAGATTTTTGTTATCTTTCTTTATTACTATTTTGTACCCAAGATGATGTACCTCATGGATATGATGTAACCTTTTGGTCTCATAGGTCATTTTGGACTTTTGAAGACGTTAATACAACTTTCTTTCTCTCTCTCTCTCTCTCTCTCTCCTCCATGGATACGTACCATCCACCCTAGCTCCATAGCTTAGGTTATCTTACATACACCATGTAAGTTAACATAGTATCAGAGCCTTGTTACACGATCCTGTGTAAACCCTAATGTCATCATCTCTGCCATTTCGAGCAGGAGCCGTTGTGTAGCACCTTTGTAACTACCGCCATTGCCTCTTCCAACGTTGCTCCTACCTAGCACTGCCTTGGGTTGCTCTCAGCGAGTGTCGCCTAGCGTTGCCCTACACTGCCCTTTGTAGCAACTGCCCTAGCTGCTGTTTGTCCTACAGTTGCCATCATTTGTAGTCTCATTTGCTTTTCATCTGTTGCCTGACAGCTGTCGTCACCTTTCACCTGCGTCTATAGCAATTTGCGACTTTGCCTCTGCCTGACCTACTACTCACTGGTAGTGACATGCAGCCGACACCAATGTGCTCGTTGCTCATCACAGTCACTGCCCACATCAATGTCCACAGTAGCCACGTGGACTTGCATTGTGCTACGACAACAAAAATTAGGGTTTTTTAAAAAATATAGTAAAATTCATCAAATTAGAGCTTGTGCATACACTACTTTTTGGGACTTTTAAAAAATAGTCAAAAATGAGTCCTTTGCATCAAATTAAGGCTTCAACAATATCAAAAGTTTGGGCCTTTTCAAATTGGAGCCTCTTGCTTCAAATTGAAGCCATTCCGGGCCCTTAGCCGTGGCCCTTGAGCCTAAAATGATTGCCCAAGTGTTAATTGCTTGTCAATGCCATCAAAAAAGGGCAAATCTTCACCGACACTCCACTAGCTTCGAGAAGCGTTATTAACTTATTGTGCTAGTAGTGTGTAAACTCATTCTTATGAGTGGATAAGGTAAGTGTGCCATGTGGCATACACTTATTAGTGTGACATTTATATGGGTCAAAAGATAAGGCTGCAAGGCTACAAAAGCATTGTACTTGATGAGTGAAGATCACTTCTATCACATCAATAGAATCTATCATTGAGTCGTGTAACATTTCTCTCCTTGAGCATTCTCTGTGTCTCTGTGTCTCTCTCTCTCTCTCTCTCTCTTTTCTATGGATACCTACCATCCACCCTAGCTCCTTAGCTTAGGTTATCTGTAAATACACCATTTAAGTTAATACAAGTCGTGTATGGGTTGGAAGGACCTGTTTTGGGACATCCAGATATGTGTACCATAGGGTGGAAATCAAGGCCTAGGTTCATCAAATGTGGATAGGTAAGAGATGCTTTTTGGGGCTATGGACTAGGTCGGCAAGAGGACCAACTGGTTGATTAGCCCATTTACCACCACCACTGTAAGAAGATGGGTCACGGATTCTTTATCCACCATCTATTATGTACCTATTGTTGAGAGCTTGATGTCAATGACATGTCCTTGCTCGTCGACGAGGCCGCTTGTAGGAGGTCTTGAATTTGTTCTTGGGCCGCAACCTTGCTTTCCAGTTCCCTTGCTCACGTGAATTGGAGCCAATGTAATATCTACACCATTTTAATTTAGTGTCAACAAAAAGTCACCATTTTTTTGAGAGCTTATATATCTAGTAATACTATACCCATATCTAGGATGGGGAGGTTTCAAACTTGGGCCATGGGTTCAGCTTGACCAGTAAGCAACGTTCCCGTGGGCACAAAACCTGCAAGATTTTTTCAACGAGCTTGCTATTCTTTCCTTAATTAGTGAGTTTATGGTTGAAAATATTTTTTGTTGTAGGAAATAAAAGAAATTTAAGTTTTTTTAAAAGCTAACATCACCCGAAGTCTGATTTTTGTTAAGGAAAAACCACTTTGGGTATATTGCCGTAAAGACATGCTTCCACTTCAACATCATTCCTTTTCTGGTTGAATTCACACAAATTTTTTTATGTATATTCACACAAATTTCTTTCGTGTATATTCACACAAATTTATTTTTCTTTGACACTGACGTGGCATTAACTAATGCAACACTAAGGTCCTATTTCTTTGACACTGATGTGGCATTAACTAATGCAACACTAAGGTCCTACTCCTCCAGTCTCTCTGCGACCTCTCCCTCCTCCTGTCTCTCTGCGACTTCCCCTCCTCCTCCTTTGGTCTCTCTGTGCGACCTCTACTCGGCTCTCCTTCTTCCGGTCAGATATGTCTGTGCCCTTCCTCTCTCTCCCTCCCCCAGCTCTACTATCGCCTGTCTCTGCACCCTCCCCCCACTCTCCTTTTGTCTCTCGCGCTACCCTCCGCCAGCTCTCCTCCATCTCGCTAGGTGTGTGTGTGTCCTTGGAAGACTCTTTTTCTGTTTGTGTTTTGGGCACGTGTGTGCGCGCCTATTTCTTGGTTAACACTGTAATACGGTTGTGCTTTTTTACAGCAGGTGTTCAACACATGCCTTCTCTGCCATGTTTTGGCCTGCGTTGTTGTCATGCGATCCGGAAAACTCTGCCAGTGATGACAACTTCTTTCGCCCTACATACCATCCCAACAAGCACCTTTCTCGAGCCATCCTGTTCATTGAGAAACAATGGTTTTGCAGCAGTTCTAGTGAATAGAAATCAATGCGAGAACACCTTTCCAGGTGCGTATTTGTTGAGAATGGTAAGGTCATCTTAGTGTAGTAGTGTTAACAAGCATGTAGAAGCTTTAGGCACAAAGGGCTTTAGGCTTAGCCTTAGGGCCAGCCTTAGGTGGGCTACCATAAGGGTTGCCCAAGATCACAAAGGGCCGGCAAGGGCCAGCCATGGGCCTTCGGCCCAGTCGGCCAGCCCTTGGGCCAGTTGGCCCATGGGGGAGGCCCTAGTTGGTCAACAGTAGAAGCCCGCAGCCAAGCCCGCAGCCACATGTATGAAAGTGCTTGCATAAACCAACATTTTTAGCCTGTTGTGGGTATATTTCATCAGGCTGACAGCATATGAAGGGGCGAACTGCATCTGACTTGTTGTGGGTGTGCGTATATAAGTGCCCTCAGTCCCATTCATAAATCATCTTACTCTTGCGTAATTCAGCAGTGAACAAAGCAGTAAACATGTGTGGCTAAGTCGCAGGATTTGTGCATGCATATCTTCAGCAAAGCACCCTCAGGGTGCTGCCTAAGTCTCAGGACTTGTGCATGCGCAGAGCATCCTCAGTGTGCTATAGTCCAAGGCAGCCAGAAGTTATCTTCAGCATTCTGCCATCAGTCCGGCATCCCTTCAGCAGATGTGTGTGTGCATATTGGCTCCCAAACTTGCTTCTAAGTTGTCTACAGACTGCTTGATGGTTCAGCGGACGTTTGGTCTTCTTCGTCCTTGTGTTTGGCTTTCCACAGTCGACCATCGTCAACAATAAGCTCTTGGTAAAGGCTGCATTTTATACTGGTAGACGCTGGCGACTTTATAGGCCACCTTGATAGAAGAACTCCCCGAAATGGCACCTGCCCAGTTCCTCCACCATCCCATCCACCATTGTCATCCGTGCAACCGAACTTTAGTAGGTATGATGGCAAGTGTGATCATTCTGCAGCTAACAATTTATTCAAATCCCCATGGAACATCATTTGAGAAAATCCAAGGAAGAAAAGTTGAAGCAGTTGCTCAAGGGGTTGGATACTAACATCGGATTTACCATATGATATCAATCTTACAATGAGGCTTTGACTCTAGCTCAGAAGCCAGAGATGCTGTTGAACGGAGGCAAGCCCAAGCAAGTCCAGGCATGTCCCAAAGCCCATCAACAACAATCATCTTTCGAACTGGATAAGGGAGCACAGAACAAGAAGGATAATAAGGATAATAAAAAAGATTCTTAGAGTAATTCAAGTGGTGAGAACAACATAGATGCAAAACATTAAAAGACGTTAAGAAGGAGGTCCATGATGGTATTAGTGGAGGTTATCTCCAGCCCCAGCAGAGAGAAAACGATGTCAGGAAGAGAACCGATGTTTCTTTTGCCATCATGTGGGGCATGGTAAGGAGTGTACCAAGTGGCAAGCTGAGAAAGTTGCTAAGCTGTCATCCTCCATAGTGGTCACTGTTGCAGCTGCACCTATACCTCCTGTGATGGCAAAAGGATGAAACGACCAGATGTATGAGAGATCAGAGCAAATCAATACAGCATGGAATAGATGAGTGAGAGTGTATATACTGATAAATGAAAACCAGTACAAAGGTCCTCAGATGTGAGGTGAAGCATGATCAGTGTCGAATGAGTAGAGAGGACTGTTGTCCCAACGATGTGTAGCAAAGAGGGTTGCTGTCCCAACGATGTGTAGCAGAGAGGGCAGCTGTCCCCAAAGATGTGTAGCAGAGAGGGCTGTTGTCCGAAAGATGTGATGTAGATGTAAAACGCTGAAGTACTATAAGATTCCTCCCCAGCCTCTCAGGAATTCCAGTATCTTCTCTCGCAGTCAAATCCCTCTTCAGAAATATAAAAGATCTTGTTTCTACCAGTTTTGGCCTAGAGAAAGAAAATCTTCTAGAGAGTGGTAATTCAGTTTTTAAATATTTTTGGATAGAAAAATATCTCATCTTATTAAAATAAGTTCCCCTGAAACAGAAGCTCAAAAAGATTTTCAGAAGGTGCATTAAAAATTAAGTATAATCTGTTCAAGAGGTATTAGCCTGGGGATAAAGATTTTTTCGAAATTTTAAATTAAGGTTCTTATGGACCAATAAGATTCATCCAAATGTAGGGAGGAGATAAATAGAAGAATAAAAAGAAAATCCTCCAAAAATGAGTAAATACTCACATAAGATGAAGAGTTGACTAAGGACAAGGTTAATAGTAGTTAAAAAAGAGAGATATTTAGATGAAATGATGCATTTTTGACACCTCGGTATGGGGGAATTTTTCTCATGAAGGAGGCACCTATTTCACATGCTTGAATGAGTTTTAAACTCCCAAATAATGAGATATTTTTATCTTTCCTCTCTCCTGTTTCAACTAAATCCAAAAAGTGAGCAAAACTGACCTAAAAATTGTCAAAAATTAACCAAACTGATCCGAAAAATTCTAGAATTAGTTTGCTTGGTTAGAAGCTCACTTTTTCCTATAAATAGAAGCCTTCCCCTTTGTTGAAACTCAATAGTGTTTTTACACTGTTAGCCTACCTCTCCGAAGTGCCAAAAACAATGAATTTTACTCATAATTCATTAGTTTTTGACATTCCCTCTTCTAAAAGATTGGTGGCCACTCTTGTTTTCAAACAAGAGTAGAACCCTCAAACCATTAAGCCAAACGAAAGCTCTCAAATTATCTATGTAAGTTGGAGATTCTTCTCTTTTCTATTTCTTTTATGGTTTTTTATGATTTTTGTCTTCTCTAAAATCAAATGATGTTATGTCTCATTGAAAAAAGGCATTCCCCTCTCTTCTTCAATAAATCCAACCATCTTAAATAATTGATTATTGGATAAAATCAAGTTTTTCATAATGTTTCTCTTAAATAAGTAGAAAATATTTACACTAGAATGATTTAAATACTCTTGGTGAACTTCTAATTAATTTTAGTGAATTAAAAATTGAAAAATGGTCAGCCATACAAAGGAGGTTATGGCGAAATTTTTTGAAAATTTATGAAATAAATTTCATCTTTTATTAATCAAAAAGAGTAATCCCCATCGTTAGAGTATTCTAAAAGTGTCATTTTCATTCATACATAGAAAGATGCATAATGATTAATTTTTATAAAAGAATGATTTTCAATAGAATTAAATTCTATGAAAGATACTTATTGATAATTTTTTTATTATGAAAGTGTCACTTTTTTCATTATGGATTTATATGCATAAAATAATGCATAAAAGTATAATTTTCATTACAAAAAGAGTTACTTTCATCATATTGATTTTTATGCATAAAAGTATGCATAAAAGAATATTTTTTTATTATAAAAGTATTACTTTTATCATTATTGATTTCTATGCATAAAAGAATATTTTTTATTATTATAAAAGTGTTACTTTCATCATAAATGATTTGTATGCGTAAAAGATATTTTTTTATATTAAAAGTGTGATTTTCATCTCATAAATGATTTGTATGCATAAACATATGCATAAAAGATATAATTTTTATATTAAAAGTGTGATTTTTATCATAAATGATTTGTATGCATAAACATATGCATAAAAGATATAATTTTTATATTAAAAGTGTGATTTTCATCATAAATGATTTGTATACATAAACATATGCATAAAAGATATTTTTTATATTAAAAGTGTGATTTTCATCATAAATGATTGTATACATAAATTAGATGCATAAAAGAAATTCATTTATTCTAAAAGTGTAATTCTTACTAAATTAGATTTATGCTTGGAAAGATGCATAAAGAATTTATTTTAATCCAAAAGTGTTACTCTCATCAATTTTGATTTTATGCATAGAAAGATGCATAAAGAAATCTATTTTTAGTTCAAGAGAGTTATTTTCATCAATTTTGATTTTATGCATAGAAAGATACATAAAGAAATCTATTTTTAGTTCAAAAGAGTTATTTTGATTTTATGCATAAGAAGAAGCATAAAAGATTGAATTTCAATTCAAAAGTGTCATTTTCATTTAAAATGAATTTATGCATAGGAAGATGCATAAAAGATCGATTTTTGTTTCGAAAGTGTTATTCTCCTTAAAATGAAATTTATGCATAAATAGATGCGTAAAGAAATCTTATATCAAAAATAAGAATTCTCTTGTATTCTATAAATGGATATGAGGATGTGAAATGAATCAGTTAGATGAAAATGAACGAAGTATGGATGTAGATATGGATGTGAATGTATGAATGTGGATGTGGAAATGGATGTATGGATGCAGATATGGATGTGGATGTGGATGTGAAAATAGATGTATGAATGTGAATGTGGATGTGGATGTGCGAATGAGGATGTGGATGTATGAATGTGAATGTGGATGTGGATGTGGATGTATGAATGTGAATGTGGATGTGGATGCATGAATGAGATGTGGATGTGGATGTATGAATGTGAATGTGGATGTATGAATGTGGAATATGGATATGGATGTATGAATGAGGATGTGAAAATGGATGTATGAATGTGAATGTGGATGTGGATGTATGAATGTGAATATGGATGTGGATGTACGAATGAGATGTGGATGTGGATGTGGATGTATGAATGTGAATGTGGATGTGGATGTGCGAATGAGATGTGGATATGAATGTATGAATGTGGATGTGGATGTGCGAATGAGATGTGGATGTGGATGTATGAATGTGAATGTGGATGTAAGAATGTGAATGTGGATGTGTATGTAGAATAATGAATGTGAATGTGCATGTGAAATGATGTGTCGTCGATATGAGTGAATGGATGAGATGTGATGACATGTGAATTAGGATGTGAATTTATGTTATGTGATGTGAATGAATCTGTGGGGGGATGAGATGGAAAATGATGTGATTGGATGAGAATGAGTACACATATGAATGGAATGTGGAATAAGTAATGTGGACTGATGAGGGATAATGTGGAAAGATGAGAGTTCAATATAGAAACTGTATTTGTGACCTGTTTGTAAATGACTGTTTTATGTCAAGAATGCTGGGGAAGCATTTTGATCGTCTTGTGATTAAGGTCGTGGTGGAGACTTAACTGATAAAGTTGCAACTGCTGAGACGGAGAGTCAATGGAGGACGTCTCGCGTAGCAAGGTCCGTCGAGGTCTTGACCAGCCTCGGTTTGATTTAAATGGTGAGCTTCTAGTACGATGGATGAGGGACCAAGGAAGCGGCTTATGAGTGAAGCGCTAGGTGACTTACGAAGGATCCTAGAGGGTGCTGACCATACAGTGCTTGGGCTCTGGGTCACCGAAGATACCCATACGTAGTCTTTATTGATGATGGAGCTAGCCACAACTTCTTGAACTACTCGTTAGTCAAGAAGTTGGGGTTAATTGAGACCCGGAGTGATCATGAGTATACTGTTGGCCTAGCCAACGGATATGACAAAACGGTATGGAATACCGTAGTATTGGGGGTCCCATTATCTATGCAGGACTACGAGGCTCCGCTTGACTTTCAGGTCATGCACTTAGCCAGAGCAGACGTATATCTAGGCAGGGAGTGGCTGTATGGCTTGGGCCCTAGTCTAGCTCGGAACTACTTACATAATACACTATGTTTTGAGCACGGAGGTAGAGTCATTACCCTGCAGGGCGACCGTACTGTCCCTGCCACACCACTTATTTTCTCCATGGAGCTATGTATAGCGGTCCGCAGAGACCAGATAGCAGAGGTATATGCTTGTTACCCTCTTTTGAATTCTGTTTCCGTAGATGAAACGATAAATGATGTTTGCGTAGATAAACAAGGAAAACAAGATAGCCTTGGACGAGACCCACTGTTTGAAAACCCTGTTTGGCATGCGTGTGATTCAAGCAAGAAAAAATCCAAGGTGAATGAGACATTAAAGAAAAAGTACGTAGATACTTTAATAAATTTATTAGAGGAATTTCATGATGTTTTTCTTGATGATTTGCCAGATGGTTTACCACCATCTAGAGAAGTAGACCATGGCATCGAAGTTATGCAGGATCAAAACCTATAAGCAAACCTACTTATAGATTAAGCCACTCCGAGGCACAGGAGGTGGAAAAATAATTGACGGAATATTTGAACAAAGGCTTCATTCGGCCTAGTTCAAGTCCGTGGGCATCGCCTATTCTTCTGGTAAAGAAGAAAGACGGATCTATGCGGATGTGCATAGACTATAGGGCTCTTAATCAGATAACGATTAAGAACAAGTATCCAATGCCACGCATGGATGAGTTGTTTGATCAACTCTATGGATTGAGATACTTCACAAAAATAGACCTGAGATCAGGGTATAATCAGGTTAGAATTAAACAAAAAGATGTTGCGAAGATAGCATTTAGGACCTGTTTCGGGCATTTTGAGTTTTTGGTTATGCCATTTGGGCTAACCAATACTCCAGCGACGTTTATAACGCTGATGGATAGCATTTTACGTCCATATCTGGGAAAATTCGTAGTAGTTTTCCTAGATGATATTCTTGTGTACAATAAGACACAGAAAGAACACATAGAGCATTTGCGTCTAGTGTTTGAGTTGTTGCAAAAGCACAAACTATTTGCAAAGAAGAGCAAATGTGAATTTTTTGAAACAGAAATTCACTACCTTGGCCATATTATATCCGCCGATGGTACGCAGATGGAGCCAGAAAAAGTAGAGGCTATTCTTAAATGGCCAGCGCGCCAAAGAATCTCGAGGAACTGCAGATTTTTCTTGGCATGTCGGGGTTCTACTGACAGTATGTGAAGGACTACGCGAAGATCGCAGTCCCGTTGACTGACCAGTTACGGTGTACCAGGAGGTACTTGTTAAATGGACAGATAGGGATGAGGAAGTAGCTACTTGGGAACGCCGTAGTGCAATTTCCAAAAGGTTTCCCCAGTTTGTTTTCGAGGACGAAAACTCTTCTTAAGGGGAGGTAATGTCACGTAGGCTGTAATGCCTGTGACCGACGGCAGACCGGATGGCCTTGTCCGGGGTTCAATGGGAGAGGATGCCCATGCAGAGTCATGGGCGGCCAGGCTAGTGTGGACGGCAGGCCACACACTATATAGCCTGGGGGATGAGGGGCAATCCTCATTCTTCCTCTATGGCTGGGTGGTGAGCCAGAGGCCTGATGAGCCAGAGGCCGTCCCCTCATTCTAGGGCTAACTTATCTTTTGTACATTGACACAATCTAATACATTGTGTGTTGTGTGCGTTCTTGCTTCTTCTTCTCCAAGCTTTGTGTGCTTTCCTGCAACCCTAATTCCAATAATTGGTATCAGAGCAGGCATCGGCTCCCTGTCGCTAGCACCCTCCGACTCACGTTCTCCGATTGAGGTGAGCTTTTACGAGCACTTGCAGGTCCCTATACTCTGCAGTGTTTTCTGTTTAGTCTTTGCTTCATTACGGGTAGCTTTTGCATCAGTTTTAGTCAGTGGCCATGGCTGATAAAACAGCAATGATGTATTTCACATGTTGTCTGCTCTGATGACAAACTGGATAGAGACAGTAACTACCCACTTTGGGCATACATGATGCAGCATGTTTTGATTGCAAAAGGAGTGTGGAACATTGTGCAGGGTATGGATGTACGTCCAGGTTCTGTGGATGTAGGATCTGTTGAGGATGTTGCAGGTTCTAGCAGCTCTACTGTTGCTGCTATTTTACCCACTGCTGAACAAGCTCGTTGGGATGGTAAAGATGCGCAGGCTCATGCCTTGATTGCACTTTTTGTCAAATGTAACATCACTCCACATATTCGTTCAGCTAAAACAGCAAAACAGGTTTGGGATATTCTAGATGGTTTGTATGCAGGTCATAACGAGGCAAAAATCTCTTACCTGCGTAAAGATCTAGAATCAAGGATTATGCAGGAAGATGATGACATGAATGTTTTTCTTGCTGAGATTAAAGATCTCAAGGAACAATTGATTTCTGCAGGTGAGATTATTCCTGATCATTCTCTTATGCAGACTGTTCTTGATGCTTTACCTTAGTCATATTAGACTTTTGCTTCCACGTGGAGACTTGTTACTGAGGATAGACCTGATGTTGTCAAGTATGATACTTTAGTCAACAAGCTCTTGCAAGAAGCGCAGTAGTCCAGGCAAAACAGGGCTAGGCAGCGTGCAGTTGATCAGGCATTTGTTGCTGTGCCCAACAGAGAAGAAGTGGTAAGGCAACCTCTTCCACTAATTCTTCTCCTATTAATAGGTTTGCAACTTCTTCTCCTTCCACAGGTAGCAACAATAGGTATGCGAAGGCTCTTGATAAAGGCAAGAAAAAGATCAGGTGCAACTATTATAAAGCAACTGATCATGTCATTAAGAATTGCCCTAAGCTAAAGGCTAAGACGCAAAGAAGAAAGAGTCAAATGCAGCCACAATAGCAGATGCTTCTACAAATGTAGATTCTGCAAATGTTGTGCAGGATACAGAATGGGCGTTTAGCATGTATTGCCAGTATGACCCATCTGTACATGATGCATGTTTGGCAGTTTTTGTTGACTCTGATGTATGGTATTTTGACAGTGGTGCTACAAAGCACATTACCTCGCATCGTGATATGTTCACTTGTCTTGAGACTCTCTAATGGGAATACTGTCACATGTGCCAATAATGCTTCTTACCCAGTGAAGGGCGTTGGTAAAATTATGCTTACTGCTGCAAATGGCAGCGCTTTCACACTTTCAGATGTTTTGTATGTGCCAGGGATAAAGAAGGATCTATTGTCTGTCTCTGCGCTTGCTAGACTTGGACTTGTAGTCAAATTTGTGGATGACAGATGTACTATTCATGATTTGACTTCTGGTGATACAATTATTGCATCTGGCACCTTGTTTCGTAGGGTGTATAGGCTCAATTCTTATGACAAGTGTGTGGAAGATTCAGCAACTGTAGTTTCTGATGAAAAGGCAGTTTCAGATGCAAAACTATGGCATGCTCGTTTTGGTCATATGAACTTTGCTAGTTTGCTGCGTTTGCAGAAATTTGATATGGTTGCTTCATTGCCCTCTCTTGAGGCACCATTGAAACATGTTTGTGAAGGCTGTATTTTGGGCAAAATGCAGCGTTTTGCGTTTCCAAAGGATGGTTCTGTGCGGGCCACTTGCAAATTGCAACTTGTACATAGTGATGTATGTGGGCCTATGCAAACTCCGTCATTTGGTAAACACTTGTACTTCATGACTTTCAAGTTGATGATTACTTAAGGCATGCATGGGTATATCCACTGAAGGCATAGTCCGAAGTGTTTTTGTGCTTCAAACAGTTTTTACTTATGGTTGAAAATGTATCCAATTGTACTGTGGGCACCCTCCGTTCTGATCGAGGGGGGGAGTACATGTCTAAAGAGTTTGATGCATTTTTGGCTAGTCGTGGGATAAAACACCAATGTACAGTGCCGTATACCCCTCAGCAAAATGGTGTTGCTGTGAGAAAAACAGGTCACTTATGGAGATGGCACGATGTATGGTCAAGAGACAAGCTTTGCCACATGCATTTTGGCTTGAGGCTGTCATGTGTGCTGCATATGTACTCAACAGGTGTCCCACTAAGGCCTTGCAGTCTCTTACTCCTTGGTATGGCAGGAAGCCTTCTATTGGTCACTTGCGTGTCTTTGGTTGCTTGGTCTATGCTTTAGTGCCTGTGCAACAACGTAGAAAATTGGATGATAAGGCTGTCAAATGCATTTTTGTTGGTTACAGTGCTGAGAGCAAGGGTTACAGATTGTATCATCCGCAGTCAAAGCGTATCTTGATTAGTCAAGATGTTGTTTTTGTGGAAGATGCTGTGCAGCCTTTGTTATCATGTACCAAAGAGACAGGTGTGAGCTCACGGGATGTATTTGATATGTTGTTGTCTCTGTTTACAGGTGGGAATTCAAATGTAAGTTCTAATGAGGAAAATATTCAGCTTATGCAGATTTCAAACGACATCATAGATCAGCCTATTTCTGATGCAGATTTACAGGATGTAATTTATGAGGATGGAAAAACCGACGGATTAGTCTCTTTTCCGGATATCCATGGGCGAGGCCCCGAGTGTGGGACCCTGCCCCGTGCAAGAAGTGCTACTTCCGCTGCTATAGCACCCCAGAATTCGTTGCGTAGTGGGGTCAGGGATCTTACAAGTACTGTAGACGTAGGCTGCTCTGCTGCTGCAGAGATAGGTGTGTAGTACCACTCGTGAGAAGAAGAAGCACAAGTTCTGCTGATCCAAAGGAGGTGGCCAACAGCAGTTGCAGGTATGGCCCCGATAGTAGCTGCAGGTATGGCCGATAGAAGCTGCACGTATGGAGTGATCCGTAGCCTGTAGATAATGAAGCACCGGTAGCAGTAGAAGGTATTAAGTGATGTGTAGCATGTAGATGAAGAAGCACCGATAACAACAGATATGGAGTGATGTGTAAATACAGAAGCATGTGCACAGAAAACCTTATCTCATACATAACATCATGGCATCATACATAGCATCTAACAATATCATCATCATACTTTGAAACCACTGAAACAACAATATGAAAACTTGCACAAAACACAGCACTAGGGGCTGAAGTTGGGCCATCCCCCCTGAGGTATCTTTATTTACTAACAGAGTGTTCCAGTTCAAGAGAAAGGGTGCCACAGAGTAAACACTCTTCAGACTGGAACCTGCTATACAGCAATCAACCAACCCTGTAGAGAAGCCAGAAGGGGTCACCTGCTTCAAGGGAGAAAGAAAGAAAGATATATTAAGCGTCTACTAAAGACCCAATGGGCCTATGAGACCAAAGTGGTACAATAATGTCCATGGCATATCTCATCATGGAATGAAAAATAAAATAGAATGAAAACATAAATATAGCTATCTCACTGGGGTGATACAAAACTATCCATGGAAACTCGTCATGGAAAACTAAGAACATAAAAACATGGGAGCAACATCAGCTCCGAGTAGATGGTATAGAGAGAGAGAGAGAGAGAGAGAGAGAGAGAGAGAGAGAGAGAGAGAGAGAGAGAGAGAGAGAGAGAGAGAGAGAAGAATCGCTTTTGCCTGTAGAAGTTGTGGAGGCAAGTGACTAGCTATAAATCAGCCATGTCAGTAGTCGACCAGCTCTCCCAAGCTGATTTGCATGCCCAACTGACATCTGTCTCAAGCCCAGGGTGTTCGACCTCCAAAAACAGTTGGGAAGGGGGGCACCTAGTTGATTTTGGCCCTCCCCTCCTAGAATAGCAACTCGTGGATCTTTTATGTCTTGATGGGCTGCCCACCTTGAGTAATGACCAAGTTTTATCAAAAACTGGTCCTCGTGATGTGAACACTTCAAAAACTTTTCACCCAAACTTAAGTGTATGTGAATACTTTATAATTTGTCTGCCCAAATTTAAGTGTATGTGAACACTTACACTCATAAACCTTAGTATAATAAAATATAAGCTGTAAATTGAGTTTGGGATCACTTACCATGTGCGAAACACATAAGACCACCGCCTCAGTACCAAACAAGTGTGCACACATGCGTCCACAGGGTTTCCAGGCGTCCCCGGAGCCCATGGACAATCACAAGCAGAAATACCATGCATTGTCCAATTAGTCAAGACTAGTCATTCATGCATGTCAAAACACACACAAATGCTTTATGCATAATATTCTAGATTCCATCTCCTAGCTTATTTATCTTGTACTGAACCCTTCTCGGTATGGGCACTGCCCATACAGGTATAAAGAATGCTCACCAGGTTGTCCACCCTTCCATGAGACTTCATCAGCATGCCAGGAACTCTCACCAGGGTATCCACCCTTCCATGAAGCCCTTCCACATGTGCTAAGTCATGCCAGGAACTCACGAACAGGATATGAATCCTTCCATGGAGCCCTTCCACATGTAACCAATCATGCTAAGAGCTCACACCAAGATTTCAATCCTTCCATGGAGTCCTTCCACATGTACTAAACCATGCTTGGAAGACACACCAGGGTCTATTCCTACCCTTCCTCCACATGTGTATAGTGAGAAATATGACAGATGTGCTGCTTGTAGATGAAGAAGCACCGGCTACTACAGATATGGCTCGATGATGTTCTTGTGTTATTTGTTGAATTATGAGAAGTTTCTATATATATGTTGGACTGCTGGTCGGCTAGGGAGAGTTGTCAGCCAACAGAAAAGACAAATAAATGCCAAAAAACAAACCCTTTTGGGCTGGATAAAATATCATGTTGGATATATTTTCACACCCCCCCTCTCAGGCCAAAAGGGGACCATGAGAGAAGACGAGGAGGAAGATAAGGGGGTGAAGGGAAACATGAAGAGAAATTTGGCTTTGGGTAAGGTGGGTTGTCGAGGGTGTAGATCATGTGCTCTTGACTTGTGTAGAGGCTTTGGAGTTTGGGCGGTACTGGATTAATGCCACAATGCAAGAGGTGTTCACATGCATGAATGCCCATTTTTTTGGGTTTTCATTCACACATGCATCCCAAACACAAAAAACAGAATGCTATGTAAAGGGTATGCAAGATGGTAAATGCAATGTAGTGGGTTTTCACATGAGCCATGCCCTCGTGGGCGCCCGTTACAAAAATGATAAATAATTTGGATGGAGAGGTTGGTCCCCCTCTCAATATGGGGAGGGTTATTGTGGAGGACCAATTCCGATTTGTTTGTGAAGATGCCCGAGGATGGGCCAGTTGATGGACTTTGTAACTGGAGCCTAATGGTACCAAGCTCAACCTGTACTACAGAAGAAGACCCCAAGGTAGAATTAGGAACATAAGCACTCAAAGGTACATGAGAACCTGACTTGGTCTCCGGTAGAGTTGATGACAATGGGACTCCAGACAACCATGGTGGTACTTGTCCTCCTTGAGAGAATCTCATACTGAAGTCCAGGCTATCGGCTAGTCTGAGCAGTAGGACTCTCTAGATGACGTTGGATACCAGGGTCCAGTACTAGCACACTAGCTCTGTAGGCATGTATTCTCCTGTAGGCACACGGAGAAGAAGGACGAGATGCATAGAGGTGTAGAGGGTGAGTAGGTATAAATGGGATCAAGGTGGTTCCAAACGTAGTGAACGATACGTTTAGTACGTTTGGAAAACGTGTTGAAAAGATTCCAAACGTAGTGAACACTGCCTCCGATATATATATATACAAAATTTATAGTTTACTTATAAAATTTTGAAATATGAAGTTTGAAGATTCATCAATGAACATTAACGCACTTACTAATACTATACAACCTTTAATTTCAATTTTGTGGGAGGGAGGGAGAGAGAGAGAGAGAGAGAGACTTGAGAGAGAGAGAGAGAGAGAGAGAGAGAGAGAGAGAGAGAGAGAGAGAGAGAGAGAGAGAGACTTGAGCGCCACCACATAGAGACACCCGCAGGAGAAGACTTGAGCGCCGCACAGAGACGCCGCACTGAGGTTGCCACACACACGTAAATAAAAGCAAAAAAAAAATGATGTTGACTTGCATCCGTTTTTTTAACCTATAAAATAAAAAGTGCACGTTCACTAACGTTTCCAAACGTTAGTGAACGTATGGAACGTTTGGATTACATCCAAACATAGTTTGGATGCAACTATGAATGGGATGGTCATCTCCCAAAATGAAAGACCTCGAATGGGGCTCTCCAATTGAGAAGGAAATCCCATCCTCCGTGTGGTCTATATTTGCTATATGTATATATGCTATAGGGCTGCTGGTCGGCCAGGAAGAGCTGTCCGCCAATAGAAAAGACAAATAAATGCCAAAAAACAAAACCCTCTTGGGCTGGATAAAATATCATGTTGGGTATATTTTCATACCTCCAACCTCAATTCTAATGTCGTACAATGTGAAACCAATCCAGCCAATGAAACCAAACCCTGGATGACTCGGCAATAGACAGATAGATAGTACCAGAAACAAACTTTGAGACGTAGCTGAAGAACCATAAACAATCACCAAAAACACATTACGCCACTCCCCCTACTAGGAACTTCTTTATTCAAAGAATAAATTGTTACAACAGACCAAGGTGCGGGTGCAATCTTGCACCAGATGCTTCACAAGCTTCCTCACAAACACTCGTTTAGGGATCTAGGCACAAACAACACCAAGAACTAGTACAAGACAGCCTTGAAATAGCTTCCAAAATCAGTGGCGAACTCCGGAAGAAGAGAGAAAGTGCTGCCTTGCTGTACGATGAGCGCTCAAGAGAGAGAAGATGTTGTCCTGCTTTACGAGACCGGCGCATCAAAAGAGAGTAATTTGTTGTCCTGTTAAGGAGAGGGAGAAATTGTTGTACGACCAACGTTCAGAAAGTAGAAAGTTACTGTTTTGCTGTACGGCCAACACATTAGAAGGGAGAGAGATCTGTTGTCCTACTATGCGACCAGCTCTTAGGAGAGGGAGAACTGTACGGCCAGCCTTGAGAGAGAGAGAGAGAGAGAGAGACCTAAACGGTTGCTGCTGTACTGTACGGCTAGCCTTGTAGGAGAGAGAACACTATTGCTGCTATACGGCCGGTTGCTCAAGCGAGGAAGAGAGAGAGAGAGAGAGAGAGAGAGAAGAATCACTTTTGCCTGTAGAAGTTGTGGAGGCAAGTGACTAGCTATAAATCAGCCATGTCAGTAGTCGACCAGCTCTCCCATGCTGTTTTGCATGCCCAACTGACATCTGTCTCAAGCCCAGGGTGTTCGACCTCCAAAAACAGTTGGGAAGGGGGGCACCTAGTTGATTTTGGCCCTCCCCTCCTAGAATAGCAACTCGTGGATCTTTTATGTCTTGATGGGCTGCCCACCTTGAGTAATGACCAAGTTTTATCAAAAACTGGTCCTCGTGATGTGAACACTTCAAAAACTTTTCACCCAAACTTAAGTGTATGTGAATACTTTATAATTTGTCTGCCCAAATTTAAGTGTATGTGAACACTTACACTCATAAACCTTAGTATAATAAAATATAAGCTGTAAATTGAGTTTGGGATCACTTACCATGTGCGAAACACATAAGACCACCGCCTCAGTACCAAACAAGTGTGCACAAATGCGTCCACAGGGTTTCCAGGCGTCCCCGGAGCCCATGGACAATCACAAGCAGAAATACCATGCATTGTCCAATTAGTCAAGACTAGTCATTCATGCATGTCAAAACACACACAAATGCTTTATGCATAATATTCTAGATTCCATCTCCTAGCTTATTTATCTTGTACTGAACCCTTCTCGGTATGGGCACTGCCCATACAGGTATAAAGAATGCTCACCAGGTTGTCCACCCTTCCATGAGACTTCATCAGCATGCCAGGAACTCTCACCAGGGTATTCACCCTTCCATGAAGCCCTTCCACATGTGCTAAGTCATGCCAGGAACTCACGAATAGGATATGAATCCTTCCATGGAGCCCTTCCACATGTAACCAATCATGCTAAGAGCTCACACCAAGATTTCAATCCTTCCATGGAGTCCTTCCACATGTACTAAACCATGCTTGGAAGACACACCAGGGTCTATTCCTACCCTTCCTCCACATGTGTATAGTGAGAAATATGACAGATGTGCTGCTTGTAGATGAAGAAGCACCGGCTACTACAGATATGGCTCGATGATGTTCTTGTGTTATTTGTTGAATTATGAGAAGTTTCTATATATATGTTGGACTGCTGGTCGGCTAGGGAGAGTTGTCAGCCAACAGAAAAGACAAATAAATGCCAAAAAAAAACCCTTTTGGGCTGGATAAAATATCATGTTGGGTATATTTTCACACCCCCCCTCTCAGGCCAAAAGGGGACCATGAGAGAAGACGAGGAGGAAGATAAGGGGGTGAAGGGAAACATGAAGAGAAATTTGGCTTTGGGTAAGGTGGGTTGTCGAGGGTGTAGATCATGTGCTCTTGACTTGTGTAGAGGCTTTGGAGTTTGGGCGGTACTGGATTAATGCCACAATGCAAGAGGTGTTCACATGCATGAATGCCCATTTTTTTGGGTTTTCATTCACACATGCATCCCAAACACAAAAAACAGAATGCTATGTAAAGGGTATGCAAGATGGTAAATGCAATGTAGTGGGTTTTCACATGAGCCATGCCCTCGTGGGCGCCCGTTACAAAAATGATAAATAATTTGGATGGAGAGGTTGGTCCCCCTCTCAATATGGGGAGGGTTATTGTGGAGGACCAATTCCGATTTGTTTGTGAAGATGCCCGAGGATGGGCCAGTTGATGGACTTTGTAACTGGAGCCTAATGGTACCAAGCTCAACTTGTACTACAGAAGAAGACCCCAAGGTAGAATTAGGAACATAAGCACTCAAAGGTACATGAGAACCTGACTTGGTCTCCGGTAGAGTTGATGACAATGGGACTCCAGACAACCATGGTGGTACTTGTCCTCCTTGAGAGAATCTCATACTGAAGTCCAGGCTATCGGCTAGTCTGAGCAGTAGGACTCTCTAGATGACGTTGGATACCAGGGTCCAGTACTAGCACACTAGCTCTGTAGGCATGTATTCTCCTGTAGGCACACGGAGAAGAAGGACGAGATGCATAGAGGTGTAGAGGGTGAGTAGGTATAAATGGGATCAAGGTGGTTCCAAACGTAGTGAACGATACGTTTAGTACGTTTGGAAAACGTGTTGAAAAGATTCCAAACGTAGTGAACACTGCCTCCGATATATATATATACAAAATTTATAGTTTACTTATAAAATTTTGAAATATGAAGTTTGAAGATTCATCAATGAACATTAACGCACTTACTAATACTATACAACCTTTAATTTCAATTTTGTGGGAGGGAGGGAGAGAGAGAGAGAGAGAGAGAGAGAGAGAGAGAGACTTGAGCGCCACCACATAGAGACACCCGCAGGAGAAGACTTGAGCGCCGCACAGAGACGCCGCACTGAGGTTGCCACACACACGTAAATAAAAGCAAAAAAAAAAAACGATGTTGACTTGCATCCGTTTTTTTAACCTATAAAATAAAAAGTGCACGTTCACTAACGTTTCCAAACGTTAGTGAACGTATGGAACATTTGGATTACATCCAAACATAGTTTGGATGCAACTATGAATGGGATGGTCATCTCCCAAAATGAAAGACCTCGAATGGGGCTCTCCAATTGAGAAGGAAATCCCATCCTCCGTGTGGTCTATATTTGCTATATGTATATATGCTATAGGGCTGCTGGTCGGCCAGGAAGAGCTGTCCGCCAATAGAAAAGACAAATAAATGCCAAAAAACAAAACCCTCTTGGGCTGGATAAAATATCATGTTGGGTATATTTTCATACCTCCAACCTCAATTCTAATGTCGTACAATGTGAAACCAATCCAGCCAATGAAACCAAACCCTGGATAACTCGGCAATAGACAGATAGATAGTACCAGAAACAAACTTTGAGACGTAGCTGAAGAACCATAAACAATCACCAAAAACACATTACGCCACTCCCCCTACTAGGAACTTCTTTATTCAAAGAATAAATTGTTACAACAGACCAAGGTGTGGGTGCAATCTTGCACCAGATGCTTCACAAGCTTCCTCAACAAACACTCGTTTAGGGATCTAGGCACAAACAACACCAAGAACTAGTACAAGACAGCCTTGAAATAGCTTCCAAAATCAGTGGCGAACTCCGGAAGAAGAGAGAAAGTGCTGCCTTGCTGTACGATGAGCGCTCAAGAGAGAGAAGATGTTGTCCTGCTTTACGAGACCGGCGCATCAAAAGAGAGTAATTTGTTGTCCTGTTAAGGAGAGGGAGAAATTGTTGTACGACCAACGTTCAGAAAGTAGAAAGTTACTGTTTTGCTGTACGGCCAACACATTAGAAGGGAGAGAGATCTGTTGTCCTACTATGCGACCAGCTCTTAGGAGAGGGAGAATTGTACGGCCAGCCTTGAGAGAGAGAGAGAGAGAGAGAGAGACCTAAACGGTTGCTGCTGTACTGTACGGCTAGCCTTGTAGGAGAGAGAACACTATTGCTGCTATACGACCGGTTGCTCAAGCGAGGAAGAGAGAGAGAGAGAGAGAGAGAGAGAGAGAGAGAGAGAGAGAGAAGAATCGCTTTTGCCTGTAGAAGTTGTGGAGGCAAGTGACTAGCTATAAATCAGCCATGTCAGTAGTCGACCAGCTCTCCCAAGCTGTTTTGCATGCCCAACTGACATCTGTCTCAAGCCCAGGGTGTTCGACCTCCAAAAACAGTTGGGAAGGGGAGCACCTAGTTGATTTTGGCCCTCCCCTCCTAGAATAGCAACTCGTGGATCTTTTATGTCTTGATGGGCTGCCCACCTTGAGTAATGACCAAGTTTTATCAAAAACTGGTCCTCGTGATGTGAACACTTCAAAAACTTTTCACCCAAACTTAAGTGTATGTGAATACTTTATAATTTGTCTGCCCAAATTTAAGTGTATGTGAACACTTACACTCATAAACCTTAGTATAATAAAATATAAGCTGTAAATTGAGTTTGGGATCACTTACCATGTGCGAAACACATAAGACCACCGCCTCAGTACCAAACAAGTGTGCACACATGCGTCCACAGGGTTTCCAGGTGTCCCCGAAGCCCATGGACAATCACAAGCAGAAATACCATGCATTGTCCAATTAGTCAAGACTAGTCATTCATGCATGTCAAAACACACACAAATGCTTTATGCATAATATTCTAGATTCCATCTCCTAGCTTATTTATCTTGTACTGAACCCTTCTCGGTATGGGCACTGCCCATACAGGTATAAAGAATGCTCACCAGGTTGTCCACCCTTCCATGAGACTTCATCAGCATGCCAGGAACTCTCACCAGGGTATCCACCCTTCCATGAAGCCCTTCCACATGTGCTAAGTCATGCCAGGAACTCACGAACAGGATATGAATCCTTCCATGGAGCCCTTCCACATGTAACCAATCATGCTAAGAGCTCACACCAAGATTTCAATCCTTCCATGGAGTCCTTCCACATGTACTAAACCATGCTTGGAAGACACACCAGGGTCTATTCCTACCCTTCCTCCACATGTGTATAGTGAGAAATATGACAGATGTGCTCCTTGTAGATGAAGAAGCACCGGCTACTACAGATATGGCTCGATGATGTTCTTGTGTTATTTGTTGAATTATGAGAAGTTTCTATATATATGTTGGACTGCTGGTTGGCTAGGGAGAGTTGTCAGCCAACAGAAAAGACAAATAAATGCCAAAAAACAAACCCTTTTGGGCTGGATAAAATATCATGTTGGGTATATTTTCACACCCCCCCTCTCAGGCCAAAAGGGGACCATGAGAGAAGACGAGGAGGAAGATAAGGGGGTGAAGGGAAACATGAAGAGAAATTTGGCTTTGGGTAAGGTGGGTTGTCGAGGGTGTAGATCATGTGCTCTTGACTTGTGTAGAGGCTTTGGAGTTTGGGCGGTACTGGATTAATGCCACAATGCAAGAGGTGTTCACATGCATGAATGCCCATTTTTTTGGGTTTTCATTCACACATGCATCCCAAACACAAAAAACAGAATGCTATGTAAAGGGTATGCAAGATGGTAAATGCAATGTAGTGGGTTTTCACATGAGCCATGCCCTCGTGGGCGCCCGTTACAAAAATGATAAATAATTTGGATGGAGAGGTTGGTCCCCCTCTCAATATGGGGAGGGTTATTGTGGAGGACCAATTCCGATTTGTTTGTGAAGATGCCCGAGGATGGGCCAGTTGTTGATGGACTTTGTAACTGGAGCCTAATGGTACCAAGCTCAACCTGTACTACAGAAGAAGACCCCAAGGTAGAATTAGGAACATAAGCACTCAAAGGTACATGAGAACCTGACTTGGTCTCCGGTAGAGTTGATGACAATGGGACTCCAGACAACCATGGTGGTACTTGTCCTCCTTGAGAGAATCTCATACTGAAGTCCAGGCTATCGGCTAGTCTGAGCAGTAGGACTCTCTAGATGACGTTGGATACCAGGGTCCAGTACTAGCACACTAGCTCTGTAGGCATGTATTCTCCTGTAGGCACACGGAGAAGAAGGACGAGATGCTAGAGGTGTAGAGGGTGAGTAGGTATAAATGGGATCAAGGTGGTTCCAAACGTAGTGAACGATACGTTTAGTACGTTTGGAAAACGTGTTGAAAAGATTCCAAACGTAGTGAACACTGCCTCCGATATATATATATACAAAATTTATAGTTTACTTATAAAATTTTGAAATATGAAGTTTGAAGATTCATCAATGAACATTAACGCACTTACTAATACTATACAACCTTTAATTTCAATTTTGTGGGAGGGAGGGAGAGAGAGAGAGAGAGAGAGAGAGAGACTTGAGAGAGAGAGAGAGAGAGAGAGAGAGAGAGAGAGAGAGAGAGAGAGAGAGAGAGAGAGAGAGAGAGAGAGAGAGACTTGAGCGCCACCACATAGAGACACCCGCAGGAGAAGACTTGAGCGCCGCACAGAGACGCCGCACTGAGGTTGCCACACACACGTAAATAAAAGCAAAAAAAAAAACGATGTTGACTTGCATCCGTTTTTTTAACCTATAAAATAAAAAGTGCACGTTCACTAACGTTTCCAAACGTTAGTGAACGTATGGAACGTTTGGATTACATCCAAACATAGTTTGGATGCAACTATGAATGGGATGGTCATCTCCCAAAATGAAAGACCTCGAATGGGGCTCTCCAATTGAGAAGGAAATCCCATCCTCCGTGTGGTCTATATTTGCTATATGTATATATGCTATAGGGTTGCTGGTCGGCCAGGAAGAGCTGTCCGCCAATAGAAAAGACAAATAAATGCCAAAAAACAAAACCCTCTTGGGCTGGATAAAATATCATGTTGGGTATATTTTCATACCTCCAACCTCAATTCTAATGTCGTACAATGTGAAACCAATCCAGCCAATGAAACCAAACCCTGGATGACTCGGCAATAGACAGATAGATAGTACCAGAAACAAACTTTGAGACGTAGCTGAAGAACCATAAACAATCACCAAAAACACATTACGCCACTCCCCCTACTAGGAACTTCTTTATTCAAAGAATAAATTGTTACAACAGACCAAGGTGCGGGTGCAATCTTGCACCATATGCTTCACAAGCTTCCTCAACAAACACTCGTTTAGGGATCTAGGCACAAACAACACCAAGAACTAGTACAAGACAGCCTTGAAATAGCTTCCAAAATTAGTGGCGAACTCCGGAAGAAGAGAGAAAGTGCTGCCTTGCTGTACGATGAGCGCTCAAGAGAGAGAAGATGTTGTCCTGCTTTACGAGACCGGCGCATCAAAAGAGAGTAATTTGTTGTCCTGTTAAGGAGAGGGAGAAATTGTTGTACGACCAACGTTCAGAAAGTAGAAAGTTACTGTTTTGCTGTACGGCCAACACATTAGAAGGGAGAGAGATCTGTTGTCCTACTATGCGACCAGCTCTTAGGAGAGGGAGAACTGTACGGCCAGCCTTGAGAGAGAGAGAGAGAGAGAGAGACCTAAACGGTTGCTGCTGTACTGTACGACTAGCCTTGTAGGAGAGAGAACACTATTGCTGCTATACGGCCGGTTGCTCAAGCGAGGAAGAGAGAGAGAGAGAGAGAGAGAGAGAGAGAGAGAGAGAGAGAGAGAGAGAGAGAGAGAGAGAGAGAGAGAGAGAGAGAGAGAGAGAGAGAGAGAGAGAGAACGTTTTTTAGCGGTCGCCACTTGTCCCTTACGCGCATCCTTCCTCTTGCTATTAAAGGAGTAGACCAGCCCAAAAATAGCTGTGCTTTTCCCCTTTTTGTGAAAAGTGGTTGAATATGCCCAAAATATCAACTTATGTGCTTTTCCAGCTTGTTGGCCAAGTTTATGCTAGGCGCCTCCCTCTGTCCAGGGATCTAGGCCCAAAATATTAATAAGTCCGGCTACACTTTAATGATGCATGAACCCGTTGACTTATAAACCTTATAAGCCACCTTAATGAATAAAGTCCCATATTGCTCATGTTTTGTAGCCATCTTTCAAGCCAAACTTTGCTAGTAAATGCTTCAGCTTTCTTTTGTGGAAAATCCCCGTTCACACCTTGGTTCCATTCAATGTGTGAAACAATGATCAAGACTGATGAAGGGACCAAATGGTGACATCCCCTCCGTCTCATAAGACAGTTGTCCACAGCTGTATAAGCCTGATACGAGTGGAAATACTCTTCAAGTATTGCAGATGGACTGCCATTCAACATAATCTGATTATTTAAAACCATAAATCCAGATCCACTGTAACCATAGAATACTCGACAGAGTTGCCGCTTTTCTGAATATTTAGGAATCCAGAATCCTTCCGTAAACTTTCCAAAACATAAGTATGAAATGAGCACTAGGGTTGCTAGTCCTGAGAAAAACACACCATGTCAGGTTGCATTAACCATACATGTACTGTCATGTTAGGCTTTATAACCAAACATGTTTTGTCATGTTAGGATTCATAAACCATACATGTACCGTCATGTCAGGCTTCATAAACCATACATGTACTGTCATGTCAGGCTCCATAGGCCACACATGTAACCTTGCCATGTCAATGGGCTCACACCAGAGTCCTTCCTGGGGATCCATCCACATACATCCATCTTGGCATGTGCCATGCCAAGATTGGGGTGAGAGTCCTTCCCACAAAGCCGACAAAACAAGCACAGGTTCATACAAGCCAAGGAAGCTCAACCGGCACACTGTAGTCCAGGACAACCCTGCATGTCTTTGAGCCATGGAAGTGCAAAATACTTGCCATGTTAGGCTTCAAAACAACTCATAGTCTACAATCAACTAGTCCATGTAGTACTGAATCCCCATCCACATACATCCATCTTGGCATGTGCCATGCCAAGATTGGGGTGAGAGTCCTTCCCACAAAGCCGACAAAACAAGCACAGGTTCATACAAGCCAAGGAAGCTCAACCGGCACACTGTAGTCCAGGACAACCCTGCATGTCTTTGAGCCATGGAAGTGCAAAATACTTGCCATGTTAGGCTTCAAAACAACTCATAGTCTACAATCAACTAGTCCATGTAGTACTGAATCCCCATCCACGTACATCCATCTTGGCATGTGCCATGCCAAGATTGGGGTGAGAGTCCTTCCCACAAAGCCGACAAAACAAGCACAGGTTCATACAAGCCAAGGAAGCTCAACCGGCACACTGTAGTCCAGGACAACCCTGCATGTCTTTGAGCCATGGAAGTGCAAAATACTTGCCATGTTAGGCTTCAAAACAACTCATAGTCTACAATCAACTAGTCCATGTAGTACTGAATCCTGATGAATAATTCATTGTTTTGTAACTGTATATGCGACATATTCTAGCGTTCCATACCACTAGAATACTCCCCATATAAGATCCTTGTATAGGCGGCAATTCTAGCATCCCATATTGCTAGGAGCCTTAAATATTCAAGATGAAAACCATAAACTATTCATCAAAACCATAGAGAAGCCTTTTTCGGAATCAGAATGGCTTCCAAAGAATACGCCTTTCAGAAAAATAACTTTCCTGAAACACATCTCAAGATAGGCACGAGAAACACTCTCCGCTTGCGTCAGCAAGGGAGTTCAACATGTACAAAATTCCAAATATTGGCAAAAGAAAGCATTAAACATAAATACTTATCTCGATAAAAAGTGTGTCGCCAATATATTTATGTACGATCAAAATTCCTGGGAAGAAATCCCATAAATATCGTAACAGATACCAAAATTCACAACACCCAAAAATAATGTCTTTATACAGAAGTATGTACTATGGAGTAGAACTAAATCTCCTCCGAAACTTTGTTCTTTTTGTGGCAAGAACATTGGTACCCATAGCAATCGGACTTCGAATAACAACCCGTTGGTCCATCTTCACCAAAAGATCTTGTATCTTCCGTTTGTTGTGCTCCTTCCGAGGTATCTTCTGAGCCATCGCTTCCCTAAAATAAAGCTTTGCCCCACCTCGAACAATAGGCAGGTTCGGACCCCTTTTGATCCAGTTTGATCTAGGAGAGAGGAGAGATAACAAATCACAATTTTTTTGAATTAAAAAACCTTTCCACACATGTGAAGGAGGCACCTACCTCAAAGGTCCCCCCCTTCGTTACCAAGGTGTTAAAAATTCATCATTCCACCAAAATATCTCATTTTTTTAGTAATATCTTTTAATTTTTAACTAATAAACCCTGTACTTAGTCAACTCTTCATCTTATGTGAGCATTTACTCATTTTTGGGTATTTTCTTTTATTCATTGGATTATCTCATCCCAACACTTGGATTAATCCTATTGGCCCATTAGGAACCTTAATTGGACCATAATCTAGAAATTTCGAAAAATCTAGTACGTTGCCTAAAGCTCCATCCCCAATTAATCTATGTCAATGGAGACCAATCACATTGATGGGGGACCAAATATAAGATATTTGCAAAGGTCTTGGCCAACAGGTTGCAACAACGATTTCTTCCTACTTTGATTCATCTAAGGCAATATGGATTTATTAAAGGTCAGAATATTTTGCATAATATGCTGAATGTATAAATTTTTATCGAGGTGGTCATGATTCAACTAGATATTGAAAAGGCTTATGATTCAACTGGATATTGAAAAGGATTATGATCACATTAGTTGGTCTTTTCTTTCACAGCTTATGCAGGCTATGGGATTTGGCCCTTGCATGTCTTCTTTGATTTATACTATTAGCCAACGTGCAGTGGTGGAGTGACTGAGCCCATTCATTTGACGAGATCGGTCAGGTAGGGATGCTCACTTAGCCCTCTCTTGTTTGCAATTGTTACACATCAAATCTTATCTTGATTGGATATGCTAGTGGAGGACGGTGAAGTTGTAGGGCTTACTCTTCCAAGCGGAGGAGAGAAGGTGGTCCAGGCTTTGGTAGATGATTCTTTCATGTTCCGTACTCAAAGAGATAATGTTCAGAAGGCTATGGATGTTTGGGATGATACTTTTGGTCTTGCTTCAGGGATATACATTAATATGTAAAAATCTACTTTGATAAGTTGTACCAAGAGTGATTTGCTTGGTTTGGGAGATATGGAATGGGTAGGTCATACAAAGGGGATGCATCACACGCCACTTGGGTTATCCGATTGGAGTTGATGTTGATTCACAAGCTTTGTTGGCATGCATTTATACAAGGATAAACGATAAGTTTGTGTATTGGAAATCTCAGGGTTGGCCTATGCATGTTCAGTTCAAAGTGAAACAATCCATTATGATTAACATGATATATTTTTTCTTGCCTTTATTGCCATGACGAGCAAAGATTTGCATTAGATACAACATCAAATTAGATTTATGCTATGAAAAAGAGCAAGAAATAAGCCAGGGCAGATGTGGAGTTCTTAGGAACATGTTACTGGTCCGAAGAGGAGTGGAGGGGCAACCCTATTAGATGTCAGATTACATATGGTTGCTATTAGGAGATGGCTTTTATTGCAAGATATGTGTGTGTCTCAAGAGCCATGGGGTGCTAATGGTGGCTAAGGCCCTCATAGAGGAGGTCGCACTTGTGCATGGTAATACCAGGAGCGATGGTACATGTTGGGATGTACTGAATGGTTCCCAACAAGTTCGAGTGGTGGCTTCACCTCTCCTTTCTCATTTAGTGATCTCATGGAAGGAGGTGTTGGCACACACTAAATGGAAGCCTTCAGATCAATGATTGCAGTTGAAGTCTATGGCATGTGAGGTGTTGGCTACTTCACGACTTCTAGAGTGGCATGACAAACTTGTTAAGCGGCCAAAATTCAATAGAATGACTCGATTGGGACTAGTGAGAATTATGGATGCTTTGTTGCCATGTAGAGGCCGCCTATTGTCTTTTCAAAAAATCCATCAATATTTTCGGGTTCCACATGGATATGTACAATTATGGGAGAAGGTGAGGGTAGGCCTTACATCGTTTGGGGATATTCCTCAGCTCGGGAATCAGCAACCTTGGTTAGATTGGGCATTTAGAAAGCCTCAAGACATTGTCCAATAAAATGTACAACAAATCAAGTGTACCATATGATGGTGGAAGATAAGCACCTTTGTGAAAAGATCGGCGAGGTTGTCCTGTGTTGGCACATAGGCCAAGCTGATCTCTCCTGCTGAGAGTCTCTCCTCCCTAACATAGTGATAATGCACCTCAATGTGCTTTGTGCGAGCATGAAAAACTAGGTTTCTTGCAACTGCCAATGCGCTCTGACTCTCAGTGTAGATAGAGGTGGCAGACTCCTATCCAACACCCAAGTCAGCCATAAGCCGTCTGAGCCACACACACTCAGCTTCACAACTAGAAGTGGCCACAGTAGGTTGCTTCTTGCTCAACCAAGATATGCATGAGCTACCGGAGCATGAAACAAAAACCACTTGTGGACACTCTTATGTCATAGCAACCAGCCCAATCTGAGTCCGAAAAAGCATGTAAATCTGGCGGCAACGATCCCCCCTTGGGATAAAACAACCCAAGATGTATGGTGCCACTCAAGTAGCGAAAGATACGTTTAACTATTTTCCAATGCTGAGACCCTGGGCTATGCATAAACCTGCTCACCTGTGAGACTGCAAACTGAATGTCTGGCCTCGTAATGCATACATAAATGAGGCAACCAACAGTTGTCTGATAGAGTGTGACATCAAAGTGATCTCCAGCATCATGAAGACTCAACTTCAAACCTGTCTCCATTGGAGTAGCAGTAGGCTTACAGTCTTCAAGGCCAAATCTCCACAACAATGTCTCAATATACTTTGTCTGACACAAAGCAATACCTCCATCACACTGCTTAAATTGTATCCCCAAATAATGATGCAAATGCCTCAAATCTGACATCTCAAAAGAGGCATTCAAATCAGCCTTAAAATCAGCAATATGACTCTCATTTGGTCCTGTGAGCAGCATGTCATCGACATAGAGAGCAATGATTAGATGTACATCATCCACATGTTTAGCATACAAAGTGCTTTCTGTTGGACTATTCTGAAAACCATGTGCAGTCAAATATGCATGTATCTTTTCATACCAAGCTCGTGGAAAGTTGCTTTAAACCATACAAAGCCTTTTTCAACTTGCACACTTTGTTTTCTTGCCCTCTTTGAGAACAAAACCACGAGGCTGCGATACATACGCCTCCTCATGCAAATCTCCATTCAAGAACACAGTCTTTATGCCCAACTGATGTACATTCCAACCATTATGAGCTGCCAATGCACAAATGCTACGAATGGTAGTCATACGACAAGTGGGACCAAAGGTCTCATCAAAATCAATGCCCTTTTCTTGAGCATAACCCTTTGCAACAAGTCTAGCCTTATGGCGATCAACACTGCCATCTGGCTTTCGTTTCAACTTAAAAACCCACTTACATCCAACAAGTCTAGCCTTATAGCGATCAACACTACCATCTGGATTTCGTTTCAACTTAAAAACCCACTTACATCCAATGGCCTTTTTACCAATAGGCAAATCACACAAAGACCATGTACCATTCTTCATTATAGCATCATATTCACTTTGCATTGTAGCCAACCAATTTTTTGATTTTTGTGCCTCATCACAAATGAAAGAGGTTCTTCCTCTTCACACATACTAGACACAGCCAAAGCATAACAATCTGATGCATAAGAGGCATGCTGAAAACCTGAACGAGTACGACTAGACATAGGTGCATCAATTTTACTATCACGCAAGGTTTGCACAAGCCATTTAGGCATACCTCTAGCCTGCTCATTTTCAGCCCCCCGAAAAAACTTCCTTTGTCCGGAAAGCACGGGCGATTCCACCAGGATAACTTTTCCCTAACGTAGTCAAAAGCCTTAACTAACTGAACTGATCTGACTGAACTTGTAAGTTCCATAGTCAGATCAAGGGACAGATTGCACTTGGATCATAGAGACCAACGCTTTTTTCCTCTCGAGAGGCACAGCCGTTGATTCTTTTTCCATAGAACAATTTTTGTCCGGGATTTACTTCATCTATCGAACTAAACAAAAATTGAGTCTCGATTTACGGATCCATCAATCCAGCCTAACCCCATCCAGTCCCATCGGTTAGCCAACCGCGCCCAACCACTGTAAAGATGGGATCCAATTAGGAATTTGGTTAGGTTTTGTCCCGGGTACCAGGGAAAAGAGTTCCCAGGCTCCCCAGCCAGATATTCATGCAAATTTAACACCAGTCATGCCACTTACACACCCAATATGAAATTGCCTTTTTCATAGATTTAGCCATCTTTAAAACAATCATTTTATGAAACCATAGTATCACTGATCACAATCCTCCAAAAATATCCGGTTGAATCTTACTTTCCAATCATTCCTTCATCGGAGTATCTATGGCATCATTGGCAACCAAAACGCTCACCACCTGTCCACTCAGGGACCTTTTCAATAGTTCCTAGCTCATAGTACCCGGCAATATAATCACTTATAAAAATCAAGATGGAATCTCTGTTGAAGATCAGCAAGATCAACCAACAGATCCATATAAAAGAGCCATGGACTCATCCGTTGAGGACCAGCAAGGTCAATCAACCAGATCCATGCCCGGTTTCAGAAAACAACTCTTACTCCTTGTTCCAATATCTTCCTCAACGCACGTGTGGGTATCTTCGGCGACCCAGAGCCCGAGCACCGTATGGTCAGTACCCTCTAGGATCCTTTGCAGGTCACCTAGCGCTTCACTCATAGGCCGCTTCCTTGGTCCCTCATCCATCATACCACCGGAAGCTCACCATTTAAATCGAACCGAGGTTGGTCAAGACCTCGGTCGACCTTGCTATGCGAGACGTCCTCCATTGACTCTCTGTCAGTAGTTGCAACTTTATCAGTTAGGTCTCCACGACCTTAATCACAAGATGGTCAAAATGCTTCCCCAGCATTCTTGAAATAAAACAGTCATTTACAAACAGGTCACAAATACAGTTTCTATATTGAACTCTCATCTTTCCACATTATCCCTCATCAGTCCACATTACTTATTCCACATTCCATTCATATGTGTACTCATTCTCATCCAATCACATCATTTTCCATCTCATCACCCCACAGATTCATTCACATCACATAATATAAATTCACATCCCAATTCACATGTCATCACATCTCATCCATTCACTCATATCGACGACACATCATTTCACATACACATTCGCATTCATTATTCTACATACACATCCACATTCGTACATCCACATCATACATCCAATTCCACATTCACATTCTTACATCCACATTCACATTCATACATCCACATCCACATCTCATTCACACATCCACATCCACATTCATACATTCACATCTCATTCGCACATCCACATCCACATTCATACATGCACATCCACATCTCATTTGCACATCCACATCCACATTCACATTCATACATCCACATCCACATTCATACATCCGTATCCACATCTCATTCGTACATCTACATCCATATTCACATTCATACATCCATATCCACATTCACATTCATACATCCATTTTCACATCCTCATTCATACATCCATATCCATATTCCACATTCATACATCCACATTCACATTCATACATCCACATCCACATCTCATTCGTACATCCACATCCACATTCACATTCATACATCCACATCCACATCCTCATTCGCACATCCAAATCCACATTCACATTCATACATCCATTTCCACATCCACATCCATATCTACATCCATACATCCATTTTCACATCCACATTCATACATTCACATCCATATCTACATCCATACTTCGTTCATTTTCATATAACTGATTCATTTCACATCGTCATATCCATTTATAAAATACAAGAGAATTCTTATTTTTGATATAAGATTTCTTTACGTATCTATTTATGCATAAATTCCATTTTAAGTAGAATAACACTTTTGAAATAAAAATCAATCTTTTATGCATCTTCCTGTGCATAAATTCATTTTAAATGAAAATGACACTTTTGAATTAAAATTCAATCTTTTATGCTTCTTCTTATGCATAAAATCAAAATAACTCTTTTGAACTAAAAATAGATTTCTTTATGTATCTTTCTATGCATAAAATCAAAATTGATGAAAATAACTCTTTTGAACTAAAAATAGATTTCTTTATGCATCTTTCTATGCATAAAATCAAAATTGATGAGAGTAACACTTTTGGATTAAAATAAATTCTTTATGCATCTTTCCATGCATAAATCCAATTTAGTAGGAATTACGCTTTTAGAATAAATGAATTTCTTTTATGCATCTAATTTATGCATAAAATCATTTATGATAAAAATCACACTTTTAATATAAAAAATATCTTTTATGCATATGTTTATGCATACAAATTATTTATGATGAAAATCATAATTTTAATATAAAAATTATATCTTTTATGCATATGTTTATGCATACAAATCATTTATGATGAAAATCACACTTTTAATATAAAAATTATATCTTTTATGCATATGTTTATGCATACAAATCATTTATGAGATGAAAATCACACTTTTAATATAAAAATATCTTTTATGCATATGTTTATGCATACAAATCATTTATGATGAAAGTAACACTTTTATAATAAAAAAATATTCTTTTATGCATAGAAATCAATAATGATAAAAGTAACACTTTTGTAAATAAAAAATATTCTTTTATGCATACTTTTATGCATAAAAATCAATATGATGAAAGTAACTCTTTTTGTAATAAAAATTATAATTTTATGCATTATTTTATGCATAAAAATCCATAATGAAAAGAGTGACACTTTCATAATAAAAAAATTATCAATAAGCATCTTTCATAGAATTTAATTCTATTGAAAATCATTCTTTTATAAAAATTAATCATTATGCATCTTTCTATGTATGAATGAAAATGACACTTTTAGAATACTCTAACGATGGGGATTACTCTTTTTGATTAATAAAAGATGAAATTTACTTCACAAATTTTTAAAAATTTTTCCATAACCTCCTTTGTATGGCTGACCATTTTTTAATTTTTAATTCACTAAAATTAATTAGTTCACCAAGAGTATTTAAATCATTCTAGTGTAAACATTTTCTACTTATTTAAGAGAAACATTATGAAAAACTTGATTTTATCCAATAATCAATCATCTAGGATAAAGAATGTTTGGATTTACTAAAGAAGAGAGGGGAATGCCTTTTTTCAATGAGACATAACATCATTTGATTTTAGAGAAGACAAAAATCATAAAAAACCATAAAAGAAATAGAAAAGAGAAGAATCTCCAACTTACATAGATAATTTGAGAGCTTTCGTTTGGCTTGATGGTTTGAGGGTTCTACTCTTGTTTGAAAACAAGAGTAGCCACCAATCTTTTAGAAGAGGGAAGGTCAAAAACTAATGAATTATGAGTAAAATTCATTGTTTTTGGCACTTGGGAGAGGCAGGCTGACAGTGCAAAAACACTATTGAGTTTCAACACTTGGGAGAGGCAGGCTAACAGTGCAAAAACACTATTGAGTTTCAACAAAGAGGAAGGCTTCTATTTATATGAAAAAGTGAGCTTCTAACCAAGCAAACTGATTCTAGAATTTTTCGGATCAGTTTGGTCAAATTTTGACCATTTTTAGGCCAGTTTTGCTCACTTTTTGGATCTAGTTAAAACAGGAGAGAGGAGAGAGAAAAATATCTCATTATTTGGGAGTTTAAAACTCATTCAAGCATGTGAAATAGGCGCATCCTTCATGAGGGAAATTTCCCCATACTTAGGTGTCAAAAATGCATCATTTCATCTAAATATCTTTCTTTTTTAACTATTAACCTTATCCTTAGTCAACTCTTCATCTTATGTGAGTATTTACTCATTTTTGGGAGATTTTTCTTTTATTCTTCTATTTATCTCTCCCTACATTTGGATGAATCTTATTGGTCCATAGGAACCTTAATTTAAAATTTTGAAAAAAATCTTCACCCCCAGGATAATGCCTCTTGAACAGATTATACTTAATTTCTAATGCACCTTCTGAAAATCTTTTTGAACTTCTGTTTTAGGGGAACCTATTTTAATAAGATGAGATATTTTTCTATCCTTCAACGCAAGTCGCCCCACCTCTTTTGCATTGCCACAGACTGTCGTGGGGCTGCTGGTCTTCACACCCCCACCCCCACACACAGTATTGCGTTTCAGGTCTTCGTCCCACCCCCCCCTTACACACAGTATAGAGGGGACAGTTCTCTCTACGAAACGAATTTGATTCGTAGATAAGCTTAACGAAAAAAAACGAGATGCTTACCTCCAATTTGCTTGCTGTGTGTGACGGGGGGGGAGAGAGAGAGAGAGAGAGAGAGAGAGAGAGAGAGAGTTCTTCCCTTCCAAATGTCTTGGCCGCCTCCCTCCACACACTCCATTGTGGAGATAAGGGTGAGAAGATGAATAGTCGAAAACCACTCAGTGGGCTCCGGTCCCCCGGTCACGCGTGGACCCTGACGACCCCATCGAACCACGCTCTGATACCAGTGTTAGATATCCGTAACGCCGCTACGGGCGTTACCACAAGAGGAGACGGCCTCTGGCTCACCACCTAGCCATAGAGGAAGAATGAGAATTGCCCCTCATCCCCCAGACTATATAGTGTGTGGCCTGCCGTCCACACTAGCCTGGCCGCCCATGACTCCGCATGGGCGTCCTCTCCCACTGAACCCCGGACATGGCCATCCGGTCTGCCCGCCGTCGGTCACAAGCATTACAGCCTATGTGACAGCACACAACACACAATGTATCCTCCTAAAGAGGAAAAAAGTACCCCGGCGGTCCTAAGTGTGTTCACACACATCACTGCCTATATATATGGCATCAAATATCATGTGCTATGTTTTAATGCATTTCCCAAGGTTTGATTAAATTTTATTTTTAAGCATTTTTTTAATCTCCTATTTTTAGTGTTTGTGATAGGTGGTACTACATGCAACTCTCTGCTATCTTGAATGTTCACAAGACTCTCTCTCTCTCTCTCTCTCTCTCTCTCTCTCTCTCTCTATGTTCAAATAGAGCTCAATCATGTGATGTCCTCTCTATTCAATCATGTTAACCAAAAAGTTCTACTTGATGAGGAGTATTTGAGGAAATCTATGGCTTGAGACTACTTGAAATGAGTTTGAAAATAGAAAATGGGAAATAAACAAGCTCTAAAGTTTAAGTAGTTAGTTTTTGAAATTTTCAATAGGAAACTTTTCTTCTCTTTCAAATGGACAAGCTCTAGCCTAAATTTTCTCCATTTTTGTGACTAGTGAGTTGAGGGTGTTGGATGAGACTTTTCAAAGGTTTATATGGAGTGAAAGACCCAATTTAGGCAAAGCTAAGAATATTTTGAATTAGATGGAGAATTAATTTTTTTGGCACCTTACCTTATTGATTATATTTCTAGCCTTTAATTTTATTTTTTATTTTTTTAAGTTGAGAATGGTGAAAAACCTATGTTTGTATTTAACCCCACGGAATCCAATCACAACATGACCTTTTTCCCTTAAAAGGACAAAAAGTGTATTTAGAATTTAATGTGTATTTAAATGGGTGATGGCCCTAAAGTACTCGATTGATGGGATGATGGATTGGTACCAATCCAATATACCTTTCATAAGGCTATATTATTTGCTATTAAAAATGTCACTACTATTAAGCAAGAGAATCCCACATGATGTAAGGTGGACCACACACAAGACGAGAAAGTAGGTTCTATTGTGCAACATGGTATCCTCAAATTTGACTTGGAATTGGGGACTACCGTTAGGTTGATGGTATTGTGTTGGAGCAAGGTGCGCCATAGGTTGCTAAAGCTTAGCCACCCAGAAGGCAAATAGAGTAACATCCTCTGCACTCTCTAATTCTAAGATTCCATAGCACCTAGGAGGAGCACACATGAAAATGGATCTACCTATCCAACCTAAGAGAGTTAAACCTCCAACTCCACTATATCCCCAAACTCATACCACCAAGGGAAAGAAGTGTGTCACCCCTTTACCATGACTATCACTTGTTGCCCCCTTTTCCTCGTTGTTACAACACACATGGCTACCTAAGTGAGATAGAGCAAGTGCCTTGTGGAATCAATCTCGTCTCATTGTCTACATATGCGCATTTTGCCAAACTCAAGAAATTTATTACTTTAGGTTATCCTTTGAGAAAAGAGGAATATATTAAAGCATTTTCCTTGTGTCTATTACTTTAGGATATCCTTTGAAAAAGAGGAAGCATTTTCCTTTCCTTAGGGCCTTTCAATTTTTCTTTCCTGTCTTTAGGATATACTTTCACTTTTCCTTTCTTTAGGGAGGTTTTTTTTTTTGGGGGGGACTTCCTAATTTACATACGGCGGCAAAGGTGACACGTAGAAAGAAGGGTTGAGGAGATATGAGACCAAGGTAGAGCAATCAAAAGAGGGAGGGGGGAGATTCTAAGCCTGAGGAAGTCTGTTATGGTGGGGGGCGGGTAGTAGGAGTGGAGCAAAAGAGGCTTGGGACTCGGGAGAGCTCGTGCTTACAAGTGCGAAAAAGACAAGGTGCCAAAAGGCGCTTCATCACACAAAAGCTTCACAAGAGAAGAGTGCCCACACAAACTCCACACGTGTGAAGAGAATTGGGCAACCACGGGCCACTATCATAGTAGGTACAAGGCCGGCACCCCACAACAAACACAAGCATATTGTGGAGAACAGATACGAAAGGATAGGCTGCACGAATTCTACTCTTCTTTTTTGTGTGTTGGTGGCATAGTTTTGTGGTGGTTGGTAGTAGCTATGGCCATTGGTTGAGACCTGCAAAAGGGCTCTTGGCGCAGGTGGGGGCTAGAGGCTAGGACAGTCCACATAGCTTGCTCAATTATTAGAGCTTGCTGTGGTAAGCTACTAAGCAGTGCGTGTCTCTATTTATACACGCAAGAACCCACACACCTAGCTCAGTATAGTGAGACCAAGCTTCCTCTTCTTCTCACACACCCTTCGTGTTTTCTCATCTTCTTAGCTTCTCTTCCCTCACCATGTTGGCAGGCAAGGCTGCCCTTGGAGAAACTGACATGCCTGTTGTCATGCAAGAGCATGCCATGATGTGTGCTAGCAGGGCCTCAGAACTCCACGATGTAAGCGACTGTCAAAGCATTGCTGCCCACATGAAGAAGGTGAGACTGCATGCAAGGCTGTGTTCTTTGTGAAAGCCTGGGTAGTCTTGAATGCCGCTACCTCGGACTCATGGTGTACATTAATAAGTACTTTGTGCTTCTGGTTTATCATCAAATATATCTTTAATCAAATATATATGATTGCAGGAGTTTGACAAAAGCTATGGCCCTGGCTGGCAGTGTGTGGTGGGCACTAATTTTGGGTCCTACGTGACCCATGCCCGTGGAAATTTCATCTACTTTGGCCTGGGAAGGCTAGCTTTCTTGCTCTTCAAGGGGGCACCTGCCTAACATCTTTCACTTTTCTTTGCAATTACATTAGCCAACGGTGCAAATTTTTTCACTTGCGGGAGACCCATGCACCCACAACCTGATGAGATGTATCAGCTCCTCGTGTCAAGAAGGTTCTTTTCTGTGTGTGTTCATACACACATTCCTTGTATCATTAAGAAGCTGAAAAGAAAACCCGTCCCCTCCTGTTTGTACATTTCTAAGTGCCCAAGATCGAGACATGTAAGCTTGATTTTCTCCCTATACATGTCATGCAATTTAATGCAACCTGGCCTCATTTCCCTTCTTTTGTCTCAATTCTCTTTTTAGTTTTGTTTCCGGAGAGAGGGAGAGAAAGAGAGAGAGAGATCATTAAATCATGCAAATAAGGATCAGAAGTTAAAACTGGTAGTCACAATGGACTCCTCTCCCACCTTCTGCTAGTGTGACAATACGCTTACTAGTTTAAATAAGTGTCCACATGCATATACCTTTTACGTAGTGTTTGGAATCGAAAATGAGTTAGTATCAAATGGATAGCATGTTACAAGTATTTGTCAAAGCTCAAGCTGTTTATGCTACATCCGTGAGAGAGGGGCATTGAAAACCTGCTAAATATACCCATTGATCAAAGCTGTGCAATTAGTGCAAGTGTTTTTCAAAGACTCAAATCATATGCTGCAGAAGGAACCGAAGGAGTCTTGGTAGTTACAGAATCTTGTAGGTGCAGGCCACATGTGAGCACAAACAGTGCACGTGTGGGGCTTCCATCAGCACACGCATGAGAACAGCATCAGGCTGTACATGTGAACAGAACCTAAGGACGTGTGTGGAGTGAGGTTCCTTCAAAATACAAGGAATTCGTTATTTGAATTTAGGACTTGAACCTCTTGCAGAACCTAACCCCTTTGTCAGCCAATTCCCAGCCAGTCTAAAGCTATCATGTCTATAGATATTGCTCATTCCATTTGGAATGGATAGCATAAGATTTCACTGTCTTCCTTCACTAGCATCGCATAAATCTCTCCATACAATGGTGTGATCAGGTCCTTTTGTAAATGTTGCTGGCCCACTCCCAGCTGCTCAATTGCTCCTTTACAGCAAACTTGCTCCTGCTTTATGGGTACCACATAGGCAACCCTACTGCAAGGGATTTTTTTGCATAGCCCAAACATGGCCTGCAATCTCTACAATACTCTTGCTTGCTTGCTTCATGACCTTTTTTCCCACACTTTAGTTGCCTGCAATTTCTGCTACGGCTATCTCTATTCACTATAGTTGTAACCTCGTTATTGCTTGATGCCTCTGAAATTTTTCCACCTCAGAACATTTTCACCTATAGTTAGTCTCACACATCTAGTGCACAAGCAATTATTGTACAGACCCCGGCTTAAATCACCTTGATTTTGCATGTATCTGTACAACGACCTGTTTCAACATCTTGATGCTTGAAAAACCTCTTGAGCCATACAAGCAATCAAAACTAGAATGTAGCCTGCTCCAAATATTCAAGCTTAGCCCTTCTTACCTCATTTAAACAACTGATTATAAAACCTAGATGGGCTCTTCTTTGTTAAGAAAGAAAGGATCTTGCAACTGAAAATAGTACTTCGAAGCTGCAAGATCAAAACATTTGCAGCACAACACATGTCATGTGCCATGAGGACATGCTAAACCTAATTTTGTGCAAGTTTTGGGTTAGTCCTAAGCTCTATCCCCCATTGTGAGCCCTGACCAAAGCCAGTCACCATCAGGCTATGTTACATGCACACAGTGAAAGCCCACTATGTATCTCTAGCATCAACAAAACATGTTTGAGAACGCTGCCAAATTTGAATGTTTTATGGCACATTTGAGAGCTACTTAAGCTGTGGGTAAGTCCAGGCAGTTTTCTGTGCACAAGCTGTAACTATTTGGCTTTCCTAGCACTATTCACATGATGGAACCCTTGCCAGGACACTATACTATTGCAAGAAGGCATCGGGAAAACATCAGTTTTGGCCAAAAAGCAAAGAAAAGCAATAAGTCAAACTGAGTTGACCGCGAGCCAGGAACATCACTGGCAAGGGGGGATTGAGCAAGACCGAAAAGCAAATGCTACTTTTTCAAAAAGCAACTCTAGGGCCAAAAAGCAAGACCCTAAAGTTGGAAAAGCAAAGCATTTGGGAAAAAACTAGGGCCTTAATTGAATAGTATTTTATTGTAAACAGTGAAAAAGAGGAAAGCAAAGCAAAAAGTAAAACAAAAGCATGGCTAGCTTTTGGGCAAAAAGCAGGACTTCAAGTATAAAACTAGCATGAACCTCTCTTCATCATCATCAAAGCATGGAGTTTTTCAACGTCGTCTGCTACTAATCAGAACACTGACTGCTCCCTGTGCCACCTCATCACCAACCAGCCGTACGCTGTACAGATCCGTCCAATCATACAGAACTATACGGCACTTCTTGTTTTACGCCGACTGGCTGCTGCTGCTAGCATACTACTAGTGGCCTACGCCGAATGTCTACTGCTGCTGGCATACCACTACCTGCGCTGACTATCTGCTGCCGCATCGCTATTCTGCGCTGAATAGGCGGGTGCCGTGCGATCGAGGTTTTCTGCGGCGCATCAGGAGCACAAATCAATTGGCACAAGTCGTGTTGTTTTTGGGTTGACTCAGCACCCGCCCCGACTTGGTGACCAGTTCAAGATTTCCGGTGGATCCCGAGGGGCACTCCAATTCGATACCTCGGTTGCCAGGTTAGCATTCATATCTCTCCCGAGCAGCGACTCCCCCGCTTCTTCTGAGTATTCAGAAGAAGCTTCTATATTGGAGCTCAACAAGGCTCTCCCTAGCACGCAGGGTGGTGGTGGCGAACCAAGTACTTCTTGCCACCATGTGGTACATCACTTCGTGGTGCTGGACTTTTTCTTGAGCATGTATTGGCCACAGGTATAACAATTGATCCGGAATTTCTTATGGACCGGAAGTGATGGGAGGCCAGCCAAGGCCAAGGTGGCATGGAGAGTGATTATTCAGTCATGTCGCGGGGCGGGGGGGGGGGGGGGGGGGGGCGGGCTGGGCCTCATTGACCCGGCTATTCAAAGTTGCGCCATGCTAGGCAAGTTGATTGTTAGAGGCCTCCTTCCCGGTGGTGAGCCCTGAAAGGATTTCCTATTAGCCCGCACTCCAAGTCTTTGAAGCCCTTGGTTGCATAGTACCAAATGGATCTTCACAGAGATGCGAGCCCACGGTTTTAGCCTGGCTTTTGAGGACAGATTTGCAACCAGTCTACTTCGTGCTTGGGAGCACCTTAGGCCTGCCCTTAGACAGATAGCTCCAGTTGCCTCAGAGGAGCGGCTACGACAACCTTTGGTCTGGAACCCCTAATCAGGTTATCGAGTGGCCACATGCTAGGGCCCGACCATGTGAAGAAACAGTACTTTTTCCAACCCTAAAAAAGGGACTTTCTGGATATTTTATATTTTATTTTTGGGGTTTTTTGTCTTGGCTACTGGCCTACACCTTTATGGTGACCGACCAGCACCCCCCCTTTACTATATATAGCATTGCCTATACCTCATCATGCATGTACCACTTCATCGCCATATCAGGTACCGCCTACAGCAGGGGCTCACATCAGCGTTTTCCTCTGCTAGTCCAGGCCGCCTTCTGCAGGGCTCACATCAGCCTTACATCAGGCTGTTTTTGGCGCTTACATCAGGCTTTCTTCTGCACCATATCTGCGTTTTACTTCTGCATTTGTCAGCGCCTACATCAGCTTACATCTGCGTTTTGGTTCAGCAGACATCGGCGCTTTGCTTCAGCAGACATCTGCGTTTTGCTGCAACATACATCAGCGCTATACATCAGGGCTCACATCCATGCTTACCTTCAGCATATCTTGTGCATTTTGCCACAGCCCTTGGGACAACAGCCCTCTCTGCTACACATGGGACGGCAGCCCTCTGCTACATCGGGACATCGCCCTCTCTGCTTCAGGTACGCAGCACCCGTGTCACCAAAGCTTGCACCACTCGGGATGGCAGCCCTCTCTGCTTCAGATATGCAGCACCCGTGTCATTAGAGACTGCACCACCATCGTTGTCATATCGAAGTTACCTTTTTCCGCTGCCACTATCACCTCGGAGTGCTTTGCCTCACATGGACACCAGCCTTCATCATCGACCGTGCTTCAGCTCCGACATCTTCTCTGCTTCAGCACTGATCTTCTTTCTGCTCAGAGTCACCTCTCATATGAGGGCTCTTGTACATATTTGCACTCACCCTTTTATATATATTCACTCACATATTTCATGTTGTGTGGTTTTGCTCTGATCTCCCGTATATTTGGTCCTTCCGTCCTTTTGCCCTCACATGGTATCAGAGCAATCGTGAGCAAAGGGATTGAAGACCTTGAGAGCACACATCATGGATCGTCTACCCGCACTCCTTGAGGACCGATTCTTCTCACCAGAAGATGCTTCTCCAAACTCTGATCTGGACCACATAGAGAAAGGGATTTCTTACTCAGTGGAGAATCCTGTTCAAGATCATACTTTGGGAGATGATCAACCGATGTACATCAACTCATCCTCACCACCTTTGCCATCACAATCGCCTTCTCTGACTTTATCAGATTTTGTTTCCAGAGGGGGATACATTCCTTATGCCATTGTGTTTGTGTGGGACCCTGGCATCCATTATCTTCTTTCATCTTCTCTCATGGTCCCCTTTTTGGCTTGAGGGGGTGCGAAGAAACAACACTTTTTCCAGCCCTAAAAGGGACTTTCTGGATATTCATATTTTATTTTGGGGTTTTTTGTCTTGGCTGCTAGCCTACACCTTTATGGTGACCAACCAGCACCCCCCCTTCACTATATATAGCATTGCCTATACCTCATCCTGCATGTACCACTTCATCGCCATATCAGGTACCATCTGGCTGCCTACAGTAGGGGCTCACATCAGCGTATTCCTCTGCTAGTCTAGGCCGCCTTCTGCAGGGCTCACATCAGCCTTACATCAGGCTGTTTTGGTGCTTACATCAGGCTTACTTCTGCACCATATCTGCGTTTTACTTCTGCATTTGTCAGCGCCTACATCAGCGCATACATCAGCGGTTATACATCAACTTACATCTGCGTTTTGGTTCAGCAGACATCAGCACTTTGCTTCAGCAGCATCTGCGTTTCGCTGCAGCATACATCCGGGCTATACATCAGCCCACATTTGCGCTTACATCACGCTTATGTCAGGACTTATATCAGCATGTATCTCAGCCTTACATCAGCGCATACATCAGGGCTCACATCCGTGCTTACCTTCAGCATATCTTGTGCGTTTTGCCACAGCCCTTGGGACAGCAGCCCTCTCTGCTACATTCGGGACGGCAGCCCTCTCTGCTACACTCGGGACAGCAACCCTCTCTGCTGCTTCGGGACGGCAGCCCTCTCTGCTACACATTGGGACAGCAGCCCTCTGCTACATTGGGACGGCAGCACTCTTTGCTTCAAGTATGCAGCACCCGTGTCACCAGAGCTTGCACTACTCGGGGCGGCAGCCCTCTCTACTTTAGGTACGCACCCGTGTCATTAGAGACTGCACCATTATCATCGTCATCGACGTTACCTTTTTCTGCTGCCACTATCACCTTGGAGTGCTTTGCCTCACATCGACGTGAGCCTTCCTTTGGCCGGCACCTTAAGCTTTCCACCTACAAGGATATTTCTTTAGATTCGATCACTTTTCCAAAGACTGAGATTATTACCCTCAATCCAGAGACTACCCTTAATCCAGAGACTACTATTAATCCGGAGACCAAGATTATTACTCCTAATCCAGAGACTACTATTGGTAACAGTTCTGAGACAGAGAATACCGCTCAATTACGTGTCGATTTAAAGACTGAGGCGTCATCGACCGTGCTTCAGCTCCGACGTCTTCTCTGCTTCAGCACTGGTCTTCTTTCTGCTCAGAGTCACCTCTCATATGAGGGCTCTTGTACATATCTGCACTCACCCTTTTATATATATTCACTCACATATTTCATGCTGTATGGTTTTGCTCTGATCTCTCGTATATCTGGTCCTTCCGTCCTTTTGCCCTCACATGGTATTAGAGCAATCGTGAGCAAAGGGATTGAAGACCTCGAGAGCACACAGCATGGATCGTCTACCGGCACTCCTGGAGGACCGATTCTTCTCACCAGAAGATGCTTCTCCAAACTCTGATTTGGACCACATAGGGAATGAGAGAATCCTGTTCAAGATCATACTTTGGGAGACGATCAACCGACGTACATCAACTCATCCTCACCACCTTTGCCATCACAATCACCCTCTCTGACTTTATCAGATTTTGTTTCCAGAGGGGGGATACATTCCTTTTGCCATTGTGTTTGTGTGGGACCCTGGCATCCATTATCTTCTTTCATGGTCCCCTTTTTGGCTTGAGAGGGGGTGTGAAGAAACAACACTTTTTCCAGCCCTAAAAAGGGACTTTCTGGATATTTTATATTTTATTTTTGGGGTTTTTTATCTTGGCTATTGGCCTACACCTTTATGATGACCGACCAGCACCCCCCCTTCACTATATATAGCATTGCCTATACCTCATCATGCATGTACCACTTCATCGCCATATCAGGTACCATCTGGCCGCCTACAGCAAGGGCTCACATCAAGATTTTAGCCCGCACTCCGAGTCTTGGGAGCCCTTGGCTACAGAGTACCAGATGGATCTTCAGAGAGATGTGAGCCCATGGTTTTAGCCTAGCTTTTGATTCCAGATTTGCAACCAATCTACTTCTTGCTTGGGAGCACCTTAGGCCTGCCCTCAGACAAATAGCTCCAGTTGCCTCAGAGGAGCGGCTACAATCTAGAACCCTGATCGGGTTACCCAGTTGCCACATGCTAGGGTCCTGACCACATGTTTCTTGGGATGCCTTGAGCATGGGACCAACTAGGTCTCTTGGAGATTGGATTGCCCACAGGCAGTTACCCCCAAAGGAGGAGGAGAGAAGCCTGACTCAGGCTTTAGCTATCCCTCAAGAGTGGCTAACTCCCCAGACCCGACCCCCCAATGTGACTAGGCGTGTTACTTCGGATTGGGCTACTGATCTACTTTTGAATATCGTATACTTCATCTACACTTATCACTTGTGTACCTTGTTTACAAGCTTGGGGTATGTTGGATTTGGTACTAGCCTGGTGAGAGATCTTGTGGGCCATCCACGTGGTGTGCTCAAGCAACAAGATCTCGTGCCTTGACATCGACTACGATATTGGTTTCTACATCGGCATATTTGTTTGCTTTTGTATTCATTGATGTATTGATCCTGGCTTGTGCGCCCATGGATTGTTCTTGAATAAATTCCTGAAAGACAGTCGGTCGGGCCTATTCCCCGCTCAGTGTGTGTCCTGTGCAAATTTCTCTAAACCCTACTCTCCTCCCTCTCTCTATCTTCTCTCTATATCTTTCTATCGCTTGGCACCGTGGTGGAATCTGTCATAGCACGCCCCGTTTGGTTTACACAAGCCCATAGTTGTTTCCATATAGCGTACAACACCATATTACTGTACGGACTCGTACTGACTTTTCCAATATATATATATATATATATATATATATATATATATATATACATTTTTCAAAAAAATCTCCCCAAAAAAAGTAAAATTTTTGGGAGATAATGATCTTGTTTTTGCTTGTCTATGGCTGTTTGAGCTTCCTCTGTACTATGATGCTTTTTCCCTTTTTAAAATACTCCATATCTCGAATTGGAAATACCTAAGTTTATAAGTTTTTTTTTAACACCGTATTTTAACGTACGTTAGAATTTTTTTTTTAATAATCCCGTACGGTATTGCATCGTATGAATCGTGCGGTATCGTAACTGGCAACTATGCACGAGCCCCCCACAGTTATGTGACCCACTTGAAGTTGAGGCGTGCACAGATGTTTGGCAGCTTATTGGACCAAGTGCAGAGCACCGAACATCAGCCTTGGTTCAGATGCAAATGTTCCAAGCACTTCTAAGCTCAGTTGGGGAGGCCGGACAGCGTGGGCAAGTAGCAGGGCAGGTCAGGCAGCACCCGAGGGTTGGGCTGGTCACAGGCTGCTCATGGGCTGGTGGAGCAGGCTGACCAGTAGAAAAGGGGGCCATTTTGCCCAAAAGTAGGCCCAACTCCCAGCCAGGGAGCAGGTTCAAGACCAAGAAAACACCACTGCACTTCAATAGAATAAAGGAAAGAGTCTTGCTACAGACAATTGCCGGGCAAATACATGCCACACTAACTTTAATAATTTCAAAAACTCAGGCCTATGTGTTACAATCTAAAATATCTATTAAATGATCAAGATTAAGCATAAAATTATGAAGTATATTATCTGGCAGTTTGACCTTTTTTAGTATGGGTGCATCGTCATAAGGTCAAGCACAAATAATAGGATGACGGGAAAAAGCACAAGTAATGTAGGCAACTTGACTGTCAAAAATAAAACAACACTCAGATGGGTACAAACCCAAAAAACACATTAAACAGCAAGCTTACAAAATATTGCATTGTTCCACCAGTCCAGGCTGTTACACTAACGAGATCATCTGCTTTAGCTTAGAGGTGAGCCACCTTGAAGGATCAAGGGTGAGGCATGGATATTTTTTTTAAAAAAATTACTCGCGATGAGGAAAACTGTTGGAAGAGAATGACTCAAACACAAGAGCTTGCAGCCAAGGAAGAGCAGAGGAGATAGAGAAGAGTGAGAGTGAGAGAGAACTCACACAATGCTCAAGAATATCTTGATTGTCTTGATGAGGCTCAAGGGAGACCTCGTATTTATAGTGATACAAGGGTATGGGCGGGCGCCCAACTTATGGGGCGCCCGGCGGACCAAATACAAAGAATGCCGTTACAAGGCCCAAATGGGGGCCAAATGTACAAGTAAATATATGGCCGCGAAGCTCTCGAAAAGAGCTACGCGATGATCAAGGTCCGGAGGCGAAACTGGGACTTTATACCCAACAACCTCCCACTTAAAGGGCCAGTGAAGCTCCTCCAAGCTATGTAACTCCCACTCGCTGTAGACACATATCAAGCTGTGCTTTTGGCAAACTTTTGGTGAGAGCATCTGCAGGGTTCTCATGAGTGCCAATCTTGACCAAACTGACCAAGCCATCATCTAGCACCTGTCTGATGAAGTGGTACCGTACATCAATGTGTTTGGTACGAGCATGAAACATGGCATTCTTAGCCAGGTATATGGCACTCTGGCTATCACAACCAAGGATCGGAGCCCTCTCTGGCAATCCAAACTCTGTGACAAGGCGTGCTAACCAAATGGCCTCCTTAGAAGCCTCTGTGACGGAGATGTACTCGGCCTCAGTAGTAGAAAGTGCTACTATCCTCTGGAGTCTAGAGCACCAAGAAACAGCACCACTTGCAAGAGTATAGATGTACCCACTAGTAGACTTGCGGGTATCAGAATCACCTGCCATGTCTGAATCACAATAACCCTGCACCTCAAGTGGACCTTTACCATACATAAGGCATTTCTTCTGTGTCCCCTTCAAGTACCTCAAAATAGACTTTATAGCATCCCAATGTGCTTTGCCCGGGTTGGACATAAAACGACTGACTACTCCCACTGAATGAGCAATGTTTGGCCGTGTAGCAACCATAGCATACATAAGAGATCCACAAGCAGAAGCATAAGGGATCCCACGCATAGTACTGGCTGCATCATCATCTTTTGGGCAATCATCCTTGGATAGTTTAACATAGGGCTGCAATGGAGCACCCAAAGGCTTAGAATCAGCCATGTTAAATCTATCAAGGACTTTCTGGATATACTTCTCTTGCGAGAGGAAAAGCAACTTCTGTGCTCTGTCCCGTCTAATCCGAAGACCCAAAATATGTTCAGCTGAACCCAAGTCCTTCATAGCAAAAGCTGACTTCAGCTGGTCCTTAAGAGCTTCCAAAACGCTCTTATTCTTCCCGGCAAGAAGCATGTCATCAACATACAGCACAAGTATCACTGGGCTGCCATCTGCATCAGTTTTAGTATACAAACAATGATCTGCATGGCTACGATTAAACTTCTGGTTAAGCATGAAAGCATCAAACTTTTTGTACCACTGCCTCGGGGCTTGTTTCAGCCCATAGAGACTACGCTTCAGCTTACAAACCAGATTTTCTTTGCCCGGAATGACAAAGCCTTCAGGCTGCTTCATATACAGCTCTTCATCTAAATCACCATGTAAGAAAGCTGTCTTTACATCCATCTGATACAGTTCTAAATCCAAAACAGCAGTGAGAGCAAACAAAACACGAAGGGTGGTCATTTTGACCACAGGAGAGAAGACCTCCTGAAAATCAATCCCTTCCTTCTGAGCATAGCCCTTAGCAACAAGGCGGGCTTTATACTTAGGCTGGCCGTCAACTGTCTTGACTTTGTACACCCACTTGTTAGGAATAGCCTTCCTTCCTTTGGGCAACTCAACCAAATCCCAAGTGTCATTTGCATGTAGAGACTTAATCTCCTCCTGCATAGCATGCTCCCACTTGTTTCGGAGTTCACAAGACTTAGCCTCTTTGAAAGTAAGAGGCTCACCCTCATCTGTAAGCAAAACATGTTGTAAAGAGGGATCAAAACGCTGAGGTTCCCTCCGAAAACGAGTAGACCTCCGTACCCAATGATCATTGGCTGGTTGGGGGTCAATATCGGGAGGAATCATAATTTCAGCATCAAAAGGCTGCGGGTTTTCACGAACAGCCTGATTTTCAGCATATAGGGGTTGCTGCCCTACACCTCCAGGAGCATGAAGCGGCTGTCCAACCTCTTCTGGCTGCTCAAATATCACGGACTCATTATGTTCAGCCCTTTGTGAAGCATCCTGGGGCTCATTTTCAGCATCAATGGGTGGCTGCCCTTGCTGAAATTTGACCTTTTTCTGATCACCATGAGAGGGTAGCCCATCTCACCTTCATCACCGTAGCCAACGAAGGTGCCCTTCTCGGACTTAGCATCAAGCTTGTTCCGGTCTTCCTTGCGGATATGCACATATGCATCACAACCAAACATGCGTAAGTGGTCATATGAGGACGGTTTGCCAGACCAAACCTCCTCAGGGATTCCACCTTTCAAAGCTGTGTGTGGAGATCGATTGCAAACATGAACTGCAGTTTTCAAGGCTTCTCCCCAAAAATCCTGAGAGAGATTAGCTGTGGACAGCATGCATCGAATTCTTTCACACAGTGTACGATTATACCTTTCAGCCACACCATTTGAAGAGGGGCTATAAGGGGGTGTAAGTTCCCTCTTAATGCCATTATCATCACAAAATTTCTGAAATTTAGTACTAACAAACTCACCCCCATTGTCAGTGCGTAAGCATTTAATCTTCACTCCTGTTTGAGTATGAACAAATGCATAAAACTTTTGAAATGCAGCAAAAGCATCATCCTTAGATTTCAACAAAGTGATCCATACTTTTCGTGAGTGATCATCCACAAAAGACACAAAGTACTTTGAACCACCTTTAGATTTAATGGGCATGCTGCATATGTCAGAGTGGACCAAGTCCAACTTTTCAGCCTTGCGAGAGGCACGAGAGGAGTAAGAACTCCTATTCTGTTTCCCATACAAGCAATCATTACAAAAATCAAGCTTGCTTCCTTTTGCATCAAATTTGTTTAAGGAGGACAAAATGGAGAGACCCTTATGGCTCATGTGGCCAAGTCTCTTATGCCAAAGCTCCATGTGGGAGCGTACCTCTGCAAAAGCAATAAACTTACCAGACAAAGCCTGACCATGAAGGCTATATAATGTTCCTTTCTTGCATCCTTTTGAAATCAGCCTTGTGCCTTTGGTCAATTTCCATGTGCCATTTCCAAATATGGCCGTGTATCCCAAGGCATCAAGCTGGCCCACAGACAGGAGACTGGTTTTCAAACCAGGCACATACCTCACATTTGGCAGCACAAACTCACTACCATCCTGCAAAGTCAAATTCACGGTGCCCATACCTTCAATATTGCAAGCATGATCATTCCCCAAGAACACCTTTCCTCGGGAGCCTGCAGTGAAAGTTGCAAAACACTCCTTGATAGGAGTTACATGAAAAGAGGCACCCGTGTCAATAATCCAAGTCTGTGAAAGCACATCAGATTCATACATCAAGGCATGAATAACATCTGGTTCTGTGACATGCAAGTTATGAACATCAAGAGCATTAGCAGAAAAAACACATAGCACATCATCTGAGTCAGACAGTTCCTCTATGACAACACCAGAGGCCACATTGGCCTTGCTCTTGTCCTTTTCGAACTCTTCTGCTTTGCTGGAATTACTCTCTTTTTCCTTCTTTTTGTCATTTGAATGACTGGATTTCTTCTTCCGGTCTTGCTCCATCTTGTAAAACTTGCAATCTGGCTTCTTGTGGCCTTTACGACCACACTGGTAGCATGTAACATCAGATTGCTGGCCCTTGCTCTTGCTTCTACCCTTTGAATTGGTAGTAGTATTTCCCCGCTTGGTCGTCCTCCCTCGTGAGACATTTGCAGAACCGCTAGTCTCTGAGGTCTTCCTCCGGATATCTTCATTGAGAATAGCACCCCTGACTCCATCAAAAGTTAGGTTGGGATTTGTCCCAAGTGACACCACAAGTGTTTCCCAAGAGTCAGGCAAAGTAGTGAGCAAAAAGATAGCTTTCAACTTATCATCAAAAGCAGGCAATCCAGAATCCTGCATCTGATTAAGCACCCCTATGAAAGTAGTAATATGCTCTACTGCATTCTTAGAATCATCAAGTTGCATATTCATGAGTTTCCTGATGAGATGTACCTGGTTCACTGGCGTGGTGATCTCATAGGTGCTTCTCAGCTTCTCCCAAACGGCATAGGCTGTTGTCAGCCCTTTGAGGTCTACAAGAACCTCATCAGCAACAGCCATCTGGAGATAGGCAACGGCCTTTCTGTTCAGGATTCCCCATTCATCATCTGTCATAGCAGTGGGTTTGAACTGCTCAAGTGCAGTATCACATTCCCGCAGATAGAGGATATTCTGAATCCTCACCTTCCAAAGATCAAACCCAGTGCCTGCAAACTTCTTAACTCTAGTAGACCCTTAAGATCACTTGTAGACGCCATGACTTATCAAACTGACACTTCAGAAAGTAAGCAATAGCAAGATGTTATGTACCAGATATGGGTTGAATGTAGGATGCTCGTAGATTGATGAAACAACTTCAAGTGAAGGAGACGGCGGAAGAGTATCACCGAATGTCGATGTAAACCCGAGGGGCAGTATGTTGCTGTCTTTTGAGGGTTGCTCGAAGATCCTGGCTGCTGGAGGCAACGTCGGCTGCTGCTAGTGGCCGTGGGGCTGCTGGCTGCAGCCCGGACTGCTTGTTGGTGGCCTTGGGGCTGCTGGCTGCAGCGTTGGCTGCTGCTGGTGGTCGTGGGGCTGCTGGCTGCAGCCCTAGCTGCTGCTGGTGGTCGTGGGGCTGCTGGCAGCAGCGTTGGCTGCTGCTGATGGCAGCCGTACAGAAGGCAGAGAACAAGGCAGCAAAACGCTGCTGATTGCAGCAGCGCAGCAGCAGAAACGCAGCAAAGGGGGGCAGCAAGGGAGAGGAAAAACGCAGCAGAAGGGCAGCAGGGGTGGAGCAGAAAACGCAGGAGAGGGAAGAGCAAGAAAAACAGCAAAACAGTCTCCTGCGTTAAAAAAAAAGAGAGCAGCACTCTAAAAAAAAACGCACCAGATTGATGATAGAAGGGAGGTGTTTGACGCGAAAAACGCAGACGATCCCGTAGTCAATTGGTGGAAGACACCTCTAACTCCATAGCTTCTGCATACAGCTTCCCTCCATGGCTCTGATACCAGTTGTTGGAAGAGAATGACTCAAACACAAGAGCTTGCAGCCAAGGAAGAGCAGAGGAGATAGAGAAGAGTGAGAGTGAGAGAGAACTCACACAATGCTCAAGAATATCTTGATTGTCTTGATGAGGCTCAAGGGAGACCTCGTATTTATAGTGATACAAGGGTATGGGCGGGCGCCCAACTTATGGGGCGCCCGGCGGACCAAATACAAAGAATGCCGTTACAAGGCCCAAATGGGGGCCAAATGTACAAGTAAATATATGGCCGCGAAGCTCTCGAAAAGAGCTACGCGATGATCAAGGTCCGGAGGCGAAACTCGGACTTTATACCCAACAAAAACACACATACTTTTTCTCTCACCCCTTTTGTGGAGCGAGGGGGAGGGGTGGACTAAGGTTGCCACCTTATCCACCTGGCTATTTTCCCCACTCCCAAGGCATGGAAAATTTTGAAAAGCGAGAGGCAATTCACATTTAAGTTCATCAAAGAAGCTTCAAACGTGCCACCATCCGTCATGGCCCCTATCATGAAACCCCTATGGTCATGCCGCCATGGCTAGGCCCCATCAAGAAATGTATAAGGGTGCAGGAAACAAAAATCACCATCAATAAAATTACAACACTGTTCAAAGTAGAACAATCTTGGATGCCATAGGATGCACAAAAATCACCATCAATAACATTAAAGGAGAACAATGTTGGATGCACAAAGATAAATATATTGCCTAGATCACTTTAAATTACCACCACAAGAGCACGGGGTGGGGAGCGGAGCGGGGCGGGGTGGGGGGAGCCAGTTTTATCATCCATGGGAATGAAGCCAACGTGAGCAACATGCAATCAGCGTGCACGCTGACAGAAAAAAATGTTAAGAATTTCGTACTTTTTAATTAAATCCACCTACTGTAGGCATTTTGTTGAACTTTGCCCCACGCCTGATCTTACCCTAGCATTAACGCTGCTTTACTCAGACCTAGCTAAGGGTTTAAGGTTGGACATACCTAAACCCACCGATACAACATGCTTGAATGACTAAAAGTTGATGAGTTATGCTCAGATCCTTTCAAGCTTGTCAGCTTTGACAATGGGGTTAGCCTTGGCGATGGCCTCGCGAGCAACTTTCTTGTAGTCGAAGGGGCAATCGTGCTTATCGGAGTAACGGTGGAGGGCACAGAAGACGTCGCCACAGCGGCACTTGAAGCCCGTGAGCCCTACCCGTTTACGGCAGGAGTGGCAGCGGTTGGGTTTCTGCGGTGCAGGGGTTATTGATGAAGAGGCCGATGGGGTCGTATCCTGCTGAGAAACCTTAATATCACAAACCCTAGCTTCAGAAACCTTGCTGTCAGAAACCCTAGGTTCAGGAACCTTGCTTTTAGAAACCCTAGCTTGGGAGGAGTCAGCCTCTTTCGCAGAAGTGGTGGAGGCGGATTTGCGAACGGCTTCGCGGTAGCAGCAAGAGCAGAGGTTGTCGTTCTCCGGGGTTCCGAAGAAGCCACAGTTGTTGGCGCAGAGGATGGGGCCTTCAGGAGGACGGCGGCACGCCTCTCGCTGCAATTGCGAGCTCTCCTGAGAGGCCATGGTTTCTTGTAGGAGGAGAGGTGGGGCAGACCTGGTGTCGCCTTGAGTAAAGAAAAGCTACGAAGATGCTGCACGCAGACCGGATCTCCCGCGTATATAAAGAACTATAAACCTTTAACCGACTTTATAAAAGCCACATTTAAAAAACCATCCATAAATAAATCTAGTGTAAAAGAATAAAAGCTTTGCTTTTTTAATGCTTTTATATTTTTACATGTACATAATAGTGAACGTGTACGTAGATTCAATTATAATAATAAAATCTAATCCCACCGAATAAAAGCTTTGTTTTTTAATGCTTTTTTCTTCATGCTTTTATATTTTTACATGTGCATGTAAGCATGTAACTCCACTTGTGTTTATCAAATATATGTCTATGTATGGTTATTGTGCTCATGTGATTAAGCAAGAAATGGGTTGGCCTATGTAATTGCCTCTACAGTCAATTGGTGAGTTGGGTGAGTTTTGATAGAGCCATACATAAAAAAGTGAGCACCTCTTAACTTTTATCCCTTCAAATAATTTAGAGTGCTCTCACATGTCTACCTCATTTATAAAGTTACTTAATTCGATTACATATGCTCGTTATCAGAGATTTGGGTGAGTTTTGACAGAGCCATACATAAAAAGTGAGCACCTCTTAACTTTTATCCCTTAAAATAATGTAGTTCTCACATGTCTACCTCATTTATAACGCTACTTAATTCAATTGCATATGCTCATTAATACAACTGTCCGTTTAAGGTCATTTACACATGCACTTAACAAACTACACTTAGTGACATTTTCATGTAGCATTGTGTGGTCGAGTCTACATCTCCATCCTATTGGTTTTAAAGATGCCCTTTTGAAGAACATGTGATGTATATTTATGATTGGTTGTAATGATGATTGGTTGTGGGTGATGTGTGATGTGAGTTGGCAAGAGTTGGAATATTATGTCTTAGCATGAAGAAGGTACCTTAGGTTGCAGATTAAGTTTTAGGTTGTTGAGTTAGGTGGATTAAGCATACTCTATAGTTTTTGAGGAGGAAGGGACCTTCCACTTATGTCTACAATCTTGATGAGAGGAGGAACATAACCTTATCACATAGGTTAAGTTAGGTGGAATGAGCATACTTTATGGTTTTTGAGGAGGAAGGGACCTTCCACTTATGTCTACAATCTTGATGAGAGGAGGAACATAACCTTATCACATAGGTTAAGTTAGGTGGAATGAGCATACTTTATGGTTTTTGAGGAGGAAGGGACCTTCCACTTGTGTGTACAATCTTGATGAGAGGAGGGGCATAACCTTATCACAGAGGTTAAGTAGGTTAAGGGTATCAAATACTTAGTAATAGGGCTAATAAAGAAATATATTAAATGCTTCTATCATTTTACAAACCAACTAAGCAAATAATCCCCTTGGGCCCCTCGTCTTGCACATCTTGCTAAGTCTTTCATTTGCTTACTCATCGAGAAAGTTAGCTAGATCCTACTATGGTAAATTGGGAGCACCTGAAATACCATTGCTCCACCATGCTCGTAATTGGTATCATGGGTGATTCCATATTAAATAGTAATGGGCTAGTGTTATTAGTGTATGCACATTTGGGGCCATGCTAGTGTTTTATGCGATTCCATGTTATGTACTAAGCTAGTGTTATTAATTCTATATTATATACTAAGCTAGTATTATTGGTGTTTATGTTTGTGCCTATTTTATGTTGTCATGTTGGCATTGAACGTGAGGAGTTGAATTGATTGTATGTAACTAACATGATTGACATTATTGAGTAGTAGGATGAACACTATGATGGAGTCGACTAAGACATCATATGGATGCAGGCTTGTACACATATTTATCGTTAATGCATAACATTATCACATAGGTTAAATTAGGTGGAATGAGCATACTTTATGGTTCTTGAGGAGGAAGGGACCTTCCACTTATGGATGCAGGCTTGTACACATATTTATCGTTAATGCATAACATTATCACATAGGTTAAATTAGGTGGAATGAGCATACTTTATGGTTCTTGAGGAGGAAGGGACCTTCCACTTATGTGTACAATCTTGATGAGAGGAGGGGCATAACCTTATCAAGGTTAAAGGTATCAAATACTTAGAAGTAGGGGTAATAAAGAAATATATTAAATGCTTCTATCATTTCACAAACCAACTAAGGGAATAATCCCCTTGGACCCCTCGTCTTACACATCTTGCAAAGTCTTTCATTTGCTTACTCATCAAGAAAGTTAGCTAGATCCTTCTATGGTAGATTGGGGGAGGATTGGGGATGCCTGAAATACCATTGCTCAACCATGCTGGTAATTGGTATCATGGGTGATTCCATATTAAATAGTAATGGGCTAGTGTTATTGGTGTATGCACATTTGGGGCCATGCTAGTGTTTTTGGTATTGCATGTGATTCCATATTATGTACTAAGCTAGTGTTATTAATTCTATATTATATACTAAGCTAGTGTTATTGGTGTTCATGTTTGTGCCTATTTTATGTTGTTATGTTGGCATTGAACGTGAGGAATCTAATTGATTGTATGTAACGAACATGATTGACATTGTTAAGTAATAGAATGAACACTATGATGGACCTGACTAGGATGTCATATGGATGCAGGCTTGTACACATATTTATCGTCACCGAATCACTAAATGATTTTATTTATTTGACCACGTGTTGACATTTTGCTATTATGTTCAGTTCACCCATTTTGTATGGTTGGGGCATGTTATATTTTGTGCACATGTGAGTCCAATTATTTATGGTTGCAACCTTAGTTGTATGATTTAATGTTATTTTTGTAAAAGTCAAGCCTAATTTTGTAAGGAAGGCTAATTATGGCTCCTTGGGCTAATTTTGAAGAAATATGAAAAATGAGTAATTTTTGAGGGAGCCCTCTCTCTCTACTTGAACAATCTCTCTCTAACTATTTCCACCACCATCTTCGCCCACCACCGCCCCGCCCAACCCACGCCACCCTCTCTCTCCTTCTCCCACCCTCTTTCCTCCCTCTCTCTCTCTTCCCTCCCTTTCACTCTCCAACCCACCCTCTCTCACTCTCTCTATCCTTATCTCTCTTTGTTCACTCTCTCCATCCTCCCCCTGTCACTCTCTCTATCCTTGAAGTTCTGTTTATCCTCCCTATCTCACTCTCTCTATCCTTCACTCTTTTTGGTAGCTCTCTCTATCCTCCCCCCCTCTCCTTCATTTCCCTCTCCCTCTCTCCTTTTCACTCTCCCATGCTCCCTCTCTCTTTCTCCATATGCCACCCTTCCTCTCTCTCCTCTCCTCTCCCTCCCCCCCTCCCCCCCCCCAATCTCCCACCCTCTCTCCCTCTCCTTCTCCCACCCTCCCTCTCTCTTCTCTTCCACCCTCTTCCCTCTCTCTCTCTCTCTCTCTCTCTCCTTGTCCCACCACTGCCCAGTCCACACCAACCTCTCTCTCCTTCTCCCACCCTCTTTCCTCCCCCTCTCTCTCTTCCCTCCCCCTCTCTCTCCCACCCTCCCTCTCTCACTCTCTCTATCCTTGTCTCTTTTTGCTAACTCTCTCTATCCTCCCCCTGTCACTCTCTCTATCCTTCTCTTTTCTCACTCTTTGTATCCTCCCTATCTCACTCTCTCTACCTTCTGTTTTCTAACTCTCTATATCCTTCGCTCTTTTTGATAGCTCTCTCTATTCCCCCTCTCTCCTTCATTTCCCTCTCCCTCCCTCCCTCTCTTTCACTCTCCCACCCTCCCTCTCTCTCCTTCTTCCACCCACCCAACCTCCCTCTCTCTCTTCTTCCTCCCTCCCTTTCACTCTCCCATCCTCTCTCTCTCTCTCTCTCTCTCTCTCTCTCTGTCTCTCTCTCTCTCTCTCTCCTTGTCCAACTCTCCCTATGCATAATCTCTTCTTCCCTCCCTTTGGCCCATGTCTCTCTTTCACCTCGTTTCTCTCTCTCTCTCTCTCTCTCTCTCTCTCTCTCTCTCTCTCTCTCTCTCTCTCTCTCTCTCTCTCATCTTTACATGCATTTGCATAGGATTACATGTGAGTATATTTTCTACGTTTGTATTTTAACATTTGCATGACATTGCCTTATCTTTATTATCCAATTGCATGTCAATGCATGTATGTGCCATTACAATACATTGCATTACATTGCAAGGCATGGCATTGCATCTAGATGTTATTACATGTGTATGTCATTGCATGGTACTCCATGCCCTTTGCATAGTGTTGCATGTCATTGCATGCCTTTATTATCCAATTGCATGTCATTGCATATATGTGTCATTACAATACATTGCATTGCATTGCATGGCCTGCATCTAGATGTTATTATATGTGTCATTACAATACATTACATTGCATTGCATGGCATGGCATTGTATCTAGATGTTATTATATGTGTATGTCATTGCATGGTACTCCATGCCCTTTGCATAGTGTTGCATGTCATTTGCATAGTGTTGCACGTCATTGCATGCCTTTATTATCCAATTGCATGTCAATGCATATATGTGTCATTATAATACATTGCATTGCATGGCATACCATTGCATCTGGATGTTATTACATCATGTGCATGTCATTGCTTGGTACTCCATGCCCTTTGCATAGTGTTGCATGTCATTGCATCCCTTTACATGTGTTTGTATGTCATTTGAAGCCTTCGTATGTGACGGTGTATCATTGCATGCGCGTACAATTAATAAAGTGAATAATGTAAAGAATTATAAATACAAGATAATTTTATTCTAGGCAAGATATCTACTATGCATTGCTTACTAGATATTAAGAAGCAGTGAAGAATGTAAATTTATTAAGATTAATAAATTTTCAATTATGATTGAGATCATGGCCTAATTATTTGAGAGGAAGAGGGAGAGTGAGAGTGAGAGGGAGTGAGAGAGATAAGAACATGGCAACATTACATCCTTAAGATAAAAAATACCGCTTTCAATTACAAATAAAACTAAGTTCATTCACATATACCTTCCAAATACAACTCTTCTATCATAACTGTTATTCAAAACATACAACAAATTTAGAATTTGATATAATTAATCAAAACAACAACAAACCGAAAATTTACCAAGGTGATCTATAGTTGAGACCACTTTATTCTAAAAAAAGTTATTACATCTACAACTACATACTTATAAGGGCTACTGTAATCAAACATTGTTTGAAATTGATAACATAACATAACTACCTACGGTTCTTACACCTATACACTTTTTTTGGGCTACTCTTTAACTTCTCTCGTAGGGGCTCCTCTGTCTCTTCGGCAATATAGTCGTAACTATGCCAAGTGCCAATAGCGCTTCCAATCTTCATGTTCCACACTTACAAATCTCCATAATCAATAGGCTTATTCACTAGCATCTTTATCCAAGGATTGTGGGTCTCTGTCATGATTATGAGATGTTATGTCACATCTCTGCCTATTTTCTTGCATAAATCTTTGCAAACCCTATCTAGGGTTTCCTTAAGAGTATAGCTGAGGACATTGGAAGAAGCCATTAAAGACTAAAAAAGGTTAGGTGAGGATGGTGAGGGTTGTAAGGAATAGAACGATAGTGAGGGAGAGCAATACAATGAGAGGGAGAGGGAGGCAACAAGATTTGGAAGTGAGGATTAGAGTAAGAGGTAGGGGTCAAATTTATAAATACACAAAGCAAATAGCAAAATGGTACTTTGCATGGCTATCCACTAAATTTAGAAAAGTAGATGCATGGCTTTTTCCTAAATTTAGAAAAGTACATGCATGGCTGTTCCCTAAATTTAAAAAAGTACATGCACGGCTTTTCCCTAAATTTAAAAAAGTATATGCATGGCTATTCCATTTATTTAGAATAGTAGATGAATGCAATGAACATATTCAAGCCATTGACATATAATCATATATGATTATCTTGCTAAAATATTAAAAAATAAAAAAGTAAATAGTCCTTGGTTGCTACATAATTGAGACAAAGGACATTTTATTATTGCAGCGTGTAGGATCTTTTCAAAACTACAATACAATGTCATCAACAGTTCTAGGTACTTTTCACATTGTTCTCCTGCTCTACTGAACATTCTCATTAGGTCCTCCTTTTTTAGAGTGGGTTAATGTATAAACATATTATGGTTCACATTTGTAAGATTTCTCTCCCCGGCTTTTGAGGTGTGCAGGTGTAAGAACCTCCCCTTCTGATCTTATAATTATTCCCCTCTCTGAAATAAAAAAAAAATCATGTTTACCTTGTTTTAGCCTAGAGAGAGAAAATATCTAGAGAGAGATAATCTAAAATTGAGATATTTTTGGATATAAAGATCCTCCTAGTGTCTAAAATGGTTTCCCTAAAATAAAAATTCAAAAAGAACTTTCCAATGTGCTATTGGAATTAATTAAAAATAGGTATAAAGGACCTTAGTCTAAGGGTCCAGATTTTTAGAAATTTTTGAATTATGCTCCAATTAAGGTTCCTATGGACCAATAAGATTAAAACAAATTTAGGGAGGAGATAAATTGAAGAATAAAAGAAAATCTCCCAAAAATGAGTAAATACTCACTTAAGATGAGTAAATACTCACTTAAGATGAAGAGTTGACTAAGGACAAGGTTTATTAGTTTAAAAAAAGAGATATTTAGAGAAAATGATACATTTTTGACACCTCAGTGTGGGGATCTCCCCTCATGAAGGAGGCTCCTATTTCACATGTGTGGAGGAGTTTTAAACTCATAATTAATGAGATATTTTTATCTCTCATCTCTCCTGTTTTAACTAGATCCAAAAAGTAAATTTCCTATAAATAGAAGCCTCTCCCTTTGTAAAAGGTTAATAGTGTTTATGCAATATTACTCTACTTCTATCCAGAGCCAATTACATTGAATTCACTTGATAATTCAATTGTTTTTGACTAAATCCTCTCTAAAGAAATTGGTGGCCTCTCTTGATCCAAACAAGAGTAGAACCCTCAATCCCTCAAGCCAAAGGAAAGCTTACAAAACTCCATGTAAGCTAAAATTTCTACTTTTTAATTTTAAATATATGATTCTCTGATTTTCTTGTTTTTTTTAATAGTTGACTAAAGTGAATCCTGATGTTATGCCTTGATGAAAAGGGTACCCCCTTCTCTTCCTTAAGAATTCACCCTTTCTTTATCCTAAAATGAGTAACAAATAAATTGAATAAACTTTTCTTATTGTTTACTCACTAAAAAGTGAAAATTGAGTAGATTAGAGTACTTACTTCAAATTGGGGTTAATTTTAAATTGAAAATAGAATGTTAAAAATTGAGAAATGGTTAGCCATACAAAGGAGGTTATGGCAAAATTTTCTTAAATTTTATGAAAAATAAAGTTTATTTTTATGTTATTCTAAAAGAGTAATTCCCACCGTTTGTGCATTCTAAAAGAAATATTTTTATTTACTCCATGTACATATTCACCTATGAATATGCATGGATATCATTGATATTAATTATTAAAATTAATTTCTATGCATCGAAAGATGCATATTGGAAATCTTTTTATTATAAAAGTTTTATTTTCATTGAATTTAATTTCTATGCATAGAAAGATGCATATTGAAAATTTTTTTATTATAAAAGTGTTATTTTCATTGAATTTAATTTATATGCATGGAAAGATGCATAATGGAAATTTTTTAATTATAAAAGTGTTATTTTCATTGAATTTAATTTATATGCATGGAAAGATGCATATTGGAAAATTTTTTATTATAAAAGTGTTATTTTTATTGAATTTAATTTATATGCATGGAAAGATGCATAATGGAATTTTTTATTATAAAAGTGTTATTTTCATTGAATTTAATTTATATGCATGGAAAGATGCATAATGGAATTTTTTTATTATAAAAGTGTTATTTTCATTGAATTTAATTTATATGCATAGAAAGATGCATATTGAAAATTTTTTAATTATAAAAGTGTTATTTTCATTGAATTTAATTTATATGCATATAAAGATGCATAATGGAAATTTTTATTATAAAAGTGTTATTTTCATTAAAATTGATTTTATGCATAGAAAGATGCTTAAAGGATTTATTTTTCTTCCAAAAGTGTTATTCTCATTAAAATTGATTTTATGCATAGAAAGATGCATAAAGGATTTATTTTTATTTAAAAAGTGTTATTCTCGTTAAAATTGATTTTATGCATAGAAAGATGCATAAAGGATTTATTCTTTTTCCAAAAGTGTTATTCTCATTAAAATTCATTTTATGCCTAGAAAGATGTATAAAGGATTTATTTTTCTTTCAAAAGTGTTATTTTCCTTAAAATTGATTTTATGCATAAATAGATGCATAAAAGGATTTTTATAAAAGTGTTATCCCCACTGAAGTTGATTTTTATACATGAATAGATGCATAAAGAATCTTTATATCGAAAAATAGAATTCTCTTTTAAATTATATGTTTAAATTCTATGAATAGATGTAACGAGATGTGATGAGAGTCGGATAAGTGTGAATGAATGGATGGGTGGTTGTGATGTGAATAGAGGTGATGAGATGTGAGGTGAATAGATGTGATGAGAGTCGGATAAGTGTGAATGAACAGATGGGTGGTTGTGATGTGAATAGAGGAGATGAGATGTGAGGTGAATAGATGTGATGAGATGTGATGTGAATGGATGGATGGATGTGATAAGAATAGAGGTGATGAGATGTGAGGTGAATAGATGTGATGAGATGTGATGTGAATGGATGGATGGATGTGATGTGAATAGAGGTGATGAGATGTGATGTGAATAGAGGTGATGAGATGTGAGGTGAAAAGATGTGATGTGAATCAGATAGATGTGAATAGATGGATGGATGTGATGTGATGTGAATAGATGGATGGATGTGATGTGAATAGAGGTGATGATATGTGAGGTGAATAGATGTAACGAGATGTGATGAGAATCAGATAAGTGTGAATGAATGGATGGGTGGTTGTGATATGAATAGAGGTGATGAGATGTGAGGTGAGTAGATGTGATAAGATGTGATGTGAATCACATAGATGTGAATGAATGGATGAGATGTGATGTCATGTGAATCAGGATGTAAATGAATGATATGGGATATGAATGGATGATATGTGATGAAAATGGATGTAAATGTATAAGTGAAGAATGGATGTGAATGTATATGTGAAAGAATTGATGTGAATGAGTATGTGAAAGAATGGATATAGATGTGTATGTGAAAGAATGTGATGTGATGGAAAGAGATGTGATGTGTCATAAATATATGTAGATGTGAATGTGATGGATATGAATAAATGTGAATATGATGGATATGAATGAATGTGATATAATGGGATGTGAACCGGGATAGATGTGAATGAATGAGATGTGAGGTAAAATGAATGAGATGTGATGTGAGTGAATGTGATGTGGTCTGAATGGATGAGATGTGAATGAATGTGATGTGATGAGATGTGGATATTGTTGAGATATCGAGCTCATCTAGTGAGGCGGTGGACACTGATGACCCGCCTAGGGGATAGGCCCCACACTTACACCACTGGCATGGTTGGTGAGATCTTGGATGATATGCGGCTAGTGGGATGACAGGCTGTGTGACAGCCATTCTAGAGACTGGCATAGTTATAGCGCCAGCTCATTTAGTCGGGTTCACATTATAGAGAACCCGTGTATGTATTTGGTTGAGTACCTTTCATATTGTGAGTACTCTTATTCTTGTATATTGTGTGTTGAGTGTTGTGTAGAGAAGAAGAAGATTTTCAGCCTCTCACCTTGTGTGTTCTCTATTAGGGTTTTGTGAGTGTGTGTGTGTGCTTGCAAGAGCTCAAGCTCTCTTCCCCCCTGCATCTTTTCATGGTATCGGAGCCTGGTTCGTGCTAAGGGCTGAGCTACAAGCAAGAGAACCACAAGAAGCGGTACGAGGGTAAGAGCTTCAACTACTCTTCCTTATTTGTGTTGGTGACTACACCCTTGTCGGGAGCTCTACGGGAGGCACCGGCAAACGGTCTCTGATTGAGGAGCTTTCTTCGCGGGAGTAAAGCTATAGGGCAACTATACAGTCCTATCGAACTGAGTCCTATCGGACTGAGTCCTATCGGACTGTGTTTTTCGGGCCAAAAACGCGTTTCGGGCGCGTCTGGACCTCCGTTTTTCAGAAAGCAGGCGATTTCGAGCACTACGGGTAAGTCATCGATTCTCTGCAGAACTCTGTTTTAAGAACTGCAGGAAGACAGATTGACTGTGCAGACACTCTGGGTGCTGCAAAGAGGTCTACAGTTGCCATTGGGTGTATGTATGCACATTGAAGTCACTGGTTGTGACATTTGAGAGTACTACAGTACCGCTGTGCAGAAAATACAGCAGTTTGTGCAGAAAAACCAGAGTGCAGTTTCTGGTAAAATTGTGTGTTTGGCAGGATGTCAAATGATAGGATAACTCAGATTGTGGCTGAGAAGCTTGATAAGAATAACTTCCATGCTTGGAGGTTCAGGTTGACGAATTTCCTGATGGAAAAAGGCTATTGGGACTACATAGAAGGTGAGCATGAAGAGGCACCGGAGATACCGGATATAAATCCGACTGCTGCAAATGTGAAAGAGTTTAAAGACTGGAACCAAGGAGCCCGGAAGGTTATGTATTGGCTCTCCATTAGTATACAGGACACCATGATTGGGCACATTCAGGATACCAAGTCCCCCAAGGAGGCGTGGGACACCTTGGTAAAGCTCTATGAAACAAATACCAAGGCACATAAGATACACTTGAAGAATGAACTTCATACTGTGGAGAAAAAGAGCATGTCTGTGAATGACTATGCACTAAAGATAAAGGGTATTGTGGAATCCCTTGCATCTATTGGTGTGTCAGTAGATGATGATGATAAGGTGGAGGTCTGTCTACGTGGTCTCGGGCCACAATACAAGGCGTTCAAGACGTCTATTCAGACTCGGGAAAACATTCCCAACTTTACAGATTTGGTGTCTATAAGCGAAGAGATTGGGTGAAGACCAACAGTCTTCACAAAGCAAAAACAGTTCAGAGCAACAAGCCTTCTACACGAGTTCAGGAAGAGGACGAGGTAGAGGAGGCCATGGACGCGGTCAAGGAGGTGGCCGAACAGGTAATCAGAATTATGGTCAGCAGCAACAGCAACAACAACAGTCCCAGAATCAACAACAACAACAACACGCAGGTGGAAGAGGCAAATTCAGAGACAGGGGGAGTCAAAGAGGCCGTGGAAATTGGCAAAGGCAATATAATGATGCACATGAATGCTATTATTGTGGTAAGCCTAGACATGTGCAGGCAGAATGTTATAAGAAGCAGGCTGACACGCAAAATGGGAAAGTGCAGCAAAACAACTATGCATCCTCAAGCAGAAATAATGAGGATAATGAAAGGTTGTTTGTTATGCAGCATGTCGTGAATGCCATGTCTGAAAATGTTGATGCAGCACAAAAGGATAATGTATGGTATGTGGATTTAGGCGCTTCGAACCACATGACGAGTCATGGGGAGTGGTTCAAGGAGATGAAAAACTCGGAAAGACCAGGTTTTGTGGAAACAGGGGATGACACTGCTCATCCAATTGCCCACGTTGGAGATGTGCCATTATCTATGCAGGATGGCAAAGTGAAGTACCTTGCAGATGTACTTCATGTACCGAACATAACAAAGAATCTGGTTTCAGTTGGCCAGATGATTGAGCAGGGTTTGCAGGTTCGGTTTAACCCTGATTGTGGGTGTTATGTTGAAGATTTCAAAGACAAGTGCATGTTGGTTGCAAAAGGCAACAGAGTGGGCAGAATGTTTACGTTGAATGTAGACATGCTTGAAATGAGTGCTGCGATGTTTGCAAATGGTTCAAGAATTGTTGCAGACACAGACATTTGGCATAAAAGGATTGGACATGTAAATGTGCAGAGATTGAAGTCTATGCAGACAAAAGGAATTGTGACAGGGCTACCAAAATTTAAAGTGGAAGGTATGAAGAAAATATGTGAAGCATGCCAATTTGGGAAGCAAACAAAGCATGTGTTTCCACGTAACAGATATGTGAGCAGAAATGCACTAGATGTTGTGCATTCAGATGTATGGGGTCCTACGAAGACCATATCTATGGGAGGCTGCAGGTATTATGTGACTTTCATTGATGACCACACAAGGAAAGTGTGGGTATATTTCATGAAGGAGAAGAGTGAGGTGTTCACTCACTTTCAGAATTTCAGATTTTTGGTTGAAAAGCAAACAGGGAAATATGTAAAGTGCCTAAGGTCAAATGGAGGGGGAGAGTACTTCTCCAATGAGTTCTCTGAATTTTTGAAGAAAAATGGTATTCGGAGACAGTTTACATGCAGATACACTCCACAGCAAAATGGAGTTGCTGAGCGGAAAAACAGACACATTGCAGAGATTGCGCGAGCATTGATGGAAGAGAAGAATATGCTGCATTGCTATTGGGCTGAGGCTGTTTCTACAGCAGTATACATCATGAATAGGACTCCAACTGCAGCCATACATGATGTAACTCCAGAGGAGAGGTTTACTGGCAAAAAACCAGATTTGTCTCATCTGAAAGTCTTTGGATGCATTGCATATGTGCATGTGCCAGATGAGCTGAGAACTAAGCTGGATTCGAAAGCTGAAAAATGTGTGTTTATTGGATATTCCCTTGAGCAAAAGGGATACAGGTATTATAACCCTGCTACACGTGAGTTGAGGGTAAGTAGGGATGTTGTCTTTGATGAGATGAGTAGCTGGTATGTTGCTGAAAAAGAAGCTGTTTTGGGACTGATGTGAGTGGAAGTGTGGTTGCACAGAATGCAGGTCAGCAATCACAGTCTTTGAGTGGACCAGGAGAGTCCTCATCTAGTGGGTCTGTTGATAGACCATGGAGTGGCAGGCTGCGTCATAATACCAGCCCTGCAAATGTGATTAGTACATCACGTAAAGGAAAAGAGAAAGTGGTTAAGCCCCTTGGTATGCCTGACATTTCTGCAGAGCATTTTCATGTTGATGGAGAGTCCAGTGGCTCAGATATGAGCCTTGATGAGGAGCTTGGGATCCCAGCTATGAGAACACCTGGTGTAAAGAAGGCTATGGAAGCCATAAATGAAAAGTTGCGAAGATCTGGGAGAGTGAAAAATCCTGTGCAGAGATTTACCTATGATGGTTATGTGGCACATCACTATGCATATATGGCAAAGGTTGTGCAGGTTGTTGAGCCCACATGCATTGATGAGGCTATTGGAAATGTGTGTTGGGAGAAAGCTATGGATGAGGAGATGGATGCACTATATGGAAATGAAACTTGGGATTTAGTGCAATTGCCTGAAGGCAAGAAAGCCATTGGATGCAAGTGGGTGTACAAAGTTAAACATAACAGTGATGGAAGCATAAACAGGTACAAGGCTAGATTGGTAGCCAAAGGATATGCGTAGACATATGGGATTGATTATGAGAAAACTTTCAGCCAGTTGCCAAGATGGCAACGGTGAGAGTTGTGATAGCAGTGGCTGCGTCAAAGCAATGGTCTTTACATCAGATGGATGTAAAGAATGCATTCTTGCATGGGGATTTGCAAGAAGAGGTGTATATGTTGCAGCCACCTGGTTATGAGGATGTGGGTCACCCCGAGCATGTTTGCAGGTTGAAGAAAGCCTTGTATGGCTTAAAGCAAGCACCAAGAGCATGGTCTGACAAGATTTTTGAATATCTTGTCACTATTGGCTTTCATGTAGCCAATGCAGATTTCTCGCTGTATGTGAGACATGGTGATAGAGGAGTTGTGCTTATTGTCATCTATGTAGATGACTTGATCATTACGGGGGACCATGATGCAGAGATCTTTGATGTAAAGATCTTGCTTAGACAGAAGTTTGAGATGAAGGATCTAGGGGAGCTCAGATATTTCTTGGGCATTGAGGTGATTAGGTCACCACATGGTATTGGATTACTGCAGAGACAGTATGGCTTGGACATGTTGTCCAAGTATGGTATGATAGGCTGTAAGCCTATTTCTGTGCCATTGGATCAGAATGGCAAGTTGAGTGCAGATTCAGGAGAGATCTTAGAGGATCCTACTATGTACAGGAGCATAGTAGGAAGTTTGATCTACATGATGATCACCAGACTAGATTTGAGCTATGCTGTTGGGTTGGTGAGTCAGTTTATGCAGGTTCCACGGAAACCGCATTTGAATGCAATGAGACGCATACTGAGGTATGTGAAGTCTACTTTGCATTGTGGACTATTCTATGAGACTGGGATAGAGATATGTGTACATGGGTACAGAGATGCTGATTGGGCTAGTAGTATCTCAAATAGAAGATCTACCAGTGGATTCATGTTTTCTTTGGGGAGTGCTGCTGTGACTTGGAGCAGCAAGAAGCAGCCTACGGTTGCTCTATCGAGTACAGAGGCCGAGTACAAAGGAGCTGCTATGGCAGCATGTGAGGTAGCTTGGTTGAGAAAGCTACTTGCAGATTTGGGTCTATCAGTGGATAGACAAGCTGTCATTTTCTGTGACAACATTAGCAGTATACAGTTGGCCAGGAACCCAGTCTTTCATGCTCGTACGAAGCACATAGAGGTCCACTACCACTTTGTCAGAGAGAAGGTCTTGGCAGGAGATCTTGACCTTGTTTATGTCAGCACAGAGGATCAGGTAGCTGACATCTTCACCAAAGCATTGGGTACAGAGAAGCTCCGCAGATTCAGGGCTTTGCTTGGTGTACATGAGATGGAGTTGAGCTCGAGGGGGAGTGTTGAGATATCGAGCTCATCTAGTGAGGCGGTGGACACTGATGACCCGCCTGGGGGATAGGCCCCACACTTACACCATTGGCATGGTTGGTGAGATCTTGGATGATATGCGGCCAGTGGGATGACAGGCTGTGTGACAGCCATTCTAGAGACTGGCATAGTTATAGCGCCAGCTCATTTAGTCGGGTTCACACTATAGAGAACCCGTGTATGTATTTGGTTGAGTACCTTTCATATTGTGAGTACTCTTATTCTTGTATATTGTGTGTTGAGTGTTGTGTAGATAAGAAGAAGATTTTCAGCCTCTCACCTTGTGTGTTCTCTATTAGGGTTTTGTGAGTGTGTGTGTGTGCTTGCAAGAGCTCAAGCTCTCTTCCCCCCTGCATCTTTTCAGATATGGGTAGATGCGAGTGGATGAGATCTGATGCGGATAAATGAGAAAAGATGTGATGAAATGGAAAATGATGTGATGAGAATGTGAATACATATGAAATAAATGAGAATCGATTGGGAACAATGTGGAAAGATGAGAGTTCGTTATAGAAATTGTATTTATGACCTGTTTTTAAATGGCTGTTTTATGTCAAGAATGCTGGGGAAGCATTTTGACCATCTTGTGAATGAGGTTGTGGAGATCTAGTCTGATAAGGTTGCAACAGCTGACGGAGAGTCAATGGAGGACGTCTTGCTTAGCAAGGTCAGCCGAGGTCTTGATTAGCCTTGGTTTGATTAAAACAGTGAGCTTCCGGTGGTACGGTGGAGAGGGACCAAGGAAGCGGCCTATGAGTGAAGCGCTAGGTCACCTGCGAAGGATCTTAGAGGGTGCTGACCATACAGTGCTCGGGCTCTGGGTCGGGGGCTCTGGGTCACCGACGATACCCACGCGTGCGTTCAGGAAGATATTGGAATAAGAAGAAAGAATTATTTTCTGAATTCGGGCATGGATCTAGTTGATTGACCTTGCTGGTCCTCAACGGATGAGTCCATGGCTCTTTTATATGGATCCGTTGGTTGACCATGCTGATCTTCAACGGAGATTCCATTTTGATATGTGAATATATTGCCGGTTACTATGAGCTAGGAACTATCGAAAAGGCCCCTTGAGTGGACAGGTGGTGAGCATTCTAGTTGCCAATGATGTCATAGGTACACCGATGAAGGAATGATTGGAATTACGGATTCAACCGGAGATTTTGAGGATTATGATCAGTGATTCTATGATTTCATTAAATGATTGTTTTAAAGACAACTGATTCTGTGAACAAGGCAATTTCATATTGGGTGTAAGTGGTGTGACTAATTTTAAGTTTGCATGAATACCCGGCTAGGGGGCCTGGGAACTCTTTTCCCTGGTACCCGGGACAAAACCTAACCAAATTCTTAATTGGATCCCATCACTACAGTGGTTGGGCGGTTGGCTAACCCACGGGATAGGGTTAGGCTAGACTGATGGATCCCAAAATTGAGACTCAATTTTGTTATGGTACGATAGATGAAGTAAATCCCAGACAAAAATTGTTCTATGGAAAAGAATCAACGGCTGTGCCTCTCAATGAGGAAAAAAAGCATTGGTCTCTATGATCTAAGTGCAATCTTTTCCCTGATCTGACTATGGGACTTACGGGTTCGATCAAATCAGAGCAGCTAGTTAAGGCTTTTGACTACGTTAGAGAAAAATTATCTTGGAGGAATCGTCCATGCTTTTCGACCAAGGGAAATTTTTCTGGGTTTGGTTTTGGAAGAACCGATGGATTAGTCTCTTGTCCGGATATCCATGGGCGTGGCCTCGAGGAGTGAGGGACCTTGCCCCGCGCAAGAAGTTCTACTTCCGCTGCTAGCACCCCTAAATTCGTTGCGGGGTGGAGACAGGGATCTCATAGCTGGTATCCGAGCAAATTGGCTAATGTGGATCAACTGAGAAGCCAAAAATGTCAAAAATTTATGAAGTAGCAGTAAAAGGCTGTAATTGTGTGATAAAATTCATACAAATTGTTATTTAGACTGAAATTCATAAATTAGTAATTGGGTCTTCAGATGGAAGTACCGCAATTGCATGGAATCCCTGACTTGCTTGAGACCTAGACATGATGGTATTTACCTTATAGTTCCAAGGACCATGACTACTTGTATATACCGAGGGTATAACTACAGCTCTTTACTGGGAGTATATACGAGTAAATCTAAGACTTGAAATTATAAGCATAAATGCTATCCAGATGATCAATTCGAATGTGGTTGATATGATTTTTAAATTCTGGTTGAGAACTGATGAGTTGATTTGGATTTTGATTGAAAAATGATGATTCTTGAATTTTGGTTGAAATATAATAAGCTGAGCAAAACCACAATGAAGATGAATGGGACGAGTCCCTGTGATGATGTTCATAAGTGGAATGACGTTCATGACTGGATCAAGTTAAGGGATGTCAAATTGAGAATCTGTATAATTGAAAATTCCCATGGAGGACTGTGCAGCTAGAAATTTCGGTCTATTGGACCATTATTGTGATAAGGATTTGAATGCTATGATCTGAGTGAATTGTTATCTGATGATGAGTTCTATATAAGGGATATTTATCCCTCAGGATTCTGTTGGGTTCACCAGACTATAAGGAACCCCAGAATCAGTTGGATCTTAAGGGAAAGAGTTCTCCTCTAATTTTGTGAGATGAGGACATCTCACATTTTTTAAGTGGGGTAGGATGTAAGATTCCTCCCTCCAGCTTTTGAGGTGTGCAGGTGTAAGAACCTCCCCTTCTGATCTTATAATTATTCCTCTCTCTGAAATAAAACAAAGATCCTATTTTACCTAGTTTTGGCCTGGAGAGAGAGAATGTCTAGAGGGAGGTAATTCAAAATTGACATATTTTTGGATATAAAAATCCTCCTAGTGTCTAAAATGGTTTTCCCTGAAACAAAAATTCAAAAAGAACTTTCCAATTTGCAATTGGAATTAATTAAAAATAGGTATAAAGGACCTTAGCTTAAGGGTCCAGATTTTCAAAAAACTCTGAAACTGTCTCTTGCACAAGTTCTCTTATATTTTGCAATGCCTGCCTTGATATGCCACTTTGCACCTCATGCAAATGTTCCCCTTGATGGATTATTAATCTCGATATATGTGGGTAAGCAGGCATACAATAGTACACCATAGCACCACACATTGTTCTACATACATGTTTGTTCTTGTAGTAGAAACAAACTAGTGATTTATATCCATCCGTTGTTAAGCCCAGAGAGGGAAATTTCTGTGTGAGCTTGAATAATATGTGAAAAATTACAAAGTTCCGATAAATACTATTATGAATCAAAGTTTACTAAAATTAAGCCAAGACAATAAGCTTACCAATTCATGATGTTATATTCGGTGTGTCGTTCATAGTTCTGCTTCCACACAAGGCATAAGTGCACTCAAATAAGCCTCCATAGGAACTCTTTCATAAAACTCCAGGAAACTTCACACGACTCTCCACAAGTTTCACCCAATAATGGCCATCATGTGCTTGCTCCATTTCTTGCATTGGAGAGGCTAAAGGATCATGTACATTTGGCAACTTAAAGCCACATTACCACTATCGATTTGAGGAATCTCTTCTACTTTCTCAATACATGTGCTTGCTAATAACATTCTACGAAGAACACCAGCATAGATTCCTCAGACAATAAGTATTTGACCACACGCGTCTGGAGTGGTGTACCTGTGGGAGAATCTTCTATTATAAGATCAATAATGACTTTCTTTGGGATGCTTGCTATAGTGTTGCTTGACTCTCCTATTATTGGAATAACGAGGTATTCTGTTGTTATATCTTTATCAAAGATATAACATGGTTCCTCTCCCAGCGGGTCTAGTTGACTGGTTAGGTATAGGATGATTTACACCATCATCTTGTGGTTTGATTGCAAAAACTTTCAAAGTGAGAACGTAATATTTCATAAAAACCATGAGCTTTAGTAATATAAAAATGACCTTGTACAGTTCTAACAATAGAATCACTTTCCAAACCTCCTACGAAAATGTGAAAAGAAGTGTCCATGGCAAGAAAAGCTCTCAGAAAACCAGCTCATAAACACACAACAAATGACAACAAATTCAAAATCTAAACACTAATTCTATACAAATTAGAAAAAAAAATATACTCATTTTTTAAAAATAATCATTATTTTGACACATAATTTAAACATTCTTCAATCATTAATACACAAAATCTAAAATTTATTTTTAATAATTATACTATATAATAAATGCTTGCATAAAAAACTCTCATTTAATGATTATTCCATAACTAACTCTCATATAATGATTATTCCATAACTAACTCTCATATAATGATTACATAACCTTTATATATCTTTTGTGATCCCAATTTAGGCTATAATCTTACTGCCATCCCTTTTTACGATTCCATCCATTTTTATTTCAAGTAAAGAGAACATCCTTGTATAGTTCTTAAGCCATTGATTTTAACCCCAAGTAAAGATGCGCTTGGAAAGAGTGGGTAGATGTTTAGGCATTGCTTGGAAAGAGTGGGTAGTTTGGGCATGTGTTTGAAAAGAGTGGGTAGTTCCATATCTCTCCATCTTGCACAAAGTTCCATAACACGTTCCATAACTTGCTGTGTGAAAGACAACTTCCTAGCACAAGAGAATGCATATGCAATGTGACATGAGAACAATGCCCTTGCATCACCCCATGGAGTCAATGCTGGAAAATAGCATCGTACGTGTGATTGATAAACTAATTGATCGTGTGCGTGTGTGCGTGTGTGTGTGTGTGTGAGAGAGAGAGAGAGAGAGAGAGAGAGAGGTATTAAAGTGTACCATGTCCCCACCTCACTAAGTGTGATGGTTGCCCTTAGTGAGGGCCCTTACCCTTACTAAGGGACCTCACTAAGAGCGAAGGTCGCCCTTAGTGAGGGCCCTTACCCTTTACCAAGGGACCTCACTAAGGGCAGGGGGTGGCACACCCTCCCCCCACCAACTAAGGGTGACAATCTCCCTTAGTTGGTGGTGGGGTTGCCAACTAAGGGCAACTGTCACCCTTGCTTGGTGCCCCCCCACCAACTAAGGGTGGTGGGGGGTGTCCCACCCCCCACTAACGGTGGCGACCGTCACCCTTAGTGGGGGCTGTACATGCCTTCCCCCTCTCCATTAAATGCTTGACCCTCCCTACATGTGAACACGGAGCCACTCTCCCCCCCTACACAAGAACGCGACTCCCCTCCCCCCTCCATTAAATGCTTGACCCTCCCTACACATGAACACGGATCCACTCTCCCCCCCTACACGAGAACGCGACTCCTCTCCCCCCTCCCCACATGCGAATGTGGTATCCCCCCCTACATGTGTGTGTGTGTGTGTGTGTGTGTGTGTGTGAGAGAGAGAGAGAGAGAGAGAGAGAGAGAGAGAGAAGGGGAGTTATGTGTGTGTGTGTGTGTGTGTGCATGAGAGAGAGAGAGAGAGTGTGTGTGTGTGTGTGTGTGTGTGAGAGAGAGAGAGAGAGAGAGAGAGGGAGAGAGAGAGGGAGAGGGCTATCCTTTTAGGGTTTAGGGAGGGAAAGAGTCTGTGAGAGGGAGGGAGAGGGGGTTGTTATTTTATGGGGGAGAGGGGAGCATTTGGCTTTTAGGGAGGGGGGTAAGTTTTTCTTTTAGGAGGTGGAGGGTTGAAACGTGCATTTTGCTTTAGTAGAGGGGGGGGTTGCCACATTCACGTGTAGGGAGGGGGGAGGGGAGCTGTGTTCACGTGTAGGGGGGGGAGTGGTTGCCACATTCGCGGGAGGGAGGGAGGGTCAAGAATTTAATGGAGGGGGGGAAGGTGCATGCATCCCCCACTAAGGGCAGCGGTCACCTTTAGTGGGGGGCGGGACACCCCCACCAACTAAGGGCAATGGTTGCCCTTAGTTGGTGGGGCAAGATCGCCCTTAGTTGGCAAACCCCCCCTAAGATGTTTTGCTTTTAGGAGGGGGAGAGTTAGAGCGTGCGCATGTGTTTTGCTTGGGGAGGGGGGGATACCGCATTCGCATGTGGGTGGGGGGCCCCCCCTCTCTCTCTCTCTCTCTCTCTCTCTCTCTCTCTTCAATTTCCTCTTCTCTCCTGTCTGTTTTCTTCATTGTTTCTTCCCTCTCCTCTCTTCTTCTTTGTTCCTTCTTTCTCTTCTTTCAAAACCCTAACTTTTTTCAATTTAAACTTTTTTCTCTCTATTTATATCTATCCCTCGATTGCTTTTTTGCTCTATTTTTTATCTTTTGCTTTCTTATATCTTTTAGGACTCTTTCTTCCTTATTCAATCTCCTTCTTCTCGTGCTACTTGTTTGTCGTTAGGGCGTCTTCCCAAGTCCAAGGAGGGACACAAGTGTCCTTGATGTTCAATGATACCAAGGTAGCTGCTAGGTCCATTTTGCATGTAGACCCAACCGTGGATACTGTCCATGGAATTGGTTTGTTGCTTGGTCATGTTGGCGTGTCGATAGAAGATGTTGAAGTGGGAGAAGTTCCTCTTCCTTTTCCCTAAAACATGGTGATATTGATAAGTTAAATCAAACCAAAGGATACATCATTGTGTGGCCAGCTAGAGATTGCATAAGTCTTATTTTATCCCTCTCCACCTTTCTAATTATGCTCTTTTTAGTGGTTTTTTGAGAGAAATCTGTCTTGTATATGTCGATGTGTTTAGATTATTGCAACACATCAAAGGAAACCCCACATCCAAAGCATGCAAAATGCGTAAAGAGCACACCTTTTAGACAAGCAAGCCAAGAAGTGTGACACGTACCAAGAAGAGGAAGAAAGTGCAAGAGGAAGATGATGATGATTGGAGTCCTCCTTGAAGGAATTCAAGTCGAGTTGTTAAGTCTTCGAAGAAAGGTGCTTCTTCAAAATCGATCAAAGAAACTAAGGAAGTAGGAGAGGTGGACAAGGGAATTGAAAAAGAAGGCGAGAATGAAGAGGGTTTCATGGTGACTCATGTAACTCGCTTGCGATTAGAACTCCTACAAGATAGTCTTAATAGAGTGAAGGCAATTGTTAACCACTTTTTATCAAATCTTAGATAAGGTATCTTTTGGATTTCCAAGCATAACGTGTGTGTGTGCATTATAGGTGGTGAAATCCACTCCTTTGCCACTTATTCCCTTGTGCAGACTTGTGCCTAACCCCTCTATACTACGAAGAGTGCAGTTTAGGTACAAGAAGCTGGCAAAGGAATTTTATACAAATGGCTATGTTGTCGATAGATGTAGGTTCATTTGTTCTATCTCCTCATCTAATAATCCTGTTAGAGAAGTGACTCAAGATGATGTTATTGCATGGGATGACATTTGGCAATTGAAAAAAACTAGGAGTTCAAGAATATGATTATGACAATCATCGAGTTGTGGCATGGATGGAGGAGATTAATAAATGTGTCTACTTAAATTGCCTACTTTTTTGAATGCGGTCTTTTGTTTTATAAAATAGTTTTGGGACTAATTAGATTTACATTATCTAACTATAGCATTCAAGAATGTTGCATCAAGACATCCTTGTGTTGACACTATCCTTATTGAATTCAATGAGGATAGCGAGAGGAAGGTTCTCACAGTGATAGTTTGCTTAAAAAGGTAAAAGAATATATGTCTTAAGTCTCTTTGAATTAGGAATATTCGACGTAATATGTTTCAATCTTTCATCATAACCTTAAATTTTGTTGCCATAGGATGAATGAAGTGGTCTATGTTTCTTCTTCCCTTGTGGACAAAGTTTACCTCATTAGGGCGCTTGGGCTGGCAAACAAAGAAACAATTATGAAGCACACTAGAGAGATGAACAAGTCATGGATGGACAAGCATGCCTCGACACAAGAAAAAAAGGGCCACCCATCCTGGTATAACGTGAGATTTTGGAGCTTTACTCCAGGTAAATCTTCAAGACATTTGTAATATATAATTAACATTTGCATATTATGCACTAATGTTGTAATTCATGAATAATAGGATAAGTACCTCGCAGCCACCCAAGATATTGACCCCCTAGTAGATAGTTTGCCTACATATGAGTTTGAAGAGAAATGGAGAATGGCATTTTATAGAGATGAAAGAAAGTGGAGGCATGCTAAAAGGTGGCTGGCAGCGGTGATTGCAAACCTTGCATAAGGGGAAGGTTTCTTTGAGTAAGAAATCCTACACTCTTTCCTCTATCTATTACGTAGGCAACAACATATTATGGTTTTAATGTTATGATTTAATTTTGGTGTTGTGTTGTAGATGACTAGTGCAAGTTAATTGGGATGAGAAACTAGATTGTTTTGGCAGAGGATAGGCTATACAGCTTGGTAGCTAGCTCATTGCCAAATGACCACAAAGCAGAGATTTTGGATATTTTGATTGATGGCAATTTGCAGAGGCTGAAGGATTCACAAATCTCTAAAAGTATGTAATAATTAGTTTCCCTATCATCTTAATATTTACAAAGTACTCTATTTTGTTTGAATAAAAATTTCAATGGCAATGCAGCAAAATGCAAGTTTATTCAGGGAATGGCTTTAAAGAGAAGTCATATGGTATGAGATTGGAGCATAGGGTGTAGCCGTCCTTGCAGAAATATCAAAAAAGTATGAGGTAATTTTCCCAAATACATTCCTGGAGGACCTCGCTGATCTTAAGAGCCTATATTTTGGGAGGCTATTCAAGGAAATGGTGGGATCACTAAAGAAACAAGGTGTGGTAGCTTCAAACCCTGCTGTTGTGAAGGCCACCAAGCATGCTATGTTCAGGTGCGTAACATTCTACAAAGCTTACTTACTACTTAGTTGTACTCTTATATTTCTAAACTTTGAAACTCTAGACAAATGGAAAGCTTGTTTTTGGTAAATAATTTTAGATTATTTGATCACCCCAATCAAATTTGTGGATAAAAGTTATGGCTTTGGCAAGTTAGGGCTATGTGGAATGCATTCTTTACTAAAACTTATCAGAGTAGCTTTTTCTTTCCATGCCTGGTAAAATGAAGTTCCAGATTATCATTCAAAGGCCATAAGGTAATAGGGGTGTTGGGAATAGGGATGTAAGTAATGAGAATGAGGTGCCAGTGCAAGGACATGCACAACCTCAAGGTCCTTTGGGTAATGTGAATGTACTTGAAGCCATTGTGGAAGAGGAAGATGAGGATGATGTGTTGGCCAATTAGAGGACAAGGATTCAGAGGTCGATATCTAAAGATGCAAGTAAAGAAACAAGAGCCCAAAAAAAGAGAGAGAAGGGAAAGGAAACCACGGAGAAGTCAAAATATAGGAAGCAGGGAAAGACTAGATCTAGAAGAAGAAAGATTGGCATGGATGATTTCTAGTTGGGTGAGGGGGAGTCCCCTTATAGTCTCTTGGTTGATGTGAAACAAAAGAAGGTTGACATCACAGATGGTTAGCTTTTAAATTGAACTCCAGTATAAGAAGACAATGGCACAAACTTCCAAGTGTTAGACAAGTTAGATTTAAGGTGCCAGAGGCTAATGTGGTTCACTTGAGTAGGTTTTTTGACATTTTTCCTATTGTTGATGTTTGGGTTCATGGCAGGAATGTAAGCAAAGTTTACATAGACAGTGGATCCTAGGTGTGTGTCATGACTAAAGAAAATGTGCATGATCATGGATTGGAAGTGACAAGGTCTATCTTCAGTATGAAGATGTGGACCCACAATAGTTTAAAGGTGAAATGTCTTGGTTTAATTGAGGGAATGGAGTTAAATGTTCTTGGACAAAGAGTGGTGATTAATATGCATGTGATGCCAACAAGGGTTGGAGCATACCCCATCATTTTGGGAACGCCCAGGCTAATTGCTAAGTTTATGCAAGATTGGTATAGAGGTTGCATTGATTTGTTTGTTGACAGGCCTAAGGAGAAAAGGATAAGATATGATTTGAAGACTGGCAAGATTCTGGAAGTTGGAGAGAAGCTAGAGCTAGATGTAGGAGCTGATTCAACCTCCCTTGATAGTTATGATGCTTATTCTACAAGGTCCTCAGATAAAAATGATGATGATTCATGATTGGATCAAAGCTTGTTGGATCTTGAAGCAGACATATGTGGAATTAAAATAGCTAATCACACGATTGAACAAGCTTGTGCTCAAGGTGAGAAGCCCAACATCCTGAAAGCTAAACTAATGGAGATGGTTGCTACTGATCTAACTAGTGAGGAAAAAGAGTAGTATGGAGTCTTGTTTGATAGGTATCCCAAATTTTTTGACAAGGATTAAAGACAAATTAGAGGTACTTCCCGTGTGATTCATTAGATTAATTGAAAGAGGGAGCAAAGCCAATAGCTCAGAAGTTGAGAAGATTGGGGACTATTTAAAAATAGGTTTAAGAGGTAGTCTGTATTGCAGGCTGGATAATGGGTTTCCCCTGTAGTCATTGTGCCTAAAAAGTGTTAAAAATGGAGGGTTTGTGTGGATTGAAAACCCCTCAAAGCAGCTACGAAGAGGCATCATTATCTCCTTCCTTCCCAAGATGAGATATTGGACCAAGTGGAAGGGCATGAGAAATATTCAATCTATGATGGGTTTAGTGGATGTTTTCCAATTAGGATAGCCCTACAAGATCAAAAGAAGACCAATTTTATCACTCCATGCGGGGTATTTTGTTATAGGGTTATGCCTTTTGGGCTTCTCAATGCATATGCCAATTTTCAGAGCTGGGTGGACAAGATCCTTGCTCCTTACCTTGAATATTTTGTTAGAAATTTTATGGATGACTTTTGTGTTTATAGTGATAGGTGGATACATGTGGAAAGGCTTAACTCAGTGTTTAGATGACTTGATGAAGATGGCGCTCAGCGCAGTCTAGCTAAATGTAAGTTAGCAAGAGCTCAGCTCAGTCTAGCTAAATGTAAGTTAGCAAGAGCTCAAGTTGTACTCTTGGGTCATGAAGTGAGTGAAAATGGCATAGCCCCAAATATTGCAAAAATCGAGAGTTTACTATAGATGGAGAGTCCAAGGGAGTCCAAGGTCAACCAAGGAGCTTATGAGTTTTTTTTCAAAAATTCAGGTATTTATCTAGATCTTTTTGTATGCTTGTAGAACGGGGGATTTTTTTTTTGCGAGCTTTTTTTGCCGAGCTTTTTGGAGCAATGAACAAGGAGTCCGAGCTTTGCAAAGGACCATGAAATTACTATGAGCTTTGTAAAGGACCAAGAACTTACTTACATATAAATAACAAGCTTTGAAAGATCAACAATATAAATTTTAGTCTTTTGATCCACATCATACTTATTGATATAATTACATATATTCATATATGTAACTAAATTCATGCACCTCATACATATACACATACAAAATATACATATACATACATACATGCAAGAGCTACCTACATATTAACATATATACATACATACATACTTTCTTACTTACTTAAATATAAAAAACAATCCTTTAAAGATAAAAAGTGTATATATCGATCTGTAAAGTTCCAAACCATGAAAATCTCGATTACAAAGTCTTTTGATCCACATCATACTTATTGATATAATTATATATATACATATATCTACCTAAATTCATACACCTCATACATATACATATACATATATACATACAAGAGCTACCTACGCAGCACTAACATATATACATACTTTCTTTCTTACTTAAATATATAACACAATCTTTTAAAGATAAAAAATGTATATATCGATCTTTAAACTTCCAAACCATGACAATCTCGAATACAAAGTCTTTTGATCCATAAATTATAGCATTCTTCTACGTGTCATCCCGACCTAATGAGAAATCTCCCAGACATGCTTTGGCTACCTCCATGTCATTCTCCATCCCCATATAGTGCCTTTTTAACTCTTGGCATGCACGTCCCAAGCCTCCACATCCCGCAAAAACGTCCAAGACACTATCTCCTTCACTTGAGAAGGTCTCCGCTAGCCACCTACAATGAAATACAATCATAAATGTGCATCTAAGTATTTTGAAAAAGTAGCTATGAAAATGAACAGAATGAAAATTGTCTCACCTAAAGAACATAGGAGATCTTTCTGCACCACCTCGAATGTAGCGCTCCAAGACCATCGTGCGTTGGAATGGATGCTTCTTATTCTTCTCAAAAATGAAATTTCGTTGAGCGTTGAATAACTTCTTTGAAACATTTTGCCCAGCCTCACGATCAATAATAGGGACATGGCAATTTACTCGATAGAACATACTAAGCACCAATGTATCCACCTACCATAATGAGAAAACATTATGTTTGGATATCCATACCACATAACATGTATACACAAAGGGAAATATTTGAGAGATTATGACTTACCCGTTCTCCATTATCATGCAAATAACTTGATTCCACATGAACAGACATTGTTCGATGCATGACCAATCCAACTTTCTTTCCCATGGAATATATTTTAGGAAGTTGATCCATTAGACTCAAACACACAAACCAACCCTCATCAGCCCCACAAACAAACCAACAAAACTGAGTGTGGCACGTATCAATGATGAAGAAACTTGATTCCATGAGGGACACCCATCTGTATCTACATCAACAACCTGTAAACCTATAGGAAAGTCAGCCCATACGAGGCGAGCCACTGTATCTGAGGGAGCACCTCTATGAGATAGAGCCTTGGGAATCTTCATCAAGAATTCTTCCACACTACATAAAAGATTTATGATGTTTGGTTTTGGTAAGTATAACTTGGAAAACTAATTATATGGTGAAATTATTCCAAAAGAGTGTGGATGTCTACCAGCAATATGTGTGAAAAACATCTCTCACCTGCAAGTAAACAAGACAAAAAATGAGATGCATTTCGAAAGCACACACTTCTCAAAATAAATTTGCAATGGAAAGTACTCTTACTAGTCATGTCCATGATGTCACGTTGTCCTAACACCTCCCCCTCTTGAAGATGCTCTAGAGGGTCTCTCTCTTGATCTTCATTTGTGGGGTCTCCCTCTTGAACATCATGCATAATGTCAAGACGTCTCTTTGTTCGCCTCTCACGTTGCACTTGAGACGATGTAGATGTATGCTCTTGGTGTGATTTTACTCTTTCAAGCTTAGATTGGCAATTCTTAAATTCTTCAAGAAATAGATCAAGATAATTAGTAAAAAGGTAAAAATCTCCATACCTTTTTGTATATGTATATGTATCTATGTATATGTATATGTACATGTATATGTACATGTATGTGTATGTGTATATGCATATGTATATGTATATGTATGTAGGTATGTATCTATGTATATGTATGTAGGTATATGTATCTATTTATATGTATATGTATATGTATGTATATGTATGTGTCTATGTATATGTATATAGGTATGTATCTATGTATATGTATGTATGTATGTATATATCAAAACTTAACAACGTTTCTTTAAAATTTGATATGCCAAACATTAGGGGAAGGTTGAGGTCTATAGGGGCTCTTTAAGATGCCATGTGATTAGAAGGTTATTAAGGAAAAGGGCCAATCATGTGATGCCATGTATACAAAAATGTTGGGTGATTAAAGGTGGTCAAAAGATTCTCTAGAAGATACCTTTTTGTACCTTTCATTCCCAAAAAGTGGGGGAGAAAGTTTTTGAAATTTTGGACATCCATAACTTCTACATATGAGCTCAAAATTTGTCGGAGATTAGAGATCCAAAATCTACTCGCTGAGCTCTTTCCATAGATATGTCACATGATATGGCTTTGCCCACTCAATTTTAAATTCAATTTTGGCGAGAAACTTTGAAATTCAAACTTCTAGCCATTTGAAGAATAAGAAAGTATCTAAAGTCAAAGAAACTTAACATTTTAACAAAAAGTCATTAAAATCATAATATGGCAGCTTAAAGGGCCCCTATAGACCTCAACCTTCCCCTGATGCCTTAAATGTAACATGAACTATGTATGTATGTATGTATGTACAAATTTGCAAGAAAATTGGACAGCATCTCCTTTGCATTCTCCTAAAATATCCCAAAATAAACTTCAAGTACTTAATAATGTTTCTTTAAAATCTAACATGCCAAATCTTAAATGTAACATGAACTTTGTATATATGTAGGAATTTAGTATATAATTTAGTGTATGTATGTAGGTATGTATTTATGTATGCATATGTATATATACATATGCATATACATATGTATATGCATATGTATATATCGGTATGTATATGTATCTAATATGTATATGCATATGGATAGTTTACCTCTGTATAGGTAGGAAGGTTTACATAAATATATGGATAGTTTACCTCTGTATAGGTAGGAAGGTTTACATAAACATATACATATACATTTACATGCATATAATTCAGTAGAAAGCAAAAAAGTACCTTTTTCTAGGAGCTCCTCACTTGGAGGCACATGATTTAGAGGATAGTCCAACCACCAAGGACATCTCTTAAATTCCCAATTAGAAACCCCTCTCTCAACCCATTCCTTCGGGTACATTATTTCCGAGGAATTTGGATCTACCCATTCTTTGATTGCTTCCATCTCTTCGTCCATTAGACCCTGGCCAATGAGTAACTGCACCCACCTACATATCCAAAATAAAACAAACAGCACTAAAATATTTTTTAAAATGTGTATATGTATTTTCTACAAAGATGTAATGGCATTAGAAGATATATACCTGTAGACAACCCTCTTTGCGGCATTCTCCACCTCAGGTTGCTTTTGGCCTTCCTTCACTTTTTCAAACTTTGCCCACACCTCATGGAAGGCCCATGGTATGTGTTTCGATTGCACCCATTACATAAATGGTGGGACATAGATAACATCATCATATACTAATAAACCCTCCAAAATAGAGTCTGCCTCCCCTATTAGCTCTTCCCAACACAACTCTTTCTTCATATGCAGCAACATTTTTTTGTTATCCCCAAACATCTCTGAAATTACCTTGTCCTTTGCCCTCCCGGTCATCAGCATTTGAAGCAATTCCGTCTTCCTATTTCAGCATCATACCAAAACCATAAGAGATTAGATGTTAAGGTTAGTTTATGTTAAGGGAGGTTTATTGACATGTCACATACCTTTGAGTTGAAATCCGAGATATGGCGACTGTGTAGAGCTTTTCTTTGGTCAGAGCAACCAATCCCTTCTTAGACCAATCATAGTTATATACGAGTTGAAAGAATGCATCACCATTGGATGGGTTTGCAATTATGAGCATCTTGTACGCTCTATCTCGAAATGTTTGCTCTACACCACGTCTGGCTTTCTCACATTTTGTCTCATATTCTTGCAACCCCATGGCATGTCTATCAATGCATGATATAGCTTGCTTCACCGCATTTTCAAACGATGTCTACGTATAACGAAAAGGACTCATTATCACTCACACGATTAAAAAACATTGATAATCCGTTTTTAATAAAAGATGGGAAATGCAAACACTACCTTCCACACAAGTTGTGCCAAGATTGTAGCTAGAGCATTATACCATTTCTCTCCACTTCGTCGCTCCAAACTAAGCTCCATTAAAGCCCACCTCCTTACGTCTTCACCAAGGTAGTCCAATATGGATGATTTGTCTACCATTCCAAATCGTTGAAACATGAAGATCTCATGTGACAATGTGGGTGTAACACTAGTGTGCACCAATCTATTGTAAAGAGTCACAATGAGCCAAGAACTTAACAATGAATTCACAATGTCCGTAATCAAGTAGAGAGAGATCACTCACTCATTTTGAGATCGTAAAGCCAATAGCAATTCTCCTTCTTGCTTCTTGTCCACCACCAAAAATTGACATTTGACCCGGACATGGCGTGAGGGGCTTTGAGACCAAGCTAGCAAAAACAAAATAAAGATATTACAATATATTACTTTTAATGTTGCACAAAAATACTCTATGGCATTCAAAAGAACATACCTTCACGCACTCGAGACATCCATGCCTTCACATGATGATTGCCATCCCAAACAAGAAACTTCTTACCACTGAGATTCTCCCACTCAGTTCCTCTGATTTCATCCTCAAATCTATCATGTTGTACCACCCAGTTTGGTCCCCATTCTTGCAAGTCTATTTGTGTGACCGCAAAATACGTAGAGCTTCTGGGACGTTTAAGTGAAACTAAAAAAGAAGGAGATGCCTCGACATAACCATGGCAGTCAAAGGAATCACGAAACACCTCTAGTTGGCTAGAAACTGTACGGATGGCGTCATTTGGAATCAGCTGCATAAAGGGACCAATGGGGTAGAGGAATTGCGTTGCACAAAAAACTTAGTGAATACATCACCAAGCAATCCCAATTCAATAGATTTTCCAAGAAGCCTTCTATGGGTCTCCCCTTGACCAGTACTAGATTCAGGAATCTCCATCTGAGTTGGAGGAGATGAGCTCATTTCGTTCTCTAACACAAGCGCTTCTTCTTCACATGAACAAGAGAATTATGCGCTTCTGTTTCCTCTCTAATAGGAGATACATGTGAGGACACAGGTGTCTGGGATTGAGCTTCCTCGCTAAGAGTCAAACAAACACGCCCAGATCTAAGTGAGTATCCCCTGTTGTCTGTAAGACACACACACCAAGCCCAAGTAAGCATATCTAAAACATTAAAACACAATCTCAAAATAATCTTGGCTATTCACATCATATACCTTTCTTAGTCTTTGCCTGCTTTTCTTGGATCCATCTCTCTCTCTTTTGCCCTGAATATGAGTAGCAAAACAGTTTGAGCTGAATGACATATAGAGATGATCAACCTCACACATAAACCCTGCTTCATGTCCATAGGAAAACATCAACCTCACACATAAACCTAACTACATGTCTAAGAAAACATTCAGGATGTTGAAAGCTCTAGAGGCCAGCACACAACTTCAAAGAGTAGATCAGTAAGCTCATAAGGCCGGATACCAAAACCAAGATCGGGCTGTAACTATAGGCCCTATTCAAAGAAAGGCACCTCTAGGAAAGAAACATTCACCCATCATCAACTTGAGGAATATGATCACAATCGTGCCCATAGATAGCTTGTAGCCAAACAACTTACACCCAGGATTATATAAAGCAATTGTGCGTCCATTGGCAATGCTACCAATGCTAACTCCTCTATGCAAAATCCCTAGCACATGCACAAAAGTGTAGCTCCAACACAATAGCCTATAGAAATCAAGGAGAGGAACAGTGTTACGTCCTTAAGATGTCACAAAGAAGAACTGAAGAAGACTCTATGGAGAAGTTCCTCCAATTGCTAGAGGAGCAAAATCAAGGTGAAGCTTTAATAATTACTAAGTATGAAAAGTATCACTTGATGCAAAATCAATAAATGTAAAATATTACCATGTATAGGAGCGAATGAATTATAAAGTATCGCAACTCAAGTTGTGGTGCAATGTTGGCTTAAACTACTAGGTTAAGATGCTTTAAAACTGGCATGAGGTTGATATACCTTACACATTACCTTACGTCAATACTACACCAAGTAACTCTTTAGAATACCAAGAGTTTGGTTGTGCACATAGATGCCCTTGTGAGTGTCAATTGCATGTGCAATGCATGGGCATCAAGGCGACATGCACATTGAGTCGATCCTCACATGCACCCGTGCACGCACACAGTGTGTGTGTGTGTGTGTGTGTGAGAGAGAGAGAGAGAGAGAGAGAGAGCTTAAAGCTAACTAGTGTGCATGTTTTGAAAATAATTGTAGGGCACAGTTCTTTTGCCCATCTTGCTTTAACTCCTCCACTGGCTCAAGCTCCGCCTCCTTAGTCTACTTGTGAACCCTCCAAGTCCCCACGCCCTGCTAAGCCTCACCCCTAATATAGGTTAGCGCACACACCCCTCACCTTGGGTTAAACTATCTATAGGCTGATCAGGACGTAACATTATCTCCCCCTTTTATTAAATTCACGTCCTCTCATGAATCCATGCCACACGTCCACCGCCTCCACGTCCACCGCCGGCTCAAGCTCCAATGCCACGTCCTTTGCCTCCACATCCTTCGCCTCCACGTCCTTTATTGGGGCTAAAGCACCTTTTCCTCCCATGCTCAAGCCTCCCCAGTCCCCCGGCATGGTCTAGCGCAGACCATCCCCCGGGGGAGGCTTGAGCAACTGGCTGTGCGTGCATGTGCTCCCCCTTCCCGCCTCCACCTTCTCCACTGGCTCAAGCTCTGCCTCCACATCCACCGCCGACTCAAGCTCCAATGCCACATCCTTCGCCTCCACGTCCTTTACTGGATAATTCGACGGAGCCCAAAGAACATATTCCTCCCATGCTCAAGCCTCCCCAGTCCCCCAGCTCTGCCGGGGGATTGGCGAGGCTTGAGCAAGGGAGCAATAGGTGCTTTGGGCTCCACCTTCACCTCCTCACCAATTCCGCCTCCGCCTCCACCTACTCACCAATTCCGTCCACCGCCTCCTCCACTAGCTGCGCCTCCCTCTATCTCCTCACCTCTTTTGACACTCGAACAGGGTTGCCGCTGGCGCTCACAAAAACAAAAGTACAGAGAAAAGAAACGAGAAAGAGAAATACCTATTCTCCTCCTGCATGCGTTTGCTTGCGTGTTGCTGTGTTGAGAGTATCCAAAATGTCTTTTCCTTCAAGTACCCTAAAATATGTGTACCACATATGTTTGTGTGGCCTAAATTATATATAGCCTAAAGATAGATTTATACACACACATACATATATATGGCTAAAAATGAATTAAGCTATATGAACACACACATATATATATACACACACACACAATTTCAATAATATAAATAATAGAAAAGTTTAGAAACAATTGAACCATTGAAAAACAATTTCAATAACTTAAATATTGGAAACGTTTGAAAAAAGTGTCCCACATATTGATGAACCATTGAAAAATGTGTATGTGTGTGTGTGTGTGTGTGTGTGAGAGAGAGAGAGAGAGAGAGAGAGAGAGAGAGAGAGAGAGAGAGAGAGAGAGAGAGAATATGTGATTTACAAAAAAGAGAGAATATAGTTTAGGCTATGTATATATATACATATATATATATATATTGATGTATATATATATATTTTAGTCTAGGTATTTATTAGGTTACACACACACACACACACACATATTAAGGTATATGTATTTTAATAAATGTGTGGTGTGTGTGTGTGTGTTGCCTAATAAATATATAGTCTAATAGATATATAGATCCTAAAATAGATAAAAGGTTAGTCTCTTTGTAAATACACACACACACACACTAAAATACAATAAAATATATAAATATAGACATGTGTGTGTGTGTGTATTTACAAAGAGACAAGCCTTTTATAAAAATAATACTTAGAACCAATAAATGTATATATTTGTGTATTTTTTTATATATTTGTAGATACATATATATATCTGTGTATTTTTTGTAAAAAAATTTGGTCGTCGTGTGACCATTCTCAATCGTGATTGCTCCACCTTGTTTTATCATTTCAACTGCCTACATTCTCAATCGTGATTGCTCCACCTTGTTTTATCATTTCAACTGCCTTCATTCTCAATCGTGATTGCTCCACCTATTCCTTCGTTTTTATATTTTCATTTCACATTTTCTTCTCTCATGTCCTTTCTGCATCTTTGTATTGCCTTCCCTATGGAGCACATTGTCACCTTTGAGTGGGAGCTTGATGGCTGCTGCAGCAAAAAATCTCAAACTTTAATACTTCTCCACTAGACTACGCTTGTTAGTCATGGATATCTACAAGGTTTACTGCCTTCATCACATGCCCTTTCTGGAGTGAAAGCTATTAGGACCGATGGAAGCCTACAGGAAATCATCGCTCATGATGATATGGAGGGCAATAAAAACTACCTCGTAGATATTACTCAAAGTAAAACATATATGCTACAATGTAGTCCTCTCTGTGCTGCTGATAGTCTTGATTCTAGTGCTAATGACATTGCCCAAGATGTCCGACATTTGGAGACTTCAGTGGATAAAGAATTAGGGACACAAAACACCCATGTTCATATCTCGAGCTCCTCCTCTGAGAGTGACTTGAATGGCTCAGCAACTGTTTTGCAACCAGGTGAAGGCACAAGCAATCCAAAAGGTTCAAAGCACAAGATCTCTGAAGATGAATGTATTGCTTCGGAGAGTATACTTTCAGTTCTTCGTAAGAAGGAGCAACCTTCTCTCCTACGTTCATTGTTGGAAAAAGTTACTCAAGTCATCCAAGTCCAGGAGGTGCCAAGACATTATGATGGTGATTCCATCCTAGAGTTTCCACGAACATATGGCAAAATAGGAAATATGGATGGAATGGAGCAAAAATACGATGGTCACTTATGGACACGTCCAGTAACATCAAACATGTCTGTAAGTTGTACCGTGTGTATTAGCTATTGTGTTGGTACTTTGGAGTGCCATAGGCTCAGCTGTCCTTTTTACTTGAACAATAAAAGGTATAACAACACCTTCTTTCATGGACATTTGATAAAAAAGATTGCAGTTGGACAGAGGATGAGAAAACTAAAATAGTTTGTCACTTTTGTCGCAAAACTGCAAACTGTGTGCAAGTGTGTAGATGTATTGTGTATTACGTAATGCCTCGTGACACAACTATTACAAGAATGATGCTCCACACTGGGCTGCATAAACATCCACTTCAGCCAAGAACTTCAAGGTTAATGTTGGAGCGTGTGAAAATGTTTGTTTCTCAAGTGTTGAAAGCCCAGAGAAGTGCAGGTCCTCGAAAAATACAGATGGATATTGTGAAGGATATGCTGTTTTCCTCCATGATGAATCAAAATGATGAGCTACCATCAAGTATTGGGGATCATGAGCTCTGTAATTTTTTGGAGGAGTTGAGTCCTCTTGTGGAAAACCACCAGAGGTGAGTATTCATTCCGTAACTTAATTATATTTGGATGTATTTTTCTACATTCGGTCCTCTCTTTATTGTGGAATTATGTTTTTTAGGTTTAGATGCATTGTATCCCAAGAGAAAAGAAAATTGATGCCGGCAGGAGAGGGCTTTGATAGCATCCTTCTTATACAGAGAAGATCTCGCTATTCATTTATACAAGGTAGCCGTCTCCCAAGACAAGGTGGCCCTGATGACAAATGTTATGTCTTTAAGATGTCTTTGGGAGGACCAGCATCAGGCATGGACTTGGTGAATCGCATGCGGTGTGATAGTGGAGGTGACTTGTCAAAGTCTTGGGTTTTGTTTGATCACACTCATCGAGTTTTTGGTTGGTCAACAATGGCTTGTCATGTTTACGACCCAAGGTGAGACTACGTACTTCAATTTTTTCCTTTCTTTCATTCACCTTGATTTACCTTGAATGATAGCTGATTGAAAAAATTTCTCTCCAAAATCCTATAGTGTTCAAGAGCTATTGACAATTGCCACATGCAAAATGAAGGAGGAGGATACAAAAAGCCAAGTACTATTTTGGGAAATGCTGAATAGCACAATGGAGCAATGTGGTTATGCACCCGCACACTTCTATGGGTTTATGGCTGATGAAGCAGGGTCCAATTGGTGTGCAGTTAGGACCGTTTTCAATGGGGGTCCACACAACATTATGGAGGACAGTGAGCGAACGTGCTTATTTCATTGGAAACAAAGTTTGATGAAGCATGCTAAACAATGCGTGAAGGCAAAAAGTCGACAACACCATATTGATTTGTGTGAAGAATGGAGATTGGCAACCAATAAGGAGTTAGCTTTCTTAAAAAGTAAAGAGATTCGTGAGTGGTGGAGAAATGGACATGTTCATGAGGGAAAACTATCAGTGATGGATACGTGGATGAGTTGGTGGGAAGTATGAATAACACATTGGGGCAACCTCATGTCAAGGGTGAGAAATTTTATGGAGAAATGATATGTTGTATGGATGTATTTGCATTGGAGTCAATTTTGTGAATTCATGTATGAAACCTCTTGTGTGCAGGTGGTCTTAAGCTCAGTGGATTTAGCACAAACCCCTCGAACAAACTTATTTGAAAGTGTACATGGGAGTTGGCTTGCTGGTGAAGGATACAAGGAAAAGGTTAGCTTGTATGATGCGTGCATTTCAGATATGGCAAACGCTTTACTACAAAGTGCAAAGCAATATGCATACCAGATGGGGAAGCACAAAGGTGAGGGACCAAGCTTGAGCAAGTTGCTGGACAGGGTGGCAGCAAGGTCAAGACCGACACCACCACAAGTGGCTCGCATGGTCCATGAAACAGTAGCTAATACTCCTATGTATGAGGAATCAAGGCCTCTACATGGAGATAAGGAGACTATTCAACGGAAGAGGGTGAGGACAACGGAAGTAGACCAATGCTCACATCGTCCAGGTTATGTCATGTAGAGCAGACATTGTCAAAATCGGGGAACAGCAAAAAGAGTAAGTTTTGGAGATAGAGCAAGTCCCGCTTCAAGGGGAGGACCAAAAAGTTCAATGACTGGAGGAAACAAAGATGTCAGACATGAAGAGCCTAAACAACATTATGGCACAATGAGCGGAGGACAAATGCATGTAAAGGAAGAGGCCGTTGGACGCACAATGTGGGCCATTAGACGAACCCCATTGAACTCAAAAGTCAAATGTTTGGGAGGTATTGATGGAAGACTTAAGTGCAACTCATACATACAGGGAAGCACTATTGGAGTTGTTGCCCCTATCCTAGTCAGGGAGGGCCAAAGGCTCAAATGATGTGGTTTTGTCCTTTAGATGTTTCACACACATGGCATGTAGATCCAAACATAATATACAAGCCATCATACCCAGATATGTGGAAAGTGGATGTTGGGACCAACATAACTAGCCAAGAGGTAGAGAAATTAGTAAAGGCAGGGTTCAAGTTAGATGTAACTCATGAAGAACCTTTTGTGTCGGGGGTGGGAGAAACGTCCACACAAGCAGCGGGCAACAAAGAAAGTGGCAAGAGGCCACATGATGCTACACAGAATACAAAGAGATCAACCAAGTGGAGGCATTGGATTTCCAAAGAAGCAGAAAAGAGGATTGGTAGTGCCGAGGCCATGACAGCGACAGTCCTTAATGAGAGTGCAATGCAGTCGTCCCCCTACTCTATTTTTCATTTGGCATGTGAGAGTGGAGAGGACTATTTTATACACATCAAGGTACAACCTTGGTGTACATGTCTTGATTTCATGCAAAGAGAATCTAGAGGAAAGCCTTACGTTGCATGTAAGCATATCTATTTTGTCTTCTTGCGAGTTTTGGGATTACATAAGAATGAGGATAAGGTAATGCATCAACCGACACTATCACCAGAGGAAGTGGATAATATACTATCACGTCCTCGAAGCAAGGATGTTTGTGCCTATACTTAAGCTTTAATCAAGCCTATTTGTGCCTACTTAAGCTTTAATGAAGCCTTCCATGTTTGTGCTTACTTAAGCTTGTAAGGAAATGTGAAGTCAATCTTTTTGTAAGAAAATTTGAACCAATATTATTTTTGTCTTGCTTTGGGATGGAGTATACTGTCACGTACTCTAAAGTCTTATTGTAGGTAGCTTGCGACGCTATGGTAAAGGAGTTGTACCAACCATATATCTTCTTGTAAGGAAATGTGAACTCAATCTTTTTATAAGAAAATATGAGCCGGGTATACTTGTTTTTACTTGTGTTGAAATAAACATTGGAAGAAAGGTACATAGATAGGTATTTTTGTGCCTATATTTAAGTTTCTTGGACATAAAATGTGTGTTTATATGTAGGAAAGTAGGTATGTAGGTATGTATGCATGTATGCATGCATGTATGTATGTATGTATTATACAAATGTATGTATATATGTAGGAAGGTAGGTAGGTAGGTGTGTTTGAGAATATACATGTATATATGTATGTATGTATGTATATATGTATGTATATATGTAGGTAGGCAGGTAGGTAGGTGTGTTTGAGAATATACATGTATATATGTATGTATGTATGTGAATGTATTTATTTCTCTTTCATAAATACTTACTATATAAAAGCTCACCAAAATGTATCATTTTTCTTACAAGCTCACATAAAACTATCTTATCTCCAAAAAGCTTGCCAAATAAAGCTCGCAAAAAAATCAAACCCTTGTAGAACATGTTTATCCCTTGCAAAAAGCCAGTCAACGAGATCCATTTATGTGGAGTCAAATGGAAGAGGATGCCTTTGAGAATCTCAAAGATATGCTTTCTACTCTTCCTATTGTGATGCCCCAAGATTGGAGTCAACCATTCTATTTGAGCCTATGTTGGAAAGCATGCAGTAGGAGTAGTGCTTATGCAGAAAGCTTATGCAGAAAGGCACAAAGCAATCATGATCTTTTGTGGTACTTACCTATTGTAACTTGCTACCTCATGTAATGAGATATCCAGGTGATAACTCGAAGGTGCAGAAGTGGTTTATGACTCTATAAGAGTTTGACATGAGATTCATCAAAGAGGATAGTGTGAGAGCTCACATGGTAAATTCTCTCACCTATAAGCAGGTTTAGGTTAAACGTAAACTTATTAAAGAGATTGAAAAACAAATTGTCTCTAATCCTAACATGCATGAGAAATTGCAGGATATAGATGGAACTTTGTTTTTTGATGGAGCTTTTAGGAAAGTGTTAGAAAAGGAGGTGCTGGGTTTGTTTTTGTTAACATACATGGAAAAGAGTGGTGGTTTGGTAGTCAAGAAATATAGGTAAAAAGCAACAATGAGGTTGAATGTTTTAGCCTTTCTTTGGGTCTTGAAGAATGTAAAAAGAGAGAGGTTAAGAGGCTAATTGTAAAAGGTGATGCCATGGATGCTTATCACATAAGAAAAGTACAGGGCACTCGGAAGGTCAATAAGGATGAAATGAAGGGCTGGTTTTTTAAAGTACGAAACCTTCGTAACAGTTTTCATGCTTTTAAATATGGCATGTGTCCAGGGATGACAACAAAAGGGCTCATGAATTGGTAGAGCAAGTTTTTACCAAAGATGTGCATGCTAAGGTGATCTAAAAGCCTTTATATCAACGTAAAGAGTGTCTTTATGAGGAAGATCATGTTGTTCCTACAAGTTTTACAAGAAAGAGTTTGGATTATTCAAAGAGAAAAGCTGTTGTCTAGAAAGCCATGAGGTATGTGCTAATTGGTAATCACCTTTATCACAAAGGAGCTAATGGTGTTATGAGGAGAGTTTTTTATCAAGATGAGATCCAAGATTTTATGAAAGCTTGCCATGAAGAGGTATGTGGAGGTCATTATCGAATTGACATCACAAAGAGGAGGATCTTGACATCCAAGCTTATGTGGCCAAGCATGAATAGGGACATTAATCATTGGTGCAAGAGTTGTCATGAGTGCCAGGCTTTTCAAAAAAGAATGTTAGTTCTAAAGCCTATGCACCATATTTTGAGCTATGTATATTTTGAGAAGTGGGGTATAGATGTTATTGGATCTCTTCCAGGAACTAGAAACAAGAAGCATTACATTATCACTGTAGTAGACTACTTAACTAGGTGGCCGGAAGCTAGAGCAACAAACAATGCCATAGCACAACAAGTGTGTAAGTTCATTTATGAGATGATTTTTTGTCATTTTGGTATTCCTTTAGAGTTGTTACTGATCAAGGAAGAGACTTTAGGGCTGATGTGGTAAAATACCTTACCAGGAGGTTGGATATAAAGTATAGGTTTACTACTCCTTATCACCCCCCCCAATGCAATGGGCTTGTCGAAAGTTTTAATGGTATCCCACAAAAATTATTGTTCAAATTGGTGGAGGACCATCCAAATAATTTTATACTTGGATAGGGCTTTGTGGGCATACAGGGTGTTAGAGAAGAATGCCACATGATTTACTTCTTATCACTTAGTTTATGGTCAGGACTGTGTATTGCTAGTTAATATTATGCTTCCTTCACTTAACTTTCTTTTGCAGCACAATTTGACACACGAAGAACAAGAGAAAAGGAGATGGGCTAGTCTACACTCTCTTCTTTTGGATAGAGAAGAAGCCATCAAATGGTATGAGGAGACTAGTCAGAAGAGGATTAGGGCATTCAATTAGAAGCTAGGCGATAAAGACTTAGAGAAGGGTATGCTTGTGTTAAGGTACAACAATGCTCTTGACACCACATTCCAAACTAAGTTTAGGGTGAAATGGGAAGTCCCTTTCACTGTGCATGAATTTTTTTCTAATGGGAGTTACCAATTGAAGGATCTTGAAGGTCAGTTACATTCAAGCAGAGTCAATGGCTTATGAGTAAAGCCATACCACATTAGAGTTATGTAAAGCAGACAACATGAGGTGAAACACTTGAAAGTGTTTCACAATGGGGTTGGGGAAATATGTGACAAGTTTTTTGCATTCCGTACAACTGATATGCACTTGTGAGAGTCTCGAAGTGGTCTAGTATAGGCTTGGTTGTGCTTGTTTATAATTTTGTGTGGCTTCGCTTTATTAGTATGATAGATAGAAGTTTTTTGCATTCCGTACAAATGATATGCACTTGTGAGAGTCTGGAAGTGGTCTAGTATAGGCTTGGTTGTGCTTGTTTATAATTTTGTGTGGCTTCGCTTTATTAGTATGAGATAGTAGTTTGCACTTATTCTGCATTGTTGCATACCATCTTCTTATTGTACAAATATAGCATGGTTGTCAGTGTGCTTGAAATGGTTTGAGTCTTTTTGTGTAAGCTTGGGAAGTGATGACATCAACATATACTTTCTCTTCTTACTTGACTTGGGATATAGTTTACAATTGAAAGAAGCAAATGATGAAGGGATTTAGGGGTTGAGGATGGCAATTGGTGCACCCATGCAAGAGGAAAGACTTTGGCACCTAAAGGGGCATGGAATCCTCTTAATGGATGAATATGATAAGTGGAGCATATGGCTTTCAATGTATTGAAGGAACAGGAGCACTTGTTGCTAGTTGGGACTCATGATGAAAATCCGTAAGATATCAACTTTAGATGTATTTGATGTATATACTTATCCATCATTCTTGATTGTTAAAACAAGCTTCAAATACAAATTCTCATTGGTTCTAGGTGAGAACAAATGTTTGTGTGGACAAATAGTGGATCAATACATATGCATTTGGCCTATAATAATGGACAAAGGTTGTTAAACATATGAGTGGGGGCCAACCCTTATATTTAAAGGAAATAGGAATAACAAATTAAAGGCTTTTTTTTTCTTGGGTAATTATAGAGGCGACGGGAGTCAACTGACGATGCTTTTAGATTAGTTTATGTGGCAGTTGCTCTCTACAGAGGCGACCTCGACTGAGAATAGAAGAAAGATGATTGCTCGAGCTAGCAAAAGCATGGGCTATGCACGGCCATTGCTAGAAGGATCAAGAAACAAAACTAGAAAGGCAAGGATGAGGAAACTAAAATCAGCGCAATGTAGAAGTTGGCTTGGAGGCCTATAAAACAAGATAGGGGTCTTCGAGAGGGACGCGAGCCAGCCATATACACAGAGATGCTACTGCTATTTTGATTGAGAGGACAAAAAGAGCCCATGTTTGAGAGTGCATTGAGAGAGGAGTGGTGTGAGGGTGGGAGAACACAAACGTAACCTACATCGTGTGAGGAGTGGTGTGAGGGTGGGAGAACACAAACGTAAGCTACATCGTGTATCAAGAGGGAGAATATAAGTAGAGCTCTGGCAAATGTTTCAAAGCCTTACTTTCAATCGTTTTTTCTTCTCACAAGGCAAGCTCAGAGGTGGTAGAGTGTCAAGCTAGTAAGAGAGTATTCCTCTGCTCTACAAGCTACCTACCCAATCTTTTTAGAGCTTCTTGGTAGTCTTTGGAAGGCTTATACAAATCATGTTGTGAAAGAAGAGGTTAAGCTTCCATCTGGGATTTTCTTGAAGTTGTTTTCAAGCTGGTGGATAAAAACTCAGAAATCAAAAGGAGGTGAAGGTGTCTCAAGGTTTTTACTACTACCCATAGTTGTGTGTTGGTTTAAGAGAGGAAGTACTTCTTTTCTTATCTATATTCTATCACTTTGATATACCTAACATAGTTGTGAAGAAGAGTAATATACTAAGCTTGTCAAAATGGTGGCAAGTCAACAAGTTTGATCCCAAGCTTTGTGTCATTTTTCTTGTGTTGTAAATATTTGGTGTTGTTTTGTTCTTTTTTGAGAGAGTTTGTGAGATGTAAAATCCATATACCACAATCATTGTATAACTCTTTTATCACTTTGTAAAACCATTGTACCTTGTAAGAAAGTGAGTCAAGGGGAGTGTGAATCAGTTTTCTTGGAGGATTGGCATGTGTTGCCCGAAGTTTGAGTGAGTTCAAAAGTGGTTCTACATTGATTGTATGGTTTGAATGGGTTCGAGATTACTCAAAAGACAACAAAAATATCACAGAATTCATCTTGTTCCTAGTGCTAGTTTGTTTGGAGATCAAGATGACTACCATGATTGTCTTTGGTTCTTGAACCACATATCCAAAATATTGTTTGCATTGGATTCACCCGTGGAAGTGCTTGGCTCTTTGAGGACTGAATATGGGTGGTTTGTACTATTGAAACTTCCCGAATGGATGTATAATCTTCACCTATCCCCGCATCTGCCAAAGGAGATCCTGAATTTTGTGAAGAAGAGTATCTCAATTGATACAATTATAATTGCAAATTGTGGCTTGCTAGCCATTGTAGCTTTGAAATATAAATAATGTCAACTTCAGCTTAAATAGTTTGCTTTCAATGTTGTACCAAGTGCAATTGAAAACTCTCTTGCCTTCACCTGCCATCACAAGGTCTCACTTATACATTTATCATTTAATGTCAAAGAAAGTTTCTCTTAGATTGAGGAGAGAGAGAATTGTGTTGGTGTTGATGGTTGTTTAGTGTTGCTCCACTTGTGATTTATAGTGAGCTTTGCTAGCTATAGAGGCATTTAAGTTTGAAGGCCAAGTCTCACAACATTTACAAGAAGTGAGAAGGAGGGCCAGATCAGTGGGAACGTGGGCAATGATACCATGATAAATTTGCACAATGCGAAAGTAAAACATAGGAGAGAGGGAGAGAGAGAAATAGTAGATAATGAAAATCATCTTATTATAGCATAAGGATTTACAATGGCAATACCGACCAGAAGATGGGTGTAGTACAAGTGCTTGTGAATTAATGTTGGTTAACAAGTGAGTGGAAAATAGTTCTTTATATAGGGAGAGTGCTTCGGTTTAGGGCTCGTCGGGGTTTCGATGGGGCCAGCTATGGCCTCTCACTAGAAACTGAGAACTGGAGGAGGAGTCTCGATGGAGTAGCGACCATCAAACTGAGGGGCCTTAGAGCGACTGGAGAGGTCCCATCACCAATAGATGGGTGCTACGATAAATACTCAAAATGATTCTCTGATAGAATCGAATCCTCTTGTATTATGCTAGCTTGGCCCGAGCAATGACGGTGCTTAGCTCTGGTAGTCAACTGACGGCCTTGGCATGGGCCAACGGTCTACCACTCTTTGGCAACAGAGTCATTTGCAATCGGGTCCTGGTGATCGATTGCCTAAGGGCCTGCGTCTCTCTCTACCCCCTAGTGAGGATTTGAATGGGGACCAAGGGGGAACAGTAGAGGCAGTCTCCTAGATTGGCACCGAGAGCAAGCTCTGGGCAAGGTGGCCCATTTTCTTGCAAATGAAACACTGGCCAAGAAGGCATGAGTACTTCACTCATTGATGATGGTGTCTCCCCGAAGGCAAGGAATGGATATGACTTAGGGCACTATCTCTAGCAAGACAATACAAATACGTAGGGATGGAATCCTGGTGGCTGCCCATGCGAGGGACGAAGCGGCTGTGGGGGGGGATTCCCTTCATACACTTAAACATTCCTTGGTGGCAACATGATTAGCTGGTGCCATTTTTTGAAATGGAAATCTAGATCTATAAGCAACTGGTGCAAATGTGTAGGGATGGAATCCCGACCGCCCATGCGAGGGACGAAGCGGTTGTTGGTGGGGGGGGATTCCCTCCATACACTTAACCATTGCTCAAAGAAACTCCCAACTCATTGGGGCACAAGCACATTAAAGGAATCAATGAATTTCAAACCAGGCTACCAGCGGGCAACATGATTAACTAGCACCGTTTTTAGAAAGGGAAATATACATCTATAAGTAACCGGTGCAAATCTCTCTAGTTCTTCTTGGCCCTGGGTTTTTTTGGGTGCTCTACAAGCTGGTAACTTCAATATTTTCATTTGATGCCTCCAACATAGAGATCTTAGCTTGTGTGCTTCACATAAAGGTAATTTAGTAAAATATCTATTAATCCATGATTATCTCATCAAATCTCATGCTACTCATAACTAGACATACTGCTATACTACATCCAAAATAGTGATTAGTTTTCACTAATCAAAGAATATTCAACCATAATCCCAACCATTGGGCACAATTTATGGTTGAATCTTGCCATTAGGGATGTGTTGTACAAGCACCTTGCTTATTTATCACCATGTAAATCCTCTTTTGGGATCCACCTTAAATCCATCAACCACCTCTCTCTCTCTCTCTCTCTCTCTCTCTCACACACACACACACACACACACACACACACACACACACACACACACAAATTACACATTATGCTTTTTCTTTGATAAACTTCTCTCTCTCTCTCTCTCTCTCTCTCTCTCTCTCTCTCTCTCTCTCTCTCACTTGAAAGAAACATATTTTTCTTATTAGTAGTCCGGATTTTTGAATGGTTGCACACACATTTTACTTGGTAATGTGGAAAATTTGCAGTTTATTGTCTTCTAACCACACCTAGACCTTTTCAAAAATCATTTTGATTTTGGAAAAAATAGAAAGGGTTGGATTTACACCTACGAATGGGTCACCTACCTCCATCATTTTACTTACACTTTGCATGTGGTGTCGATTTGCTCGCTTGACATCCCATTTACATTGGTTATTAGCTAGCCATGGCTAAATTAAGCTTAACAGACTGTTCATGGCAATTACGACTGATATGAGCTCTATTCTGTGCTCTAACTAGCTATGGCGGGTTGTGTGAAGAATGGACGACCTGGGATAGAGCTATTATTACAGCTATTCACGGCACCGGCTTGCTTCCACCTATAAATACAACAACTGGTGAGTGCTTTGTCACTCACTTAGCCTGTGTAATCCTGTATGTGCATCATGTCTATTGTGCTTGCTAGTCGAGGGTGCTTCTTCCTCTCAGGTATATCATAGCAATATGCTATTTCTTATGATAAGCATTAAACATATTATGTGATTATAATCTGCATAGGAGTATGGGTTAATGACATAATGGAAGCCCATAGTATGCTTTCAATCTAGTTTTTATACTACCAATCTTTGATAGTGTAGATACTGAAAATCTCTTAGTTTATCTGGGATTAATGATAGATGGTTCCATATGTTCTCTATTCAGTATTTCATGTTGTATTCTACACATGAGTTTTTACTTCGAAAAAAAATGCACTGTCTGATAATTTCGGGTTCGCATGGCTCGTATACCTCTTAGGGTAATGTATTGGTGATTCGACTCTAGGAAATGAATATCTGTTGTGTATGGTCGCTTTTACTTCAAACTCGTATGTGGTAATTCTACTGTTAATGCCCCGAAATCTCTCATAAATGTGATGGATTAGTTAGGCAATGTGACTGAGCGTAACAGGATCTACTCTCTCAAAGTATTTTCATGGTTTATGCAGAGGTTCAAAATTCTCTTTCACCTAATGGAGTCACTATCTCGAATTATTTGTAACATGGTTATTGTAAACAATTTGTTATATAATCATGTTTAATGTTTTCACTAGTCAAGTTGGATAAGGTTCTTAGAGTCTCTCTAATTGTAGATATAAAAGACTAAAAACACACATTATAACTACAATATATATCTCTTTATTATAAGGGAGATATATGGAATCTCTAGCTTGATACTTTTGACCCTAGAAGTCTAGCTCTCCTCACTATCATTATGCTCTATGAGCCAATAGGTTTCAAGTAGGGTGCTTTACTTTTAGGAGAGATCAGGACTCATAGCAATTTTGCTATACATGCTAGTTGAGGGTAGTCCTTATCTCAAAGTCCAATACCTTTCTTTTTATTTTAGATCCTGCCAATTCTAAGGGGTGTCGAGATTCCAATGGAACATACCCCTTCAAAAGCTTGCCAGCATGAATTCTTATGACATGATAGTATACCACAATGTTTTTGTGACGAATTCATGATATATTCTAAAGAATTTTCAGATTTTGGATTACATGTATGCATGACAATTCTGAACATTGTTTCAGATACTAATATGAGAAGCTTGCTTTTTCCAAAGGTTTGAATCACATTCCCTCTGAACCACTGAATCCACATATAGCAATTAGTGCTATACTAAATTACCTAGTAGACATTGCTAGTAAACTCCAACTAGAGTCTTCATAACTTAATGCAATTGCAAAAGCTGTGCCCCACTTATTTATGGAAAAATTTTAATGGATTCCTAAGAAATGGCTATCAAAGGATAGCTCTTGGATTAATCCTGATTTTCTACACACTCATCGGTAAAAAACACTACTTGATGAATTCATGGTGATTGGGTTGGACAAAGCACCCAACAACATATCTATCATTTGTAAAAAACTTGCATACATGGCAGGGAATTAGCGACTATATGGCAGCGAGTTTTACAAACTCACTGACAATCCATTTCAAATTGCCAATGACTTACAAGAAGAACTACGTAATATGAATATTGAAATAACTAACGTAAGGCTACCAGTGTTGGTTCCTACATTCAAAATCCATAAAAACAAATCCAGATGGATCTCTAATGTGACTAACTGTATCTTTACTGATATTACAGTCATCATTTCCAAAGTGCTTAGCTTGGTTCTTGAGGACTTTCATAAAATTTGTGGGACAAAGCAACAAGAGATTAAACTTTTCTTAAAATACAAATAAATCCTTTTTGGATTATTAGAAATGCCACATAAGTGATATTAAATCTTCTAGATACTATCTTTCACATTTATACTGCGGATATCACACAATGCTACAAAAATATCCCACTAATAGGTTAGACATGACTCATGAACATACTATACAAGGCATGTAACATGATTTTTGAAAAAAGAAAGAAGGAAGGATTTTCTAAGATATCCCTTAGACACAACCTTCCACAATGGATTAAAAAACCATTAACTACATTCCTAGATACAGTTGATGGAGAAGAGATGCATCATTTGCTATTTTGGCTCTTTAACCACAACTTTATTCAACTCAGCTCACAAGTCTTTAAACAAACCAAAGGTATTCCGATGGGGTTCTCTTGCTCTCTCGTGATGTGTAACATATACTTTGAATACTATTTTGTTACATCTCATGTGGATCCTATTCACAAATCCATGTTAGAAAGCATTATGCATTCCTTCCGATGCATGGACGATATCCTCCACCTTAATTACTCTATGTTTGCTTCTCTACTTAGAGAAGTCTATCTAACTAACTTTATCTCCATAGAACCCACGCTCTGTAATGGGAAAAAAATTGATGGCACTGTCTTCAACACTAAAACTAATTATTTGATTATTGAATTTTCCCTCTTAAGCCTATATATAGGTAATTTCATTATTACGAGATATACTTGGAAATGTGAGAAACTCCATATTGAACCTTTTGAGTTTGTAAAAAGGAAAAGCAACTATCTTTTTATCCAAAGCCTAAAAACAATTCTGGGACCTTTTCACCTCGTCGTTTATTTTTCCACTAACCATTTTGTGGCTATGAAGAGATATCCAAACTCATCAATAAGTTTTGAAACAATGGATTAAAAAAAAGATGTACTTAATGTAATCACTGAAAGTCTAGCTAATAATGAATGGTATGGAGCTAGATTTAATCCTTCTTTGATTATCAATCTTTTGAGGCAGTAGGCCCCATGAGTTAGGCCCATACTTATGGGGCCTACTGCCTCAAGCTATTATGAGTATGGTGCCTCGGTAGGGGTGGGCACACACAAACACACACACACACACACACAAATTACACATTCTGCTTTTTCTTTGATAAACTTGTCTCCCCCCCCCACACACACACACTCTCACTTCTCCCCCCCCCCCACACACACAAATTACACATTCTACTTTTTCTTTGATAAACTTGTCTCCCCCCCCCCCCACACACACACTCTCACTTGAAAGAAAAATATTTTTCTTATTAGTAGTCTGAATCTTTGAATGGTTGAGACACACATTTTACTTAGTAATATGAAAAATTTACAGGTTATTGTCTTCTAACCACACCTAGACCTTTTCGAAAATCATTTTGATTTTGGAAAAAATAGAAAGGGTCGAATTTACACCTACGAATGGGTCACCTACCTCCATCATTTTACTTACACTTTGTATGTGGCATTTATTCGCTCGTCGCTTGACATCCCATTTACACTGGTTATTAGCTAGCCATGTCTAAATTAGGATTAACAGATTGTTCATGGAAATTACGACTAACATGAGCTCTATTCTACGCTCTAACTAGCTATGATGGGTTGTGAGGAACGTACGACCTGGGACAGAGCTATTATTATAGTTATTTACGACACCAGCTCGCTTCCACCTTTAAATATGGCAACTGGTGATGAGTGCTTTGTCACTCACTTAGCCTGTGTAATCCTGTATGTGCATCATGTCTATTGTGCTTGCAAACAGTCGGGGGTGCTTCTTCCTCTCAAGTATATCATAGCAATATGCTATTTCTTATGATAAGCGTCAAACACATTATGTGATTTTAATCTGCATATACGAGTATAGGTTAGTGACGTAATGGAAGCCCACAGTATGCTTTCAATCTAATTTTTGTACTACCAATCTTTGATAATGTAGATACTGAACATCTCTTAGTTTATTTGGGATTAATGATAGATGGTTCCATATGTTCTCTATTCAGTATTGCATGTTGTATTCTGCACACGAGTTTTTTCTTTGGAAAACGCATGCACTATCTGATTATTTTGACTTTGCAAGGCTCATACCTCTCAGGGTAATGTATTGGTGATTCACCTCTAGGAAATGAATATATTTTGTATGGTTGCTTTTACTTCAACTCGTATGTGGTAATTCTACTGTCAATGCCCTCAAATATCTCATAAATTTGATGGATTAGTTAGGCAATGTGACTGAGCCTAACTAAGAATGGCACGAGATACGTTGGCCGTGTTGACTTGCTATGGTAAGATAGCTTTTTGTTTTTGCGGAGATAATATGGTTCTCATTTGGGATTAATGGGTAGATGTTTTAATATGTTCTTTATTCATTATTGCATGTTGCATTCTACATATGAGTTTATTCTTTGTACTTGAGGAAAACACATGCATGCTATGTATGTTATTTTCGTTATATTAAGCTTCACATATTAACTTGAAATGGCTATATGCTGTATGGTCTCTTCTTAGTTGCACATGACAATCCTATGGGTAGCATTTTTGACTTTGATGGCTGCACTAAAATCTCTCATATATATGGTTGATTAGTTATTAGGATACGTGACTGTGCCTAACCAGTAATGGAATGAGATGATCTAGCTAGTTGACTCGGTATGATAAGCTATCTTGTTATCTTTGCCGAGATAATCCATGTGGCTAAATTATTGATGGTTATCTTGAGACCCCCAATGGGTGTGGAAATAGGAGTTGAACTGTAGTATATATGCGTTGTTTGATTACTTAGATAAAGGGTTACATACACATTACCTCGAAAATCAATACATGAGGTCTAGAATTATTGCTTGAGGGCAACTGATGTTCCATTCTCATTTGATTTTTTGTGAGTAATTGCATAAATGCTCGTATGAGATGTTCTAAACCTGTATACTGCCTTTGAAAGATGTACATGACTCATTATGTTTCCTTTCTTATAGTAAGATACTAGTAAGACAATAGAAATTCATTGGTTTATGATTAGGGTAACTTTTTATACGAAAGTATCATATAAATACATGTTTTTTTTCTATCTATGCGATAGAAGACAAATTGAATATATTAGGGTATTCTAATTGTCCTAAGAGTATTTTATAGACAACTCTCTTCTATACATATAAACCAAGATAATGTCTGATTCCTTGACCTGAAGGATTCTAGGATAATAAACCTAAGTTATATCAAGGGTCCACTATCCCTCTACTGCATAAATCATAAGATAGTTTGGGTGACATCTATAACACGTGGTAGATCCTATGACACCTGCAAGACAAACATAGGCTAACTTTTTGGATGTCTGTTTGGATGGATGCAGGTAACAGGATCTACTCTCTCAAAGTATTTTTGTGGTTTATGCGTAGAGGCTCAAAATTCTCTTTCACCTAATGGAGTCATTGGCTCCAAGTATTTTAACATGGTTATTGTAAACAATTTGTTATAAAATCATGTTTAATGTTTTGACTAGTCAAGTTGGATAAGGTTCTTGGAGTCTCTCTGACTGTAGATATAAAAGACTGAAAACACACACACACACACACACACACACACACAGACACATCCCTCTCTCACTCTCTTACACACACACCTCTCTCTCTCTCTCTCACTCTCTCTCTTACATGCACACACACACATCCCTCTCTCACATCACACATCCACCTCTCTCTCTCTCTCTCTCTCTCTCTCTCTCTCTCTCTCTCTCTCTCTCTCTCTCTCTCTCTCTCTCTCTCTCACCCCTCCCCCCCCCCACACACACATTGACTTGGCACATAGGAAGGTGGCGTGGACGCACTAAAGAAAGGGCACGCACCGGCATGGATGGGATGTGGGCGAGAGCGATCGATGGACATGCGTCGCATGGCTAGAATAGATGGCTCCTGCGATTTTGTGGGAGCCATCTATTTTGGGTTTTTTTTTTAACATCCCGGTGCATCTCTTAAGCAATGCCTGCTTAATGCTTTGCAATTTGCAAGCATCGTTAACAATGTCGTTTAAGCGATGGCACAAAACATGACGCATATGCGATTGGTCATGTGACGGTCCCTACAACACATTTTTTCAACTCTAAAAAGTATTTTTATATGACATTTATCATCGCATAAACAATGCTTTTGTAAAAACCCATCCTTTTGGGTCCGTCGCGCTAAGGGGGGGTTGTGTTGTAGTGAGACTGGAGCTCCATGCAAGTTGTTGCATGAAACTTTTCATTTTGTTTGTCAGATTGAAGTGACTCAGTCTCTTTGATGTCCAATCCAAAAAACTAAATTTTGAAACTAATTTTTGAGTTCTTTTATTTGGTACCAAATAATTTCTCTCTTTTTTCCCATTAAAAGATACCTCCTGCAAGGTACTATTGTTATAACAATCTTTGGGGAGAGAAAATACTCTTGATATTATTAAAACCTTAGAAATGATTGATTCCTAATTTAAAAGTCCCTTGAGTGTTTTAAAAAATGTGTGTAACCCTCGAACCCTAGAATTTAAGATTATCCTTGATAATGTTCCAAGGGGCAACATAAATTTACAACACAAATCTTTAGAGATAGAAAAGGGTTGTAAACTCGAGGAATAGTATTTTTATATTTGTACATGAATTGATATTTTTAAGAAAACCTTTAATAGAAATTTTTAGTCAAATAGGCCATGCACATGTGTACATTACATATTAAATTATTTTAAATTAGGAAATTAATAATCTTTAACTATGAGAAAATTATCTTTTAAGGCCCCAACCCATGTATATGACCAAGGGTTAAAGTAAGAATAAATGGGTTTATAAAATAATTAAACTAAACCCTAGGTGATGTGCACATGGTGCACAAATTAATTTAATACTAAAAGCCAAGGTTTAAAGTCCATTAAATTAAATAGGTTTAGATCAAAGGGTAAGGCTAAAGCTAAAAGATTAAGGTTATATTAATAGAGGGACTATAAAAATTGGAGCATAAGAATCTGTGCAAACATATTTGGCCCTAATTTGCCAAAAATAAAGGGGCTAATGCTAAAATTAATAGGATAGGGACAAATAAAGGGAAAAGCAAGGGTTAAATTGAGAAAGTGATGCGGGCACCCCAAGTAAGAGCTAAAATTGTGAGAAAGGAAGCATGGTAAATATAGACATACCCATGCTTTTGGGGAAAGCATGGGGGATTTTGGGCCTATAAAATATGTCCTCGCTCCTTCTTTTTTCCCATGCCTACTTCTTGATTTTTTTTAAAGAAAGGGGTTTAAATAATGTGAAAACCAACTCCAAATCTTCTTCACTAATGTCATCTAGGTGAATGCCCCATGGATTGATTCCATCCCCAAGAATCCACCCATGAGTCTCAAAGAAATCCTTTGACATTCTACAAAACTTCTATGGTTCCTTCAGACACTCATTAGGGAAGTTCATATATAGAGAATGCCTTGATTGCAATCATTTCATCTTATAGAGAGAAGTAGGGAAGAAGTTGGGGATGACATGATTTAGAGAAGCAGGGATACACAGGGAAGCGGACGGTTTAGAGGAGGAGGGATACACGTTTACTAGGAGAGGGAAGAATTAAAGATCCCCAAGGCATATACATGGTAGATTTATATTTTAATGAACACTTATGTATTCTTGTGGATGATGACCTAAAGAAAAAGATTTTGATTGAAGCACATGATAATATAATAGCAGGACATCTTGATTTTGATTCCAGTGGGGTGAATGATGACCTAAAGAAAAAGATTTTGATTGAAGCATATGACAATATAATAACAGGCCATCCTGGAGCAATAAAGGCTTATATGGTAGTAAAGAGGAGTTTCTTTTATCCAGGACTAAAGAAAGATTAATTTAGCAAGTCATCAAGTGCTTGGCATGCCAAAATATTAAGGTTAAGAGAGTTCAAATATTCCATAAAGAAAGATTAATTTAGCAAGTCATCAAGTGCTTGGCATGCCAAAATATTAAGGTTAAGAGAGTTCAAATATTCCATAAATGAAATGGGAATGCATTAGTATGGACTTCATTATAGGATTACCTTCAGCTAATGTAGGGTATAAATCCATACTGGTGGTTGTGGACTGACTAACCAAGGTCGCACATTTAATCCCAATCAAGAAAACCCATACAGTTTTGGATATTGTCACGATCTTTCTTTAAAAAATATTTAGGCTACATGGCTTACCTAGGAGGATAGGGAGGGATCATGATATGAAATTCACTTCCCAATTTTGGATGGCCTTCTTTGAAGTAAGTGGTACATCCCCTTGGTTCTCATCACTGCCTACCATCCGAAGATTGACAGACAAAATAGGTGAACCAAGTTATTTTGATGAGATAAATTTCCAAATGCACTCCATACGTAAGCATATTAAGGCTACCCGTGACCCAAAGAGATGTAATTGTGTATTTTAATAAGGGGATATGGTTTTCCTTAGGGCTCAACCCAAGTAAAGTTCTATGTGTAGCATTATATGGTAGTGATGTGTGTGAACACACTTAGGACTGCTGGGGCCCTTTTTCCCTCACTAGGAGGTTTCTTCCCCCATGCGTATGTACACCCTCTTGTCTACTCATTTTGGGGTGTGTACTTATCTTTTGTATCTGCACACATTTGTTCATTCTAATCTAGTGAGTTGGTGTGCTCTCAAGCTTCTCTATCTTGTGTGTGTGCATTGTTGCAACCCTAACCCTGATTCCAACAATTGATATCAGAGCTAGCTTCCTTGACACTTGATCTAGTAGTTTGCCTCCCTCCTCCCCCACGACCCTATTTTTTTGTCTCCGATTGAAATACCCTCTTAGGTGAAAAGATGCAAGGGAGAAGAGAGCTTGAGCTCTTGCAAGCACACACACACTCACAAAACCCTAAAAGAGAACACACAAGGCGAGAGGCTGAAAATATTCTTCTTATTCACACAACACTCAACACACTATATACAAAGATAAGAGTACACACAATATGAAAAGGTACTCAACCAAATACATACTAGGGTCCTCTAGTGTGAACCCAACTAAATGAGTTGGCACTATAACTATGCCAATCTCTAGAATGGCTGTCACACAGCCTGTCATCCCACTGGCCGCATATCACCCATGATCTCACCAACCATGCCAGTGGTGTAAGTGTGGGGCCTATCCCCCAGGTGGGTCATCAGTGTCCACAGCCTCACTAGATGAGCTCGATATCTCAACACTCCCCCTCGAGCTCAACTCCATCTCATGTACACCAAGCGAAGCCCTGAATCTGCGGAGCTTCCCTATACCCAATGCTTTGGTGGTGAATATGTCAGCGACGTGATCCTGTGTGCTAACATAAACAAGGTCAACATCTCTTGCCAAAACCTTCTCTCTGACAAAATGGTAGTGGACCTCTATATGCTTCGTGTGAGCATGAAAAATTGGGTTCCTGGCCAACTGTATACTACTAATGTTGTCATAGAAAATGACAACTTGTCTATCCACTACTGATAGACCCAAATCTGCAAGTAGCTTTCTCAACCAAGCTACCTCACATGCTGCCATAGTAGCACCTCTGTACTCGGCCTCTGTAGTACTGCATAGAGCAACCGTAGGCTGCTTCTTGCTGCTCCAAGTCACAACAGCACTCGCCAAAGAAAGCATGAAGCCACTAGTAGATCTTCTATCTGAGATACTACCAGCCCAATCAGCATCTGTGTACCCATGTACACATATCTCTATCCCAGTTTCATAAAATAGTCCACAATGCAAAGTAGACCTCACATACCTCAGTATGCGCCTCAATGCATCCAAATGTAGCTTCCGAGGAACCTGCATAAACTGACTCACTAACCTAACAGCATAGCTCAAATCTAGCCTGGTGATCGTCATGTAAATCAAGCTTCCTACTATGCGCCTATACACAGTAGGATCCTCCAAAATCTCTCATGAATCTGCACTCAACTTGCCATTCTAATCCAATGGCACTGAGATAGGCTTACAGCCTATCATACCATACTTGGACAACATGTCCAAGCCATACTATCTCTGCACTAATCCAATACCATGTGGTGACCTAATCACCTTAATGCCCTTGTCTCTAATCTACGCATAACCCATTGCCCATTATCTTGATTAGTGGTTTTCCATGAAAAAGATGTGGATTTGATGGTGATTTGTATGAGATTTGGTGTAGAATAGCTCTCTTTTTTGTTTTTGAAAAGAATGCTTTTTACTTAATTTTTACTTAATTTTTAGATTAATGTGTTATTTTTGTTGTTGTTTTTATAGTTTTTCATGTTCTTAGGACTTGCACATAGTTTGTATTAGGCTTAGTTTGCATCCATTACATCAAACAATGCAAGAGAATGCATTTCTTAGTGAATGTTAGCTCTCTTTAGTTTAAACATAGATCTAAGATCATTAATTTTAGTTTAAATTGTGAGTGAGTATTAGCAAGCATTAAGAGTAGCTTAGTCTCTCAAAAGTTTTCTTAAAACCATCAAAAAACTCTTGAATTTGACTAATTTCTCTTAATGGACTGGTTTTTGTCATTAAGAGAGTGAGGCTAAAAATTTAGAAAATGTGCTAATTGGGATCTAAATTGATCATATAAGTAGTCGAAATTGGATTTTTTGTGTGTTTTGAGAACATCTAGATGCATCAAAACACCTAATCACATCAATTTTTTGATCAATTGGAGAAATTGGACTCTCTTCACTTAATTTTGCCTTAAAAAGGAGACTATAATTAAGAGTCTAATTAATCCTCTAATTTAAATTAATTTATACAATTGTTGATGCACATAGATTAGTTTTTTCTTGATGTATCCAATGGTGTGCTCAATTGTGTGAATTAATTAGGGATTAGTGGGGTTAATTAGAGTCTTTGATTAGTGTAAAAGAGAAAAAGATTAGAAAAATGATTAATCTTAGATTAATTCTTAATCATCTTTTTATAAAACTCATTAAGTCTAATGAGCATTCAATGAGGAGATGCTCATGAGTTGTCAATTTGTCCATTTTGGAGGTCATTTATGAAGGGTGTAAGGTGTGTTATTAAAGGGTTGACTTTTTTTATTCCATTTACCTTTTTTGGGAAATACCCATATCCCTTTCATTCTAAATTCAAAAAATATTCCCCCCAAAAGGAAAATTTATATTTTCCACTAGACTTAAAAAAAATCGAAATTTAATTTTCACGTGAAGTCCGGTTCACGCGTGAAGAGTTTTTCATGGCGTGAAGCAGTAGTTCACGTGGCCAAAAAAATAAAATAATAATAATAATTCAAAATTTAATTCCACGTGAAGTCCAATTCACGCGTGAAGAGTGTTTCACAGCGTGAAACAACAATTCATGATGCGGGTAAAATAAAAAATAAAAAATCAAAATTTAATTTCCATGTGAAGTCCAATTCACGTGTGAAGAGTGTTTCACGGCGTGAAAAACTAGTTCAGGTGGAAAAAAAAACCACGTGAACGAAAATCTCATGTGCAAAAAAATCATGTGAACGGAAATCCGACTTTGGAAACGACTCCTGTTTGGAGGCCCGCATCTCCTAAACCATGTATCCGATGAAGGCACTCTAGGGCTCATCGGAAAGCCGACATCGAGTTCTTTGACTTTGGACTTAGTCGTTCGAAGTCAAAATCCATCATTTTGGCCTTGGACCAGTAGCCTCAAAATTTGACCCGAAAATCGAGGCAAAAACAGCCCCAAAACCACAAAAAATCACAAAAAACAGTGCAAAAACGACGACGAGCCATACTCGGGCTTCTTTTTGAGGGTATAAATGACAAAATCACAGACAAATTAGGGAAACAAAGTTGTAGTAATCCAAAAATACTATAACTCCCTCATATAGAGTTTTTCAAAATTCCTTTTGGATCACCTTAAAAAATGTGCTGCGAAACAGGTAAAAAATTCTTCGTCTTGAGACAGTGATGGAAAATAGGTTTTAGGACCTCCTCTTCCATCTAGGAAGTTTCTAGCATACGCTTTTTTCGAAAAAATATCTCGAAGGTTGTTCACGTGCGTATAGCGCTTAAGCTAATTAGGGCAAACGGACGCCCGTTTGATCCAACGAAGCGTACGCCAAGCCTCTTGAGACTGTAAGGGACTGTGGGAAATTATAAAAAACAAAAAAAAAATTATGATTGCTCATTAAGGAGCATTTAGGAACTCTGACATGGCCACAATAGAGGAATTGCCTGCAATTACACAAGGACTGACCCAATGGGGGCTGACATCTTCAAGCCATTGAGATCCATGCTGCCAATTCACCTCCCCATGCCATTGACCATGCCTATAACAAGCATGTCATCCGGTTTTACACCCCCTGTCACTTTGATTCCACTAGGCTTTGGCCCCTTACCTAACATTCCTGCAAATTCTATAAGTACCAACCCTTTCTTGGATGCCCACACCTTGGACATACTGACTAGTCTAGGAAGGGGGTGGCCCAAGGACTCAGTGAGTCTCTTCCAACAACAAGATTACTCACATACGGTCTCAATGACTCATACAGAAATACAACCGTACAAATTTCCAAAATTATGGGCAAATATGACGGAACAACCGACCCTGTTCAATTCATTCAAATGTTTGAACAGAGATGTGAAGCCTTTGGAAATCCCAACTGCCCCACTAAGGTACATGCATTGAACTTATGCTTAGAAGGAAAAACTAGTCGATGGCTTATCGCATTGATGCCGGCGATCAAGGCCAACTTCAAAACTTTGAAATGAGCCTTTATATATGGCTTTTCCAGACAAGGTGATCAATGGAGTGCAGAAACAGAATTCTATTCAATTGAGTGTCAACCACATGAATCCATCAGAGATTTTATCCTTCGGATAAAACTCTTAGACACACGATGTGAGTCATGGGAAAAATTAAACGATATTCAATTGAAGAGATGTTTCATGATAGGCTTAAAGAATAACAGCTTACATAACTTGACTTGAATCCGGAAACATTCGATCAATGTTGCAAAGAAGCAATACGTTTAGATGACAACATGCTAGAAGACGATCATGCTATGAGATATTACTCATCTAAACCAAATAAAGCAATGGCAAAAGAAAGATCGATCTCGGAATTGACATTTTCCAAATTTTATGCAACCTTGCTTAAAACCTTACAGCTAACATCTCAAAGAGAGGATGAAAACCTTCAAAATCACACATCCTTAATGCCTATAAAAATGACGAGCGAGATGCCTTGTGTTGAATGCAATCACTATGACCATCCCAATCCTCATTGTGCATACAAGGCACCTGTTTTTTTACACTACATGTATTGTAAAACCTTTGATCACGATACTAAGAAGTGTCCTGCTTCATCTACAATGGACTCAAAACCTCCATCTCCTGTGCACAAAATAGAAACTATCCAAAGGGTAGAAATTGCTCAGGAAGTAGTTAATCAGTGTCTCTATTGTCGTGGACCTCACAAGGTGGCAGACTGCACAGTTTGGAATACTTCCATGCCCATAGTCATTGACACCTTGTGACCCATGTGTGAACAGTGTGGCATTGATCACATGTTCGAAGATTTCCCAAGACGAGTAGCTTCAATGCAATTTGTCTCACAAAAATACAACTCTTAACATCTTAAGTGTACAGAATGGGCAATTGTCCACAGTGCCATTGAATGTGCTTACACGTTTACAAGCCAAGGCATGACAAACAGTCCAAAAGAATGTAAAAGATAGCACCTCAACATGGGTAGAAGAACATGCTTTAAAACAGAACCCAAAAGAGAAAACAAAAACTTCTAAACCCAAGAACAACAAAGAACAATAAACTATCAAAACCAAGGTCGAAGTAAAAGATAGGGAAAAGGAGTCTGTAGAGGACATTAACCCAAAACGGGATATAAACACGACAGAGCCAAAAGCTATACATGATGCAGAAGCATCCACATCAAAGACTACCACACAAACTTCAACACCCATACATGCGACATAGGATACAAAAACCCAAAAGAAAAAAATTCGATCCCGTCGTCGCATGGGTAAACATAGTGAAGAATTGACAAACTAAAGGAAGTCAGAAAATGAAACAAGTTCTAGTACATCACTAAGTGAGGATGAGACAAGTTCTTACTCTTCGCTCAGTGCATCCCATAGAACAATTAAGAAACTAGAACCCACCCAACCACCCCAAATGGATAATAATGATCACATGACATATGCAGAACGCAAAATACGAGCTCAGAAGTGCATGCTTAGCATGGTTGAATGTAACCGATTGTGATTGTGATTGAGCCTCATAATGCCAAACCTAAAGCAGCAAATCAAGATACAAAGCCTAGAGGAGTACCGCTTTCCCTTTCAAGAGGAAGACATACTCTCTATAGAAGAGTCATTTGAGATAGATTGTGCGAACTATAGGCTTGAGAAAGCATGTACGAAATTCGATAATTCCCTTACAAGATTAAAACAGTCTCTCAAGGAGGAATGCTCTTCTCTCATGAGATAAAGCTAGAATCATATCAACACTTGCACCTTTAATGGCTTAACCTGAGTTATACAAAGACATAACGAACTACATAAACCAAGACTGTGAGGATTTGCAAGTTTCCAAACAGCCCTCATTGAGAATTGTTAGAGGGCCAAGTGTACCATTGTACGCATTGGGTACTCTTGAAAATGCTGAGACCCAAACAAAGGATGAAAGAATGGGAATATGAAACAGACACAGGATCTGAAGCTGAAACAATAACCAAAACACCCATGGTTCCTTTGGAAGACTCTATCATGGTATGGTTGGATTTTCCTACAGGAAATGATGTTTAGTGCAAACGTGCATTGATTAGCCCTCGAGCAAGTCATAACATCATGACAATAGACACTTGGGTGTCATTGGGACAACCTAACCTCACCCCGACAAGCAATAGTCTTGCAAAAGGAACTAATGAACAAAACATTGAAGTTCCAGGTTACTTCAGATACACTACTCGAACAATCGATGGTGATATGGAATTTACATTTCATGTCACCCTAGATTCCCTTGAGTATGATGTCATCCTTGGCGGACCTTGGATAAGTGAATCGTTGTATTCACCAGATGAATCCATGCAAACAGTCACCTTGAACACTCCTACCGCCATGCAATGTACAATTGCTATACGGGAGGAAGAAACCTTGAAGGAGCGGGAACTTCAAACATATCTTATTGAGAAAAGATCCCTAGGATTTTGGTTGGATTAGAAATTTCAAATGAAATCACCATAGCTCAAGCACAGCTTTATCCAAAAAGAGATCATAATCTCATGACCCTCGAGCTATGGGATTTGCTAGGTCAACCAACACTCACGGTACATCCTGAAAGGATTACCTTTACACAAGACTTGAACATGCCATGTCTAAGGTACTTTGAACATACAATGTATAATGAAACTAACCCCTTCACTTGCAAGTTTTTTGAGTATGTGTTTTTTTGTGGTTATGTGTTGGAAGCAGATTTGATCTTGGGACATAAATGGACTGTTGTTGCCCAAGCACCACTGTGCTTTGCTAGAGCGATAGAGTCATCATGATGGTCAATGACAAAAATTTGACAATACCATACTGCCAGGAAGAGGATCCAACTTTAATGGATATCTATGATGCTGAACAAAAAAGGATACAAGCTTCTCCCACAAAAGTCCCTCTACACAAGGACCTACCATCTGCTTCAACGACCGACTTCAATAAAACCTCTACTCCTTCAATCCCATCCTCACCTATGAAGTTTGATACCAAGACCTCGCAATTGAAATCAATTCCTGAAGAAATTTCCACAGCCAAACCATCTATCTCTAATAGGGAGAACTCAAAGGAAAGGCCCCGGATCCTATGCATCTTCATCGCATCTTCAAACAAACCTCATCAAAGGAGACAACCACATGCTCAAAGGCCTCGTCATCGAAAACCACTCCACAAGAGACTCTAACCTCATCATCAACAATGCCAATGAGTCTCAAAACTGTAGCCTCAACACCAACAAAAGTCAAGGAGAGCCCCAAACCTTCCACATCACCCCAAAAGAAAACTCCACCATGACAACCACAATCAAGATATCTTAATAGTATCAAAATGTGGGTGGAGAAACAACTACTTGTAGCTCAAGGCTACTATGAAGGTGCCAATCACACTCGACAATCAAAACCTCTTCCTCAACGAAGCACTCAAAAGCCAAGGAAGAACAAGAGTACTCCACAACACCGTCCACAAAAGCCTATAATGGTTCCTCAAAGAACTCCACCAATGCAACAAGTGTGGGTACCAAAAACATTGCTACAAAGCACAAGGGTACTACCAAAAATCTTGGGTCCCCAAGCGCATCACAAACTCCCCTAAGCTCGCACAAAGAAGGAAGCCTCAACTCCAAGCACATCGGAAACCAAATTACAGCACTCATCAAAGATGGGTCCCTGTGCATGTACTTCAACAACAAGGATACTATGATGGTAATTCCATCATGTGGTTGCCAAAATTGAACAATGTGAAGAAAAACTCACCACCAACCTTAACCCCAACAACTTCACCTATAGTTCGACAAGAATGGAGGCCCAAGAAACACAAGCAAATCCCTCAACCACTCTCGTGCATCTAGCACCAACACAAGAGATTGTCTGTTCAAGAGTAAACAATCAGCAGTCTTCCCTACTACCTCGATATCATTTCAGCAACAAATTCAAGATCAAATACAGAGACTTAAAGCACATCAAAAACAAAATAACAATGCTCTTGTCACCCCTTTGGAAATGATAAATGATCCATCCTAAGCAAGTGCAAACATATCTGTAAAGTCACGGCCCATGTTAGTCTCTGCACTTTCACGTCTGCTCTTTCACATCTGCTATTTCACGTCATGACTTTCACGTCTGCTCTTTCACGTTATGACTTTCACTTCTACTATTTCACGTCATGACTTTCACGTTTGCTCTTTCACGTCATGACATTCACATCTGCTCTTTCACGCCTCAATGTTTCACATCTTAGTAGTTCACGTGGAAAAAAAATTTAAAAAAATGAGGTCAAAATTTACAAATTCAAGGAGTTCCATTTCAAGGCTTACAAACCTATACTTTAAGTCTCATACGGATTAAGCCATATCACACAATAGCCACTATATATTTGTTAAGCTTATTTTTTACTATTATTTTGGCTAAATTAATGTAGCAGCTGCTCCATGAGTACATACCCATACTCATGCACTGGAGAACATTTGCACCAAAGCCTCACCCTTTGATAACTTCCAAGTACATCTCTGGATGGGGGGGCCATAGTGGGCGGAAGCCTGGTCAATGATGGTACAATCCATCACCTTGAATGTTCCTTCAAATAACACACCTCTCCAAACGATGCCACCATCTTCACAAATCAATGATCTTCAATCCTTAGTGAAGATATCTATATTAATCTCGCAAGTCAACGTAATTCTTTCAATCCTCACCAATAAGTGGCTACTTCAACACAGAGAAGTTCAATAAGAGTCTATATGACTCAATTCTTATACTTCATGAAAATCTGCTTCTAAGAGCACTTAAATATACATAAAAACATAAAAAGCACATGGGAAGAAGAAGACAGGATCAGGTCCTACTCAACAAAATTTGACAAGAATCCTGCCACACAAAGGGACATCATCACAAGCCAATTACTTCAAATGATGAATGTCGCTTCAATGAATCAAATGAGGAACTGAGAATCACCATCTCATTTTGATGATTAAGTCACATTCCTCTGGATCCTTCTCTCTTTTCTCTCCCATTATTAACATCTCTTAGTAACAAAAACCACATGTTTTGCCGATGATTACCAAAAACAAAGTGAATAAAAAAAAAAGACGCTCACACAAATATAAAAATGCAATCATTCACAAAAATCTCCCACCCCGTTAGGAATTCCTAATCCACCACTAACCTCTTCATTCACATTAACTAGCTTTTCTTATTCCTTCCGAAGAAACAAAGACCATTGAACGTCATTCAACATCAAAGCCATCGACAAGCTTGTTCATTCTCCCCACATAAAAGTCTTCAACACGATCATGAGGACATGATCGTCATCAAGAAGGGGGGAATATTAATCTAATTCTAGGATTAACAAGAGCTACGGCCATTATCTTACATCAAGTAGTCACGGTAGATACACCAAAGGGTCATACATTTAAGATATCAAGTAATAGTATCCAAAGCTACAACTTGGACGGGCACCCGTAATGGTGTGACAGAGTATTTATGGCAATTCCCACTTCAAGAGCATGTGGTAGCAAGTTAGGATGAAGTCCTAAGAGATGTACTTCATGGATATATTATGAGAGTAGTCATTGTAATAGCATTAGGCCTCTTATAAGTTATGAGCCTAAAGTGCGCGGTCGGCCATAGTTTAAGTGAGTGTGAACACTTATGGCCATGTATAAGTGAATTCCTCTCATAATACAACATACTCTCCCATTGTGCAATTGAGTCTTGCTCTTGCTAGTCCTCTTACTAATCTATCTCCCTAATGCATGCTAGTGAGTGTGTGTGAGTGAAATGAGGTGAGAGGAGGGATGAGGACTCATAGGGCAATGCGGCGGTGTGACAACACTCACGGCGGGAGATGCCATGGAATTGCTTCTCAAGGAGTTGTAGAGCTTGGAGACCTCGAGGGTTACGAGCTTGGCCATTGGAAAGATCCTCATGACAGTTGTGGTTCACCAGGTAAGCTCTTTTTGGATGTGTTTCAAGGAGGGTTAGGGTGAGCCTTAACAAATGCATCGGGCATCATTTCCAAAGGATGGATCTATGAGAGATGTTAAGAAATTATAGCTTATACATAGTGATGTATGTGGTCCCATCATGAGTACACCATCTATTGGGGGATATCTCTACTTCATCACTTTTATTGATGATTACTCTAGATATAGCTGGGTGTATCCAGTAAAGTAGAAGTCAGAGGTTTTTATGTGCTTTAGGCACTTTGTATCCATGGTTGAAAATGCATGTGAATGTAAAGTTGGCATTTATTAGGGCCAAAAATGCCTAAAAAAGGGTCCTTTACTAATCTTGTGATTAAGAAAAGAGCCAAAGAGAGTGTGCGACGTGCACAAGGTATTCTTGTCTCCTCTACTTTGGAGGTAGTAGAATCCATTTCGAGCTTTTTTCCTCTAATTTAGCCAAAATCTCTATATTCAGACCGATTGTGGTGGTCCCTAGGATCCGTTATAGTGACAAAATCTGTCAAAATATTTGAAAAAAGATGGCATGTAATTAATGCCGAAATTTTTGAAGTTTGGACAAACTACCTCCAATATTCCTTTTGGCGCCTATACCATTTTCATTCTTCTTCTCAACATCTAGAAGCTCTCATCTTCTAGCTCTCTCTCATCTTTTTTTTATACCTCATTGAGCTTCATTGCATCTTTTAGCTCTCTCTCATCTCTTTTTCGACCTCATTGAATTCCATTGTTTCATTCTCTTGCTTCTATTCTATATGGAATCCAAAAGATGTCCTTCTCGTTCAATAAACTCTTGTGTCGTACACAACAAAAGGGATGATGGAACTTAGGAACCCAAGAGTTTCACTGCTATAAATGACTGGGTTACTATGTTGCCCTCATGAAGGGATCTCACAAGGTGAAAAAAATGAAAAGAGAGGATACAAAATACCATTGGAAGGGACGCATTACTGCTTTCAAGGTTACATCTAAAGGTTGGTTTGCTCAGGTCGTCCAACATGTTTACATGGCAAAGGATATATACATACCTCCAACTCAACATATTCCTATGCAAGCACATTGTAAGTTGTAGCTCAATTTTACAAATATATTTTTTCTTTTAATACAAGTTTTAACTTTTGATTTCTTCAGATGTCTTTCCCTCAACAAGTTTTAAGTGGCAGCTTGTGGAGAGCTTCAGTGGTACTTCCCAAGACATTCACAAAGAATTTGCGGAGCTCATGTATGGTGACCAGAATGCAGCTTTTTTTAATAAGGGTAATCTTTTTATATACTACGCACAGTACATTGTTCCCCCAAAATAGGTGTGTATGGGCAAATTGAGGATTTAGCAATGCCAAGCCTTTCTTCTCTTAATTGGGACATTCTAGATGAAGCGACGATGGAATATCCCTGGATATTCAAAAGGCCATGACTCCGGGAAGGATCTCAAGGAGGATACGGTTATCATGGTTTGTGCCTCTACATGTCTTTATAGCTTGCTTCAAAGACGCAGAGTTACAGAGGACAAAGGCATTATGGCTAAGTAGAAACTTCCCAGCAGATTATTTGGACAACATTATAGGATTGTTTTGGAAATCTAGAGAGTATGACCATAAGGGTTACTACATAAGGTGCAATGCATGCCCTCAATCCTTGGCTTTGTCTTATAATATCTCTCGACAATCTCTTAAGTACTATGGGTTATGATTATAGGAGATACAAACTTAAGTTGGGTATCTGGAAACCTTTGGATTCTGATATAGATTGCATGTCATTTAGGTTTGAGTTACAGGTTATTCCACATGTTGAAAGAAAGGAGGTTAATGTTACCTCTCAATGGACGTAAAAGACGGTAGGGAAACCTTGGAGTTTCTTGACAACACCACCCCTAGTTATAAATTCAAGGCCAATGGTACTACAATTGGAAGAAGAGCTGAATGCTCTATATATTTTATGAGTTGTTTACCTCCAACTGTTGTAATTTTTGAACCATGAATGAATAGACAATTGACATTTTTCTTGACCATTGCCATTTATGAACAAACATTTCGTATAGATAACATCTTTCATAAACAAATTGTGATTTATATACAATAAATGGTACAAACACATCTTGCGAGTTACAAAATGTCACTACGTATGTGTGAAGTTACAAAATATTCTAATGCTCTTGATCTTCACTTTGCTTATTTGGGCTCCCAGACTTTGCTTGCTCTCTTGATCTTCACTTTGCTTATTTGGGCTCCTAGACTTTGCTTGCTCTTGGGCTTCACTTGGTTTTTTTGGACTCCCAGACTTTGCTTCCTCTTGTCCTTGAGCAGGAAAAGCACTGAAGTTGAGGGGCTTCTGAGCAGAGGGCTTCTTTGCATGAGATTTCTTTTGTGAGGTCCTCTTTGGCTGAGATGTCTTCTTTGCAGAGGAGTTCTTTGTAATGGTTTCCTTTGAGGCTTTTTGCATCTTCTCAAATTTTAAAGGAGAAAACACTGGCAAACCCTTGCCTTTGCCTTTATGTCTTTTCAACTTCTTCTCCTTCCCTTTTCTCTGAGCCTGATCTCCTAGAGGAGGGGAATCGGGATCTACAGGTGTAATTGCTTTTTCCAACATTATCTCAATACATCTCTCTCTTATCCACCAAATATAAGATTCAGGGTATTTATTGCACTGCCAAAAAAAGTGGAGTTCTAAGACAAATAATGTACAAATACATTAAGAGTAATGCAAAGGATTCTCTAGTTTTCTTACAAATACATTACTCTTAATGTACAAATACATTTAGAGTAATGCAAAGGATTCTCTAGTTTTCTTACATTGACGTGTTATTTTAACAACTTAAAATCTATTGTCCTGTAGGCATTTGCAATCACCCTCCATCCACAACTAGTAATGTCAGATTGAATTGGAACCTGAAATAATAGTGTAATTAGAAGAAATCCATCTTCAAACAAAGAAACATCAAAACTAAATTATCAATATCTCTGGCTAAAGATACTTAAATGGCTTCTCTGGATCTGCAAGATCTTCATAATTTTTCTCTAAATATGCTAATATAATTTTGCAAGCACTACAATAATAAAGAGCATATCAAATATGGTAGTTGATGAAAAGAGATACTTACATTTTGCATTGACCATGGATACCAGCTAAGGAGTTCATGAAAATAACCTCTCTATCAAAAACATCAATGAATATAAGACTCCAATGGTGACTGCAAATAAAACAATAGTAAGAAAATATTTACTCACATGAGTTATGAATTTAAAACTATTAAAAAACACTACCTTAAAACTAATAAAAAATAATACCTTTCATTATATGGGATGAATATATAATAGTTTCTCAAGATACCATGTGCCCTAAAAAAATTGTCAATATTTGATCCTGTCTTTGAAAAGATATCACTTGATATTAGAGAATCAACCATAAATATATTGCTTGAAATCTCTGTGGTGGGCATTTTAGAAATGTATGCCTTGTAATCAAAGACAGTATTAAGTATGGCAAAAGGAGAGAAAAGGACAAAACTGTGGCTAAAGAATGATGCTTACCTGATGCAATAGAATATTACAGCATAAGATATTTCAATAACATCACTTTGTCCTAAGGTGAAATGCTCAAGTAATATTCAATCTCACGGTTGGAGGAGACATTGATAATAATTTAACCATACACCTTGCCCATTCTGTCATAATTCATACCACCAAGTCTCTTAACTTCCTCTTTATAAAAATTATCCTCCATCTCGAAAAGCATCTCTCTTTGGTCAAGTGCTTTTCTTGTTTCATACTCATGTGTAACATCTTCAATAGTAGACCCTTCAGCTTTCCGAGACCTCTTGGGAGGAATTGTAAGGATATCAAAGGCCCTAGTATCTGTGGTGGGAAGTGGCTTGAGAACTTTATCAAATCTATACATAAGCCTGCTTACCCACTGAGAAATCCTTGTTCATTAAAGTGACTATGTGTGCATGTGCAGCAGCAATATAGGCATTATTCATGAAATCTATAAGAAAGTCTTTAGATGCTTCTTGCAAGCACCACAATGCAGAAGCTTGCCACTTTTTGAATGGGGTATTACTTTTAGTTAAGACACCAATCTTATCACATATTTGCTTTACTACACGAATAAAGGCAGCCCTTGGGATAAGATGATGAGTGTCAGTTTGGGCCTTCCTAATCTCTAAAAAACACCTCTTCATATAAAAAAATCTTGACTTTCTTTTCTTCTTAGGAATGGCTGCAGAAGCAACCTGTGCTATCTTTGGATCTTTAGTATATACTTTTCTTTCAGTTTTCTTTGTCCTTGCTATAGATTAGAAGGAAACACCAAATCACCATCCAACATGTCGAACGATATGGAGAGTTTAATAGATCCATATTGCAACACATAGGAAAATCTAATTTGGTAAATTAATGACTCTCTCTCTCTCTCTCTCTCTCTCTCTCTCTCTCTCTCTCTCTCTCTCTCTCTAATAAATTTGGCATCAAAGTCATGAGCTTATCTTCCCTTGCTTAATTTACAATCTATTTATGGTTGGTCAAACACATGTCTTTGAATTATTCAAGTTGTTGAAATTTACAATATTTTTTGAGGAGAACTCTATGTCCAAGATAAGAGATGAGGACGATGTTGAGTTTAAGTTGGGTATGGATTCCAAGAGTATACATGCATTCCCAAATAATTGCGTGCTATTTCATGGAGAGATCGTCCACATGTCCAAAATGTGGTGCTCACAGATATAGGAAATATAATCAAGGTGCCATTTCGTGCAAGATTTTAAGACCATTTTATAGTAATCCCAAGGATAAGAAAACATATGTTGGTCATGCATTCTTTTATATACGATATACTTAAATGCTTTAATTCTAGGTTAGCCATTACGAAAGGAATATTGATGTGGACCATGCACAACTTTCCAAGCTATGGCAAGTGCTTAGGTAAAATTTACCATACAAATATATATATATATATATATATATATATATATATATATATATATATATATATATATATATATATATATATATGCACTTGAAAAGTTGACGCCTTACCTACTAACTACATTGGACATGTAATGTTTTGAAACTAGGCCTTGCTACAAATGGGTATCATGCATGCCCTATTTGTGGACCTTGCTTAGATACACATTATTCTCAAGTTCTAAAGAAGATAATATATCATGGCCACACAAGATACCTTCCAAATTATCATCCACAAGGAGAAGAAAATCCTAGTCGACCACCCCTAAGAAGGAAGGCTAGCGATTGGTTGGAATCATGCTGAGGGACTAAAAATGTACTGGCTTGTACGATGAAAAGACTCTCTATCTTTCATCAACTAAGACCATATTGGAGATTTTGGGAGAATCATACTACTTTGGAAATTTTCTTTTCAATATACTTTTTGGTGTATCTTCAGACTGATTACTTCACGAAGTGGGCTAAAGCCAAGGCTATGCAAAATGTTGATGTGAGATATACTGCTAGGTTTATATATGAGAATGTGATTATTTATTTTGGTTCTCCACTCAAAACAGTGAACAATTACAACACACATTTTATAAACAAAGTGGTGGAATTCTTGCTCAAAGAGTTCCTTGTGGTGCACATGAAGTCGACACCTTACTACCCACAAGAGAACAACCAAGTTAAGAGCCAAAATAAGACATTGTGCACTATTCTCACCAAGACCATACCGGTTGGGAGTGCAAGCTAAACTTCTCTCTATGTGCCTACCATACCGCCAATATGATGGTATGTCAACAACATAACTTTTTCAGCTTGCATTCATGACCCAGTCATGCCAATGAAAAACTTGTTTCTAACCCTTGAAATTGCAACAAGCTATAATCTCAAAGGAATCCCTCTCACAGAGAGGTTAGTCGCCTTAGAGCAACTAAGCTTATAAATATTATGATCCATGGTTTAAAAACTATGGTTCAAGTAGTGGTTTTGATGACTAACTAAAGGACAAGTTCATGATGGTAGGAGATATAATACTTATGTACAATATCAAGAACACCAAATAGAAACTCAAGTACAAAGGCCAAGGTCCCTAATGAGTCAATCACTTCTCAAGGCATAATAAAAATAGAGAACCTAGATGGGATCTCATGTAGGTTATGCTCCGAGGCTATCAAATTAAGAAAAAGTAGGAGAAACAAGAGGCTGATCCATTGGTTAGGCTTGGATGGCTTCAAGAGACCCAAGCTTTGAAGTGTTAAAAACATGGATCTAGCGTGGCTCATAGAAGATGCTTAATTCCATAATTAAAGAAACTAACACACACTTAATTGATTATTAATTAAAACAATGGATGTAAGAAGATAAACAATGTTTACAAATCCATTTCAAATAGTTTTGATCCAAGTACATCATTATATAGCTCTCATGGAGCTCTTATCCACATGTTCTCTGCACACTTGTGCCATCCATGTGTTCATAAATGCTCACGTTCCTTGTGCACCCTTGCACTTTCCGTGTGCCTACTTTTTGACCATTGACTACCTTATACATTCATCCTTTCACATGCCCAAATAACCTTAGCTTGCATCCATTCCAATTTCATAACATCCTAATCTTCTTCTACCTTACTCCCACATACATGTGCCCCATACATGACATGATGGGCACCATATTTCAATAGGAAGCAAGGTAAGTATTCCATGATCGTTTTTGCTTGTTTATGCATATCTCTATGTAAATGGTTGAGTTTTAGAGAGGGAAAAAAAGGCCATAACAAAGAGTACCTACATATGGGATAAAGCAATGCTCCAATGTTCTTTCCTTTTTCGCTCTCACAAGGAGACTCATATTTATAAATCCTAGTAAAACATTTGTAAATTTATACAAAGGTCATGATATCAATGGAGGATTTATTTTCATATGAAGATGCTTGAGTGTTATGATATTTTCTCTGCCTCTAGCACCTCTAGCTTGTTTAGTGAAAAAGGACAAGGATTGCATTGTTTTTTAGAAAGATGGAAAGTCCTCTAAGTAGAAATTGAAGGCTTTACATTAATAATGATAAATTAATTTTCTTTGTTTTATTTTCAAGGATATGACCATGATAGAACACTAGAATCATGGCTACATTTATTGTAATGGCTCAAATATATTTTGGCTTTCACTACACTATGGAAAACATCTACTTCAATTTCAATGTAAATACCTTCCCGAGTGCCCACACATCACCACCAGTCTTTTCTAATTGGTGTGGGATATGCACTATGCCAGTGACACATGTGTGACTTCTTTGTTTAAAGGTGGTCTCCACTAGAGCCTAGGACATGGGTCATTTGCTTCTAGACATAGAACTGGGACACCCGACAAGCATCTAATAGGTGTCCATACAAATTGTACATTAACACTTCATATTGAGAGTGGGTTACGAAGGGGTTAGAAAGATGGTGCCGGACATGCATGATTACTTTCAAGCTCTTACTAGGTAAATGTATTTCATGTTCTTGTATAACATATTGGTGTTTCCAACATGAGCACCAAATGGAGAAAGTTCTACATTTGTTGGAAAACAACAAGATCTAAATCAACTATAGGAAGACTTTAGAACTCACCCTACTATGGCTTTTCACCTCTTAAGCCTAGGTGTGGTCTCCCTCCAAGAAAGCCATATAAATGAATAGTTTTTCCACATAGATGGGCTTAGATGTGGAGGCCTTTACCAAGCTTTTTGTGGGAATATGAACCTTGCCAAACTAAACTCCCATATTGCTTTCGTGGGAATGAACCTTGCACAAAAAGCATTGTACCCCCGGAATAGGGGTTATGCTAAAAAAGGGCTTGTAGGTTGTACTCTCTCTCTCTCTCTCTCTCACACACACACACACATATATAAGATGGGTGTTGAATCTCTCTCCCTCTCTCTCCATTTTCATATATCAGATGGGTATTGAATCTTACCAGTTCAACTCTGTATGTAAACAATGTTCTCTCTCTCTCTCTCTCTCTCTCTCTCTCTCTCTCTCACACACACACACACACACATACACACACACACACACATTCATATATCAGATGGGTGTTGAATCTCACTAGCTCAACTATGTATGTAAACAATATGTCTTCTCTCTAGAATAATTCTCAAAGCATATAGCTAATTCTAACTATGGAGATGTATCGGCGAACAAAATGATTGCTTGTAGAATTATAAAATTCCTACTTGTAGGATAATATACTACTTTTGTGTAGTACAAATATATTTAAGCATAGCAGTCCGAGTTGAAGCTGTGAGAAAAATTGGAATCATCAGCTTGAAGGAAGCCAGGAGCTGCAGTAGCTGTGTGCTGTGCAATTCCTCGGTTTTCATGGGTGGTCGACTCGTCGTCCATGAACTGCTGGAGGGACGACAGATCAACGTAAGGTGGAAGGTTTTCAAAAGATGGAAAGACAGCAGAGTAGCATGGCATGTAATTGTATTCCTTTTGCATCAAATTATCATCAGTAAATGGTGTCAGCTCCTGATCATCAGTAAATGGTGTCAGCTCCTGATCATCACTGTACTCGAAAGCAGTAGTCGCTTCTGTAGACCCCTCTGAAAGGCTTGGAGTATCGTTTGGAAGATCATAGTTTGTATAAAAACTGTCTTTGCCAATGTTGGGCAGCTCCACTATTGGCACCATTGGATCCACAATCGCCTCCTCGACCATTGCAATCCTTTGTGTTTCACTTACAGAAGGCTTTTCCTCGTACAAGCCATCGTCGCCTGATTATAATTCAATAATCACGAAATAAAGTCTTCTATTATTAGATCGCCCATTAAGAAAATAATCAAATCATAATTCTCCTCTTAAAGAGGAAGCAAATTTCAAAAAAAGCTTGAGCTTCCAAGACCTTGAATTGTAAACTGTGGTGGTGGTACTGTGAAATCGGAACCTGCATACGTTAAGAGTGGTGGAGCCACACCTAGACATGCATTAAGCAAACCATGTTACATCGTGTTTAATGTATAATTAGCAGACATGCAATAAAATAAAATAACAAATAATCTAATCATCCATCAGATTTTAAGTGTTTTGCGCAGAAGCTGTTTGTTTTTTCTTTGCTTTAATTTGTTCTTTGGGCAATCATCAAATCAATTAATCAAGCTGTATGGAGCGTAGATTATAATTACCGTGTTGCGGCGGGTGAGATGCCAAGAAGGGTGGCGCCATGAAGGGGCGGCTATGGTCGTGGAGGGGGCCGTGGAGATCAGACTGGGGTGGCGAGATAGCCTCAAAGAGCCGACTGCTGTAGCCATTCAGGCAGTCGAAGCAGGGGCAGCTGGTGGGATCCTGAAGGGCAGCGCGCTCCATGGGGGTGACGGTGAGGCCAGTATCCATGATGCGCAGGCCGTTGAAGAACATGCGGCGGTTGGTGGGCTTGCCCTTAGACTTGGCGGAGGCGCGGTGGCTGGCGCTGGACTCCTGTAAGGCCGGGTTCATGCGGCGGTGAAACTCATAGACGTTGCCGTCCTCGGCCTCCACCACCAGGTGGACGCCGCAGCCCGATATGTAGGCAAGCTCGTACAATTTCTTCAGGACGCCCTTGTTGCGCTTGCTGAAGCAGTCCTTGCGCTTGGTCCGGTCCTCTATCAGAACGTTCTCTAGCCTCCCATGCCCCATGATGATGATGATGATGGTGGTGTTAAAAGCACGCTCGCTTGCTTCTCCATTTAAAGCCCGGCTTGCAGGAGTCCACGTCACCCCAAAAAGCAAACGCAATCTAGAATATTCCACGTTGGCACTAGGGACGCTATATTATTTTATTATATATTATTATCCATAGATTATATTATATATGTATATTTATTATTTTTTACTTTTCAGTACTTTTTTTTATTTTTTCCCTTGCAAAGGAGTGACATGGAGGGCAGAGGAGAAGGGTGTCGCCTTAACTATTGTCCCTACCCCCTATAGATGTATATATTTTAAAATCTCATATTCACACCCTAAAGAGAATCCCAAAAGGCAATAAAGAATTCCACTGATAGTCCATCCCACCCAGGGGATTTCTCCTTGCCAAGTTTCTGAAGGGCATCCTAGCATTCATCAATTTCAACATCCCTCTGCAGCCACCTAGCCCTATCATCTTGAATGCATGTATTGACCAAGTTTAGCAATCGAAAATCTTTTATGGGAAACATCCTCCTTTAGATTCAAGGTGGCACCCAGGAATTCCACCCATTTCAAAGCAATTTGATTGATATCCCCCCAGCTCTTGACCTCTCTAATCTCTGACTTGTCTTTTTGCCATGCTCCCTTTATCTTTGGCTAACCCAAATAGATATCTAGCTGGTTTCCTCTTATCTATACAGGATTAAGGACAACCCCACCTCCCTCCACGTGGGCAAAGGAGGTGGGGTTAATTCGAATTCCTGTGTTCCTCCCTCTACGTGAAGTTCACGCTTGCACGCTTGCGTTTCGCGCTTGGGCTCCACCTTCGGTTCACTGGGTCCAGTCACATTTCGCTATCACTTGCCTGCTGTTCCGCTGTTCCAATCATCATCGTCATCACCTCAGGGTCGCGTGCGGCACTTCACCTCGCCTGCCATTCCAGTCGTCATCACCTCCAGGTCGCCTCAAGCTCTACCTCCACAGGTATCAATTATCAACTTCAAAGTTTGTTGTTTGTTCATGATCGTTAATTGTGATTACTCACAAAGTTAATCACGCATTAATCATATGATTTAATAGCATTACATTAGGATGTTGAGGGGCAGCTTTAGGGCCTTGAAACTTTGGCAGAAGGAGCGGACGGAGGCCAAAGAACTGAGATTGAGTTGCAGCACGTGCAACCGAGCGTGTGGAATCTCCTGCAGGATGCCGTGCTTCACCTGTTCTCCCGCGCTGACATCACGGTCGGGGCGCCTCGCAGTGCCAGTACCTATACCGTCTCCACTCCGATCCTGCTGGATGCACCTGCGCCATATAATAAGCACGTAAAACATGAAGCAGTGATTCAACGAATCGCCCGCTAATTATACAACCAAATGAAACGAACTTGTTACAATGGCCGTTCTGTCGGAGGTGTCGATTCCCGTGGTAACCTCCTCTGCCATGGAGAAGCGGCTGAAGGTTGTGGCGTTGTGAATGATCGGCATTGCCATAGCCCTCCGCAATAGTTGTTGGTAAGAAGAATACAGTTACGCTAGGATAAAGAGTGTTGGTTAGCTGTAAGGGATTATTGAGTAGCTGGACAGCCTGTAGGGGATTATTGAGCAAAGAGTAGCTAGACAGCCTGCAGGATACAGGGCGATAAGCTGTTGGTTAGCTGTAGGGAATTAGTGAGTACTAAGTAGGAGCAAGCTAGCGTCGACGCTCATGCATGACATGTCGCCCTATCGACGCTCATGCATGACATCATGGCTATAAGAGATCAAATCGACGTCGAAGACTTGGTCATACTGAGATACGATTAGGCTTCCACATGTCAAAGCAAGGTCACGATCCCTGCAAGATCAACGATCAAGGCGTCTCAATGGATGGTTGCGATCTGTTGTGATCGATGGCCAAAGCAACCACAACCTAAATTTTCACAATTTTAATTAAAAAAATGATTGAGAAAAATGGTTGCATTTTGGCTAGCATGCAGATTTTTAAAAATTTTGGTTATTCTATGTATCCCAGGCACCTCAGCTTGCCAGCTTTGAGCTCCACATGGTCGTGCCTTCACCTCCTCGAGCTCCTCAACCGCCTTTGCCTCCTCCAACTGCTTCATTGCTCAAGGTCATTTTATATATACAAGATGTATTATATAAACAAAGGGTATACAAGATAAAGGGAGAGTCACTACAAGGGATCGGGCTCATACCCGCGCTCCTAGCCTAAAAAATGACTTGTGGAAAAAAAGTAACAGGCCCGTGTATCATCGCGGCCAGAGACATGCGTGTGAAAGCGCGTGTATAGGAATAGATACACGGGCGTATACACACGTTCTGTCAGTTTAGCTGTGCTTAGACGCACTGAGAGGAGGGTGTATACACGCGTTTTGTCAGTTTAGCTGTGCTTATACATGCGTATTTCACAGATTATCCGCGTATATACACGCGACTTTTATAGATTTGACGCGTCTATACACGCGTATTTCACAGATTATCCGCGTATATACACGCGTCTTTTTGCAGAGTTGACGCGTCTATACATGCGAACAGAGAGCAAAAAAAAATTCCAGAGAGTGCTATTTGGTACCTGAATGCTGTTCTAACATTCCAGCACCCAATAACACTCTCTGGATTTTTTTTTTGGGTGCATTGGACCATCCACGAGGAAGATTTAAGACAAGAACGACATGAATGCATACATTGTCAATACATGATTCAAGATAGACATGAATGCAATACTATCGATTCACGATTCAATATTACTATCAAAATTTTATGTGTACATATATATACAAGGGAGTCCATATGTCGAAGTAGCCCATGGCTTCAGTTACAAAAATATATATATAACCACATCCTCAATATGGAATATGATACTATAAGTCTGAGTACTACTCAGACCCAGATGATGATTCGCTGCTTCCTCCATGATCAGATGAGTTCACATCGGTCGGAATGTCCGATGAGTGGTACTCACGTCCACCCTCTGCAGTGGCGGCGGGTGAATCATCAGCAGCTTGTGCCTGTTCAAGTAATATATAGTATATAAGTATATATATATGTAATTCAATAAACCAAAATCATTCGTTTAGAGTTTTCAAGTACTTGTCGACCGTATGGTCTCATGGCCATCTCAAACCGCGCGTCCGTAATACATCCCTCAGCTTTGAAGAGGGCCCATGTGTCACGTCTGCTATGCCGGCGAGCATACCCAGTATCGTGGGCTGTGGGCTTCCTCCCCGTAACCCATCGTTGTATCATAATCAACACAATTTGTAAGATTAAAACAATCATAGAATCAATGAATTAAGTAAACAATCAAATAAAGTGGCAAGATACTTACGAACTCTGCCTCCCATGACTCGACGCCGCCAGATCCGAAATGCGAAGATCCAATGGTCTCCATCTGGATCCGTCGTGCCTCTACATGCTGCCTACTCTTCATGCCACCCTCTACTCGTTTCTTTGCCTCCTTTCACTCGCGTTTGTGCGCAGTGGCAGGTTTCTCGGCAGGATAGCCACCCGCAGCTACATTTAGTCCATCATCGTACGCGAGTTTCTTAAGGTGAGATCTTTTATTACTTAAGATCTCCCTTATTCGCGTCCTTCCCCATACATCCGAGAATGTCGCATGTGGGGGATTGGGGTACCGACTATGTACAGCATCTATCACCTCCCCAACTAATTGGCTATTTTGATCTTTAAATCTAATAAAACAATTTCTATATAAGTTTGATACTACCCCACGCATGTACTCCATTACCTCTTTCCCCCTCGCATCCATCACTATCCCGCCCCTATCCGTTAGCAAGTCACTCCCTCCACCTCTCTCATCTCCTCCTCATCCTCACTGTCTCCTCTAACTCTTCTCCCTCTATCTCCTCTCTCACCACGTGCCCTACTACCTCCCCCACCAAAGCACCCGCCGCATCCTCCACTCCCACTCTTCCTACTGCTGCGGGTGGATTCACGACTCGGGGATTGTCTACGTGACGGTGGCTGTGAGCCCTAACGTGACGGTGGCTCTGAGGGAGTACGTGATGGTGGCTGTGAGCCTTGATGTGACGGTGCCTGGGAGGGTGTGCGTGAGTGTGTTTGGGACAAGGTATGTCTCCTTGGTGGGTGTGGAAGAGGAGAAGCTGCATGCCGTCTCGTCGGACTCGCAGGCATAGACGGTAGTGGAGTGACCTGGATACTCGCGGGCGGGGTATAGATACCAAGCATGGAAGGAGGGGGATGGGCATACATGTACTCTGTAAGCTCAACTGGACCAGGATGGCGCCCAAAATGATTTAGCATCTCCATCAGCCAATTGCTGTATGCAAATGGATCGGATGAAGAACCTGGATCCATAAAGAATCTGCAAAAATAAAAGTATATACATGATTGCATCACAGCACAAATGCAAGCTAGCACATATGATTTTGTGAAGGCAAGCCATATGCAGATGGGATCATCTCTCTGAAGAACCTGGATAGCAAGCATGGGTGAAACACAGTCGCGTGTATACACCCGTCAAAAAACGCGTGTATATGCACGTGAACGTCTGTGCAGACAGCATACACAGAGACATACACGCGTTTCTACATGCGGCCTACGAATTTTTTTTTTGAAAGCAATCGACCTCCGACAAATCGTCCTTATAAAAAGCTCACTGTCGCCCACTAACACAATCGTTCACCAGATGAGAAGGAGAAAGACGGAAACAAATGCATAGAGGAAAGAGACAATAGCATAAACAAATGGAAGGAAAGAGACATGACAAAGGACAAACTGACTCACCTCTGAAAAAGTGAGTCTTCTTTTTGGCTGGTTTCCTGCACCCGTGTGTGCTTCTTGTCTGCTCCTTGCACTTAGGTTTAGTGCTCTGTTGGAAGAGGCGGCGACGAAGGAGAGCAAATCTTTAGTTTGAAAATGTTTATTTGAGAAGGCGGGTTATTTTTAGGTATGGACACACGTGTAAAAGCGCGTGTATTTTCGCGTTTATAATAAATCAGCCACGTTTATACACACGCGATTTTTAGGATGTAGCCGTGTTTATACATGCGATTTTTAGGATGTAGCCGCGTTTATACATGCGATTTTCAGGATATAGCCGCATTGATATACGCAATTTTTAGGACATAGCCGCGTTGATACACGCGATTTTCAGGATGTAGCCGCGTTTATACACGTGATTTTTATACTTTCATTAAAAACTGATTATGATTTTGTGTTTACTCTTTTGTACATAGGATGTCATCAACCTCCTCAAGCAGTTCTGGTGAGGATGAGACAATGCGTCATCGTAATCGCGATGTGTGGTTGGGACAAAGGATCAAGTGTATGTGTAATCGATGTCAAGGATGCATTGTACGAGCACGTTGAACTACCTTGAATCACATCTCCATGTATGGAGAATGGAATCAAACACGTTTAGAGGTGAGTAGATGTAAATTGATAGTATTCAAATGACTCATGGTATCCAAATTAAATTAATGGAGTTGTACTATATATACTCTAATTGAAGCAGGATGCAGTACCACACCCTAACATGGTGCCCTACGCACGGTGAGAGCACGCAAAGCGTCGACGAGATGATGCTAGAGCTTCGGGATCTATTGTCAGAGATGAGTGGGAAAGGGATGACAATAGCCCTGCACCCCACGAAGTTGTGGAAGGAGGAAGTGTTTGATGATATGGTGCGGTATCTTTTTAGGGATGATCCCAAAGGTATGGACGACGATGATATGGAACAAGAGTATCTTTACAAGGCTTCATCGACACCGGTTTTTGAAGAGTGCACATTCTCTATTTTACGTGCTTCACTTGAACTACTCAATATACAAACAGTTTATGCATGGAGCAATGCAAGTCTTGACGCATTATTGAAGTAAGCATTCTAACTTGCAAAATTTGAATTAGTGGTTTAGGGTTTAGGGTTTAGGACTAATTGATGATATTGGATGCAGGCTATTATCAAACATGCTTCCAAAGGAAAATAGACTACCCACCTCAAGAGACATAGCGAGGCGCTATGTGACATCTCTTGTAGGATTGGATTATGATCGCATACATGCATGCGTCAATGATTGCATTCTCTTTCGTGGGATGTATAAGGAGGCTCGACATTGTCCCACTTGTGGTGAAGCAAGGTATAGAACAGATGTGAAGAGTTTTGATGTACCTCGTAAAGTCTTGTGACACTTTCCTATAATTCCTCGCATCAAACACATGTTCAAGTGCAAATCCATAGCAGAGCTCATGTCATGGCATTCCTCACATCGATCGGATGATGGCATGTGGAGAATTCCCGCAGACACTCCTGCTTGGAAGCATATTGAAGATGAGTGGCCCAGTTTTAAAACAGAGCCCAGAAACTTGAGACTTGGCCTAGGTATGGATGGAGTGAATCCATTTGGTTTCAAAAGCACCGCATACAGCGTGTGGCTAGTTGTGTTGGTGAATTACAACCTTCCACCATCAATGGCGATCAAGAAGGGACATCTTATGTTATCCCTTCTAATTCCAAGGAAACATAAAGTCAAGCATATGGATGTTTATCTCGAACCGTTGATTGATGAGTTGGAGGAACTATGGAGAGGTGTTGCGGTGGTGGACATTAGTAGGCCTCCCTCCTCTCGACACTTCGACTTAAAAGCAGTGTTGATGTTGTTGAGATATCGAGCTCATCTAGTGAGACGGTGGACACTGATGACCCGCCTGGGGGATAGGCCCCACACTTACAACACTGGCATGGTTGGTGAGATCTTGGGTGATATGCGGCCAATGGGATGACAGGCTGTGTGACAGCCATTCTAGAGACTGGCATAGTTATAGCGCCAGCTCATTTAGTCGGGTCCACACTATAGAGAACCCGTGTATGTATTGGTTGAGTACCTTTCATATTATGTGTACTCTTATCTTGTATATGGTGTGTTGAGTGTTGAGTAGAGAAGAAGAAGATTTTCAGCCTCTCACCTTGTGTGTTCTCTATTAGGGTTTTGTGAGTGTGTGTGTGTGCTTGCAAGAGCTCAAGCTCTCTTCCCCCCTACATCTTTTCATGGTATCAGAGCCTGGTTCGTGCTAAGGGCTGAGCTGCAAGCAAGATAACCACAGGAAGCGGTACGAGGGTAAGAGCTTCAACTACTCTTCCCTATTGTGTTGGTGACTACACCCTTGTCGGGAGCTCTACGGGAGGCACCGGCAAACGGTCTCTGATTGAGGAGCTTTCTTCGCGGGAGTAAAGCTATAGGGCAACTATACAGTCTATCGGACTATAATTTTCGGGCCGAAAACGCGTTTCGGGCGCGTGTGGACCTCCGTTTTTCAGAAAGCAGGCGATTTCGAGCACTGCGGGTAAGTCATCGATTCTCTGCAGAACTCTGTTTTAAGAATTGCAGGAAGACAGATTGACTGTGCAGACACTGTGGGTGCTGCAAAGAGGTCTACAGTTGCCATTGGGTGTATGTATGCACATTGAAGTCACTGGTTGTGACATTTGAGAGTACTACAGTACCGCTGCAGAAAATACAGCATTTGTGTAGGAAAAACCAGAGTGCAGTTTCTGGTAAAATTGTGTGTTTGGCAAGATGTCTAATGATGGCATAACACAGATTGTGGCTGAGAAGCTGGATAAAAATAACTTCCATGCTTGGAGGTTCAGGTTGACGAATTTCCTGATGGGAAAAGGCTATTGGGACTACATAGAAGGTGAGCATGAAGAGGCACCGGAGATACCGGATATAAATCCGACTGCTGCAGATGTGAAAGAGTTTAAAGACTGGAACCAAGGAGCCAGGAAGGTTATGTATTGGCTATCCATTAGTATACAAGACACCATGATTGGGCACATTCAGGATGCCAAGTCCCCCAAGGAGGCGTGGGACACCTTGGTAAAGCTCTATGAAACAAATACCAAGGCACGTAAGATATAGTTGAAGAATGAACTTCATACTCTCGAGAAAAAGAGCATGTCTGTGAATGACTATGCGCTGAAGATAAAGGGTATTGTGGAATCCCTTGCATCTATTGGTGTGTCAGTAGATGATGATGATAAGGTGGAAGTCTGTCTACGTGGTCTCGGGCCACAATACAAGGCGTTCAAGACGTCCATTCAGACTCGGGAAAACATTCCCAACTTTATAGATTTGGTGTCTATGCTGATTATCGAAGAGAAGAGCTTGGGTGAAGACCAACAGTCTTCACAAAGCAAAAACAGTTCAAAGCAACAGGCCTTCTACACGAGTTCAGGAAGAGGACGAGGTAGAGGAGGCCGTGGATGCGGTCAAGGAGGTGGCCGAACAGGTAATCAGAATTATGGCCAGCAGAGCAGAGCAGCAGCAACAACAGTCCCAGAATCAACAACAACAACAACAACACGCAGGTGGAAGAGGCAAATTCAGAGGCAGGGGGAGTCAAAGAGGCCGTGGAAATTGGCAAAGGCAATATAATGATGCATGTGAATGCTACTATTGTGGTAAGCCTAGACATGTGCAGGCAGAATGCTATAAGAAGCAGGTTGACATGCAAAATGGGAAAGTGCAGCAAAACAACTATGCATCCTCAAGCAGAAATAATGAGGATAATGAAAGGTTGTTTGTTATGCAGCATGTCGTGAATGCCATGTCTGAAAATGTTGATGCAGCACAAAAAGATAATGTATGGTATGTGGATTCAGGCGCTTCGAACCACATGACGAGTCATGGGGAGTGGTTCAAGGAGATGAAAAACCCGGAAAGACCAGGTTTTGTGGAAACAGGGGATGACACTGCTCATCCAATTGCCCACGTTGGAGATGTGCCATTATCTATGCAGGATGGCAAAGTGAAGTACCTTGCAGATGTACTTCATGTACCGAACATAACAAAGAATCTGGTTTCAGTTGGCCAGATGATTGAGCAGGATTTGCAGGTTCGGTTTAACCTTGATGGATGTTATGTTGAAGACTTTAAAGGCAAGTGCAGGTTGGTTGCAAAAGGCAATAGAGTGGGTAGAATGTTTACGTTGGATGTAGACATGCCTGAGATGAGTGCTGTGATGTTTGCAAACGGTTCAGGAATTGTTGCAGACACAGACATCTGGCATAAAAGGATTGGACATGTAAATGTGCAGAGATTGAAGTCTATGCAGACAAAAGGAATTGTGACAGGGCTGCCAAAATTTAAAGTGGAAGGTATGCAGAAAATATGTGAAGCATGCCAATTTGGGAAGCAAACAAAGCATGTGTTTTCACGTAACAAATATGTGAGCAGAAATGCACTAGATGTTGTGCATTCAGATGTATGGGGTCCTACGAAGACCATATCTATGGAAGGCTGTAGGTATTTGACTTTCATTGATGATCACACAAGGAAAGTGTGGGTATATTTCATGAAGGAGAAGAGTGAGGTGTTCACTCACTTTCAGAATTTCAGAGTTTTAGTTGAAAAGCAAACAGGGAAATATATAAAGTGCCTAAGGTCAGATGGAGGGGGAGAGTACTTCTCCAATGAGTTCTCTGAATTTTTGAAGAAGAATGGTATTCGGAGACAGTTTACATGCAGATACACTCCGCAGCAAAATGGAGTTGCTGAGCGGAAAAACATGCACATTGCTGAGATTGTGCAAGCATTGATGGAAGAGAAGAATATGCCGCATTGCTATTGGGCTGAGGCTGTTTCTATAGTAATATACATCATGAACAGGACTCCAACTGCAGCCATACATGATGTAACTCCGGAGGAGAGGTTTACTGGCAGAAAATCAGATTTGTCTCATCTGAAAGTCTTTGGCATATGTGCATGTGCCAGATGAGCTGAGAACTAAGCTGGATCCAAAAGCTGAAAAATGTGTGTTTATTGGATATTCCCTTGAGCAAAAGGGATACAGGTGTTATAACCCTGCTACACGTGAGTTGAGGGTAAGTAGGGATGTTGTCTTTGATGAGATGAGCAGCTGGTATGCTGCTGAAAAAGAAGCTGTTGGGGCTGATGTGAGTGGAAGTGTGGTTGCACAGAATGCAGGTCAGCAATCACAGTCTTTGAGTGGACCAAGAGAGTCCTCATCTAGTGGGTCTGTTGTTGATAGACCATGGAGTGGCAGGCTGCGTCATAATATCAGTCCTGCAAATGTGATTACTACATCACGTAAAGGAAAAGAGAAAGTGGTTGAGCCCCTTGGTATGCCTGACATTTCTGCAGGGCATTCTCATGTTGATGGAGAGTCTAGTGGCTCAGATATGAGCCATGATGAGGAGCTTGGGATCCCAGCTATGAGAACACCTAGTGTAAAGAAGGCTATGGAAGCCATGAATGAAAAGTTGCGAAGATCAGGGAGAGTGAAGAACCCTGTGCAGAGATTTACATATGATGGTTATGTGGCACATCACTATGCATATATGGCAAAGGTTGTGCAGGTTGTAGAGCCCACATGCATTGATGAGGCTGTTGGAAATGTGTGTTGGGAGAAAGCTATGGATGAGGAGATGGATGCACTATATGGAAATGAGACTTGGGATTTAGTGCGATTGCCTGAAGGCAAGAAAGCCATTGGATGCAAGTGGGTGTACAAAGTTAAACATAACAGTGATGGAAGCATAAACAGGTACAAGGCTAGATTGGTAGCCAAAGGATATGCGCAGACATATGGGATTGATTATGAGGAAACTTTCAGCCCAGTTGCCAAGATGGCAACGATGAGAGTTGTGATAGCAGTGGGGCTGCGTCAAAGCAATGGTCTTTACATCAGATGGATGTAAAGAATGCATTCTTGCATGGGGATTTGCAAGAAGAGGTGTATATGTTGCAGCCACTTGGTTACGAGGATATGGGTCACCCCGAGCATGTTTGCAGGTTGAAGAAAGCCTTGTATGGCTTAAAGCAAGCACCAAGAGCATGGTCTGACAAGATTTCTGAATATCTTATCACTATTGGCTTTCATGTAGCCAATGCAGATTTCTCATTGTATGTGAGACATGGTGATAGAGGAGTTGTGCTTGTTGTTATCTATGTAGATGACTTGATCATTACGGGGGACCATGATGCAGAGATCTTTGATGTAAAGATCTTGCTAAGACAGAAGTTTGAGATGAAGGATCTGGGGGAGCTCAGATATTTCTTGGGCATTGAGGTCATTAGGTCACCACATGGTATTGGATTACTGCAGAGACAGTATGGCTTGGACATGTCCAAGTATGGTATGACAGGCTGTAAGCCTATATCTGTGCCATTGGATCAGAATGGCAAGTAGAGTGCAGATTCAAGAGAGATCTTGGAGGATCCTACTATGTATAGGTGCATAGTAGGAAGTTTGATCTACATGACGATCACCAGACCAGATTTGAGCTATGCTGTTGGGTTGGTGAGTCAGTTTATGCAGGTTCCACGGAAACCGCATTTGGATGCAGTGAGACACATACTGAGGTATGTGAAGTCTACTTTGCATTGTGGCCTATTCTATGAGACTGGGACAGAGATATGTGTACATGGGTACACAGATGCTGATTGGGCTGGTAGTATCTCAAATAGAAGATCTACCAGTGGATTCATGTTTTCTTTGGGGAGTGCTGCTGTGACTTGGAGCAGCAAGAAGCAGCCTACGGTTGCTCTATCCAGTACAGAGGCCGAGTACAGAGGAGCTGCTATGGTAGCATGTGAGGTAGCTTGGTTGAGAAAGCTACTTGCAGATTTGGGTCTATCAGTGGATAGACAAGTTGTCATTTTTTGTGACAACATTAGCAGTATACAGTTGGCCAGGAACCCAGTCTTTCATGCTCGTACGAAGCACATAGAGGTCCACTACCACTTTGTCAGAGAGAAGGTCTTGGCAGGAGATCTTGACCTTGTTTATGTCAGCACAGAGGATCAGGTAGCTGACATCTTCACCAAAGCATTGGGTACAGAGAAGCTCCGCAGATTCAAGGCTTCACTTGGTGTACATGAGATGGAGTTGAGCTCGAGGAGGAGTGTTGAGATATCGAGCTCATCTAGTGAGACGGTGGACACTGATGACCCGCCTGGAGGATAGGCCCCACACTTACACCACTGGCATAGTTGGTGAGATCTTGGGTGATATGCGGCCAGTGGGACGACAGGCTGTGTGACAGCCATTCTAGAGACTGGCATAGTTATAGCTCAAGCTCATTTAGTCGGGTTCACACTATAGAGAACCCGTGTATGTATTGGTTGAGTACCTTTCATATTATGTGTACTCTTATCTTGTATATGGTGTGTTGAGTGTTGAGTAGAGAAGAAGAAGATTTTCAGCCTCTCACCTTGTGTGTTCTCTATTAGGGTTTTGTGAGTGTGTGTGTGTGCTTGCAAGAGCTCAAGCTCTCTTCCCCCCTGCATCTTTTCAGATGTGGACAATGCATGACTTTCCAGGATACAGCGATTGTTCTGGTAAGAATTCTAATTACCTCCCTACTCTAATACTATTGGCTATATTAATTATAACTATTGACTTTATTATTCTAACTTTTATTTATATTTTAACAGGTTTGAAAACATTGGGTATACATGCATGTCCTGTTTGTGGCCCTTCGTTAGTACATGAGTATGCTGACGGTTTGTGTAAGACCATATTCGATAATCATCATCGATTTCTCCCGTCAGATCATCCGCTAGTAAGAGTAACATTCTACAAATATTCTTCCTCCAGATGGCATGAACATGTATAGTAATGTTTTTCAATCTTGTTTTGTGTAGTCTCTAATGGGATTAAAGATCACATAGAGCAATCCCTTGTGTAGGTACTCCATTTTTTTCGGCTACCATATTGGACCCATCTTAAGATCAACCATCTTCTTGATCCCATGCACATCTTCAAGAATTTGGGATCTGGTATTTGGGAACATGTTATTGGTAAACGAGACAATGTTAGCGTACGGGAGGACTTGCGGGTCGCATGATGTATGCGTCAAGCTTGGCCACGAGAGGAGGGTGGGTACGTTCGTCTTCCGCCTGCACCATGGATTATATCAAAGAAAGAGGAGAAGCAGGTAAAGTAGGCCATCACCACTTTGCGTACTCCCACTGGATGCATGAGATCATTGAAGGGAGCCTTTACATTCACTAAGAAAAGAGGCATTGAGCAACTATATGGGTTGAAGTCCCACGATTGGCACGACGCTCCAAGTAAGTGTTTTCCAAGTCTTGTACGTTGAAATTAAATTTTGTAATGCCATAAACCATACATACATGTGCTCTTATGTGCGTAGTTCATACTACCTACTAGCATCGACCATTGTGCAAATAAGAGTTTGAAAAAATGTATTTATAAGATGGGCGAGCTTGTGAGGTATGTAAAACCCATGTCAGATCACCCTTCATTATACCTTGCAAAATGAACGTGCATGAGGTATAATGTACTATTCATTTATTTTTCAGATATGTTAGTTCCAAAGCAATTGATCCAGCCACGTTGGATGATGCGCGTGTTATGGCAGTGGAGGTGGTTTGTTTGGTAGAGGAGACTTTTCTGCGAACCATTCTCACAAGTCAACTACATCTCATTGTGCATTTAGTGGACGAAATTGCTTTATGTGGCACTGTGCATGCACGTTGGATGTTCTTCCTAGAGCGCTTCATGAAGACCTTAAAAGACTTTGTGAGGCAAAGTGCAAGACCCGAAGTAAGCATGGCCGAGGGTTGGTTGATACAAGAGTCTCTTGTATATATTTTAGAATTTCTTGGTCAGGTGGACAGCTCTTTGCCACGACTATGGAGCAATGAAGAGGACTTGAGGACCTCTATTATGCCTCAAGGAAAAGGACAGAGTAAAGTAATTGACAAAATATTGATTTTGATGATCTCAATTTCACTTGCATCCTTTTAATAGTGATGCGATGAGTAGATGGGTTACAAGATATGAGGATGCAAAGACAAAAAGGCAAGCAGAAAGAGCTCTCTTTTTTCGGAGGCAACATGGCTCTCGTAAGGCGTACCCTACGCATCTAGCAACACTTCCGAATGATATCCATGTTGATTGGTTGCATGAGGAAATGGAGAGAGCAAAGAGCGACGAGGGGCTGCATATCACGGTGGAAGAATGGGAGTATGCACGAGGATGCATGTTAAAGGTACATAGAACTAATGTTTTGCATTAGTTGTAAGTGATTTGCTTTTAATATTTATTCACATTGCTTACACAAATATTGCTTCTATTTTGGTCCAGTGCACTATGTTCAATGCTATATGGTGTGAAGGCAAGCATTTTCGAACAAAAGAATTGATGAAAAGAGGAATACACAAGATTGCGGTGTCATTAGCGCTACTACATGGTAGCCTAATACCGGCGCTTATACCGACATCATTGAACGGGTTTAAAAAAAGCCCCGTCTCATCGGTATAAATGCTGGTATATGCGCCGAAATGACGACGTCGATATAAGCGTCGAGGAATAATATCGGCGCCTATACCGGTGTCTATACCGACGTTACACCGGCATCTATACCGACGGGTATACCGATGTATATACCGGCTACTATACCGGCACTTATACCGGGGTCGATACCTATGCCTATACCGACGTTTCACCGATGTCTATACCGACGACAATACCGACATGTATACCGGCATGTATACCAGCACATATACTGGTGACTATACCGGCATCTATACCGGGGAATATACCGACACTGTAGGCAAAAATTTTTTTAAAGACAGAATAGTGTTGCCTGGTTGTTTCCTGGCTGCCTACAATGAACAGGATCAATAACAGCAAACAGACAGCACCATTCTGTCTAAAATAGAGCACAAAAACAACCGTGCTTGTTTTTTTATTTTTCAGATCGATAAACAAGAAATTAAATTAAACATTAATACTCAAGAATCTTTTGATCATATACCAATAGTTTGAAGGTCATCTTACATCATGGTAATGCCTCCCAATTGACGGTCTCTCCTTCTTCTTCAAGCATCTCAAATAAGGCCACAAGGCCATGTTTGTGAGCATACTTCTCCTCTCACCTACTTGGTGGGCGATTCATGGCCAACTCCTACACAAACGATTAACAATTATAACTTTTAGAAATCAACATTTAGCCCACATACATACATTTACATAAATAAAATTGCTACAAATACTTACGAATTCATGGCGCATGGTTTCGTAACCACCACTCCCAAGATGAGAAGCCCCTACTGTTTGGAGTCTTGCCCTTGCCGCCTCTCTTTGTTGTTGAAACCTCTCTGGTGTCTCTGTGAGCTCCTGAGCAATGGCTTCCCACTCCCTGTTATCTAGCCAAACAGGTTTCTCTTTCCCCTCTCTAAACGCATCCCTCGCCTCTGACCTACGATGCCCCATCAAAATGCGAGCTGTATACTGTATCCACTCATTAGAGACGACATTCATAGGGTCAAATGGCTGAAACTCTTGCTTTATCTTTGTATTTATATAATTTTTCTTCTCCTTATCTTGCTGATCCCATTTAGTCATGACAGAGTTGTGAAACTGTATAGTGCACAATTGTCGAATGCGTGTCTTCATTGCCTTTCCTGCACTATTCATTATTGGTGCCCCATCCCTAATTATGTATATCTTGCTGTTGTCATGGTCATGTGCACCCCAGGGAGTGGAAGGTGAACCTATGGGTGTGCTATCAACAGATGAGAGCGAAGGACGACGCTCACGTGGTTGTGGTGTCACAGCATCTGTGGCACTACCACCACAACAACCTCCCCCTGAAGACCTACTACGTGAGCGACGTCTATGTGAAGAGGTGGTAGATCGAGCTATAAGAGGAGTGGAAGGCTGTGTGGTATGAGGTGTGGGAGATGCTGTCATACCTACGGGTGTGGGAACTGGCATCGGGGGAAGCCAGATGGTGAGGCAGATGTCCCTGCTCCAGAACCCCAATAACTCTGAGCCATGGCTCTCTGCTCTGGAGTCATGGACGAAAGAAAACCATATAACTGCTGGGGACTCATGCCCTGTGGTGTAGGATTAAATGAGAAATCAGGACTGTAGTCGAGCGGCGGTGAGTCATCACCCATGGCCTGTTGGACAAAAAACCATATGACAAACTTGTGTGAAATGAAAATTACATGGTAAACAATGAAAGAACCATATGACAAACATTAACAATGATAAACAACAATGGTAAAACCATATCAACTTGCACCTGCACTAGTGATTATGACGGTAAACATTAACAATGGTAAACAATGAAAGGACCATATGACAAGCATTAACTTTCCTAAACAACAATGGTAAACCATATCACTTTGCACCTTCAATGTCATAAAATCATTACAAATTTGTCATAACTATTTGCATAATCATTAAGATACATCATTTTAAAAATCATTATCTATTCTATCATCCTCATTAAGATCAGTAGCCCCAAAGAGATCTATGTCTATGTACATTTCATCATCCTCATCATTAAAAGTCCCTTGATGAAGGATGTCCTCATCATCTATGTCTTCTTCCTCAACATGTTTTTCAGCTTCATTGTTTTGCACCTCTTTATTTGGATCTTGCTCTAGTTGCTCCTCTTCATTTGCTTGCTCCTCTTCATTGTTGATATCGGCTTGTTCTTGCTGCTCTCCACCACCCTCCATGTGAATCCACATCACCCTGTTGTAGCTCAAATTCTTCAAAAATTTGCTTATTGCGGGGGGCGACTTGAACCACAAATAGCCAGCGTGGATCTTTTGGATCCGCTTTAAAGACAACCTGCTCACAATGCTCTGGGCGCACAAAAGTATCTTGCTGATCGGTCCATACCTTTGTGGAGTCCACTTGGATGAGGCCACTCTTGTCTCTACGTACAGTTGCATGTGGCCCATTCGTGATTACCTTGAACCACTTCACATCAAATATAAACAACTCAAAACTTCTGAAGCCAACCTTTAATATATCTTGAATGGTTCCAAAGTAATCAAGCATTCCAGTAATTGTGTTATCACTTGCACGACTTTCTTGAACAAACTGTGCTGTGACGCCACAATCAAAGGTTGCTCTTCTTTGGTCTATTCGTTCTACTCGAAAATGACGTCCATGTGACCAAAACGCCCCATATTTGTGATACTACAAATAGCACATAAAGATTGTTGATGGACAAACAAACACTGAGACATGTAGAGAAAAAAAAGAGAGACATGTAGAACTTAAACACTTACATGCCAATCGCATCCTTTTGTAAGCTCCTCCTCCTCCTCTGTTATAGTTAAACCAGCACGTTTGGCTTCTAAAGATGTAGCTTCTAGCCATCTACCTGTGGGAAAGTTTGGAAGAGCTTGCATACCTTCTGGATATGGGAGATTTCTTGTAGTGCGATTCCTTCTAAAACTTAAACGATCTTGTACTCGCTGTCGCTTGAGAGCTTCATATGTCTCAATCCACTTCTCCATTACATGAGAGTTCAAGATGCAAAATTTGTTGATTTTTCCCTCAAATTGTTATCCATCTTTCTCTTAATGCCTTGGCCTTGAGGTTCCTCACCAATGACTCGCCTGTTAGACTCTTGAGACCATAGTCGAGGTATCTCTGGATCTGAAGAACTTAAATATTCAGTGATGTAAACAAGGGACTCTTGTATCAGCCACCCTTCTGACATACTACCCTCTGGGCGAGCCATTTGGCGAACAAATCCCTTTAATGTCTTCATAAACCTCTCCAAAAAGAACATCCATCTTGAATGGACTATTCCAGCAACTGCAACCTCATCTACAACATGAACTAGCAGATGCATCTGGATTGTAAACTTGTAGGGAAAAACTTCTCTACCATGCAGACTGCCTCTATGGAGTTTAAACGCGCTGTCTCCAAAGTGTCTCTCTTTATCTCTTTTGAAGAAATCCAGCGCACCAATGTGCCAATCTTATAGACAGTAGCTCTAATGTCTTCAGTGAGGCAATCTTTTATTGCTATGGGTAGCACAAATTGTAGAAACTTGTGCCAATCATGACTCTTGAGGCCACTAAGATCATCATCCTTTGTAAATGCACTTTTCAAGCAATGCATACAACCTGTAGGAGTCCGAAACTCTGAAATTGTCCTCTTGACTTGTTGTTCCTCCATCTTACTAAAAACCCATGGGGCTCTTGGAAGTAGCACCTTTCCATTGGGTATAGTGCAAGCCCACAACTCGAGCACAACTCTTGCATGCAACCAATCTCTTCCAAGTCGTCCCTTTGGCCTTTAGTCTCCTTTTTTCCTGTCATGGTCTTCCACAGAATGTCAGCTATATTCTTGAAAATATGCATCGGGTCAAGCAAATGGTTTATAAGGAGATCACCCCAATAGGGGAGTTGGTGAAAGATAGAGAGCCTCTTCATCCCAGGACATGCCAAGTTGCCACATTCCTCCCATTTGATCTTCCAATCGCTTGCCTTCAGTGCACTTGGAGGAGGTCTTCCTAGATTACCATCCCGCAATTCATGATTTTCTGGAAGATACCTAACATGTCCTTGGTAGACATTCTTTCGTAATGCTTTTGAGTATCTTGAATCAAGTCGAGGACCACATACAGGACATGCATTGTAACCCGATATAGACAAACCTGAGCATTCTCCATAGCCAGGCCAATCATGCATTGTCCACATGAGAATACCTTGCACAGTTGCAAGTCTTTGGCCACTCTGCTGCTTTGACATGTCCTTCACTTCAATTCCGTTCCACAAGGTGCGTAACTCATCAATAAGTGGTGCCAAATATACATCCATGTTCTTCACCTTGTACTTTCCTGGAACTATTAATGAGAGCAACAAATGACCTTTCTTTATTGCTAACCATGGCGGAAGATTATAATTCACAAGGCAAACAGGCCATGTGCTCCATGAAGAGCTCCTTAAACCAAAAGGGTTTACACCATCCATTGCTAGGCCAAGACGGAGGTTACGAGGATCTTCCCTAAAAGCCGGCCATTTCTCTTCAATGTGTCTCCATGCGGGTGAATCAGCAGCAGCAGGCACACCCATCACTTCATCTGTGGATCGAGTTGTGGCATGCCATGTCATCAAGCTTGCTATAGATTTGCACCTCAACATGCTTTTTATTCTTGGGATGATTGGAAAGTGCCTAAGAACCTTTACTGGGACAGCTTCCCCCTGAACATCTTCTCTATATCTGTTAGAGCCACAATGGGGACATTCTTGCAAATGCTCATATTCATGGCGGAAGAGGCAACAATCATTGCGACAAGCATGAATATTATTGTAATCCATGCCTATGGATTTCAATAACTTCTTGGCATCTGCACGAGATGGAGGCATCTCGTTGTCAGGAGACAATATCTGGTCTTTCAAAAGCCTGCAAGTATGGCAATATCTGATCGTTACTATTAAGATTTAGTCAAATACAAGTTGAAAATTTATCATTTCAACATTAGGTGTAATCTCCAAAAAAATCCTTACTTGAAGAGTTCAGTGACACTTGTATTAGACCATCCAAAAATTGACTGCAAATTTAGCATCGTAAGAGATGCACGCAATACAGATATGTTGGCACCATTGTATAATGGAAGGCGTGCAAGTTTACGCATGGCCTCTTCCTCTGGTTCATAATTTGACTGTTGAGAATGTCGTGGTTGATGATCTTCATGTTCATGCTCCTCGAAGAGAGCTTCTTGTTGCTCGATGAAGGCATCCAACATTTCCTCCATTGGACCTTCTTCCATTTCCTGACCTTCCATTCCCTCGGGTGCTGTTAATTGAGCTCCATCTGTCACTCCCTCCTTCGATATCCTCATCCTTTGTTGGGGACGAGAATTCATAGGCGCAATGTTACCAAGATGCGACTGCACACTTGCTTGGTTGTACGATTGAAACCGTAAATTTTGCAAGCGCTCCATTGGAAATATGCCAACGTCATGAATATGCTGGTTGCAAATCCTTCGTTTTCGAAAGATTTGGTACTTACATCACATGCATGGACACGCTATTCTCTCTTCAAGATAGAGAGGCTCCATCTAGCAGGATAACATGTATATGTAGCTCATTAAATACAAATCATTATGCATTACACATAGCATAAACCAGGGCTTCTTTTCCCCAGCCGTGAGGGAGATTTTAAAAATAGCATTTAAAGCGTCAAACGGGCTTCTTTTCCCCAGCCGTTGTTGAGGGAGACTTTAAAAATATTAAAAAAAGCGTCAAACGGGCTTCTTTTCCCCAGCCGTTGAGGGAGATTTTAAAAATAACTTATACATTACCTTATCTTCTCTCCATACAAAATTAAGAAGGTAATTAGAACAAGGATGGAGAGAGAGGATATCTCTATTCATAAATAGCTATTTATAAAGGCCTTATGAAAAAATCTATATGCATAGATTCTGCAAATAGAGCCTACACATTGAGCTCTATGCATATAAGCCTACACCTAAAGCTGAACGCATAGAGCCTTATGCATAAAGCCTATGCATAATGATCTATACATAAGCTTATGTGTAATGCTCTATACGCAAGTCTTATGCAAGCTTTATGAATAAGGTTTATGCAATATGCATAGTAAGGCTTGCAAGCCTTAAGTATAAGCTTGCATAATAAGGCTGCAAGACTTATGCATAAGCTCTATGCATAAGCTCTATGCATAAGCCATATGCATAAGTCTTATGCATAAGCTCTATGCTATAAGCCTTATGCACTATGCTAACCCTTAATCCCATCACCCAATGGTGTAATAAACATGATCTTGTCTTACATGGATAAGAGATCTTACCTTGATAACATATATAAACTCTATGAATAAAGAGAATACCTTATGCATAGAAAAACAGAGTATAAGAAATATATGTTATATGTATAAGAGAGTATAAACATTCAAAAAGCTTATGCTCTCCATCCATGCAAGGCACTCTACATCAAAAAAAGCTTTATGCATAAACACATAACGCATGTGAAGCCTTATGCATAAAGCTCATCCATAAGATTTATACATAAAACATTATGTATTAAGCTTTATGCATAGATCTTAATTCATGCATTCAGCTAGATTCATATAGCTCTATGCATTAACTCTAAGTATAGATCTTGCATAAGCTTACAAGCCCTATGTATAGAGCGTTCATAATCTTACAACCTCTATGCATAAAGCCTATACATAGAGCTTATGCATTAAGCTTACAAGAAGGCTATGCATAGAGCTTTCAACAAGAAGGCTATGCAAGCTCTATGTACAATGTCCATGCAAGCTTTCAAGAAACCTATGCATAGAGATTTTATAAGCTTGCAAACTCTATGCATAAAGCCTTATGCATAGAGATTTTACAAGCTCGCAAGCTCTATGAATAGAGCTTATGCATAAAGCTTGCAAGAAGGCTATGCATAGAGATTGCAAGCTTATGATAGGTTTTATGCATAGATCTTGCAATAATCCTATGTATAAGCTTGCAAGAACCCTAAACTAACCCTAAACCATAAAACAGGGGTGCAATAATACATAGAAAAAAGCATAAACAAGGAAAATCAAAAGAGGAACTACCTCTTTTTTGCGAAGCTGATGGAGAGGATTGGTGAAAGAGCTGCAAAACAAAAAATTAAACAAAGTAATTAGTAAATTCAACATAAGAATAAGAACTAATACAAAGTAATATAAAACCCTAAAATCTCTATGCATGCATTAGGAGATCTATGCATACATAGAGAGCTCTCAACATGCATAGAGAGCCAAAAAAACACAAAACCCTAAACGTCCTATATCCTAAATTAAAAAGCAAATGCAAGAGCATATTAGTAAAAGCAAGAGCATATAAGTTAAAGTGGAGAAGGAGAAGAGGAGAAAAGAGGAAAGAAGGAAGGAGATGCTGAAACACATACCTTCTCTGGAACGCCGCGGAAAACAGAGAACAATAGGCTCTCGGCTGTAAAAAACTTACGAGCGTCGGTATGTGCATCGGTATATGCATCGGTATGTGTGTCGGTATATGCGTCGATATAAGCAACGGTAAAAGCATCGGTATACGCGTCGGTAGACAAAATTTTAAAATTAGCCCGCCCGACTTGTCTCCTCCAAGATTACGACGGGCATATCGACGTTTGACATTTGCATCGGTATTTTGGAATCGGTATGCCCTAAAGCTCTAGTAGTGTAGTAGCTTTGAGGAGCTAATGGAAAAATGGATGATTATTGTGGCACAATCTAAGACATATTTTGGCTTGACTTTCGACGCTTCTTTGTGTATGTTTTGGATGTCAAATGGCAAATGAACGTGGTGGAAAAAGGGCCTAATGCAACGATAAAACGCCATGCAAGTGGCTATATAACTATTGACTCTACAAAGTTTTGGCAAACAAAGAAAGATAGGCTCGTATTGCCACAACAATGTGAGCAGGTATGCATTTTTTTACTAATGTGTTTCATGTACATATATATCTAAGCTCACGTACCCCTTGACTTTTGATATGCTAATTAATTACTGTAGTATGTGTATTTGAGTACGTTATCTATCTGCCAATGGTGCATGACATTAAATGGTGGTACGTCATCCCTATTGCACCACGTTCCAAAGTGATGTATAATACATTCACTGCTGATATGGAGCATATGGAGGATGTAACAAGCCGCAATGAAGATGATGTCGAACATGCCAATGAAGATGTTGTGATCGATGATCAAGAAATAAGAGATGATCATGATAATGAGGATGAGCGTGCCATTTCTCATGATCATGAGAATGATCCTACCACATTGAGGATGATGGTGTTGTTGATGAGGATGATCAGGACATCGATACCATTATCAATGGACACAATATCGATAGTGGAATAAATTTAATCGTAGCCTTACAAATTGATCAAATGGATATTGATGTTGATCGTTTGGCAAGGATAGATCTTATTGAAGATGAGATCAAACCCTAACCAATCCATCATTGTATCGTTCTAAATTGATGACATTTCTATTGTATATGTTGTCTTTTAATTATCTCATGATTTATTTTTGAATATATTTCATTGTTGTAAATGCATGTAGTGGGATTGTGTAATGATATATGCTGTAATGTACTATGAGATGGTTTAAAGAAAATAGTTTTTAATTTTGTAAAGGAATTTAGTTTTTCTTAATAAAGCGTGTATTGATGTGTGTATAATTGCGTGTATATACACGCGCTTATACACGCATTTTTGAAACCAGTATACACGCGAATTTAGATGCCAATATACACGCGCTGGTAGACGCGTTACTTAAAGTTCAATACACGTGAATTTAGATGCCAATATACACGCGCCCGATACTATTCAAATACATGCGTGACCTTACATGCGCCCATAACTTATTGCATGTATGGCAGCAGTGTCTTGTAGTGAGTGTAGAATGATTTGTTTTGTTTTAAATTATATATATATATATATATATATATATATATATATATATATATATATAGAAGACTACCTAAAGATTCGAAACAAAATGTATGATATATCTATATAGGATTAAGGAGAAGGAGGTTGGCGTTGACGTGGCACCATATGTGTCCTTTGCAGTGAATCTGGGTCCTCTCCCCCAAGAAATCCGGAGGTGGTTTGTTTTTGAAATAAGGAGGTGTGTCTGTTGCAAGCGTGAACTTCATGCTTGCGCTCCACCTCCAAGTTCGCCGAGTCCAGTCCACGTCCACTTTTTGCCTGCTATTTTCTAGGGTCGCCATCACGTCGCCTACTGTTCCACGCTTCTGAGTCGCCTCGAGCTCCACACACTGCAGGTATGTTTCATCTCCCGTGTGTTGCATGCACGTTGTAGACCCTGCACTTAAACACATAGTGCACACTGCGCGCGCACACACACCTGTCCCTCACATACATTGCACGCACAAAACCCACTTGGTACATCACCTTGGTGCATGCGCTCATTTGCAAAAAAAAAATAGTGCTCGGTGCTGAGAAATTAAGCGCATTGGTTGGGTGATTACGAGCTCACAACAGCATATATGGGTGATTGTTGTATTGCACCCGTGCATCGGTTGGGTGATTACGAGCATAGCAGTTTTTGAGGGATACAACCAAAGATGCAGTGGGCTCCAGAGGGCAAACGGCTGCAAACCCACGCATGGAAAATCTACATGGAAGTGTAAAAGGAGGTTGGAAAGTTGTCTCTGGAGTCTGGACCTGAAATGTTACGGGTTGTGTATGTGTGTGTGTGTGTGTGTGTGTGTGTGTGTATCAATACCAATAAAACTAAAACTAGAAATTGAAGGGCATATATATATATATGAAATTGTAAGCCCCTTTTGTTTAACACACATGATATTTTACATATTCCTCAGACTTATTTTCATCCATCTTTTTAAATTAGTTTCCTAAAAGTTCTAAAAGTGTATTTTATAAAATGATTTTGGACTTTTTAAATAAAAAATGATTTATTTTGTTATATATATATATATATATATATATATATATATATAGAGAGAGAGAGAGAGAGAGAGAGAGAGAGAGAGAGAGAGAGAGAAAGTGTAGAATAATTTGGGTTTTTTAATTAAAAAATGATTGAGCAAAAGTGGTTGCATTTTGGCTAGCCTTCAGATTTTTAAAAATTTTGGTTATTCTATGTATGCCAGGCACCTCCGTCTGCCAGCCTTGAGCTCCACGTGGTCATGCCTGAGTGCCTTTGCCTCCTCCAAGTGCTTCATTGCTCAAGGTCTTTTATTTTGTTCAAGGTCATTTTATATATACAAAATGTATTATATAAACAAAGTGTATACATGATAAAGGGAGAGAGTAGAATGATTCATTTTGTTTTAAATTTACGCATCAATAAAAAAGCATTATCATATCTGACGATCTATAATTACTAATTATAGGTCCAATTGTATACATGAGTGTTATATGTGTGTGTGTGTGTGTGTGTGTATAAGATTTAAATAAAAAAGATTTGGATTGTTTTGTTTTAAATAAAAGATTTATTTATATAGAATATATATATATATATAGAGGACTACCTAAAGATTTCAAACAAAATGTATTAAATATATATATCTATATCTATACAAGATTAACCACAACTCCCCCTCCCTCCACGTGGCCAGCAAAAGTGAGGTTAATTCAAAAGGAGGGTTAATTAGCGCAAAATACGAAGGTGCTTTGTTTTTGAAAATATGCGCTCCAGCCAAAAGTGTGATCACACTTGCACTTCACGCCTGCGGTCCACCTCCATGTTCACCTGCTCCAATCCACGTCCACATTCTACAGTCCGTACCCGTATAATGGTGATGCTAATATGAGCGCACAGCCATCCAGCCACGTGACACATCATCGTTGTGCGTCTGTCTAAAGGCTGTCTGGCATCTCCCGTCGCTCATCTGTGCAACTGTGTTAATTGTGACTGAAGTCCTCACCCCCCGTCTGTGTTGCAAACCAAGCCCAAAACTGGGATAGCCTCTGCATGGTGTGCATCGAGGTGGCCAGCTTTGAAGGCAAGCATGCAAAAGGAGGTATAATTTGATAGTAGGAGGCAGAAGAAGGTTTTAAAACACACACAAAAATGCACTGCAAACCAGAACTGGTACTGCACTGTTACCTTGAACTCGATGCACTCATGGATGGGAGAGGAGGCTATTCATGAACGGCTCGATGTCAACGGTGCGGCCAATGGCAGCCCCTTCGCCATGGCCTCTGCAGAGTGTGCATCGAGGTGGCCAGCTTTGAAGGCAAGCATGCAGAAGGAGGTATAATTTGATAAGTAAGCAATGCCATGTTCAGCTTGGTTTTATAATTTGACAGTAGGAGGCAGAAGAAGGTTTTAAAACGCACACAAAAATGCGTTGCAAACCAAAATTGGTACTACGCTGTTACCTTGAACTCGATGCATTCATGGATGGGAGAGGAGGCTATTCATGAACGGCTCGATGTCAACGGTGCGGCCAACGCAGCCCCTTTGCCATGGCCAGAAGGAAACGATCGATCACTACCTTGGTTTTTGTTGTGATACCTGAGAAGCCCATGGGACCAAATCCCTTCTGCGCATTGACGTGGCTATTGCCTTGCAATTTATCCCACGACCTGCATGATGATCGGCGTGTATGTTGAAAGGCTTCTTGGTGTTGGTGACCCAGAGAGCATTTCCCCTCATACCTCTTATGCTCGAATTATTGACATGAACGCCTTCAAGAACAGATTTCTTTATGAAAGCTGACACAATATTTGTCCTCTACATGGGGAACATGCATGTTGTTCAAACAATATGTGTCCTCTACCTGGGGAACATGCATGTTGTTGAGACAAAGAGAGTGGTTCTCACGATAAGTGTAAGGGAGTTCACTAAAGGAGTAGTTTAAAACTCTTTGATCTATGAAGCTTGATGTTTTAAATATACCCATTTTGTTAACTTCAAGGTAATAAAATACGGTTAAACTTATAACTTTTTGCATTCTTTGTATTTAAAAAATCGAGGATGTATGTAAAACTTTATGTAAGTCGATGAAATTGTAAGCTCCTTTTGTTTAACTCACATGATATTTTACATATTCCTAGGTGAATCCCTTGAGCCCGCACTCTCATCCATCTTTTTAAATTTCCTAAAAGCTAAAATTAGGTGAACCGCCTTCAGACATATATAGATATATATACAAATATATATACATATATATATGTATGTATATGCATATACATATACATATACAAATACGTATACATACATATATGTATGTATATGCATATGCATATGCATATACATATACATATACATATACATATACATATACATACATACATACATATATATATATATATATATATTCATGTGGATACCTTTTTACCATTCATTCACTTGAGCGTAGTTGGGTCTTAATCTATTCTACATACGTGTGATTTAGTTTGTGATTCACCGTTTGGATTATTTTCATAATCCATAATTTCTTCTAGATTAAATAATATTTAAATAATATTTCATTAATATATTTCTTAATGATGTACAGTATGGATAACGAGGGGGAATATGTGAGGTGTTCCATGGACGTTGAGGATAGAAGCCATCGTGCAGAGTATTCAAGACCTTAACAATCTGAGGTAAGAGAAGATAATGAGAAGACTCAACGAATAATGCATGCTTTTAAGCAATGCCAGAGGAAACTAAAAACCTCTACTAAGTGGGTGCGATGTAACCATGGTAAGAAGACTCAAAATGGAAAGAAGATAATAAATGTGACATCAGAGAATATACTCCATTTGGTCAACGACACAAATGGAGTATATTCTTTTAAGAAATGCCAAAGGAAACTAAAAATCTCTACTAAGTGGGTGTGACGTAACCATGGTAAGAAGACTCCAAATGGAAAGAAGATAATAAATGTAGCATCAGAGAATATACTCCATTTGGTCAACGACACAAACTCCCATGTGTTAAATGTGGAGAGCTTGATTGCTGGTCTTGGTCAGTGCATAAGAAATCATGGAAGTGGGGAGAGCAGTTCAACTCGAGAATCAGTTTCTGCCATTATAAGTGGCAATCACGAGATCAAGGACATTGTCAAAGCTACCTACCTTCGCATAATGGATACATGTGGTGCTTTCGGAGAAGCACACCTTTGTGATATTGGTTGTCGAAAGACAATTGATACTATAAAAGAGCAACAAGATATTGTCAAAGCTACCTACCTTCGCATAATGGATACATGTGGTGCTTTCGGAGAAGCACACCTTTGTGATATTGGTTGTCGAAAGACAATTGATACTATAAAAGAGCAACAAGACAAGTGCCCATGTTGATAGGCTTGGAATGGAAGTATCAAGCCTTAAAGTAACATTGAATAGGTTTGGGGCTTTACTTACCAAAATGAGTCGTAGATTGCAAACACGTGGAATGTAATTACTCATTTGGTTCACTGATTAGGAGTTGATCTTATGATCCTTTTGTAATGCTTATGACACTATTATCTTTTTGTAACATTGGGCTCTAAGTACTCTAATGATAATGATGGTCCTTTACTTACCAAAATGAGTTATAGATTGTAAACACGTGGAATGTAATTATTCATTTGGTTCACCGATTAGGAGTTGATGTTATGATCCTTTTGTAATGCCTATGACAATATTATCTTTTTGTAACTTTGGGCTCTAAGTACTTGAATGATAATGATGGACCTTTTTGTCTCTCAAATATCATTGCGAGAGAGAGAGAGAGAGAGAGAGAGAGAGAGAGAGAGAGAGTGATTTATATATGTGGATATAGTCTCTTAGTATTTATATGGAGATTATAGAGAATGTCTCTTTTAATGGTTTTTTATAGAAAATTCTTTTTATGGCTTTTTGTCTCTTATATGTACATGGGGGGAAGAGAGAGAGAGAGAGAGAGAGAGAGAGAGAGAGAGAGAGAGAGAGAGAGAGATTTCTAAGCTTGGTTTGGTCATCTAAAGACATTGGATGTTGATTTTATAATGTTTTTGTAATATTTGTGACATTGTTATTATCTTTTTATAAGTATATATGTAATGTTTTAGGATTATAGATTTTGTCTATTATTTTTATATATGTAAGTTTTAAGGAAAAATGTGAAATGAAGTTAAGGGGATGGAAAGAGCTCTCATCTATTCTACTTTGTGGATCAATGTAGGTACATTAGCTTTTCATAGGGCTGCCGTATTGTTGATTTGTCATATAGTTTGAGTCTTCCTTAGTCTTTCAAGGTAAGCTACCAAAACTTTGCTTTATTTTTGTTTTTCTTCTTAATTGTATGTTTATTTTTGGAATTTATGATTTTTAAATACGAATAGTTCGATATAGTTTGATAAGAGCATAAGGATTTTAATGCTCATGAGAAAAGATGAAACTTGGCAAAGATCAAATAAGTTTATGACATTTACTTACCTACATATAAGCACAATCTAGCTTGAGTCAGAGGGATGGATATATATATATATATATATATATATATATATATGTATATACATATACATATACATATACATATATATACATACATATATATATATGTATATATGTATATGTATATGTATATACATATATATATATATATATATATATATATATATATATATATATATATATATCCATCCCTCTGACTCAAGCTAGATTGTGCTTATATATATATGTATATATGTATATATGTATGTATATATATATATGTATATATGTATATACATATATATACATATATATACATATATATATATATATATTCATGTATATATAGATGTATATATACATGTATATACACATGTATATATAGATGTATGTATATATATATATATATATATATATGTATATATATATATGTGTGTATATATATATATACACATGTATATACATGTACATATACATGTACATATACGTGTATATACCCACTTGAGATTAGACCGCTTAACATCAACTTAGAGGGTTATTTCTACCCAATCGACAAGGAGACTTGAACCCAGGTGGGTAAATGTCATCCCGAGAGAGAGAGAGAGAGAGAGAGAGAGAGAGAGAGAGAGAGAGAGAGAGAGAGCTTTATAATCTTTTAGTATGTATGTGAAGATTGGAGAAAATCTCATGAGGGATTGTATATTATGTGTATACAAAAATATTATAGAAAAAATATTGTTATTTCTATTCAATGTTTACGATTTTATAATAAAGAAAATGACTTTATACTCAATGTGCCACTCCTTCTAATTGAATACTTGATGGAATTAGGTTTATAGTAGCAAGAATGGTAGAGACACATAGTTTGAGGTGTCCTCTTCAGCCATTTCCTTGAATGCTCCATGGAAAAGAAGAAGAAATGAAAAAATAAAATGTCTAGGGATAGTGAACCTCATTGTTGCAATGCAAGGATGCATAATGTTACCTGTAATATCGATGATGTATTGATGCAAGAGACTCATAGGATTCTTGCAGAAAACGATGCCTTTTGTGCACAAAAAAAAGTAGCAAAAGAAACTTTGATGTATTTACCTCAATCTAGCACTAAGAGGTCTCTAATTGCCCTGGTGGGTGGAGATAAAAGGATATCTAACAAGAGTGCTAGAAGTGTTCGCCGTGGAATTGCTAGGAATAGGACTCTTTTGAAAGAAATAACAAGGGAAATGGCAAGTGGAGTTTATTCAGGGATATCACTGGTTCAAAGTTTGAGACTTACAAGAAGGTACCGTCGTTTCATCGCTAGAAATAGGACCTCTTATAATGCAGCTAGAAGAGTAAATGAGGGTAATGCAATTACAATGTCTTCCTTTTTTGCCCATGAAGAGAGAGAAGTGCCATTTTCTAATACAATAAGAAGGGAGAGTATCGGAGAAATTCCCTCTTACGTATTTGAAAAAAGAAAGGGAGGAATTTTGTCTATTCTCCATGAACTCCCGCTCGTACAAGGTACACATGCAGCTACTTGGCCTTTGGTATGTTCGTGCACTTTAAGTCACTCATTAGGAGGGATGACACATGAGTGTCGGTTTTGTGGAGCACAGTTATGGGCAAGTGAAAAGAAGATGAGTTGTGGACAAGTTATTGGCAAATATTGTTGTAAACATGGCCGTGTGTCTGTTCCTTCACTTGCTGAACCACCTGAGTCATTAAGGTCTCTTTTGATTGGTAGTGACACTACAAGTAAAATATTTCAAGAAAACATCAGGGCTTATAATAGTGTGTTGGCTTTTTCATCATTGGGTGCACAAATAGATGACTCTCTCTTTCACAATAGTAGTGTCTATACTTTCAAGGTGCATGGGACTGTTTATCATCGGATTGGGTCCTTGGTCCCCAATAATATGTACAATCCTAAGCCACAGTTTGCACAGTTGTATGTGTTTGATAGTGAGCACGAATTACAAAATCGACTAGGTGTCATGAATGGATTGGAATCCACAACCCTAGAAGCACTTCAATCCATGATGCACACTTCTAATCCATTTACACAAGCTTTTAAGTATGTGGGAAGAATATTGTTGAGTGACAATCCGAGTTTGGATTTGAAAATGACTATATGTGAGACGAAATCCACATCTAGGAAGTACTCAATGCCAATAGCTTCTGAGATTGCTGGTATCAACATTGGTCAAGGTGATGATCATAATGTTGGTCGTCGTGATATTTTATTGCATACTCGAGAAGGAACATGCAAACACATCTCTAATTTGCATAGGTACTATATGCCTCTTTTGTACGTCATGTTATTTCCAAGAGGGGAGGACGGATGGCACTTGAGAATCCCTTATGCTGATGCACAAGTGAGTGCATTGAGAAATGGTCATTGTGTGACTCAATGACAATACTATGCTTATCGATTGCAAATTCGCCCAGATACAAATGCATGCTTGGTACGTGGTGGAAGATTTTTGCAACAGTTTATGGTTGATGCCTATTGCAGTGTTGAAGAGTCACGATTATCTTGTCTATGCCATAATCAAGAAAGTTTGCGTTCAGAGGTTTATAGTGGTTTAGCAGACATGCTTCATGTAGAAGGAAGTGGAAGTGGTATTGCAGGAAGGACAGTGGGAAGCAGAATAGTGTTACCTTCCAGTTTTACTGGTGGGCCACGACAAATGTATCAACTTTATCAGGATGCCATGGCAATTGTTCGTTCAAAGGGCAAGCCCGATTTATTCATTACTTTCACCTGTAACCCAAAGTGGCCAGAGGTATTAGATGCTTTACTCCTGGGGCAAAGTGCATGTGACCGGCCTGATTTGACTACTAGAGTATTTCACCAAAAACATTCAGATATGATGAAAAATATCGTGAAGAAGGAGCTCTTTGGTAAGGTGATTGGATATGTGAGTGTCATTGAGTTCCAAAAAAGAGGATTGCCTCATTCACACACGTTATTGATCTTAGATAGTGCCCATAAACCTAAGACTGTCCAAGACTATGACAGATTAGTATGTGCCGAATTGCCTGACAAGCAAATGTTTCCTACTCTGCATGATGTCATGTTGCATTGCAAAATCCATGGGCCTTGTGGGCCATTCAATCCAAGTGCAATTTGTATGGATAAATGGAAATGCACAAGGAACTATCCACAAGCTTTTGCACAAGAGACTACTGTGGATGAGAGTGGTTACCCCGTGTATATGCGTCGAAATGATGGAAGAACTGTGGCATTGAAAAAGTATAATGTTGATAATAGTAGATGGGTTGTACCATATAACCCTTATCTTTCAGTCACATATAATGCTCGTATAAATGTAGAAATATGCTCAACAATAGCAGCAGTGAAATATCTTTACAAGTATATATACAAGGGGCATGATAGAGGAACAATAAGATTTAGCACTGTACAAGGTGGGGATGTTAATGCTGCTTGCGTAGTTGATGAGATTCAGAGGTATTTGGATGCACGTTATGTCTCTGCATCAGAGGCATGTGGAGACTCTTTGAGTATGATTTACACATTGAGAAACCTGATGTGCAACGGTTGCAGGTACACTTAGATGGGGGTCATAATGTTATCTTCAGAGATGATGATAATATTGCAGATGTTTTTCAGAGGGAGAATGTAGGCAAGACTACTATGACTGAATGGTTTACCTATAATCAACAACATCCTGAAGCAAACAATACATTATATAATGATTTTCCTCAACAATAGGTTTTGAACTCCAGGTTGAAGAAATGGACCAAAAGAAAGATTGGAAACACTATAGGGCGCATGTACTTTGTAGCTCCTTTGGCAGGTGAGGCATACTATGTTCGCCTACTTCTTACAATATGTAAAGGATCTAAGTCATTTGAAGATTTGCGTTTGCTCAATGGTCACATCTATCCTTCTTTCAAGGCAGCTTGCAATATTGCTAGAGGGATACTGGAAGATGATTCTGAATGAGTTGCATGTATGGAGGAAGCATCATCCATGCAAAATGCCTTGCAGTTGAGATGTCTTTTTGGTACTATATTGCTATTTTGTGAGCCTTCCTGTCCAAGAATATTGTGGAAGAGATTTTGAGAAGAAATGATAGAAGATTTTCTATACCAGTTATCGAGAAGCAGGGGTCGGTTTATTGGTATTGAACAATTTGCTGAAACTCATGCACTACTACATTTAGAAGAAATTCTTCATGCTCAGAGATGGACATTGGCAGATTTTGAAGGAATGCTTGAACTAAAAAGAACTGATTTGGAAGTCTTGGGTGAAAATAGATTGCTTTTGGAAGAGAGATCTTTTGATACTGTCGAACAATCTCACTTGTCAAGTGCTATGGAGTCAATATTAACAGATAGCCACAGCGTGTTGCTTTCGATGTTGTAATGCATGCAATTGTGATAGATGCAGGTGACATTTTTTTTCTAGATGGTCCGAGGGGATTGGGCAAGACCTATTTGTGTAATTGCTTGCTTGCACGAGTACGTGGACAAGGGTATGTTGCTTTGGCCACTGCATCATCAGGTATTGCTTCTCTACTCTTGGCGAATGGACGTACTGCACATTCTAGAGTCAAGATACCTCTGGAGCTAAACAATTCTTCAACTTGCAAAATCCCTGTACATGGACAACTTGATGAGGTGTTGAGAGTTTGTAAGCTCATTATTTGGGATGAGGCTCCAATGATTCATCGTTATGCTTTTGAAGCATTGGATAGGAGCTTACAAGATGTATTATTCACATATAAGCCATTTGGTGGAAATGTTGTATTAATGGGGGGAGATTTTAGACAAATCTTGCCTGTTATTATGAAGGAAAGATGTGAGGATATTGTTAATGCAGCATTGTGTCGTTCCTTTCTATGGAACTCTATCAAAGTTCTAAAGTTAACTGGAAATATGCGTATTCAATCAAGCAATACTAATGGATGCAATGAGTTTAAACAGTGGGTCATGAATATTGGGAATGGAGTGGATTGTAGCGATGATAATACGATGGTGACACTACCAAGTAATATGGTCTTGCAAAGATCGACTCTTAAAGACTTGGTACATTGGGTATACTCTGAATTGGCTATCACTATACGACATATGCTTCATACTTTAGTGAGCGTGCTATTCTTGCTCCAATAAACAGTCAAGTGGATATTGTGAATAAGACAACTTTGGATGCAATGCTTGGTGAACCTAAGCAATATTTTAGTGCAGATTCAATTCTTGAAAATGATGAAAATTCATTCCTATATTCCACAGAATTTTTGAACACAATCGACCTTCGGGGCGGATATCCACCTCACTGCTTGGTTTTAAAGTTAGATGCTCCTGTTGTTTTGCTTTGTAACTTGGATCCAAGACATGGACTCTGTAATGGTACACGGATGATATGTAAGGCCTTTCACTCTAAAGACTTGGAGACTGAAATCATCACTGGTACTAAAGTTGGTGAAAGAGTATTTCTTCCACGGATTACCTTTATATGCAGTGAGGCCCAACTACCATTCACCATGAGGCGGAGACAGTTTCCCGTGCGGCTGGCATTTGGCTTGTCAATAAACAAATCACAAGGCCAAACCCTAAATGTCTTGGGGTTGTATTTGGAGACTCCAGTGTTTACTCATGGTGGGCAATTGTATGTCGCGTTGTCACGAGCACAGTCTCCTCATGCTGTAAAGGTGTTACTTGAGGATAACGCTAATGTGGAGTGTCCATTTGATGATCTTCAAAGTTATACACCTACAACAAACAATATTGTTTATAAGGAGATCTTGATGACTTCAGAGTGACAAGTCAGGTTTCTTATTTAAGTTCTGTAATTTGATTAATTTTGTTGTGCTTTTTTTTTTATACATATTTGTCCATGGTAAAAGTACCTATTTTTGTTGTTTATGTTTTGACAGACATGTCTAAGATTACCTTTACATTGGACATGCCTTTGTCGAGGATAGTAGGTGAGTTATTCTCTATATTTGCATAACTTTTCTTGATTACAAAGTATGGAACATGACATTCTATACTGATGTCTATCTGTACAGAGCCACGGCTATGGTCAGCTCCTATTACTACAAGTCACGTAGCAGGGAATATGATTGATGCTTATAGGGATGGGTAAGTATAAGTGTAATTGTTAGGCATTGTATAAATATTTTTTGAATCTATATATAAATAATTGTATAACCTATTTGTTATGCTTTGATTTTAGGATATTGCATGACATTGATATGTTTATGGTGAGAGTTGTCGACGAAGGCATCGAGATGTACGGGATCGGTGTTCCTGATGAGGAGTGGGGTGTCTATTTGTTTTGGAGAGAGATGGACAGATGCTTTGCATCATTTGGGGTATTTAGTACCCGATGATTGGTTGTTTCTTACATCCTTCATGACCATTGGTATTCGTTATGGGTTTTTATACTAGAGCTCCTCATGTACCATCTACTCGATGTTCTATTGTACGAGGTAATTTTGATTATGTTTTTCTATTATAAAATTTTTGAGATTTTCTTTATCGATGTGTCGTTATGTGTAGGTCCTTTTGAGATTTTATTTATCGATGTGTCATTATGTGTACAGATCTTTTTGAGATTTGATTTATCGTTGTTTTGTTTGTGCAGGTCCTTTGCATTCATCGATATAGTAGAGCATGTGCGGGATGGATCACCGCTTTACATTAGAGAGCGTATTGTGAGGAGACATATGAATCATCCTTATCACAAGAGAAAAATTCAATTTGTTGATTCTGACATTACTGACTGAGAATACGTATTTTGTGATGCATTTTGAGAATATGTAATATTGGTCCTTTTTTGCATCTTCTTAGGCTACATTACTATGATATTTTTGTTTTCGCTATATAAATCTACGAGACATTAATGTTATTTTGAGATATGTATATATGAAGTCACTTGAAATAATGTATTGTGTTTACTTAAAACATGACCTAAATTGGAGAAACCGAGCCTATTTTTTCTAGAACTCTACCTGCCGCGCCGCAGCAACGCGCGGGTCCAATACTAGTTATCTATTGATTAGAGACATTCTACTCTTCCACGTGGCAAGCTAGAGAAAGCTTTGAGTTGAATCGCGCTTAAATCTACCGTTTCATCTCCGTCTTCCTCCTAGCCGCTCCTCCCTCTCTTAAAGCGTCAAAGATGCCTCTTCCCTACCATGTTTGCCGAGCGTGTGCAAACCCCAAGAGCCAAGTAGGCCATCACAGACTTGCGAGTTTCTATTCATCTATTCATTCATGTTCGTTTGCACGCAATTGCCTCCTCCTCCACCAACGTGGCGAACGCTAGTGCTCTCTCTATGTTGTGGCTGCTGAAGCTCACCCCTCCACCTCCCTCATCTACCTCCATCTTCAATAATGGTGTGACATGTGGCAATGGTTTTTTTTGTGATCTAATATATGCATTCTGTCGCTTTTTTTTTGCTTTTTCGAAGCTCGGAGAGCAACGGCACGCAAGTGCCTCCTCCTCCACCAACATGGCGAAGGCTGGTGCTCTCTGTGTGTTGTGGTTGCTAAAGCTCACCCCTCCATCTCCCTCATCTACCCTCTGCCTCTTCTCCATCTTCAATAATGGTGCAGACGGGTGGCAATGGTTTTTTTTTTTCATCTAATATATGCATTTTGTAGCTTTTTTCTTGTTTGCTTTTTGCTTTTTTGGAGCTCGTGGAGCGAGAGACTGTGGCTTTGAGCAATCATACACCAAGGACGGTGTTTTGAGGAGGGGGGGATTTTTCCTTTTTTATTTTGATGATTTTCATTAATAATTTGTGCGATTTGGGCTGGGAATTTTTGCTTCATTTGAGATTCGCGAGGAGCTACTCAATTTTTAATTTTTATTTATTTTATTTTTTTCTCCTGACATCATACGTCACAAGAGCAAATGAGAGAAAATTGCCTCCATCTTCTACCACCACTTTCTTCGCTTCATTGCTGATCAATAGCATCATTCATCTTTTACCACCACTTTCTTCGCTTCTTTGCTAAGACTTGCAAGTTTCAATTCATCTATTCAATTCATGTGTTTTCGGTTTGCACGCAATTGCCTCCTCCTCCACCAATGTGGCGAAGGTTGGTGCTCTCTCTGTGTTGGCTGTTGAAGTTCACCCCACCACCTCCCTCATCTACCCCCTGCCTTTTTTCCATCTTCAAACAACTGCTCCCGACTGTGTGTGCAGGAAGACGGGTTTGTAGCTATGCAATCTACAAGCGGTTCTATCTTTTCTCTCTCCATCCGGCTTCATCTTCTACCACCACTTTCTTCGCTTCGTTTGCATCATTATCTCACAGGTGTGTTTATTTTTTTTTCTCTCGACTTGCGAGTTTTTTTTAATATAAAGTGTAATTGAATTAAAGAGAAAACTGAACCAGCTACAATGGTCCCTCTCAGAAAGAGGGAGGGACAGCCTCAACAGACAAAAGAGATTACAACATAAGTATATTGAGATACATCTTGAGCCTCGTTCTTGAGTAGAACAATGGAAGGATGGAACTCCATTTTTGTCATTTGGTATTTTTTTGAAGCTTAGCCAGGGGGTCGTGAGCTTCTTTCATTTTCAAACACAGTAGCTCTCCTGAAATCTTCAAGTCAGACTTCAACAGTTGGAGAGGAAAGAGGTTTCCATCGAATAAACTTGCATTCCTATTGTGCCATATGAACCACATGGCAACACCCCTCCAAATGTTCCAAAGGGGAATGTCAAGATGCTTGCAGTTACCCAGCAGAAACTCCTGAATTCCTATTCTGTATGCACCTTTAGGCTGAACTGCCTGCTATAAAAGCTTAATTACCTGTTCATTCTCTTTGCAGTTGAAGAACAGATGAAAGATATCTTCTGTTGGACCTTTACATCTTACACATTTTCCATTCCCTATCCCACACTTGAGAGCCTTGGAGCCAGTCCAAACTCCATGATGTATAATGCTCCACAACAAGAAGCTATGTTTGCTGGAAACTGGAAATGCCCACAAACATTTAAATCTATATGTCCACTGTCTGGAGCTCCAATTGACCCTCCATTTCTGGTTAAGTTTTCTCTTTAAATCTTCACACACTCCACCTTTGACCTGAAATTGAGAGAAGATTGCTTGAGCAACCATGCTTGTAGTACTTTTGATCTGAGAACCTCTGGGAGGTATATGGAACCTGCTCAGCACTTTCTGCAATCTTTCTATGCACCATTTAGCATCAGCAAGACTGATGTTGAAGTCCAGCTGAAGATCAGCAGCTTCCTTGATTCTCTGATTCTTGAAGAAGCATCCCCAGGAGAGTATTCCAGCTTTATAACACTTGTGAGCTTTCCTTTTCAAAGGGAGTTTACACTGAACTGCAAAAAAACCAAACCATTTAGAGTCATTCAAGAAAAAATGAGGGTTAGTCTTTAGATCCTTTGTAAGTACACAGTTGGATCCAGGCATTCCAAAATCTGCAAGTTAGCTTGGAGCCAACAGGGACAAAAGGAGCAGGTGAGAGAAGCAAATCTCTCAGTGTCAAGTTGGTCCAAGCTTTGTAGGATTTTAGCTTGAACTTGTGAATATCTCTCTTTAGCAGAAGTGCCCAAAAGTCATCTGAATCTACTGCCCTTTTAATCCATTTGCTGGCCATTTTGGTTGCTATCCTATCCAAGTCGAGCAAACCTAGTCCCCCCCTTTTATCTTGGGCTGAGAGTAAGTGTCCCAGCAGCAGCTGACTTTTGGTATTCTGGGATGGTCACGATCACCACCCCACAGAAATGATCTGAACATTGCAAATGCTTTTTTAATCTGATATTTAGCAGGTTACCAACAAGAAAGGAAATAAATCAGAGAAGACATCAAATAATGATTAAGCACAGAAGACCTAGAGGACAGTGAGGTTTGATGCTTTGCCACTTGGACATCTTCTGCCTCAATTTATTAAGTACCCAGTCCCATCTCTGATTAAGGGTGACTTTGAAGCCCATAGGAATGCCCAGTAGTCTAAAGATCTGTCCAGGTTCTATTTTTTTACACCTAGTTGATAAAATAATCTGTGGGACATCACCATCTGAGGCATAAAAACCAGTTTTGACATGATTAATGACTGACCCACTAGCCAGACAAAAAATATCCAGACATTGCCAAAAAGTTTCTACAGATTGAACATCATTCTTCATCAGAGCATTTGTGTCATCAGCAAACTGCTGTATACATAGGTCCTTGCAAGCCCTTGGGATTCTTATTCCTGTGATCTTACCTTGTGCCATGGCATCCTGTACAAGCCATCCCAATGCATTTGAGCAAATAGCATATAATAGAGGAGCAATAGGACAACCGTGTCTGATAGATTTCCTAAGAGGAAAAGCATCAGTGAGTTCCCCATTCAAAGCAATTCTTGCATGTGCATTACCAAATAGAACTGAAATGAATTTTATGAAGAGTTTCCCAGAACCAACATCATACGAGGACTGAAAAATGAAGTCCCATTCCATCCTGTCTCATAAGCCTTGTCATAATCAATCTTGAAAGGGGCTGATCCAATATTTTAGCAAGAGAGGGAGGTATAGCAATTTGTTCCTTTTCAATGCAATAAGAGCCCTTGTCTTAGTCTGATCAGCCCCTCTTTGAGGGGGAGAAGAAAAAATGCCAGAATAGAAGTCCTCAACCACTTTTAGATTATCTTTATGAGAGCTCACAAGTCTGCCAGAAGAATCTTTCAGAAAGGGAATGAAATCCCTGATTTTCTTTTTTCTCAACAAATTAAACATGTCTTTATTAGGTTTATCAAGTTTTCCAGCCCAAAATTCTCTAGTCCAAAGCAGGGAGGCCTTAGTAGCTAGAAGTTCTTCATGTTTGAGCTTATTTTTAAGTTCCAATAGAGTGAAGGAAGGAGGAATACCAGGATCATTTTTAGACTCTAGGTCAAAGATTTGAGATGATATCATCATCCTTCTGCATGTCCTAATCTCTCTAGCTTTCTTCTTAAAATTTGTTAGGATTTTTTGAGTTTCCTTAACAGCTTGGTCCCAGGCTTTGAAAGCAGATGCATACATACCAAAAGAATAGGCAAAAGCTTCTTTTACTTTTTGCTGAACAATACCAATAGACAGAAGAGACTGATCCATATGTGGCTAGCCTGCCTTATATGAGCATTCATCTTTGTGCAACTCAATAGTAACAGGGAAATGATCAGAGAGAAAAAGAGAGCAATCCTTTTGACAATTTACTTGCCAGTATTCCTGCAGAAGATCAGCATTCATGTAAAACCTGTCTAGCCTGGCTACCCTGCCAGTATTCTAAGAAACATCCAACATGTTAAGCTCAAAAAGCATTTTGTCCCATGCTTGCTTCTCATCAATAAATGGTGTCAGCTCCTGATCATCACTGTACTCGAAAGCAGTAGTCGCTTCTGTAGACCCCTCTGAAAGGCTTGGAGTATCGTTTGGAAGATCATAGTTTGTATAAAAACTGTCTTTGCCAATGTTGGGCAGCTCCACTATTGGCGCCATTGGATCCACAATCGCCTCCTCGACCATTGCAATCCTTTGTGTTTCACTTACAGAAGGTTTTTCCTCGTACAAGCCATCGTCGCCTGATTATAATTCAATAATCACGAAATAAAGTCTTCTATTATTAGATCGCCCATTAAGAAAATAATCAAATCGTAATTCTCCTCTTAAAGAGGAAGCAAATTTCAAAAAAAGCTTGAGCTTGAATTGTAAACTGTGGTGGTGGTACTGTGAAATCGGAACCTGCATACGTTAAGAGTGGTGGAGCCACACCTAGACATGCATTAGTTTAATCGTGTTTAATGTATAATTAGCAGACATGCAATAAAATAAAATAACAAATAATCTAATCATCCATCAGATTTTAAGTGTTTTGCGCAGAAGCTGTTTGTTTTTTCTTTGCTTTAATTTGTTCTTTGGGCAATCATCAAATCAATTAATCAAGCTGTATGGAGCGTAGATTATAATTACCGTGTTGCGGCGGGTGAGATGCCAAGAAGGGTGGCGCCATGAAGGGGCGGCTATGGTCGTCGAGGGGGCCGTGGAGATCAGACTGGTCCGGCGAGATAGCCTCGAAGAGCCGGCTGCTGTAGCCCTTCAGGCAGTCGAAGCAGGGGCAGCTGGTGGGATCCTGAAGGGCAGCGCGCTCCATGGGGGTGACGGTGAGGCCAGTATCCATGATGCGCAGGCCGTTGAAGAACATGCGGCGGTTGGTGGGCTCGCCCTTAGACTTGGCGGAGCCAGCGCGGTGGCTGGCGCTGGACTCCTGTAAGGCCGGGTTCATGCGGCGGTGAAACTCATAGACGTTGCCGTCCTCGGCCTCCACCACCAGGTGGACGCCGCAGCCCGATATGTAGGCAAGCTCGTACAATTTCTTCAGGACGCCCTTGTTGCGCTTGCTGAAGCAGTCCTTGCGCTTGGTCCGGTCCTCTATCAGAACGTTCTCTAGCCTCCCATGCCCCATGATGATGATGATGATGATGATGATGGTGTTAAAAGCACGCTCTTGCTTCTCCATTTAAAGCCCGGCTTGCAAAAAGCAAACGCAATCTAGAATATTCCACGTTGGCACTAGGGACGCTATATTATTTTATTATATATTATTATCCATAGATTATATTATATATGTATATTTATTATTTTTTACTTTTTACTACTTTTTTTATTCTTTTTCCCTTGCAAAGGAGTGACATGGAGGATCGAAACCGCAGAGGTGTCGCCTTATAGATGTATATATTTTAAAATCTCATATTCACACCCTAAAGAGAATCCCAAAAGGCAATAAAGAATTCCACTGATAGTCCATCCCACCCAGGGGATTTCTCCTTGCCAAGTTTCTGAAGGGCATCCTAGCATTCATCAATTTCAACATCCCTCTCCAGCCACCTAGCCCTATCATCTTGAATGCTTGTATTGACCAAGTTTAGCAGTCTAAAATCTTTTATGGGAAACATCCTCCTTTAGATTCAAGGTGGCACCCACGAATTCTACCCATTTCAAAGCAATTTAATTGATATGCCCCCAGCTCTTGACCTCTCTAATCTCTGACTTGTCTTTTTTCCATGCTCCCTTTATCTTGGGCTAACCCAAATAGATATCTAGCTGGTTTCCTCTTATCTATACAGGATTAAGGACAACCCCACCTCCCTCTACGTGGGCCAAGGAGGTGGGGTTAATTCAAATTCCTGCGTTCCTCCCTCTACGTGAAGTTCACGCTTGCACACTTGCGTTTTGCGCTTGGGCTCCACCTTCAGTTCACCGAGTCCAGTCACATTTCGCTATTACTCGCCTGCTATTCCGTTGTTCCAGTCATCATCGTCATCACCTCAGGGTCGCGTGCGGCACTTCACCTCGCTTGCCATTCCAGTCGGCATCGCCTCAAGCTCTACCTCCACAGGTATCAATTATCAACTTCGAAGTTTGCTGTTTGTGCATGATCGTTAATTGTGATTACTCAGCATCGGTAAAAGGAGCCATTACTAATCATAAAGTTAATCACGCATTAATCATATGATTTAATAGCATTACATTAGGATGTTGAGGGGCAGCTTTAGGGCCTTGAAACTTTGGCAGAAGGAGCGGACGGAGGCCAAAGAACTGAGATCGAGTTGCAGCACGTGCAGCCGAGCGTGTGGAATCTCCTGTAGGATGCCGTGCTTCACTTGTTCTCCCGCGCTGACATTCCTCACGGTCGGGCGCCTTGCAGTGCCAGTACCCGTACCGTCTCCACTCCAATCCCGCTGGATGCACCTGCGCCATATAATAAGCACGTAAAACATGAAGCAGTGATTCAATGAATCGCCCGCTAATTATACAACCAAACAAAATGAACCTATGACAATGGCCGTTCTGTCGGAGGCGTCGATTCCCGCGGTAACCTCCTCTGCCGTGGAGAAGCGGGTAAAGGTTGTGGCGTCATGAATGATCGGCGCTGCCATAGCCCTCCGCAACAGTTGTTGGTAAGAAGAATACAGTTACGCTAGGATAAAGAGTGTTGGTTAGCTGCAAGGGATTATTGAGTAGCTGGACAGCCTGTAGGGGATTATTGAGCAATGAGTAGCTGGACAGCCTGCAGGATGCAGGGCGATAAGCTGTTGGTTAGCTGTAGGGGATTAGTGTATATGTGTGTGTGTGTGTGTGTGTGTGTGTGTGTGTGTGTGTGTGTATCAATACCAATAAAACTAAAACTAGAAATTGAAGGGCATATATATATATATGAAATTGCATGAGGAACTCAATGGAGTCTTTTTGGGCCCTTTAATTTGCCATGAGGTTATGGAAATGTTTAACTTTTTGACAAATAGGAGCCCGCCATGTAAGCAAAAACCAATGGTTTGTAAGAGAGGTGTAAGAGTGGTCAAAGGGTGCACTTTTTCCCCCAAAAAGGGGGGGAGGCAATTTTACAATTTTCGGACCTTCATAACTTCTACATACAAGCTCCGATTTGAGCGGAGATTACAGATCCGTGATCTACGCATCAAGAGCTTTCCATAGATATGTTACATGATATGGTTTTATCCGCTAGATTTTAAATTCCATTTTCCCCCCAAAATTCAAATTCGAATAAAGTAGCCGTTTTGAAGCTTCAAATTAGAAAATGTTTCTTCTTAAGAGAAAAGGTTTGACTCCCTTAAACTGCCAAATAAAAGGGCCCAAGAAGACTCCATTGAGTTCCTAATGTAAGCCCCTTTTGTTTAACGCACATGATATTTTACATATTCCTCAGACTTATTTTCATCCATCTTTTTAAATTAGTTTCCTAAAAGTTCTAAAAGTGTATTTTGTAAAATGATTTTGGACTTTTTAAATAAAAAATGATTTGTTTTGTTATATACATATATATATATATATATATATATATATATATATATACATATATATATATACATACATATATATACATACATATACATATATATATATATACATATATATATATATATACATATATACATATATATATATATATATATAGAGAGAGAGAGAGAGAAAGTGTAAAATAATTTCAGTTTTTTAATTAAAAAATGATTGAGAAAAAGTGGTTGCATTTTGGCTAGCCTTCAGATTTTTAAAATTTTTGGTTATTCTATGTATGCCAGGCACCTCAGTCTGCCAGCTTTGAGCTCCACGTGGTCGTGCCTTCGCCTCCTCAAGGTCCTCGACTGCCTTTGCCTCCTCCAAGTGCTCAAGGTCTTTTATTTTTTTCAAGGTCATTTTATATATACAAAACGTATTATATAAACAAAGTCTATACAAGATAAAGGGAGAGCATAGAATGATTCGTTTTGTTTTAAATTTACGCATTAATACAAAAGCATTATCATATCTGACGATCTATAATCAACAAGACAAGTGCCCATGTTGATAGGATTGGAATGGAAGTATCAAGCCTTAAAGTAACATTGAATAGGTTTGGGGCTTTACTTACCAAAATGAGTCGTAGATTGCAAACACGTGGAATGTAATTACTCATTTGGTTCACCAATTAGGAGTTGATCTTATGATCCTTTTGTAATGCTTATGACACTATTATCTTTTTGTAACTTTGGGCTCTAATACTCTAATGATAATGATGGTCCTTTACTTACCAAAATGAGTTATAGATTACAAACACGTGGAATGTAATTATTCATTTGGTTCACCGATTAGGAGTAGTTGATGTTATGATCCTTTTGTAATGCTTATGACAGTATTATCTTTTTGTAACTTTGGGCTCTAAGTACTCGAATGATAATGATGGTCCTTTTTGTCTCTCAGGTATCATTGCGAGAGAGAGAGAGAGAGAGAGAGAGAGAGAGAGAGAGAGAGAGAGAGAGAGAGAGATTGATTTATATATGTGGATATAATCTCTTAGTATTTATATGGAGATTATAGAGAATGTCTCTTTTAATGATTTTTTATAGAAAATTCTCTTTTTATGGCTTTTTGTCTCTTATATGTACATGGGGGGAAGAGAGAGAGATAGAGAGAGAGATTTCTAAGCTTGGTTTGGTCATTGGAAGACATTGGATGTTGATTTTATAATGTTTTTGTAATATTTGTGACATTGTTATTATCTTTTTATAAGTATATATGTAATGTTTTAGGATTATAGGTTTTGTCTGTTATTTTTATATATGTAAGTTTTAAGGAAAAATGTGAAATGAAGTTAAGGGGATGGAAAGAGCTCTCATCTATTCTACTTTGTGGATCAGTGTAGGTACATTAGCTTTTCATAGGGCTGCCATATTGTTGATTTGTCATATAGTTTGGGTCTCCCTTAGTCTTTTGAGGTAAGCTACCAAAACTTTGCTTTATTTTTATTTTTCTTCTTAATTGTATGTTTATTTTTGAAATTTATGATTTTTAAATACGAATAGTTCGATATAGTTTGATAAGAGCATAAGGATTTTAATGCTCATGAGAAAAAAGATCAAATAAGTTTATGACATTTACTTACCTACATATAAGCACAATCTAGCTTGAGTCAAAGGGATGGATATATATATATAGATATATATATGTATATATATGTATGTATATATATGTATATACATGTATGTATATGTATATGTATATACATACATATATATATATATATACACACACATATATATATGTATATATATATGTATATATATCTGTATATATGTATGTATATATATATATGTATATATGTATATATATATGTATATATACGTATATATATATGTGTATATATACATATATATATAGTATATATATATATACATATGTATATATATATATACATGTATATATATATGTATATATATATATATACATATACATATATATATATAGTATATATATACATATACATATATATATACATGTATATATATATATATATATATATATATATATATATTAATGTATATACATGTATATATTTATGTTTATACATGTATATACACATGTATATATAGATGTATATATATACATGTATATAGATGTATATATATATATATGTATATACATGTATATAGATGTATATATATATGTGTGTGTGTGTGTGTGTGTGTGTGTGTGTGTGTGTGTGTGTGTGTGTGTGTATACATGTACATATACATGTGTATATACCCACTTGAGACTAGACCGCTTAACGTGACTTAGAGGGTTATTTCTACCGAATCGACAGGCAGGTGGATAAATGTCATCCTGAGAGAGAGAGAGAGAGAGAGAGAGAGAGAGAGAGAGAGAGAGCTTTAATATAATCTTTTAGTATGTATGTGAAGATTGGAGAAAATCTCATGAGGGATTGTATATTATGTGTATACACAAATATTATAGAAAAAATATTGTTATTTCTATTCAATGTTTACTATTTTATAATAAAGAAAATGACTTTATACTCAATGTGCCACTCCTTCTAATTGAATACTTGATGGAATTAGGTTTATAGCAAGAATGGTAGAGACACGTAGTTTGAGGTGTCCTCTTCAGACCATTTCCTTGAATGCTCCAAGGAAAAGAAGAAGAAATGAAAAAATAAAATGTGTACATTAGTCAAGGATAGTGAACCTCATTGTTGTGATGCAAGGATGCATAATGTTACCTGTAATACCGGTGATGTATTGATGCAAGAGACTCATAGGATTCTTGCAAAAAACGATTCCTTTTGTGCACAAAAACAAGTAGCAAGAGAAACTTTGATGTATTTACCTCAATCTAGCACTAAGAGGTCTCTAATTGCTCTTGGGTGGAGATAAAAGGATATCTAACAAGAGTGCTGGACGAGTGCTAGACGTGTTCGCCCCATGAAATTGCTAGGAATAGGACTCTTTTGAAAGAAATAACAAGGGAAATGGCAAGTGGAGTTTATTCAGGGATATCACTGGTTCAAAGTTTGAGACTTACAAGAAGGTACCGTCGCTTCATCACTAGAAATAGGACCTCTTATAATGCAGCTAGAAGAGTAAATGAGGGTAATGCAATTACAATGTCTTCCTTTTTTGCCCATGAAGAGAGAGAAGTGCCATTTGCTAATACAATAAGAAGGGAGAGTATCGGAGAAATTCCCTCTTATGTATTTGAAAAAAGAAAGGGAGGAATTTTGTCTATCCTCCATGAACAACCGCCTGTACAAGGTACACATGCAGCTACTTGGCCTTTGGTATATTCGTGCACTTTAAGTCACTCATTAGGAGGGATGACACATGAGTGTCGGTTTTGTGGAGCACAGTTATGGGCAAGTGAAAAGAAGATGAGTTGTGGACAAGTTCTTGGCAAATATTGTTGTAAACATGGGCGTGTGTATGTTCCTTCACTTGCTGAACCACCTGAGCCATTAAGGTCTCTTTTGATTGGTAGTGACACTACAAGTAAAAAATTTCAAGAAAACATCAGGGCTTATAATCGTGTGTTGGCTTTTTCATCATTGGGTGCACAAATAGATGACTCTCTCTTTCATAATAGTAGTGTCTATACTTTCAAGGTGCATGGGACTGTTTATCATCGGATTGGGTCCTTGGTCCCCAATAATATGTACAATCCTAAGCCACAGTTTGCACAGTTATATGTGTTTGATACTGAGCACGAATTACAAAATCGACTAGGTGTCATGAATGGATTGGAATCCACAACCCTAGAAGCACTTCAATCCATGATGCACACTTCTAATCCATTTGCACAAGCTTTTAAGTATGTGGGAAGAATGTTGAGTGACAATCCGAGTTTGGATTTGAAAATGACTATATGTGTGAGACGAAATCCACATCTAGGTAGTACTCACAATGCCAACAGCTTCTGAGATTGCTGGTATCATGATTGGTCAAGGTGATGATCATAATGTTGGTCGTCGTGATATTTTATTGCATACTCGAGAAGGCACATGCAAACACATCTCTAATTTGCATAGGTGCTATATGCCTCTTTTGTACGTCATGTTATTTCCAAGAGGGGAGGACGGATGGCACTTGAGAATCCCTTATGCTGATGCACAAGTGAGTGCATTGAGAAATGGTCATTGTATGACTGAACGACAATACTATGCTTATCGATTGCAAATTCACCCAGATACAAATGCATGCTTGCTACGTGGTGGAAGATTGTTGCAACAGTTTATGGTTGATGCCTATTGCAGTGTTGAAGAGTCACGATTATCTTGGCTGTGCCATAATCAAGAAAGTTTGCGTTCAAAGGTTTATAGTGGTTTAGCAGACATGCTTCATGTAGAAGGAAGTGGAAGTGGTATTGCAGGAAGGACAGTGGGAAGCAAAATAGTGTTACCTTCCAGTTTTACTGGTGGGCCACGACAAATGTATCAACTTTATCAGGATGCCATGGCACTTGTTCGTTCAAAGGGCAAGCCCGATTTATTCATTACTTTCACCTGTAACCCAAAGTGGCCAGAGATATTAGATGCTTTACTCCCGGGGCAAAGTGCATGTGACCGGCCTGATTTGACTACTAGAGTATTTCACCAAAAACATTCAAATATGATGAAAAATATCGTGAAGAAGGAGCTCTTCGGTAAGGTGATTGGATATGTGAGTGTCATTGAGTTCCAAAAAAGAGGATTGCCTCATTCACACACATTATTGATCTTGGATAGTGCCCATAAACCTAAGACTGTCCAAGACTATGACAGATTAGTATGTGCCGAATTGCCTGACAAGCAAATGTTTCCTACTCTGTATGATGTCGTGTTGCATTGCAATATCCATGGGCCTTGTGGGCCATTCAATCCAAGTGCAATTTGTATGGATAAAGGGAAATGCACAAGGAACTATCCATGAGCTTTTGCACAAGAGACTACTGTGGATGAGAGTGGTTACCCCGTGTATATGCATCGAAATGCTCGAAGAACTGTGGCATTGAAAAAGTGTAATGTTGATAATAGATGGGTTGTGCCTGATAACGCTTATCTTTCAGTCACATATAATGCTCGTATAAATGTGGAAATATGCTCAACAATAGCAGCAGTGAAATATCTTTACAAGTACATATACAAGGGGCATGATAGAGCAACAATAAGATTTAGCACTGTACAAGGTGGGGATGTTAATGCTCCTTGCGTAGTTGATGAGATTTAGAGGTATTTGGATGCACATTACGTCTCTGCATCAGAGGCATGTTGGAGACTCTTTGAGTATGATTTACACAATGAGAAGCCTGATGTGCAACAGTTGCAGGTACACTTAGATGGGGGTCATAATGTTATGTTCAGAGATGATGATAATATTGTAGATGTTTTTCAGAGGAAAAATGTAGGCAAGACTACTATGACTGAATGGTTTACCTGTAATCAACAACATCCTGAAGCAAACAATACATTGTATAGTGATTTCCCTCAACAATGGGTTTTGAACTCCAGGTTGAAGAAATGGACCAAAAGAAAGATTGGAAACACTATAGGGCGCATGTACTTTGTAGCTCCTTTGGCAGGTGAGGCATACTATATTCGCCTACTTCTTACAATATGTAAAGGATCTAAGTCATTTGAAGATTTGCGTTCACTCAATGGTCACATCTATCCTTCTTTCAAGGCAGCTTGCATTGCCAGAGGGATACTGTAAGATGATTCTGAATGGGTTGCATGTATGGAGGAAGCATCATCCATGCAAAATGCCTTGCAGAAGTTGAGCTGTCTTTTTTGGTACTATATTGCTATTTTGTGAGCCTTCCTGTCCAGGAATATTGTGGAAGAGATTTCGAGAAGAATTGATAGAAGATTTTCTATACCAGTTTATCGAGAAGCAGGGGTCAGTTTATTGGTATTGAACAGTTAGCTGAAACTCATGCACTACTACATTTAGAAGAAATTCTTCGTGCTCAGAGATGGACATTGGCAGATTTTGAAGGAATGCCTGAACTAAACAGAACTGATTTGGAAGTCTTGGAAGAAAATAGATTGCTTTTGGAAGAGAGATCTTTTGATACTATCGAACAATCTAACCTGTCAAGTGCTATGGAATCGAAATTAACAGCAGAAGCGTGTTGCTTTCGATGTTGTAATGCATGCAATTGCAACAGATGCAGGTGACATTTTTTTCCTAGATGGTCCGAGGGGATTGGGCAAGACCTATTTGTATAATTGCTTGCTTGCGTGAGTACGTGGACAAGGGTATGTTGCTTTGGCCACTGCATCGTTAGGTATTGCTTCTCTACTCTTGGCGAATGGACGTACTGCACATTTTAGATTCAAGATACCTCTGGAGCTAAACAATTCTTCAACTTGCAAAATCCCTGTACATGGACAACTTGCTGAGGTTTTGAGAGTTTGTAAGCTCATTATTTGGGATGAGGCTCCAATGATTCATCGTTATGCTTTTGAAGCATTGGATAGGAGCTCTGCATGATGTCGTGTTGCATTGCAATATCCATGGGCCTTGTGGGCCATTCAATCCAAGTGTAATTTGTATAGATAAAGGGAAACGCACAAGGAATTATCCATGAGCTTTTGCACAAGAGACTACTGTGGATGAGAGTGGTTACCCCGTGTATATGCGTCGAAATGATGGAAGAACTGTGGCATTGAAAAAGTGTAATGTTGATAATAGATGGGTTGTACCATATAACCCTTATCTTTCAGTCACATATAATGCTCGTATAAATGTGAAAATATGCTCAACAATAGCAGCAGTGAAATATCTTTACAAGTACATATACAAGGGGCATGACAGAGCAACAATAAGATTTAGCACTGTACAAGGTGGGGATGTTAATGCTCCTTGCGTAATTGATGAGATTCAGAGGTATTTGGATGCACGTTACGTCTCTGCATCAGAGGCATGTTGGAGACTCTTTGAGTATGATTTACACAATGAGAAGCCTGATGTGCAACGGTTGCACGTACACTTAGATGGGGGTCATAATGTTATCTTCAGAGATGATGATAATATTGCAGATGTTTTTCAGAGGGAAAATGTAGGCAAGACTACTATGACTGAATGGTTTACCTGTAATCAACAACATCCTGAAGCAAACAATACATTGTAGAATGATTTCCCTCAACAACAGGTTTTGAACTCCAGGTTGAAGAAATGGACCAAAAGAAAGATTGGAAACACTATAGGGCGCATGTACTTTGTAGCTCCTTTGGCAGGTGAGGCATACTATGTTCGCCTACTTCTTACAATATGTAAAGGATCTAAGTCATTTGAAGATTTGCGTTCACTCAATGGTCACATCTATCCTTCTTTCAAGGCAGCTTGCATTGCCAGAGGGATACTGGAAGATGATTCTGAATGGGTTGCATGTATGGAGGAAGCATCATCCATGCAAAATGCAGTTGAGATGTCTTTTTGGTACTATATTGCTATTTTGTGAGCCTTCCTGTCTAGGAATATTGTGGAAGAGATTTAGAGAAGAAATGATAGAAGATTTTCTATACCAGTTATCGAGAAGCAGGGGTTGGTTTATTGGTATTGAACAATTTGCTGAAACTCATGCACTAGTACTACATTTAGAAGAAATTCTTCGTGCTCAGAGATGGACATTGGCAGATTTTGAAGGAATGCTTGAACTAAAAAGAACTGATTTGGAAGTCTTGGGTGAAAATAGATTGCTTTTGGAAGAGAGATCTTTTGATACTGTCGAACAATCTCACCTGTCAAGTGCTATGGAGTCAATATTAACAGATAGCCAGCGTTTTGCTTTCGATGCTATAATGCATGCAATTGCGATAGATGCAGGTGACATTTTTTTCCTAGATGGTCCGGGGGGATCGGGCAAGACCTATTTGTGTAATTGCTTGATTGCGTGAGTACGTGGATAAGGGTATGTTGCTTTGGCCACTGCATCATCAGGTATTGCTTCTCTACTCTTGGGGTGAATGGACATACTGCACATTCTAGATTCAAGATACCTCTGGAGCTAAAAAATTCTTCAACTTGCAAAATCCCTGTACATGGACAACTTGCTGAGGTTTTGAGAGTTTGTAAGCTCATTATTTGGGATGAGGCTCCAATGATTCATCGTTATGCTTTTGAAGCATTGGATAGGAGCTTACAAGATGTATTATTCTCATATAAGCCATTTGGTGGAAATGTTGTATTAATGGGGAGAGATTTTAGACAAATCTTGCCTGTTATTATGAAGGGAAGACGTGAGGATATTGTTAATGCAGCATTGTGTCGTTCCTTTCTATGGAACTCTATCAAAGTTCTAAAGTTAACTGGAAATATACGTATTCAATCAAGCAATACTAATGGATGCAATGAGTTTAAATAGTGGGTCATGAATATTGGGAATGGAGTTGATTGTAGCGATGATAATACAATGGTGACACTACCAAGTAATATGGTCTTGCAAAGATCGACTCTTAAAGACTTCGTACATTGGGTATACTCTGAATTGGCTATCACTACGACATATACTTCATACTTTAGTGAGCGTGCTATTCTTGCTCCAATAAACAGTCAAGTGGATATTGTGAATAAGACAGCTTTGGATGCAATGCCTGGTGAGCCTAAGCAATATTTCAGTGCAAATTCAATTCTTGAAAATGATGAAAATTCATTCCTATATTCCACAGAATTTTTGAACACAATCGACCTTCAGGGCGGATATCCACCTCACTGCTTGGTTTTAAAGTTAGAAGCTCCTGTTATTTTGCTTCGTAACTTGGATCCAAGACGTGGACTCTGTTATGGTACATAGATGATATGTAAGGCCTTTCACTCTAAAGTCTTGGAGACTGAAATCATCACTGGTACTAAAGTTGGTGAAAGAGTGATTACTGAAATCATCACTGGTACTAAAGTTGGTGAAAGAGTATTTCTTCCACGGATTACCTTTATATGCAGCGAGGCCCAACTACCTTCACCATGAGGCGGAGACAGTTTCCCGTGCGGCTGGCATTTGGCATGTTAATAAACAAATCACAAGGCCAAACCCTAAATGTCTTGGGATTGTATTTGGTGACTCCAGTGTTTACTCATGGGCAATCGTATGTCGCGTTGTCATCACGAGCGCGGTCTCCTCATGCTGTGAAGGTGTTACTTGAGGATAACGCTAATGTGGAGTGTTCATTTGATGATCTTCAAAGTTATACACCTACAACAAACAATATTGTTTATAAGGAGATCTTGATGACTTCAGAGTGACAAGTCAGGTTTCTTATTTAAGTTTTGTAATTTGATTAATTTTGTTGTGATTTCTTTTTTTATACATATTTGTCCATGGGAAAAGTACCTATTTTGTTGTGATTTCTTTTTTTACACATATTTGTCCATGGTAAAAGTACCTATTTTTGTTGTTTATGTTTTGACAGACATGTCTAAGATTACCTTTACATTAGACAAGCCTTTGTCGAGGATAGTAGGTGAGTTATTCTCTATATTTGCATAACTTTTCTTGATTACAAAGTATGGAACATGACATTCTATACTGATGTCTATCTGTATAGAGCTACCGCTATGGTCAGCTCCTATTACTGCAAGTCACGTAGCAGGGATTATGATTGATGCTTATAGGGATGGGTAAGTATAAGTGTAATTGTTAGGCATTGTATAAATATTTTTTGAACCTATATATAAATAATTGTATAACCTATTTGTTATGCTTTGATTTTAGGATATTGCATGACATTGATATGTTTATGGTAAGAGTTGTCGACGAAGGCATCGAGATGTACGGGATCGATGTTCCTGATGAGGAGTGGGGTGTCTATTTGTTTTGGAGAGAGATGGACAGATGCTTTGCATCATTTGAGGGGTATTTAGTACCCGATGACTGGTTGGTTCTTACATCCTTCATGACCATTGGTATTCGTTATGGGTTTTATACTAGAGCTCCTCATGTACCATCCACTCGATGTTCTATTGTACGAGGTAATTTTGATTATGTTTTTTTATTATAAGATTTTTTGAGATTTTATTTATCGATGTGTCGTTATGTGTAGGTCCTTTTGAGATTTTATTTATCCTTTTGAGATTTGATTTATCGTTGTTTCGTTTGTGCAGGTCCTTTGCATTCATCGTCGACAGTAGAGCATGTGCGGGATGGATCACCGCTTTACAATAGAGAGCGTATTGTGAGGAGACAAATGAATGATCCTTCTCACAAGAGAAAAATTCAATTTGTTGATTCTGACATTACTGACTGAGAATACGTATTTTGTGGTGCATTTTGAGAATATGTAATATTAGTCCTTTTTTGCATCTTCGTATGCTACATTACTATGACATTTTTGTTTTCGCTATAAATCTACGAGACATTAATGTTATTTTGAGATATGTATATATGAAGTCACTTGAAATAATGTATTGTGTTTACTTAAAACATGACCTAAATTGGAGAAACCGAGCCTATTTTTTCTGGAACTCTACCTGCCGCCGCAGCAACGCACGGTTCCAATACTAGTTATCTATTGATTAGAGACATTCTACTCTTCCACGTGGCAAGCTGGAGAGAGCTTTGAGGACGAGAGTTGAATCGTGCTTAAATCTACCATGTCATCTCCGTCTTCCTCCTAGCCGCTCCTCCCCCTCTTAAAGCGTCAAAGATGCCTCTTCCCTACCATGTTTGCCGAGCGTGTGCAAACCCCAAAAGCCAAGTAGGCCATCACAGACTTGCGAGTTTCTATTCATCTATTCAATTCATGTTCGGTTTGCACGCAACTGCCTCCTCCTCCACCAACGTGGCGAACGCTAGTGCTCTCTCTGTGTTGTGGCTGCTGAAGCTCACCCCTCCACCTCCCTCATCTACCTCCATCTTCAATAATTGTGTGACATGTGGCAATGGTTTTTTTCTGTGATGTAATATATGCATTCTGTAGCTTTTTTTTTTGCTTTTTCGGAGCTCGGGGAGCAACGGCACGCAACTGCCTCCTCCTCCACCAACGTGGCGAAGGCTGGTGCTCTCTGTGTGTTGTGGCTACTAAAGCTCACCCCTCCATCTCCCTCATCTACCCTCTGCCTCTTCTCCATCTTCAATAATGGTGCGACGGGTGGCAACGGTTTTTTTTCATCTAATATATGCATTTTGTAGCTTTTTTCTTGTTTGCTTTTTGCTTTTTCGGAGCTCGTGGAGCGAGAGACTGTGGCTTTGAGCAATCATACACCAAGGACGGTGTTTTGTGGAGGGGGGCATCTCAAAATTTTTCCTTTTTTATTTTGATGATTTTCATTAATAATTTGTGCAATTTGGGCTAGGAATTTTTGCTTCATTTGAGATTTGCGAGGAGCTACTCAATTTTTATTTTTTATTTTTTTATATTTTTTATTTTTTTTCTCCTTACATCATACATCACAAGAGCAAATGAGAGAAAATCGCCTCCATCTTTTACCACCACTTTCTTCGCTTCTTTGCTAAGACTTGTGAGTTTCAATTCATCTATTCAATTCATGTGTTCGGTTTGCACGCAATTGCCTCCTCCTCCACCAATGAAGTGGCGAAGGCTGGTGCTCTCTCTATGTTGGGGATGTTGAAGTTCATCCCACCACCTTCCTCATCTACCCCCTGCCTCTTTTCCATCTTCGACTGCTCCCGACTGTGTGTGCAGGAAGACAGGTTTGTACCTATGCAATCTACAAGCGGCTCTATCTTTTCTCTCTCCATCCGCCTTCATCTTCTACCACCACTTTCTTCGCTTCATTTCATCATTATCTCACAGGTGTGTTTTTTTTTCTCTCAACTTGCGAGTTTTTTTTATTATTATTTAAAGAAAGTGTAATTGAATTAAAGAGAAAACTGAACCAGCTACAATGGTCCCTCTCTCAAGAAGAAGGAAGGAAAGCCTCAACACACAAAAGAGATTACAACATAAGCATATTGAGATACATCTTGAGCCTCGTTCTTGAGTAGAACAATGGAAGGATGGAACTCCATTTTTGCCATCTGGTATTTTTCTAAAGCTGAGATTGGGTAGCCAGGGGGTTCTGAGCTTCTTTCATTTTCAAACACAGCAGCGCTGTTGAAATCTTCAAGTCAGACTTCAAAAGTTGGAGAGGAAAGAGGTTTCTATCGTGAATAAACTTGCATTCCTATTGTGCCATATAAACCACATGGCAACACCCCTCCAAATGTTCCAAAGGAGAATGTCAAGATGCTTGCACTTACCCAGTAGAAACTCCTGAATTCCTATTTTGTATGCACCTTTAGGCTGAACTGCCTGCTATAAAAGCTTAATTACCTGTTCATTCTCTTTGTGCAGTAGTTGAAGAACAGATGAAAGATATCCTCTGTTGGACCTTTACATCTTACACATTTTCCATCCCCTATCCCACACTTGAGAGACTTGGAGCCAGTCCAAACTCCATGATGTATAATGCTCCACAACAAGAAGCTATGTTTGCTGGAAACTAGAAATGCCCACAAACATTTAAATCTATATGTCCACTGTCTGGAGCTCCAATTGACCCTCCATTTTTGGTTAAGTTTTCTCTTTAAATCTTCACACACTCCACCTTTGACCTGAAATTGAGAGAAGATTGCTTGAGCAACCATGCTTGTAGTACTTTTGATCTCAGAACCTCTGGGAGGTATATGGAACCTGCTCAGCACTTTCTGCAATCTTTCTATGCACCATTTAGTATCACCAAGACTGATGTTGAAGTCCAGCTGAAGATCAGCAGCTTCCTTGATTCTCTGATTCTTGAAGAAGCATCCCCAAGAGAGTATTCCAGCTTTATAACACTTGTGAGCTTTCCTTTTCAAAGGGAGTTTACACTGAACTGCAAAAAAAACCAAACCATTTAGAGTCATTCAAGAAAAAATGAGGGTTAGTCTTTAGATCTTTTGTAAGTACCCAGTTGGATCCAGGCATTCCAAAATCTACAAGTTAGCTTGGAGCCAACAGGGACAAAAGGAGCAGGTGAGAGAAGCAAATCTCTCAGTGTCAAGTTGGTCCAAGCTTTGTAGGATTTTAGCTTGAACTTGTGAATATCTCTCTTTAGCAGAAGTGCCCAAAAGTCATCTGAATCTACTGCCCTTTTAATCCATTTGCTGGCCATTTTGGTTGCTATCCTATCCAAGTTGAGCAAACCTACTCCCCCCTTTTATCTTGGGCTAACAGAAAGTGTCCCAGCCAGCTGACTTTTGGTATTCTGGGATGGTCAAGATCACCACCCCACAGAAATGATCTGAACATTGCAAATGCTTTTTTAATCTGATATTTAGCAGGTTGCCAACAAGAAAGGAAATAAATCAGAGAAGACATCAAATAATGACTAAGAACAAAAGACCTAGAGGACAGTGAGGTTTGATGCTTTTGAACATCTTCTGCCTCAATTTATTAAGTACCCAGTCCCATGTCTGATTAAGGGTGACTTTGAAGCCCATAGAATGCCCAGCAGTCTAAAGATTTGTCCAGGTTCTATTTTTTTGCACCCAGTTGATAAAATAATCTATGGGACATCACCATCTGAGGCATAAAAACCAGTTTTGACATGATTAATGATTGACCCACTAGCCATATAGAAAATATCCAGACATTGCCAAAAATATAGATTGAACATCATTCTTCATCAGAGCATTTGTGTCATCAGCAAACTGCTATATACATAGGTCCTTCAAGCCCCTGGGATTCTTATTCCTGTGATCTTACCTTGTGCCATGGCATCCAGTACAAGCCATCACAATGCATCTGAGCAAATCGCATATAACAGAGGAGCAATAGGACAACCCTGTCTGATAGATTTCCTAAGAGGAAAAGCATCAGTGAGTTCCCCATTCAAAGCAATTCTTGCATGTGCATTACCAAATAGAACTGAAATGAATTTTATGAAGAGTTTCCCATGAAGAGTTTCCCATGAAGAGTTTCCCAAAACCAACATCATGTAAGAACTAAAAGATGAAGTCCCATTCCATCCTAATAAGCCTTGTCATAATCAATCTTGAAGAACATAAATATTTCATCAGTTTCATCTGCATGCTCAATTGCTTCCCACAAACTGATAATTGCATCAAGAATAAATCTACCTTTTATAAATCCTTTTTGCTCAGGCAGGATAATGTCTTTCATAATAGGACTGATCCTTCTAGCTAGAGAGAGAGAGAGAGAAGATTTTATATGCAGAAGTTAGACAAGTTATTGGTCTCCAGTTACCTAGGTCCTCCTTCTCCCCCCTTTTATGTATTAGTTTAACCACACCAGTGTTAACAGAAGTAGGGAGGGCTCCTAGCTTTAAGGCCTCTTGCCACACTTTAAGAAGATGAGGGATAAGAAATTCCCTAAAAGAACTCATTGGGCAATCCATCAAGACCAGGTGATTTACCAACTTTCAAAGAGGAGATAGTGTCTCTCAACTCCCCCTCTGTAAGGGGCTGATCCAATATTTTAGCAAGAGAGGAGGAAGCAATTTCTTCCTTTTCAATGCAATAAGAGCCCTTGCCTTAGTCTGATCAGCCCCTCTTTGAGGGGGAGAAGAAAAAATGCCAGAATAGAAGTCCTCAACCACTTTTAGATTATCTTTATGAGAGCTCACAAGTCTGCCAGAAGAATCTTTCAGAAAGGGAATGAAATCCCTGATTTTCTTTTTTCTCAGCAAATTAAACATGTCTTTATTCGGTTTATCAAGTTTTCCAACCCAAAATTCTCTAGTCCAAAGCAGGGAGGCCTTAGCAGCTAGAAGTTCTTCCTGTCTAAGCTTATTTTTAAGTTCCAATAGAGCGAAGGAAGGAGGGCTACCAGGATCATTTTTAGACTCTAGGTCAGAGATTTGAGATGATATCATCATCCTTCTACATGTCCTAATCTCTCTAGCTTTCTTCTTAAAATTTGTTAGGATTTTTTGAGTTTCCTTAACAGCTTGGTCCTAGGCTTTGAAAGCAGATGCATACATACCAAAAGAACAGGCAAAAGCTTCTTTTACTTTTTGCTGAATAATACCAATAGATAGAAGAGACTGATCCATATGTGGCCAGCCTGCCTTTATATGAGCATTCATCTTTGTGCAACTCAATAGTAACAGGGAAATGATCAGAGAGCAAAAGAGAGCAATCCTTCTGACAATTTACCTACCAGTATTCCTGCAGAAGATCAGCATTCATGTAAAACCTATCTAGCCTGGCTGCCCTGAAACAATTGCCTTGCTGCTTGTTTGACCATGTGAAACCAGTATTCTAAGAAACATCCAACATGTTAAGCTCAAAAAGCATTTTTTCCCATGCTTGCTTCTCACTACCATTGATCGTTTGCCCCAACTTATTCCATGTGTCTTCCAAAATTTCAACCGTTAAAATCTCCTGCAGATATGCATGGGTTAGGTAGTTTTGACAATTCATCCCAAGTTGAAGCCCTATCAGTCAAAGAGTTGGAAGCATATATTGAAACCACAGTGAAATTAAAAGGGCTATCTAATGTTATTGCTATCTAGCTGTCATTGGAAGCTTTATGAACATTAGTAACGAGACTGCTATATTTCTCTGCTATTCCTATAACAGCCCCACCTTTACCACTTTGATGATCAGTGTGATACCATTTATAACTAGCACCAATTCTCAAGAGGTTAGAAAGAAGAGACTGACCAGACACTTTCAATTCCTGCACACACATGAAGTCAAGCTTAGAGTTCGAGTCTTTTAACCAATTTTTTATGATATGGGCCCTGATGGGATCTATTAGCCCTTTGCAGTTCAAAGTGTAGCCTCTGAATGGAGGTGTCTTCATTTTTTACTGCTTTTAGAGGGTTTAGCCGCCAGAGAGACAGATAGCCTTGTGGGATCTTTGGAAGGTTCCTTCTTCCTTTTGGATTTAGATGAGGTTGCTGAAGGAAGGCTCTCCTCCTCAGCCTGAGTCATGAGGATGTCAACAGATGGGCTATCCCTTGGGCTGTCTCCATATCTTTTAGAATCTTGTCTTGATCTTCTAGTTGAGCAGCAAAGATGATATCATCTTGGAGGGGTGCTTGAGAGCCTTGTGTGTTGAGAATTGAATCACCCTCTGAATCTGAAGAGGAGTTTGAAGACATGCCCCTAGTCCTATCCATGGGGCTTTGAGGGGGCTTTTTGGTTGAAGGGTCAAGTTGAGGACCCCCAGCTTCCTACTGTTTTAGATTAGCAAATGTTTCCTCTGAAGTCTTCTTCTCTTCCTGATTTGGGACTTTTACTTCTTCATGGACCTTCTCTATGTTACATTTAGGAGAAGCAATTAAATCATAATTGAAAGGATCAAAAACATTTTCCAATAGGGGGCTATATGTATTCCTGTTCCTGGAGGTAGAGGGCTTTGTTCCCTTATTAGCTTTGACAGAACTGACTGGCTGAAAATCATCAGTTCTGTTTTGTACATGCCCCTGGTCCTAGCCATGGGGCTTTGAGGGGGCTTTTTGGTTGAAGGGTCAGGTTGAGGACCCCCAGCTTCCTGCTGTTTTAGATTAGCGGAAGTCTTCTTCTCTTCCTGATCTGGGACTTTTACTTCTTCATGGACCTTCTCTGTGTTACATTTAGGAGAAGCAATTAAATCATGATTGAAAGGATCAAAAACATTTTCCAATAGGGGGCTATATGTATTCCTGTTCCTGGAGGTAGAGGGCTTTGTTCCCTTATTAGCTTTGACAAAACTGACTGGCTAAAAATCATCAGTTTTGTTTTGGACAAGAACTTCCTGGAGGGATGGAGGCTTTAAATCAGGGCAGTCTTTTATGAAATGACCTTGTTTCATACATTGGAAGCAGGCATTGGGTAAATTTTTGTAGAGAACTCTTTAAAGATGAAGAGATTTACCTGAGGAGTATTTTATAGGAACAGAAGTTTTTAGATCAGAGCTAGCATCCACTTCTATTAGGAGTTGGGGATCCCATTTAGGAGTTTCTATTAGGAGTTGGGGATCCCATTTAGGGTTGATCCCTCCTCTGGCCCTCTGTCCAAGCACTTTGCCCACATAAGCTCCTATGTTTTTCAACGAGGGATAAAGGTCTATGGGGAGATCTAGGAAGTCTACCCAAACAGGTACCTTTGTAGGTATAGGACCTTTTGGGTTAAAACCAGGAAACCAATTAAAAACAGAAAGGGGAGTATTTCTTATTAGCCATTGCCCATGACTAACAATCTGCAGAGCACCAGTAGAGTTCTCAAAAAAAAACAAATAGTAGTTGTTGGGTAGGTATTGCACCTGAAGCACTTTGATATTCTTGTTCTCCCATTGCTGAGAAATCCAAGACTTTAAAGTCTCTAAAGAAGGTCTCACTCCATGACACATACCTATGACGACCCTTTCCTATAATTGAGTATGCCAGAGCTCAAGCTCACTACTAACAGGTATGGTGACACCCTCCTCTTCACTACCCATTCCTACTGCCTCCTCTAAATCTTCTTTAGTAGTTCTAAGGCCTTCTGGATCTCTATTCTCAGTTAAATGGGAAGGATTGGGAATGAATTGTTGGTTGGGATTTTCGATACCTTTCCCTTCTCTCTGAGGAATAGTCTCAGGGTTACCAAAAGAATTTTCTACAGCATGATTCTGTAAATGCAAAAGGATTTTCGATACCTTTCCCTCCTCTCTGAGGAATAGTCTCAGAGTTACCAAAAGAATTTTCTACAGCATGATTCTGTAAATGTAAAAAATTGGAAGCAAAAAGAGGACGATGACTCTGTGAGGAGATACCTTGTGCATGCAGTGACATCAATGTCATGTCGAGAGGTTGAGGAGGTGTCTGAGCAGCATTTTGAAAGAAACCCCCTTGTGCTCACCACACTGGTTGGAGGGAGACTGGCCATCGTTGCATAGGACATAGGCATGGGCCTCTGTGTATGGCAGCACCTTGTTGAATAGCTGTTGTTGGCAAAGGGCCACCATTGAGCAGGGCGTCATGTTGAAGGAAGGGCACAGTCTGAAATAGGGGGTTGGGGGAAAAAGAAGCAGAGGCAATGGAGCTGAATCCCTGAGCTTTCTCAGGAGAACTTGGGATCTGAATGCTGTGTACGATACCATCCCTCAGCGCCTCTTGCAGAGCCATACCTACCCCTCCTCCCCCAAAGGGGGGAGGGGGGAAAGGGAAAGAGCCTCTGTCAGAGAGCTTGTGATATGTTTGTCGAATTACAGAGAGGAAATGAAGAAGACGAGACCTCAGATCTACGAACCCTACTGCTCATAGACCTCCCCTACCAGTGCTCAAATTTTTTCCTTGCTCGCTTACTAGTGGTGGCCGAGCTTTTGGGCGATAGCTGGTGCAAAAAATCAAGGAAAGAGAATTCGACTTGCGAGTTTTTGGTCAATGTTTAATTCATCTCTCTCTCTCTCTATACACACACACACACACACACACACACACACACATATGAACACATGAGGTGCGTGCTCGCTAGGATAGAGAGAAGCTAAGGTTGATAAAAATAAAATAAAATATAAAAGAGCCTAAGGTTGACAACCTTTATGTTCAAAGGTTTCACCTTAGCTTATGATAAATTAATTAATGGTGATCGTAGCTGGCATTACTTCATGAATTAATGCATGAAATTTTTACACAGGTAGCGTAATAACAAAAAAAAAGAAGCTTACATCCATGATTTCAGTTCCTTGACGAGTCTCTTGCACATCGTATAGATTCTTTTTCACTTCATCACACCAAAACCTTTGTAGTGCCTCTTGCACATTGTTAGACATTTCTCTTATTCTTAAGAGAAAGCATAAACTATACTAAGGACTACCAAGGCTCAAGGCTTAGTCCTCCTAATTACCATAGTCCCAAAACCTAGAAATTTCTCTTATTCTTTAAGATAAATCATAAACTACTAAGGACAACCAAGGCTAGAGGCTTAGTCCTCCTAATTACCATAGTCCCAAAACCTTTCATGGAAGAGATCCTACATCCCATCATAAATGAACTTCATGAAAGCGATTACCATAGTCCCAAACCTTTCATAGAAGAGATCCTACATCCCATCATAAATGAACTTCATGAAAGCGATTACCATAGTCCCAAACCTTTCACGGTGGAGATCCTACATATCATCATAAATGAAATTCATGAAAGTGATTGGCTGATTTGGTTTGTGAGCCACCGTTTGGATTATTTTCACAACATATAATTTCTTATAGATTAAATAAGAAATTAAAAAATGTTTCATTAATATTTCTTAATGATAATGATATACAGTATGGATAGCGAGGAAGTCATTGTGAGGTGTTCCATGGATGTTGAGGATAGAAGCCATTGTGTCAAGTATTCAAAACCTTATGAGGCAAGAGTAGATAATGAGAAGACTCAACGAATAATGCATGCTTTTAAGCAATGCCAAACGAAACTAAAAACCTCTACTAAGTGGGTGCAATGTAATAATAGTAAGAAGACTCGAAATGGAAAGAAGAAAATAAATGTAACATCAGAGAAGATACTCCATTTTGTCAATGACACAAACTCTCATGTGTTAAATGTGGAGAGCTTGATTTGCTGATCTTTGTCTATGCGTAAACAATCATGAAAGAGGGGAAAGCAGTTCAACTCAAGAACCGGTTTCTGCCATTGTAAGTGGCAATCACGAGATCAAGGAGATTGTCGAAGCTACCTACCTCCACGTAATGGATACATGTGGTGCTTTTGGAGAAGCACACATTTGTGATCTTGGTTGTCAAAAGACGATTGATGTTATAAAAGAGTAACAAGACAAGTTAAGTGCCCATGTTGATAGGCTTGGAATGGAAGTATCAAGTCTTAAAGTAACATTGAATATGTTTGGGGATTTACTTACCAAAATGAGTTGTATTTTGTAGCTTTGAGCTCTAAGTACTGGAATAATAATTATGGTCCTTTTTGTCTCTCAGATACTATGTGGAGAGAGAGAGAGAGAGAGAAAGAGAGAGAGAGAGAGAGAGAGAGAGAGAGATACATTTTGTAACTTTGGGCTCTAAGTACTGTAATGGTAATGATGGTCCTTTTTATCTCTCAGATACTATGTGGAGAGAGAGAGAGAGAGAGAGAGAGAGAGAGAGAGAGAGAGAGAGAGAGAGAGAGATCTAAGCTTGGTTTGGTCATATATGTATATTGTGGATGCTAATTTTAAAATATTTTTGTAAAATTTGTGGCACTGCTATTATCTTTTTATAAGTATATATGTAATGTTTTAGGATTATAGAGCTCTCATCTATTCTACTTTATGGATCAATGTAGGCACTTTAGCTTTTCATAGGGCTGGCATCTTGTTGATTTGTTGCATAGTTTGGGTCTTCCTTGGTCCTTTGAGGTAAGCTACCAAAACTTTACTTTGTTTTTCTTCTTAATTGTATGTTTATTTTTGGACTTTATGATTTTTAAATATGAATAGTTCGTTATAGTTTGATAAGGGCATAAGGATTTTTATGCTTGTGAGAAAAGATGAAACTTGGTAAAGATCATATAGGTTTATGGCATATACCTAGCACAATCTTCACATTCTTAAAATTTTTGAGGTGTATTTAGACTTTTTAGGGAGATATATTTTCTTTCTCTTCTTTAATTAATTGTGGACCTTATCCAAGAACATGGATGACACACATAGTCCGAGGGCTCCACTACATGATGCCATATCCGTTAATCCTGGAGACCGAGTTGTTTGTAAAAGATTCAGTGTTCAAAAAGATCGAAGACAAGTTCAGCAATTGTTATCACTCTTAGAGAATACGCGATCTATTCACCGGTGAGAATGCTAGGAATAGAACAATTTTGAAAAGAGATAGGGCTGTGTTTGACTCACATATTCGTAGTATATTACCTGATTGTCCACCTACACCAAGGTTCCACTTAAATGCAAATAGAAAATGGTATGTGTTTACAACATAATAGAGAAATTCATGACTCTTGCAATGAAAGTATGATGCTTCAAGGGTGGACCTCTAAGGTGGTTTCCAATGTAGATCGTGTTTCTCATTACTTTGAAAGATCACTCTCTAGGGACTTAGACTATATGAGAAGTGCTTGCCCCATCAGAATGCTAGATATTGGACTTTGTTGAAATAGCCCCCCATGGTATCCACTTAGGTATATATAGGTTTATGGCATATACCCATGCTAGAGAGAGAGAGAGAGAGAGGGAAATAGCCCCCCATGGTATCCATTTAGGTATATATCCATGGGTGAAAGTTTGAGAGTCACTAGAAGATACCAACGTTTCCTTGGAATAAATTCATCGCTAAAGCAAGTGGCTTGCATCCTCAAAGAGTAGCAGTTGACTATGTCCACATTTGTAGCTCATGGTAGACAAAATGTAGTATTCCAATGTGATGCCTATGCTAATGTAGATGTTAGAAACCCGGTATATTTTTTATCAAAGTAAGGGAGGTATATTGTCAATTCTCCATGACCTTCCTCCTTTACAAGGGATACATGTTTTAATGTGGTCTCTACTGTATTCGAGTTCTTCTTTACATCTTTTGGGTGCAATGACTCATGAGTGTGACTTTTGCGGTGCTTATATTTGGAAGTGCGAAAGAAAAGAGAGAGCCAATGGACAAGATATTGGGAAGTTTTGTGTAGAAGTGGACGCATTTCTCAACCTCCATTTCCTCCACCTCATGAGCCCTTGAGTTCTCTTTTAAATGGACAAGATAACATCAATAAAAAATTTTGTACCAGCATTCATGCCTACAACAATGTTTTGGCTTTTGCATCTTTGGGCGCAAAAATTGATAAATCTTTTGTTGCCAATAGTGGTGTTTATACTTTAAAGGTGCATGGCAATATGTATCATTAGATTGGATCCTTTCTCCCTAATGAAACATGCAATCGTAGGCAATTGTACGTGTATCACACCGAGCACAAGTTGCAGAATCGTTTGGGCATACTGAGCGCCTTGGATTCTGGGATACTTGAATCACTTCAGCGCATGATGCATGCTTGCAATACATTTGCACAAGCTTTAGAATGTGTGATTCAAATGTTCAATGAGAACCTGGGTGTGGAATTGAAAATGACAATATGTGAGACTAAGATAATGTCAAGGCAGTACTCAACTCCATCAGCAATGGAGGTTGCAGGAATTATGATTGACCAAGGTGATGATCATAATGTTGGTCATCGTGATATTTTTCTCTGCACTAAACAAGGGAGTCGTCAAAGAATATCGAATTTGCATAGATGTTATATGCCTCTATTTTTATATGCCTCTATTGTATATTTTCTTATTTCCCACGGGGTATGATGGATGGCATTTAAGAGTTCCTTATGCTGATGTGCTAGAGGACATTCCTAAAAGATCATTGATAAATAGCCAATGTATTACTCAGAGAGAATATTATGCCTATGTATTACAAGTTTGCCCATGACACAAATACTTGCTTACTGTGTGGTGGATGACTACTTCAACAGTATATAGTTGATGCATATTGCAGTGTGGAAGAATCTCGATGCTTATTGTGTGGTGGATGACTACTTCAATAGTATATAGTTGATGCATATTGCAGTGTGGAAGAATCTCGATTACATTGGCTTCAAAAAAATCAAAAGAATCTTCGTATAGTGAAGTCTACTTTGGCTTGGCTAATATGGTATATGGTGATGTAGTAAATGATAATATTGTAGGCAAACTGTGGGCAGTAAAATAGTGTTACCTTCAAGTTCACGAGAAGTTCACTAGAGATCCATGATAAATGTACCAGCTTTATCAAGATGCTATGGCCATTGTTCATTCAAAAGGTAAGCTGGATCTATTTATTACCTTCGCATGCAATCTGAACTATCAAGAGGTAACTGATTCTTTACTCCCTGGACAAAGTGCAAATGACCATCCCGATTTGACATGTAGAGTGTTTTATCATAAGCACAGAGATATGATGAACCAAATCATTCAAGGTCAGCTTTTTGGTAACGTGATTGGCCATGTCTCAGTTATTGAGTTTCAAAAGAGAGGCTTGCCTCATTCTCACACATTTCTTATATTGGATGGCCCTCCGCAAATAGTCCTTCAATATGATAGGTTAGTTTGTGCCGAATTGCCTGATAAGGAAGTGTTCACAACTTTGCATCATGTCATCTCTCAATGCAATATCCATAGGGCATGTATACCATTCAACCCAAAGGCTATTTGTATGCAAGAAGGATGGTGTATAGAAAGTATCTGCATGGGTTTACACAAGAGACTACTATGGATAGTAGTGGTTATCATGTGTACATGTGGCGAGATGATGGTAATATTGTGAATGTGGGTTTACACAAGAGACTACTATGGATAGTAGTGGTTATCATGTGTACATGTGGCGAGATGATGGTAATATTGTGAATGTGAAGAAAAATAAAGTTGATAATAGATGGGTTGTGCTTTACAATCCATATTTGTCAGTTACTTATAATGCTCACATTAATGTGGAAATATGTTTTACCATATCAGCTATCAAGTATATTTATAAGTACATATACAACGGGCATGATAGAGTAACAATAAGGTTTGCAAATGTGCATAATAATGATGTTGATGTTAATGCAACTAACCAAGTTATTGATGAAATTGAAACTTACTTGGATGCACATTGTATCTCTGCCTCTGGAGGCATGTTAGAGACTATAGGAATTTGATTTGCATGATGAGAAGACAGATGTACAAAGATTATAGGTACATGTGGATGGTGGTCAAACCATTATATTTAGAGACAGTGACAATATTGTTGATATTGTGAACACAGAGAACTCAAGGAATACAACTTTGATAGAATGGTTTACATGCAATGCACAATAGCCCCACAGGCTAATGATACATTATATTGTGACTTCCCGTTGCAATGGGTATGGAACTAAAGAAAGATGTGGACTAAGAGGAAAAAAGGGAACATGATTGGCCAAATGTATTTTGTAGCCCCCTCTGTGCTGGTGAACGGTTTTATCTTCGGCTGCTACTAACAATTTATAAAGGGTGCAAGTCCTTTCAAGATTTACGCACATTCAATGATATTGTTTATCCTACATTTAAAGCTTCTTACATTGGTAGGCCTATACTGGAAGATGATTTAGAATGGATTTCATATTTAGATGATGCTTCTTTTATGCAAAATGCCCTACAGCTGAGATGCCTTTTTGTCATACTATTGCTTTCTTTTTTTTTAGCCTTCCAGCCCTGGGTTACTATGGGAGAAATTTTGCGAGCACATGATAGAAGATTTTGTTTATTCTCTAACAAGAACTATGGGTGAATCATATGCCGGCATTGAGGTCATGGGTGAGACTCGGGCTCTTCTACACTTGGAGGGATTGCTTTGTGATGATAAGGGTAAATGTTTGGCTGATTTTGAAGGAATGCCTCAGCTTAATGAAAGAGATTTTTGGGCTTTGGGCGGTAATAGACTCCTTTTGGAGGAGAAGGCTTTTAATTCAATGAACAGACCATCATTTCACACTCCATGGAGTCCTCTCAACGATCTACCTGTGACATTGTGGTACAAGCCGTTATGGGTGATGAATGTGGGATTTTCTTTTGGATGGTTCTGGTGGGTCAGGAAAAACATATTTATATAATTGCTTGCTTGCTCACATACAAGCTCAAGGATTTGTTGCCCTTGCCATAGCATCCTCATGAATAGCTTCCCTATTGCTAGCAAATGGATGTACTGCACACAGTAGATTTATGATACTCCTAGATCTAAACAACACTTCAGTGTGCTAAATTCATGTCCATGGTGATCTTGCTGAACTTTTGAGAGAGTGTAAGCTCATCATTTGGGATGAGGCTCCCATGTGTCACCATCATGCCTTTGATGCTTTGGACAGGACTTTACAACATGTTTTATTAACAGATAAATTGTTTGGTGGGAAGGTTGTTCTTTTGGGAGGTGACTTTAGACAGATTTTCCAATTGTTGTGAAGGGAAGACGTTACGATATTGTTGATGCTACAATGTGTAGATCTTACCTGTGGTAATTTATCAAGGTCTTGAAGTTGGTTGGAAATATGCGAATCACGACGGATCATTCAAGTGAATTTAAGCAATGGGTTGCATTGCAATGAGGGTAATCTAGTAGAGACACTACCGAGACGACTGACATGGTCATGGGGAAAGATCTAACTTAATGGACTTGGTGCATTGGGTTTATTCTGATTTGGGTGTTACTATGTATCATACTTTAGTGATCGTGCTATTCTTGCTCCCAAGAATAGTGAAGTTGATGGTGTCAATCAATGTGAATTGAATGCAATGCCAAGTGGACTCAATGAGTATTTCAGTGCAGATTCAGTTCATGATACATATTAAAACTTATTCCTTTACTCCACTGATTTTATTAATTCTTTGACGATAGGAGGTGGGTATTCCACCACATTGATTGGCCTTGAAGCTTGATGCCCCCTATTATACTGCTTCGCAACATATATCCAAGCGTGGCCTTTGTAATGGCACCAGGTTGATATGAAAGACATTTCACTCAAAGGTATTAGAGGCAGAATTATCATAGGCACCAAGGTAGGTGACAAGGTTTTTATTCCAAGGATCACTTTTATTGTCACAGAGACTCAACTTCCCTTCACCATGAGAAGAAGACAATTTCCACTTCGGCTTGCTTTTGGAATGAATATAAATAAAGTGCAAGGCCAATCTTTAGGCATCTTGGGTTTGTACTTGGTCTCACTGTTTACCCACAGGCAGTTGTATGTGGCATTGTCATGGGCTCGCCTCAAGTGGTTCACCTAAAAATATGTAAGTGTAGCATGTGATTTCATCAGGAGGGGTATATTAATTCAAAGAAGTTATAGAATTACATTCATAGGAGGGGTTTATTAAACCAATTTTGAAAAAACCCATAAGTTTATGAAGAAAAAGGGGTCATTTTATTCATAAAAGTATGTAACTGTATAAAGGCTTTTTTAAATATCCCTTGAATGCACATGATACATAAAATTTCTTAGAGGTAAACCCCCTGAGGGGCTCGCTCTCCTAATGCTGCGAATGTGCTACTTCAAGATAACAGAGATAGACATGCAGCCGTAAGCTGTAAAAGGCATATGTGCATCGACAAGTAACATTGTGTATAGAGAAATTCTGCGGGCTTGAAAGTAAGTCATTGTTTTTTGTTTTTATAATAGATAGAATAGATTCATGTTTGTATTGCACGTATAACTTGGTCATGATTTTTTTGTTTTGGCAAATATGTTTGAAGTCATTTATATTAATTAAATATGTTCCGCTCTTATATATTTCCCTCTCTTTCACTGTCTCTCACACATAATCACGCATACACATGGTTGATGTGTTATTGTTGCATATTTATAGACTTTCAATATGGGGATGCCATGGATGCAAATTAGGAAAATTCCAAATAAATAACATTTTTCTTATTGTTTTTTTGAATTATTATTTATCCCACATGAGATACCTTTGTTTTGTATAGCACCACCATTTTAGTTTGCACCTTTTGGGCCTTACTTTTCTGTGTATGAGATAGGCAATAAATGCCTATCAGGATAGGTAAGCAATTTGTACTTTCCTCACTCACTGTTTTCTTACTAAAATAGAAGTTGAATTTACTTTCAAATTTATTGAATTTAGGTATTTACCACCAGGAGATATCTTCATATTACAAATATACGAGGATTCATTAGAGATGTATGGCATCGAGCTATCCCTGAGATGCCACAAGGTGTTTATATCTTTCGGAAAGATAGCAGTTCTTTCACTGTCCAGTAAAGATTCTCCTACTTGGAAAGTGTCATGTCTAGGATATCATGTTCCAAAAGGATGGATACAATACTGTAGGAGAACAAATTCCTACTGTAATGTTTTTTTCATGGCGCCTCTTGAGACACCAATTGAACTCCCAACTATGCATAGTGATTCTTAAAATCATTAGCATTCTATTTGTCTTTGTCTCTCTCACTCACACTCGCGCTCTTAAACGCACATACCATTGCAGTTACTTTATGTATGTGAAAACACATAAATTGAACACGATATATATGCCATTCTAAAAAATGCCGCAGCATCGTGCAGGTCTCATACTAGTTAAAAGATATCCATCTGTCTCCCTTCTCACTTTCCTTAGCTAGCTTAACATCTTCATTCTTCAAATGTACCTGCACACCACATATTGATCAATCTCTACTGTGGACAAGCCTCAATTCTACCTCTTCTTTTGTAAGGATTCCAACAGATCCCCTTCGAACTTCCTCTCCTGTCTCTTTTGTTCAGCCCTTAACTTACCCACCCTTCTAATGATGCCTTGCATTTTATTAGAAAATTTCCTCCAATACCCCTCCCTCTCCCCTTTACTCTTCAATCTACTAATAGCCTCCTTTGTAATAAGGAACTAAATAATTCATCCTTAAACAAAAGATTATTCACTCTCACCTTTCTTCTTATAGGAAAATTTTTGAGTTCTTCCCCCAGTCAGCTAATTGCCACCCCCACATCAAAGGCATATGATCTGATAGAACAAAAGAAGTTTCCACTTTAACTAAAAAGGTGTGAGAGACCCAAGAAGCTTGGTGGCTTAAAAAACCCTACATAGTTTGGAGAATGATCCAAAATACTGAAGGCTAAAATAAGTGTGCCCCGAATCAGAACCCCATGACCCCCAGTAATGCATGGACACTGTATATCTAATCTAGAAATCCACTCCCACATCTCTCCTCTCACCTTGTGGTTATGAGACCACCATATATATTAACTATCCACACCTTCTCTTCTTCTAATTGAATCTCTACAACTAATATCCTACCATTAGGATGATTGACAATGATGCTAGGCTTTAAGTTTTTCTTACTAATAGTGAAGACCCCACTAAATCTTGAATTTACCCCCTCATACAACACAACCCAGTCCCTAAAGCTTTCCTTTCTCCCACCCTTCATACCAAGAAGATTATGTTCTTCGATTACCATTATAGACAAGTTCCAGTCTTTCACCACCCCCCCAAAAAAAAAAGTTACGGTTTTCTTTCTATCCCTTAATCCCCTAACATTCCAAGTACACTCCTGAGTCACTCTTTCCTTAATCATTCTAACACAATGGGCTGGTAGTACCATTTCCACCTCCAGTTCCTCTTCACCCCCTACATCTACCCTCTACTCCCTAGCTCCTCTTTGTAAGTCCCTCCATGATGTGTCCACTTGTTAGTTAGACCTCCCCATAGAGGATGTTTCACTATCTTCCCCTAGTGGGCTAAACGGATTAGAGTAGATAGGACGACTCAACCCTTCCAAGGATTTTACCCCTTGCCCCCTTTTCCACCATTTTAGTTTAATTTTTTCTAGCCTTTAATTTAACTTGCCTGAGATTATTTCCCCCCTTAGATCTATCTTTTACCCTAGTCCACCCCTGATACTTAGGTTCCCCTCCCTCCATAACCGTCTTCCCCTTTCCCTTATCCTCTTTATCTATTTGTCTATTTAGTAATCCCAATTTTGATCCCTCCTAAATCTTCCTCCTCCTGAATCTTCCTCCTTCCTTTCTTCTCCATCCATTTTTGTTTTATTTTCCAAACCATAGTTCCTAGTAGCTATGTGACCAAAGTCACCGCATCTAAAGCATGCTCCTAGAAAAGCCCCAAATTTTAGCTTCAACTCCATTTTTCATAAGTCCCTTAAATCCATTTTTAGTTTTTTCGGTGTCTCCACCAATGTGTGGTCTACATGCACAAATGCAATTACTATAGGGCAAATAGATAATAATTTGAGGGAAGAAATTATGAAATTAATTCCTAATCAGTCTATTTGCAATAACTTCAATCATTGGAGGTGCTCACAATGATGTACAAGATAGTAGCAAAGGTGATTGCACTGAGGATCAACCTAGCCTTGCAAGAAGTGATCTCTAGCAAACAGCATGTGTTCATTAAAGGAAGATCTGTTTATGATAATATCATTTCAGCAATGAGGCAAAGAACTGGCTCAAAGAACTGCTCAAAAATGTGTAATCTTTCAATTGGATTTGGAGAAAGCCTATGACAAAGTTCACTGGTCCTTTGTAGCAAGAGTGATGGAGAAACTAGGATTTGGAAATAGGATAGCTACATATATCTATACTCTTACTGCTAGAGGTTACTCTAAGTTGTTATTAAATGGGAGATTAGTTGGGGGATTTAAGATGAGAAGGTCTGTGAGATAGGGTTGTCCTTTGGCCCCTTTGCTTTTTTATGTTGCTTCTCATCCTTTGATTGTGTCTCTAGAAGAAGCTGGAGAAAGAGGGATATTATTAGGGCTGAAGCTTAAAAATGGAGAGCAGCTGATTATTCAATGTTTTGTTGATGACTCTGTTGTTTCTAAAAGATGATAATGATAATGATAATGTAAGGAATCCTTTGCATTTAGTTCAACTGTTGCTGATGCCTCTAGTTCTAGATGTAGTATACATAAATCTAGGATCATCAGTTTGACTAAGGAGGATAGGTTTGATATGGAAAGATGGGGGTGTGAAGTCATAAGGAAGGGACAAATCATCAAAACTTGGGGGTGACTTTTGAGGTGGGAGTGACTAACAAGGAGCTGACTAACTGGCCTATTGAAAGGTTCTTTGGCAAGCTAAAAAAATGGGAAGGGATCAGAGTTTCATCACGATACGATGGCCATTGTTAACACAGTTCTTAATGCCTACATTAAGTTCCTCTCTCCTGTGGTAGAATTTAGAAAGTGCCATTGGAAAAAGATTATAGTCCCACCAATCAGAGATTTTTTTGTAGAATCTGCAATGATGGTAGGAAGGCATCTGCTTGGCTAGCCTTGGATAAAGTTAGCGTGCCCAAAAAGGTGGGAGGATTGGGGATTCTTCACTTGCCTACTCATGCTAAGGCCAGGGTGGTAAACAACATACCTAAATTTCTTCAACAAGAAGCCTATCTAGACCAAGATGCTTAGAGAGGTGGTGGAGGAATATGAGGTTCAACTTAAAGGCAAGTGCATCGGGTTGGATTGGAAGGATATGTTGTTGTCATATGCTCCTTTGAAAATTGTGAACTCCTCTTTCTGTGCAAATTTTTATGCCTAAATTGGAAAGAGGTGATGGGTTTGATGAAATGGAATGGGTGCAATAGGGCTTCTAGGAACTCCTACTTCAGCCTTGGCATTTGCTGGACTCACAAATTTAACCCTCCTCTGGCTCAACTTAATGTAACGACATCTAGAAGACTAAACAATAGGGGACTAAGGAGACTAGGGGATCTCTGGGACTACTCACAGGAGGCTGGTTGGAAAGAGATACACCAAATTGGGGGGGATTTTGGAATACACTGACAGTGAGCTACAGATTTTAAATTCTGTGTTAGAAGAGGTTGAAAAAGGCTGGACCTCTATTGCCTATAATGGAGCCTCTTGGATACAAGATTGGGCTTGGTTCAATGGGGCCCAATTGGATAAAATAACTACCAAGGTTGTTTATGAGGAAATGAGTAAGAGTGAGACTAATGTCAAATACTGCAACAAAATCTGGAAAGTGAGGTGGTGCTTGAGTACGTGGAGGAAGAGGTGAAATCTAATATGAGAATTGCAGATTCCAGTGAAAGCTCAGACATTTCTATGGAGAGTATGTTTGTTGGCCATACCCCTTGGATTCAAACTGCTTCAAAGGAATTTTACTGCTCGAATTTATCCTAGATTCAAGTCAACAATTGAAGATGGCATGCTTTTTCTAGGATTATCCTAAGGGTTTTGGGGTAGCATAGGCAAATGGGTGGATGGGAGCTTGGGGGTTAAGGGATCTTGGGGGGATTGGATTCTCAGGAGACTAGCTAATGGGGCAAGAGGTATTAATCAAATATTCTGTATTATAAGGTATTGTTGTCTATGGGGGATCTCGAATTCCAAGAATCTGTTGATATTCAATAAAGGGTTTGGTCTGGGGTTAGATGTGCTAGAGATGATGTTCAAATGTGTGCACTATTATTGGTCTCTTTACTATATAAATAAGTTAAATGATAATGTGTTTGCTGAGTCATTATGAGGTCATTCTAGGCATTACAGGTAGGGATTAATTGATACAAGCCTCATCTAATGGGATTTTAACACATACTAGGGTACCCTAACATTTGTTGATATGTGGCAGGTCTACACTTGGAAAAATGGGAAGACCAAATGTCCCAGGTTTGGGCCCAAAACTAGAAGGTGTTACCAAGTATATACGTATACATAAGAAAAACGTATGAAATCCTTTCGTATGAAATCCTTTCGTATGAAAGTCTTTTTGTATGAAAGCCTTTCATGCGAAAAATGTGCAAAATCATCTCTCTCTCTCTCTCTCTCTCTCTCTCTCTCTGCATAACGGGTGTACTATTTTGGATTATTGATTTGGCATAAGACCTCCATGGTTGTGAGATCCCCCCTGTTCCCACCGAGCAACGGATTCAGGATACTGGCAGCGGAAGTAGCACTTCTCGCGTGGGACAGGGGTCCCACATTCGGGGCCTCACCCACGGATATCCGGATAAGAGACTAATCCGTCGGTTGTTCCAAAAACCGAACCCGAAAAAACTTCCTTTACCAGAAAGCACGGGTGATTCCACCAGGAAAACTTTTTACTCTAACGTAGTCAAGATCATTTCTGATCAAGCTGATCCAATTGCATCTTCAAGATACTTGATCAGATCAAGGAAGAAACTTGCACTTGGATCATTGGGATCAATGCTTTTTTCCCCATTCAAGAGGCACAGCCGTTGATTCCTATCCATAGAACAATTACTATCCGGGATTTATTTTATCTATCGTAATAACAAAAGTTGAGTCTCGATTTACGGATCCATCAGTCCAGCCTAACCCCATCCAGTCCCATGGGTTAGCCAACTGCCCAACCACTGTAGTGATGGGATCCAATTAAGAATTTGGTTAGGTTTTGTCCCGGGTACCAAGGAAAAGAGTTCCAAGGCCCCCTAGCCAGAAGTTCATGCAAAAATAAAACTAGTCACACCACTTACACACCCAATATGAAATTGCCTTTCTTAGCATCAGCTAACTTTAAAACAATCCTTTAATGAAACCATAGTACCACTGATCACAGTCTTCCAAATTATCTGGTCAAATTTCCCATCATTCCTTCATCAGAGTAACTATGGCATCATTGGCAACTAGAACGCTCACCACCTGTCCACTCAGGAGCCTTTTCAATAGTTCCTAGCCCATAATACTCGGCAATATAATCACTTATAAAAATCCAGATGGACTCTCGTTGAAGATCAGCAAGATCAACCAACAGATCCATATAAAGAGCCATGGACTCATCCATTGAAGACCAGCAAGGTCAATCAACCAGATCCATGCCCGGTTTCACAAAACAACTCTTACTCCTTGTTCTAAAATCTTCCTCGACGCACGCGTGGGTATCCTAGGCGACCCAGAGCCCGAGCACCGTATGGTCAGCACCCTCTAGGATCCTTCGCAGGTGACCTAGCACTTCACTCATAGGCCGCTTCCTTGCTCCCTCATCCACTGTACCGGAAGCTCACCATTTTAATCGAACGGAGGCTGGTCAAGACCTCGGCCGACTTTGCTACGCGAGACGTCCTCCATTGACTCTCCGTCAGCAGTTGCAACTTTATCAATTAGGTCTCTACGACCTTAATCACAAGACGGTCAAAATGCTTCCCCAGCATTCTTGACATAAAACAGCCATTTACAAACAGCATTTACAAATAGTTTACAAATAAAATTTCTATATTAACTCTCATTTTTCCACATTATCCCTCATTAATCCACACTACTTATTCCACATTCCATTTATATGTGTACTCATCCAATCACCTCATTTTCCATCTCTTCACTTCAGATTCCTTCACATCACATATCATATATTCACATCCATATCCACATCCATACATCCACATCCACATCCACATTCACATCCATACATCCACATCTACATGCTTATCTCCATTTTCACATCACATATCATATATTCACATCCATATCCACATCCATACATCCACATCCACATCCACATTCACATCCATACATCCACATCTACATGCTTATCTCCATTTTCACATCCTCATTTATACATCCACATCCCATATCCACATTCATACATACACATCCATATCCACATCCACATGCATACATCCATTATCACGTCCTCATTCATACATCCACATCCACATTCCCATTCACATCTATACATCCATATCTACATGCACATTCACATCCATACATCCACATCTATATCCTCATTCACATCCATACATCCACATTCATGCATCCACATCTACATGCATACATCCATACATACACATCCACATTTACATCCATGCATCCACATCCACATCCTCATTCACATCCATACACATCCATACATTCACATTCATGCATCCACATCTACATGCATACATCCATACATACCCATCCACATTCACATCCATATTCTCACCCTATCACAACCCATATACATCTTATCCCATCACATACACTTCCTACCTCATCCCATACACATCCTATCACTTCTTAACTCATCTTATCCCATCCTAACTCATCTCATATGCATCTTATCATATCTTATCACTTCCCATATCTTTTTATGCATACCTCTATGCATGAAATTCAATTATGCTAAAAGTAACACTTTTATAATAAAATAATCATCTCTTATGCATACCTCTATGCATGAAATTCAATTATGCTAAAAGTAACACTTTTATAATAAAATATTCATCTCTTATGCATACCTCTATGCATGAATTTCAATTATGCTAAAAGTAACACTTTTATAATAAAATATTCATCTCTTATGCATACCTCTATGCAAGAAATTCAATTATGCTAAAAGTAACACTTTTAGAATAAAATATTCATCTTTTATGCATACCTCTATGCATGAATTTCAATTATGCTAAAAGTAACACTTTTATAATAACATATTCATCTCTTATGCATACCTCTATGCATGAATTTCAATTATGCTAAAAGTAACACTTTTATAATACAATATTCATCTCTTATGCATACCTCTATGCATGAAATTCAATTATGCTAAAAGTAACACTTTTATAATAAAATATTCATCTCTTATGCATACCTCTATGAAATTCAATTATGCATAATATAAAAGTCAATTTCTCTAGGATTACAATGAATATCTTTTAATTAATCTAGGATGATAATTCCTAGGATTTTGAATAGATCGAGAAGGCCAAAGAAATTTTGCACAAATCAAGAGTAGAATTCACATCTAGTGAATTGAATGTCTACATTGGATCAAGAGAGATCAGCCAAAGTGTGCTGCATAGTGCAAAAAGCACACAATTGTGGAGATGGCACAGAGTATGATTAAAGGGAAAGAAATTCCTTAAGGTAGTAACACTAGAATGCATATCCTTAATGGGAGTTACATAAAGGCAATTGAGGGCATGACACCTCAAGAATCTTGCTCAGGTAAGAAACCTTCAAGAACATATTTCAAGACATTTGGATGTGAAAGTTTTGTGCATGTTCCATACTCATCCAAATTCTAAGATCAGGAGTGTATCTTCTTAGGATAAAGTATGGATTCAAAAGGGTACTATACAACTTAAAGGCAAAGAAGATAATGCCATGATGTAGTGTTTGTGGAACAACCTCATTAGGCTCCATCCACACTGTCCTCCTTCAACAAAGAAGTAGCCTGACAAACATAGCCCACCAAAAACAGTACCAACTCCACAAGAGGTGGATTCATCAGATGATGAAGAAAAGAATCATCAGAGAAGGAGCCATATCCTAGATGGATGAGCAAAGCTTTCATCACATAAAAGTCAGTGGGCTATTCATAGATCTGAGAGCATAGAGGAGCAGAAAAGAGGGCCTTTTCTCACATTATCAATATGGCCTTGATGGCTAAGATAATGAAAGTACATGAGCTAGCTAGCTTGGAAGAAGCATTAGCAGATCCAAATTGGAGAGGGGTGTCAAAGTATGACTCGATCATGAGAAAAACCACAATTAGGATCTTATGTATCATCCTTCTATAGCAAGTGGGTTTGAAAGGCTAAGTAAAAGTATGATGGTCCATTAGATAAGCATAAGGCAAGGCTCATGGCAAAGAGTGAGTGGTCGATAGTACTACAAATGGATGTGAAGTTAGCATTTTTGAATGGCCATTTCAAGGAGGAGGTTTATGTGGCATAGCCACCCGAGTTTGAAATACCTAGAAAGTAAAATGAAGTGTGTAGACTCTAGAAGGAATTATTACATGAGTTGAAAGGCCCCTTGGGCATGGTACAAAATAAATGTTCTCTTTGTTGTAAGTGTTGGTCTTTCTAAAAGCCCATTAGATGTAATTTTGTATATTTTCTATGAGCATGGGCAAGTAGATGGTCATTGATCTAATGTGGACGACCTCATTTACAACAAACCATGAAGAGAAGATCTAACAGACATAGGAGACGTTGAGTTCATAGTTTGAAATGATAAACCTTGGGCTTATGCATTTCTATTTATGGATTGAGGTCTAGCAAAAGTATGCATGATAAATTATGAAGGCATTTGGCATGGTTCACTTCAAAGTTTGAAATGATAGACCTTAGATTATGCATTTTAGTTTGGGGATTGAGGTTCTTGCAAGAGTCAGATGGAATCTTTATTTCCTAGCAAAAGTATGCAAGAGAAATTATGAAGGCATTTGGCATGGTTGAGTGCAAGACAGAGTGCAAGACAGTTGTTACATCCACATGGAGGTTGATGCAAAGCTATCTATGGAAAATGCTTCTCTACTTGTGGATATAAAGGAGTGATGGAAGTTGGTGGGGAGTTTGATCTTTCTATGTAAACATGACTAAGTGAAGTAGTTATCGCTTGATTAAGACATTAAAGAAGAGGCCCAAACTCAATAGAATGAAATGCTCAAAAAACACTCGTTAATCTCTCCTCATTAGAATGATCCAAGTACATAAATATATAGCTCTCATGAAACTCATATCTCACAAGCTTTGTGCACCCTTGTGCCATTCATGTGTTCATAAATGCTCACATTCCTTGTGCATCCTTCCACTTTCCATGTGCCTACTTTTTGACCATTGACCACCTTTTACATTCATCCATTGACCACCTTTTACATTCATCCATTCACATGCCCAAATAACCTTAGCTTGCATCCATTCAAATTTCATATCCTAGGCTCCATCTACCTTACTCCCACATACATGTGCCCCATACATGACATGATGCGCACCACATTTCAACAACCCCCTTGGTGCCAGATGGGTCTCATCCCAAGAGTAGGATGGACATACAAAACATGACATCACCTAACATTCTTTGCTCCTCATTGATGGGGACACATATACATTCACTTAGCTTACATCATCAGTGCAGAGGTGATTACATCAACATGACATAACATTATAGACATCATCACATCCACACACATATAGACACATCTTGACCAAGGGTTTCCCAATCCCAAGGTTGACATAGACATCATCATAGATATCAACATAAACATAGACATCATACATGGGGACATTAGCCACTTTGCCTCATAATGGGGTGGCCATACACATAACATGACATACATGGGAACATAACATATATGTCATCACATAACATGGCTAAACATAGCCGTCACTAGTTGCATGGTCTTCATCTTTCTCTTCATCTTCATGTGTTGAGCACCATCTTTGTCTTCATCTTTATGTTGAGCACCATCTTTGTCTTCATTTAAATGGCCTCTTCTATGAGGCCGGTTATACAGTTACAAGTATATGGATACACTAATGCTAATTGAGCTAGTAGCATCTTGGATAGAAGATCTACTAATGGGTTTATGTTTTCCTTTGGGAGTGATATAGTAGCAAGAAGCAATCCCAATAGAGCACAGGGGTGCTACCGTTGTGGCAGCATGTGAGATAGCTTGGTTACATACGCTACTTGGAGATTTGGGGTTGCATGTGGATAGGCAAGATGTCGTCTACTTGTAATAACCTTAGTAGCCTACAATTGACTAGGAACCCAGTGTTTCATGCACAAACAAAACACATAGAGTTTCACTATCACTTCATCAGTGAAAAGGCCTTTGTAGGAGATGTTGATCTAGTGTATATCAGCATAGAGGAGCAAGTACCTGACATTTTCACCAAGGCCTTGTTGGGAGAAGAGAAGCTTTACAAATTTTGCACTATGCGTGGCATCTTAGAGATGCACTAACCCCCATGTGAACCCGCTCTTCTTCTAAAGCGGAGTTAGAGTCTCACCTCCATGTCGGGCATGCCAACTACTATCATTTTATGTGCCCAAAGCCGATAAACTCTCGTCAAACTCAAACAGGAGTGTCACAAAAGCTTTATGTGACAAGTAAATGTCAAAGAAAGGAGAACTAAGAGTCCAAGAAAAACAAGAATTGGAGCTTTCATATGGAGAGAGAACACACAGAGATGACAGGTATATGTTAAAGAAAGGAGAACTAAGAGTCAAAGAGAGAAGAGAGAAGAGAGTTGGAGTTTTCACATGGAAGAGAACACACTAGCACACATTCAACCCTCATAGCCCTCGCATTATTCACAAGGGCTTTGCACTTTACAAGCATATCTTGTAGACATAGGCACTCACAATAGCCTACACACTAAGCCTCATCATCCTTGATAGCAATCTAGAAACATCTCTAGATGGGGAGGACATGGGCGAAAGTTTAGTCCATATGGTACTACCCACCATCACCTACATCCTTTTTGAACATGCAAGAACCTCCAATGGTATTATCAAGAAAATACTTTGCAATCTTTAGCATACCATTTGCCTCTTCTTTGACTACCTTCACCACCATAACAAGTACCTCAACACTAAAGAGCATTTGCCTCTTCTTCGACTACCTTCACCACCACAACAAGTACCTCACCACTAAAGATCATTTGCCTCTTCTTCGACTACCATCACCACCACAACAAGCACCTCACCACTAAAGAGCATTTGCCTCTTTTTCGACTACCATCACCACCACAACAAGTATCTCGCCACTAAAGAGCAACAAGTAACAATGAAGTAGTCCAGTCTCAAGTTTCATTAGGAGATCTCCATTATACCTTATCATGCCAAACCATTTAGAACCACATTGGTCGATGGTCTTGGTGCATGAACCCACAAGCAAGCCACTGGCCCTCTTTCCTTGTACGTGCCAACTCACAAACCCAAAGATGATACCTGGAATCAAGCATTTTTTTCTCCTAAGTTACACCACATGCAGCCTCAACATGATTCCTAACTCAACGGCCAACCAAACCCTATCTCCATTGGGCCCCGAAGCACGTGGATTGCTCCCCTCACCGACTATATCATTCAACCATCCACACCTCTCTAGCACCTACAGCATCTGCACATCTTGAGCTTGGTGGCGCAAGGGCACTAGGTGCATGTTAACCATTTTAGAATACGGCACTAGACACTTTAAAGCATCCTTACCCTGAGCTTAATGCCAAATAGAAAAGTGACAAAATTCATGTATGCTTGAGACTAGGACTAGTGTTGGTAGACTATTTTTAAGTTTTATATGGCCTAGTATAAAAGCGAGCCATTGTATATAAGTCAATTTTGACATTAAGAAATACACCATTTCCTTGTAATAGAATACTTGTGAGCTCTCCCTCTTCTCTCTACTCATGCTTTCTTGTATTATGTTGGATCTTTGCATAGCTTGATGGTTTGCTTGATTAGATAGGTTTGAGTGTAGGCTTCTCCCTCTTTTGAGCTTCTTCTCTACCACCTCTTGCAAAAGGGAACCACCATGAAGGCTATCTCCTCTTTGCTTCCATCTCAGCAAAGGAAGCTCTACCTTCACCCCCTTTAGAAAAGAAAGAACTTAGGTGTGACAACGGAGTGAGGATATGACGGCCAAGTTAGCACACCTACATCAAGAAGTTGAATTTGTGGCTCTAAGGCAAGATCATACAATGACACTTGATTTGGCAAAGGCCAAAGCAAGGTAAGGTAAGCTCTTGACTTGAACAAGAGTCTAAATTAAAAACCATCAAATGGTTGAAGTAGTTTCACACTACCAAGGGTTGCTAACTCAAACGTGCCCATGCCAAGCTTTTTAATAATTTGATCACTACATCTTTATTTTTTCAAGATGTGGCCCCATCAAGAGTTGTGTTTAATTTCAATGCTCCACTCTTATATTATAATCTTCAACTAGCTCATGCTTGTGCATCCCCATTAGAGGAGTAGCCATGGTTGAGTACCTCATGTTTGTATGTCCCCATTACAGGAGTCACATTAGAGGAGTAGCCATGTTTGAGTAGGCCAAACACCTGGCATCCTTCTATTTACACGAAATGCTGACCTAGGTGGCTATATGGTATGTAGAGATAAGATTGGAACACTGCAAAGTACATGCTAGAGTAGACTAATAATGGTCCACACAAGGGATAGGTAGACTTTATTCTTAGATACCCTATCCAAAGATTGAGGGGCCTAATGAGGAGCTCGGATGGGCATGCGAGAGATGCATCAATTGCATAATAGCAATTGAATAGTTCTTTATAGAGTGGTTTGACATCATGGATGGTGGCACTAACTATGGGTTACCTTACATATCTAGGCATACACAAAGACATATATAGTAGCTCTTTAAAGAGCGGTTTTTTTTGACATTGTTGATCGTGGCACTAACTATGGGCTACCTCATATATCTAGGAGTGTATAGAGTAGTTATTTATAGAGTGGTCTTGTCGGGTATTTCGGAGTTAGTCTGGGTTCTAGTCAAGTGTCTTTAGTGGTGTGAAGACCCTCTTATTTAGGGTCAAAAGATAAGACTCAATGCCTATAAAAGCATGTACTTGGGTCCTACATTCACACATTAATGAGTACCTATGGAGTTGTGCAATCTCTCTCTCAAGTCTTTCCCTCGATTGGGTGTATAACCCTCTAAGTCGACGTTAAGCGACTCTGTCTCTGTCTCATACTTGATTGAGCTCTATTGCTTCTCTCTGTCTCTGTCCCTCTCCCTCTCCTCTACACACTCCTATGATATCCAATATGGAATCAGAGCCATGGCCATCATCTTGCGTTTTTTTCTCATGTGAGCTCTGTGATTTACTTATCCATCATCATCATTTTTAGCTCATGTGAGCTCTGCGATTTAGTTATCCATCATCTGCGTTTCCGTTACTGTGTGTAAGAGGTTGTGTTCCTCCTACTGAATGGGCTGCCTACTTCAGCATTGTCCACTGTTCGGCTGGCTTGGACCCTCTTCCGCTGTGAACGCCACTGCTAAGATTGTAAACCACCAATGCACATCTCCTATTTGCCTTTTCTGTGGATGCATTTTTTTTGGGGTGTCTCTTCCTTGTGGGACCTTGCTCCTCCTGTGTAACCCTTCAGTGGATTTTGCCCATTCTCTTGCTCCTCCTTGGTGCTCGTCTACTCTAGTGGCCTCTCCAGTGGGAGCTTGCACATGTCAGTAAAGTACTTAATGCTCATATCATTAACTTTTTGGCATAAAGTATTCTGGAGGAGGTTATCCTTTTCCTCAGTTCCTCTGCCCCCACCATCGTGCTAAAAAGGTTTTCAACCATACTGCAAGCATCATCATGAAGCTTCTACTACTCGCAAGTGCTTGTCTCGCAGTTGCCCATCAAGTGTCCGAATCTTGGAAACGATGTTGAAAAAGGATCTTCATCGGCGAATCCTCCTTAGTTTTTAGTTTCATTTATGTTGAATCTTGGGTTCTCTACCCGAGTGGTCTCCCAAAATCAGAGTTATATATTTTGGATCTTTTTGGATTTTGCAATGCCTTGTTTCTATAAAAGGCTCTTCTCCATCATTGCCTTTTTTCCCCTTCTTTGGGGAGGCGAGAGGGGTTTATTTGGTTATACAAATGTATGTTGTCTTTGTCCTCCGAGCAGGACATGACCTCAGAGTCCTTTGCACTGAGCCATGCTTTATGAACTTCTAAGCCATGCTGAGCCAAGTTCATGAGCCTCTAAGCCAGGTGTTGCAGGGTCTATTTTTTGTCTTTGCTTGTGTTGGTGTACAAGACTATTGAAGGTTATGCATGCAAATCCACCATCAACTCCGAAGGGGAGTTTATGGGTATTTCAAAGTTAATCTGGAGTCTAGTCAAGTGTCCTTAGTGGTGTGAACACCCTCTTATTTAGGGTCAAAAGATAAGGCTCTATGCTTATAAAAACATGTACTTGGGTCCTTCATTCACATTAATGTGAGTACCGTTTAAGTTATGCCTTCCGCTCTCATACTTGAGCTCTATTGCTTCTCTCTCTCTCTCTCCCCCCCCCCTCTCTCCGCGAGCTATATGTGGCGGTATGCTACTTTCCCCTAGCCCACTCCATGTTTGCACCATCAAGAGAGTCGCCCTATACGACACTATATGATGATATCATGAGGTTTGCCAGCATGGGAGGCATATTACTATTGGGAGACTTTAACGCACGTATAAGCACAGAGTAGACAGAGCTGTATGATAGTCAAGAGGCTGTGTACCGCGAGATCACGGCAGAGGATGTAGGGTTGCAGAGATCAACATAGGGTGAGGGGGAGATTACAAATTATGGTAGGCATTTTCTCACGCTCGGGAGTGCACATGGGTTGGTCATATACAATGGCCTATCGAGATGGCAAGGATTAGATGCTCTCACACACTGGAACTCTAAAGGGGGAGCGAACATAGTGGACTACTTGATGGGATCTCCTTCATTGATATCTGATGTGCGGGGTTTCACGATTTCCAGTCGCCCATTGGCATAGCAACCGATCATACATACCTGAGTTTCACACTAGTAGGTAGATCCCCAAGAGATGGGCCAGTCACTCATCTACCTAGGTACCCGAGATATCAGTTAACACGTGAGACAGTTGTGGTTTATCGAGATGCCATATCTGATGGCTTGTTTGCTTTAGACCCACATAGCCCTCTGGACGAGATTACGAGAGGATTGGCAAGTGTACTACGTGCATCCGCCTCATATGTGTTTCCCTGCACTATGATCCCTCCCCCCCCCGCCCCCCGCGCGTAGCACTGCCCCGCATAACAGTTGGTATGATGATGAGTGTCGTGAGACACGAGCAGAGCTATAGCATGAGATTGCCATTGGGACTCACGCATAGACAGGCCAAGATGATCTTTCAGCACCTTGTGCGGAGGAAGAAACGAGCCTACCTTGGCTAAGTTAGAGGAGGCGATCTACCAACTCTTCCTAGGGAAGGACAGCAAGAGGGCATGGAAGATATTTCAGGAGAGACAGCTTGGTACTCCGATTACTGCACCTTAGGCATGGCATGCTTATGCTATAGAGATATATGATGCACCAGGATAGCCCCCCCTCCACTGGGAGCTAGACCGGCGCGCAGCACCTTTTTTACTATGTGGATGGTGCTAGATGCAACAAACAGGTTACAGAATGGAAAGGCACAGGATCATGATGGGCTAGTTGTAGAACACTTCTCATATGCGTGCAGCACTTTGGCTCCACTGATCATACATGTGTTTAATCGTACCATTTGTGAGGGTTTCCCAGCAAGCTAGACAGAGCATATCATTGTACCACTCTTAAGAGTGGGGACCCCATGGTACCAGGCAACTACATGACGATCATGATTGGTCATTACTTGGCCAAACTATATGGCTCTATATTGGAGTCGGAGCTGAGCCGCTAGGCAAAGAGACATGGTCATCGAGCACAAGGATAGGCCGGCTTCAAGAGAGGATTTACTACCTTGGATCACATACTGACACTTCGGGCACTTATTGAAGAGGGCAGGGCACAGAAGAGAAGGATATAGTCTTGCTTTGTGGACTTCCGTAAAGCCTTCGATACCATACCACGTGCCAGGCTTATGCACAGATTGCATGACATTGAGGTACCTGAGGATATGCAGTGGGGGGTATATGCTTTGTATGAGTCTGTGAGACAGGCAGAGTCCGAGCTCCAGGCGGACTATCCAATATGGTGACCAGCACGATAGGGGTGAAGCAGGGATTCCGGCTATCACCCACCCTCTTTGACTGTACATTGATGTGGTCTCCGATTATGTAGATAGATTGGGAGGCCCATGGGGCATGCCTAGCAGGGGTGTTGATACCATCTTGTTATATTTATATGCTGATGATATCGTTTTAATCTCAGACTCTCTGGAGACATCTAGATGCATTACAGGCATTTTGTGTGGATAGAGATCTAACAATGAACCTTGGGAAAACCAAGGTTATGGTGTTTAACACCACACAGGCATGGGTGACAAGATCAGAGCCTCAGTTCACTTTTCGAGGGGAGCCGGTTGAGTACGTCAGGTCATATGTCTACTTGGGAGTTACTTTCATAGGACCGTGTTTCTCCCTGGAGACAATAGCAGCTAGATTAGCTCGAGGGCATGCAGGCTTGGGGGCACTTGAGAGGCAATGTGCACACATACAATTTCAGGAGCCGCGCACCAAATTGTGGCTATTTGATACACTTGTCACACCGACCCTCCTATACGGAGCTCCAATTTGAGGGCCCAGCATACATCACAGATCTAAGAGAGACGGATGAGGGATGGAGGCAAATGGAGAGAACACTGATTATGATGATTACTTGCATGATTGAAAGCAAATCATCGGTACCACGAGATTGTTCGAGCTGAGCTGGGTGCCTCACCAGTAGTGATCGAGGCCCTATTCCAGGCAGTTACCTTTTTACGACGACTATGGGAGCTCCCTTAGCAGACGGATCGGTATTGACCTCATCCATACAGTTGGCAGAGGATAGAGATACTCATTGCTGGTATGCTCAGATGAGATCATGCTTTGACCTACATGGTTTGCGAATAGAGGCACTACCACCCTTTCAATCGAGCCTGGATTGTCCATTTTTGGATCTCACCCACTCAGAGCAGAACCACGTGATTAGGATGGATATCGTCAGAGTGGACACAAAGAGGACATGGACTAGTCCCCTTGAGCCCTTAGGCATGTAAATGGCTCATTACAAGAGCCATTTTCTACACCTCTCACCAGATGATTTTATCACCCGGGATATAGTGTGCCATTGGAAAAATCCGAACCTCATCACACCAGCTGCAAATTGAGACAGGGTGATATGTGCATCAGATCTCGGATGACCGCATTTGTCAGCCATGCTACCAAGAGGCAGAGATAGAGGAGCACTACATTTGACGATGTACAGTCTACTATGAGAGCCAAGGGAGATATCACTACCTCTTCCGAGAGGGTTTTGGGTCATTACGCAAGGTCATGGAGAGGATCAGAGATGCGTAGGATTATTCCTACTTGAGCTCAAGAGACACAAAGAGACCCTCTTGGCAGACAGGAGACTGAGCCATGATGTACCTAGATAGAGGATCCTGACAAATTTCTTTAGCACCAGCACCAACATCCCAGCCCACACACCCCTTGATACCTCCTCCATCGGGCCATCAAGACACCAACCACACTCCTAAGGAGTCACCATTGATAGAGTATTCGTCTTATGTTGTGCTCATCGGCCACGCCCACCACGGCATCCTCACCATTGCCAGATCAGAGCCATTATTGCTCGGCATCAGAGGCACCTACCTTGCTTCTACAACCTCTCCATTCTAGACAACCCCATGTCGGAGATATTTGATCTGAGGAGAGGGCAACACTTCAACTGATCAGCATACGTGGATCTACTTGATATACTTTTTCCAATATTTTCTACTCAGTATCATTCTAAGAGTCTTACTTGCAATTCTTATAACTGTAAGACAATCAGCTTATTGTACTTTTCAATTTCATTTAGTTGTTCTCTTTGATGAGACACCAACTTCAAATAGGCCATTATGGCCTCGTAGAGACGTTAATATATCATTTCATTTTATATCTCTTCTACACACTATACCATTAAAAAAAACATGCACCATGAAACGAAATGAAGTGGAATTAAATGTTCATTACTAAAAATGAAATTGTTTTATTGACAAGAGTCATTGGGATACTTATATGTCATGGATGAATATGAAACAAGGTTTGTTGATTGAGAAGAGAAAAACCAAGAACCAACTTGAAATAAGGACTTCAATCATGTGGAGCCTCAAATGTAGTATATGGTGAAGGGGCAAATTCACGGACACTAGTAAAAAAAAGCCTTGAAGTCATACCTTTTTTCCAATCTTAATATAGTGTCATTTTTTGCCTCTTTTATGCAAAGATTTTGGTAATCACCTTTTTTCTCATCGGATGTCTTAAAGATAGAAACATCAAAGAGCCTATTTAGGGACTTTAAAATCCCCAACTCATCAATATCCAAACCAATTTAAGTGCACCTTTTCAGCCAACCACAACATGACACCTCATAATTTTTGTACCCCTTATATGGGTGGTTCTTTGCAAAAAAGTTGGTGTTTCAAAATAGGGGTAGGCAATAAGCTGGAACTGGGGACTGTCCAATACTTGAACCACATTACCCTATACAAGAATCACACAGTCGTAATCAAACCATAAACCACCCACTTGATCCATGCACGACATGATTGGGTATAAATGTACGGGTTGCAATGACTTAAAACTTTGTTTTAAGTTACACAAGTCTCAAACGTGGATGTACTCCAGGCCATTGCAAAAAAGTACATCAATATTGTACAAAATAGTTGGGTGCTTTTCCAACCCCAAAACAAACTGTTTTACTTCACCATTGTTACCCAGGCCTTTTGTGGGCATCAAGCCCGGTGAATCAAATAACATGTGATAGTTATGAAGGTTAGTACATAGAGCTTGATGCATCACTAGATACTTTGTTTGGCTGCCTCTAAAAACACATCTTCTGGCAACAAAAACTCCTGCCTGTAACATCATCACATTGTATAAGAATACTACTACAAATGATTATGAAGGTTAGTACTACATAGAGCTTGATACATCACTAGCTACTTTGTTTGGCTGCCTCTAAAAAGACATCTTCTGGCAGCAAAAACTGCAATCCAACTGCCTGTAACATCATCACATTGTTTTTGTTATCAGTACAAGAATAATACTACAAACGACAAATAATATCTTGACAGCATTGGCTATCCATTAGGCTAAGAACCCCAGGGGTGTGTAGCCTGGTGGTGAAGGATTTTGCCGCCTACAGTAAGGACCGTACCTAATACATAACAACCCCCCCCCCCCCCCCCCCCCCCCCCCCCCCCCCCCCAAAAAAAAAAAACAAAACAAAACAAAACAAAAAAGGGAAAAAAACATCAACAATCCCCAACCTTAGCAAACCCAAGATCCGCATCACTATGGTCACCAGGCCTCCCTGCAGCATCTCCAACATAGAAGGACCTGTTTGCATGGGGGAGGGAGGAGAGCAAGAAAAGAAACCTGATTATTTCTTCACAAAAACACCTTTTAAAAAGTGTTTCTATACTACACATTTTTCAATGACTCATCAACCGAGATAAGCTAAAAGCAAGAGACCTTGCTTTGTCTATGGATATAGCTTTGTTGAAATGATGTTCCAAGAAGATCCACATGCCATCCTTCGGTTTCCGAAAAAGATCACCAGTCCCCTCCCTTGCGCAAGCTATGAAAACCTGTTATAAACAAGCAGCATAAATTTGGTGAATTCTTCAAAGACAAAATTCCTGTGCTGCTCATCTGCCTACAGTTAACTTCTCATTCAGGGGACATGAGCTGAGCCCTTCTCCATCTCCCACTTGGTCCGCCACCGTGCTGCCCTCCCATGTTCACCCTAATGTTGGTGCTCCACTTCAAAATGTATTTTTTCACCTCTGCTGCTCCTTCCTTCATTCTCTTCTTCCTTTCTCTTCTTCTCCCTTGCTCTTCTTCTTCTCCTCTCTTCTTTCCCATTTGTCTTCCTTCAATGTCTTAAATCTTTTTCCCAATTTCCACCTTCTCTTCAATTTCTTAACAGTCGTTGATTGAACCACTTGTGGCATCTAATCAAGCAAAATTGTCATGATGCCTCACCAAAATAAGGATGGTTCCCCGAGATGTGTGAGAAGAGACCATTTTTTAATCATTACACTATGTTTTTAGATAGCTACTATAAGTTTTGTAAGTATTTATACTTTATGGACTCATTGATTTTTCGAAACCTCGCGGTTTCTGAGCTGAGGGACGAAACCTTTCAAAACAAAACCCCAAAAACCTCGAAACGTTTCTTGTGACTATGAGCTGGAGTCCCACTTTCTATAGGAGCCCATTATAGAAGCTTTGCCCTGTAGTGCAAGCGGACTCGACAACAAGGTCTTTGCAACCAAAGTGGACGAGTCAAACTTGATTCGGATATATCCATTGCTAAGGAATTGGGCGTCCATGATGCACCCTTGCTCACCGACCTAGCCAACATGCAAGAGATCCAATATCTATCCTCAAGCTGAGCCGACAAACTTGCAAATCATGGTAGTGACTTCGGGTGAGGACACTAAAGAGGCAAGGAGTTGGAGGTCCACATCAAATATTTAAAAGTCGGATGTATCCATTGCCAAGGAATTGGGCGTCCATGATGCACCCTTGCTCACCGACCTAGCCAACATGCAAGAGATCCAGTATCTATCCTCAAGCTGAACCGACAAACTTGCAAATCATGGTAGTGGCTTCGGGGGAAGACACTGAAAAGGCAAGGAGTTGGAGGTCCACATCGAATAATTGACAGTTGATGGTGGCCTTGAATGGGATAGATAAGAGTCGCTGCAATGGAGTTCTCTTGCTCCACAAATCTGGTGAAGGCGGGAAGAAGCTAGATGACGAGAAAGATTAGTGAAGGAGAGAAGGGGAAAGGGAGGGCCGAGGGAGACAGGTTGAGGGAAGGAGGCAGAGGAGACAAGCCTGAGAAGTGCAAGCTCAGGGGGGAGACTATGGCGGGGTGTTGGATATCAATGCTGCACCCTCGTCTATGTGACTGCGCAAAAACTGTGGCTAACTCAATGTTGTAAGGCCCCCTTTATGAGAAGAAGCCATTTTGTGTAAGAGTAGCACGGACACCCAACACCCCCGGTTTGGACACGGAGATGGCCATAGGTGGCCAGATGGTTAAGAGACGGCTTAGGAAGGTTTGGCATCATGCCAAGTCAAGCTACATGCAAGTGCATGTTGATATGATTGATCAGACTGCACTATGGATTTGGGAGTTCTTCTCGGGACACTCTGTCCTAGGGATGAGTGGTTGCGCCCCAAGATGGCTTGTGACTACTACTCGTCAAAACCAGCCCCAAAAGCCTCGTGAGCTCAGAAGAGACCCACAGAGTCTGCAACCTCTTTCCATATGTAGAACACTTGCACCTATGTGCTAGGGATTTCCGAAGATAAAAAGAAGAGTGCAGCGTAATACAGCACACACGAGTCCTAAACTATTGCTCTGTATTATGTATAAGAAAGAGATACTACAACTAAAATTCAAGTACAAAATGTGGCTAAGAGAATGAAGATGTCAAATCACATCCCTATGACCTTGTGTACACTCCTAGCTAGCACTTCGCCTACAGAGAGACGCTTTGTGAAGTCCAACACTGAGGAAAGTAGATGAATATGACGACTAGGCTATCCACGTATATATATGCACCAATGCTCTTGATCGGCCAATAGTATTGTTGCGACCAGTTGTACCTGATTGCCATGTCATCAATGCCACCTCATCAATGCCACATGGCCGTGCCACGTGTCACTTGCACTATCCAACCATGCCCGTCGACTGTTTTTTGATGTCTAGCTCTGCCTTGCATACTCATATGTGTGTCACATTCTCCCCTACTTGCATTGCAGCTGTCCTAAGCTGCACAATGTCCATGTAAAGTGCCCTTCCATAAAAGGGAAAGATCCAAGAAAAGCTCATCCAAGATACCCAAGATCCCGAACACTGTGAGACCACTTTGTGTCCACTGCGAAGACTTGCATTCCGTCCTCACCATGTCAACAAAGACGTGCGGATGACCAACTTCCACCTAATCGAGCACTCTCCATCTGTCCAAACATCCATGAAAAAACACTACAAACCTCTGAGTATCCTCCGATAGCCCACGAGAAAAACACTCTAGAGAATGGCCGAGCAAAACTCTACTACCCGAACTCCAACCACTAATGCATTGGCTCAGATGGAGCACAAGAACTACTTGCACAGTTTCCAATGCACCCTGAAGAAAGAAAGCAAAATCAAGAACCATAATCCTCAGAAACATTGCACCAAATCTGTATCCATCAATATTGTTCGGCATCTGTATATCTAAAACCCCCATGTCTTGTGGAACACACTCCAATTAATACATCTGTTGATACACCGAGGGCAAAACCCTGGCTGTTGTCGGTACACTCTCCAAGAAATCTGTGTACTGTGAAGATACACCACCTAGCCTATCCTCCCATGACGAAGACAAATATGATGACATGTCCTCGTGTGTTGCCTCCATGACATAACACACTGAAGATACTCCACCCAATGCAAACGGTGGGAGGTGAGAAGAATCCTTCGAACGACCCCATAACTGTAGCGATCACCACTTAAGCCAAAAATTCTCCACTGAGTGCAAACAGCAACAATGAAGACTCTCCCTCAGAGACCTAGCTGAAAACTTGCTCTATTCGTACCTGTGGCCTGGTGCAATGAAGCACCATGGATGTGTGCTCAAACCGAGAAAAAAAAAAAGCTAAGACACACACACACATGCATCTCCTTCACACTCATCCTCGGGTTCTAAAGAAGTCGCCGCCTCAGAGTCCATACTGATCTGGTTCTGAAGAAGCCTCCTTGAATTGCTCCTCCAAGGCCTTCGGACAATCCTTCACGCTGTGCTCGATGGAGTCACAATAAAACCATTGTCCAGCAACCATCTTGGGGCAACAGTCTTCAAGCTAGTTGTTCAGTCCCAGACTTGGAACTCTCGCACATCTCGAGGATTGTAGCAAGACGAACTCCATCTAAAAGATCATGGAGCCGATGTGCACAAACGTATGCGTGAAAGATGATTTCAAACCATCCACAAATCGCTCTACGACCGCCGAACGACCTTTGGGAGCTTTAGCAAAAGCTTCTAGAAACAAGCAAGATGGTTGATTATCGATTCGCCATGTTTTTGCATAAAATGCTCCCACTCTTTCATCAATTCACGCTCATAATCTACGAGAATAAACTGCTTCAAGACCACCTTGCGGCAGTCATCCATTAAGTCACACAGTGGTACCTAAGGTGATCTTCCCAACACAAGAGAGGGACACCCATCAAAGCCATATGCACCAAATGGAGCTGAAAAATATCTGAACCACTTGTTGCCAATGTGGCAACCATCTCACGGATCCAATTGGTGACGATTTCTTCGTCCATCTTCCCGTTGAACTTGGAAGACTTCAAAAGGTTCATTAATTGAGCTTGTTCCTCACGAGGCATGGAGGAAGAACTCGGAAAACCCGTAGTACCCTGACGTTGAGCCAGTGAAGGCAAGCGTGAATTGTCCGAAGAATCTGGTAGAGAGGGACTCCGCAAAGGAGATCATCGGTGATACAAACGGCATCTCTCCTGCTGACTAGGCCCAGGTGTAGAATGATGACTACCGGATTGGCAACAAACCTCATCCAATACATCCTTGCCTGCATCCAAAGGAGTGAAAAATCCTCCTCCTGAAAGTTTTTCCACTTCATCATCGGAATCATCCAACACTTGCTCCTAAGCACGGACCCTTGTAGATTCCAGATCTGGAATACTAGGTGCTCGAGTGCTAACTCCATCCAATCAAGACGGGCAAATGTAGCCTCCATTTTAGCCGCATGCGCATCCATGGATGCCTTCATGCTGAGAAGCAAATCAGTGAGTTGTGAATCCATGACAACTATCAAGTGATCAAGGACCGGATGAGGGATTTCAGCCCTACGTGATGAGGTAAGGGTTTGTTGGGGCAGGGACGCACAATATACCCCAAGTGCAATAAAGAGAACCCAAATATTCAATTTTTCCAAACCCGAACCTGTGCACTCTTGGAATCTAAGCGCTCTAGACTATCCAAGCATCAACACACACAAGTGCCAAAAACGAAAAATAATTACAGGATCCCTAGGCTCTGATACCAACTGTTGTAGAACACTAGCGCCTATGTGCTAGAGTTTTCCAGAAAGAGAGAGAAGTGTAGCGGAATCACGCATACAGTACACACAAGTCCTAAACTACTGCTATGTATTATGTACAAGAAAGAAGTTATACAACTGAAATTCAAGTACAAGATGTGGCTGAGAATGAAGACGTCAAATCACAGCCCTACGACCTACTGAAACCGATCCCGTCAAGTGGGAAAGACTCCGTTGGACACCCACACGCTTAATAGCACAACTTTAAAACCACAAATATGAAATGGACAACTTAAAACAACTTGAAATTTAGATGAACAGAAATGGAAAGATGGACACCAGCACTGGGGCCGGAACGGGCCGACCCCCCCCCTCAATATATGATATATTTATTGGGAGTATTTAAAGAATACAATGCTCCATGGGTTCTGAGAACCAGATAATGTCCATGTACATATGAAAACAGTACCAAACAAGTAGGCTCGAATTTCGATGTAGAAGCTCGAAGCAGCACAACCACTAGTGTGGTCCAATCACTACGGTCCTGTGCTTTCACTGGACTCCGCGGAGAGCGCCTCACTGGTGTTCCGAGACCACGCACAAACAGGCGCTCTCGTACTAACGCCTGGCTCTCCCGATCTCAGCACCTTTGGACCGAGGTTCGCCAATACAGCTTGGACAACCCGGCACCGAACGGGTGTTGGCCGAGCGGGATGAATCTTTTATCAGATTTAAACATATAATACTTTACTCAAATCTGAAAATCACTTACCTGTAGATGGTTGATAGAAAACCAATACTTGTGGTTTGCTGAGGATGAAACCACCCTTGTTGAAGAAAGAGTAGCCTCGTGAAGACTCACCACGATAAGTTCCACCCAAAAAGGGCACAGCCGCCTACTGTGAGAGAGAAACTTCCACTTGCAAGAGAGGAGAGAGACAATACACAGTTACCAGCAGAGGTTTAGAGCTTTGGCGTCTGCATGAAGAAGAGTTGTGGTGGGGCAGCCGACTGTAGTAGCACAGAGGCAGGTAACCTTCAGGTGGTGGCAGCCGGCTGCAGCACAGTAGCCGCCTATGCACAGCAGATTCAGCAGCCGCCTGGGGTAGTAGGCGCAGCAGTGCCTTGTGAAGATGCAGATTCAGCAGTCGCCTGGGGTAGTAGGCGCAGCAGTGCCTTGTGAAGATGCAGATTCAGCAGTCGCCTGGGGTAGTAGGCGCAGCCAGCAACAGAGTCAGCCGCCTGTAGAGAGTCAGGCGCAGCCAGCAGCAGAGTCAGCCGCCTGCAGAGAGTCAGGCGCAGCCAGCAGTAGAGGGTCGCCTTCAGGAAGAGCATGCGCAAAGATGGTGGTTCTCTACGTAAGAGGGAAGCGATCCCTTCTACGCTTGAAGGGGGCCCTTTTTTTTAATAAAATAAAGGTGGAGTTAACTTAGGTGATACCCACGCATGCATGTGGGGGATTAGTGGGGGTAGGTGACCATGCCCACCCCCACACTTACTTAAAAGTGGGGCTCCCCACCTTGGCCCCAAAGTGGGTGCCCAAAGGGGGTGCCCACTTTTAAATAAGTGTGAACACCTAACCTTATAAATCAAAGGGTTAGAATATAAAACATTAAAACAACATGTGTAACATACTTACCACCTGTTCACATGCACTAGAACTTGTCAGAATACAGAGCAGACTTCACGACTCACTGGCAGGCGTCCCCGCTTAGTAAGTAACACGTCAGGCAGGCAAACACACAAATACATGTCATGCGAAAACAGTTTCAAACATGCAAAATATGTGTGCATGTGCAAAAAGTAACATGGACATATCTCCCGTTCATGGAACATGTACAAAATATCTGTCGGCACAAAACTGGCACGACATAAAAACATAAAAACCTGGTCTTCCTATGGAGTGACAGTCCCATAGGTAAGACACAGTTCCAGGCACGAGTTTCCCTATGGTGTGACAGTCCCATAGGCAAAACACGGCACGAATACTGGCTCTTCCATGGCGTGACAGTCCCATGGATCGAACACAGTCCAGGTCATACACGGGTGGCACTGATCTGGCTCCCGTCCATACGACACCATCCTGCTAACACACGGGTGGCACCAGTCTGGCTCCCGTCCATGTCAGCAAAATACTGGCCTCTTCACACGAGACACCGGCCTGGCCTCAAGTGAACGAGACGCAAAAAACTAGGAATGGACCAAATGGTCGGCCAATTGGTGACATCCCCCCGGGCTTCTAAAGAGTTGACCTCAACTGAAAAGCCTCAAGATATGCCTGCAACAATTGCGGATAATCTGCAAAATAATCTTCATTTACCCATTTGGCATCAATAGGCAAATAATTCTTAAACTTCACAAGGTATCTCCTGGAAAGCTTTCCGGCAGGTAGCTTTCTCTCCTTGTGAAAAACAATCTGTTCTGGCTGGAGGATCTCCTCAAGCTCTTCAATTTCTGGCGGATCTTCTGTGACAGGCTCATCAGGATCTGGCCCCACATATTTCCGGAATAGACTCACATGAAAAGCATTGTGAATCTTCCAATGACTAGGTAAAGCAAGCCTATAGGACACTTCATTGATCTTGTGAATCACCTTGAAGGGTCCATAATAGCGAGGAGAAAGCTTAGGATATGATCCTTCTCGTCCTGGCCTCTTTCGAAGCCTAGCCTTCTCAAATTTCAGCAATACCCAATCACCTTCTTTGACTTCCATGTCCCTTCTATGCTTGTCAGCAGCCATTTTATGCTTATCCTGAGATCTTGCAATGGCTGTCCGCACCTGACCAAAGGCAACATCCAAGTCACGAACATATTCATCAGCTGCAAAAATTTCATCCTTAGTACGAAGGATGGGTGGCAAGACCACTCTGCCATAAATAATCTCAAATGGAGCCTTTCCTGTGGAAGCATGGATCGTATTGTTGTAGGCAAACTCAACAAGTGGAAGATACTTCTCCCATGCACTCTTTTGATCTGCCACATAACATTTCAATAAATCCAACACAGCTGAATTTGCAGCTTCACTTTGGCCATCCGTTTGGGGATGATAAGCTGATGAAAACTCAAGCTTAGTACCCATATTATCAAATAAAGCCCTCCAAAATAGGCATACCATGATGCTTGAAAATATTAGCAAGAAAAAGCTTTACCATATGATCAGCTTTAATGGTTTTCTTGACGGGCAAGAAATGAGCTTGCTTGCTAAACCTGTCCATAATAGTCCAAATAGCATCATTCCCATGCTGGGATCTAGGCAAATCCATAATAAAGTCCATCGTGATACTTTCCCAAGGTTGCGAGAGAATAGGCAATGACTGAAGCAAACCAGGAGGCTTTTGCCTATCAAATTTCACCTTTTGGCAAGTGATACATGCACGCACATAAGTCTCAATGTCTTTACGCATGCTTGGCCAAAAGAAATACCTCTGAATCATGCGAGTAGTAGGCATAATACCTCGATGACCAGCATATGGTGGAGCGTGACATTCGTCCATAACCTTTGGACGCAAATCCTTCACCACACATAGGCAATTATCCTTCATGAGATAACCCTCGTTGATAACATAAGAGGCATGTGAATGACCAGCCATCAAATCAGTCCATATATGGCAAAAATCAGCATCCAAATGATACAAATCTCTCATAGCAGATAGATCTCCATGAGAGGCCACTGAGACTGCAGCAATATAAGGCCTCCTAGATAGTGCATCGGCCACCACATTTTTCTTTCCTGGAGTATGCACAATCTGAAAATGAAACATGGAAAGAAAATTTGCCATTCTCATCTGCTTCTCTGAAAGCTTGGTTTGAGATAGAAAGTATCTCAAGCTTTGATGATCTGTCTTGACTACAAATTCAGCCCCAAGAAGGTAGTGTTTCCAAATCTTTAAGGCGTGAATTACAGCCAAGAGCTCTTTCTCATAGATATCTATATGAAGCTCAGCATCATGCAAACGACGGCTCTCGTATGCAACTGCATGCCCTTCTTGATTTAGGACAGCTCCTATGCAATCACCACAAGCATCACATTCAACCACGAATGACTTGTGCAAGTTAGGAACAATCAATACTGGACCACATATAATCGCATGCTTGAGCTGCAAGAAAGCATCCTGTTCCTTTGAAGTCCATTTGAAAGCAGTTTTCTTCTTTGTGAGATCATGTAAAGGAGTGGCAATCATAGCAAAATGCCTTATGAAACGCCTGTAATACGAACATAATCCCAGAAAACTACGTACTTGATGTACGTTTTGCAATTCGGGCCAATTCCGAATAGTCTCTATCTTTGCAGGATCCATTGTAACTCCATCTTTGGATACAATATGTCCCAGATAATGAATCTCTGAAAGGAAAAACTCACTTTTCTTGGCATTGACGAAAAGTTTATGCTTCCGCAACTCTTCGAACACTGTGATCAAATGAGTTCTGTGTTCCTGCTCATTCTTGGAGAAAACCAAGATATCATCAAAGAAGACTCCTGTAAACTTGCGATGGGATCGGAATATCCTATCCATCATTCGATTAAAAGTAGCAGGAGCATTGGTGAGACCAAAAGGCATTACCAAGAATTCATATAATCCGAAGGCTGTCCTGAATGCAGTCTTATGGACATCTTGTGGCACCACGCGTATCTGGTGATAACCACTCTTCAAATCAAGTCTGCTAAAGCAAGCTGAACCATCAAGCTTATCCAAGATATCATCAATTCGTGGAATAGGAAATCTGTTCTTGATGGTAAGCTTGTTCAAAGCTCTATAGTCCACACACATACGGAATGATCCGTCCTTCTTTTGAACAAGAAGCATAGGAGAGCAGTAAGGTGAGGAACTGGGCTGAACCAAACCTTTCTCTAAAAGCTCGTTTACCTGCTTCATAATTTCTTCTTGTTGTGCAGCACTCACTCGGTATGCGGGTTTGTTAGGTGGAGAACTACCTGGCACAAGATCTATACGGTGATCTTCGGGCCTTTGGGGAGGTAATTCACCTGGCAATGAGTCAGCAAAACAGTCGTTGAATGCATTAAGAAAATTCAGCCTATCATTAGACATAGCATCCATATTTTGATGATTTGGCACAAGACTATCACGCACAAAAACCAAGTACGCTGAAAGACTCTTTTTCATTGCTTTATTAATTTGGATGTGTGATACAACTGGGATAGAATCCCCTTCTTTGCCAGCATCAATAAAATGCATGCGGCCTTTATGCATAAAAGAAATCATATTGGACTTGTAGTCTTTGCGGGGCTCAAGCCTATGGTGCCACGGCTTGCCCAACAATACATCACATCCATTCTTAGTTGCTCCATTCAATGGAGCAACTAAGAAATGCTCATTATCAAGATAGCCCTGTATATGGATACGCAACTTCCCAATCAAAGGGGTAACCTGCACCTCTTTGCCAATAAATGCAGCTTCAGCTTCAATCTGAGGTCCCATGTTTTCAACCTCAATTCCCAATGCAGCTGCCATTTGCATAGAGATGAAATTGTCAGTTGCACAGTCATCAAACATGAATAATGCGGGCTGATCCTTGATTTGCCCCCAAGCCTTGCAAACCATACGCTCTTTTGCATCATGACCTGTATTACCTTGCACATCAGGAACTGCATGAACATTTGCTTTGGTGTGCTTGTCCTCGTGCTTTGGTTTGCGATCTGGGCATTGCCGAAACATGTGGTCTTTGCTACCACAAGAAAAGCATTTTCCATCCTTAGCATATTGCTCTCTTTGCTCCGGGGTTAAGCCAAATTTGTTCTTCCTTGGGCCCTGTTCTTTAGATGTGTTATTTTCAGCTTTACCACCCTTGTAAGGCTCCCGGAAGTTCTTTTTAGGTGGCTGTCCACCCTTTTGCTGATTTGGGACAGCCTTGTCCTTCCCCTTTGAACCTCCTTGATCCTGCTTGATCTTGAGCACCAATTGCTCCGTGGCAAGAGCAGAAGCTGTGAGTTGTTGCAACGTATGTTTCGGGTGCAATTCAATACCCGATCTATATGCAGGTTGCAATCCAAAACGAAACTTCCTTTTTCTTTCATCCTCAGAGATTAGCATGAAGGGAGTCACTTCCAGCAACACTTTCCAGAATTTGTTAACATACTGTTGCACACTCTCATTGTCTCTTTGTTCCAGCCTGTCCCACTTTTGAGTGAGAGTTTGCTCTGCATTGGGTGACAAGAACTGAGCATAAAATCTATCTTTGAATTCCTTCCAAGTAGAGATGGGATCCTTGGTGATCTTTTCAGTGATCCACCAATGGGCAGCAGTCCCTTTCAAAAACATGCTAGCATGGCGCACCTTTGACTTTTCTGTGAAGTCCTCATCGCTAAAAGCAATGTCGAACTGTGCCACAAACGCTAACACCTTAGAAGCATCATGTTCACCATGAAAGACATCAAATTTGACAGATTTATCACCTGCTTTGAATTCCTTGAGCTTCCTGGCATGAGGCTCATGGTCCTCTCTTTTTCTTTTCCCCTTATCCAACGGGATAGCCCTATCTGCATGGGCTCCATGGGCCGTCATAGAAGCTTCATGGGGCACGGTGGCATGTGCTCCACGAACTCGAAGCTCAGATGCATGTGACTTACCTGCATATGGCATGGTCTCTCCATGAGACAACTCAGAAGGCAAAATTTTTCTGGAAGTAGACCTGTCACCATGAGATACATATCTTGCATGCATGTGACTTTCGTGCCCTCCATGAGCACTGGCATACATATATCTATCAGGCTTTGTGCCTTGCGGAGAAGATGCATGACGAGAGGTGACAGTCACCTCTTCCTTTTGCATAAAAGATTTCAGCCTCTGGGATGCGGGATCTCCATGCTTCAAACGAGGTGGATTTCTGAATTTCACTCTCCGTCATCCCCCTCTTTGATATCACCTTTGCGAAGGAGATAGGCAAGTGCCAACTCCCTTGGTTTCTTGCCCACTTCACGAGCCATTGATTCAAAGGTTACATCAACCATAGCATCAGCCTTCCTGGCTTCAATAGCACTTTGCAGATGGGGATCTTCATGCAAAAACTTTAATTCTTGCTCTTGAGCCTGCAAAAGTTTTCTCATATGTTCCATTTCAGCCCTCATAGCATCAGGCTCTTGTTCAAGCATAACTGTCTTTCCTGGAGACAGTTGACCCTTGGATTCACTATCCATAACCCTTTCAAGGGGCTTGTGCCTACCACGCAGGGCATCAGACCCGCGAGAAGCACTAGAGGGACCCCTCGAATTTGGCACTTCCAAAGGGTTGCCTTGGCTGTCCATTGTGTTCAAAGTTTGCTAAAAGCGGGATGTCCAGTACACAGGTTCGTTTCCCCACTAGAAAGAGGGAAACAACCGTGCTCTGATACCAATGAAACCGATCCCGTCAAGTGGGAAAGACTCCGTTGGACACCCACACGCTTAATAGCACAACTTTAAAACCACAAATATGAAATGGACAACTTAAAACAACTTGAAATTTAGATGAACAGAAATGGAAAGATGGACACCAGCACTGGGGCCGGAACGGGCCGACCCCACCCTCAATATATGATATATTTATTGGGAGTATTTAAAGAATACAATGCTCCATGGGTTCTGAGAACCAGATAATGTCCATGTACATATGAAAACAGTACCAAACAAGTAGGCTCGAATTTCAATGTAGAAGCTCGAAGCACTCAAATCTGAAAATCACTTACCTGTAGATGGTTGATAGAAAACCAATACTTGTGGTTTGCTGAGGATGAAACCACCCTTGTTGAAGAAAGAGTAGCCTCGTGAAGACTCACCACGATAAGTTCCACCCAAAAAGGGCACAGCCGCCTACTGTGAGAGAGAAACTTCCACTTGCAAGAGAGGAAAGAGACAATACACAGTTACCAGCAGAGGTTTAGAGCTTTGGCGTCTACATGAAGAACTATTATTATGGTCACCTACCCTATGACACACTCTATGAGTTGTCTAGAGACCAGTTGGTTAAAGGCATACCCCACCTCAAACTAACCAAGGATGTCTGCAAGCCATGTCAAATGGGTAAGCCGCATCGTACACCGTTTCCACATCATGCTACTCATCGTGCTCAGAGTATCCTCAAGTTGGTTCACTTTGACTTGAGTGGGCACTGCCCAACCCCCTCGTTGAACGGGTCACTCTACTACATGTTGATTGTAGATGATTATGCGACGTACATGTGGGTGTATTTCCTAAAGCATAAATCAGATGCCTTCCAATACTTTACCACGTGGGTTCGGTTAGTCACTAACCAAATGGGCGTCTTGATTGGGATTTCTCACAGTGACAATGGTGGTGAGTTTATCTTCTCCATCAATTTGCCGAGTTCTTGCAAGAGTAGGGCAACTCACCTCCACCAACTCTCCTTCAAATGAAGTGGTCAAGCACAAGAACTGTACCGTTATGAATATGGCACGCTCCATGCTATTTGCAACTGAATTGCCAAAATGCCTTTAGTCAGAATCGGTCAACACTGTAGTGTACCTTCTGCACCGGTGCCCTACCGTCGTCGTCTCTCTCACAAGACTCCGTTTGAGGCATTTTATGACAAAAAACCAACTCTTTCCTATCTCCGTGTCTTTGGGTGTCGTGCTTATACACACTCCGAATGACACAAGGGACAAGTTTGAGCCAAGGAGTGAGTTACTCATTTTTGTCGGCTACTCTTCTGAATCAAAGGCTTACAAAGTTTTTGATCCAAGATCGAACAAAGTCTTCGTTCATCGAGACATTGTCTTTGATAAGCAAGACTTACTTCGCCTTCCGATGCCCATATCACCTCCAAATGACACTAGGGAAAAGCTTGAGCCAAGGAGTGAGTTGCTCATTTTTGTGGGCTACTCTTCTAAATCAAAGGCTTACAAAGTTTTTGATCCAAGATTGAACAAACTCTTCGTTCGTCCTCGAGACATTGTCTTTGATAAGCGGGACTTACTTCGTCTTCCGCTGCCCATATCACCCGAACAAGAATCTCCGACTTTGCCACATAAACCCAATCAGTCAACTATTACTCCGCCACTTGGGGAGCCTTCCTCCTCCCGACAACCACCTAGGAACCCTTTACCCCGCTGCTACCGACAGACCACGCGGGATTCAGGCATGCTTCCTAGCGTCCACCACATGCCTGTTTGTGCCTATGGGGGGAGGTGTCCATGACCAGTCCATTGATGTTTACGCGACAGGATTTCATCTACGACTCCACTATTTCTTGGTTTCGTGCCCTGGAGTGACCTCTTTTGCCAGTTTTTCATTTTCAGCATTCCCATCACTGTAAGGCTACAATCCGAGCACCAGTATGGGCACACCAGTGACACGTGTGGACCCGGAACATGAGTTTTGAGATTGCTTCACTTTAGTGAGAGGTGGGGAGTTGGTGGAAAGGTTCTACATCAACGGAATCATCACTGAATATATTGTTTGGTACATGCTTTCATATTTCTTGTTTATAACAAATCTCACTTAAGAGCTTGTGGAACATTGTAAAAAACAAAATACTCCAATAATATACTTGGTATTGAGGGGGAGGTCGGCAAGCTCGTGGAACATTGTACAAAACAAAATACTCCAATAATATACTTGGTATTGAGGGGGAGGTCGTCCCAGTTCTGGCCCCACTGTGGTGTCACTTTGCAATTTTTCATTTTCAGCATTGTCTTTGTCTTGTGATGTTTCCATTTCATAAGTGTTTTAAGTCTTGTTGATTTACAAGACAATGCTCACACCTAACTAGGTGAATTAAACTATGTTGATGAGTGGGCGTGTGATAGGGGCAGCACGCTGAGCATCTTTACCAGCACCGATTTCTCGGACCATGCGCCGCTAGTGCTTCACATGGGAGATCCATGACAACAAGATTCCCAAGAGACAACCAGGATCCCAGATGCTCTCATTGGAAACCCAAAGGTCTACGCCCACATTGAGGAGATCTGGGCAGCCTTTTCTTTCCGCACAAATATTGCCACCTCCACACTGGATAGAGCCCTCCTTAGGATCAGCACTCTTCTCCAATCGACACTACAAGAGGGACTAGCGGCTACGGGAGCAAACCCCAAACAAGCCCATTGGTGCGAGCACAAATGGAGGTCGCTCATGGCAGCCAATAAGGAGAAGAGAGTAGAGTACCACCACCATGCTCGAGCTTCCTGTTGGACCCAGACAGGAGACAAGTTGATAGGAGACTTCTTTACTGAAGAGGTCCAGCAGGTCCTCACCACCACGGGGATGGAGTGTGGTGCCCATGTGATCCCAACGGCGAGGTGGTCTCTTCGAGCCATCGCCACATATTTCTACTCCCATATGCTGTCGGCAGACCCCACCCCCCCCCCCAGCCCACAAGCAGGCACGTTATTGGGTGGCACAGTAGTGACACATCTGGAGTAGCTGGGGCTCGGAGGTTTGCCAAAAATGGAGCCATGGGGGCCAGATTTATACAACTGTGTAACATACCCACAGTTGTCTCACAGCAGAACCTCGAGCGTTCATTGGATCCCCCCTTCTCAGTCAACGAGCTCTTCAAGCTTTTCCACACCGGAAAAGAGCCCACGAGAGGATGGGCTTCCGGTTATTTCTTTCAGCAGCATTGAGATCTCTTGAAAGCTAGCCTACGATTTCAATGAGGTCATGACTCATGCAGAAGGCCCCTCCTGGAGTGTTTGGCAGAGGACCTTATTCACTTGATCCCCAAGGAGGGGGGAGATAAGCTTGTTGAGGTGTGACACAAGCGCCCCATCACCTCGTCAGCACAGCCTACAAAATCCTCACCAAAATGATCAGCCTCCACCTTCAACCACCCCTCCTTGATATATTCATGACCCACCCAGACAAGCTTCATCTGGGTAGGAGTACCTTGGATAACATCTTCACATTTTGGGAGGCAACTGCTTTGGCTAAACTGAGGCAAATGTATATGGTGGTTCTCCTCCTCCATTTTGAGAAGGCTTATGACCGTGCTGACTGCAGTTTTCTGGAGGGCACCATGCTTCGGATCGATTTCTCAACCTCTTGGATCCAGGGAGTCTCCGCCCTCTACTCATCAGCCCATAGCCAAGTTCTCATTCAAAGCGCTTAGCGTCGGCAGGGAGCATTTTTCAATCTCACTCGGTTGTCCCTTGGCACCCTTCCTCTCTGTCACAAAGGCCATGAGCAGCCTCCTACGCGCACAAGACAAGGGCCTCCATCGTCTCAACCTCCACATCCACTCTTTGGAGGAGCTTCTGGATGCCGAGTTTGCACAGACGATGCTGCCACTTACCTATCCGGCTCTGATGGGAATCTTCAACATTTTGCAGAGGCTACTGAGCTCTTTTTCCTTGCTTCTGATGCTCGTATCAGCAGGCACAAGTCGTGCGGTTTCTGGATGGGACCCCAGTTGATGCCCACAGGCACTTTGGCATGCCACCTTTGATGCTAGGTGTGCATCAACATCACCCCCAAGCAGCGAATAGCCCCCCTTCTCCTGAGCATCTGGAGGAAGCTCCTAAACTAGAGCTCAACTCATTTTATTCTTGCTAGCCGGGTGGTGTCGCCAACCAGGTTTTGTCGGCTACCATGTGGTACACTGCTTCGCGTTGGGCCTCCTCCCGCTCATGCATTGGCTAGGTTCAAAGGCTTATCCTTAACTTCTTGTGGTCCCACGGCCATGGCATGCTGCTGAGGTGGCTTGGTGTGACTCCTCCCGCTCATGCATTGGCTAGGTTCACAGGCTTATCCTTAACTTCTTGTGGCCCCACGGCCATGGCGTGCTGCTGAGGTGGCTTGGTGTGACTGTCCAACCCCCCACAAAGGAGGGTTAGGCATCATTGATCTTGCTTCACAAAGCAAATCCCTTCTAGGCAAGTTGATTGTCCGAAGTCTCCCGCCAAGAGGAGAACCATGGAAGTATTTTCTTCTTGCCCGCATCATGGCTCGCACGGATTTTCTTCCTACCCGCATCTTGGCTCGCACCCCCCTCCCAACATCAAGTGGATATTGTCAACAGCTCTTATCCACAGGCTTAATACCTCTTTTGAAGATAAGTTTGTGGCCAGCCTCTTTTGTGCTTGGGAGGCCCTTTGCCCTTCCCTCTTCCAATCCCCTCCTAAGTGTGACGAGGAGTGCCTTTGGCAGCCTCTTATGTGGAACACACTCACTCAGCTCCCCTCAACCCACCCTCTTGATGCTAGGCCCCACCTCACCTAGGGCCGCATCAGTTCCGGCCCTACTCAAAATGTGGACTCCCTGCTCCACACCATCCCTCCCCAACACAACAAAAAAAGGTTTGCCTGCCTCGGAGGAGGGACCCACCCAAGCCTGCCATCCCCCCCAGTGCAGCACACCCCCATGGATCCATCTCCCAATTTTATTTGGGTTACTTCCTTCTCATGACATGATGTTGCTTTGGCAATCGGTATCTAGGAAGATACCCCACCCCTTGCCTTTGTGGTAGGCGATCAAGGACTTCTTACAAAAGCAAAACTCAAAGAGGAAGATTACCCTTCACTCCCCAAACAGGTGAGAGTTGTGGGCTTCCCATGACCATCAGTGGCACATCGACCCTTCCCCTATGACGATAACTGATGACCCGACCTGGAGACTTATGCTTTGGGAGAGCCGCCCCTTGATCCCCTCCAGTGAGATCCTGGTGAGTAGCTCTGGCAGGAGACCCGACCTGCCACCGAGAGGCTCTAAGCATCCCCTTCTTCCAGTATTCGGTTTTCTTGGGCCGGTGCATTCTCTTACAGACACTACATGGCACCCCAACAGCTACAACACACTAGCAAGCCTAAGGCATACTTCATGAATTCCTTGCAAACTAATGGCACATGCTTTGGGACAGCTTTTGCCCTCAGAAGGTCACTCTCTTCATTTGGCTTTTAGTAAACCGCAACCGCACAGTTGGTACCTGGATCATCGCAGGCTGACCCTCCCTGTGCAGCCACTGCAATGCCCACAAGGAAACTTAGCGACATTGCCTTTGGAATTGCCCATTGGCCTAGCAGGCCACTCTCTCCCTTTGGCTTTTAGTACACCACAACCTCATAGTTGGTACCTGGATCATCGCAGGCTGACCCTCCCTGTGGGGCCACTGCAATGCCTACAAGGAGACTTAGCGACATTGCCTTTGGGATTGCCCATTGGCCTTGCAGGTTTGGTGGAGGATCCTCAAGCTTTCACATACGAGCCGAGCACCCTTCGTTCATCACATGGGGTGGATTTGCTTAGGTTACAAAGGAGGGCACAGCTCTACATTACGAGGAGGACGGCACTGGCCTTGCCCTTCAGCTCACCCACTTCCAGATTTTGGCCATCCCAGCCTTGCCCTTCAGCTCACCCACTTCCAGATTTTGGCCATCCCAGCCTCAGCGATCCAGGTTACCCACCAATAGTTCCGGAGACTAGAGTTTGTCAGAGATGGGAGATCATCAGCAAAATCACTGCTTGACATATCCCGCGGGTGAGATGCAAAGAGTCCATTGATGGCGCCTAACCCCACCCCCCCCCCCAACCCCGTGGTCTGGGCGGAGCTGATCTGTTCTATTTGGTTGGGCATCATCCACACTTTGCGAGAACGTTGGGAGCGACTCGGAGTGGATGCAGCACTACCCCACCGCCTTCCTACTACACATTTGGAGTTCGGGCCCCTTCCTCGCTATCAAAAGTAAGTAAGTAATGTTAACAACTACAAAAGACTCCAAGGGTCTATGATATCATAAGTAATACAGTGATACCATGGATATACTCAGCCATGGAAACAGAAACTGAGAGAAAAGGAAAAACGACTATCACTAGTGTATACATATATATATACACTTAGATAGTGTTAATTATAATTGAAAACTTCATAAAGACTTCAAATGCCTTTTACGAAACCCTATCCCACTAGCAATGATGAACTAGTAATGATGCCCTCCTCAGCCAATATGGATCTGATGGCCGAGAGAATATCTGGCCTCTGTGATGGAAGCATGTCATGGCATCGAAGAACCTCCAGGATCTGCATATGTCCCGATGGAGAGTCATGATGCTTTGGGTCAGGGACATCTAGCCCGCAAAATAGATTGAGCTCTATCATTGAGGACCCCTCTAGGGCAGAGGGCCAAACCGCTAGTATGGGCGGTGGGCTCTGATTGGATGCATGACAACTCTAGAAATCGGTAATGACCCTCTCGGAAATATCATGTCCGGTTTGCCTCTTGGTATGCTCTCTCAGTAATGCATCCCTGTGATGTCTCCCTGCGAAAGCAGTCAGCCAGAGAGGGAGCTCCCCCTCTTTTTTTCTCTTCATTTTACCTCTTAGGAGGGATGTACACAGTAGGTTTCTCCTATGACTAATGAAGGATCTTTTCTTGGTAAAAAAGAAATGTTATCAAAAGGCTCACAACCACAACCTCAAAGACCAGACATCTACTCACAATATGTGTTAAAACCTCTCATTGTCATTGGAAGAGGTTAGAAGTGGGCTCATGCAGAAACCTCAAAGACGAGACACCTACTCACAAAAGCATGGACCTAATAATTAAGGGTACGCCTCTTCATTACAAGCATAGCCCTCTTGATAACTTCTCTTGATTGTCTAATTGACAAATATTTGTTCTGCAAGCTTATTAAGTATATTTGTGTTTCTCATATCTAGTATGTCAAAGTCAAAATCAACATTAACACCCACCTGCATAGGAACATTTACAAGCTTCATAAACCCTTTCAATCTTCCAATCTTTGAATCCACGGCTTTTTGTCGGCTGTTTTTCCAGCGATCAATGTTGGATTCATTGGTAAAGATTACCTGCTTGCAAAGTAAACAGAGTCCAATTTAGATTGATAATTTGCAGATTGAGTTAGAAATACTTGCAAATTGAATTAAAAATCCAAACAAAGAAGCACAACACAAGACCTCTTCATTCATTCAAGTACTACACTATAGACAAACATTTCCTAATAATCTTCACGGTCAAGGCAAGGTAAGGCATGTTCACATCCTATGTTAAATAAAACAGCTCACAGAACATCGAAGAAAATTACCCATACACTCTCTATATGACACGATGGAAAGACTTAAACATGTGATTAGCATTAAGCACCAGAGAGATTAATGCTAATCAAAACTGAGCAAGACACAATAGAGAAGGAGAGAGAGAGAGAGAGAGAGAGAGAGAGAAAATCTATTGTATATTGCAAAATAAGAAAATTTACAATGATGAACTTGGATCTTGACTTACACCCTGCTTATGCATACCTATGTAATGATGCATACAAAATGACTTGCCGATTCACAGCTTCTGTGATAATCTCCAGATGCTTGGGTTTGGGGATTGAGAATTGCCTAATAGCCAGTGGTGTCAACACCTATGTGTGCGAAAATGAGATGCCTATGAAGACCCTTGACCTGGCTTTATATAGGTGTCACTATCCTGACAATCATAGTTGCACAGGAAACTGGAAAACGGACACAAATACGCATACGGAAATGGAAACTTCTAGGAGGGTGGAAACAGAAATGGAAAGACCACATCAGCAAGGAGGGTTGCGGGAGAAAGTTCATGGTTGTTTGTACACACGTGATCACATTATGACATGACTTTTAAGGTTTATGAGAATAGAAGAGGAATAAAATGCATATCAGTTGATGAAATGGGCATTTTCTTACACATTCATGTTGATCGCGAGTTGTTGGGGGGGGGGGGGGGTACCTCTAAAACACACGTCGTAGTAGTGGAAAACCGTAGTTATAACGTTCCCTCATGGCTGAACGTTTTGGCCAGCCGTTTCAGCCCCTTTTCTACCTGAAGAGGCATTTCAGTCCACTTGAGTACCTGTTTCTGCCCATTTCCCATAACCATGCTGACGATTTCCATTATTTTTGCATGGGTTATATGATGGTTTTGTACCATGGTACCCATGGGATGTGTATGGGTTATATGATGGTTTTGTACCATGGGACCCATAGGCTTGTTTTATGAGTTATATGATGGTCAGCGCACCATGGGACTCATGGTTCTACTAGGTTATAATATGGTTTTAAACTTGGGACTCAGTCTTGGATTATTTTGGGCTATATGATGGTACCTACATCCCAAGCCAGAGATTGTCCAGCATATGCATGTTTTGATGTGTGAGTGTGCATATGGTTTAGTGTATGTCGTTTGGACCCTGCCTGTATATTGTGTCTTTATGTGCCCACCAAAGAGCCGGGACGCCCAGAACTAAGCGCCTACAGGGCTGTGGTGTAAATCCATATGTTTACAAGTTTTTTGGCTTGGTTTTGCAAGCACATCTTTTGTAAATCTAATGTTGTTCAAATGGTATAGATGTGTGTACACTTTTATAAGGTTTGAGTATACATATTAATGAGGTAGGCTGGCACTTTAGTCTAAAGGCCACCCACCATATTAATATGTGTAGGAGCCTTGGACATTAAAATTAAAGTATTTTTAAGCAAGCGTTTTCTATTAATGTTGTACAAGCCCATTTTGGGCAAAAACACAAGTTTAGGTAAAACAAAGCTTGTCGAGTGTTATTTGACTTCCGTGACTTCCAAGGAAGCCTCCACCCCGCATGGGTCGAGAAAAGAAAAGGATGTATATGGCAAAGAGAGTGCAAAGAGGATGTTAATGTACATGTGATGCATGCTCCCCATGGGGAAAGTGATAGGCATGTTAGCCACCACCCTTTGGCTATGGAATTGGCTAGAGATGAGCCCCGTCACATGGGCTAGAAGTTGTGCATAATGTTGGGACAACCAAAGTTGATTATGTATCACATGCCACTCATGCCACCGAGTATACCCATGGTGAAAGAGTCTCATGCAAGGATCCTTATGTGACTACAAGCCACCTTTGCACAGCTCACCATTGCATAGAGGACATGCCTCCGTGCCGCATGTTTCTCTGATGGATGCACCTACTACTGCCCCATTGGATAAAAGGGGAAGAGAAAGCTAGGAGATGAGGGTCACCATGCCAAGAGGCTTAAAGAATTTAAAGCAAGTGACAAATCAGTAGAGTTTGAAGCCTATCATGGTGATTATGATGCAAGCAAGGCAATGGCTTTTATAGCCCAGCTTGACATTCAGTGATGAGGAATTCTCTAAGAAATCCAAGATTCACCATGTAAGCATGTTTCTAAAGGGCTCGGCTACCCATTGGTGGATCACAGAAAAGCTCTCTAGCAACCCTGTTCAAATATGGGAGGACTTTAAAGATAGATTTTATGCGCAATTCTTGCCTCCTAATGCCATGGATAAGATCATGAGCAAGTGGAATAACATTGAGCAGAAGGACAATGAATCCGTGCAAACATATGTAAACAAATTTTGGAAGATCTACTTGGAGGCCTCGCCATTCTTACTTGTGGGTGAGCCCGAGAAGAAAAGGAAGTTCAAGTCCGGACTTCAACCGGTCTACACGTCCGGTTTTAATACTCACCACAATGCTACCTTGCGGGACTATATAGCAGCCGCTCTTGCCACTGAGCAATTGGAGCATAAATTGCAGCATTCTAGTAAAGGAGACCATGCATTCAAGGGCAAAGAGAGGGCTGGTCATAACCAGCAAAAGAGCGGACAGCATGCTAAACCTTTTGTGAAAGATGTAAAGAGTGGGGGGAAGGCTGAAAATATGCAGCCCAAGGATGCCTCTCAAAAAAAGCACAAGTTTAGCCTCACTCTTGAGCAAAGGTAGTTGAGCAAATGCTTTTCCAACATACCCAACACCCAATGTCAAGGAGAATGGTAGTGGTGCTATTCTCCCCTTCAAGATGATAAGAAGCCTTGAGAATGGCACCATCAAGTAGACTATCCTAGAAATATCTACTAGACGCATCATGGATTGTGTAACGATGGCTCGTCACGTTACGATCCACGGTAGTGCTAGTAATAATTGCTTTCAAAAAAAAGTCTTCCTTTCTTATCACCTCTTTTAGCACATTGACTTTTATTTGCGTCCTACAAGAGCTTCTAACTATTGCAACTTGCGAGATGAAAGAAGAGGACAAGACTTCCCAAGTATTATTTTGGAAGTACATAAATAATGTTATGGTGACACGGATTTGAAATGGCAGACTTTTCTGGTTTCATGGCAAATGAAGTCCAAGCAAATTGGAATGCCATTAGAGAAGTCTATAATAAAGGACAAGAAATTAAAGATTGGGAATGCTCTTCTTTCTATGCCACAAAGTATGTTATAAAGGCTTTCCAAGTTGTACATAAGAGCATGTGCGAGAAGTGGTAGACCGTGTCAACAAAAAACATTGCACTAGCTCAAGGTTGACTTATCTGACAATGGTGGCATAGTGGGGAGTGATCCATCGGGGGTTCAGTGGAGCCAACTAGCCCCACTGGAAACTGAGAGCCGGAGGAGGAGTCTCGGCATGGAAGCGGCTGCCAAACCGGAGGGACCCTCTCCATGTTTAGAGGGACCCATCGCCGACGAGTGGGTGCTATGATAAATACTCCAAACGGTTCTCTAACAAAACCGAATACTCTTGTACTTTGCTAGCCTAGCGCGCACGGCAGTGCTCAGCTCTGGTAGTCAACTAACGATCCAGGCGCAAGCCAAACGTCTACCACTCTCCAACAGTAGGATCGTCCAGAGTCGGATCCTGTCACTTTGCTACCTAAGAGCTTATCTCTCTCTCTACCCCCAAGTGAGGATGTGAGCGGGGACCTGGAGGAGACCAGAGGCTGTCTCCTGGACTAGCGCCAAGGGCAAGCTCTAGCGAGGTGGCCCATCTTCCTACAAATGAAACACTGGTCTGAGAGGCCTAAGTACTCCACTTGCTGAATGATGGAGTCGCCCCGAAGGCATGGGATAGATATGTGTGGACAAGATCACCTTTTATATTAACTTGAAGCTTTACAATGGTAATAGGCCAACAAGAGATATAAAACTTGTGCAAGGGAAGAGGATGAAATAGTGAATAATGGGGGAACTCCTTATATAGTGCATGAGTGAGCTGGCCGACTGCTCACAAGACAAATAAATAGGAGAAAATGCATAAAATACCCAATAATAGGTACAGTCCCAAAACACTGAGATGCATAAATTCTAACACCCCCTCTGCAGCTCATAGTGTGCAAGAGTCAGAAGAAGCACATGGGGGAGAGCTGCATGTGTACTAGAGAAGCACACCATCTAGATTCTCCTAAGACGGAAATGCCCTACGAGCCCTAGAAGTGGTACTAGAATCTATATCACTGTCGTGTGTCGTGTCTTTGCCCTTTCTCTGAGATGAAGCCTTGCCCTTGGTCTTGTCCTTTTTCTTGGACAAACAATCCTTGGACAAATGTCCTCTTTTCCCACAAGAGAAGCAACAACTCCACCTCTCTTCTGAACTGAGAAAAGTGCCTGGTCAGAACTGTTGATTGACACCTTCAACTTACCCTGTGAAATGAGAACGGACTCCTCCAAAAGTAGGAAGCTAAGATCATCAAAATCCAACAAAGTGGATCTGACCTGGCACCGCAAAGATCGAGAAATCACATCATAGTGCGGAGAAAGCTTAGTGAGGATAAGTGGAGCTAGCTGAGCTCAGGACAAAGCAACACCCATAGTCACTAAACTGGTCATGGATAACCTTGGCCTTCATGAGGAAATGACTCCATGGAATTGTCTCCAGGGAAAAACAAACAGTAGAGCTGCCCTTGCAAGGTAACTGCCCTCATCGACAAATCTCGAGCAAAGAGATCCTCCAATTTAGACCATACCTGATAAGCACTGGTGAGAGTTTACACTGCCGGTGAGACCTCCTCTGTGATGGTCCGCACAAGCACAGAATGTGCCTTCGAGTCCCGATTCTCCCAGTCTTGTAATTCCGCAACAAATTCATCCTCCTGATCCTAAGTCCACCTCCTAGAGTTTTGAGGATGCTCGAGCTTCCTCTCAGTATCCTAAACAGTATCCCACAAACCCTTGTGGATGAACCAGATCCACATCTGAAGCTTCCAATGGGCATAGTTGGGTCCTTTCAACTTGTCATCCTTGTTTGTACAGGGGGGAACCATATCCACAGCAACAAGAAACACAGATCTGAGCTCTCAAATACTTCTCTCAAGTGCTTTCCAACGAAGCGAGGCTCCAGAACCAATCAGCCCCCTCTCAAACCTAAGAGAGGAGGAGGCTGGTGTTGGTGTTGGACTCACACACAAACCTGCACATTAGGGTTAGGTGCAGGATGGAGAAGTTCACACAAAAATGAGAGAGAGAGAGAGAGAGAGAGAGAGAGAGAGAGAGAGAGAGAAGAAAGAAAGAAAGATTTTATTAACGTCTTCCAAAAGACCGAACTCGGCCTATGAGACAAATCGGAGTACCTGTATGGGGTATCCTCTGTCATCCCAACAAAATGAAAAAGTACTGAACAAAAAAAAGCTGAATCTGGGTGTGCGGGGGATGGAGCTCTACTACTAGGAGAAAAATGCAAAGCTATATGCATGGAGTATACAATCATGATATGCAACCTAGCTAGCTCCATCCTGTACCATACTGGGGGTATAGAATGGTATACATCAGTGAAGGGGGTGTCCACAGCTCCCTGAAGAACATGCCTGGGTGTGCTCTGAAGCGAGCCAGTCGCTCCGCACCCTCTCTGTGAAACTGAGCTCTGATCTCTGTCATCTCTCTCTGGTATAGGCGTGGTGTCCGAAAGCCAGGCACCCTCTCTGTGAAACTGAGAGAGAGAGAGAGAGAGCCAAAAGTGTGGTAGCCACAAAATGCAAGTCAACCCTTGCATGTGTGTCACATCCATATAATATAGAAGTACAAAATATTATATGTAGAGTGTCCTTTCACCCTTGATATCCAAGGGGAAAAACCACATGGAAAAAAGTGCCCTTGGTTAAGCCCTGTTCACACATAGCACTACCATAAGTGAGCATATGCCTACAAATCCCCCCTGTAGTGGAAGCGTGAACCTGTACAAGGTAGCAGATCACTCTTTGTATGAGAGTAAGACCAAAGCTTTGCGGAAAGCTTCAAACTTTTCTCGAGGTAAAGCCTTTGTGAATAGATCTGCAACATTATCCTGTGTAGGGCAGTAAGATAAACTGATCTCCCCTGCATGTAACCTCTCTCTCTGACATAGTGATAATGAATCTCAATGTGCTTGGTATGTGCATGAAATACTGGATTTCGTGGCACGGCCATAGCACTCTGGCTATCAGTGAGAATGGTGGTGGGTGTCTGCTGACACTCACGAAGATCAGCCAATAATCTCCTCAACCATACACAATCTACTGTAGCTGTGAAGACTGCCCTGTACTCAGCCTCACAAGTAGATGTGGCAACAGTGGGTTGCTTTTTGCTCAACCAAGATATGCATGAACTGCCATGCTTTTTGCTCAACCAAGATATGCATGAAATGCCAAGAAAAAAACAATTCCCACTGGTGGATTGCCTCGTATCCTAATCACCAGCCCAATCTGAATCATTGTATGCATAAAGCTGCAAGCTGCCCCTCCTGGGATAGAACAAACCAAGATCCAAGGTACCCTGAAGATAACGAAAAATGCGTTCGATTGCTTACCAATGCTTTGTGCCTGGGCTGTGCATGAATTTGCTCAACAAAGACACCCCAAAAGATATGTCTGGCCTCGTGTTACACAAGTAAATGAGACATCCCACTGCCTGGCTGTAAATGCCGGCCTCAAAAGGCTCTCCAATATCATGCATAGTGAAACCTTTTTAGCAAACTTTTTATGTACTTAGTTTGCTGCATAACAATGCCATCATCTGTATGCATAAACTGTATGCCAAGATAGTAGTGTAAAGGCCCCAAATCTGACACATCAAATTCAGCTTTCAAATCAGCTTTGAAATCTGAAATCTCTGCTTTGCTAGTACCTGTAATGAGCATGTCATCTATATACAAGATGACTATGAGAATATCAGCACCGGTTTTCTTCACATACAATGTGCTTTCAGCTGGACTATTCACATAACCTTGGCTAGTTAGATGAGCATGTATTTTATCATACCAAGCTCTTGGAGCTTACTTTAACCCATACAATGCTTTGTGTAATCTGCATACTTAATGTTCCTCACCAGGAACTACAAAACCAATGGGCTGATTTACATATACTTCCTCCTGTAAATCCCCATTTAAGAATGCAGTTTTGATGTCCAATTGATGCACTTTCCATCCTTTATGTGCAGCCAATGCAATCACTGATCTTATTGTGGTCATTCTCGAAGTAAGAGCAAAAGTCTCCTCATAATCTATTCCCTTTTTCTGGGAGTAGCCTTTAGCCACAAGTCTTGGTTTATACCTGTCAATAGTACCATCAGACTTCCTTTTGACTTTGTACACCCACTTTGTTCCAATGACATGCTTGCCTTTAGGCAATTCCACAAGATGATAGAAGAGATTTCAGCTTGCATAGCTTGCACCCAATGCTCATTCTCATGTGCTTCTTCATAAGAAGAAGGCTCTTCTGAATCAAAGAGACCACCCATGGCTAATGCAGACTCCCCATGATGTATATTTAATGCATGGCTGGAACTAGCCCTTGTTCTACCTATGAGTGGAGCTGCAAGTTTGCTTTCTTGCAAAGTTTTCAGCAACCATCTTGGCACTGACTTGGCTGTGTCTATGGCTGTTTGCTCTTCCCTGACAAGATCTTCCACTTCTTCCATAGAAGGGGGCTGAATGGCTTCTACATGAGGATTTCCTTTTGTAGGGGCTGGCTGATCTGAATCCCCCCTAATTGCAATGGGTAATAGTCCATCAAACACGTCCTCTATGCCTGTATCATTACTTTTATACAAGCTGTACATGGGCTGTTCTGAATTTTCAGCAAATACCACATCTCTACTGACAAAAATCCTTCGTGTAGTTGGATTATAAAGACAGTATCCTTTGCTCTCATTGCTGTAGCCCACAAAAATGCATTTCATTGCTTTGTCATCTGGCTTTGTTCGTAGTTGTTCCGGCACATGTGCATATGCCAAACACCGCATATAATCCACTGTTGGCTTTCGGCTATACCAAGCCTCAAATGGTGTTATGGTTTTCAAAGCTTTTGTTGGACACCGTTCAACACATGAGTTGCGCACATTATAGCTTCCATCCAAAAATTGTGAGGCAACTTTTGTGCTTTCACCATGCATCTTGCCATCTCTATGAGAGATATATTTTTCCTTTCAGCTACACCATTCTGCTATATAAGGCACAGTACATTGGTGTTTGATGCCCTTTTGAAGCATATAATCCTTGAATGCATTTGACATGTATTCTCCACCTCTATCTGAGCGGAGTGTTTGGACTTTAAATCCACACATATTTTCAGCCATTGCTACAAAGTGTCGAAAGCATGCAAACACCTCTGCTTTCGCTTTCAAAGGGTAAACCCAAGCAAACCTAGAGTAGTCATCAATGAATGTGACGAAGTAAAGATGCCCCCCTCTGGATGGTGTCCACATTGGACCACACACATCACTATGTATGAGCTGTAATTTACTTTCAACTCTAACACCTCCATCTTTGGGGAATGGTTTTCGTTGCATCTTTCCCAAAATACACCCCTCACATACATGTCTTGGTGGAGACTCAAGAGGCGGTATATTATCAACCATATGATGCTTCTGCAAAAGCATCAAACTCCAAAAATTTACATGCCCAAAACGAGCATGCCATAGCTCTGCATCATGCATAGTAGGAGTGTGGGCAGCCTCTGTATTTGCATCATAAGTACGCTTCTCATAGCTGTCCAGCTTATACAAGCCTTTGTATCGTGTTCCAGAAGTGACTATTTCATAACCCTTTTATGGGTCTTTTACCAAACACTTCCCATCTTCAAATTCAACCTTTAAACCTTGGTCGTTTATGGCTGAGACGGAGAGCAGATTTTTCTTTATGCCTGGAACATACAATACATTTTTCATACATATATTGGCACCATTGGCTGCAATAAGTATGACATTGCCAATTCCCTTTACTAGATACGTGGTATGATCTGCACATGATACAGTGCGGCCATTTGAAGCATAAACCAAGTGCTGAAATACATCTTTGCATGAAGTGATGTGGCTCGAAGCACCACTATCAAAATACCATGACACATCCTGTCTATCAGATGCAATGCAAGACATATCATTGTCTAAAGCACTTGGTGTGTCACTAGTTCATGTGACCAAAAAAGTGTACTCTTCCTGAATTACATTAGCTGATTGCTGTGCTTTGTCATCAGAAGAGTCTACTACTGCATTGCCTGCTTCTTTCCTTTTCTCTTTTGCAATCCGCTTCCTACATTCACTAATGTAGTGTCCAGGCTTATGGCAGTAGTGACATTTGCCCTTCTTTTTGGGGCTTGTTAGCATCCCCTTTGTCAGACTTTTCACCACCACAAGAGGGCTGAAGGATAAACAAGTAACAGCGGCCTCAGTCGGGGTTGACGGAGCGGCTGCCATGGAGTCCTCCCGAGGATGAAGACCAAAATATGCAGAGACTTGCTGAGTGGAGAAAGCCCCAAGAATCGAGAGAGCTGCCTGAAGAAGACGGAGGGGGAGAAAAAATCGCAAGAGAGGCTACGGAGGCGAGACATGGGGGGGGGAGGCGGGGAGGGCGGGGGCAAGGGAAAGCAAACGCAGAGGGGAGGGACAGGCGCAATAGTGCAGAGGGGAGAAGGGCAAAAGGGGGAAGGGGGGGATGTAATGCGGGGGCTAGAAAGGGAAAACGCAGGCAAGCGAGGCAGATGGGGGAGCGCGAGTGGCTAAGGCGAAGGAGGCATAGGCAGCTGGAGAAAAAACACACAAGAGGGGGGGAGCTCAAAAACGCACTAGTGACTCCATGCAGAGCTTTCTTTGGGCATTTGGAAACACTACCCTCTTGGGGCTGATTTTATGATCAAGACAAATCATCAAAGCCTAAGATACTTCTTGACGCAAACAAAGCTTTCAGAGAAGCATATGAGAATGGCAAACTTCTTGTCTATGTTTCATTTTCAGATTATGCACACTCCAAGAAAGAAGAATGTGGTCGCAAATGCATTGTCTAGAAAGCCATATGTGGCTACAATATCAATTGCCTCACATGGGGACTTGTCTACCATGCGTGAATTGTACCATACGGATGCTAATTTTGGACATATATAGACTGATTTAGTGGCTGGACATGCACATGCCTCTTATGTGATCAAAGACAGGTATCTCATGAAGGATAACTAACTACGTGTTGTGTCAAACATGAGGCAAAAGGTCATTGATGAGTACCATGCTCCTCCATATGTATATTGCCTACAATGCGCATGGTTGAGCGTTACTTCTTTTGGCCCGGAATGCACAAAGAAATAGAGGCATATGTACGTGCATTATCACTTTCCAAAAAGTCAAGTTTAGCAGACAAAACTCTTCTGGTTTGCTTTAGCCTTTGCCTATTCCCATCCAAGCCGAAGACATTGTCAGGTGGGGAGTTTCGCTAGGCCGGGACATTTAGTAAAAGATAACGCAAGTGTCCTAAGATGAGCTCAATGAGAACAGAAATCTCATGTGGAACAAATGGTAAAAGCTCATTTGATTTTGATTTTCAGTACACATACAAACTGTGAAAGCATGGCCTATCGATCCTTTAGTCTTTTGGAATTAATCTGGAAGCCGACAAAGCAAGCACCCGCTGGCAAGCTCAAAGCATCTCACGCCAGCCATGCATGCAACCAACCATGGCATAATTTGCACGTTGATTGTTTCACAATCTGTCACGTGCACACCAGTCAGGTGTACAGTGACATGGCATCATTATGGCTTCATTAGCATCATCATATTCATCAGATATTTTATCAGCATTTATCAGGCATTATTCAGGTATTTTATGCATTTTTATCAGGCATTATTGGAGCAGCCGACTACCTTTTATGGTATTTATGAGCCTTACAGTACTGGCCGACTACATTAGTGCTGGCCGACCAGCCCTCTCTCACCCATATAAATACAGGCGCCTCTCCATTCAGCACATCATCCATTCAGTCATCATAGGCTCATCAGAGTGAAGCGCATCCTCATCTGGAGCATCTGGCGTTTCAGCATATCAGCCTCAGCACCATAATCAGCAAACGCAGCCTCCTCTGGATCATCCTGCGTTTCAGCATATCATCATCAGCATCATCCACAGTTAACGCATCAGTTCAGCCATCATCTTCAGCAAAACGCAGCAGCATACAGTCCAGATTCAGCCCTACAGGTCTGCGTTTCATCATCCATTCAGCATACAGCATCTGTTCCCTAAGCTTCCCTTCAGCGTTTCCCTCCAGGAGACAAGGGAAAGAGTGGACAGCAGTTCATCCCGCATTTCCAGCACATAGTCAGCATATTCAGCAGTACAGATCCATTTGGATCTCATTGTAACCGCATTCATTCATCTAATATAGCTGCACTGCATCGACACATATTTGTCTATATCTGTTTGTCTCTTAAACATCATTAAGTGCAGTTAAGTGTAGACTAAGGTTGTGATTACTACGGTCATAAGACCTCACATGTCACATTGGTATCAGAGCGTTACAGGGTAACCAGCCTTAGAGCATGTTCATTCCATCAGTCATTCAGTCAGACATCATGTTAGTCGCTTCCGCACAGTTAAACCCAGTTCTTAAAATTTTGCAAGCTTAGGGATTTTCCCTTAGGTCTGCATCAGTAACCCATCCATCTGCATTCTTGCACAGCATATAGGGTTGCACATGGTTTGCATAGCAGTCATCTTAGCAGTCATCCTAGCAGTCAGTCCTGCATACATGTTACCCATGAACTCTCAGGGAAGAATGACATCCATCATCAAAGGAGCACATAAGTTTTGGCTTCAACTGGCAGCAGGGGGTTTCTCTTCCACAGAAGACGGAAGTTTGCTCCAACATCGCCTCAGGAGGTTCAGAGCTTCAGGTACGACGGAGATGGTAGGTGAAAGGTTTCCAGGAACAGGTCAGGGGTGACTCAGGTAGTTGCCAATCAGTTCCGGCAGTACATAGAGTCTTGGCTCAAGGATTTCACTCCTGCAGACGGCCTCAGTCCCAGCAGAAGACAGAAGGGGGCAGTGGTTCGGAGGAGAAGGATCGCAGAAGAGTCGAAGGTTGCCAGGTTTATCACCCAGCAACAGTTTAGCAGCGGGGAATGTCACGTGCACACCAGTCAGGTGTACAGTGACATGGCATCATTATGGCTTCATTAGCATCATCATATTCATCAGATATTTTACCAGCATTTATCAGGCATTATTCAGGTATTTTATGCATTTTTATCAGGCATTATTGGAGCAGCCGACTACCTTTTATGGTATTTATGAGCCTTACAGTACTGGCCGACTGCATTAGTGCTGGCCGACCAGCCCTCTCTCACCCATATAAATACAGGCGCCTCTCCATTCAGCACATCATCCATTCAGTCATCATAGGCTCATCAGAGTGAAGCGCATCCTCATCTGGAGCATCTGGCGTTTCAGCATATCAGCCTCAGCACCATAATCAGCAAACGCAGCCTCCTCTGGATCATCCTGCGTTTCAGCATATCATCATCAGCATCATCCACAGTTAACGCATCAATTCAGCCATCATCTTCGGCAAAACGCAGTAGCATACAATCCAGATTCAGCCCTACAGGTCTGCGTTTCATCATCCATTCAGCATACAGCATCTGTTCCCTAAGCTTCCCTTCAGCGTTTCCCTCCAGGAGACAAGGGAAAGAGTGGACAGCAGTTCATCCCGCATTTCCAGCACATAGTCAGCATATTCAGCAGTACAGATCCATTTGGATCTCATTGTAACCGCATTCATTCATCTAATATAGCTGCACTGCATCGACACATATTTGTCTATATCTGTTTGTCTCTTAAACATCATTAAGTGCAGTTAAGTGTAGACTAAGGTTGTGATTACTACGGTCAAAACCTCTTACATGTCACACAATCTCAGCCTCTTGCTAAGGTTCAATGTACATCCTTTGGTCCCCTGTATGCAGGCCATCCCAGCCCCAGCAAACCGCCATTTACCTCAAATACCATTGCAAATGTCACCAATTGGCCGACCATTTGGTCCATCTCCAGATTTGTGTCTCGTTCACTTGAGACCAGGCCGGTGTCTCATGTGAAGGGGCCAGTATTTTTGCATAACATGGACGGGAGCCAGACTGGTGCCACCCGTGTGTTAGCAGGATGGTGTCGTATGGACGAGAGCCAGAATGGTGCCACCCGTGTATGACCTGGACTATGTTCTATCCATGGGATTGTCACGCCATGGAAGAGCTAGTATTTTTGCTCTGTCTTGCCTATGGGATTGTCACTCCATAGGGAGGCTCGTGCGTGGATCTGTGTCTTACCTATGGGACTGTCACTCCATAGGAAGATCGGGATTTATGTTTTCTGTCGTGCCATCATTGTGCCCAACAGAAATGTTTAGTACTTGTTCCATGAACGGGAGATATGTCCATGATACTGTTTGCACATGCATTCATGTTTTGCATGTTTTGAACTGTTTTCGCATGACTTGTATTTTTTGTGTTTGCCTGTTTGACGTGCCACTTATTGAGCGGGGACGCCTGTCGGTGAGTCGTGAAGTTTGCTCTGTCTTCTGACGAGTTTTATTGCTTGTGAACAAGTGGTAAGTGTATTGCATTTGTTTATTTCTTAGCATTCCTTTTAACCTTTGTTTTTTATAAGGTTGCAGTTTCACACTCATTAATGAGTGGGCACCCTTCCCAATATTTCACGGTACTTTTAGAAGGGTGGGCACCCATTTTGGGCACCCACGTTTGAGTCATGGTGGGAAAGGGAACCCCTCATGTGTGTGGGGGTGGGTGCATGGCCACCTACCCACCCCCCACCTTGGAACCTTTGGAACTGGCCGCCTCCATGCAAGCTAGGTGGGCCGGCCAGCTGTTGGACGTGTGCCCTCTCCAACGCTTACATATAGGCGACCGTTTCATCCAGCTATGGGTATTCGACTATGTAGGCCACCGTCACATCACTGCTCTTTGGCCAACAGGCGGCTGCGCCCAGACACCACCTTTTCCACCTTGCAAGCGGCTGCGCACAGACATCACTGCTCTTTGGCCAGGAGGTGCAGGTTACTCCACTAATAGGGAAGTTGCGCATACATATCCAGGGTTACCTTGATCATGAGCATTTCTTAGTTGCACCACTTAATGGATGTGATGTATTGCTTGGCAAGCCATGGCATCATAGACTTGAGCCCCGCAAAGAGTACAAGACAAACATGCAAAACATGACTGCATGTGCAAACAGTATCATGGATATATCTCCCGTTCATGGAACAAGTACTAAACATTTCTGTTGGGCACAATGATGGCACGACAGAAAACATAAATCCTGGTCTTCCTATGGAGTGACAGTCCCATAGGTAAGGCACAAATCCAGGCACGAGCCTCCCTATGGAGTGACAATCCCACAGACAAGACACGGCACAAATACTCACTCTTCCATGGCGTGACAATCCCATGGATAGAACACAGTCCAGGTCATACACGGGTGGCACCATTCTGGCTCCCATCCATACGACACCATCCTGCTAACACACGGGTGGCACCAGTCTGGCTCCCGTCCATGTTATGCAAAAATACTGGCCCCTTCACATGAGACACCGGCCAAGTGAACAAGACAAAAATCTGGAGATGGACCAAATGGTCGGCCAATTGGTGACAGCGAATTACCCTCAACCCTTGCAAACAATGACTTGATAAAAAGTCTTTGGACCAATTGTCCCCACATCTAAATAAAGAGATTATATCTGGTCTTCATCATCAAATTCTTGCCAGGAAGCATCTCAGAAGCATAATAGAAACTGTTGCCGCCCATAAAAGATCATTCAACTTCTAAATCGACACTCATCATTTTGCTAGAATAATGTGATTTCTAGCCCAAATTATATTATGAAAAAAACTTATCAACAACTGAATTTCTTAACTCAAAAACCTTCAAGCCCAAATTATATTATGAAAAAAACTTCTCAACAACTGGTTTTCTAAACTCAAAAATCTTCAATGATTGTGGTGTATAACTCCCATAGTTGTTACGAGGCGGGCCTCTAACAGTTCGAGGCGTTCGAGGCGTACGACTGCCTGATAGAGGCGTCCACAAAAATATTTATTTATTTATTTATTTTTGACTGTTTGCAGAGGGCCTTTTTTTAGGAAACCTATGCCATGAACAGCCATAACTTCTTTGACTTTTATCCGCTAGCTTCATCTCAATGTTTGCTACAAACCATTGACCATTTGATTTTAGCAAGTCAGGCTACTTCTCCATACTGTTACTCCCAAAACTTGACTGTGAGAAACATCCCTCTTTGAGACCCCAAGAAGTAAACTTGGGCTTGGGTTTAAGGTGTCATCGTGGGCTTGGGTTTAAGGTGTCATCGTGGGCTCAACAATACTTTGTCTGGCATCCACAAAACTACCAAAAGACACAACAAGGACTCTGAACAAATCTGCTTGTTCTGTGGCCCCCTATCCCCTAGACTTGAGCAAGTTAGATTTGCGAAGCTAAACAAGCATCTTGCTTCTGTGAATACGATCAAACAAAAAAGCTTCTTACAAAGAACTCTTGAAAAACATATAATTTGTCTTCTGACCAGCTTATAGCCGTCATTATGATAGTCCTGCAGTCTCTTTGGAATGGAAGGATAAAGAAGAGACCATGCATCTGCACCATGCCTGAAATCAGCAAAGGCTTTGATTTCAGAACAATTAAAGCCACCAATAAATATACATGAATACATACATATATATGTATATGTATGTGTGCATATGTGTGTATATACATACATACATACATATATATGTACATATGTTGTGTATGTGTGTGTGTATTAATGTGTATGTATGTGTGTACGTGTGTATGTGTGTACGTGTGTACATACATATATATGTGTACATATATACGTACGTATGTGTGTACATATATACGTACGTATGTGTGTATGTGTACAAACGTATGTGTGTGTATGTGTGAGTGTACATGCGTACGTCCGTATGTGAGTGTGTACGTATGTGTGTGTACACAACCTACACACACATATGTACGTATACACATGTATGCATATGCATGTGTGTACATGTATACGTGCGTGTATGTATGTGTGTACATGTGTACAATCGTACATAATAGCTGAAAAATTTCCTCACTACCTTGGTAGTTTTAAGCAAAGTAATCAAAAGAGAGAAGTTATTTTAGTAAACCTTTGGACAGAAGTCTTCACAAGGCATCCATCAAAATCAAAAGCCGCAATCTTGTCCCTTGCAAGTAAGTCATCTGGCTGCAACACCAAAAGGCAGTAATTGTACATACATTATATACTCTTTGAGTCTATTGAAAATGTTTTATGCAAATCATGTTACAAAATATTCTCTGTGAATCACATTATAGTGTTAATGTGACACCTCGCCAACTATGACTGTTGAAAATGCTTTCCATCCATCTGGCAATTCTGCATCCTAAAAAAACATAAAGGCAAAAATGTTTAGAATGTTTTGCAAAAAATGGACATCTTGCAAATAAAGAGATTTTCTTACTTGTGACTCAGCTGCACCAGACCACAATCACACACCGTCTAATGCAGTTCATATGCAACAATCCAACTTAGAAGCTTTACAGATTAGCTCCCCGCCTCTGAATAAGGAAAGGGGGTGGTCATTGTTGCCTATCGTACATGAATGGGAGATCTTTCCCATCCAGGCCACAATCACACACCGTCTAATGCAGTTCATATGCAACAATCCAACTTAGAAGCTTTACAGATTAGCTCCCCGCCTCTGAATAAGGAAAGGGGGTGGTCATTGTTGCCTATAGTACATGAATGGGAGATCTTTCCCATCCAAGCCCCTTCCCACCCAATAGGGCTGGGGTGATGAGTAAAGTGTCTTATTGATTTTTCCCAAAAACCCTTAGCATCCCCCACAACCGCTAAAATTATGATCTATCACGAATTTCTTGTCTATTTCCCTTCATGTTTTCTCCTATTTCTCAGATTTACAATCTTTATTTGAACTGCAATACCTTGTATTTTCTCGTGAGCTGTGAATGGCTGAAGTCCATCAATTTCTTCCATGCTTCATCAGAATTCCCTGCCTATGAGTAGAAAATTTAATCAGGCCATCCCTTGGGCTTTTTTTTTTTGTTTATTTTTTCACACTTCCTTTTTGGCAATCACAAGCAAGGTTACAAACTATTAAAACAGATTATGAAGACAATAAGCATTTAATACCCACCCCATCTGCCTCTGTTTTCAATCTTTTTGAAGCATTTTCCGTGGAGGCGTTCTGTGACTCAGCTGCCATTTTCTTCAAATCTTCTTGATCAACTGCCTGATCAAACAAGTTTCAAATTCAAGCATCTATAATGCTTAAATTGACACTTCTCTCTAACAAATCCACCAAGCAGTCCAAAAAAACAAAGTTTATCTTTGAGCATTATTAGGACTAAAATAAGGTTACCTTGAGAAACTTAAAACCATTGATCTCATCTATACTGACTATATTCCCATCAAAGTGGCTCTTCAAGAAACAGCTAGGGTGATGCCTGAAAAGACCAACAATAGCATGTGTCATTGAAACTTAGCTCTCAAACATACAATAGAAACCCACCATATTTTATCAAAAGCGCAACATGTTCTGATATTTTCAGGCATTGAACCTTGTACACACCCCTATCTGACAATTTCATACCACATCTTCCCAAACCACGTGATCCGTACATAGAGAAAAGAAAAATAAAGAGAAGATATATTAACATCTATGGAAGGCCAGATTGGCCTATGAGACAAATCTGTATAAAAACAAGTCCATGTCCTGAGTATCATGGAAAGAAAAACTGAAATGAAAAGCTAATCCTAGTCATATGCAGCTCACTATGCAGTCACTGTCTAGCATGCTATAGATGTACAATCATGATAGGTGGTATAATACTAATTCCAACCAGTGGAGATGGTGGGGTGCAGTACATCATACATGGGGCATGGGTCATGGGGCATGGGGCGAGGACTCTCACATCTGTTGTGCCCTGGTGTAGCCTCTGGACTCTCTCCTCCATAGCTCTGTGGTATCGTGCCTGGATTTGGGCAGAGTCCAAACTAGGCTTGATGGAGTAGTGGTCTGCGTCCGGGTAGTCGCGGTCTCCTGGCAGCTCTGATCTCCAAGGCTTTCTGTAGTGTGAGCCCTCGTCGGGAGGTAGATGATACACGGGGAGGGGGGTGTGGCTCGCTGATAGGGTTGAAGAAGCTGGTGATCTTTGGCTGGGATCTCTGGCTCTGCTCCAGCCTCTCTCTATGTCGATGTAGCTCAAGGAGGAAAAGGCCTAAGCATCTCTGATCAGGATACTCCATCACCCGCCTAAGTGGGCCAAAACCCTCTTTGAACATAATATACAAGGCATCTCCATATGTAATGCTCCTCTGTCTCTACCTCTCTGTGGCATAATCTGCATACTCTGTCCTCTTTAGGGGCCTGTGCTGCTCTCCCTGCCTCAATCTCCACAGAGTGAGGAAATTCTGATCTTACCAATAGTCACCCTCATAGCGTGAGACATGTGTACATCCATATACCTGGGCGTCTAACAAATCCATCCTCTGTGAATCCAAGGAAATGATCTCTGTAGTACTGCATCTTGGTGGGAAGGGGACCCGACCAAGTCTCCCTGGTGTGCATCTAGATCAAATCCTATCTCAAAACTCTATTCCTCTCCTCTCGGGAGAGTGTAAAGTATGGGGAGTTATCATCATACTGGAAGGGCGGTAATCTATCCATGTCGAGCCCATGTGCTGAGAACCACTCATCTACTCCAGCATACCATGATGGGTGATGGCCCTCTATGACAATACTCTGTGAGGACTCCATGGCCAAGCACGGTAGTCTCTCTGGACCCATGCCTCTGATGCGTCTGATGTAGGCTATGTTCTGAAATAGAGCCTCTACCATCATGGGGGGCACTGCAAGCTCTGCTCTGACAATCTCATGTGGTACTAATGGTTTGCTGCAAATCATCCTGATGGTTTGCTGCAAATCATCCTACAGATCATGAGGATCTCTGGTCTCTCCATCAGATGCCAATCATATGTGGAGAGGTTAGGGGCCCATAGCATTGCTGCATACATCATAGCTGGGGTGACTAAGGTGTCAAATAGCCATTCTTTGGTGCGAGGCTCTTGGAAGAGAGCATGATTACACTGTCGCTCCATCAATGCAAGGGCAGCATAACCTCGGGTGAGCCTGTCTTGTGATGCCTGTCTCATGGAGAAACGGCTCCCATGACCCAAGTATACATATGATTCTGTCACCTCCACTTGGCTGCTTCTATATGTGACCATTGTATCTTTCATAACCTGTCTGGAAGTGTGAAAGATTATAACCTTGGTTTTCCCAAGGTTCACTGTGTACAAAAATCATCTAAGGCGTCCATGTGGCGCTACAATCCCTCCTGCGAGTCAAATATTAGAATGGTGTCATCTGCATAACTCTTAGCATAGAGGATTCACATACAGATCTGTGTCCCACGAAAGCAACACACTGTGGTCTCCTCTAATCAACCAAGACAATACAACAGGGCAACCTTGAGCACGCATCTAGCTGTTCCATGTTCATGGCTTCAAACTCAGCCAAAGTACAAATCCACTGTCCAACTCTGTTCCGGCCCTTCAAACTGCCATACGCCTCCTCTCACAAAGGGCCAGAAGAAACAACTCTATAGTAGACATAAGCCAGTGGAAAGAAAGAGAGAAAGAAATGTTCAGAGTATACCAACTGCTCTGCCAACTGTTATGCACAGTTCTGCACCAGAGGGACTGACCGTACCAGCCTGTACCCGCAGTCGCCCATGTCAGCAATTCTACAGCACACGTGTGCACCTGTCCGTACAGATTTGTACTTGCAGCACACGTGTGTACCTGTCCGTACTAGTCGCCCTGCAGCCGCCAGAGTGATGCGCCGCCTGTACTGCTGGACTGGACTGGACTGTACCTGCCTGTACCTGTCCATACAGAACTATACCTGCGGCCGTCTGAATGATGTGCCGCCTGCACAGCTGGACAGATCTGTCTGTACACGCCTGTGTGATGCGCCGACTGTACCAGTCTCCCTCCACGTAGCGCAACCAGCCAGTACCTGCAGCACACGTGTACGCCTTTTCCATAGCAGTTCAGTACCCGCATGTACCTGACCGTACAGTTCTGTACCTACAGCACACGTGTGTACGGCTTCCTACAGGCGACCAGTTCCAGCTTGTTCTCCACGCAGCCAGTCGACTACCCGCCTTCTTCAAAAAGCAAGAGAGAGAAGATGGAGAGGGAGGCGTGTACTCTAAAAGTAGAGTAGCCCACTCCATAATTATCCTAGTGGTCCCTTTAAAGTTTATTAAACTTTCTAAGGGCCACCCAAGGTTTATAAACTTTATAAAGTTAATACCTTGCTCCCCTTTCACACTTGGGGTTGTCCACACATAGTACTTTTGTCCGAACACCCCTTGAAAAATTTATTTTGCTCACCAACCACCATGCTCACACTTGTGCTATTCCACTTTCACAGGGTCATGACAGAGGGACTTCATAGTTAAGACAGATCACCAAGCGCTTAAATGGTTGCAAACCATGCCTAGTGCCCAATGGAGTGATAGGCAGTCAAAGTGGAGTCAATTGTTCCAACAATTTGGGGGAATGATTGAATACGTTGCGGGCAAAAATAATCCCGTTCCCGATGCTCTTAGTCGAAAGGGCACTATTCAGACATTGTAGGGGTTCACTGTGCTAGAAATTCAAGGCAAAGACTTGGACAGTATGAAGTCACATTGTCCGGATTCGGAAGAATTTGGGACTCAATATCAGTTGGCCTTCCATTCAGAACCAGGCCACTATAGTATACAAGATGGTGGTTGTTTTTCAAGAACCATCTTTGTGTACTAAAAGAAAAGCGTCCAGTCCTTCTCCACGACGTCCATGATTCTCTTGTTGGGGGTCATAGGGTTATCAACAGTACCTTGGGGAAGTTAGAGAGGTCATTCTATTGGCCTAAGATGCGATGGAATGTCTACCAACACGTCCAATTATACCATATATGTCAAAAAGTGAAAGTTCCTCATACCAAATAGGCAAGGTTACTTCAGCCTTTACCTATTCTTGAGTGAGGGTGATGGGAAGAACACTGAATTAGGGTTAGGTCATGTGGGAGACACACAGAGAAGCAAGGGAGAGAGAGAGAGAGAGAGTTGTGGGGATAAGTCAACTCACCAAGTGAGTGTGTGACTCCCCTATCACACATGTATATTGCACTAGTACACATAGTGCACTTAGTACATTAAAAGTACTAAGTGTACTATGTACTATAACTTATGGGCTTGTACACACTTTAAGGGTGGGCATAACGCCTTTACCCCAACAACCTCCCACTTAAAGGCAAAGTGCCCTTAAGTAAAGGAAAAGAAAAAATCAGCATGTACATGATAATATACAAGGCCATATCAAGGCTGAAAATGGCCTCATCCAATGCCCATCAAGTGTCTGCAATGAGCAAACCGCTCCGGAGGCAAACTCTTTGTCAACAGATCAGCCGGGTTGTCATCCGTGTGAATCTTAACAAGCTGAATTTGCTTGTTCTCTATCACCTCTCTGATGAAGTGATACTTCACATCCACATGCTTCGTCTTTGCATGAAAGACAGGGTTCTTTGCCAACTGGATGGCACTCTGACTGTCACAATGTAACAATGGAATATCCCCTGTATAACCCAAATCAACCACTAACCGAGATAGCCATAATGCCTCCTTGCAAGCCTCTGTGGCTGCAATATACTCGGCCTCTGTAGTAGATAAGGCTGTGCACTTCTGCATCCTGGATATCCATGACACAGCACCTCCTGTGAATGTAAATACATAACCGGTAGTAGACTTCCGGTTATCTGGATGACCGGCATAATCCGAATCCGTGTAACCATGCACTAATGCATCCTGTTTGCCAAAGCAAATGCACAAATCCTGTGTGCCCTTCAGGTATCTCATGACACCTTTCACTGCTTCCCAATGCTTCTTGCCAGGGTTGGCCACGTATCTAGAAACCACTCCCACTGCAAATGCAATGTCCGGCCTAGTAGCAACCATGGCATACATGAGACTGCCACAAGCTGAAGCATACGGAATCTTGGCCATATCAGCCCTGTCTCTATCTGACTGTGGGCTGTCCATAGCACTGAGTTTCACATATGGAGGCAAAGGAGTACTAGTCTTCTTCCCCCTGTCCATATTGAACCTCTGCAAGACTTTGCCAATGTATTCCTTCTGAGACAAATACAACACATGCTGATTTCTGTCCCGAAGTATCCGCATACCCAAGATGTGATTTGCATCACCCAAATCCTTCCTATCAAAGGTTTGATGCAGCCTCTGCTTCAAAGCATCCATCTCTTTACGAGATTTCCCGGCAATCAACATATCATCAACATACAAAATGAGAATCAATAGACTGCCATCCAAAGCTTTCTTGGTGTACAAACAGTGATCTATGTCACTTCTCCTGAATTTCTGTGATTTCATGAATGTATCAAATTTATGATACCATTCTCTTGGTGCCTGTTTGAGCCCATAAAGACTCTTTTTCAGCTTGCATACAAGCTTCTCCTTTCCACTTACTGCATAACCCTCTGGCTGCTGCATATATATCTCCTCATGGAGATCACCGTGAAGAAAAGCAGTCTTCACATCCATCTGAATCAAGTCCAGATCATCATGTGCAACCAAAGCCAACACAGCTCTAAGTGTGGTCATTTTGACCACTGGAGAGAAGATCTCCTCAAAGTCCACACCATATTCTTGCTTAAAACCCTTAGCCACTAACCTGGCTTTGTATCTTGGCTTTGCATCTGGTGCAACTTTGAGCCTGTATACCCACTTGCATGGCAAAACCTTCTTGCCTGAAGGCAAAGGCACCAACTTCCAAGTTCCATTTTTATGCAGAGAATCCATCTCTGACTTCATGGCACGCTCCCATAGAGCCTTGTCTGCCCTCTGTAAAGCCTCCTTATAACATGAGGGCTCCCCACAGTCAGTAAGCATCAAGTAGTCAACCCCTGGAACAAACCTGTCAGGGGCTCTGGAGGGTCTTGTGGACCTCCGTACCCAATGACCATCATTTGCAGGTTGCTGTCCAGCCTGCATATCACCCATTGGTGGCTCCTGTTCCATGCCATAAGGCTGAAATATCATGCCCGGTATCTCCTCCAACTGTGGTATATCCATAGGGATATCTTCTGCCATCTCTGGCTGTCCATTTGGACCATTTTCAGCACCATTTAAGGGCTGGTTTTCCTGCTGTAATGGCTGATTTACAGCCCTTTGTTGTTGTCCATGATGTCCATCATCATCAAAGATGACTCTGCCAGGCTCCTGTTGCCTTGCAGGCTCCTTATACATGCATGTTTCATCAAAAATGACATCATTGCTGCGTATGATCTTTCTATTCATGGGATCCCAAAGTCTATACCCCATTTCACCTCTGTCACCATATCCTAGGAATATGCATTTGTGAGACTTAGGATCAAGTTTGGTGCGCATTTCCCTGCGTATGTGCACGTACGCAACGCAACCAAACACTCTTAAGTGCTTGTATGACGGAGGCTTCCCAGTCCATACCTCTTCTGGCACTTTCCCACCAAGCCTCGTGTTAGGTGACCTGTTTATAAGGTGAACGGCTGTCATAACAGCTTCAGCCCAAAAACCATGAGGTAATGCAGCATGTGACAACATAGAACGGACCTTCTCCTGAATGGTCCTGTTCATCCTCTCTGCTGTCCCGTTTTGTGGAGGATCATAAGGAGTAGAGAGCTCCCTCTTGATGCCTTTAGCATCACAAAAGTCCTGAAACTGTTTGGACATATACTCTCCACCATTGTCGGAACGCAAAGCCTTCAGTGTTTTGCCAGTTTGATTCTCAACAAGAGCAATAAACTTCTGAAACACTGAGAATGTATCACTCTTCAAACGAAGAGGATAGACCCACACCTTGCGTGTGGCATCATCTATAAAAGACACAAAGTATTTTGCCCCTCCCAAAGAAAGCTGAGGCATCTCACATACATCTGTATGCACAAGCTCTAACTGAGCATCTTTCTGTCCAAGAGCTTTCTTGTGGGGGCACTGTAGTTGCCTACCATATATACAATGCTCACAAAACTGAAAACTTGAAAACTTTAGAGAAGGCAAGTAACCCAAACGAGACAATTGCTCCATTCCCTTGACACTCATGTGTCCCAACCGGCTATGCCACATAGAAATTTCCGGCAGCTCGGTTGCATTTACATTAGCATGGTGACAAACACCTGCATGCATAAAATAAAGAGTGTCCACCTTAGAGCCTCTGGCAACAACCAGTGAGCCCTTACTAATTTTCCACTTTCCACTACCAAATGTGGTAACATAATCAGCATCATCAAGCTGTCCAGTAGAAAGCAGGTTCTTCTTGATCTCAGGCACATGCCTAACATCATGGAGCATAAGCTGTGAGCCATCTGAAAACACAAGCCTCACATCACCTCTGCCAAGAATTTTGCATGCATGGTTATCACCCAAATAAACCACTCCTTCATTGCCAGCAGTGTACCTGACAAACAAGTCTCTGCAACCTGTGACACGAAAGGAGGCACCGGAATCAATGATCCATGAGTGCATACCATGACCACCTGTAAGAAGTGAGTGGGCATCAAGTGAAGACGTAAAGAGGACCTCATCCTCACTGCCACCTGCATGTGACACATTGATTTCTTCGATCTTGACTCCACTTTTGCCCTTTGGCTTTACATCTTTGGCTTCATCCTTCTCTTTGTCTTTGTCTTTGCCTTTTCCCTTTTCTTTTTGATCATTTTTCCATTTGTAGCATTGTTTTTTGATGTGTCCCTTCTTGCCACAATAATGGCATTCCAAATCCTTTTTGGAGCGAGACTTGCTCCTTCCCCTTTCTTGGCTTTTCCCCCTTTGCTGGGATCTCCCACGTGCATTCATTGCATTGGACTTTCCAACAGAGTTGTTTTTCCTGTTCATCTCTTCTTGAAGAAGAGCACCCTCAACATCTGCATATGACAGCATAGCATGCGAATTGCTAGTGGCTGTCCTAAATGTGTCCCAACTCTCTGGCAAAGTGCATAACAAAAAGGTGGCTTTGAACTCATCGTCTGTAACTCGCGGCGGCAGTGCCCGGGGGACTAGGGCCTTTGACACACTTGTTGATACCATCAATGCATGTTAAAATACTTAAACATGACCACAGCCTTAACACATATTCATCATCACTTTGCATAAAACATAAAGCTGGACAAAACATCCACAAATGCTGAAAATGGAGCTTGCACGTGTGACACGGCATAGAGGCCGGAATGGGCCGACCCCCCCCTTCTTGGAGTATTTTATTACCCAAGGAGAATAATATCATGTACAAGCTTTGAGGGCCTTACTCTCCCCACGGGAGATGCCGGATTATCCCTATACAAATGCCAAACACAAGGCAACCAAGCCGGAACATAGGCTGTAGAAATGCTGAGCCAACAATATAATCCATATACCTCCGTGTGGGTACTGATTCTTCCCCAAAAACCACGGGTCTTATGCAATAGAGCTGGTACAGCAAGTACAGCAAGTACAAATGTTGGTACAACAGGTACAATGACTAGTACAGCAAGTACAGTGCTTGGTACGGTGGTACGGTGGCTAGTACAACAGGTACGATGGCTGGTACAGCAAGTACAGCAAGTACAAATGCTGGTGCAACAAGTACAATGGCTAGAAATCATAATAAATGATTAAATACCCTTGCCTTCAGTATTTCTTCGCGATGGAAGCCTCCAAAACAGTCCCCAACAGCCGGTATTCTTCATGGGCAGCCTTCAAGAGAGAGAGAAAGAGAGTAGCCATCATTAGAGAAACCTTCAACGGTGGTAGAGGCTAGTGTGCAGCAAGAGAGCCTCCATTAATGAAGAGAGGGGGCTCCAATTTATAGATTTGGGCCTCCCATGAGCTAAAATGGCAAGAGAAGGCTACAATGACAAGTGGAGAGCCACACAATAGCTGAAGTGACAAGTGTGAGCGCACTTGTCTCACTTTGATCCATTTTCTAACAAGTGTCAGGCCACTTGTCTCACTTTGATCCACCTCCTTGCCACATGTCCCAATCTAAGAGATGGGTCCTTCCATAAACTTTATCTCTAAAAATATCCCAACTGGTAGACATTCTGTCATAGGCTCTTTGCGAACTCTTGGTATCTGCTCAATTCCAGATGTAATGACGCGAACAGAATTTCCATCGGAGTCGGGCCAAAAATAGCAACTCTCCTAAATTTTAGGAGTGTGGTCCTTTGTATTCTAGGATAATCCCCCATTCCCAAAGCTTGTACTTTCCAAATATTTAAACATCCTGGAGTCCACCAGACCCCTTTCAGACTGGGAAATGTCCAGGCTGGTGACATCCTTCCCAACTTCTTAAAAGTTGTCCGCAACTTTAAGCTTCAAGCCATATATTCAAGATATAATCATGTCCCATCGATTGGGCGAGACGAGACAGTCTCAAAAATCCAATATAACTGAAGAATCCATGTCCCAAAGAAATGGGTGAGACTAAATAAGTCTCCATAATACCAATATCAAAATCATGTCCCAAGGTAAATGGGTGAGACAAAAACAGTCCCATAAGTCCAGATATCATAATCATGTCCCAAGATAAATGGGCGAGACAAATCAGCCCCATAAATCTAGATATCATAATCCATGTCCCAAGTAAATGGGCGAGACAAAACAGTCCCATAAGTCCAGATATCATAATCCATGTAGATCACCAAGGATCTGCCTTGACGCCCGGCCCGACTTCAGTGCCCATATTCTCTACCATTGGCTCTATGTTCTACCAAGCAAGGTAGCAACATCTTGAAAAGCACTTAGGTCAAGAGAAATACTACACAGGGCGGCTAAACAAGGAGTCCTGAAAACAATCACTCGCAGGCATAGATAACCTGGTGTTCCATACGCATTTCTGCTACACATAGTTTATAGGCATTTCGGCCACCAACTCACACTACCCTCTCAAGTGCCCATGTTCCCTTCCATCTGCTCTCTATTGTTCCACCCACACATGGTAGAAACAATCTTCAAGAGAGCACGTAGGACAAGAGAACACTACACAGGGTATGTTGTGCTTGTTACTACCCTTTGAAGTGCCCATGTTCCCTTCCATCTGCTCTCTATTGTTCCACCCTCACATGGTAGAAACAATCTTCAAGAGAGCACGTAGGACAAGAGAACACTACACAAGGTATGTGAATCATGAGTTTCATAAGTCCAATGCATCCCAAATAAAGGGAGCCAAAAAGAATAATCCATCCCAGTAAAAGGGAGCCATAAACATAATCCATAAACCTGAGGATGGATCCAAATTCCTAGAAAAGAAGTCCAGGAATCCATACACTTGTATTCCATAATCCTTGTATACCATAACTCTTACCACATACTCCGTGCTAACCACACACCTTGGAGTAGAGGTGGACTTTATCCATAAAAGCATCATATCCATGAGATATCCAAAGATTTCTTCTTTATAAACTCGGACAGATTCGTCCATAAAAATTGCTTGTGAAGCCCAATATCTGTATAAATCTCGTCCAAGAAAGAAATCTCCATAGATATAATCCATCCCAATAAAGAGAGCCATGAAAAGAATTCATCCCATTAAAGGGAGCCATGTAAAGAATTCATCCCATTAAAGGGAGCCATAAACAATGTTTCCCTGAAACCATCTCAAGGCACACAACAACACCTTTCTCCTTGCATAGCTATACAAGGGTTAGTGAACATCAAAAACACTTCATAGCAAAAGCACTAACTTTGCAAACTCAAAGTATACTTAGCTTTTCTTTGCCAGGTTGGTCATGAAGCCAAAAGAAATATCTCCTCACTATATCCTTAAGATATCCCGAGATATATCTCCATATAGCTTGCCTGTAAGCTTGATAATATAATCCACAATATCCATATGGAAAGAGTGCTAAACGTGTGCACATAAAGCCAACTCCATACTTCCAAGATAAATTTGGTGAATTCATAAATCCTTAGATCAACAAGCTGTCTACTGCTCATGCTCTTGCTTCATAAGCTATGAAGCGGCTGGCCATGCTTAACAGCAATGATGGTAAGTGTGGTCCCCACTTGAGATCTTTTCTCTTCCTTATTGATAGAAGGAAGCCTCCGCTTCCAAGAAAGCCTATGCTCTGATACCAATGTAACTCGCGGCGGGTGCCCAGGGGACTAGGGTCTTTGACACACTTGTTGATACCATCAATGCATGTTAAAATACTTAAACATGACCACAGCCTTAACACATATTCATCATCACTTTGCATAAAACATAAAGCTGGACAAAACATCCACAAATGCTGAAAATGGAGCTTGCACGTGTGACACGGCATAGAGGCCGGAATGGGCCGACCCCCCCCTTCTTGGAGTATTTTATTACCCAAGGAGAATAATATCATGTACAAGCTTTGAGGGCCTTACTCTCCCCACGGGAGATGCCGGATTATCCCTATACAAATGCCAAACACAAGGCAACCAAGCCGGAACATAGGCTGTAGAAATGCTGAGCCAACAATATAATCCATATACCTCCGTGTGGGTACTGATTCTTCCCCAAAAACCACGGGTCTTATGCAATAGAGCTGGTACAGCAGGTACAGCAAGTACAAATGCTGGTACAACAGGTACAATGACTAGTACAGCAAGTACAGTGCTTGGTACGGTGGTACGGTGGCTAGTACAACAGGTACGATGGCTGGTACAGCAAGTACAGCAAGTACAAATGCTGGTGCAACAAGTACAATGGCTAGAAATCATAATAAATGATTAAATACCCTTGCCTTCAGTATTTCTTCGCGATGGAAGCCTCCAAAACAGTCCCCAACAGCCGGTATTCTTCATGGGCAGCCTTCAAGAGAGAGAGAAAGAGAGTAGCCATCATTAGAGAAACCTTCAACGGTGGTAGAGGCTAGTGTGCAGCAAGAGAGCCTCCATTAATGAAGAGAGGGGGCTCCAATTTATAGATTTGGGCCTCCCATGAGCTAAAATGGCAAGAGAAGGCTACAATGACAAGTGGAGAGCCACACAATAGCTGAAGTGACAAGTGTGAGCGCACTTGTCTCACTTTGATCCATTTTCTAACAAGTGTCAGGCCACTTGTCTCACTTTGATCCACCTCCTTGCCACATGTCCCAATCTAAGAGATGGGTCCTTCCATAAACTTTATCTCTAAAAATATCCCAACTGGTAGACATTCTGTCATAGGCTCTTTGCGAACTCTTGGTATCTGCTCAATTCCAGATGTAATGACGCGAACAGAATTTCCATCGGAGTCGGGCCAAAAATAGCAACTCTCCTAAATTTTAGGAGTGTGGTCCTTTGTATTCTAGGATAATCCCCCATTCCCAAAGCTTGTACTTTCCAAATATTTAAACATCCTGGAGTCCACCAGACCCCTTTCAGACTGGGAAATGTCCAGGCTGGTGACATCGTCCATTGCCAACTTTTGATTAATGACCTGGCTGACAATACCATTAAACTCATTTAGATGGACTGTCATAGAAGCCCCTTCCTTCATCTGAAGACCTATGAGTTTCTTCAACCAATACACTTTGCTTGAGGCACTTTGTTGGGCATACAAGTCCTGCAATCTCTGCCACATTCCCCAAGCTGTCTTCTCTTCACGAATGCTGAAAAGTAATGAGTCTGACACAGACAACATGATAGTAGATCTTGCCAGCTCATCCATATCTTCCCACTCTTCAGCAGTAAGAGAAGCGGGCATCACACCCCTTTCTTTGATAGGCTTGTGCTGCTTTTTCTGGAGCAACACATTGTAGCACTGGGTTTGCCAAATATCATAATTCTGCGAGCCTTCAAGCTTCTTGATGTGAAGCAATGAAGAGCTCTCACCTGTGGTTGCCATAGCAAAAGGCAACCTGTCAATGCCTGACTCCCTGCAAAATGTGCAAACACTGCACCAAAAGCACACAAAGTGCTCACAGTTTTTCTCCCAAAGTTTATCTCCCACTACGGAAGCAAGAATGCAACTTTTCTCCCACTTTATGTGATGAAAACACCAAAATCTGGTTGCTGCAGATTTTGGACAGCACCTTAAATGTGCTCTTTTGCCCTTCCAAAGTACTGTGCAGCAATACCAAGTGCTCACCAATGATGTACCAAACCTGTCCCGGCAAGTACAGCAGCTGAAATTGAACCTTTTGGTCACTCAAAACAGTGTACAGCCATGCCAAAACATGCACAAAGCTGTGCCAAATCTGTACCAGCAGGTACAGTAGCAATAAATGCTCTCCTGGCTGTCCAAATGAGTGAAAATCAGACTTTTACAGTCCTGTACACTGCATACAACAGTCCCGAACAGAAATTGGGCAAAAGCCCCTTGACTGCAAGCTGATTTTTGAGGATTCAAGGCATAAATGTCTTGCCTGCTGCTTTGCCAAGCTCAACAAGCATAAAAACTTGAAAAGCCCCTTGATTTGAGATCAATTTCTGATCATACATGGTACATTGACGCACATGAAGGCATCCAGAGTGTTCACGATGCTTCCCCCTGGCCACATATACATCCAATACATGAAAGCCCCTTGATTTACAGGCACATTGAGTGCTTGTAAGGCATCAACACATTATCCACAGCATCAAATGCGATTGCCTGCATGCAAATCAACCAAATCGGCACAAAAGCCCCTTGATTTGCACTGCAATTTGCTGCAATTTTGCCCAAATGTGCGATTTTTCACATCATACAGCATGTATGAGTGCTTAATTGCACAATTACATCAAAAGCCCCAAATTTCGACATCCAATTTCCTGCAAATTGATCCTGATTGTGATCAATTTCCTGCAAATTGATCCTGATTGTGACCAATGCCACCCAATTTTTCCAATTTTGCTCAAAAATTGAGCAATTGGGCACCTGTACCTGCTCAATTGATTTAATTGATAAGAAATTCGCAAAAAATTAAAGGCAAGTACCTATGAAATTCTGAATTTCTCTGATTTGCAGGAGGGGGGGGCGTGATGAATATGCTGCTGCCTTCTATTTCTTCTCTTGCACGAATACAGCTGTCGAGCGCCTCCCTGGCCTGAATATTTGAGGGACTACGCCATGAATTGGGGAAGCACACTACACAAGGGACGCCGTGGAGCTTGTGAAGTGCAGAAGATGAGGAGGACCAGGCTACTGTGAGCTTCTTCAAGAAAGCGAGCTTGGCCTTCCCCAATCACAAGGGGTTGCTCGAGTCGTCATGCCCGCCTGTGCGCTTGACTCATAGACCCATTCGCACGCTTGGCTGCGAATGATTCATCGCCCGGTGGTTTTACACCGTCGCCTTTGTTTCCGCCTCTTCGCTCGCCTTGCGCTAGAACTCCACGTCACGTTCGCTTGGCTCCTTAGCCTCTACACGCGACTTGGGCTGGCTTTCGCTTTGCTTCGCCGTGCGCCTTCTACACGCCTAAAGTTGACAGCTCTCTTCGCTTGATTGGCTGCGACTGACTTCTTGTCCGCCTGGATGCTGTGACCCTGATGCAAGCTGCTCAGCGCTCTCTACCACAGCTGTAGTATGACAGCAGCAAAGCAAGCAGCTCGTTCAGCTATGAAGGAGAAGAGGGAAGAGGGAGGGATCACTAAGGGCTCTGATACCAGTTGATGGGAAGAACACTGAATTAGGGTTAGGTCATGTGGGAGACACACAGAGAAGCAAGGGAGAGAGAGAGAGAGAGAGTTGTGGGGATAAGTCAACTCACCAAGTGAGTGTGTGACTCCCCTATCACACATGTATATTGCACTAGTACACATAGTGCACTTAGTACATTAAAAGTACTAAGTGTATTATGTACTATAACTTATGGGCTTGTACACACTATAAGGGTGGGCATAACGCCTTTACCCCAACAGAGGGACCCTTTCACGACATCAGTATGGACTTCGTAGGCCCTCTTCACGTCTCAGCTGGATTTAGAAACACACAGTGTATGACAATTGTGGATAGATTCAGTAAGTTTTGCATGCTCAATAAGTAAACAAGCGGACATCATTTGGGATTGGCCAACTAGCACCTCAACACATATATATAAGCATAAAGTCCTCATCAGCAGGTTATCAGTTCATTCATCATTGTAGAAAGCCTAGCATGAGTAGAAGTCATGTAAAGGGGACAGAGGTCAACCATCCGAGGCTGACCAAGCGCTCAACCATGTACATGCATTAAAGTCACCTTTTTGTACCATATGAAAACCTGACACCAACTATCTCTCTCTTCTTCTCTCCTTTGTGTTAATCATGTTTAAATCAACATGTTCTTCTTAATCAGGCATAGAGGGCTGTGGAGGATCAGTACAACAAGGCCTCAGCGATGCAACATTGGCATCAGAGCATTCAGGCTTAGCCACTAAACATAAGTCTTAAGGAGGTGCACAAATCCAGCAAAAGAATGCAACAGGGTAGGACATGGAGTGGTTTGCAACAAGCAAAGCTAGAGGAAGCATTCCGTGAGGGTATGTACTCAGAAACAATATATCATTAAGCTCTCAGACCAGCTCCAAAGGTTTAGCAACAGGCATGATTAGTTCCAGTAGGTGTCCCGCCGCTGTGTTAAGGTTAAGAGATAGCAGGCATGGGGACAACAGTAGAACAGTCGCTTAGTTCTTCAGCAAGACTAGGTAGTGGCCAACAGGATGGGCAGCATTGAATGTGAAGCGCAGTAGTTAAATAAGGTATTTATGCATTTATTGTCCAAGTAAAGAGGCCGACAACATCTAGGAGTGGTCGATCAACACCTTAGCACATATATATAAGCATAAGTCCTCATTTAGCAGTTATCAGTTCATTCATCATCGTAGAAAGTCTAGCATTAGTAGAAGTCATGTAAAGGGGCCAGAGGTCAATCCTGCAGGTTGACCAAGGGCTCAACCATGTACAAGCATTAAAGTCATCTTTTTGTACCATATGAATTACAAGAAAACGTGACACCAGCTATCTCTCTCTTCTTCTCTGTCCTCTGTCTGTCTTAATCATGTTTAAATCAACATCTTGTTCTTAATCAAGCTTAGAGGGTGGGTGCCACCTTGAATGTGCGACGTTCAGAAAACTCCCCAATAGCCAAAGAGGCATCCTCCAAGGTCTCCACAACCCGAAACCAATTAGATTTTATCCGCTTGCCTCTCATGGTGTTTGCTAGGACTATGCCACTGGTGTCCAGCGTCTTAGGCAACTTCAACCGCTCAACCACATGGTCTCTAATGATGTCCTTCGAGGCTCCTTCATCAAAGAGTATGGACGCCGGACATGAAGCATCCCTCGGCGCATCAAGTATCCACCAAATCCGAGGCTCTACTAAAGACTCTTCGGGCCACTGATGCAAGTCCAGATAGCTGTAGGACTGTACATATGCTAGCTGAATATAAAGAGGAGCTTCCTTACTTGCCTGGAGTCGACTTGATGCTGGCCTGATGATCATCTTTGCTGAATTACCTGAATATTTGATGGGGACTGAAGTGCCTGTATTTATATGGCTTCAAGGATGCAGTCGACAGCCTGAGGAGTTTTTCAGCCTGCAGAATTCCCACAACTGGCATTAAATATATATACCTAGATGAATCCAGGAACATGCCCAAATTCACCTTTTAGGAACGTGCATGTTATATACTCATGGTAGTCAACCCACAAGACTATATAACTATCAACTCCATTATGCATAGTATGGACTAGATACTACAACATCCCCACTAACGTCATCAATGCCCAATAGTGGCATTAAATGCCTAGTCGACTGCTGTTAATCTATGTTGGCTGCTGGTCAGACAATTGAGTTGGTCGGCGAGCTGTTGGCCAACTGGCTGTTTGGCTTGGCTGACACAATCTGGCCTAGCCGACTGTTGCCCGAGCCCACTAAAGGACTGCCGACTAGCCTAGGTGTATGGCTAGGGGTTGGCTACCCCTTGCAAGGCTAGCCCAACTGGGGGCTGCCTTGGGGTTGGCCTTAGGGCTGGCCCCTTCTACATGCAATGAGCCTACATGCTTAAATCAGGCATCCTATGGCTAAGACTGACATCTACATGCATCTAAATGATGAATTCTCCAAGTGGGTTAAGAGGACTGACACTTGACTAAAATCTAAGGCTCAGAGACTGTGTCACGTGCATCCCGCACTTGGATGCCACGTAGACATTTCTGTACAAAAGGTGCAAGACCTGGGATGGTGAACTGGTCCCATGTGAGCCCAGTCCGGGACGAGTCAGCCAGGGATCCATCTCAGATGTCCGAGGTCAGGTGTGCATTGTCCTGCACAATAGTCTAAGGTCAGGTGTGCACTGTCCTGCACATGAAACAGTGCCAGTCCGCGCTGTGAGTCTCCCTCTAGAATGATGTCAGTGGTTCTGTGTATCTGGTATGGTACCGGATGCCAGATCACTAAGTAGATTATGTTTAGGACAAGGGGCCAGCCCATAGGGCTACCCCAGAGCTTAGTATGGGCATGGGAATGGGGTGAAACCATCCCCATGAGGGCCAGGAAGGCCCAGGCTGGACCCACCAGCCATGGAAGGGCTGTGGGACAGCCCTAGGGCAAAGATAAGGCTATTTTCAGGAGCATACAGCCTTTAGATGGCTGTAGGGCATGTATGGGGCAGCCCATACAGGCTGCCCAGCCTTGGGATTGTGGACAAAAGTGGTGTCCAGCCAATTAGAAGCAGGCGCATCACTTTCACCCTGTTAGGAAAAAAAGGCAGTATTTTTTGAGATTTAATTCAGCATTTATTGCTGAATTTCCACCAGTCGTGGGACATAGCCTGTTTTTCAGCTGGCCGACTGCTCCTGAGGAGGAGTATAAATAGTGGAGGCCATAATCCCATCATTCATCTCAGTTTTTCACCAAGTGCTCAAGCCAATCAAGGACCAGTCAAGCCAAGGAGATTGCCAAGCAAAGGGGTGGACTTCTGAAGGTCAAGGGCAGGATTTTCCAACCAAGAAAAGGTCAAGTTTCCTGTATTTGTTTTCAGATTTACATCATTCTAATAAAGCAAATACACCATCCGTGGTGGGGGCCCTACAGAGGGTAATTGGGACCCAATACTGTGTCCTCTCCGTCTCCCCCTTCTCTCTCTATTTTCTGCACATCTCCTTTCAGTTTGTGCATTAATTCCGTCGCGAAAAGAGTGCTGATTTCTGAGTTTTGAAGTAACGATCCTTCTCCGAAGCTTCCGCATACTACAGACTGACCTACGTAGCTCGTGCCTACCCCTATGTGACAATTCAACTAGTGAAGTGGGCTAATTAGATAGTAGAAGATGATGAAGATCACGATGTGGAATTGAGATATGGTCTTGAAATTGTAAATGGATGCCTATAGCTCTTGGTATGAGCAAAAACGATGGGCAGCTTGAGAGTACCAACTTCCAAGACTTGTCGACTAGCTCTGTAGGGAGGGAGAGAGATACGTGGAGTATATCACAAATGGGGTCCAAGGGTGTGAATAGAGATATGGTCTCGAAATTGTAAATGGATGCCTATAGCTCTTGGTATGAGCAAAAATGATGGGCAGCTTGAGAGTACCAAGACTTGTCGACTAGCTCTGTAGGGAGGGGGAGAGATACGTGGAGTATATCACAAATGGGGTCCAAGGGTGTAATGACATGTGGAAAATCCCTTTGATTAAGGTGGGCAAATATGGGCTCATTCAATGAACTACACGATTGGATTAAGGGTTAAGGACACAATAGCTATAAGTCAGAGTGCACAGAGCGGAAGCAGAGTGGCACTAGAATGTGCTGAACAGAGAGTGCAAGAGAGAGAGAGATATGGAGCAAACTATGCTGAATATACTGAACCAAAACAGTCCCAAGCAAGAGACAGTGTTAGTCTCATAAGTGAGGGAGCAAATATGTACAAGACTGAATGAAAAATGAGAGGCAAGCACCTACTATTTATAGTGGGGAAGTGCTGGCCGACTGGAGCTCATAAACAAGCCGACTGGAGCTGTTGGACATGGCCGACTGGAAAAATGCCAGAATGGCTGGGAAAAATCCCAGAAAAATAGTAAAAAGGGGTGGCCAGCCCACAAGCAAGGGCCATACAAAAGGGGACCAAATGGACACCAGAAATGGGCAGAAACTGGGGATGAATGTGTTAACACCCCCTCTCAACACCAGATGCTGAACATATCTCCGAGAAGCCGAAGAAGGCGTCCTCTATCAAAGACAAAAGAAAGCAGCAACAACGGGTACCAGGAAAGCTCCACAAGCAATCTCCATAGCAACTCAGCTACAAAAGTAATAGTACAAGCTGCCAGGTACACTGTTCTTCTAGAAGAGAACAACCATGTAGGTTGCGTCGTGCTGCTCCAAATATCAGTGCCAAACCCAAATATAAACACAGTGTCACAAGAATCCCTAGAAGCCTGTAGCTCCAAGAAGATAATACCCTCAAAAGAAATAGAGTCCATTTACTCCAACTCTATACCAAGAGTAGCCAAATGCTGTACAATAGCACCCTCCTCCAAGGTCGGCATCGCCAGATGTAAGAACTCAACTGCCCCCTCTGAAAACTGATGTCGGGACTCCACACGCCCAAGCAAATCCAAATCCCAATCCCAATCCTTCAATCCCTGGAAGTGCCACTGTGCCCCAGGCACGATCACGGACATACCTAACCACGATCCTAAATCCTCATATAGAGTAAGGGAAATAGGAACATTCACTGTAGTGGTAACTGAAGTAGTAGTAGCCTCCTCAATAGCATCACACAGCGTAGAAGCAGGCTCCTCCATAGAAGGCAAAGGGACCAGCAACACATCTTGGTTACTGGTAGATGAAGAAAGAACCGGAGACGAAGCAATAGGAGAAAAATCCCTCCCAAAAGCTGCGAGCAAAGATAGCCCACTGTCTTCCTCAAAAACATTACCAGAGATATCATCCTGGCAAGGATAAGTATGCACAGAAACTGAAGGCAGGGCAACAGGAGAAACAAACTTCTCACATGCAATGAGCAAAACTGGCCCAATATCCTTCGCTGCAGGAACATCTCCAAAAGAAGTATCCACAAAATCACTGGCTGCACAGCACCCAGAAGCAGAAAGCATCTGCCGGTCATTGGCATCACCATAGAGGTCACAAAGCAACTGCCACACATAGAAGGTAGAAGCATCATCAGGAGCATAGATGAAGTGTCAACGAAGAACCGAATCCTGACAATTCAAGAGGTGAAAGCCATAGATCTGTCCGTCAGTCTTCCTCCACCGGCACACATCCTCCGCAGAGGCAAGGTCCAGCAAGCACCAATTCTTGTACGAGAGAAACTCCATCAAACCATACTCCCTGAGAATAGAAGTAACCTGCAACTTCCATGACTGAAAGTTACCACCATCCAACTTGTCTGCCTCATCAAGGAAATAACAAGAGAGTGGTACGGGAGCCAAATTTGAAGTTGTCATCATTGATCCAATCAAGAGAACCAACCCTCATAAGATAAAACTGTCCAAATCAGAAAACGCTGATATAGGGTCTTTCCTCCCACCAAAACGCAGCCCTAAGAGGCTGGACAGCACCCGAGAATCCTCGGGTAGCAAAAAGCGCAGAAGCTTCTGTCGACTGTACCTCCAACCTTGAGGTTACTAGAAGAGGGAAGCATAAAATGCGGATTCGATATAGAGAGAAAAGGTAGCCACACAGGGCCAGGGAATATGCTGTAAGAGGGTGCAAGAGGGAAAGGCAACAACAAAGACATTAGCTTGGGCTCTCCTCAAGAAAACGCACAATCTCTGATGAAAAAGTGTCCTCCACAGGTACCAAGAGTGCCACCAAAGCCTGCAACACCACAAGCCCCCTCTGCAAAGGGAAAGGGCCACTGGAGAGGAAAACGCAGCAGTGAACAAGTGCTGTCCTGTAGAAAACAGGCCGCCTGCAGTCCAATCTCCAAGTGGGCAATGAAACACTGATCAACAAGAGCCAGATGGCTGAATTGGTGAAGCCAATCTAAAGGAAAAGCGACCAGCAGGGTGCTGTCCAACAAACGCAGCAGCAAAAGCTATGAATCTGGAAGAAAACGCAGAGGAGTAGGTGCTGAAAACAGGGCTGAATCTGGGGCAGCAGAAAGGTTGCTAAACTGGGAGCAATGATACCATGAAAGAGTGCACAGAGCGGAAGCAGAGTGGCACTAGAATGTGCTGAACAAAGAGTGCAAGAGAGAGAGAGAGATATGGAGCAAACTATGCTGAATATACTGAACCAAAACAGTCCCAAGCAAGAGACAGTGTTAGTCTCATAAGTGAGGGAGCAAATATGTACAAGACTGAATGAAAAATGAGAGGCCAGCACCTACTATTTATAGGGGGGAAGTGCTGGCCGACTAGAGCTCATAAACAGGCCGACTGGAGCTGTTGGACGTGGCCAACTGGAAAAATGCCAGAATGGCTCGGAAAAATCCCAGAAAAATAGTAAAAAGGGGTGGCCAGCCCACAAGCAAGGGCCATACAAAAGGGGACCAAATGGACACCAGAAATGGGCAGAAACTGGGGATGAATGTGTTAACAATAAGTTGGGCCTTGGGAAAAGAATAGGTTGGGCATCTTGGTTTTTAATGAGATGCGAACACATAAAGTTATAAAACCTTTGCAAAACTCTAAAAGGTTATTACTTACCACCTCTTCACATTCCACAAAACCTTGTCAGCATACAAGCACATGCACGGTCCACGGGCGGGCATCCCCTACCTCTGCACAGGACACATCATAGCAAGCATTCACACGATAACATGTCATGCAAAAACAATTTCAAGCATGCAGCTATGCGTGCACATGCACTATCTTCCGATCATGGAACTTGTAAATCACAGGTCTTCTTGAGCACGACATTGGCTCATTGGGAAGCTCGGAACTAGAGCCTTGACTTTCGGGTCCACATCTTGGCCTAAGTGCGGGCGGCGTGAAAGCTGCTTGGCCTCTCGTATAGTGGCACAAAATAGGGAATGACCACTTGGACGGCCAAATGGTGACAACATCACCTATGCCAGTGGCCCGAAACCATCTCGGAAGAGGCAATGAAATCTCCCCTATATCTCATAATACGCTGGGCATCTGAACATATAGTGAGCTTGTTTCTACCTCCCCTATTCTGCATACTCTACATATCCGCTCCTCTCGTGGGATGTTCTCGGCTCTCCTAGTCAGAGGTGGCGGGAGGATACTTTGAGCCGACCCATCGCGATGTGCATAGCATGTGACATGTGGATCTGTGTAGAACACTCGCATCTATGTGCTAGGGTTTTCTAGAGATAGAAAGAAGAGTGCAATGGAATCACACATACAACACACACTAGAGTCCTAAACTACTGCTTTGTATTATGTACAAGAAGTAATACAACTAAAATTCAAGTACAAGATGTGGCTGAGAATGAAGACGTCAAATCACAACCTTGTGACCTATTGTTCACTCCCGATTAGCACTTCGCCTATAGAGAAATGCTTTGTGAAGTACAACGTTGAGGAAAGTAGACGAATATGACAATTTGGCTACCCACGTATATATATATATATATATATATATATATATATATATATTAATATAATATAATATTATATATATATATATATATATATATATACACGTGCACCAATGCTCCTAGTGGGCCAATAGTACTACTGTAGACCACTTGTATCCAATTGCCATGTCATCATCGCCACATCATTAATGCCATGTCATCATTGCCATCATGTGGCAATGCCATGTGTCCTTTGTGCTATCCGATTGGTTGCTATCTTATGTCTGGCTATACCTTGCATACTCGTAGGTGTGTCACATTCTCCCCTATTTGCATTGCAGCTATTCTCAGTTGCATGGCCTCTTGATAAGCTCTCAACGACAGGCGAGACTTGTCCATGAACTGATCCTCATCAAACCAGACTGCCTGCTGGCCCTTGAACTTGAGGAGATACTGGAGTTGCTTTCAACGAGAGCATCACTTGTACTAGTGCAAAACAACCTATGACGACACAAAGTTGATCCTTGTAGTACAATCACCCATCCTAAATGGTGTATCTGAAGCAATGCTATGCACTAATCTGCTCCAAGGTTCCTTGAAATCCGAGTCCTCAACATACATTGCCTTATCACTATGCAAGTCTCCACGATGTGCACTAGATGTGGCCTTCAGCTTGACGCATCGCGGCTACCACATTCTCCTTACCAGACAAATAATCAATCTCAAAAGTAAATTGAGAGAGAAAATGCAACCACTGTAATTGATGGGGGAGACAAGTCATGCTGTGATTGTGTCAACAAATATATGAGATACTCGTGATCCAAACGGATATAGAACTCTAAACCAATCAAATAGTTCTATACAGAGCTTTCAGCTCTCATAGGCAACCGGGTGCCCATGCTGTTGCAACACTGCTCCAGGGCCGCCTCCACTAGTGTCACAAAAAACCATGAAGAGCTTATCCAAATCTGGTAACGGGAGAATGTGTCACGTGCGCCCTACACTGGGGTATACAGTGACACTGGCATGATCATCAGTGCAACATTGTCCAGAAGTAGCACCTTTTTTAGGAATATTTGTCGTATGTCGCGACCCCATTGTGAGCCCTCACTCCAGGGACAGTTGAATACTCACCTATTTACAAAATTGAACATATATATGTGATCTTCATCTCCAAGCATCCTATTCATGCTTTCAATTTCTGGTTTTCCTAATGTTCTGTTGAAACCCTAATTTGGCTACCACATCATCAACTGCCCATTGTATGATTGTTTGGGTACCACTAGAGGTGTCCCACAAGTTGGTATTTTGCCTGTACTGCTGCAAATTCTAGTTTGGAGCTAACCTGGGTGGTCTTTGGTGCCTATATGTGTCTATGGACACCGCTCGTGAAGAACCTACTACTGTTGAAGCACTCCATCTAATTTAACAACTCCATTGTTGCTGCCTAATATTGTGCCTGGGGTGACCATCGGTGCCTGTTTGTGGAGAACCGCCATGCTAGCTAACCGTGGAACTGAGCCAGGTTCAAGTACGAGAGCGCGTGTGTGTGTGTGTCATCTTGGAATGACAGTGTTCGTGTTCTCTTTCACATATGTTGAGGGTGTGACAATGACTGCATGGCTATCGACACTTTTCTACACTGAGCCTACTGCGTGGGTAACATGTCTTCATTTCATTCTATGCACGGAAAGTCTAGCATGAAAGCCCGTAGAACTTTGTAAAATAAAATACTCTAATATTGACAGGGGATCGGCCCGTTTCGGCCCAATGGTGTGATGGGGAGAAACCTGAATTAGGGTTTAGAGATCATTCATGGGAGACATACACAGAGAAGCAAGGGAGAGAGAGAGAGTTGTGGGGATAAGTCAACTCATGAAAAGCATGAGTGTGTGACTCCCCTATCACACATGTATATTGCACTAGTACACATAGTGCACTTAGTACATTAAAAGTACTAAGTGTACTATGTACTATAACTTATGGGCTTGTACACACTATAAGGGTGGGCATAACGCCTTTACCCCAACAACCTCCCACTTAAAGGCAAAGTGCCCTTAAGTAAAGGAAAAGAAAAAATCAGCACGTACATGATAATATACAAGGCCATATCAAGGCTGAAAATGGCCTCATCCAATGCCCATCAAGTGTCTGCAATGAGCAAAACGCTCCGGAGGCAAACTCTTCGTCAACAGATCAGCCGGGTTGTCATCCGTGTGAATCTTAACAAGCTGAATTTGCTTGTTCTCTATCACCTCTCTGATGAAGTGATACTTCACATCCACATGCTTCGTCTTTGCATGAAAAACAGGGTTCTTTGCCAACTGAATGGCACTCTGACTGTCACAATGCAACAATGGAATATCCCCTGTATAGCCCAAATCAACCACTAACCGAGATAGCCATAATGCCTCCTTGCAAGCCTCTGTGGCTGCAATATACTCGGCCTCTGTAGTAGATAAGGCAATGCACTTCTGCATCCTGGATATCCATGACACAGCACCTCCTGTGAATGTAAACACATAACCGGTAGTAGACTTCCGGTTATCTGGATGACCGGCATAATCAGAATCCGTGTAACCATGCACTAATGCATCCTGTTTGCCAAAGCAAATGCACAAATCCTGTGTGCCCTTCAGGTATCTCATGACACCTTTCACTGCTTCCCAATGCTTCTTGCCAGGGTTGGCCATGTATCTAGAAACCACTCCCACTGCAAATGCAATGTCCGGCCTAGTAGCAACCATGGCATACATGAGACTGCCACAAGCTGAAGCATACGGAATCTTGGCCATATCAGCCCTGTCTCTATCTGACTGTGAGCTGTCCATAGCACTGAGTTTCACATATGGAGGCAAAGGAGTACTAGCTTTCTTCCCCCCGTCCATATTGAACCTCTGCAAGACTTTGCCAATGTATTCCTTCTGAGACAAATACAACACATGCTGATTTCTGTCCCGAAGTATCCGCATACCCAAGATGTGATTTGCATCACCCAAATCCTTCATATCAAAGGTTTGATGCAGCCTCTGCTTCAAGGCATCCATCTCTTTACGAGATTTCCCGGCAATCAACATATCATCAACATACAAAATGAGAATCAAGAGACTGCCATCCAAAGCTTTCTTGGTGTACAAGCAGTGATCTATGTCACTTCTCCTGAATTTCTGGGATTTCATGAATGTATCAAATTTATGATACCATTCCCTTGGTGCCTGTTTGAGTCCATAAAGACTCTTTTTCAGCTTGCATACAAGCTTCTCCTTTCCACTCACTGCATAACCCTCTGGCTGCTGCATATATATCTCCTCATGGAGATCACCGTGAAGAAAAGCAGTCTTCACATCCATCTGAATCAAGTCCAGATCATCATGTGCAACCAAAGCTAACACAGCTCTAAGTGTGGTCATTTTGACCACTGGAGAGAAGATCTCATCAAAGTCCACACCATATTCCTGCTTAAAGCCCTTTGCCACTAACCTGGCTTTGTATCTTGGCTTTGCATCTGGTGCAACTTTGAGCCTGTATACCCACTTGCATGGCAAAACCTTCTTGCCTGCAGGCAAATGCACCAACTTCCAAGTTCCATTTTTATGCAGAGAATCCATCTCTGACTTCATGGCACGCTCCCATAGAGCCTTGTCTGCCCTCTGTAAAGCCTCTTTATAACATGAGGGCTCCCCACAGTCAGTGAGCATCAAGTAGTCAACCCCTGGAACAAACCTGTCAGGGGCTCTGGAGGGTCTTGTGGACCTCCGTACCCAATGACCATCATTTGCAGGTTGCTGTCCAGCCTGCATATCACCCATTGGTGGCTCCTGTTCCATGCCATAAGGCTGAAAAATCATGCCCGGTATATCCTCTAACTGTGGTATATCCATAGGGATATCTTCTGCCATATCTGGCTGTCCATTTGGACCATTTTCAGCACCATTTAAGGGCTGGTTTTCCTGCTGTAATGGCTGATTTACAGCCCTTTGTTGTTGTCCATGATGTCCATCATCATCAAAGATGACTCTGCCAGGCTCCTGTTGCCTTGCAGGCTCCTTATACATGCATGTTTCATCAAAAATGACATCATTGCTGCGTATGATCTTTCTATTCACGGGATCCCAAAGTCTATACCCCATTTCACCTCTGTCACCATATCCTAGGAATATGCATTTGTGAGACTTAGGATCAAGTTTGGTGCGCATTTCCCTGCGTATGTGCACGTACGCAACGCAACCAAACACTCTCAAGTGCTTGTATGACGGAGGCTTCCCTGTCCATACTTCTTCTGGCACTTTTCCACCAAGCCTCGTGTTAGGTGACCTGTTTATAAGGTGAACGGCTGTCATAACAGCTTCAGCCCAAAAACCATGAGGTAATGCAGCATGTGACAACATAGAACGGACCTTCTCTTGAATAGTCCTGTTCATCCTCTCTGCTGTCCCGTTTTGTGGAGGATCATAAGGAGTAGAGAGCTCCCTCTTGATGCCTTTAGCATCACAAAAGTCCTGAAACTGTTTGGACATGTATTCTCCACCATTGTCGGAACGCAAAGCCTTCAGTGTTTTGCCAGTTTGATTCTCAACATGAGCAACAAACTTCTGAAACACTGAGAATGTATCACTCTTCAAGCGAAGAGGATAGACCCACACCTTGCGTGTGGCATCATCAATAAAAGACACAAAGTATTTTGCCCCTCCCAAAGAAAGCTGAGGCATCTCACATACATCTGTATGCACAAGCTCTAACTGAGCATCTTTTTGTCCAAGAGCTTTCTTGTGGGGGCACTGTAGTTGCCTACCATATATACAATGCTCACAAAACTGAAAACTTGAAAACTTGAGAGAAGGCAAGTAACCCAAACGAGACAATTGCTCCATTCCCTTGACACTCATATGTCCCAACCGGCTATGCCACATAGAAATTTCCGGCAGCTCGGTTGCATTTACATTAGCATGGTGACAAACACCTGCATGCATAAAGTAAAGAGTGTCCACTTTAGAGCCTCTGGCAACAACCAGTGAGCCCTTACTAATCTTCCACTTTCCACTACCAAATGTGGTAACATAATCAGCATCATCAAGCTGTCCAGTAGAAAGCAGATTCTTTTTGATCTCAGGCACATGCCTGACATCATGGAGCATAAGCTGTGAGCCATCTGAAAATACAAGCCTCACATCACCTCTGCCAAGAATTTTGCATGCATGGTTATCACCCAAATAAACCACTCCTTCATTGCCAGCAGTGTACCTGACAAACAAGTCTCTGCAACCTGTGACATGAAAGGAGGCACCTGAATCAATGATCCATGAGTGCATACCATGACCACCTGTAAGAAGTGAATGGGCATCAAGTGAAGACGTAAAGAGGACCTCATCCTCACTGCCACCTGCATGTGACACATTGATTTCTTCAATCTTGACTCCACTTTTGCCCTTTGGCTTTACATCTTTGGCTTCATCTTTCTCTTTGTCTTTGCCTTTTCCCTTTTCTTTTTGATCATTTTTTCATTTGTAGCATTGTTTTTTGATGTGTCCCTTCTTGCCACAATAATGGCATTCCAAATCCTTTTTGGAGCGAGACTTGCTCCTTCCCCTTTCTTGGCTTTTCCCCCTTTGCTGGGATCTCCCACGTGCATTCATTGCATTGGACTTTCCAACAGAGTTGTTTTTCCTGTTCATCTCTTCTTGAAGAAGAGCACCCTCAACATCTGCATATGACAGCATAGCATGCGAATTGCTAGTGGCTGTCCTGAATGTGTCCCAACTCTCTGGCAAAGTGCATAACAAAAAGGTGGCTTTGAACTCATCGTCCATTGCCAACTTTTGATTGATGACCTGGCTGACAATACCATTAAACTCATTTAGATGGGCTGTCATAGACGCCCCTTCCTTCATCTGAAGGCCTATGAGTTTCTTCAGCCAATACACTTTGCTTGAGGCACTTTGTTGGGCATACAAGTCCTGCAATCTCTGCCACATTCCCCAAGCTGTCTTCTCTTCACGAATGCTGAAAAGTAATGAGTCTGACACAGATAACATGATAGTAGATCTTGCCAGCTCATCCATATCTTCCCACTCTTCAACTGTAAGAGAAGCGGGCATCACACCCCTTTCTTTGATAGGCTTGTGTTGCTTTTTCTGGAGCAACACATTGTAGCACTGGGTTTGCCAAATATCATAATTATGCGAGCCTTCAAGCTTCTTGATGTGAAGCAATGAAGAGCTCTCACCTGTGGTTGCCATAGCAAAATGCAACCTTTAATGCCTGACTCCCTGCAAATGTGCAAACACTGCACCCAAGATGTGCAAACACTGCACCCAAAGCACACAGAGTGCTCACAAATGTTCTCCCAAGCTTTATCTCCCACTGCGGAAGCAAGAATGCAACTTTTCTCCCACTTTTTGTGATGAAAACACCAAAATCTGGTTGCTGCAGATTTTGGACAGTACCTTAAATGTGCTCTTTTGCCCTTCCAAAGTACTGTACAGCAGTACTAAGCGCTCACCAATGATGTACCAAACCTGTACCGGCAATTTCAGCAGCTGAGATTGAATCTTTTGGTCACTCAAAACAGTGTACAGCCATGCCAAAACATGCACAAAGCTGTGCCAAATCTGTACCAGCAGGTACAATAGCAATAAATGCTCTCGTGGCTGTCCAAATGAGTGAAAATCAGACTTTTACAGTCACGAACACTGCATACAACAGTCCCGAACAGAAATTGGGCAAAAGCCCCTTGACTGCAAGCTGATTTTTGAGGATTCAAGGCATAAATGGCTTGCCTGCTGCTTTGCCAAGCTCAACAAGCATACGAACTTGAAAAGCCCCTTGATTTGAGATCAATTTCTGATCATGCATGGTACATTGGCGCACATGAAGGCATCCAGAGTGTTCACGATGCTTCCCCCTGGCCACATATACATCAAATACATGAAAGCCCCTTGATTTACAGGCACATTGAGTGCTTGTAAGGCATCAGCACATTATCCACGGCATCAAATGCGATCGCCTACATGCAAATCAACCAAATCGGCACAAAAGCCCCTTGATTTGCACTGCAATTTGCTGCAATTTTGCCCAAATGTGCGATTTCTCACATCATACAGCATGTATGAGTGCTTAATTGCACAATTACATCAAAAGCCCCAAATTTCGACATCCAATTTCCTGCAAATTGATCCTGATTTGACCAATTTCCTGCAAATTTATCCTGATTGTGACCAATGTCACCCAATTTTGCCAATTTTGCTCAAAAATTGAGCAATTGGGCACCTGTACCTGCTCAATTGCTGATTGTACTTGCTCAATTGCAAATCCCAAAAAAAATTGAGGAAAATACCTTATAATTTTTCTGATTTTAATCCAATTTGCAGGCTGAATTTTTGTTGCAGGAATCTGCTTCGGCTCTGTGCAGGTGAGGGGAGGGGGCACTTCTTGCTGATGTTGATGCTGATGCTCCTGCTGAAAAGGACACGAGGCTGTTGAGACACCTCTTTGCTGGCTATATGCTCTGAGCGTGGCCTTACAGGAGGCGCCTGGCTGCAGCAGCCATTACGATGTTGCTCGAAGGGCCCCGTTGGCGTCTGCTGCTCAGCGCTGAAGGGCCAGCGCTGCCTTCGCTTAGCACCAGCCGACGCCCAGCGCTTGTAGTCGACAGCTCTGGTGGCGCCTGACACGCCTAATTGTATTGACGGGTAGTAGCAATGACCACTAGTCGCCTGTGTTTCCGCCTGGTAGCAACACGTCACCAGTCCACGCTCACACGCTGCTTTCGCCTAGCGTATCGCTTTGCTGCCTTATAGTAGGTTCTCGCCTTCGCTGAGTAGCAGCGCTACAGCATCACGTGCCTGCGATTTTCTGCCTTGCGTGTGATTCAGCGCCCAGCCTACGACTATGCCCAGCAGCCTTCGCTTCTACTCCAGTTGGCCAGGCGTCTAGCGTTCAACGCTCAGCCAGACAGCACACAACTACTCCTTGTGTGTACTTCTACTCCAGGCTATCAGCTTTCAGCCATGCTTGCTTGGACACACACCTGCAAGCTACTTGCCTACGCCAGACGAGGCTCTGATACCAGTTGATGGGGAGAAACCTGAATTAGGGTTTAGAGATCATTCATGGGAGACATACACAGAGAAGCAAGGGAGAGAGAGAGAGTTGTGGGGATAAGTCAACTCATGAAAAGCATGAGTGTGTGACTCCCCTATCACACATGTATATTGCACTAGTACACATAGTGCACTTAGTACATTAAAAGTACTAAGTGTACTATGTACTATAACTTATGGGCTTGTACACACTATAAGGGTGGGCATAACGCCTTTACCCCAACATGGTGGTGTCATTGTGCACATTTAACTTTCAGCATGTCATTATCTTGTGTTGTTTCCGGTTCACTAAGCATTGACATGTTGTCTATTCATGAAGCAGTACACGAGAAGCGTTCACACCTAGCCAAGTGCATTACAATGATGCAATATGAGGACCACAGATGTCTCAGGTTGTACATAGGGATGGAGTATTGAGAGGACATGCTAAGAGACAATGCCAACCCATACAAGACGTTGCACAATGATCCATCACTGTTTTCTTCACGGCACAAGCATCCGCTTCAGCCACCCGTGCCGACACTGCTGCATCGACATCAACTCATACCAGCCGTACATATCGGCCATATTCGCGTGCCAGAAGTGGCCAAGCCTACTCCATCCTACGTGCCATATGCCCACAACCCAGAGCACAGAGGATCTCCACCACACAAAGACAAATCCATGAAATTCTCTGACGACATGACATACCCTCACCGTAGCCACATCTCCCATCAAGCTTATAGAGTCATGTTTCAGTTTTCAATTTTCACGTTCTTTTAAAGTTTTTCAATGGCATTGTATACCCATGGTATCATTGTACTATTCATGGGGCCCTTCGGGTCTATTGTAGATGTTAATCTCTCTCTCTCTCTCTCTCTCCACACACACACAACACCTGTACATGCGTGCACATGCGTTTCTAGCATGCTATGCAGGTCTGTTGAATATTCGTTTTGTAATGCATGGCACATTGTGAGAACAAAATAGAATTGGGAAAGCAAATTTTGAGTAAGTTCTGGGAAGTGCTTTTCTTTTTTATAGCATAAAGTAACATTACTAGATCTATGAGATTCATTACTTATTCAATCCCCCTGTCCACGCACTGATTGTGTGATAACAGTAATTGTGTTTTCTCCTCTAGTGATATTTTCCAAGCTATTGGATATATTTGAGCAGCTATTATAGCTTCTTTGCTTTCTGTAATTATGTCTCGTTTATGGATGTAAAGGGACTTCTACTCTTTAAGAGGAGGTGAGGGAAGGGAAGATACCAGCGTGTGAGGTCGAAGCCAGCTTCTGCTTTAGTGATGGAGCCAAGGCGGACAGACCCCTTGGCCATGTTGGCCCCACAAACCTTGCATGCTGCTCTAGCAGACTTGGCATACTCCACCACAAGACTCTCAGGCATGGTACTCCCCACACAGCTATGGCTAGTGTTACTGTTCAGGATTGAACTGCAACCCAGAGGTGGCCTTGGCTTTCCCTTCAGATTTAAGTCGTATAAGTGCAAACAACCTGGGCAAAGGCAACAGTGATTAGTGTTAATGGACGCCCTCAGAATGTGCACACACAACATTCAGGTGCTCACTGCTTACTTGATAAGAAGGGTCGCACGGCGAGCACCTGCATGTAGGAAGGGTTTGAAGAATATATATTCAAGCAAAACTATGCGGGTTTTCACACTTAAAGTCCTAGTGCATGTTTTTGCCTATGCATTTATGTCTTTAAATTTACTAAGACATTTTTTTTTCGTACACACTGGGGCCCACTCCAGTGGGTGGAGCCGATTTCCCCTTCCAACAATTAGCCAATTATCATGGTCGGGCAAGGGCCACGTACCATCGGGCAAGAGCCACGAATTAGGCATCCCCCATGACCACCGCGAGATGAGTCGAGCGCTGGAACAGCGGAGGGGTCTCGTATGGATCCTCCTATCTCGGGTGATCCACCACCCAAGGAGGAAGAGTCACTCGAGTGTTCAAGGGGCAAGAGCCCGAGCAACCAAACACATCAAGTGAGCATAGGTGTCCCTTTATAACATGAGAGAGCCTAGTGGGACTTGAACTCATAACCTAGAGGTTACAAGTCACAAGCTTTGACCACTACACTAACTCAGTTGGGACAAAATTTACTAAGACATTTAAACTTGCTAATAGGCTTTAACTAATTAGTTAATTCAAAACAGAATTTTGGTACCATATTATGGTTACTATATGCTACTTATGGTTACCTATGCTACACATTCACTAAATTTCTTATATGTTTCATGCAAAAATTCTCAAGCTTTTTTGTACCGATTTTGCAAAATACAATATTCATTTTGCTCCAAAAAAATGGTTTTTAGAATATTCCTTGTATGTTATTTACTAATTTCCTTCAACTATGCTTCTATGGGGAAACTTGGTAATGTCACATTTCCCCAAGATGTTTACATGTTACAACTTGGAAAAGGCACAAATAGATTCTCATCCTCCTAATTTTAGCTTCAGTATAGAAGCGCATAGAAGCGTAGTTAATAAGTATGTACATCAAAGAATTAGGGTAAGGAACTTGAGTAGTAAGAGTCATGTTTGGTAGCAATACAAGTTTTGAAGGCAATGGTCACTTATCAAAGGAATATCGTAGCTATGCTTCTTGAAATTATTTATCCTAGTGTGTGTTTGGACTCCTTTGGTTTGATCCTTTCATTCAAATCAAACTTTGAAAAGAAATGAACCTTCAAGTATAATTTTACACGATATGAATGATTGGGATAAACAAGACAAATATAGATTTGAGGTAGAGCCCATATACATACAAAGTTCATTGGTGATGAAGAATCATTTTCACACATAACAAGGCATAAGAATCAAGCCCAAGTATATTGCAAAAGCCAATTAGTGAAAGTTTGTGCTTAGGATGCCAATTCCTACATTTTAATTGATCATATATTACATCACATAATAAAAATGACAAGATCTAATTAGCTAAGCTCCATGAACTACATAACATAATACAAATGGGGCAAGAGATGATTGGCCAAGCTCCATTCACAGCTTTTCCTGGACAAAGGTGCATTTAGCAAAATTACGTTGCGTATCTCAATTTTTTCATTACAATTAGGCAAACATTCTATATGCACGGCTTGTCGTGTCATGTCATTTGAGCTATCAGTATAGATGTGGATGTTAAGATGGTGTAAGTGATCAAATCATTGCAACTTCCTAGGAAATATTAAAGAATTAAGTAAACCTAGTGACATCTTACACTACATAACACATGCAGCATAGCTCCTATATCAATTAACAAAGAAAGATATAGGTTATAATTGGGTTGTTGTAGCATGTGGGAATGATTTCAATCATTTAAAACTAATGATATCAGTAGCTCTTATATTGCAGCCACTAGATTGGATTAACAATTTGAATGTTTTTTCATGGATGCTTCAAATACTTAATGTAGTAGTCTTCAGTAGGTTGGTACATGCATGTTTATTATGCAAGATTGATTATTTCAAGGGAAGATAAAATTTACTCCACTACAAAAAGAGACACATTGGAAAATGATGTATTCAATTAACAACTATTGGCATTATTTGTGAAGTGCTTTCGGTTTCATGTACATCATCAAACATTATGATATTTAGTGAATAAGCCAAACTTGACAAGTAAGCTTACCATATGGATGCTTTTGCTTTAACAATTTAATTTCTATATAATCCATAATCTAGATTGTGAGCATGCACTAGCAAGTTTCTTTATCCTCAATTGACTTGCTAACCACCAATGGAAGTAGAGGATCATTCACTTGATACAATTTTGTTTGTGATGGTTGATGCTTCATTGGATAAGTATGGTGAATTTTCCTTACCCAAGAATCTTTTTGAAAGGAATTGATAGAGATTATCAGAAGGTATTACCTCTTACAACCAAATTGTTCATGATTATTGCCAGGTAGCTAAAGATGTTGCAAGAAACCTATTAAGGCCTTAGTGGTGGTCATTTTTCAAGAGATATTATGGAAAAAAAATTCTAAAACAAGGCTATGGTAGCCAACCATTTTGAAGGATGCTTGAAAATTTACAAAGGAATGTGATAGCTGTCACAACAAACTGGATAACTTTATCCATCTAATGAGATGTCGCATAATCAAGTGCTACCCCTTGAACCATTTCAAAAATAGGGAGGGCATTTTATCAACGTGTTCAAATTAATGGCTCAACAAACCAATAATATGTATATATTTGGTGGCAATTGACTACTCCACTAAGTGGGTGGAAGCTTATGCTCTCCATTCACGATATATCAAGTTAACATGGTGCTATGGAATGATCATGTAAAAGTTGGGATTGTCCTTTATGATCACAATGTGTATGGACCAACTCAATATAGCATCCATACACATTGTGCTCATAAGCTTTATTTTTCTTCATAGGCATTTTGGATTGGAGTCAACACTTGTTTACTAGCCAAATGCCATTTTTCTTGGTCTATGGGATAGAAACAATTATCTTAATAAAATTTTTATTTTCCAATCTTCACATTGAAGTAGATGCTAGGTTTTTGTATGAGTTATAGCACTAAATATAATAGTTATTAGCTTTGGAGGAAATTTGCCTATGTGGCTTATGAATAGGGGAAGTTATCAAACATAGCTAAAAGCTATAAAATGACTAGAATTTCAAGTTCAAGATGTTTGACATGGGGTTTTTGGTCTTATCATTTAGCTTGGAAAAGGATACGTATGATGTGTGCATAAGCAACATGCAATACTCACAAGAACTAGGATCTTTCACAACTAAAAAATTAAAATCGAATTGCACACACAATAATAGAACTATACAAATAGTTATTAGATTTGAAGGAAAATTGCCTATGTGGCCTATTAGTTATTAGATTTGGAGGAAATTTGCCTATGTGGCTTATGAATAGTGGAAGTTATCGAACATAGCCAAAAGCTATAGAATGACTAGAATACTAAGATCAAGATGTTTAATGTGGGAATTTTGGTCTTATCATGTGATGTATACATAAGTAGCATGCAATACTCACAAGAACTAGAATCTTCCATAGCTCAAAAATTAAAACTCAAATTGTATACACAATAATAGAGCTATACAATAACATTGCATTACTGAAGTGATACAATAGATGGCAAGCCCACCCCCAAATGGTTTTGTGTAAGGAGCTTTGATGGTTGTTCTAGAACTATTAAGATTATGGCTTTGTGCTAATAGAGGCAAACTAGCAGTGGTGAAGAATGACGAATTGTAAGGAGGAGGGGATGTCTCTATGCATGACTTGACATGTGAGGTAGCCCATAGTAAGTGCAATATTAAACTACTCTATAAAGAACCATTATATGTATTGCTAAATATGCGAGGTAGCCCATAGTTGGTGTCGCCATCCACAATGTTAAACCTATTGGATATCGCAGTAGATCTCACACATGGAACTATGGAGGATGAAATATCATCATCATGCTAGAGTGTGTAGGAGAGAGAGAGAGAGAGAGAGAGAGAGAGAGAGAGAGAGAGAGAGAGAGAGAGAGAGAGAGAGAGAGAAGCAACAAAGCTCAAGTGTGAGAGAGAGATTGCACAACTTAAATGGTACTCATTAATGTGTGCATGAAGGACCCAATTACATGCTTTTATAGGCACATAGCCTTATCTTTTGACCCTAAATAAGACGGTGTTCACACCACTAAGGAGACTTAACTAGACTCCATACTAACTCTGAAATACACACAAACACCCCTTTAGAGTGATGGTAGATTTACATGCATAATCTTCCATAGTCATGTACACCAACACAAGCAAAGACAAGACATAGACCTTGCAACAACTAGCTTAGAGGCTCATAAACATGGCCCAGAGGCTAAAAGCATGGCTCAAAAGTTCATAGAACATGGCTCAGTGAAAAGGACTTAGAGGTCATGTCTTGCCTAGGGACAAAGACAACATACATTGATATACCAAAACAACCCCCCCCCTTCTCACCTAAACCACGGGAAAAAGGGAATGATGGAGAAGAGCCTTTTATAGAAACAAGGCCTTACAAAATCCAAAAGGATTCCAAATATATAACTCAAATTTTGGGGGACTACCCGAGCAGAGTGTTGAAATATACAAGTGAATAGGGTGTGTGCGAGAACAAGCCCTTGGTTAGAGGCTGTAAAAGAGAATGTGTAAATGTGAAAGAACCTGTGAAAAGGTGAGAAGAATCTATTGGGAGAGAATAAAGGGTAGCATGAGAAGATTTAGGAAGTGTGGAGATATTCTAGGAAAAGTGAAGAGGTGGAGAGAATCAAGCAAAAGAGGTGGAGTGAAATCAGTGGGATTAGATGCTTGGATGTAAACTCTATAAATTGAGGCATTGGCCTAATGAGAATTTGCTGGTTTTTGATTATCCATGCCTACATTAAGCTATTTGTTAATTACTCATTACTCACTAATCATATCTTAATTATTTGCTAATCACTTTATTAATGATATTAATTCTAGTATTTGATCCACCATAGCTCATCACATTGCTGTAATTTCAACATGCTATCAGAGCCATGCCTAGAATCCATCAAGTTTATGAGCCCATTATCTAGTTAATTAAGATTAGAAGATAATTAAAAAATAATCAAATTTTTAGTTATTTTTCAACTAGCCTCTGTACCCCCAGCTGGTGGAGGAGCTCTAGCTCCTTGCACACTCAACATTAGGCCAAACCCTTCTAGCCCAACATAGCCAGCCTCTCCAAGATCCAGCCCATCAAGAAAGAAGCGCAAACCGCTGCCGGATGCAAGAGAAATCACGTTTTTTGCTGGCGCCTGTTTCTGGGAGAAAAACTAAGATCTTCACTTCCACAAATCAAATGGGTCTAATTCCTCTTAGCCCCAGGTGTTTTCAAGCATGCTCTACAAGCTGGTGAAGTCAGAAATTGATTTGATCAAGTCTACAGTGAGATCCAAGCTCTTCATCAAATTTGCAGGTGACTTTGGTAAAACAGAGATTAAGCATTCAATATTTGGTCAAATCTTGTGTTTATTGGTTTAATCCTCTACTAGACTCATTGCTACTGATGGCCTTGAAAGCATTTGAGCTCATTTGAAGTCTAAGGCCCCAGATCTGGACTCCTCGTATACTCTGTTTTTTGCACACAAAACAGAGGATTAATTTGCTAATCAGTACTAACTGTATTTTGGTGCAATTGAGGGTCCAATTCGGAGTTGGTTTGATACTCCAACCATTCCGTACAAAATTGGTTACCCTTGATTTAATGTAATTTCTGGTAAAATTATGCTGATAAAATTGTGGTAATCATCATTTTGCATTTAACCCTCATGTGTAATGCTTGCAAATCTCACTCAAATTCAAGATTATTCACAGCGAGAGTTGCATTTGGGAATGTGCATAAGAATGAATGCCATATGCATTATGTATTGGGCACATTACATCAGTGTAAAAATGGGAACAGACACTGCCCTTGTCCAGTGCCCTTGTCCAGAATAAGGCAAGAGGTAAGACCTCCCACATAGATTTGGGTTTGCATTTCATAATGATACAAGATAAACATCAAAAGCCCAAAAGAACTATCAACAAAATGTTTAAACATGTTGCTCACATGGAGCAAGAAGACCTGACGAACAAGCTCATGGCCCTAGCCATGAAAGAAGAAGAACATCTCTTTCCAAGAGGAAGATCCACATCAAGAAGATCTAAAGGAAGCATTGAAGGAACACATGGACACGAGAAGAGAAGCTACCACAAGAAGACTGAAAGAAGAGGAAGACATGGACGCGTGAAGAGAAGCTGCCACGACAAAAAGACTGAAGACAAGAGAAGATGTGAGGCTCCAAAGAGTGAGGAACCATGTGAAAATGTCTGAGACAGAGAGAGAGAGAGAGAGAGAGAGAGAGAGAGAGAGAGAGAGAGAGAGAGAGAGAGAGAGACCCCACAACCCAATGTAACCTGCCCCAACAAAGTAAAACCACCTTTGAGCCACCGATGATATAGGCCACGTGGTAGATGTATGTGTGAGCACTTTAGTCAAGGTCGCGGGCACTTGTAGTAAGCCTTGGACACATAGAGAGAGAGAGTGTCAAGGACTATGAGTTTAGGGACTTGAGGCACTGGTCTCACGGACTATCAAGTAAGAGAGAAACTTGGTACAGGGCCCAGGTGTGCTAAGTTAACTTGAGGGGAGGTGTGCTAGACACTGGTCATCGTGGACTATCAAATCAGAGGGAAACTTGGTATAGGGTCCAGGTGTGCTAGGAGTATTTACTTGAGGAGAGGTGTTGAAATATACAAGTGAATAGGGTGTGTGCGGGAACAAGCCCTTGGTTAGAGGCTGTAAAAGAGAATGTGTAAATGTGAAAGAACCTGTGAAAAAAAGGTGAGAAGAATCTACTGGGAGAGAAAAGGGTAGCATGAGAATATTTAGGAAGTGTGGAGATATTTTGGGAGATATTCTGGGAAAAGTGAAGAGGTGGAGTGAATCAAGCAAAAGAGGTGGAGTGAATCAAGGAGAAATCAGTGGGATTAGATGCTTGGATGTAAACTCTATAAATTGAGGCATTGGCCTAATGAGAATTTGCTGGTTTTTGATTATCCATGCCTACATTAAGCTATTTATTAATTACTCACTAATCACATCTTAATTATTTGCTAATCACTTTATTAATGATGTTGATTCCAGTATTTGATCCACCATAGCTCATCACATTGCTGTAATTTCAACACAGAGAACCCAAGACTCAACATAAATGAAACCAAAAACTAAGGAAGATTCCCACCTCAATGACAATGAAGATATTTTTTGGGCATCATTTCCAAGATTAAGACACTTGATGGGCAAGTGTTAGAGTGAAGTGTTTGGGGGTGATTAAGGATTTGGAATTGAATGTACTTGGTCAAAAAAGTGAGGATTGATATGCATGTCATGCCAGCTGAGGTTAGGGAATACCCTATAATCTTGGGAAGGCCATGGTTGATATTAATGAAATCAAGGAAAAATTGGTATAGGAGATATATAGACCTGTTTGTTGATAAGCCAAAGAATAAGAGGATTAGGTATGACTTGAAAACATGGAAGATTATGGACCTTGGAGAGAATCTGGAAGTGGATACATATGATAGCTCTACCTCATTTGAAATTTATAATGCCTACTCTTCAGAGCCTACAAAAGAGGTTAATGAATGAAGGCTTGGAACAAAGTTTGTTGGAAATGGAAATGGATATGTGTGGGTTGGAGGTGGTTGTTGAGATCAAAGAGAAAGGTAAAGCTAGAAATCTGATGGGACAGGATGCCTATGATGAGAAATTCAATGTTCCAAAGGAGGAGTTGATGGAAATGGTTGATATGGGTTAATGATGAAGGCTTGGATCAAAGTTTGTTGGAAATGGAAATGGATATGTGTGGGTTGCAGGTGGTGGTTGAGATCAAAGAGAAAGGTAAAGCTAGAAATCTGATGGGACAGGATGCCTATGATGAGAAATTCAATGTTCCAAAGGAGGAGTTGATGGAAATGGTTGATATGGATTTGATTGTGGAAGAGAAGGAGTAGTATGAGATGCTTTTGATAAGCATCCAAGGTTGTTTACAAAGGAGTATACCCAGATGAGAGGGACTTCGAGTGTGGTACATGAAATCAAGTTGAAAGAGGGAATGAAGCCCATGTCACAGAAACTCAAGGGGCTTGGAACCATTCAAAGGTAGGTACTAGAGGTAGAGGTGACCAAACTTTTATAGGTTGGGGGCTTGGAACCATTCAAAGGTAGGTACTAGAGGTAGAGGTGACCAAACTTTTATAGGTTGGGCTTGGAACCATTCAAAGGCAGGTACTAGAGGTAGAGGTGACCAAACTTTTATAGGTTGGGCTTGGAACCATTCAAAGGCAGGTACTAGAGGTAGAGGTGACCAAACTTTTATACGTTGGGTTAATTTACAGGGTGGTTGAATCAAGTTGGGTAAATTTACAGGGTGGTTGTGGGTGTCTCTTGTGGGTCATAGTGCCTAAGAAGGGAAACAAATGGAAAGTATGTGTTGATTATAAACCTCTAAATACAGCCACAAGAAGACATCATTATCCCTTACCTTTTCAAGATGAGATCTTGGAAAGTATGTGTTGATTATAAACTTCTAAATACAGCCACAAGAAGACATCATTATCCCTTACCTTTTCAAGATGAGATCTTGGATCAAGTTGTAGGAAGTGAGAGGTACTCTGTATGTGATGGATTTAGTGGCTACTTCCAAATCAAGATAGCTCCAGAGGATCAAAAGAAGATAAGCTTCATTACTCCATGGGGGATGTTTTGTTATAGCGTGATGCCCTTTGGACTCTTGAATGCATATGAAAGCTTTCATAGGTGGATGTATAAGATACTTAGACCTTATTTGGGTACTTTTGTCAGGGTTTTAATGGATAGAATATGTGTGACAAGTTGCTTCATGTCAAGAAACTATATCTTGTATTTCAAAGACTTGATGAGGATGGGGTTCAATTGAATCCAAGTAAGTGTAAGCTGACAAGAGCAGGGGTAGTGTTGCTTGGGCATGAGGTTAGTGAGAATGGGATAGACCTTGACCCATCCAAGGTTGAAAGTCTTTTGGCAGATGGAAAATACCAAGACAACCAAGGAACTCAATAGCTTCATTCAGAAGGTGAGATATCTGTCCAAATCATTTTGCATGTTGGTTGAGTATCTCTATCCCTTGTAGAAGGTAAGCCAACATGATCCCTTTGTTTGGAGTGTTGAAGAAGAAGAGCTTTTTGACAACATCAAGGACCTACTCTCCACCTTGCCCATAATGATGCTAGTAGACTAGACACTAACATTCTATCTGAATCTTAGTGTGGGTAAGAATGTAATTGGAGTAGTTTTGATACAAAAAGAGAGGAATCATATATGAGACCTATATACTACATCAACAGAACCATGTGGAATGAAAGATCCTGGCATGAGGTAGAACTATTAGTATGGGCACTGGTTTATGCAGTTAAGAGACTAAGGAGTTACTTGATAAACAGACCCTTTGTGGTTTTGACATCCTGCAGTTTGCTGCCCCATTTGCTGAGATTTCTAGGAGAAAACCCCAAGATATAGAGGTGGATCTTGGCCTGACATGAGTTTGATATGAACTTCATCAAGGAGAATAGTGTGAGGGCCATATGGTAAATATGTGAACATACAGGGAAGTGCAGGTTAGACACAAATTAGCTAAGGATGTTGAGAGACAAGTAGTTCCCGTAGTCATAGTCTACATGAAGAGTTACATAGTGCTGAGGGGACCATGTACTTTGATGGTGATTTCAAAAGAAGTATGGGTAGAGGAGGGGCTAGATATGTGTTTCTAGATGCACAAGGACAAGAGTTTTGGTGTGAATGCCATGAAATACAGGTGAAAAGCAACAATGAAGCTGAATACATTAGTTCGTGTTGGGGGTTAGAGGAGTGTATGTGAAGAAAAATCAGAAGATTGATCATAAAGGGAGATTCCCTATTAATCATCAGATAGGTCCAAGGGGTTTGAAGAGTGAACAAGGATGAGTTGAAACATTGGTTCTTCAAGGTCAGAAAGTTGCTTGAGTGAAAACAGAATCGTTCTCTAGGATAGCTTGTGGAACACTTGAGAAATTCAACACATAAATTCAACCATGAAAACACATGCTTTGCAGGTTTCAACAAAATCAAATAAATTGAACAAAAGCATAGCAAACATAATACTTAGCTCCAAGACAAACATGCTGGGTACAATCTTCCCCTTGTGCGTGGCCTTCCCCACACAAGAGTATTTTTATTAGCTTTTAACTAAAAATAGGCCATAGCCCCCAAAAATATACAAAGTGTGCTTTTAGAGAGCACGACACTCTTCCACAACAAAAATAGAGTGTCCCAAAAATTGGGGCTAGGGTAAGCCTTTAGGCTTTAATAAATTCAACATTATAAATGTATTTTTCCCAATGTATCAAAATGGAAAAATCAACTACTAAGGTTACAAGCTACGCTTGTAAAAATAAATATGATGTGCATAAGAAACATTCTCCTCGACATTATTCATTAATCCTCGTAATCTTCATCACCTGAAAATATAAGCTCAATTAATAATTAAATTAATCTCACAAATATTAAACAAGCACAAACCATCACCAACTCATGACTACCAGGCGTAAGTACCCCAGGAATCACCCTGCCATACAAACCTAACTGAAATAATCATAGACGGCCCCAAACAAGCATACATCATATACCGCACGTATTAATATTTATAGTGGTGTCACCCACGATATTAACCTAGCCGACATGACACAAGAGTAACCTAGGCGTCCCTAAATTACTCAAGAGGGGAAAATAATATTCTTAAAGAGGACTTAAAATATATTCTCATGACATCCCTCTTGCTTGAGTTTGCAATTGCCCTCAATTGTAGGTTTGTTGGGTTTGAAAAGAACGAAGGATCTCAGGATAAGCTCGGAAAAATTTCTCGGGCATCCATTTTGCATCTTCTTGAGTGAGGATGGTTTTTGAATGTCAAAAGATATTTGATGTATTGGTTCCCAGTTCTTGTTGTTGTCGTCTCTTGATCAATAATAGCATCAAGAACTAAGACTTCTTCCTCTCCTTCAAGAAGAGGTGGTTCCTCATAAATTGGGTGAGAAGGAAGTGTTCCTCGAAAGGGTTTCAAGAGATGAATATGGAAAGAGTTGTGGATATTCCAATTAGATGGCAACTCTAGTCTATAGGCCACATCGTTAATCTTTTCAATAATTTTAAATGGTCCATAGTATCTAGGTGCAAGTTTAACTGCAGGGAATTTTTCCACACTCTTCAATCGTCTCTTCTCAATTCTCAAAAGTACATAAGGAATGAAAAATCTTTACGCTTCCTATTTGCTTGAAATGTATACTTCTCTTGAGCTCTTGCAATACAATCATGCACTTCAGATAAAATGTGATCAAAGTCTCGAGTATATTGGTCAGCACAGCTTCAATCTTATGGGAGAGTCTAGTAGCCAGAATAGGCAAAGCTCTACCATAGATAATCTCAAATGGTGCTCAACCACCAGTAGTAGCAGAATGAGGAGTGTGTGGATTAGAGGGTGTGCATGTAAGAAGACAGAATAGCGGAAGCAAGATCTTCACAACAATACAAAGCATTGAATTGTAGAAAGAAGTGGAGAGGAAACAATATTACTACTTGCAAACTTTGATTACAAAATATATAAGAACACCTATGTGCTCCTAGTAAGGAGATTTAATGGGGATATAGATATCTTGCTGATAAGTGCACTAGAATCCAATGAACTTGATGATGAACAAAGGCTACTAAACTAGTCCATATAGTGCCCAAGGTTGACATGAACATAGGTTGTCCATGTCAGTAAACCCATAACTTGGTGCAAAATGACCAACCAACCATATCATCTAATTGGACCATATTAGACTACAACCAAGTCCAATTGAGACTTGGGGAAGCTCCCATGTATGGAACTTGAAACAAGCCCCACAAATTGAGAAGTGTGTCCTTGGTTTACTATGTTTAAGCGCTCACAAATGCGGTCACATAACTTGTACAAGCATGCATTCTACTTGGTAGAGTGCCAAGTCTACATAAGCCATATCCTAACCCTTAGGCTACATTTGGCCACCATATCCAGTGTCTAAACTAGGAATTGCCAGGTGCCTCGATGCTCACGACAATAGCTACTCCTCATATGGGGGGGCTTAATAAAATTGAGCACATTCATCACCCGTAGTTATAACACATGGGTGGAGCATTGAGAAAATGCCTTTCTAACACCCCCCTTAATGTCCACCCATAGGTGAACTACCTCTTCAGTCCAATGCCTAGTCAATAAAAATGATGCTACACCAAATCTCTCACAAGAGTCTTTGTGAAAATATTTGCACAATTCCCTATCATTAGGCACTAGTAGACATGATCCACCTCTCTATCCATGATAAGCTCACGCACATAATGATACTATATAATGATAATGTATCTCAATGTGCTTTGTGCAAGTATGAAACATTGGGTTCTTGAGCCTGATTGTCGTGTAATAACATTGTTGCTCCCTTTTAAGCAACACACCTATGTCTCCTAAAGTTCTTCTTAACTAGACTGATTCACATGAAGTAAAGCTTGCTATAAAAGAAAGTGTAGGTTGCTTTTTGCTAATTGAGGATGTAATTCCATATCCAATAAGAAAATTGTAACTAGAAATAGATTTTTTTCTATCACAATCTCTAGCCCAATATGAGTTATGAAATCTAGTCAAGGTAAGTGATGCTATAGCCAATGGTATCTTTGATTCACTTTAACACCCACATCCCTGCCTTTAAATGGTTCTCTTAGGGCTATTTTGAGAACATATTAAGGACACCAATTTTGTAAAGCTAATGTCAAGCCTTGTATTTTCATAGAAAGATCAAACTCCCCACCAACTTCTAGTACTTCATATCCACAAGAAGAGAAGCATCTTTAGATAGCTTTGCATCAACTCCATGTGTATGTAATCACTCTCTTGCACTCAGCCATGCCAAATGCCTTCGTAACTTCTCCCGCATAATTGTGCTGAAAAATAAAGATTCCATGTGACTCTTGCAAGACCTCAATCCCCAAACAAGTTTGGCATTCTTTACTAAGGTGTCCAATGGCTCGTTCATTCCTCGAATGAACCTCGCAGCTGCTCTTCATCCAACTGAGGGGAATATTTGAGAAGAAGGCCAAAAGCTTGATGGTACTCTTTAATTGTCCGGCTATCCTGCTTTAATTCCAAGAATTCATTCATTTTAGTTTCAAGGAAGCCTGGAGGACAAAACCTCTTTCTGAGGTAAGCTTTAAGATCGGTCCAGGTATGAGTATTCCAGTCTCAAGACGGTTAGTCTCGCAGTGATTCCTCCAAGCGACCCTGGCCATTTCCACAATCTTTAACCTGGCGAGAGTCATCTTGCTTCTCTCATTGTAGCCAGTTACATCAAAGTATTCCTCCATTGTCTCAATCCACTTTTCCACTACTTCACCTAACTGTTCTCCTTCACCCTTGAAGGGACCAAGTTGGGATCTGTGCAGGGCTTTTCGAACATCTGAATCTAACTCTTCGTCACATTGGTTAGAGGATCCAGTTGCCTTGCACGGGCCGCGCGCCTCATGATTCTGATAAAACGAGATTTTCATCAACTTAACTTTGACAACAGATTTATGATTATTTAATTATTTCATCATAATTCTTTAAACAGATAATTATTTCATCATACTTCATGAAACAAGATTAACCACATTCACAATCATGAAAACAATTTGGATTTTTTTTGCAAAACATCATTTATTATCAAAAGTTTTCGATATATACATAGAGCATGACAGCTCCCAAAAATCACTGCCTCAAAGCAAAACTGCGAAGGAGACATACCATGGTACACACGATTCATTAACAGAAAGAGGTGCTGTAATTCTATCTCTAGGGATAAAGCGGCTAAGAAGCCTAAAAACTCGGCATGAAGTTCTGAAGTTCCTGGGTGAATGATCAAAGAGTTGCACATGCTGAACAAGCCCTAGCCTTATCAGAATCATGGTTAAGGAAATATTTTGCCTAAGCCTCTGACGCTGACTGGTGACATTAATACATCGTCCTACACACAGAACCACATATACCAACATTGCTCAAGAGGATCAGGAAAGTAAAGACTCTCAAAATGATGAGCGAGTCTCACTCTGCTTACTCGGGTTGTAGAAGAGTTGATGAGGTGCTCGAATGCAAAGGCTATCATATTCTGACTCTGGGAGAGTTCAGGAATGCCAAAAAGATTCGGGCTATCCATCTTTAAATTTCGATTCAATTTATGAGTTTTCAATTTTTGAAGTTCCTTCAACATAATATTAACAAGCGAAAACATTATTTTCCAGATTTACTTTAAAATTTTTAAGCAATTTTTGCTGCTGTTACGTAAATTTACAACAATGCTCTGATACCAACTGTTAGATCCCACTGCCCCCTCCGCGCACCAGAAGCAGCTTCCTCTTGCACAGGGCAGGGTTTCCCACTCGTTCGGGGCAGGGTTTCCCACTCGTTCGGGGCCTTGCCCTCGAATGTCCGGGCACGAGACTAAGGTGGTGGTCATTCCGAAAACTGAAACTGAGAAAATTTTCCATGCCCGAAAGACAGGGACGATTCCACCATTTTGAATTTCTTAACAAATTTTTCTAACGAGGTTAAGACTGAACTAACCTTCATCTGAATAAACCGGATAGAAGGAAAACTATAACAGACTTAACTTGAAGGAATCAACGCTTTTTTTCTAATTGAATTAGGCACAGCCGTTGATCTATTCATTTGAGAAGTCTTTTGGTTATTATTTAACTATTCGAATTCTAAGCGTAATCCTATTAATCAATTTTTATTATTAAAACTCTACTGACTCTAGCCTAACCCCATCCGGCCCATGGGTTAGCCACCGTCCAACCACTAGAATAGTAGAACCAGACAAGTTCTCACCCACCCATAATTGAAAGCATTTCTTAACTTTTGCTTTAGAATACAGATACTCACACACTCCTCTTTAAACTTTAATTTATGAAACAATCCATTGACAATTACTGGGTATAGATGTCACAACTCAAAATTTCCATTCAATCCTTGTTTCTCACACAAAACAGTATCACTCTGGACTCTCCATTGAGACCAGCAGGTCAACAACAAGATCTAGTAACAGATTACAATAAGTTTCTCGTCATCATACATATATATCTTCCACGACACATGCATGGGTGTCCTCGGCACCGCGAGCCCGTGCATCGCCTGGTCAGAACCCTCCACGATCCTCCTTAGGTGTCCTGGCACTTCACTCAGGGACCACTTCGTCGGCCCTCGTCCATCGTATCGGAAGCGCACCATTTTAACCATACCGAGACTGGTCAAGGCTTTGCTGCGTGAGGTGTCCTTTGAACACTCCCCGCCAACTGTTGCAACCGAACTTCCCTTAGAAAAACACATATACTAAATGCTCCCTCCAGCATTCTGGCGTAAGACAGTCCTTTAAGAAAATAGGGTTTCTATGCAAGTTTTCAGTTTTGATTTTCTTTTGAATACAATGAGTATATCTTAATTCCGTATCCCAACACTTCTAGATCACAGGTCAGGATTCCCAAGCAGAATTCCTTGAATTCTGAATTCTTGATCCTCAGATCAAAATCAAAGGTCTCAACTTAGTTTCAATTTTGGTGGATGGTTTGAGTGTAGATTACTGAACTGGTCACATCGTCATTTCTTGAAACTGACGAAGGAGTTACGTCTTTGCCATAATCTGATCCAGGGTTTGAGTTTGGAAAGGTTCTCCCTGAACTATCTTTCTCGAAGGTAATATTTCAATTACTACTTTACTGAATTCAAAACTAAACACGAATTCCTATGAGGAATAAATTAGTCATTTATCTAAATTCTGACTTCGATAGTTTTTCTCAATTTTCTCATTACCATCCTAGAGAATATAAAACGGTATGATTTTTCTTCACTGAGTATTTACTTATTCATTTTTTTAATATTCATGGGATTTAAACATAGTATTAAAGTGAACTCTTATTTTGATAAAAAAAATTTCTTTTATGCATAAAAATCAATATTGGTGAAAGCAGCACTTTTGTAATCAAAAAAATTCTTTTATACATCATTCTATGCATAAAAATCAATATTAGTGAAAGTAACACTTTTATAATAAAAATATTCTTTTATGCATCTATCTACTTTTGTGATGAAAGTAACACTTGTAATAAAAAATATTCTTTTATGCATCTATTTATGCATAAAATCCATTTTGATGAAAATAACACTTTTGTAATAAAAAATATTCTTTTATGCATCTATTTATGCATAAAATCCATTTTGATGAAAATAACACTTTTATAATAAAAAAAATTCTTTTATGCATCTATTTATGCATAAAATCCATTTTGATGAAAATAACACTTTTATAATAAAAAAAATTCTTTTATGCATCTAGTTATGCATAAAATCCATTTTGATGAAAATAACACTTTTATAATAAAAAAAATTCTTTCATGCATCTAGTTATGCATAAAATCCATTTTAATGAAAATAACACTTTTGAAAAAAAAATATTCTTTTATGCATCTAGTTATGTATAAAATCCATTTTGATGAAAATAACACTTTTATAATAAAAAAATTATCAATATGCATCTTTCTATGCATAGAATTTAATTCTATTGAAAATCACTCTTTTATTTAAAAAAATCAATATGCATCTTTCTATGCATAGAATTTAATTCTATTAAAAATCACTCTTTTATAAAAAAATAATAATCAATATGCATCTTTCTATGCCTGAATGAAAATGACACTTTTAGAATACAAAAACGATGGGGATTACTCTTTTTTATTAATAAAAGATGAAATTTATTTCATAAATTTTTAGAAAATTTCACCATAACCTCCTTTGTATGGCTGACCATTTTTCAAATTTTCTAACCTTAATCTACTTAGGGATTATCTCCAATTGGTTTAAAGCATTCTAAACTAATCAATTTTCACTTTTAAGAGAAAAACAATATGAAAAGTTTAATTCCAACAATTAGATCACTTAACTAGGATAAAGAAGGGCTGATTTTAAGAATGAGAGAGGGGGAGAGTCTTTCCAAGAAGGCATAGCATCAGTTTATCAGTTTAAGATAACAAACAATTTAGAAAACCATTAAAAGAATAAAGAAAAATATAAGATTTCTAACTTACATGAATTCTAGGAGCTTTCCTTTGGCTTGATGGTTTGATGGTTCTACTCTTGTTTGCAACAAGAGTGGCCACCAATTCTTTAGAAGAGGGAATGGTGAAAAACTAGTGAATTATTAAGAAATTCACAGTTCTTGGCTCTTGGGAGGAGTAGAGTAACAGTGCATAAAACACTATTAAGCTTCAACAAAGGGGGAGGCTTGTATTTGTAGGAAAAAGTGAGCTCCTAACCAAGCAAACTAATTCTAGAATTTTCTAGATCAGTTTGGTCAATTTTTGACCATTTTTAGGTCACTTTAGCTCACTTTTTGAAACTAGACTTGAACTAGAAGAGAGGAGAGATGAAATATCTTAATTTTTGACGATTTAAAACTCCACCACACATGTGAAGTAGGCGCCTCATTCATGAGGGGAGAATCCCTATTGTGAGATGTCAAAAATTCATTTTTTTAGTAATTCCTTTAGTCCTTAGTCCACTCTTCATCTTATGTGAGTATTTACTCATTTTTAGGGAGATTTTCTTTATTTCTTCTATTTATCTTCTCCACACATTTGGATGAATCTGATTGGTCCCTCAAAATCTTAATTTAAAATTTTTCAAAAATCTGGACTCCTAGGGTAAGGCCTCTTGAACAGATTATACTTGATTTCTAATGCACCTTCTAAAAATCTTTTTGAACTTCTGTTTTGGGGAAACTTTTAATAAGAAGAGATATTTTTTCATCCAAAAATATTTAAAATCTGAATAATCTCTCTCTAGAATATTTTCTCTCTCTAGTCCAAAACAGGTAGAAACAAGATCTTTTATATTTCTGAAGAGGGATTCACAGGGGAAGATGCTGGACATCTTGAGAGGCTGGGGAGGAATCTTACAGTGATATTGAGATTTGTCATTTTTTATAATTCTCTCAAAATTACTAGTTTTTAGTGAGCTACAAAGATAAACTTTGCTAAAAATCATTATGTATGAGCACACAAGTTAGAAAATTTGAAATGTTTACATAGTGTTTCTATAATTTCAAGTTTGTAAAATAAATAAATTGTCCAACCTATATATATTATAATATTGACCTCTAAATGTTTACACTACACTATATGATGGCCACTAGAGGAGAAATGGTTAAAGACGGTCACATAGAGGTATGAAGGGGAACTTTAGAGACACTCTATCCTTGGGTATACTAAGACCAATCGTCTTAGAATTATAATCAAGTGGTGTGATTGGTTAGGTTGTTGACTACAACCAACACAGACCGTGATCACTTCTATATAGACCCACTTGAAAACTTCTCAAATTTATTCACTCATATATAGACCACTTGAAAACTCCTCAATTTATTTCATTCATATACCTTCATTATATATGTACACTATGAAATGATCTCCATCTCAAAAGTTTCTCAAAAGTATCCTTTTAGCCATGAAAACTTCCTTTATAGGAGTAGATGGGTGGGAAGCAAAGGCCATGTATTGTAATCGCTCTTACATCTCTAGTAATATCAAGTTTGTTATCTTTCTATGTTTATTTTTTATTTGTGCCTGGTTTCTTCCATAAAAAATCCTCTATTTTTGTATGCACCATTATCTATAACCTCTTATTTCTTTGGTAGATAGACAAGGGAGATTTTCTATACAAATCCACAAAAGAATAAAGATTATCATTTGCTTATGTCATCTCAATAAAGAGTGATTTTAGAGTCCTAACATGCAAAATATCAAATTTTATTAGCTCTACAAAATATGATCCATCCTTAATTATTTTTATTGAGTGTGTATTTTATAGGTATAATATTTTGAGGAGGGTTGAAGTACCTCCCCTTTTACATTTTATTGGCATTGTACTACAATTGGTTTCATCTACTATATGGGTGCATGCACCTTTCATAACTAATGTAATTATATAGACATGTGGAGATGGAATCTTAAGTCTTATCTATTCACAGTGCCTTAAGGGGTCACATAGTTTCTCTTATATGGAATTGAGGTTTGGGAAGAAAGAACCTCTATAATTCAACTGGCTTTCCCAAGAGAGCACATGGGAGTTAAGATCACTACCCAATACATCTTTTTTTTTTTTGAAAACTTGAAGCTTACCCTTGGCAGTGTGTACCTTAAATAAAGTCACAATTGTATTGCTATGTTGTAAAGATGAATCTCATGCCTAGTGATAAATTACCTTAAAAGAAAGTCACAATTGTATTACTATGTTGTAAAGATGAATCTCATGCGCCTAGTGATAAATTACCAAAGTTGCTTATGGAAAGTGGTATCAAGCATGTTCTTAGATGTGTGCTAGACATATAGCATGGTTAAAAATATGGACTGGAAAATGGCTATTAAGATTTATCGTAAAACTATCAAGGGTGTTGTACACAACTATTCATGGAAAGAGGCCCCAAAATAACCCAAATTTTAATAGTATTATACCCACATCAATCTAGACTACTCGAAGATTTATATAAGATAGACTCACATAAAGATAAGGAATCACCTTGACTTGTACTAGCTCCCATCATCTTGGGGAGAGTAGACATAGAAAACCATACTATAAACTCAATAAGACATGTATGACATAGACTAACTTAACTTCTTGTTTGCTCAAAAAACACATCCTCTTATGAGATAAACTAAGGAATTTCTTGTTTCCTCAAAAAACACATCCTCTTATGAGATAGACTAAGGAATTTCTTGTTTGCTCAAAACACACATCTTCGTAAATTCAATACTTGGGAATGAAAAAATCATTACAATTGTCTAAAGACAACATAAGCCTTTTTATTTAAATGAGTCAAGGTGGCTTCACAAGAGGTGGCACAAAATATAAGATTAAATCATACATCTAGGCTACATGGGAAACCTTAAAATGCACTTAGTAGTTCTTATGGATAACTAAGCTAAGGTGACTTGGAATAACAACTTGAACAAGCAATTGGACCCTCGATGGTGTAGGTTTACTCTTACTACTAGACAATCTGCATGTAATTACAACTATCGCCCAATGGGCTATGAGCATTCACCATGGTAGCAAGACCACGTACACATCTAAACTAAATAACTCTCCAAATTGTACATTATAATTTTAAATTCAAGCCTTTCACTTTCCCAATTCCAAGAGTAGAATGGAGTTCTATTGTTTATTTAGATGTTGGTATATGGTACAAAAACATATAATGATTCATGGATCTTAATAGACTTAATATAACACACTCATTTAGTTGTGGGGATAGATCATACTTCAAAACAACTTAATGTATTCATAACCATGTAAATATTAACCCTCTATGCTTAAACATTTGTAGTAAACACCTAAAGTGTTCCTAAAGATGAAATACAAAGCAACATCTCAACTTGATTGCTGAAAATGCTTCTTGAATTTGTATGATTAATAAAGGTATTCTACACTCCTAGACTCAAGAAAACATAAAAGAAAATGTGACTTATTCCTATAATCAACAACATTAAAAATGCCCTATTAGCATTATCATAAAAAAAACTGCATTATTATTCTGAAGGGGGGGAGATTTTATTGGGTATTTGAGAAAAGAAATTTGTCTATGAGACTTAATTAACAAAACATGGCTAGGCATAAACAAGAACCAACTTCTTTTTTATGGTGGGAATGACAATAATTTTCTTGCCACATCCAACCAATAGTATTGGGAAAGCAAAAAATCATTGTGGTTGACAAACATCTAGGGGGGGAGATTTTATTGGGTATTTGAGAAAAGAAATTTGTCTATGAGACTTAATTAACAAAACATGGCTAGGCATAAACAAGAACCAACTTCTTTTTTATGGTGGGAATGACAATAATTTTCTTGCCACATCCAACCAATAGTATTGGGAAAGCAAAAAATCATTGTGGTTGACAAACATCTAGGCTGGGTGGGAAACCTTAAAATGCACTTAACAAGTTCTTACATGTAGCAAAGCTAAAGGTGACATGATACTTAGGGTGAAACTTGTATAACAACCTAAACAACAAATTGGACCCTGATGGCATAGGTTTATTCTTACTACTAGACAATGTGCATGTAATCACAACTATTCACTCACTGGGCTATGGGCATAGGCCATGGTAGAAAGACTAAATCCACATCTAAAATAACTTCTCAAATTGTACATTATAATTTTAAATTTGAGCCTTGCACTTTCCCAATTCCAATATAGGGTGAGTGGTAACGGACTTCTATTGTTTATTCACATGGTGGCATGTGGTACAAAGACATATAATGATTCATAGATCTTAATAGATTTAATATGACACATTCCTTTGGTTGTGGGGATAGATCCTTGCTTCAAAACAACTTGGTGTATTCATAACCATATAAATACTACCCTTTTACACTTAAACATTTGTAGTAAACACACAACGTGTTCCATCTCGCCTTCGATTACAAAAAATGCTTCTTGAATTCGCATGATTAATGAAGGTATTCTACACTCCTAGACTTAAGAACACATAAAAGAACATGTGACTTCTTATACCTACAATTAACAACATTAAGAACACACTATTTTAGCATTATGACATAAATATTGTATTATTCTTCTAATGAAATTCAGTAACAAAAATTGGCTAAGGTTTTTCATGCCTCTCTACATTTATATTATCATTCTAGATATTTCTCTTTGTAATATTACATCTTGTGAGATCAAATAGTTTTCAAAGTATTAGATATATATGTAGCATATATGCCTTCAATAAGATAGGATTATATCCAAACTTACAAGTTGAGAGAATAATTTTTGTTCTTTAATAGCAAGCAAACACAAGGAAGTAAAACACTAGAAAAAGTTTTTCAAAGAACATAAGGATATTTAGAAAAATAGTACAAATTTTGAAAAACATAATGGTAATATGATAGAGTAGCTATAAAATAATCAATTTAGAAAACGATGATTGAAATCAAGAAAATTTGTATGTATGTGTATTTGTGTGTGTGTGTGTGTGTGAGAGAGAGAGAGAGAGAGAGAGAGAGAGAGAGAGAGAGAGAGAAGAAGAAGAAGAAGAAGAAGAAGAAGAAGAAGAAGAAGATTGTATTATCGTCCACTGGGTGCCAAATATGACCCATGTGTATGTGTCTGAGAGAGAGAGAGAGAGAGAGAGAGAGAGAGTTGTAATAAATGTCTTTAAAAAAAAAGCCAATGGGCTTACGAGACCCAAAGTGGCACAAAATGTTAGTATCCATAGGATCACAACTCATGCTATGGTGGGTGGAAGATGTCCATGATGTGAGTGTAGGAGCAAAGCTTATACAAAGAGAGATGGAGATGAAGGTTAAAGTCATGGAGATAGTCATGAGAGAGGGAAAGGGATAGAGAGAGTAAAAGAGAGATAGAGATACGATAACCACTAATAGAGAGAGATTGCATAGCATAACAATGATTATATTATGATAATACTTTCACTATGTACCATGCTTTATATAGGCACCAAGGCTCTATTTTATGTTCTCTTAATAAGAGGATGTTCACACACCATTGGACACTTACTAGACATATCTAACAAACCCCCCTTCAGAGTGAAGGAGTGTTATAGAGAGACCTTCAATATGATGTAAAGAGAATGTGGGGGAGAGGGAGAGCTTCAAACCCTAGTAAGAAAACACACACATAAGAGAGAGCAAGACACAAGAGAGAGATGGATAGTTGAATTTTCTTCTATCTTCTTCTTCTCTACTCAACCAACATAACATAAAGATAAGAGTACACACTATATGGGTTAGTACTCAACTACTACAACATACAAGAGTCGGTCCATAATGTGAACCCGACTAAATGAGCTAACGCTATAACTATGCCAGTCTCTAGTAATCCAAAATGGCTGTCGCACAGTCTGTCATCCCACTGGCCACATATCACCCATAATCTCACCAACCATGCCAATGATGTAAATGCGGAAGCTATCAGCCAGGCGGGTCATCAATGTCCGCCGTAGCACTAGTTGAGCTCGATATCTCAACACTCCCCCTCGAGCTATCACCTAGGCGGATCATCAATGTCCGCCGTAACACTAGTTGAGCTCGATATCTCAACACTCCCCCTCGAGCTTAACTCCACACACTACACTCCAAGTAAGCTCCTAAACCTGTGGAGCTTCTCTGTGCCCAATGCCTTCGTGAAGATGTCAGCCACCTGATCCTCTGTGCTGACATATACCAAATCTATATCTCCTGCTAGAACCTTCTCTCTCACAAAGTGATAATGCACCTCAATGTGCTTCATTCTAGCATGATATACTGGGTTACTAGCCAACTATATGCTGCTCATGTTGTCACAATACATGACAACTACCCTATCCACGGGCTCTTCCATGTCACCAAGTAGCTTCTGAAACCAAACTACCTCACAAGCTGCCATAGCAGCACCCTTGTACTCTGTCTCTGTACTCGACAAGGCAATTGTTGGCTGCTTCTTACTGCTCCAACTCACAGTAGCACTCCCAAATGAGAACATAAAACCATTGGTAGATCTCCTATCTACAACACTACCAGCCCAATCAACATATGTGTACCCATGCAACTGTATCTCTGGTACCAGTCTCTCATAGAAAAGTCCATAATTAACTGTGGACTTTATATACCTGAGGATCCATCTAGCCGCATCCAAGTGTGGCTTCCTAGGGGCATGCATAAACTGACTCACAAGTCCAACAACATAGCTCAAGTCTGGCCTTGTAATGGTCATGTAGATCAAACTACCCACTATGCGCCTGTATGTAGTGGGGTCCCAAAAGCTCACCTGTATCTGCGAAAAGCTTTGTGTTCTGCTCCAATGGCACTGAAATAGGCTTACAACCTATCATACTATACTTGGACAACATGTCCAAGCCATACTGCCTCTGCAATAGTAAAATGCCATGGGATGATCTCACCACCTTTATGCCCAAGAAATACCGTAGCTCACCCAAATCCTTCATCTCAAACTTTGCTTTAAAAGCATCTTGACATCATATCTGTCTGCATCACTATCACCAGTGATAATCAAGTCATCCACATAGATGACTAATAGCATGATCTCTCTATCTGTCTTTTTCACATATAGTGAAAAATCTACATTGGATATCTAAAATCCAATGGTAACAAGATACTCCCCGATCTTGTTTGACCATGCTCTGGGTGCCTGTTTCAAGCCATACAAGATACTCCCTGATCTTGTTTGACCATGCTCTGGGTGCCTGTTTCAAGCCATACAAGGCTTTGCGTAACCTGCACACAAAATCTGGATGTGTATCACTCTCATGACCTGGTGGCTGCATCATGTACACTTCTTGTAAATCACCATGCAAGAAAGCATTCTTTACATCCATTTGATATAAAGACCAACCCTTCGCTGTAGCCATAACAATGACAGCTCTCACGGTTGCCATTCTTACAACCGGGCTGAATGTCTTCTCGTAGTCTATGCCATAAGTCTGCGCATTGTCCTTGGCAACCAATCTTGCCTTGTACCTGCTCACTGAACCATCAGCATTGTGCTTGACTGTATACATCCACTTACATCCAATTGCCTTGTTTTCCTTAGGCAAAGGCACTAACTCCCATGTTGCATTTGCATCCAATGCTGCCATCTCCCCATCCATGGCATCATCCCATTTCTTATTTCCAATTGCCTACTCAAAGCAAGTGGGCTCAACCTCCTGCATTGCTTTTACCATGTAAGCATAATGATGGGCTGTATATCCATCATATCTCAACCTGTCAAACAGGGTATCTAGCCCTCGTAGACCTGCGTACACCTGGATCACTGCCAGGTGTCCTCAAAACAGCCCTGGTTCTCCTTACACCATGAGTAGTCACACAAACAGAATGCCAAGCTCCTCATCAAGGCTCTGCTCAGAGCCACTATTAGAGTCACCATCCACATATAAGTGACCTGCTGATAGATTAGGCACAAAAGGTTGATCTACCTTTTCCTTCCCTTTCCGTGATACATGTGTACCTGCATCATTCCTCAACCTGCTTGACCATGGACTAACATTGGATTCACTGCTCGAGGACTCCCCAGGTCCACTCAACACCTGTGATTGCTGCTCTACATGTGGTGCAACATCAACACTTCTTACATCTACATCTTTTGTTGCCTTCACTACTGGTGTATACCAATTACTCATCTCATCGAAGACAACATCTCTGCTTACTCGCATCTTAGGAGTGGTAGGATTATAACATCTATAACCTTTTTTCTCCATAGCATAACTAATATGAAGATGCATTTCTCTGCCTTTGGATCCAACTTTGTTCTCACTTTATCAAGAATATGTACATATGCAATACACCCAAACACTTTCAAGTGAGACACATCCGGTCTTATGCTTGCAAACTTCTATTCAGGAGTCATACCATGAACAGCTATGCAGCAGTGGGTGTCCTGTTCATAATGTACAAGCAGTTGCTACTGCTTTTACCCAAAAGTAATGTGGCATATTCTTTTCAGCCAATCAAGGCACGCGCCACTTCTGCAATGTGCTTGTTTTTCCTTTCTACAGGTGGAGTGTACCTGTACGTAAACTGCCTCTTGATTCCTTGTTTTCTCAGGAAATCGCTGAATTCATTGGAGAAATACTCTCCCCCACCATATGATCTTAGGTATTTTATTTGCATGCCTTTTTCCTTCTCGACCAACGCTTTAAATCTTTGAAAGTGAGCAAACACCTCACTTTTCTCCTTCATGAAATAAACCCACACTTTCCTAGTGTGATCATTATCAATGAATGTAACATAGTACCTGTAATTGTTTGCAGTCTTGTTCGGTCCCCATACGTTTGAATGTATGACATGCAATGGCCTTGCACTGACATGCTTTTCATGTGGAAAAGCATGTTTGGCTTGCTTATTACCAAGTTAGCATGCTTCACATGCTTTATGCATACCGTCAACCTTAAACTTTGGCAAACCTGCAACAATATTTTGGGCTTGCATAGACTTGAGTCTCGATATACATTCACATGACCAATGCGCTTGTGCATATGTTAATATCTACAATGACACCTGTTCCATGCACAAACATGGCTGCCTTTATCTCATGCATGTTCATATCCAAAGTAAACATCCTGCCATTTCTATTACCCTTTGCAACCAAGCGACACTTATTTTTGAAGTTTTCCACAAAATATCCTTGAAGATTAAATCTCACTTGCAGACCCTGCTCAACCATCTGTCCAACAGAAACCAAGTTCTTTGTAATATTTGGAACATGAAGTACATCAGCCAAGTACTTCATTTTGCCATCGTACATAGACAATGGCACTTTACCAACATGCGCAATGGGATGCATAGTATTATCACTTGTTTCTACATAACCTGATTTTTTCATTTTCTGCATATCTCTAAACCACTACTGCAGTATGACTGGTCATGTAGTTAGAGACGCCATAATCCACATACCATATATCTTGAGATCCTGACACATCCCCTGTTATGGAACTAAGCACATGCTGCATCACCTCCATGTTTGCTAGATGATGCATAGTTGTCTTGCTGCAACTTTCCACTTTTAATGTCATTCTGCTTTTTGTAGCAATCCTTTGCCATGTATCTTGGTTTGCCACAGTAATAGCACTCTATGCTATTTGCATTTTAATTTCTTTTCCAACCACCTCGACCTCTTTGGCTCCCCCTGCCTCTAGATTGGCCTCTTCCACTTGTGTATGATTGCTGTGAATCATTGGATTGTTGTCCAGAATTCTGATTTCCTTGTCGGCCACCACCTTGGCCTCGAGCGACCACGGCCTCTATCTCTACCTCTACTTGAATTAGAGTAGAGGCCTGTTCCGATGTGTTCTTGCTTTGTGAAGAAGAATCCTCACCTAAAGCCTTTTCTTCTATGATCAGTTAAATATCAAGTCCCGAAATTTGAGAATATTCTCCCTAATTGCAATGGAAGTCTTGAATGACTTATACTCTTTGCCAAGCCCATTCAGACAGACACTCACACCAAATCATCATCCTCCACTCATGCATTGATAGACCCAAGGGATTCAACAATGCCCTTGATCTTTAAAGCATATTCATTGATGGAAATGCTTTTCTTTTCCATAATATGTAACTCTTGCTTTAACTACAACTTCCTTGCCTTTGTGTTAGTCTAGAACACCTGAACCAAATTATGCCATGCAACTGTTGGAGTGTTTGTATCCTGTATGTGTCCTATCATAGTGTTTGTGACAGTAATTGAAAGCCAGTACATGCCTTTTCTTGCACCCTAATATGAATGCCTTTATATCTGTAGGAGTGACATTCTCCTTAGATAACTTTGGAAGCTCCTCATTTTCTCCTTCTACATAATCCCAACCATCCTTATACTCTCTCCAATTTTAGACTATCTAGTTTAGAAAGCGAGATCCAAGTTGAACATCGTGACATACAACACACTCTCAAAGATTTTTGCATAGAATTTCTGCAGAAGGGACAAATATACATAAATGTTATGCAGTTCTCAAAGCGCCCTGGCTTTTTGTCCCAAAGTGTGAGTACCATCAGAACATATAACTAATAAAGATTAGGGTGGAGGTGTGGACGCTCTCCATGTCCTAAACACAGGGTAATCTCCAAACTTATCCGTTAAGCTCCCACATCTGTATTTACTGCTGCTGTGGAAGCTCACCCAAGGAGATCATCCTAACCATACCTCTGTCCGTATGTAAAGCAAAAACGTGAGGAGTGGGCCTCATAAAAAAACCTGTGGCCCAGCTTTTATGGGCTAGGCAATCATCCCCCATCACAGAGAGAATGGCTCTCTCCAAATGAGAGACATATGCGAGACTATCCTGGGCTATACTCTCTAGGCGGGCCTCTTCGCAGCTCCAAATGCAATGCTGTAATGACTAGAGGGCTCCATCGCAATCAGGTATAAACATATTTTTGGAAGCACACTATCCCTTCTCGCTTTCAGTGGCAGAGGCCTTAAAAGAGTATCCTCTGTGAAACGAAGAACCCAGTTGTATTGTTTTTTGAATCCTTGGTAGAAGTCTCTCTTTTGTTGTTCCCCTTGTTCTTTGTAGCTTGTGTGTGTATGTGTGTGGGGGGCCGGGGGGGGGGGGGGGGGGGGGGGGTTTGTGGGCAGCATAAAAAGAATCGTTATATGCAATTGTGGGCACTTTGTGGGCAGCATAAAAAGAATCGTTATATGCAATTGTGGGCACCTTGAACTGGAGAAAGGTACTATATTGAGATATAAAAATATACAAAGAGTATGCAACCAGGTTTCAAATTTCAGCTTTCATGGTTGCTAACTTGTTACATGTTTAACGAGCTGAAATAGCTCCATTAATTAAACATACTAATTAGCCTAATTACTTTACTAATCATCCCATTAAGACTCCCAATTAACTCAGTTTTATCAGAGAGATAGATACAACACAATTCACTCAACAGACAGGGCCCCTTTTCATTTTGCATCCAACAACTCATGGGTTAGTCCATTCACATTTCTTCCTCAACCCAATTCAGGGACTTTCTAGAAAATCCGTCAGCCCATGCTTTGATTATGCTTGCTCTAGCTTAATGTGTGTCAAGTGGCCCCTCTAGACCTTAGTATTTACACCTCTTTGGTGTACCTCTTATTTAATGCTTTGTGCCTGGAACCTTGCACTATTTCTGAGACCAAACTTCAGAGAGTGCAGTTGGCCACAGCGGTTCACCCAAGATCCTAAATGCATCAATGTGGCACCTTATCACACTTTCTACCTCTTTTCAAGGAAATCACTTGTCAAACTCCTTGTTCTAGTATTTCTATTAGAGCATGATGCTATAAACACATCAAAGGAGACGGGGCTTATAGTTTTCACATTGAATATCTGATCCTCTTATCTATTGGATATCTGTCTCATCTCCTCTCAATCTCCACGGAGTGCTAGGCCTGAGCCCTCCTCGTAGAAGCGAAGTGTAAGACTTGTCTCCATCGCCCATGAAATCGCTTACAGTAGATAAATTGAGTACATACCAGAGGGAATGCTTGGTATGCCAGGTGTTGCTGTGAAAGGTGACCACTTGATTACAATGTAGGGAGGCCTTGAGGTCCTCCTTGATGGCATGTTGGAATAGCACTGCATGGCCCTCATGACCTATTGAGAAGATCAGAGAAGGTAGGTCGCATGAGACTCTGAATTTACAGAAGCATGTCACAGGGGGGAGAAGATAGCCATCCATAGAGATGAGAGTGGGGGATCAGCCAGATTTGATTTGACCACTCACTAGGGATGGGAGGGGTGATAAATAGACCCAGCTGCCACACAGCCTCTCGATATGCTGGAACTGCCAGTTTTCTGTAAGCTCAGAGAAAAACAGCCAGGACTGAGTTGTGCCTGAATCCCAGGCTCAGGTGATATAGGAGAGCGTGCCAAAAAATGTCCAGAGGGAAGCTATTCCACATCAATGGACTGAAGTATTTCTTCCTACATGCTTGAAGGGATCTGAAAAAAGGGTCATTAAAGTTTCTTCGGATGTTAGCTGTCAATGGACTGAAGTATTTCTTCCTACATGCTTGAAGGGATCTGAAAAAAGGGTCATTAAAGTTTCTTCGGATGTTAGCTGTGAACTGTGATCAAGAGGAGTCAGGCTTGCAAAGCTTGATGGCACTGAAGATTCATCTGATGCTTGGAATCCCATCTTAGGAGTACAACGTGGAATGCAGGCTGCCAGAAATATCTTCCAAATCTCCCCTCCTGGCTTGAGACCTCAAATGATAGGCTTGAAAAGCTAAGCCTTGCTTTTTGGATCTTAGGGTAGATGATGCCTACGACCCCCTGATATAGACGCAGGATGATGGTATCTCAAAAGACTTCCACTTGGGCATTGCAATTGCCATTTTCTTCCAACCAATTCTCAGTCAGCCTCCAGATGTTTCACATGCAAGAGTGGGAGAAAGATGGATATGAGGAAATGTATCACAATGTGGTGAGGAATTCACCACCACCACCACACAGCTAGCCAGGGAATGATGGGCCATTCTCCATGCAAGAGCCTGAGAATGCTTGTGTGGAGGGGGGCAACCTGCTGCTTATTGATACATCTACTTCTATATATAACACCTCCATGTGGGATTTTAACCCTGATTCAGTGGCCTTCTCTTCCAAACGATGCTCTAGGGCTGAACGGAGTGCCCCTGGGAATCCACGTAAGGCCCATCTCTGCCCCCAGGATGGAGGCACGGATTTTCTCATTGAAAATTTGCACAACTTATCCAAATTAATCTTGGCATGCCTGCAGCCAAACAGAAGATTTCAATGGCTGCTGCGAATCTCTTATGATTACCCTCTGTGCTACAGAAATAAGCTGCAGTGTCATCTGCAAACTGCGACTCCAAGAGTTCCTCCAAGCCAATGATGGGAAACCACAAGCCCTTGTTGAGACCTATGCCATGTTCAACAAGAAGATAGAGGTAGGGGAGAGGATGGACAGATTACCAAGATATAACTAACATAAAGACTACAAGATGTTTTATAATCAAAGTTGCTGCTGGCAGAACCCTCACACCTTAGTCGGCCTTTATCCTGTAAAGAAGATGCTCCTGCAGACATGAACATACATTAAATAACATTAACGTTGCAAATTACATGAAAGGGCTCCTGTTTGAGTTCTTTAGTTTTTATATGGCCTGCAGAGGGATTTTATTCACAAGATGGCAAGTCACAAACATGCTTACCTTAAACACTGCTTTTGCTGTTCAAACTATGTGACAGTGAATACAAGATGATCCTTGGCTGCGATTGAGGAGTTGATGCATTGAGAGACACATCAACCATAGGTGTTGTCCTCAGTGCTTGTAACTGTGATGAAAAAGTTAAGTCTGTTAAAGAACTAGACTCGGAAGGTGTTGCTGCTAAGTTAACGGAGGAGGATTATGTCAAAATGAAGACAACGGAGACACTGATGCTGTTGGTAAAGATCTTGAATGCTGTGTAATAGGAAGCCTTCCTCCACGTGGCAACAGGTTCAACTTTATCCTGAAAAAATGTAAATAGAAGTAAGAAAACATAAATTTTGGTTTATCACCCCTTGTCTACAACCCACCTTCCCCTTCATACAGCACATCACCCCCTTTCACCCCTCATCCCCCCCAACCCCAACCCTCTCCCTTATCATGTGCGTGCATCATGACACCCCCTCTCACCCCTCATCGCCCCCAACCCTCTCCCTTATCATGTGAGTGCATCATGACACCCCCTCTCACCCCTCATCCCCAGCCCACCTGTCTCCTTTTCTTCAGCACATCAGCCCCATTCACATGTAAATACACAAAAAGTTTGAACAGGGTAACAATGTTACTTGTTGTGGATATCTATGTCTGTTTCATCCAAAATCTCCTCCTGCAAAATATCATTCATAATGTCAGTAAAACGCATCGTGACTACATCCTTTTGAAACAAAGTGGCTATCTGATGTTTCAAGAGGGTAAAGCATGTAAAGAATTAACTGCAAACTAGAACAGCTTGAGAGCGTCAAACAGAAACTCGATAAATTTTTAGTTGATTTACCTTGATAAAGTTTAGACAACAAAGAAGAAATCAAACATTTTGTGCGTGCATGCATGCATGTGTGTGCACATGCTCATGACAGAGAGACAGATTTTTAGCCATACCTGTAAGAGTTCTTCAATAACATCCTCCATTGTTATAATTCCAACAATCTCTTCATCCTGAGGAAAATTTTGAAGGGACTCCTCCCCTACATCTAGAAGATCATCCTGACCAGTGCGCTCCCACTTTTTACCTCTTCTAGCATGCTCTGCTGTCCCTTCATTCTCATTTCTGGACACGGGGAGAGGGTGTTTTTTTGCCAGAATCAGATTTCTAGCATCAGCTGAATTCCCAACTTCGGGGATGTCCAACGCTATAGCCGTGGGAATTCCTATTCTTGCAAGGTAGCCCAGTTAGTATACAGTTCTGCAGTGTTAGAAAGTGAGACAGTTATACCCAAGAAAAGAACTAAGAAAGCACAATTTCCAGGGAGTTTCTGGAACCCAACCACACCTTGCGTCACCTTGGCTTGTTTCAAGCTACTCAGTCTTCTTCCCCCCAGTCCCTTGACATCTGTGCTCATGTTACTAGCTTCCAGCTTCTCTTTACTATATCTTACAACAGCTGCCATATGGCTGTGCCCTTTTTGAAACTCGTTTAAGATGTCGTAGAGTGGCATGTTCTCTTCAACCCTTCATATAAAAAATACATTTCAAAAATTGATAAATGGCATGCTTCACAGACATTAGACATGCTGTTGAAAAGCCAACATAGTGAGGGATTGTAACTTTACATTATTCTTGCACCTCTGCTTATTAGTGGAATTTTCTAACAGAACTACATACTCCTCACAAACCATACAAGACAAAAAAACAAATAAAATCTCCACGCCAGCAGCTGTCTTCAGCTCTCCTTATCTCCCTCCCATCTTCACGTTTTTCTCTTATTGAAAAACCATGGTTTTGAGGATTTCAAGGATTTTGGTGATCAAATGACATGCTAGAAATTTTAGGGAGTCATGTAGGAGTTCAGAAAACTTTTTTGAAAATTTCAAAAATTTCAGTAATTTTTAAAGCTCGAAAGAAAATTTTTGGCCTATTTTAAGCCCAAAAGGCCTCAAATTGCCTTGAAAAATCCAAAAAAATCCCCAAAAAATATATGAAAATTTTCTTCAGCTTCTGGGAGAAGAATTTCAGTTTTTAAGCAGCGGGGAAAGTGAAGAAATAAATTTCAACCATAATTTGACTTGCGCTCAGGCGCAGGAAAAGATTAGTGATATTCATCCTCTTCGGTGCGGATACTATCAGGTGGAGTTTGATTCACCTGCAGCATCGAATCAAGTCACGCAGTTGAGCCCCATCGCACTGGACACGGCCTAGGCCTTCTTTGCAAGGTGGCAGCACGGCTTTGACACAACATCCGACCCCTTGGCAGGTGTCTGGGGCTTCCCAATTACAGTTTGCTTTACTGGTCTCAAGAAGTACTACCTTCCCCTACTCCAGTAATTGGCAGAGTTATCGGGAGAGTGATGGAATCCCCCTCCCACTGCAACTTTGGTTCTAGCTCGGACCGTAGGGATTCCCCCCTTCGCATCTGCATCGCCTCTCTAGAGTCCATTCCTCATGTCATTTCTCTAACATGCCTCCGAGGAGATCCTATTATGCAGAGAGTTGAGTACTTTGGCCTCTCCCTAGGCAGTGCTTCATTTGCCGTCACATGGGCCATCTTGCTAGAGCATGCCCCGCCATCAGTCCAGGTGAGCGCCACCAGTAGTCCTTCCTCCTGGTGCTAACATAGCTCCTCATCAGGGCAGAGGGGGTGAATCCATCCCTCAGGATCCAGAGCACCAAGCCCCAGCCCCCAAGGATCCTGGGCTAGGCGAGCGGCAGGCCGCCGGTCCGAGGCGGAACCGTCCACCAAGCCTCCAGGGCGGAGTGGCACCATCAGACCTGCCAGCTTGGCTGGCCCCTGGAGGATGCGGTTATGTCAGAGAACCATTTTGAGCATTTATTTCAGCAGCCCTCGGACAATGATGCTGCCCCTGGGGACATGGCGCCAGCCCCCCCTTTCTGGAGACCGATACCTCATCGTCATCCTCTTTCCGATGTCTAGATGTCTCCAAGATCTTATGGCCCTTCCGCACCCACAGTGGACCCGGCCTCTCAGCCGCCCGCCCCTCAGGAGAACCATGGGACCAGAGTGCACCAGGCAGCCCAGCTAGGGCACCCGGCTTGAGTGTCACAGACATGTTCCAGCAGATGATGCGAGCAATCGCAGACCAGACAGCCAAGTTGGATGAGGAAAAGGCGCGGATTTTGGCTCTGGAGGAGCGTTCTCACTCTCCAGCGTCGCGTTTTCCATCTCCTCCTCCCTCTCCTTCCGTATCCCAGATACCAGATCCTCGTCACAGGGACCCTCTCGCGGGGTCACAGCCGCAGCAAGCTCCTTGCTTGAGATGCAGATGCGTGCATTGGAGATTCGACAACGAGAAGACGACGCCATGCAACGAGTGGAACACGAGCGTTACCTCAGAGCTTTGGACGCCAGATTGACACCGGCGGCGCCCTCGAATCATTTTCCCGAGAAAATGAATTTCAGTAAGTATAATGGTAAACTCGATCCCACAACTCTTTATTCATGGTTACATCAATTTGAAGCTTACTTTGCCGCAGTTAGGAAAACAGATACTGACAAAGTGATCTTAGCTAGTTGGTTCTTGGAAGGTGAGGCCATTCCTTGGTGCACTCAGTGGGCTCATGCCCACACCAGAGTAGGTATGGCAATTTATGGGTGGGACGAATTCATCCGCGACCTTAAGCAGCGGTTTCTACCGCCCCACTACCTTGAGCGACTCGAAGACGAGTTCAGGGGAGCGCGTCAGAACGCGCAACCAGTCCTTCAGTTTGCCAATAAAATTTCGACCTTGTGTCTGCAATTAGGCTTATCTGATACGGACAAGAAAGGGCAGTTTTTATATGGCCTGGACACGCAAATCCAATGGAAGGTGCATATGTTTAGGCCAGCCACCTTTGAGGACGCACTCTCGCTTGCGCAGAGTGCAGAAATGAAACACAATGGTGGCAAGCCCAAGACTTCCCAGCCGGCTTCTCCCAAGGCTAACACCTCGGGGGGCAAAAGCCAGAACCAAACAGGATCTTCCCCAGGACAGAGCTCGGGAGCCTCTGGTTCCAAGAACTCGAACAATGCGTCTAAGCTTACTCCAGACCAGAAAGCGGAGGCAGGCAAGACAGGTGGCAAGTTGAGTGCTGAGGAGCTTTCTCAGTACAAGGAGGAGGGTAGATGCTTCTTTTGTCATACAAAAGGACATACTTCTCGGGATTGTCCGAAGAAGCCTCCAAAGGCCGCCGCCGCCTCCACAGCTTCCGTGGTGAGCACAGCTCCCACACAAACCCCAGCGGCTAACCCTAGTTCTTCAACCCCTGGTGCTTCAGTTGGAGCAATTATTAGCCGGGAGCTCGAAGATAAGCAGAAGGGCGCCCATGACCAAGAGTATGAGCGCAACGAATTGCTCAAGTCCTTTGGCTACATAGGTGGCCAGAGAGTCGTTGTCTTGTTTGACAGCGGCAGCACGGAGGATGTGGTCACGGAACAGGCCGCAAGGCGTGCCCGTTTCGAGCTGACTCCGGTAGACAAACAGGTTGAGGGTTTAAGCCATAGTTGTCACAGTACGAAAATACGATACCGTATGGTACGATACCGTACGGGAATATTCGGTACGATATGAAATTTTGGGATACGGTACGATAAAATACGGTTTTTATTTTTTACACTTACAAGCTATGGAGCTTCAAGCTTGAATGTGAGAGAAGGTTGGGAGGGGAGGAGTCTACAGTGCTTGAGAAACCAGTACATGGATATGTGTCTCTCCCGGTTGGATCTCCCGATTGTCTCCAAAAAAGAACCTGGATGGGTAATGCAATACCAAAGGTCTCCCAGTGTAGCGTTTATGACTAAGGGACTGTCCTTGCACAGATACGAGGAGTGCATCTAGGGTGATAAGTTTAGGGACTCCTCTCTAGATCAAAATGGCCATGTCCAAATGTTCTCCCTTGTGCATAACTTGAGCATCTAATTGTCTAGCCTACCTATACCAGGGATCCCCAAGTGATGTAGCAAGATTCTCTCATCCTACCAATCAAGTGTACACTACCAGTCTACCTCGCCAGATTTTTTAGGTCTCTCCATAACCCCATATGGAATACTGAGTGGACACGAAAGTTGCGAAGTATTGCGAGCATTTGGGATCTTCGTAAAGCAGGGTTTCTATTTTTTTTTAGCATTTGGAATTTTTTTTTCAAGGAAAAAAAAATTTGGAAGGGGGGGGGGGAACCTAACTCGTACCGTACGATATCGTACGAATTCGTACGGTATCGTACCGTACGACTCGTACGTACAAACAGGTTCGTACGCGTACGAGAAACAACTATGGTTTTAGCACAGGTATGACAACGAGCGTCAAGTATGAAGCTCTAGGTGCTAAGTTAGTGATTCAGGGCATAGAGTTTGTGCGTGACTTTATGGTTGCCCCTCTTGTAGGAGCAGACATAATTTTGGGTATCCAGTGGTTTCACAAGTTTCTTCCTGATGTCAAGTGGGACAAGCACACGTTCTAGATCAATCGGAATGTGTCAAACACCCCGGTGACCATTAAGTGTGAGCCCGGTATTCCGAACTTTCCGCTCATAAGCCACTTGCAAGCTAAGCGAGCAGTCAAGAAAGGCGCACAGTGTGCGATGATTTACATCCAGACAGCCCAGACGATGGCCAGTGCTTCCGAGAAGTACTCGGTTCTCCATGAAAAGTTCCAGAAGATTTTTCTTCAGGACAGTCTCCCTCCCAGCTCCCCCCGTCCAGACCGGAGGATCACAGGATTGACCTCCTCCCAGGCTCGGAACCCTCGAGCAAGTTTCCGTATCGCCTTTCTAAGGCAATGGAATCGGAGTTGGACCGCCAACTCCAAGAATTGTTGTAAGCTGGCTTCATCCGCCCCAGCGTATCGCCATTTGCAGCACCGATCTTGTTTGTCAAGAAGAAAGATGGGTCTTCCCGGTTGTGTGTCGATTATCGTGCACTCAACAAGCTGACTATCAAGAGCATATTTTCGATGCCTCGAATTGACTATATTCTTGAGAGGCTGAATGGAGCAAAGGTGTTCTCAAAACTGGATTTAAAGAGTGGGTACCACCAGGTACGGATTGTTGAGGGGGACATCCCCAAGACAGCCTTCCGTACAGAACGGGCCCACTATGAATTTGTGGTCATGCCATTTGGTTTGACGAACGCCCCAGCTACATTTAACCGCATGATGATGCGTGTTTTTCGGGAGTTGATTGGAGAGTGTGTGTTCATATTTTTGGATGACATACTCATATTTTCAACTACAGTTGAGCAGCATGACATTGATGTGGAGAAAGTCCTTAAGTTGCTGGAAAGCAACGAGCTCTACGTCAATGAAAAGAAGTCAGAATTTTATCTATTCCAGGTACATTACTTGGGATATATAATTAGTACTGAAGGCATTCGACTGGATCCGGCTGAAGTGGTCGAGATTGTTAACTGGGAAGTACCACAGACAGCTTATGACATAAGATCATTTGTGGGTATATGCCAGGCATATTCCACCCACATTGACAAGTTTTCCGACCTCTTGGCAGACCTCACCGATCTGCTAAAGGGAGTGAAAACAAGAAGGCAAAAGATTCGAATGACTCCACGAGCGTTGGAGGCATTCTAGAACCTCAAGGTGGCTTTGTCAGAAGCGCCTTGTTTAGCCCTTGCCTCGTGGGACGAACCATTTCAAGTGATCACCGATGCGAGTAACATCGCAATTGGAGGTGTATTGCAACAGAATGGTCATCCAGTAGCTTACATGTCTCGTAAGTTACTGCCCGCCGAAAAGAACTACTCAGTCTATGATCGTGAACTCCTAGCAGTTATACAGGCCTTGAAACATTGGAAACATTTCCTGCATGGCCGTGACTTCGAGGTTCGCACTGACCATCAGGCATTGCGCTGGATTCAGACGGTGCCAAGTGCACAGTGGAGAGATCGACAACACCGCTGGAGTCAGATATTCCAGCAGTTCGGTGGTATGATTGAGTACCTTCCAGGAAAGGCCAATCCAGTGGCCGATGCTTTAAGTAGGAAGGGACAAGTAGCTATGATTCAGACCACTAGCTTGACCTTGTTGGTACAAGACTTGAGGACATGAAGCACACGTACGCGGATTCCGAGGGATTCGGTACTCAGTGGGAACAGGCATTGGATGCCACAGGACCATGCCATTTTCTGATACGCGATGGTTGGCTTTTCTACAAAGGCCGGTTGTGTGTCATGAAGTCATTGCGGGCAGCTCTTCTCCATGATGCCCATGACGCCATTACAGGTGGTTATAGGGGCATGAATTCGACTCTGGAGAAATTAGAATGGCAATACTATTGGCCAAAGATGAGGCGTGATGTGTTTACATATGTACAACGCTGTGACTTTTGTCAAAAGGTGAAAGCTCCTCGTGGAAAGAAGATAGGGTTGTTACAGCCTTTGCTACTTCCTGAGGGTCCTTTCCAGGACATTTCGATCGACTTGGTCACAAATCTGTCTCCCAGCCCGAGTAAGCGTAATACGCAGTGTTTAACTATTGTTGATAGGTTCAGCAAATTTGTTATGCTTATTCCTTGCAGGGCCAATGTGACCGCCGAGGATGTTGCCCAGCTATTCATTCGGCATTGGTACCCGATTGGCGGGATTCCTAGGACCATAGTGTCAGACCGAGATGCCAAGTTTACCAGTCATTTTTGGAAGGCATTGTTTGATAATTTTGGTACTAAGTTGAATTTTTCCAGTGCATTCCACCCACAGACAGATGGCCAGACAGAGATATACAACCAGTTGGCCTTTGATGTGCTGAAGTGTTATGTCCACGATCAGCAAGGTAAGTGGGAATCGTTTTTGCCTTTAGTTCAAGCTGTTTTGAATGACTCTTTTTCTTCAGCTATTGGCAGGACTCCATATGAGGCAGCGTTTGGAAGACCTTTCCAGTCGTTGTTAACCAGGACTTCGTCTTCAGTACCAGAGGCGAACAGAGTGACGGAGTCTTACCAGGAGATTTTAGAGTCAGTAAAGGACAGATTGGCTAAAGCACAAGAGGCCTATACTCGACAGGCCAATAAAGACCGAAGGGATATGAAGTTTTCGGAAGGGGATTGGGTGTATCTTTGGATTATGAAGCAAAGATTGAAGTAGGTGGGCAAGCGATGCCCAAAGTTGTCTTTCAGGAGCTTCGGACCATTTCCCATCCGGAAAAAGATTAATGAGGTGTCTATGCAGTTAAAGCTACCTCCAAGTTGGACTATGCACGATGTATTTCATGTCAGTTGGTTAAAGCCATATGCAGGTCCACCCCCTTCAGAGGTCAAAGACGAAGCGGAACCAGACATTATTGATGAAGCAGAAGTAATGGTTCCAGAACAGATCCTTCTGCACTGTTTCAAGCATGGCTCAGGCCGAAGACTACGACAGTTTCTCACGAAGTTTCAGGACCGAGGAACTCATGAAGCGGTATGGCTCGACAAAGAATTTTTCAAAGACTATCCGGCATTATTGACGGATTATTTGGAGGCTATGCAGCTTCCGTCAAGTTAAGCAGAAGGGGATGTCACGTGCATCCCACACTTGGATGCCACGTAGACATTTCTGTAGAGAAGGTGCAGGACCTGGGATGGTGAACTGGTCCCATGTGAGCCCAGTCTGGGACGAGTCAGCCAGGGATCCATCTCAGTCGTCTGAGGTCAGGTGTGCATTGTCCTGCACATGAGTCCAAGGTCAGGTGTGCACTATCCTGCACATGAAACAGTGCCAGTCCGCGCTGTGAGTCTCCCTCTAGAATGATGTCAGTGGTTCTCTGTATCTGGTTTGGTACCGGATGCCAGATCACTGAGTAGATTAGGTTTAGGACAAGGGGCCAGCCCATAGGGCTACCCCGGATCTAAGTGTGGGCACGGGAATGGTGTAGAACCACCCTCATGAGGGCCAGGCAGGCCCAGGCTAAACCCACCAGCCATGGAGGGGCTCTAGGACAGCCCTAGGGCACAGATCAGGCAATCTCCAGGGGATTACAGCCTTTAGATGGCTGTAGGGCATGTATGGGGCAGCCCATACAGGCTGCCCAGCCTTGGGATTGTGGACAAAAGTGGTGTCCAGCCAATCAGAAGCAGGCGCATCACTTTCAGCCTGTTAGGGAAAAAAGGCAGTATTTTTTGGGATATAATTCAGCATTTATTGCTGAATTTCACCAGTCGTGGGACAATAAGCTGTTTTTTAGCTGGCCGACTGCTCCTGAGGAGGAGTATAAATAGGGTAGGCCTAAATCCCATCATTCATCTCAGTTTTCACCAAGTGCTCAAGCCAATCAAGGGCTGAGAAAGCTAGAGTTTGGAACAGGCCTGCAAAAGATGGGATGTGTCCTAAGCTCTCTATCAAGTATTACGGACCATTCAAAGTCATTGAGCAGATCAATGAATGGCTTTATGGTTGGCTTTGCCAAATCATTGGAAAACTCACAATGCATTCCATGTAAGCCTCTTGCGCAAGCATGTGGGACTCGAGTCTACAGAGCTTGGTTATGGAAGATCCACAAGAAGTGGATGAGCTACAAGAGGTGTTATAGCTTGAGCAGATTGTGTTTCACAAGAAGCGTAAGCTTGCACGTGGCAAACTTCAAACACGCTACCTTGCGAAGTTCAAGAACTATTAGCCTATGGAAATAAAGTGGATGGATGGGGTATACTTTCAAAAGTATCCACAGCTCTTCGCAACATATTTGGAAGTTTTTAAGTTACGATCAATTGTTTAGAAGCTGGGGGGATGTCACTATTTGCGCATTCTCTGTGCTTCCGACCTCTCGACAAGCTTTAGATGTACGGACGAGCTCTATAGTGGACATGACGCCTTAAGGCAAGGGACATATGTCTATGCCAAGGGTCATGTGGATTGGCAGTCATAGCAAGGGATTTATGTCTATGCCAAGGGTAAGTAGGTTGGATATGTGAGGCCATGGATTTTCGTCCACGCCCACATTCAGAGTATGGTATTCCAGTTGGCATGGGGATGTAATGTCTACGCCTGTTACAAGCTAAATGAAAGGAAGATTGTCCATCACATTCTTATGCATGGCATACTTTCATGCACAAAACTGTTTTTACGTGAACGCTTTTACTGCATGCAAGACTTGTGGGTCTAGTTCACAAGTAGGGGACGCCTGCCCATGAACCATGTGCTTGAATTTGTATTCTTGTATTCTGACCATATTTTTGGGCTGTAGACAGGTGGTAAGTGTGTCTTTAAATTCTTTGTTATTCATTTATGAAATATGGTTCATTTTTCCTCTATATATAATTTTAAGTTGATGTCTTTTCCATATGAATAACCCTACCTTTGGACTCAAGATCTTCTGAGGATGCACATAGAGATAAGAAGTAGAACATGTTCAGATATTGCTGTGAATGATACCATAACATGCCATTTCTTAAAACTGTTTGTTAGTTACGTGCCAATGCACAAAAGGCCTGTCTTGAAAACGAGGGTAACAAAAAAGGTTTAAGAAACCATAATTTATGGTATAAAGGTAAAAGTTCCAGGATTTGAAGAATATTTGGACTTCACAGTAATGCATTTAATAAAAAAAAATGAGTCACAGGTTGGCAACTCCCTCAAGGGAATAAAATAATAAATATTTTTAAAGGTCCATAGTTCTACCTGGATTTCCAGCACATGGGCTGTCATGGCATTCAAGAGACTCTTTTTCTTCATGCCTTGAGCATGAGGCATGCAGACCTTCCACTTGCAGATGAAACACCAAATTACTCCCAATAGAGAACCGATTGCATGGGTTACACACAATCCCTGTTTTTATTGCCCTGTCAGCGGAACATGCGACTGGGCACAGGATGGATGGGGAACTGATGGCGTGGCTTACACACAATCCCTGTTTTTATCGCTCTGTCAGTGGAACAGGCAAGTGGGCACAGGATGGAGGGGGAAGACTCCGCGTCCATGATCCATCCATAAGTGATGAGACGGGAGTGAGCCCCTATTCTTCGGGCTGTCAGTGGAGCAGGTTGGGGCAGAGATGGATGTGTAAATACCCTGACTCTTTCCTTTCCTTCCCGTGCTAAAAGAAAATGAGACAGGAGTGAGCCCCCATTCTTCGGGCTGTCAGTGGAGCAGGTTGGGGCAGAGATGGATGTGTAAATAGCCTGACTCTTTCCAACATGTGTTCAACTCTACCTTCCCCAACCTCTAAATTCTTGTCACTTGGCAGCTTTGTGAAACTCTCCCGTAAGATAATATAGAGAAGAGAAGTACCACGTTAACCCTAGCCAACATGTGTTCAACTCTATAAGTTCAAGCGCATTATAGAAATACTGAAGGGAAGAGCTATTTACACAGCCCACAAGTTGTGCCATTAGAAAGCCTCTCCACAACTTTGACACAAAGACAAGCAAAGAGCATTCTGGACATGAGGAAGGGTGCAGCCACCAAATAGAGTGCATCGATAATGCAAGGATAAGAGAAGGCAAGTTCTCAACTTATGAGAAGCTAACTTGCTTGGACTTTTTTGAGTCTTTGTTTCAAAAAGTAAGATCCATGTGCAAAAGTTAAGAGGGCAGTGCAATGTAATAAGCCATGTTGGACTAGTAAGTTGGTTAAAACAAATGTATTAAGCATGTTGGCTCCAAAGTCAATCTTTAAAAATTGCTGAAACAATATGAAAATGCTAAAGCAAATAACCTTGGGATTTTCCGTATTGTAGTAAGCTGTCTCACAGGCAACTTCTCTTCGGGAAGAATTGTGAGCAGGTTCTTTGCCTGGAGGAAAAAAGTGTAGCTTATAAAAGCTCCTTTTTGGTGGGGAAGAATAATAATGATGTTATTATTAAATGCACGCGCACTCAAAAACCCAACCCCCCCCCCCCCCCCCCCCCACAAAAACAAAACACACACACACACACATTATGCATGACATCCAAGCTAACAGAGAAAAACAAGACAGTTTTATAATTTTCAGCAAACCAGTGTGCTATAGCCTCTTAAGCTGCAGGCTAGATACAAACTATCTATGAAGATCTTTTACCCTCATGAAGCTAAACAAAAAATGTAATACTGAGCTGACACAAATCACAGAAGTGCTCTTTCTTGATTCTTTTTAAACATTAAACAAAGATTTTTCAGGAAAAAGTAAACAAATAGAAGCATAATTACCAAAATGAGGCCAATAATATTTGTTGGTGTTCCTGAATACACAGGAACTCGACTGTGTCCTTTTGTCATTATCAAATGCATTGTCTTTCTGGAGCACCCAAAAAAGTAAAAACTACGTTTGAATAAGTATTTGCAAAGAGTGTGTTCAATCAGACAGAGAAAATGATTCAGCGGTAAAGGGCTGGAAATCGATCCAGAACGCCGTACATGTCAAGCTTTTCATTTACATCAATGCTAAAAGTAGAGGCAATGGGAGTCATGGCATCTTTCGCAGTTTTTCGTGTTAGCTCCAAAGCACCAGTAATAATTGTAGTCTCATCATGTGTCAATTCTCCACCTTTTCCAGCCTTTAATCAGTACAACATAACACTGATCAGGTTGTAACTTCTTGAATCATCACTAAAAAAAAGGCTCCTGGTACAGGCATTTGCACAGCTATACATTCCCCGTTGCTGCCCATCCACATGTGTTCACTCCCAAACGTGGTTCCTGCCGGTCAGCTTGCTAACCCTGATCATGCTGTGCAGGTGCATCACACTGTCCCCCACAGAGATTACAGTTGTCCTCAATTGTACTATTCTCAAATAGGCACGGCACAAAAGAATAGACAAACCCAAGACTGTACTGACCCAAGGCACTAAATGCCACATTGCCTTGAGAACTGGGATGAAACTCTTAAAGCTAGTGTTGCACTCTCATTGTGTTAACACAAGAACCTGTATCCCAACAAAACCTCCAATCCAACTCTTCCTAATGAAGTACCCGCCACTGTTCTAGCATCTCCTAATGAATTACTTGTTGAGAACACTCATGATAGATGCACCATCCACTGGTGCACTTGCTCAGATGGATCACCAAATCCCTCTTTGCTAAATCCAAGGCACTCCTCAAGATGAAAGAGTCAAAAGGGTAGACGGTGTTCCTCAAAATTACTAACTCAAATTTGCAGCCTGCAGGGGAGTTCAGGAGCATGTGCTTACTGAATGGTGCAGTAGCATGGAGTGAAGAGTAGCGACCAATGGAGCTCCCGTGAGCCTTCAAGGACCCTCTTTTAGCCCCCCTATCACTTAGTTCTAGAGAATCTGCATACTATGCCTTCATCCTATCCAAATCTTTGCCTTGAATCTCCAACCCAGTGGACTCTTGCAAGGTTTGAATGGTGGCCTTCCAACTAAGAGCATCAGCAACAAGGTTATTTTTGCAAAGGCACTTGATGTTTACATGGACACATATGATACAATATAAATACTAATGACATGACCTAGAGTTCGTCTAGAGTAATTGGGCATTATTCCTAACAATCTGTCTCAAACTGGGTCTAGATCTATGCCAAACTCTGATTGCAGGTTCAAGGAATGCAAACCTCAGCATTCCACCACCAGTGCATTGTTGTATGCCACAGCATGATATGGTTAGCAGGATGACCAGAAGGAGCCACATTTGGGCACGGACAGATGTGGATGGGTGGCAGACAGCTAGGTGGCCTGGGCAGACATATACGGACAGGTCAGGCTGGTAAGAGCAGCAGATCAGGCAGCCAGTCAACCAGAAAATAGAGATTCTGAAGGCCATGAACTCCATATGAATCAAACAACAGTCGCAATGTCTTGAAGCACTTCACTTTGCCTGTAATGTCTCTAGTGACTTGCCACATCTACTGATGTAATCTGCTTTTTTCTTGAAATTTTTTTGCGGACTTGGAACAGTGCTAAGAGACCATCAAGGGCTCAGTGACACCTCCAGCAAAGGTCATTTACCCTCTATGTACCAATCTCATCCCATACTCTTCTTGGCCGATGGGAGCACATTCAGGGCAGCTTCCGGACTATAGAGGACAGGCAGTATGCTTCTTTGCATTTGGAGCTCTAGCATTTGCTTGACCAGAGGCCAAAGCAGCATAATCTGGCATTATTTCCTCCCTCCCCTCCCTTTTTGCGGTCATTACATGTCTGTGAGTGTTGTAATCTGGTCTTTCAGATCTAATTTTGTTTACTAGAAGGATCAAGGGGATTAAATTCAGTGACTCACAAACACCACCTGTGTGGCTAGGTCTTACCAGCACACTAGCTTGTCTAAGACTCCCTTGGTATACAGCCTAATTTTCGTGAACTAAACTATGTAATATGTATCACCAAAAAACCAAAATGCTAAAAATCGAAATATAACAAAGTGCACAAAGATTTTATCCAAGAACCACATACCTCATTTCCATGCATGTGAACAAAGGTCATCAATTCTGCTCGACGGAACAATGCCTTGTGACTCTTTCCAAGTAAGTAGTCCAGCAACTGAAGTGAGAGAAAAAACAAGAATCCTTAAAAGCAAAAAGAGGACCAGTTTTCTTTGAAAATGGGCAAAATTTGCCTCCAACAAGCTCTAGGCCAAGCAGTAACTCCAGCCTGTTGACATGTAGGTCTGGGATTTGGACCCTGGCACCTAATATAGTAGTATAGACATAATTATACTCTCAAAAAAGAAGGGGAAAATGCATATCAAAGCCAGCTGGCCACATACCTTGCTTATGGGATAAGTTACTGGGAAGAACAAGATGACCAGCAGCCGAACTACGGGAGTCATTGCTGCCCCAACAGCTAGTCCATACCTCGAACAAATGGCTTGAGGGAAAATCTGTTGCAAAAAAGATCAAAAAACACTTGTCCATACATTTGGTGGAACAGAAAATTAAAAGCTCTCCACTATTTTATTTTCAATGCAAGCACTATCCATGACTCAAGCTTGGAGCAGAAAGACCCATATGACATGAAATGCATCGAAATGCTCACCTCACCAAACAGCAAAATCATCGTCACTGATATCAGGATTGCACCCCAGGCATTCACCAATGAGTCCAGAAATATAGGCAAAGCCTGCAAAACATAATGCAAGCAACCCATCAAAATAATCTTTTTTGTTCATAGAAATCAAGTAATGGCTATTCAAATTCATAAAATCAATCATACCTCCATAGCAAGGGCGTTTCCAAGCAGAAGTGTGCACAACAATAGATGTTGGTTCCTCACCACAGGAAGAATTTTAGCTGCCCAATATCAAAGAGGCAAACCTTTCAATTACCATGCTAACGCTTTACACATGGAATCTCATGCTGCTTACACAGTGGTGCTGCCTTTCCCAGTCCACATGTCCTGGCTATGGGTGGGGCTATGCTGTAGGGAACAGGCTCTTGAGCACCAAGCTCCAAGAATTGACAGAGGTGGCATCTCCCTTGTTTATAAGGCACCGACCTTATCCTAGTGCACAAGAAGGCAGCTCGACGCTGTTGCATCATGTCCGAGCCAGCAACTGGAGGGTGTGAAGGAGGTCCTCCAAATGGAGTGGAAGGACCTCCTTTTCCTTGGTGACTACCATGGGTAAAAATTTGATTCCCTTTTCTTGTTGCGACCAGATCAGTAGCTGCTCAATGCATCCAGCCATGCCCAAAGGTGCTCTCTCGGCGCAGAGAAGAGGAGGCAGTAATGTGCAAGCAGCCAGAACACAGATGTTTTTTCACAAACATAGAGACGGTGAAAACAGACCTAAAGTGAGCTTAAAGGAGCTTACCTGCATATTTTTTATCCTTGGGGGTGCCGGATTTCATGAGTACTTCAAGGTCTACAAGCCCCAAAGACATCAGACCCAGGGTAAGTCCGGACATGAGGCCGGCGAAAAGCACCAGAAATGCAACGATAAAAAGGTGAAGCCAAAAAGAAGGTTCGCAGCAATGGTGCTCAGCCATCTGTATACTGTCTCAGAAGCAGGCGAGTTTCCCTCTGAAATGCAAACCCTAGTATCACAAATAATGCCTGCTACTGTCTACATATCACGTTGCATGTATGGCATGTACGGCATGCTGAGCAATGGAAGCACGACACCGCTCTTCGTATGGAATGGATGACTATGGCTATGGCTATGGCTATGGCTATGGCTATGAAGTGTGTTCCTGTGCTCTGGAGCTCTCGTGGGTTGGATGCGTGCGTGTGTGTGTGCGTGAGAAGAGAGCTGGCCATGAACGCCAGCCGGTGCGACCCTAGGCCTTTCACACCGATGTCCGGCCGACGTTAAATCAAGTTCCATATTCAGGCCATTTATCACATTTTTACGCCCATGCTTGCAAAATGCATAACATTGAAAAAAAATTATTAAATTTGAAATTATTTTTAAAATTTTCATAAAATATGTTTTTTTCACTTAGAAAAGTTAAATTTTGTACTCAAAGCTTGCTGTGTTTAAGAGGTGTGTTTGAATGTTGAGCGTGCTTCTCCTCAAAGCAAAAAGAAATGCAAGAATGGGGCCTTTGTTTCAAAAGTTCTTTTTTTTTCTTTTTGGGACCAATAATATTTATATAAAATACACAAAGAATGAGGCCTTCTCCTCAAAAAAGCAAAAAGAAATGCAAGAATGAAAGCTAGCCTGTATAGAAAAGCAAAAAGAAATGCAAGAATGCAAGCTAGCTTGTATAGAAAAGCAAAAAGAAATGCAAGAATGCAAGCTAACTTTTTTTCCAATTGAACAAGCTAGCATGTATAGGTAAATGAAAATTATATTAACAAATTATTTTGCAACAATTTATGGAAGAGGAAACAAGTTAGCTTGTATAGACAAAATGATAATTATATTAATATTTTCTTTTAACACCAAGACACAAAGAGATAGGAGATAAACAAGCTAGCTTGTATAGGTAAAGTATTAACAAATTTATTTACAACTAGTGGAACTTGTGAGACAAAGGAAGAGGGTGAAGATCAAGACAACTTGGTATGGCCCTAGAACACAGAGGTGGTATAAGAAGGTCAAACAAGCTAGTTACATTTTTGGCACCGATTGAGAACCAGTGGGGTCCAAACGAACTGTTAAAATATGGTTTCAAAAAGTGGAGATGAAAGGGGAGATCTTGGAGAAACAGACCCCTAGGGGTTGCACATCTGAAGCTTTGATTGAGGCATGCATCTTGTTGGGATACCACTTATCTTGGGGGGAATCCTCTTTTGTTTCAAAGGATGATAGATCGGATTTGATGTGTAATCTGTTGAATGGTGACTCTTATGCAGATGAGGGCTGATTGTGGGTTTGGAAAGTTTATGTAAAACATTTCTTTATGCTTTTTCAAGAGAAGGCCCCATTCTTGCATTTCTTTATGCTTTTTTAGGAGAAGTGCACTAAATATTCAAACATCTCTCTTAAAGATTTGAATGTTTGCTTAACTTGGATCCCAAAGTTTATGTTAGTGAGAAGACGTAATGATAATCGTGATTGGATTATGGTTCCGTTTCTTTGACGTTCCTAGCTCATTGTAAAGAAAAAAGGAAAATGAATGTAAAACTTATCTAACATCTACTTACAAATTCTATGTACATTGATATGCATATGTGTGTATGTGTGTGCGTGTGTGCATCCCACAATGTACAAATTCTATGTACATTGATATACATGCGTGCGCCCGCGTGTGTGCATGAGAGAGAGAGAGAGAGAGAGAGAGAGAGAGAGAGAGAGAGAGAGAGAGAGAGAGAATATGGTGTAATATTTATTGTGAAATAATAAAAAGTATAGATTACTACATACTTTTTAATCAAGCAAGCAAGCAAGCTCACCTCATGTGCACACACACACACTCAAGCACTCACACATGCAAGCAAGCAAGCTTTACAAGACTCCATAGCCAAGAAGATATATAGACATGGAAGCATGCAAGAACAAGAAGATAACAAGAGAAGCAAGAATAGAGGAGCTCACAAGCTTGAGTTCAATAATAGATTGTATTGCAAAAAGTGACCTTCCACACCCTCATAAGTCACACATATATATATATGGGCTTTGCCCAGTCGCCCACGCTTACGGGGTGCCCAAAGCATGTTCTTTTCATATGTACAAGCCTTATATGGCTGGCTTTCATTTACAAAGGTGGGCCCCTATGGCCATATGCAATGTGAAATATCTAAGAAATTGTGGGGATTACAAAATGTGTATAAAAAAGGAGTAGCAATTGCACTCAGTGTCATTGAGTTGACAGCTAACAGGAAAGTACATGTTGTGCTCCCCCATCTATGCTAACACACATATTGATGGTGAAGCATCAATATGCACACAACTTTTCTACACAAGAGGCACCCTGTCGAGGAGTAGAGCTAGTGCTAGAGCGGAATTGGGATATTTTTAATGGTCCTTTGTTTGTTTTTCTTGTCCATGAATTGTAACACTTGTGGTGGAGTGATTGTGTGTTGAGTTGGAGTGTGATTTGAAGTGTAATGGTGTGTTTTGTGAGTAGATTAAGCTCTTCCTAACCCATAACCCTTTTCTTGTGTTTTTGTTGTTTTTCCTTCATTGGTGAAGATAGATAATTGAGTTGAGCTCCCCCTTGTAAGATTGAGGTTAGCAATCTCTCTTATAAGATTGAGGCTTTTCCATTGGCATCATAAGCAGTAGATAAGGTTAATTAGGTTAATTAGGCTAAATTAAGAATTTTTTCACTATGTCCAATGGAAAAAAAATTAGTCCATTCTTTCAATTCATCCCCAATAATTATTCATTTTGATGTTTGCATGGTAGAATAACCATTTTGGTACCATTGCTAAGCTAGGTACCACACAAAAATCCAATAAAAAATAAGGAAAAAACTCGTTGTAAGTGGAATCGTGCATCTAGTCGGATTGTTCCGGTCCAAGAGTAGGATCGTTTGGGGTCGACCCTTGTAATAAAATCGTTTTAACTAGGCAGGTGCAATCATTGAACAACTAAGGAGAATCGTGTGTAAGTGACATAATAAGCCTTAAATTGGCAATAATCATCATTGAACGTGGGCGTAAATATTTAGTAGACGTGCAATAGTTACATAACAGTCAAGGCACCACACTGGCTAACACTACTAGTTTGCACATAGTCAAATCAGTCAATCTTAAAAATATGATCGTCAATCCCAAGGTAAAATTGCTCGATTCCAAAATCTATAATCTCCAAAGCCATGAGTTGAGCCTCCAAAACCTAGAGCATGAGCTCATATCACCAACGAAATGAGAAGAGTACTAGATTTTGTTCACACGGTGGTCAGACTGCCTAGAGGAATGAGAGATAAGTATGCTCATGACCATCCAAGGATTAGAGCCTCTCATATATCCAAGTTAGTGTTAAAATTTGATGGAGCAAGGGGCCCTACAACCAAATAGCTGGATTTAGACAAATTTGTATGGTTGAGAGAGTAACCGATCCCAGAACTCAGATCGATGTGCCTTTGGATTAACCATATAAGAAAATGCTTTGTTGTGGTTCCAAATGCTGAAAGATTCACAAAAAGGGACTATGGAGGACCTCGAGCTAGTATTTACCACACGAGCTTCTCGAAGACTAGTATCAAGCATAGCTCTGTTCCATAGTTGTTTTAATTCAAGCTTCTTGAACACAAGTCAATAAGACATTATATAAACTCCCTTAAGAACTTGAACAGTAGATGCCTTGTTGAGGTAAAATTGAGCCAAACTAGGCTAATCTTATTATTCTTTGAGGGTTTGAGAAGAAAACAATGGCATTGTTAAGTGCTAGACTTCTATGGCACCGCGGTCGGCCACCACATATTTTTCACATTCATTGGCCTAGGCACTAGAGAATTCATATTTCTCTTATAATGGATTATTTTACATGTGCAATCGCTACTTGTATATGAAAGGTGCGATCATTGTTTGTATATGAAAAGCACAGCACATGGGATAATAAGGTTAGAGTTACTAGCTATATGACAAGGTGTTTGCACGAGTGTAAGTAGTCTTGGATGCACTAGGACTCGTTTTCACATTGGTTAGCCAAGTGTGAATTCACAATATGAGCCAAGTATAACAGTTAAATTGTAACTCTAAATCCTCATTCTTTTATGCACTCTTGTATGCTCTCAAGTGAAGATGGTGCTCTATTCTTCTCTCAAACCTTGGCTATCTCTTGCTTCATTGCTTGTGTGATGTGTGTGTGTGAGTCTCTATTTTGCCTATCACTTGCCTTCAATGCTTGTGTGAGTGTAAGTGTGAAGGAGGGAGTGAGAGATATCAGTGGGCTACACTTGAGGTGTAGTGGTGGCGGCCTTGTTGAGCTACTTTGGTGTGCTTGTGTAAGTGTGAGGGAAGGAGTGAGAGATAGCGGCCTTATTGAGCTACTTTGGCGTGCTTCCATTGACGTAGCTACCACGAGGAGTCCCCGATTTAAGCAAACGAGATAGAGGTAAGTAAGAGTTGCCTCACTAATGCATTGCATGTTTCCCATGGCATATTAGGTTTGGGTTGGAGTTTAGGCTCCCTAAGGCATGAGAGAATAGTCCCATTGAGTGGCCCAAGGCTCGATATAAATGGTTCCATTTGCCCAGGACACCAATCTCTTGTAAAGCATCTTGCATAACTTGCTTGTTTGAATTGAAGGGGGTTTCACCAATGATAAAAGACATGCTTTAATTAACAAAAATCCCCCAAAATCATGTGTTTTAGTTTTTGTTTGGGCATCAATTTCATGTTTCTAATCACTTCTTGTTACTCTTAATCCTTGCAATTTCAAGTTTGTTTGGTCAATTTTGTTAATTTTGAACAGCTTTTTCAAAAAAATTCGCACAATTGAGCACAAAATCATGGGATTTTGATAAAACAAATACTTTCATCATATTCGTAGCATGCTAATCAGTCTATTTGGCTATGTGTGCACATGATTTGGCAAGATTTGTGCTCGATTTAGGTGCTTGGATTGAAGAGGATTTCGCTTTGAAATTTCTAGTTTTTTGCATAAAAAAGGGATCAAGCATGCTTAATTAGAGTTTCAATCGGTGGAATTAGTTAAAAATAACACTGTCATCATGTTTGTAGCATGGGAATTATTCAATTGGAATTCTTTGATTTGGTTGTGTGTGTATCGGTGATGATTTGGATCATTGCATTGCATGGGTCTTAGTACTTGGCAAAATTTTGGTTTTTTTGGCTTACCAAGGTGATTAGTGCTAATGACAATTAGGAGATGAATTTAATGATGGGGGGCACCCCACTAGCCTTTGTGTATAAGCACCCAAAACTTCTTTTTCTATTAATTAATTACTTTTTGGGCTTGTGAGCCATAGAAGAATGTTTCTTTTTGTAAGGTATATGTGGCAGTTATAATTAGGAAGATTTGATTTTGTTTTCGTCTACGTGTACGTGGCAGCCATGGCTCTCTGTGCATTTCTAGATAAATCAAATCCGGCATCAAACCCACCTTCAGCATTAAACCCACCTTCAGCATCAAACCCTCCATCAGACGAGGCTTCCTGAGTTGGAACTTGCTGCTAAGGTAGAGGCCCTTATCTCGGGGGAGGGTGTTTCACAGCATGGGCAGGTCATGCTATGGTCGAGGGCCTGCTAAGTTTGCTGCATGAGCGAGTCGAAGGAAGGGTCGAGTGCCGTGCCACCTCCCACCACCACTGGTTACTCCACTTCTAGATTGCTAGCTCTCCATACGCTGGTCATTTTTCTAAAGGTGATGCTAGTCATTTCTCCAACACCTGCTGCAAAATCCCAAGGGGCTGGTGGCACGGCGAAAGCCCAAGGGTTGGTGGTAGAGATGGCTGTCAACGGGGTGGTGGAAGAGATACGCGAGGCGCCAACGCGGTGGTGGCCGAGATTGTGAAGATACTGCAAGGTTCAACGTTAGGAGGAGTCATAAAGTTACCCTATTAATAAGGTGTCGAAGGGGCATTAATTAATACATCAACCTTAGCCTTTGTGTATATATATATATATCCCTTGAATCTCTTTGAGTCAAGTATGTTGCTTCACGCATGCTACTCCACGACAACCTTGCCGAGTCCATGCCTCTGCTATCGCTAGGCGCCAAGTTGCCAACATCACTAGGCCCTTCCATGCTCTTCGCTTGCGTCAGTCGCTCGTGGGTCGCCTCCACTGACCACGCTAGCTACGCCATCACCAACCCAGACGCTGCCACGTTTGCCAAGGGGCCGCCACCACATGGTCCACATACCCACACAGGCCATGCTCCAGCAGTAGCCCACGTTCTCTAGCAAGGCTCAAAAAGAATAATTTCTTTTGTCTCAAGCATGCTTATTTACGCACTCGCACTTTCACTCACATAGGTTGTTCCAATATAACATGCGGAAAACATTTTTCTTAGCAAGTCAAAAAAATTGCATCCTCAAAATTTGAGGCTATTCGTCAAAAAATTATTGACCTTTTGGGCAAATTATAACTACATCACCTAAAAATATGTAATTTTTTAAAATTACAAATTTAAAATTTACAAGTGAAAACTAAAACGTTGCAAGTACATTGTAACTGTTTGCAAGTACATTGTACCTGTTTGCAGGTACATTGTAACTGTTTGCAGGTTTTTTGTGAACATTGATCTAGGGATTAGGGTTTTGAGGGTGGTCAACGAGTACAACAAGATGCCCAAGAACCGAATGCTTGCTACAAGGCTATATATATTATAGCTATTAGGTGGCACTACACCAATTGGCCTAGGTGTATAGCTTGATTGAGTCCAGGCTACCCATAGATTTATGCTCAAACAAGGCTTAAAGATACACATCTGACAAGAAGTGCTCATATATATTTCAACTACAACAATCACATAGAATGGCATGAACAACACAAAGTCCAGACGGAAGTATCTGCTTGGGTGGAGGAGTAGCATGCCAAAGAGGTGCTCCCAAAAAAGCACCCTGAAAAGAAGAGGCCAATCTGTTGGCCGGAATCATAACCCAGTTTTCTTTTGATGAGCCAGGAAGGAAAAGAAGGCAAAGTAGCCTCACCAATCAAGATGCAACGACCAATGAAAGGTGCAGAGACACTAAGGCTGGAAGAATGTGTGGAAGCATAGAAGTGGGTGGATTACCCAAGAAGGCTCACAGAAGAAGAACACCGTCCATATGATCTATGGGAAGATCTAAAGTGGCAGCCAATACACATGTCATTCAAACAATTACTCACATTAGTACCAAGATTCAAGGAGCAACTGATTGGGCGCTTGAAACCTTAGGGAGAGGAGACACCACCCTTGCACAGGAAACCCTGAATATTGAAAAGGCATATACCCTAGCAAGGAAAGCCCCCATTTATGGTGACGCCATCCCAATGATCTTGGTCAAGTTGGTCGGACTGGATATAGCAGAAGTTCTGTTGGATGGCGGTTCCGGAGTCAATATCCTATCAAATGCAACATGCAGCATGCTCGGATTGAGCAGATTGGGAGCTCGCACCATTCACTATCAAAATGGCAGATCACCAGAGCGAGTGCAACCACTCGGATTGATCCAGGATCTCACACTGGAGGTATCCAAATAAAGTTTCCATATAGCAGTTGTGGTGCTCCGGATGGAAGATATCAAAGGCGCTTATCCAATGTTGCTTGACAGACCCTAGCTTCACCAAGCACGGATCAAGCAAGATCGGGACACGGATATGATTATTATCCAGCATGGAAAGAAGAAAATAAAGATCTTTGTCGCCAAACAACAGGCGAAAGGTGGAGAAACCAGCTTGACCGGAAATAGTCGAAGGAGTCAACATGCTGGAAGGGCTAGACCTTGATGAGGAGGTCCTAGGAGTATCTCCACCAAAATGCTAATTTGCTCAGCATCTTTGAGGTTGATGTAGTTTGGATAATGGACATGTATCGACCAAGAAAACCACACAAGGATAAGGTTCCCAAGGATAAATCCACTCCATGGACGGAAGAACACAGTCCGTAGAAAACAAAAGACTTTTATGAGGCTCTAGCTGAGGAAGGCACTACTTTGAGCCTACAAGAACTCATTGCAGCAAAAAAAGCTTTTGACAAAGATCTCAGGCACTCCAAAAGGGTCAAAGAGGATGAATTGATGGAAATGAACCTTGGAACTGACAATGACCCCAAGATGGTCTGGGTTGGACACTGAGTTCCGTGAAGAAGACCGGGTGTTTCTCACTTCTTTCAAAGATGTATTTTCTTGGAGCTACACCGAGATGAAGGGGATTGATCCCAGCTTTTACCAACACCGGATCAATCTAAAAGAAGATGCCATCCCTATCCGGCACAACAAAGATATCGAATGAGCCCAAATTTTGCCAAAAGGATGAAGGAAGAAATAGATAAGCTGCTACAAGTTGGATTCATATATCCAATCAATCAGCCAACATGGTTGTCCCCAATCGTAATACTACCCAAGAAAAACCAAAAGTTGAGGGTTTGTATAGATTATTGGAAGCTAAATGCAAAAACCATCTCAGATTCTTTTCCCTTGTTGTTCACAGATTCCATGCTTGATGCTATAGAAGTGGGCCATGAGATGTATTCATTCCTAGATGGGTTCAGTGGATATAATCAAGTTCAAATGGCACCAAAAGTTTGGGAGAATACAACTTTCATCATAGAATGGGGAAAATTTGCATCAAACGACGTGACTTTTGGCCTCAAGAATGCTCCCGCCACATTTCAACGCATGGTCCAAGAAATTTTTGTTGGTTTCTTGACCACCTTTATGTGAGTATTCATTAATGACTTCAGTGTTTTTGGCAAAACATCTCGACATTTGGTGCACCTACAGCTATGCTTGGCCAAATGCAGATTCTCCATGTTAAGTCTGAATCCAGCCAAATGTGCCTTTGCGGTCCAAAAGCAGAATGCTACTAGGCCACATCATTTCCAAGGAAGGAATAGCAGTCAACCCGGCCAAGGTTGAGGTGATCCAAAAAGCCCCACCTCTAATAAATGAGAAAGAGCTGAGAAGATTTATGGGACAAATCAGATGGCACAATCGAATGCTTGGATACCTTGCCCATGTAGCAGTCCCCTTGAATCAAAGGATGGTGCAGATTAAAGCACCTCTGACCAAGCAGTTAAGGCAGACAGATTTCAATTGGATAGAGGAATGTGACATTATTTTTTGACATAATTTTAAGGTCTACATCGATAAATTTTTATCATTTTTCCTATTAACATCATTTATTTGATTAACTTACAATCTAAAAATCAAATGTAAATTGACATGACTAATTAGTGGCTCTACACAAATTTCAAAAGCCATGATCAAACAATATTTGTGTGTGAGGTTTCTCAACTTTTCGGAAGGTTGGAGGGCACTTTTTGAAGTTCTTTATTTGCAAAAATGAAAGGTCTTGGAACTTAGGCAAAAAGATGTACTCAATTTTTAATAATATCAAGAAAAGTAAAAGAGGGGAGTTGGTTGAGGAGGTTTATGCACTACTCCTTTATGTGCATGCTTCTTCTTCTTTTTCTCTCTCTTGGTTGGCACAACTCCTGATTTCTCTCTTCTTGTGCTTTCTTGTTCTTGCACATGATAGTGAGGTTTGTGAGGAAGATGGCATTTTGTGTGTACACAAGTTCTTTGTGAGTGAGCGGGCTATTTTCTTGGTAAGAGAGCTTAATTTTCAGGTTTCATGGTGAGGGGCTAAGCCCTAAGCATAGATTTTGCTGCATTGGTACCTGGTTTTAAGTCATTTGTGAGAGATGGGTGAGAGCTATTCACCTTTTACAATGAGAGGCTCGAGATGACCAAGGATATGCTCTTACCCTTCCTTCATAGGGGAGATAAGGTTGAGTTGTTAGATCATACGTTTATTTGGGGATCACTTTGCCTAGGCAAGATTGGCAAATGAACATGTAGATCTGGTTCATTTGGAGGGAGGGTGTTTTCAGATTGGCAAAGGGATATGCAACTCTGGTTCATTTGGAGAGAGAGCATTTTTATCTCTATTTCATTTGGAGAGATAGTGTTTTTAATCTCACAATTAGGAATAGGAATATAGTACCAACATCACAACTATTCACTATTTGGTAATACTTTGGTTCTCACCCAGCGATTTACATAGCATCTTTCTAGGGACTTGGAAGTGCTAGACGAGAGTGAAGACACTAGAGGTTATGATGATATCACACATGATCAAGAGTAGGCCACCAGTGTCACATGCCATAGTATTGGCCACATTTGGATCAATCTCTCTTATCTCATAGATTCCATTTCCAAGTTATATACATGTCTTACACATTACAAAGAGATTTTCTCCTATGGTTACCTCCCATGGTTAGCTTTGAAGTTCTCTAGATAGTTGGCATAGGAGGGTCACAGCAATTATTGGTATGCATGCACCACTAGTTGGTTCAAGTTAGGTGGAAGACCTCCCTACCTTTGAGTAGAGCCTGACTCCCACTTTCTTAATCTCTCATGGTAGAAGATTAATCACATCATCCCTCTCTCATTGTAGGAGATTAATTACATCACATCCCCCTCTAGATCTCACGTGACTACATATAGATCTGACATTTATATACCTTATCAAGCTTTTCCTAGAGTAGAAAGGATTCATTTTATCTTCAAAGACACATGTCCCATGCTACCATTGGTGAGTTGAGGGTGTCATCACATTGACTTCAAAAATTAAGATAGGGAGAGGAGAGGGCATCCTAGGAGATTAACAGTTATCCATGCTATGTAGTAGAATTAGAGGTGCATTACACACTTAGAAAACTCGTCTACAATGAGATATGAGAACACTCTTTATGGGGGGCTTTGGTCCCCTATCATCATAGGTGAAACATTATAGAGATCAAAGATGTATGGGAATATACCTTTTAGATGTGAGGCACCATAGAGACAGACTATCAAGGCAACATTCCAAGATTAAAAAAACAATGCATAGATGTCTATCACTAACTTTTTTGGTCCTCACCAATGAGCTTTTGATATCTTATAGCCCATATTTGGCTAGCCCACATGAGATCTCCCATGATACATTGACTTTGACAAAGCTAGATCTCCCCATCAAGTGAGCACGTCATGCACTCAAGGGATTCTCTAGGAGAGAGCACATGTTCTCTAGAGAGCTAAATGTCCCTAGCCTCGGAGACCCAGATCCTTCATCTACAATAGCTCTAGATTTGGGACTTCCTTCAATGACATAGAGGCACTCCCAAAGGGACACATCAAGGCCAGATATTCCATCCATGAGGAGGAGGATAAATTATGAGTTTGTACACATTAAGCTCTTTTGTTGCTACTATATTGTACACACAAGTTTCTGTAGTACATTGGCCGTGTATTTGTCTTTTGTTGACATCTAGTTTTCCATATTTTATGTTGTCTTGAAATCTAGTTTACTCATGGATCTTATGTTACATCTTTTATATCTCATAAATCCTTTAGGTCTTTCATAGACTTTAATAGCATCTTTTATATCTCATAAATCCTTTAGGTCTTTCATAGACTTTAATAGCATCTTTTTATCTTTATTTTCTCTATCTCTTTGTATATATGTATCTCTCTCTCTCTCTCTCTCTCTCTCTCACACACACACACACACACACACACACACTCTCACACACACACACACACACACACACACTCTCTCTCTCTCACACACACTCTCTCTCTCTCTCACACACACACACACACACACACACACACACAAATATTTGTAATTATGTCTACTATAAGTTATTATTTTCTACATGCAGGTCTCTACAATGCACATCATGTGGGGGTTTGCTTAGTAGTGAGGTCCATGGGCACTTAAATTTAACTAGTTTGGGCCATGATGACCACTATAATGACACAAGTGAGATCTTATAGTGGCATGATGAGTTTCTTGTTTTATTCATCTCTTTGATGAGAATTTTTTGGAATGTTTTTATTTTAACCAAGGAGATTTGGTCAACAAGGTGAAAATAAAGACAAGTACCTTACACAAAAAGTGTAGACCTTTCTCAAAGGGTATTATAATTGCTAGTATATAAATAAGAGCTCATATAAAGATGTGAACATCTAAGTTATGGAGTCATATGGTAGATACACTCAAAGGTATTCAAAGGTGTATGATAGATATACTCAAAGAAGGTATTCAAAGGATGGAGTGTGTATGGTAGATACACTCAAAGGTATTCAAAGGATATTTAAATATGATTTTTATATTTTAAAATGTTAAATAATTAACTACAAGCTTTCTTGGGTAGGTTTATTCCTTGTTATTCAAGTACTTATGGGGATAAAGAAAAAGCCTTATGTGTGTGTATAATCCCTAGCCTCAAGTTATGCGTGCAATAAGAACTTGAGTTTGGGTGCTCATGAATAAATAACTTAATGTTACAAGTGTGAAATTTGGTCAAAAATAAAGTATTTATTTTTTAACATTTTATTGTTGGAGTGTGTTCCCAAGAGCGTGGCAAGAGACTGCTAGACAAATTTGAAATCAAACCTCATATATGGAAATGATAGCCAAGAGAGTGAAGAGCAGGAGTAGCTTCATAAGCAAATCCAAGAACTTGCATCAACAAGTTGCATCCAAATAGGTTTGGAGGCCCAAAAAGAAAGACAAAGGGAAAGCTAAAATAGAGAAAACATGGAGTGTTTAAGAACAAGATTAGCTTCATAATCAAATCCAAGAACTATCCTCTTTTTTAGCTAATTAAGAAATCCCTACCTTCCTACCTGATTTGAAACCTTAGATGAGCATGGTGTCAAGACTATCCCATCACAAGAATGCCCAACAAAGCGATATTCTTGACCTAGGAAGAATCTAAGCTCATCAAAATGATGTAGACCCGCCTTAACACACAAAGCTAAAGATGTGTTACCATATTATAGTAGTGATGTGTGTGAACACACTTAGGACCGCCGGGGCACTTTTTCCCTCACTAGGAGGTTTTTTCCCCCGTGCATTGTATATACGCCCATTATCTTCTAGGGCTTGTTATCTTTCATCTTTGGCACTCATAATACACTACTGTGTTGTGCTCAAGCTTCCTCATCTTCTTGAAGTTGTGTGTGTATTCCTGCAACCCTAATTCCAACAATTGGTATCAGAGCAGGCTTCCTCCTCCCGGGCAGCATCACCAGCACCTACCGCTTCATCTCCTCCGATTGCGACGAGGTTTCACGAGTGTCTGCAGGTTAGTATATGCCGTGGGGGAGCCCGTAGGGCTTGGTCGTTTCAGATTTTTGATCTGAAGTCATTTCGCCCTGCGTTTTTGCATTCCAAGTACTGCGCAGGCAAAATCGTCCTACTGTGCAGATTTTCTGTCAAGATTAAAATCTGCAGGACAGGTGCCCATTCGTCTGTTTTGGGCTGTGCTACATAGCACAGGTCGATTTTATACAGGTTTACCTCTTACAGACAGCATTTACATCTAGTAGTACAGTCATTGGCCATGGCTGACAACAATGATGTATTCCGCATGTTGGCTGCTGAGGATAAGTTGGATGGCACCAACTATCCATTGTGGGCATATATGATGCGACATGTATTGGTAGCAAAGGGGTTATGGAACATTGTGCAGGGTATTGATGCACGTCCTATTGTGGCTGGGAATGCTGCAAACACATCAGAAACAGGTACTGTAGATGATGGTGCAGGCACAAGTGCTGTAGCAGCTGTTCGAGAACCACCACTTTCAGCAGAGCAGATTCGTTGGGATGGTAGAGATGCGCAGGCTCATGCCTTGATTGCGCTGTCTGTCAAACGTACCATTATCCCACATATTCGCTCCTGCAGGACTTCTAAGGATGCTTGGGATGTACTTGCCACATTGTATCAGGCAAGAAATGAGGCTCGTGTTGCTTACCTCCGAAAACAGTTGGAGAGTGAGCATATGAACGAAGGTGATTCTATGGATAGCTTTTTGACAAAGATCAAGGATTTCAAAGAGCAGCTCATTTCTGCAGATGAAATCCTGTCAGACAGTTCACTTGTGCAGACTGTTTTGAATGGTCTACCAGATTCTTATCAGGGTTTTGCTTCCACTCTTCGCTTGATGATGAAAGGCAATCCCAATGCCTTATCATTTGAGGAGTTAGTTTCTGTTTTGCTGCAAGAAGACCAGTCAAGGCAAAACAGGAATATTATGCGTGTCGCAGATCAAGCTTTCGTTGCTAGTCAGAGAAGCGGGAAAGGTAAAGCTGGCTTTTCTTCTAGTAAGCAGAAATCTGCAAATGCTGCGCAACCAAAGAAGGAAGACAAAGATGAGAAGAAGGGTGACAAACAGAAGACATTTTGCAAGTACTGTAAGGGAAATGATCATGTCATCAAAGCGTGTCCTAAGCTGGCTGCGAAAGAGGCTAAGAAGAAAGAGGCTGGTATGGCTGTTGCAGATGCCTCTCCTTCTAACAATGAATCTGCTAATGTTGTGCTAGATACAGAATGGGCATTCAATGCGCAGTGCAGTTATGACCCATCTTTGCATGACACATGTATGTCTGCAGTAGATTCAGATGTATGGTACTTTGACAGTGGTGCCACTAAGCATATCACCTCGCAGCGCAGTTTATTCACTTTCCTTGAGTCTGCTCCCACAGGGAATACTGTCACTTGTGCCAATAACTCCTCTTATCCCGTTGAAGGAGTTGGACAGATTGTGCTGAATGTTGCAAATGGCAACACCTTTACACTTTTTGATGCATTGTATGTGCCAGGGATCAAAAAGAATCTGCTGTCAGTCTCCGCATTTGCCAAAACAGGTTTGGTTGTAAAATTTGTGGATGACAGATGTACTGTTCATGATCTCTCTTGTGGTGACATCATTGTAGCATCTGGTTCACTATGTCGAGGGCTGTATAAGCTCAATATGGATGGCAAATGTGTAGAGGATTCAGCATGTGCTATTATGGATACGCAGGCTATTTCAGATGCAAAACTGTGGCATGCACGTTTTGGTCATCTGAATTTTGCAAGTTTGCTGCGCCTGCAGAAATCTGAAATGGTGTCTTCTTTGCCTAAGCTTGAGGCACCTGTCAAGCATGTTTGTGAGGGCTGCATATTGGGTAAAATGCAGCGTGCTTCCTTTCCCAAAGATGGATCAGTGAGAGCTGAACGCAGATTGCAGCTTGTTCACAGTGATGTTTGTGGTCCCATGCAAACTCCATCATTTGGAAACTACCTTTACTTCGTGACTTTCATTGATGATTTTACCAGGCATGCATGGGTATATCCTTTGAAGGCAAAGTCCGAAGTGTTTTTGTGCTTCAAACAGTTTTTGGTTATGGCTGAAAATGTGTCAGAAAGTAAGATGGGCACCCTCCATTCAGATCGAGGGGGGGAGTATATGTCTTCAGAATTTAATGCATTTCTGGCTGAGCGTGGGATAAAACACCAATGTACAGTGCCGTATACACCACAGCAAAATGGTGTGGCTGAGAGAAAAAACAGGTCTCTCATGGAAATGGCAAGATGTATGGTTAAGAGTCAAAGTCTACCACATGGTTTTTGGCTTGAGGCTGTCATGTGTGCCACTTATGTACTAAACAGGTGTCCCACCAAAGCATTACAGGTTGTCACTCCATATGAGGCTTGGCATGGCCACAAGCCATCTGTTGGCCATTTACGTGTTTTTGGTTGCCTGGCATATGCATTAGTGCCTGTGCAACATCGCAGAAAATTGGATGACAAAGCTGTCAAATGTATTTTTGTTGGATATAGTGCTGAGAGCAAAGGCTATCGTTTGTATCATCCACAGACAAAGCGCATTTTGGTTAGCCGTGATGTTGTATTTGTGGAAGATGCAGTTCAGCCCTTGGTTTCATGTACTAAGGAGACAGATATCAGCTCACGTGATGTCTATGATACATTGTTGCCTCTTTTCAGTGGTGCACAGTCAAGTGCAATACCTCATGAGGCAGTTTTTCAGCCTATGCAGGTTTTAAATGATGGCACAGATCAGCCTATATCTGATGCAGATGTGCATGATGCACTTGAGGATGAGAGACAAGAGATTGAGGGCTCTAGGAATATGCCTAGATGGCTGGTGCAGACTTTGCGTGACAGCAAGTTGGATGCCCCTTTGTCTAGTCGCACTCGTACTGGCTCTCATGGTGCCTCTTATGCGTCAGATTGTTATGCATTGGCTGTTTCTAGTATGTGCGATGAAAGTGAGCCTGTTTCATTTGATGAGGCACAAAGTTCAGAAAATTGGATGGCTGCTATGCAAGCAGAATACGATGCTATTATGAAGAATGGTACATGGTCTTTATGTGACTTGCCCCCTGGCAAGAAGGCCATTGGCACTAAGTGGGTATACAAATTGAAGCGTAAGCCTGATGGCACAGTGGATCGCCATAAGGCTAGGCTTGTTGCAAAAGGTTATGCTCAAGAGAAGGGCATTGATTTTGATGAGACTTTTGCTCCCACATGTCGTATGACCACTGTTCGTAGCATCTGTGCATTAGCAGCTCATAATGGTTGGAATGTACATCAGCTGGACATAAAGACTGCGTTCTTAAATGGAGATTTGCATGAGGAGGTGTATGTATCGCAGCCTCGTGGTTTTGTTCAAAGAGGGCAGGAAAACAAAGTGTGCAGGTTAAAAAAGGCTTTATATGGTTTAAAGCAAGCTCCACGAGCTTGGTATGAAAAAATACATGCATATTTGACTGCACATGGGTTTCAGAATAGTCCAACAGAAAGCACTTTGTATGTTAAACGTGTGGATGGTGTACATCTAATCATTGCTCTCTATGTCGATGACATGCTGCTCACAGGACCAAATGAGAGTCATATTGCTGATTTTAAGGCTGATTTGAATGCCTCTTTTGAGATGTCAGATTTGGGGCATTTGCATCATTATTTGGGGATACAATTTAAGCAGTGTGATGGAGGTATTGCTTTGTGTCAGACAAAGTATATTGAAACATTGTTGCGGAGATTTGGCCTTGAAGACTGCAAGCCTATTGCTACTCCAATGGAGACAGGTTTGAAGTTGAGTCTTCATGATGCTGGAGATCACTTTGATGTCACACTCTATCAGACAGCTGTTGGTTGCCTCATTTATGTATGCATTACGAGGCCAGACATTCAGTTTGCAGTCTCACAGGTGAGCAGATTTATGCATAGCCCAGGCATTAAGCATTGGCAGGCAGTGAAGCGTATCTTTCGCTATTTGAGTGGTACTCGGCATCTTGGGTTGTTTTATCCCAAGGGGGGATCATTGCCGCCAGATTTACATGCTTTTTCAGATTCTGACTGGGCTGGTTGTTATGACACACGCGTGTCCACGAGTGGTTTTTGCTTCATGCTTGGAAGCTCATGCATATCATGGTTGAGCAAGAAGCAGCCTACTGTGGCCACTTCTAGTTGTGAAGCTGAGTACAGGGCAGCTTTCACAGCTACGGTTGAGTGTGTGTGGCTCAGACGCCTTATGGCTGATTTGGGTGTTGGGCAGCCATCTGCCACCACCATCTTCACTGACAGTCAGAGCGCATTGGCAGTTGCGCGGAACCCAGTGTTCCATGCTCGTACGAAGCACATTGAGGTGCACTACCATTATGTCAGGGAGAGACTCTCTGCAGGAGAGATCAGTTTGGCTTATGTGCCAACACAGGATAACCTTGCAGACCTTTTCACAAAGGCTCTGCCTCGTGAGAAGTTCGAAGCTTTTCGCAAAGCTTTGGGCTTACTCCCTTTTGTGGATTCGTCCACATAGCTAGACACTTCCCTATACATGAGTGCTAGCTCTTGTTCACCGCATCACTCCAGGGGGGATTTGTTACCATATTATAGTAGTGATGTGTGTGAACACACTTAGGACCGCCGGGGCACTTTTTCCCTCACTAGGAGGTTTTTTCCCCCGTGCATTGTATATATGTCCATTATCTTCTAGGGCTTGTTATCTTTCATCTTTGGCACTCATAATACACTACTGTGTTGTGCTCAAGCTTCCTCATCTTCTTGAAGTTGTGTGTGTATTCCTGCAACCCTAATTCCAACAAGATGTGAGATCCCTGACCTCACACACAACGAATTTGGGGGTGCTAGCAGCGGAAGTAGCACTTCTTGCACAAGTTAGGGTCCCACACTCGGGGCCTCGCCCACGGATATCCAGACAAGAGACTAATCCATCGGTTCTTCCAAAACCAAACTCGGAAAAAACTTCCCTTGCCCGAAAAGCATGGGCGATTCCTCCAGGATAACTTTTCTCTAATGTAGTCAAAAGCCTGAATTAATTGAACTGATCTGACCGAACCCGTAAGTCCTATAATCAGATCAGGGAAAAGATTGTACTTGGATCATAGAAATCAATGCTTTTTTCCTCATTGAGAGGCACAACCATTGATTCTTTTCCATAGAACAATTTTTATCTAGGATTTACCTCATCTATCGTACTATACCGAAATTGAGTCTCGATTTATGGATCCATCAGTCCAGCCTAGCCCCATAGTCCCATGGGTTAGCCAATTGCCCACCAACCACTGTAGTGATGGGATCCAGTTAGGAATTTGGTTAGGTTTTAACCTTGGTATCAGGGAAAAGAGTTCCCAGGCCCCCTAGTCGGACATTCATGCAAACATAAAACTAGTCACACCACTTACACACCCAATATGAACTTGCCTTTTTCACAGATTCAACAATCTTTAAAACAATCATTTAATGAAACCATAGTGTTACTGATCATAATCCTCTAATTATCTAGTTGAGTCCTAATTTCCAATTCCTTCCTTCATTGGTGTACCTATGGCATCATTGGCAACCAGAACGCTCACCACCTGTTCACTCAGGGGTCTTTTCAATAGTTCCTAGCTCATAGTACCTGACGATATAATTAGCTCATAGTGCCTGACGATATAATCACATAAAAATATCTAGATGGAATCTCTGTTGAAGATTAGCAAGATCAACCAACAAATCCATATAAAAGAGCCATGGACTCATACGTTGTTGAGGACCAACAAGGTCAATCAACCAGATCCATGCCCGAATTCAGAAAACAACTCTTACTCCTTGTTCCAATATCTTCCCCGACGTACTCGTGGGTATCTTCGGCGACCCGGAGCCCGAGCACCGTATGGTCAGCACCCTCTAGGATCCTTCGTAGGTCACCTAGCGCTTCACTCATAGCCTGCTTCCTTGGTCCCTCATCCACTGTACCGGAAGCTCACCATTTAATCAAATGGAGGCTGGTCAAGACATGGGCCGACCTTGCTAAGCGAGACGTCCTCCGATGACTCTCCGTTTTAGCAGTTGCAACTTTAACAGATAGGTCTCTCCACGACCTCATTCACAAGACGGTCAAAATGCTTCCCCAGCATTCTTGATATAAAACAGTCATTTAAAAATAGATTTCACAAACAAATACAGTTCCAACAATATTTCTGTCTTTTCTCATTACTCCACATCCTTTCACATTAGACCCCATCTTTTTTTCATCTTACCACAATTTTATTTTCATCATCGATCCCTATCACATCACATCATTCCTATATCAAATCACATCCAATCGCATCATCCACACATCAATCCACATCATCCATACATCCATCCACATCAATCCACATGTCAATCCACATCATTCAAACATCCATGCACATCAATCCACATTATCCACACATCAATCCACCTCATCCATACATCCATCCACATCATCCATATCAATCCACATCATTCACTCATCATACACACACTAATCCACATCATCCACATCAATCCACATTATCCACACATCCATCCATATCTTCCATACATCCATCCATATCTTCCATACATCCATCCACATCAATCCACATCATTCAAACATCCATGCACATCAATCCACATTATTTCATAAGCATTCCCATTCTCATCTAATCACATCTTTTTCTATCTCATCACTTATTTCCTTATTTTTCCTCATCAGATCTCACCTACTTGCATCTACCCATATATCTCATCTACCCATATATCTCATCACTTCACATACATTAACATCTATCCAATTTACATCGCATCTTATCACATTCATTTCACATCACATATCATTCATTCACATCCTGATTCACATGCTAACACATTCATTCATGTCCCCTATCATTCATTCACATTTTGATTCACATCACATCACACATTCATTCATGTCCCCTATCATTCATTCACATTTTGATTCACATCACATCACATCCATTCACATCCCTTATCATTCATTCATATCTCAATTCACATCACATCACATCCATTCACATCCCTTATCATTCATTCACATCCTATATCATTCATTCACATCTCGATTCACATCACATCACATCCCTTATCATTCATTCACATCCTATATCATTCATTCACATCTCGATTCACATCACATCACATCCATTCATATCCCTTATCATTCATTCACATCCTATATCATTCATTCACATCCTATATCATTCATTCACATCCCTTATCATTCATATCTATCCAATTTACTTCACATCTCATCGCTTCAATTCTCATTCATATCCATCACATTTACATCCACATATATTGTCCCACATACATCCACATCCATACTTATCACATACACATCCACATCTATCCTTTCACATACATCCACATCCACATCTATCCTTTCACATACATCTACATCCATATTTATCACATACACATCCACATCTATCTTTTCATATACACTCATTCACATCCATTCTTTAACAAACATCCACTTCTATTCTTCACATACATCCACATCCATACTTATCACATACACATCCACATCTATCCTTTCACATACACCCATCCACATCCATTCTTTAACATACATCCACTTCTATTCTTCACATACATCCACATCCATCCATCCATTCATTCCCATCTATCTGATTCGCATCCCATCTCATCACATCTATTTACCTCTCATTCTCATCACATCTATCCATCCATTCATTCTCATCTATTTGATTCATATCACATATCATCACATCTATCTACCTCTCATTCTCATTACTTCAATTTTCATCACATCTATTCTCTATTCATTCTCATCTATCTGATTCACATCCCATCTCATCACATCCATTCTTAGAATGCAAGAGAATCCTTATTTTTTTATATAAAGATTCTTTACACATCTATTTATGCATAATTTCAATTTTAAGGAGAATAACACTTTCGAAATAAAAATAAATCTTTTATGCATCTTTCTATGCACAAATTCAATTTTAATGAGAATAACTCTTTTGAAATAAAAATAAATTTCTTTATGCATCATTCTATGCATAAAATCAAAATTGATGAGAATAACTCTTTTGAAATAAAAATAAATTCTTTATGCACCTATTTATGCATAAAATCAAAATTGATGAGAATAACTCTTTTGAAATAAAAATAAATTTCTTTATGCATTTTTCTATGCATAAAATGAAAATTGATGAAAATAACTCTTTTAAAATAAAAATAATTTCTTTATGCATCTTTCTATGCATAAAATCAAAATTGATGAAAATAATTCTTTTGAAATAAAAATAAATTTCTTTATGCAAGCACGAGAAACTAAACACTTGAGAAAGAAAACCATGAAAATCAGCAAAGGGGATGGCCGGGTAGTTATTAAAAGTCATTTGAAAGATGGTACAACCATCCATGCATCAACCTCTTTGGTAGAAGAGGAACATTTGCTACCTTTAGCCACTCAAGCTAGGGAACCAATTGACACTAACCAGCTCCCTAAAAAGCTTTCCAAATACCCTAATCCCATCGAGGAAAAGAAAATTATCTTGGCAACCCAAGAACTGGTCAAGGATTACCAAGCTCAGATAGAAGATGAGCCTCCAACTTCTTACCTAGAGCCATGCCCCTCGGTCTCTCCAATGTGTGACCTACTGAAGAGGCTCATGTATATAATAAAGAGCTCCCATACATTAGGGAAAATTTGGACTCAAAAAGGGACCTTGTAAGAGATCCCTTGGGATGGTGATGTGGACAAAGCAAGCCAATAAACCCACATATAATATTGGAGGGTACGTGCATCATTTTTGAGTTCTTTATTCTATTAACTGACATGTAGGGTGTTTTTTAATTCAAAACAATGCCTCTGAAGTATAGTTTTTTATTCCCACTATGGTGCCTTATTTTATTGAAAAAAGTCACCACTCTCTTTCTTCATTACACTTTTGAATGGAACCAAGCTAACTTTGCTTACCAAACTTGAACCAAACTTCGTCCGTGCAACCCATCGTCTTGCATTGTCTCCCTCATTGTCTTCCCGACTCCACAACCACAACCACTCCAAATCCGAATTGTTTTGAGCGAGAAGTTTTTGATTTTCTCTTCTTCTCAAGGTGGCAAGTTTTGAAAAAGGATGGAAAAGTATTTGTTCTTCATGCACCATACCTGCTTGTGCATGAATAACAATCCCATTTCTTACCTTTTTCAAGTGAGGGTTGTGCTTACAAGTATTGTTTACATTTTGGTGCATTCAGGATACCAACAAAGTTGTTTGATGGACAAGGAGGTATTATTTAGTGATGTTGTCTTTTGGTTTTAATGAAGCAATCTTCTTCACGAGAGATAAGTGTAATATCTTTGGTTTCTTTTGGTTAAAGTGTGAGTTCATGATGCTTTTTGGTGTTGTCTTTTGGTTTTAATGAAGCAATCTTCTTCACGAGAGATAAGTGTAATATCTTTGGTTTCTTTTGGTTAAAGTGTGAGTTCATGATGCTTTTTGGTGTTGTTAAAGCACAGAACAATGCAATGGAACCTGTGAAAAAAAAGAAGAAAAAGGTGGACATCCACTTCCAAGTAGAAGCTGATTATGCTCCCTGCTGTAAGAGAAATTGGTCTAGAACGCATGCGAAGCCCACATTACTGAGCTTCAAAATGAAGGAAAGAAAAATATGGACCTATGGTTGGATGGTAGTATTTACCCACTAGATCCAACCTCCTCTCAATCTCCATCATTCTTTGGGTTGACAAGTTTCTTCAAGTTTGTGTGTGAGGGTAAAAATGGATTGCTTGGATATTGCAAAAGATGGTTTGGCCAATGTCAAAGTATCTTTGAAAGACATTTGAGTGATAGAGATGCCAGAATAAAAATGCTTGAAGGTGCGAATTTTTACTTGGCATCGATCACAACAGCTTTGCAAGCTTCAAATGAGGACAAAGCAAAATTTTGTTCTAGGTTACAAAAAGAGATTGATCATTTGCACAGCAGCAGACTATTTGAGGACACTATTAAAGAGAAGAATGAAATTTTGGCAGTTTGAGAAATCAATAATTTCACATTGGAGAGTGAGAATGCACACCTTTGAAAACAACTTGAAAAGTTCAACAAAAAATTACAATATTTGAAAGACACGCCATTGGGTGCTCGATTACGCAAGAGACAGATCAAACCATTAGAAGAACTCAATGTTGGAGGTGGCCAATGGAAGCGTCGTGTAAAAGCTTGCAGGTATTGTGATCTATAATTTCTTTGAGCACTCACTTTTCATTTTCATCTTTAATTCATTTTTTGGAGATGGGGGATCGGGTCTGGGGGGCTGGTATAGTTAGATGAATGATGGACTGAAATAGCTATCGTTGTTGCTTCAGGATGGCCACAGATGTTGTGGGTCCAAAAGAGCAAGGTTCTGATATATTTGGCAAAGTTCTGATATATTTGGCAAAGTTCTGACAAAAGACATCGTGGAGTCAGCAATACATCATCCTAAGTTTGCAAGACTTCGATCAGACATAGCAAAGCAATCCTTGCAGGAGGTGAGTGAAGCATTCACTCCTTGCAAGAGGTGAGTGAAGCATTCACTCCTGCAGATGCACAAGGTATATGTGACATGGCTGGCATAAGCACAAAGTCTTACAGCATGTTGTTTAATAAAGTTAAAGAAGGTTTCAATTCTAAGCTTGGAAAAAAAACAGTAATTCCCATTCCAAAACCATTTCACATGAACAAAGCTCGAAACATTCTCAACTTGGGAAAGGTCGAACTTGTTGGAGAGCCTTGTCACGTGTCTAGTACATTGACAGTGACTAAAAAGAGCGGGGAACAGAAAATCATAGAGCTTACAGAGTTCAACAATTTCATTATGGATGTTCGGAAATTACAAATGGCTATGGTGAAATTTTATGACTTCAGTTTACATGAGTGTAATGGAAGGCTGAATTTGTTTTAAAACTTGATGAGAGTGAGGTGATCAAAGGACAGAAGCTGGAAAGGGTTAGCATGACTTTAATGAATAGAGCTTTGGATGCAAGTATCAGTAATGCTGATGAGAGGCACTTTAGTGTACAATCCAAAAATGAGATTTGGTGGCTGGCTGCATTTGAGGTGACGTGCTATCCATTTTTGAAAAAAGTATATTATGTTGCTATCCTCTTGTTATGATGTTGTAGACAATTTAACTGGCCTCTTGTTAACAGGTTCCAACAGAGACCCATGAAATTCTAAAGTGGTACTTTAACCAGACTGAGCTTCCTTCCACTATCCAGCAGCAGCAGCGAAAAGCTTTATGTAAAAGGATATGGTGAATATGAGGTTGAATGGCACCTGGCTGCAGATCTTAAAACCTTGAAATGCATGTTTGGTATTTCCCAAGGAGCAATGGCCAAGTATCCTTGCTTGTATTGCATGACCGAACGAGGTGTCTCCAAAGGAGGAAAAGAGAGAGAATGGAAATGCCTAAATGCAATCAGTAATAGGCGTGAAGCCCCAAATCGTGATGCTCCAGGAGTGGATCCTAATTGGGATCCAATTCTTCCTATCCCTTTGATCAGAGTTCATATTTGTGTTTTGCATGCGCCATCATCATCTACAAAATTGTCATCGACCTCCAGATTTTGGGCTATGAAAGCTATGCAATGGTCCTCCCTTAAGTTAAATACATGTTGTATGTCTGTCAGCAATATATACTCTGAATCTCCTACTTGTTGGTAGGAGAGGAGTAATGACGTTGGAATGGGGGAGAAGTCATCTGATTCAATCATAAGCTGACCTACATCAGTGTTTTGTTCTCTCACTGCCTCAATATCAACCGCTGAACTGAGCTTCCTCTCTTCTTCAACATTGAACTCCTCAATCACATGAGGAGTGTCCTCCTCTTCAGCAACATCCTCAACAGTGGGACTAGCCTGATGAGAAATCGTGTCTTCACTTTCATTTGTTGCATGCGGCTCTGTACATTCTTCATCTGTTGATTGCGCGTTCATGTGCAAGAAGCATAAGAAGGCATAAGAGTATTCCATCAAGCAGCATTTTCTTTTGTGAAAAGGGCATGCAAAGCTCTCTTCTTATCACATGGTACCTTGTGCCAATCCCTGTTTAACCTCTGCTTTTTCTCTGGCGACACCTTGAGATTAAAATGAATGTGATTTTTCCCATCAATCATCACTGGTTCTTCATTTGTGAGCTCATCAAACTCTTGCTTTGCCTCTTCAAAGTATTCGGGATGGCTAGAAAATGTATCCTCCAGAGAAAAATCGCAATTGAACATCAACGAAATTGAAGGGTGCAAATCATGACGTTGACATTTGTAGAGGAAGTCATACAACAGAGTTGCAGGTGTTTCTTTAATCTCTTCGTCCACATCAAACTCAACTTGAACTTGCGCCATGGCTGAATTCAAGGGTGTAGATAAGACATGGAAAATATTAGTTCAAGCAATGAATCAAGAGACAGTCGGTCTTAAACACCAAATCTCTGTGTGGTGAATGGATTCAACATAACGAGAGAGGAGATGCCAGAGGAATCCAGGTATTCCTCCTCGCGTTATGGTGAATCGATTCACCATAATGCGAGGAGGAATATTGTGCTTCCTATGGGACCTTCGCTCGCGTTATGGTGAATTGATTCACCACCGCAACATGATGACTTTTTCATCCTTTGGCACCGCCTCTCACGTTATGGTGAATTACAAATAAAGATACTTCTCAAGTACCCATACTGAGCGAGGAGGTGTCAAACTAATTAAAATAGTCTTCCTCGCAGTCAATTTACCATAATGCGAGAAGTCATAGGTTTTCAATTCACCTTAACGCGATGAAAAGACAAAGCAAGGAGTTCTGCAAGAATGAAACCAAAAGAACGAAATAACAAAAGAAGAAGGAAGCACAAAAGAGATAAAAATACCAGGAAAACGAATTGTATACAAACGTCGCAGGAGATGGAGATGGAGGTTGTCGTTATCTTTGATGGAGATGAAGGAGGTTGGAGGTTTGTCTTTGTCGTTTGATACAGGAGGATGAAGGAGGATGATTGATGGAGGGTTGGAGGAGATAGTCGTTGATGGAGATGAAGGCCGTTGGTGGGGAGATAAATGAGGATACGAACTCCAAGAGAGGCAATAAATGAGATGGGTATCCTAGAGAAGCAATTAAAAACCGTTTTAATGCTATGCAACACGTCAGCACTGCGTTTTCACCCGCCATTCCATGAATGCCACGTGGCAGTCCGCCATGTACCTAACACGTGTACACGCTATAAAGACTAATCAAAGCAAAAGAGGCAATTAAAAACCCTTTTTAATGCTATGCGACACGTCAGCGCTGCCTAGTCGCCTTGGCAGCGCCAGCACGTGTGTTCGCTCTAAAGACTAATCAAAGCCGTTAATCACGCCACCTTTTCGTCCTCTTATCGATTTCGTCTTGTCCGTCCTCCTGCTTGCCTCCAGGTGACTTCCGACTACCCCCACAGTACTGAATCAATATTCCACCTCCTACACGATAGTCTCCATCCATTCCCATGCATGAAATGTGAGTTTTTGTATATTACTTGATTGTTTTGTAAGTTTCTTGTATATTTCTTGATTGTTTTGTTTTTTCTTCGACTGTTTGTCCTCTGCTATTGTTTTTTTTTCGACTATTTGCCTTCTGCCATGGTGATTCGATTCACCTTAAAGCACACGACGGGCCATTAGAATCTCAATACGGCTCCATGTGTTATGGTGAATCGAATCACCAAAATGCAAGATGGAATGGTAAGAGATTCACGATAATCCTCCTCCCGTTGTAGTAAATCGATTCACTATAATGCGAGGAGGATTGTTTTGCTTTGACTGGCCCTTAGTCTCGCGTTATGGTGAATCAATTCACTATAACGCAAGATCAAAGGGCAAAGGATTCACGATAATCCACCTCTTATTGGTGTCAATTTATTCACCTCCTACACGACAGTCTCCATCCATTCCCACGCATAAAATGTGATGGACGTGTATTACTTGATTATTTTGTGAGTTTCTTTTATATTCCTGGATTGTTTTGTTTTTCTTGTTTGCCCTCTGCCATTGTTTTCTCTTCGACTGTTTGCCCTCTGCCATGGTGATTCGATTCACCTTAAAGCAGACGACGAACCATTAGGATCTCAATACGACTCTATGTGTTATGGTAAATCGAATCACCAAAATGCAAGATGGAATGGTAAGAGATTCGCGATAATCCTCCTCCCGTTGTAGTAAATCGATTCACTATAACGCGAGGAGGGTTGTTTTGCTTTGACTGGCTCTAAGTCTTGCATTATGGTGAATCAATTCACTATAACGCAAGACCAAAGCTCAAAGGATGCACGATAATCCACCTCTTATTGGTGTCAGTTAATTCACCATAATGCAAGGAGGATTATTGTGCTTCGGTGGGCCTTCATCTCGAGTTATGGTGAATGGATTCACCATAACGCGAGGAAAGGCATATTGCTTTTTTGGCCACCCTCTCTCGCGTTATGGTGAATGGATTCACCATAACGCGAGGAAAGGCATATTGCTTTTTTGGCCACCCTCTCTCGCTTTATGGTGAATTGTTAATCGTGTACTACTGAATAGCTAAGTTTTTTGCTCTTGCTTGCATTTTCAGATGGCTCGTGTAAGGCATACAGCTAGACCCATTGACAATGCAGGTCCCTCATCTAGTGGGAAGAAGATGGGCACTCTGAATGCCTCAAGATCGAGGAAATCAAGCAGTCCTTCCTGATTATCCAAAATGCAGCCTAGACTAAGGCGTTTTGCAGAGCATTCATGAGCGCTGCGAGAAATCACAAAATTTATGAAGCACCCGACTGCTGCTATTCCATGATTACCTTTCCAGAGGCTTGCCAGGAGAATTTGTGGGCAAAATGGAATTTTGTTTAGGTGGAAGGCATCGGCCCTGTTTTGCTTGGCAGGAGGCCTCAGAAGATTGGATGATTGAATTTTTTTTGGATAGTTACATTCTTGCTGCCCATGCACACAGGGTCACAGTGATGAACAAAGATTTTTCAGCCTAGTAGCCCTTCGTTTTAGATATGATAAATTACTTAGACCGGTTACATTTACTGATGCATGAATGGTGCAAATTTTGGATGTCCGTCCTGTTCAAAAAGTGAGAATTGAAGAGGTGACCGAGGGAGGTCCAGATCATGAACATCAGACTCGGGCAAATTTTTTGACAAGCGCTCAAAGGGAACATCAAGTGGCAATGCTTGCATTGCAAACAAAAAGAGAAAATGTTCGCGCACTCCACGCTATGAATCGGGAGGCGCTTCAATTTTTGTTGCCGAAGTTCTATGTACGCTTTAATATTAGAGGGCAAAGATGTTATTTCCCGATTCATGCTGAGGAGATAAACATTTTGTTTGATCCTAAAACTGAAGTCAACGACAAAGTGCTCAGATGTGTTTTAAGGTATACTCTTTTCTCTGTCCTCCCACAATTTTTCATTCTTGGCTCTTAAAGTTTATGCCTAACTCTTGATATGTTTCCTTGTGAAGTTTTGTTATTTCGCAATTGCTCGAGGATGTACAGCATCGAGTGTTCCAGATTGATTCGCTGGTCTCAACACTGTTGCTAGTAGAGTCAGTTCCGTACCTCGATGTGTGCTGAACTGGTTTCGGGAGGTCCGGAGTATTTTTTTTGGCATATCATGAAAAGTGAGTTTGTATCTCTATCTCTCTTGCATGATGTTTATACGAATCACCATACATGAGTTATATAGTGCTTCCTTTGGCTTGAAACTAATAGAAATCTATTTGGATGTGATGCAGTTCCCATTGGAGTCTTGTACTAGTCGATGTGCAAGACAATGTTATTTACCTTCTTGCAAATTCGACATCTGGTGTCCATGGCAATGTTTTACTGTAAGTTAAAATCATTATGATACATATTATTGTTTGAGTTAGAAGTCCAGATTGATCAGGATAATGATTGTTCTTTGTTTGCAGTAAGCTTATGAGAGCCTGAGCATGGACATCGACACCCTAGATCATCATTCGAAGGGTTAGTGTGCCCAAACAAGAAGATGGTTACAGTTGTGGGTGGAGGGTTGCACTTAATGCATTGTTGCTGCTCTATGGAGCATTTTTCAGCTCCCTTCAGAGGATGTAAGCATTTTTCAGCTCCCATACGTATGTGTACTCTTGTTTATCTTCTTGTATATTGTCATGTTGATCTTATTTATGCCTTGATGAATTGTGATGGTAGGTTCCATCCATGTCTCGCTACGTGGACCTAGACGTCCAAACGTTTAGGGAGGAAACGATTGCGAAATTGATCGAGGTCGCAGAAGTTATGCCTCCAGATGGCCCAGTGGACTTCATCCCGCCCAATCCACGAGGGGGGATAGGCCCCCCTGAGCCTCTTACATGGGCTCCGTACTTGTGAGAAGAGCCATGGCTCCATCCTGAAGCTGAGTTCTATGATAAATAGTTTTTTCCTTCTTCCAAAATATGTGGCTACACATGTACATTTATATTTTTTTGCACATATTTAGTGTTATTGGAGAGAGAACATCAATTGTAAATGCACTTTTAATTTAAAAATCAGAGGATCAAATTTGCTACTGTGTTCCTTCAGTGCTTGTTTTCTTACTTTAAGCCGTTTTTGTGTACATAAAAATTCAATTGGGGAATTTTTGCCTTCAATACATTGTTTTAAACAATAAAGCATTACAAAAGCAATGTTCTGAATAGATAAGTTTATTGCATATGGAAAATACATTGTCACCGTATACATGGTCACATCATATATCTTCTAGTGCCTCCAATTCATGTGGGGCTGCAACATCTTTACAAGTGATCTGGTGCTCTCTTCTTTTACTTAGCTTTCGACCATCGAGCTTGAAGCAAAATTGATCTGGAGGATTCTGAATAGCTACTTCTAATTCCTTCCTAACATATTCGAGAGTCCAATTCTCTTCTACTTCCAATGTCAATGATGGGTGACCCTGTCGAATCATAACTATATCTATCAAGCAAGAGTGGCTGCCATCTCTTGTATCTTGGTCCATGCTTTTCCAGTTGTTGTTGATCCATCGCCACCTTCTATAAGTAAATGACATGCACAGATGTTGCCTGGCAATATAGTATCTGATTCCAAAATATCATTAGGATAATTTCTCGAGTATAATCAAATAAGCATTGTAGCTGTTTCACAAAAATACATTTGAATGTTATAATACTCACCGAAATGCAATGTCGGAGGTGTTCAATCGTCGACATTCGATCAAATCATCTCCCTTTGATGATTTCACTCTCCAACCTTTGTCAAGCCAGGCTTCATCTATATCTTTGCACACAAAAGTTGTTCTAGTTTTTCTCAATTGTTTACAATCAGAAAATAAATCAACAAAGCATGCAATTGGAACAAACAAACTTAAGTGGACATTTCTTGCACCAATGCTAGGCTTCATAGCACATCCAATGCTAGGCTTCATAGCACATCTAATATCATTAAACATTTTGGTCCTGTATGACTCTATCACTTTTGTATCAAGCAATGGCCACTCAGGACTATCAAGTGCAGGCAACGGAATACGTTCCAACTTTCCATGTCGACTCGATTGAGTGGGCAAGGTATAAAATGAGTCATAGAAATATGTTCTACTTCTTGCGAGATCACTTGGTGCATGACCTTCATATTGAAGTTCCCCCACCTCACCATGTACGACATTCAAGAATCCCGTCAAGCATTGTGTAGGCTCCCACTCCTGAAGATTGGATGGGTACAAATCTGTGCAAGGCAGAAAAATGTATATCAATCACCTTATTTGCAACATTGAAATACAAAACACAAGCACTTACAATGTGGTTTGTGTCTTGGAAGTCCTTCCAATGGTCCCACGTTGATCTCTTTTTGCATGAATACATGTTGGATCAACACTTCTTTGACAGTTTTCCCTCCTAGTGCCATCTTAAAGTCAAGGATCCTTCCTTTCCAATGTTTGGCTGTCTTTAGATGCCTTTCCCTTCACTCAGTAGTGGCCACGTTTTCCTGGCTGCATAGTGACCCAAGAGTACTTCCTGTATACTTGGGGAATCCATTCTTCGTTCTCGTCTTTTATGTTATACAACACAACAGATGAGATACTGCTCCTTGCTCATTTCAGTCCACTTTCGGGTGCCATGAGAGATTAACACTGAGAAGGAGGGAAGAAGAAATGAGGGACGGTGTGTTCTTTTGGGCGCCAAAGATGTTTCGAGATTCAAAAGTGGAACCAAGTTGAGGGAATAACCAGGAGAATGTGTATCTATCTATTCCAAGCATTCAAGCTTCATTAGTTCTAGGGGTGGTGGAAAGAATTTTTTAGTGCTCCACGTCTAACACAAGAATGTGGAAAACATTCTTTTATTGTGTTAGGTGCTGACAAAAAAACGGTTTAAAATATTTTAAGACAAGGTGATGTTTTTTTTTAATATTTCATAAAGATAAGAGTTTCTCCACGTTTTAGGTGGGTTTGCACAGAGGTCCCACCACCGGTGAATATCGTTCGTAGATTTCATGTCACTCAATCTATGTGTCTATTATTATATTATTATTGAAACAGCCCTCTTTTGCGTCCAGAATTTTCCTAATGCCAGTCACCCCCTCATAGGCCAACACAAGCAGCAGCACCCACTGCAACAGTTACCCCCTAGCACGCAAATCGGGTAGCTCAATATCTCAAAAATCTAGGGGATGACCATCTCAAAAGAATAGACACAAAGGTCTCGATACAAAGCTTGAGGACAAGCCAAGGTGACCTTCAAGGACTAGCCTCTTCTCCTAGAGACATTGCAAGCCTTCCTCTCTTCTCAGATCCAGATCCCCATTGTCACCTTGCTCTTCAAGGTAGGCCAAGATTATGGAAGGATCTAAAAGATTGGATGGAGGGACACCTTGGGGCAGGCATGCAAGAATCTGTCGAGCTAGACAGCTCTAATGAGACGAAGGAAGACGAACTCATTGAACCCGAGATCACTGGCACCCCCACAGTTTGAGTCAATAAACTTGGACAATATTTTGAAGGCGATGAGCTCAATGCTGCATTACCAATAACCTTTGCTCGCCTCCAGGTCACTGCAATCCTGAATGGAGGGACATGAGTGAGCAGTGTTACCAAACAATGCTGGGAAAAATGGGAAGAACCCTCCATAGATGACACAACATTACTGGTAAAACTCATTGATAGAGCCACCTCTATGGAGGGAAGTACCCTCCATAGGTGACACGACATTACTGGTAAAACTCATTGATAGAGCCACCTCTATGGAGGGAAGAACCCTCCATAGGTGACACGACATTACTGGTAAAACTCATTGATAGAGCCACCGCTAGACCCATTGGTCTATTGAAGGATTTAAAAATAACGATCCTTGGAACCACCTTCTGTCACACCTTTGTGGTGATGAACTTCGGCTGTCAGCCATACAACTACATCCTTGGACGACCCTTCATGATTGAGGAAAACTAAAATGATCCATGATTGGGATACCAACCATATCTACATTCATCAGAGGAAATATCAGACACTTAAGATCAACCTATACACATGGAAGGTACACCCCATGAGCGGTCGACCCTTCGTAGAGAGGACTCAGTAACAACTACTAGATCCGCTACAATCCACTTGTATCAAACGTGCCATAAAACAATAGATGACGAAAAGGATAGCGAGGAATGTGCACCTCTTTCAGAGCCAGAATTGGATGCATATCCTTGCTACCTTGGATATATTTCCAAGGCACATGGGAACCCGATTTGCGACAACTAATGAGTAGGACATCACATCTCTATGCATGCTTAGCTCTGCATACTTGCCTTATGTCACCACTCATGAACGTGAGAATGCCGATAAGGTGGAACCATCACGGCAGGGAACATGCTCACACAGAACTTGCAAACCTAATGGAATCCCTGGGGAAGAACGCTATGTTTTCCCTACCGATTTAGACACCCACTAGCTAAAATACGTAGGGGCGATTAAAGAACATGAACACTTCAACCAAATATGGCAAAAGGAGGTCATAAATAACTCCCTCTTGGTCCACATGACCACCCCCAAGCCGACAAAACCCATTGAACCTTAACCTAAAACCCAAAAGCTTTGCCACTCTATGTGCAAAGCACGTAATAAGAAGTTAGAGCTGGCAAAAAAATAAGCCAAAAAACTAATAGAAGAAGAAAGCGCTAGGGAAAAAGAGACTAAACAAGTGCCCAAACACTTAAAAACCTTCCAAATGGCTGACAAATTTGTGCAATTCTCACCAAAACGGTTGAAGCCAACCACAACAATTGGGAACAAAAGTTGCCGCCATCACTCTGGCCCTATCGAACTTCCTACAAAGCTACTACCAATGCGACACCCTTTAGTTTGACCTATGTTACTGAAGCGGTTATGCCAATGGAGTTCTTGGCCCCAAGTTTACGAATTGCTATACAAGAAAAACTCATGGGGAATGTCCTAGGCAATCGTCTGTTTGAGCTTGAAAAGCTTGAGGAAACACACCTCCTAGCTGTATATAGCATGATTGTAGAAAAGCTAAGGTGTAAACAATGGTTCGATGACCAGATGAAGGACAAGAAAATGAATGAGGGTGACATGGTCCTCCTATTCAGCATGAAAACCCATAAAAAGAAACTCAAGATTAAAGGCTTACGACCTTTCCTAGTCATTGAGATAACCCCACAAGGCGTTGTGTGCATACTTGACGGTGTCAAAATGGCGAGATATTTCAATGGTATAAAAGTAAAATGCTACTATGGCCACTAACTGAAACCACCCTCACTGCCATTCATGACAAAAAACAAAGAAAAAATGGCCATGAAAAAATGAAACAAGCAGCCCCAAACAAGAGGCTAAAGCAAGGCAAGCCAAGTTGTGGTCAACATGGCCCAAGTTGTAGACCTCAAAGAAGAAGATTAGGAAGTGAAGCATGCTTGGGTATGGTTAGGAATGACCATCCCAATGAGCTTCACCCAAAAATTAACTCTTATGAGACATGGCTTTCCCTCAGGCAACCACCATTGAAAGAGACTCCTGCCATGATCACAATGATGGCCTCTCAAGATGTTCACTGTTTAGGCACAATCACAATTTTGTTGCACATTGGAATAATCACTTGGAAGGGAAGTTTTATGCGATGCCTATAGGAATCATGCGTGAAGAGATTTTTCTCGAAAGAGGTTGGATGGGACACAACCGATGCAACATCAACTGGGATGCAAGGACGCCTACACTACAATTGGCCTCAGGCCAAGTTACTGTCCTAATGATGGATGAAGAACCCATGCCCGTTGCTCCCTCATGCTAAGATGAAACTCCTCCCCTCACCACTGTCATTCCACCCTCGAATCCACATAGATCCATACCGCTCAAAAAGAGGCCGCTCCCCACTCCGGACACACCACTGCCTCACATTTCCTCTCAACTACCACAGGAGTTTTGTATAAAAAAATATTTTCTGAGATACTTTGGTATTTAAAATATGTTGTCTGGTGTCTTGAAATGTGGTTTCTCCTTAAAAAAATCAATAATTATTCTTTTTAGGTCCACTGTGAAATGGCCACTATCTTGTATAAATAGAGTGGAGGCTAGATTTGCAGAGAGGATCTCTTGCTAGGCTTCAATTGTATGTATGGCCGTCCTGCAGATGGTGCACCAGAGTTCATTCAAGTCGCATTCATCGACTCCATGTCCATAATTGCTACACTTCACACACCAGATGTCTCACCGAATGGTAGGAGTGGGCTTCACACCTTCACTAGCCAACTGAGCCATGGATGCAGCCAGTTCCTTGGATGCATTCCCTGCCTTCTTACTCTTGGACCTAGTTTTGTGATGTTCTTCCTCCTCCTCCGATTCCTCAATGGCTGTGGAATTATTGGAATTATCCTACTTATCCGAAGATTCAGATGAGGACTTCTTGGACTTGCTTTTACTCTTGTACTTTTCCTTGCTTTTTCTTGGGCCTACCAATACCCACTCTCTCTGAGAGCTGAGTCTACAAGCTAATCCATGGTGATGGTATCCAGGTCAGCACACCAGCAAACGGAGCGTTTGAGTTGCTTGCTAAGGCCCTTCATGAAATAAGAGTTGAGAATTTCCTCCGTAGGCCAATTAGTTGCATCAAGCCCGTGGATGAGTTTCCAGAACTTTGCAGCATAATCTTCTAATGTCATTCTCCTCTGGTTCATTCTGCACAACTTATCTAGCACATGCACAGATGTCTTGTCTTCTCTGAAGCATTGAAGGAATGTATCCTAGATGGCATCATAGGTAGGGGGAAATGGGCGTACTCATACTAAGCAACCCAAAGAGTGGCACTCTTCTAGAGTGTGGGAACAAAGGCAACCTTTTTGAGTTGTTGATCAACTGGGCCAGGTACATTGGCATGCCAGGAGGTGTTAAACATCACGATATGAGCATCTGCATCATGTGAGGATTTCCCAAAAAATTTGGGGTATTTTACGTTGACAGTTGGTCGGTGCATGGTGTTGAGATAGCGGAGGAGACGGAGCTGTGGGAGTGGTGGTGGTGGTGGAGGTGGTGGAGGTGGTATGAATAGTGGTGGTGAGGTCAAGGTAGTAGGGGTGAGTGGTTCTTCTTTTGAGTGGGATGCGGGTTGTTCTAGTTCAAATTTGTCAGGTTGGTCTTTAGGATTGGTGAGAAAAAGAATTGTCAAGCTTGGTTGCGCTGCAAGTAGCGGCTTTCACGTGCTAACATGAGGGACAAGTTTGAGAACAAGGAGAAGATATTCAAACACTACGGCAATCAGGAAGCAAGCAAAATGGCAATAACAAGTAGTAAAAAGAATTATGGTCGTCTCGCCAAAGTTGACGGGGGAATATGACCACTTATTCCCACTGCAACCTACTACGGCTCACTGGTTATGCACGTAGTATACACTAGAAAAATACGAATCTGACACAAAACAAACATAGCACACAGATCACTGAATACTAACCGGACTGACCTCTTAAATAAACCAGTGTAAAAACACGATACCTTAATAGATAATGTTAATAATCATAGCGTATGAAAACAGAACTAAAATACACAGAGACGTAAAAGGAAGATGAATGTACAAGAGAGAGATAACAAAAAATAATGGTCTTGCTTATATTAATCCAAAATAATGGTCTTGCTTATATTAATCCAAAATAGAAAGTGATACAATCGGTAGCCAGCCTTTTGCAAGGCTTAGTTCTCAAGTGTCGTAGGCAGGCCGTGACGGTTGACGGTGCTGACATGCGGCTAGGTAGCTGGCTGCTGCTGCTCATCACTGGCCCATAGCTTAGGCTAGCCTACGGCTAACATTAATTCTCTAGTACATTCTATGTACACTTGAATTGTTCATGTTACATATGTACAACTAAAGCCTATACTCTATGGGTTGCCTTGTGCAATTAATGAATCACAAAGAACCACTTGCTCATCTATGCCAAAATCTTGGATGACATTGCTCATGGTTTTCCTCGTACATTTAATTGGGCCTTAGCCTTCCAGCTTAGCAAGTTGATATTAAGAAGTAGTATAAGAAGGTGTTGTTGGACTTGGTTGACCCCTTGAGCCTTGAGATTAGTTAGTGGTACGAAGGGAGTTGATGTGTGCCTCTCTTGCAAATTTAGCTCCATCGGTGGCTCTTCTTTAATGGGAGTGAAAATAGACATGACCATCGCACATGGACTTGCAAGTTGCCTCTTGAAGCATGGTTTTGGGCAGATATTTTGACTTCTTTGGGGTTGGTTTCAACTCTAATTATTAGAAGTGGTAATCATTGCTCTTTATTATTGCTTCATTGTTGGGGTTGGTGTTAGAGGCATGACTTTCGGTCTCCAAAATAATCTTTGCTTTGATGCTTGATGGAGACTTTTATGTAGTGTGATAAGTGTTATATTGAAGGTGTCTTTGCCTTCAAGACATATGTTATACAATGAATCACACGTATTTTATATCAGTATAGAGGGATCACGCACCAAGGGTGTGAACTATTCAGTCACGATTTTGGAGCTCCCTCATTACACTTGTGAGGACTTTCAAAAGTGAGAGAGTAAACACCTTATTGTTAACCACTCCGGTTAACATCATTTCTCAAGCATGGTCATGCTTCTTGTAACTTATCTTTTTGTAACCGTGCAAAGAGCTTATTGATAAAAGTGATATGGGATGACCAAGCTTACGGCTTGTGTAATGCCGGTTGTAGGAAATGAGAAAGATGTACATAGAGCTAGAAAGGTAGTTTTGGGCCCCCAAAATTGTAAATGGGCGGTCGACCATTGTAAAAAGTGAGCTCATGTATATAAGACATTTTATGGAATATTAAAGGGGACAATCCCATTTGTCTCAATAGAGTCTCTCTCTCTCCTTCTCTCTCTCTCTCTCTCTCTCTCTCTCTCTCTCTCTCGCTTGTGGTTGTGGTTGCTTGCTTGTGTTGTATATGCTTGCTTTCTTGATTGTTATGTATGCATGGTAGGGATGGTGTTAATCTAGCTTCTCTTCTCCTCTACCTTCTCTTGTTCCTCTATCAAGATCCCTCTTGCATGCATTTTAGCATTAAGTGAAGGTAGATCTTTCCATAGCTCCCTTCTTCTTTGATCTTCACCTAGCTTGTGAATCTCCCTTGGGTGACACAAGTGGTGGTGGAGTGATCCCCTAGCGGCCTCACATAGGGGAGTTAACCCTCATTAGGGTTGGCTAAGTGCTATTCTCCGAATTGACCCTTGCATGGTTCTCTTCTCTCTCCCTCTCTTGTGTGCAAGGTAGTATGTTTAGGTTAAGATCTTTGGTGCCACTATCGGTGAGAGTACTTAGCTTAGGGTCCTCCACACATTTCATTTGCTAGAGTCTTTATTTTGCCCGGTTGGAGTGCAAATCCACCGGTTGTTGCATGTTATTTGAGCTTTGATGCTTGTTTGTGGATTTTGTTATATGGAGATATGGAGATCAATGGAGCATTGGAGCATCAAATTCTTCATCAAATGTGAGAGACACAAGTAGGTGTTTGATTTTTGCTATTGTGATTCATATAATTTTTGAATTTTGTTTAACTTTTGTTAAGCTTGCACAAATAGCTTAATCATCTAATTAATATTTGTGCAAGCTTAACTTTTGTTAAGCTTGCACAAATAGCTTAATCATCTAATTAATCTCAATTTATTAGGTTTCCTTATGCATTCTAAGCATCAATAGGTAGCTAGGGAGTATCTCTAGCTCCCCATTAAAAATAAATAAATCAAAAAAACAATTGAGAAACACTTGAATCAACAGAAATCAGAGGAGGAGAGTAGGTGAAATTTGCATTCTGGATGAATTTTTGAGAAGTGTATGCCCGTTCCATTCTCAGTGAAAGGTCGTGGCAAGATTTCCATGCCCATTCCATTCTCATGTGCATATCTTTTGATATCTCAAGCCTTTGATTTGGCACAGGGAATTAAAAAGGTAATAAATTACATTAATTAAGCATAAATTACATTAAAAAAGGGTATAACTACACTGTGAGGGAATATTTGTAGGTGGCTATCAGACCTGCACCATTTAAAATCTCTGAACACTGGAAGTGAATGCCTATACCATTTAGATTGTACACCCGTACCATCTGAAGCGCACGGCCATTCCTTCTTGAAGCGTATGCCCACGGCCATGGTGGCAACTTGCCACCACGGTCGTTCCTTCTCTAAAGCGTATGCCCGTGGCAAGTTGCCACGCCCGTTCCCTCTACCTTACCACATCCATTCCTTCCCTTTTACCCCAACAAGTGTACGCCCGTGTCATCTTTCCACACCCATACCATCTTCTCTAGCAATTTTGCCACACCCGTACCTTCTTCTGATGCGTATGCCCGCACCTTCATCTTTCACAAGCGCACATCTGTTCCTTCTCTGAAGCCACACCTATGTCTTTTGAGAAGTGTATGCCCATGTCGTCTTCTTTCTAAGAAGCGTATGCCTGTGTCCTCATCAATAAAGCATACGACCATAGCATCTTAAAGCATACAACCATACCCTTCCCAAAAAAATAGACTGTTCACACAAGGGGGGTCTAGCGCTGCAATTCCACACATTCATGCACCTACGCTCAGGAAAATTGGTGCGAAAAAACTCTCTTTTTTATGATATAAACTCTCATGATGCTCTCTCACTCATAAAGTTAGACCCATCAATCACTATAGCTTAAAGCCAACGATGCTAGTTCTTAATAGTACCAGTGAGAGTGAAGAGCATCCCAGCACAGGACAAGTTACTCCTCCTGACCATCTAGAGTCTTAGTGTATGGACAAACCACTTGTCCAAGAGCAAGACCCTACCTCTCCTACACATTATAGAGAAGCCTTGCTTCGAGGCTCCAAAATTTTATCCTAGGAAACACACAATCAGAAGGGCCACATCCTAGAGAGAGAGGTATAGAAAACCAACATGAAAGAGAGCCCACACTGCCTCTAGATCCTAGAATGGAAATAGGACAAAGTGAGAGCCATCAAACCCAGACTCATCCACCAGTTTTGAGAGCCATGCCCACCTCAAGGGTGGCTGATTTGTACCGAAGCCCAGAGACCAATACTAAAACCAGGGCTAGAACCAGCTCTCCAAGGACATATGCCATGAATCCAATTTTCAATTTACTTATAGTAGGACACACATTGCTTTGTATAAGAATTAAATAAAGTATCATATCAAAACAATAAATAAAGTATAATATCAAAATAATAAATAAAGTATAATATCAAAACACGTTGCTTTGTATAAGAATTAAATAAAGTATAATATCAAAACAATAAAGAATTCATAACCTATAATGTTTACTAGTTTGTTACACTCAATGCTATACTTCAGCCTACTGAAGGAACACGTACCGAAGTTATGGTTTTTGTTTTTGGTTTCAATTTCCACACCTCCTCCATGCACACCTATGCTTGCCTAATCATAAATCTTTCTTGAAAAGAATATTAATATGTTTAAATGCTGCCTTCACCAAGGATCATCATATGTCATGAATCCAATTTTCAACTTACTTATAGTAGGATACACATTGCTTTGTATAAGAATTAATAAAGTATAATATCAAAACAATAAAGAGTTCATAACCCATAATGTTTACTAATTTGTTTAACTTAGTGGTGTAAGAATCGTGTAATTTTGACCCACAAAATAGTGTCTTTGCCTACTAAGACATGAACTTCAAGCTACGTTAAAGGTGGACCAATGCTTAATATCACTTTGATTGAGTGTTTTGGCAAACAAGTCATAGCCTCTATAAAGAAACATTCACTTGATTATATTGTTGATGGGTACCTTTAAGCGGTGAAATATTCACACTAGATTACTAAGGGGGGTTGTATATTCAAACAAAACCTAGACTTGCTTATATGAACATCTATTTATGTGTAAATTTTGGAGAATTTCAAGGTAGGCAAACCGAATTTTTACCTGGCTATAAGTGATTTTTTAAAGAATGTCATTCATTTTAGGAATGGATTTTGTGCAATATTATATTGCTGATGGGTACCTTCAAGTAGTGCACATATAAATATCTACATTAGATATTTATATGTTATAAAAAAATAAAATCTAGTGCTACATTATATCATAAAGGGTTGTAATAAAACACAATCTAATGCTTATGCAAGCATCTATTTACTATTTACGTGTAAATTTTGGAGAAGCTCAAGGAAAACCCAATTTCTAAAGAAACCACAAATAAATTTTAAGAATTTCATTCTTTGTAGAAATTGATTATGTACAAAATTCCTACAATCTAATTTATTGTAACGACATATACTAACAACATGAGGTTTAAATATTTTAACTTTTTTAAAGAAATAACTTAATTATAAACTATTTGAAATTATGGTGACAACATTGTTATCACCATGAAAGAGAGAATTACTGCATTAACATTCTAAATGGGTTGACATGATTCACTATAATGAGCACACTTTTAGACCTAAAGGTATTTAATTTGTAGAAAACTTTGCATGAATGACCTTTTTCCATATCATAGTTTGTTATAGACTCCCATTTTGAAATGAACTATGGAGACGAAAGATTTATGATAGAAATGGCATCTACGTTCTCTAATAAACCACACTTTTTTTAATTTAGACAAATTTCACAAAATGCACAAGCTTGATTTGTTTTTGTACCTTTGAAGAAAAATATAGATCTAGGTAGTTTATTAGTGGCATGGTGAAGACAAAAAGGGGTTAATATGTTGATTAGTCTCAATATATATGCAACAACCTTCACACGATTAAAATTTGCTCATCTCTTGCAAACCATTACAAGTCATGAGATGCAACATTTGGGAACAAATTACCATTGAACATGGTTTTTAAAAGGTGAGGTGGCATCAAAAGAGGAGATGTCCACTATGTAGGCTATATGTCACCTAAACCTTCGGCCCTAGAAGGCCATATTTTTTTTACTTTAAAATTGTTTACCTTATAGTTATTGCATTAAGGTATTCGTATAAGATTGAATGATCTCACCTCATAATTTTCAAGATTTCTTAGCTTAAGATTCATTAAGAAGCAAGTTGCATAATGGTGATTGTGCTTGCCAGCTCTTCTTTTTTCTCACACTATATGTTTACATGAAGTGAAGGATTATTTAGGAATCCATGAGGCCCAAGACCTACAAAAAAATTACCTTGTTGAATCAAACACTCCTAGCCACCCTCATGTTCAACCTTGCCTCACCTCAAACTTCAACTTTGAGTTAATGTTTTTTATTTCGTCTCATTTGGTGACTTTCAAGAAATAGCAAAAGCAAACAACTTTGCTCCACTTCCTTTGAGAAAATTGTCAAAGAGGCATTCATGATGATACTTGATTATGGGCCTAATAGAAATATATTTGTGATCACACACTAGTATGGTTTTTCATTATAATGTTAGGAAAGTGGATAATTTTATGTCGATGAAACAGGATTTGGTGACCTGTATGGTCAAAATCACATTACAATAGTGACCCTTAGAAGCGAGACCAAGTATTAGTGGATAATTTTATGGCGATGAAATAGGATTTGGCGACCTGTATGGTCAAAATCACATTACAGTAGTGACCCTTAGTAGCGAGACCAAGTATTATTTGGGGGGGGCAATTTTATTCCACTAAAAAAAAGATATTATTATAGCTAGAAACCTTGGGGTTATGTCAAGAATTTCAGGCCCAAACAATTTATTGCTTGATTCCCATGCATCCACAAATGGGAGAATTCACACGTGTAATTGCCATGCACACTCCAAATTTCAACTCGCATGGCCTAATCTAGGCATGAGTAGGACTCAATATGTATGGTGAAAGTATGACATGGGTATGCACAACTCTGGGGACTGTTTGCTAGCATGAAGTAGTTTGTTGGTTGCACACCGTTTCACATTCGTCGAGGCGATTGACCGAGTGGTTTGGGCAGCCCCATGTTTTGCTGGCACACAAGCCACCATTTAGATAGACATGATTTCTTTGGCCACTAGTTAGTTCGCATGAACAGGTCCTTAGATAATAGACCTTAAACCAAAATTTGACACACAAGTTATTTATGATGTTTAATGAGACTGTCATTACAGTGCAGTTTTTTTTTTTCACTTGGTTCCTCTTCTTCTCTTCTTTAATCCGCTTGATTATGGGCGATTACCAGCTGTTTGCGGTTGGATTAGAGCTGGGTTAACTTTCTGGATCGATCTGCTAACCTCGATCAACGTTCTGACGGAACTGTTTGTTTATGGGATCACTTGTCAGTCTTTACTTTTTTCTCTGCAGAATCAGGGCTTCTCCTTTTTCATAGAGTGGCTTTGGGGAAGGAGAAACTGGACGGGAGTCGTTGAGCTCCCAGAGTTCGCAGTTTGATGCGCTTTACCTCTGTAAGCCTGTGGAGCTCTGCTCATCTCTGTTGTCCGAGAGAAAAGAAGAACAGCAGCACACGGCTATGCCTTCTCTTCTGAAGCAGCTCCAAGATGCTAGGGCAGCAGACGGAGCTGACAGCAAATCGAGCAAGGAAGAAGCCAGGTCTGCACAGAAAACCCTAAATCAACAGGAAACTATAAATAAGCAGAAAACCAGACCTGTAAGCCTAAAGCAACAGAAAGCCCTAAATCATCAGAACAAGGCCTCATGGTCATCATTGTCGTCATCATCAGGCTCCAAAGATCGCCACAATGCCCAAGAGGAGTTCCTGCGAGCTGCGGCTATGGCTGGAGGTAAGCTCTACACTGATCATGAAAGCCTCCCCAGCTATGAAAAATCCTTGGCTTGTTTCAAGGAATTGTTTCCAAGGTATTCTGAGACAGCAGCCATGGACACTCTGAGGGCAGAGGAATACGGCCATCTCGAAGAGAGTGGCAGGGTTTGTCTAGATTACTGTGGGTTGGGCCTCTTCTCTCACCTGCAGCAGGTCCAGCAATGGGAATCTGCCTCATTCGCCCTTTCCAACATCTCAGTGAACCTTTGTTCACACGCTCTTTTTGGAGCTGCAGAAGATGGTACAGTAGAATGCGACATCCGAAAACGCATCATGGGCTACCTCAACATCCATGAAACTGACTACAGCATGGTTTTCACAGCAAGCCGGGGTGCTTCATTCAAGCTTCTTGCAGATGCCTACCCATTTGACACATGCAGCAGGCTCATCACCATGTATGACTATGAGAGTGAATCTGTAGGCTGGATGGTGCAGAGAGCCAAGGAGAAAGGTGCGAAAATTTCCAATGTGAGTTTCAAGCAGCCGTGCCTCCGCATTGTTTCGACCAAGCTCAGAAAGCTACTGGTTGCCAGGAGGCGGCTGAGGGGTCCAGCAAAGGGTCTCTTTGTATTTCCTGTGCAGTCACGTGTCTCGGGAGCTAAGTATTCTTATCAATGGATGTCATTAGCCCAGCAGAACAAATGGCATGTGCTTCTGGATGCTTCTGCCGTAGGCCCCAAGGACATGGACTCTCTAGGCCTTTCACTCTTCAGACCAGATTTTATCATTGCATCTTTCTACAAGGTATTTGGCAGAGATCCATCTGGCTTTGGTTGCCTTTTTATCAAGAACTCTGCCATTCAGAGCATACAAGATGAGTCGGGGGCGCCTGCATCTGGGATTGTGAGAATTATTCCGCTCCCTATCCAGTGGTCTTTGAGCCAGTCCTCTGGTGGAGACACGGATGAAAGTAATGAGTTTGAAGAGGATGAAGGGGATAGTCAGGAGGGGACAGAGTTTGAGTTTCATAAGGGCAGTGAGCTGACTCCCATGGTGGCTTCGTTTTCTGGTCCAATGCTTGGTTTCAACAAGCATTCTCCTTCTGATGAAACCTCTCACAAATTACCCCGGATTGAAGGGGTCATGGAAGAGGACGATGATGACAGTTCTGTTTGTGATTCCGTTGCAGAAGCGACTCGCAGCCCTGTCTTCAGTGAAGATGGCAGAGACAATTTGTTTTGCATTGATATTGGCCCGAGTATTGTTGGGATGGCAAGTCACACTTCCAGGTCTGAAGACCCCTTCAGTGGGCCATTTAGTGTGCCTTTCAGCAGGCCATGGAGTGACTCAATTTGCAACCCTGTTTATGATGGAGGCACAAATCCACCTTGTACTACATATACACTGCACAATCCTTTGTTTGAGGACAGTAGGAGTTTTGAGAATGGAGCAAATATAGTAGAAAGCAAAGAGGGTCAGGGCACAAAAGGCCAAACCAATGGCATGGCGGAGGATGACGAGCTAAGTGTTTCTGAAAGTGGGAGTGAGGACCTCAATGTTGCTGCATTGTCTTCTTCCAAGTTGAAGGCATCAAGAGGAAACTCAAGAGAGGTTGAACTGTCGGATCCTGGGAAATCACCTTTCACAGGGCCTGGCTCAGCTTCACTAGTGAATTATCAGGGGGTTTTGAAGCACGAGCATGAATGTTTTGATGTTCTGGTATCAGATTTCCGAGGGAAAATTGTTCGAAGCAGGATCGACAAGGTTTTTCCAGCTGCAGTCATGGAGGAGAACTCATCAGCTTCTCTTGCTAGAAGCGACAGAGATGTGCATGAGGTGGACAACCTATGCATTAGGGATACTGGATCTATGTATTTTCAAGAGGTTCAGGAGAAAAACCAAGGTAACAAAATTGAGGTATGTGACTCTCTGAAAGACATGGAGAAAGGGAAGCTTGAGTCTAAGCAGAAATCTAAAGGAAGAGCAGCATGGTATCAGAGTGAGAGTGCCATTCGGAGAGAGACTGAAGGAGATTTCAGGCTTCTGGGTAGACGGAACGGCGATAGATCAATAGTAGGAAGGAGCTTATTACCAAACTTACAGGATACTGAGGAGCTCGATTCTGCTGGAGGAAGAGGGTCCTTTGTCGGTGCAGAAGATGCTGTGGAAGTGTACTATGGGCAAAGCAAGACGTGTTTGTCTTTTCATCAAGACCATGAGGAAACCAGAAGTGACAATGGTGATGGTGCAGAGCAGCAGGACCAGTGGGATGTCAGGGAACCTGAAGTGGTGTGTAGGAGCCTTGATCATGCAGACGTGCTAGGCTTAAACAAGACCACACTTCGGCTCCGGCATCTCATTAACTGGTTGATAAGTGCGCTACTTCAGCTCCGCCATCCTGGCCCGGAGAACAACCTCTATCTTGTTCACCTTTATGGACCTGAAGTGAAGTATGACAGAGGTGCATCAGTTGCTTTCAATCTGTATGACTGCCATGGTAAAATGCTGCACCCGGAGGTCGTGCAGATGCTTGCTGATAGGTACAATATCTCTGTTAGCATAGGATTTCTTAAGAACCTGCAGTCTCATGATAATAATGCAGATATCCATATTTTCTTGGAAAATAAGAGAAATGCAACAGCAAGCAAGAGTTCACATGGGCGGGGGGGTCATCGTAGAGGGTTCCCTTTAAGGATTAAGGTGGTAACTGCAGCCCTGAGTGTCTTATCAAACTTTGAGGATGTCTACAAGATGTGGGTATTTGTGGCAAGGTTTCTTGATGCAGATTTTGTTTCCAAGGAGATTGGTGGACAGGCAGCTTTGTTGGGGGAGGTGCTCAACCCGGAGCTCTGAGATGCCATCGTCTTCATGCTCAGCATTAGCCAGGCACTATTGGAACTTCAATGGAATTCAGAGTACCTCATCCTGCTAGTAGGAATATCTTCTGAAGGCTAGAGTGAAGCGGAGATATCCCCCACCCCCCCTCCCCCCCCCCCCCCCCCCCTCCCCCCCCCCCCCCCCCCGCCTTTTTCCTTCCCCTTCTTCTTTCATCCTTTCCCACATGCGAAACGCAACAAACGCCCTCAAGATCAGGTAATTCAACTGTACAATCACAATTCTGAACAATTTTTAACAGAGATAAAGAGTGATCAAGGACAGCAGTTGTATGTCTCCAAAGAAGAGCCAGCTCACCAACTATCTGCAGTGTGGTCACTGCCATGGTTTCTGCGGGCACTCAAAGCGGCCAAATATGAACTAGCTGGACGGTTCACTATCATCTCATGGTGAGACCAGCTTTTTACATGCAGGCAGGCCTTTGCTTACCCGCTTGGATTGATTTACAGCATGCATTGCACCTCAGCAGCCCTATATAGTAGCTTTACATTCTTGCTGCAGAGGAAACATGATTAAGAGGCAATGTATTCTGTGTCCTCCCAAGCTACCGATATCATTGCTGTCCTTCACAAGCTCCCCCTCCCATTGAGGGGTAACAACTTGTGACTCTATTTCTGTGTAAGATTACGTCCATTGGTTTGAAATCTCTTGAAAGTCCTTTGGTTTGGATGGAAATCTCCTGAAGTCCTTTGGTTTTGATGGAATCTCCCGAAGTCCTTTGGTTTGATTTCAGCCTTGCTTTTTTGGTTTTCATCTAAATTTCTCATTAGGAAATTACTGCCTTGGGTTATGATGGCCCTTGATGTCTCCCATTCCAGACATGGGGCTTGGGTTATGATGGCCCTTGATGTCTCCCATTCCAGACATGGGGCTTGCTTTGCAACAGTCATTTCGTGGAGAAAAGTCCACTCTTACAAAATAAGATCTTGCTGTCCTCAGAGAGAAGTTAGTTTAGGAAAATGTTGGTGGAGAAGACAGGGAGGACTAAACACAGTAAGACAAACATGTAAGATAACACAAGAGTTCAGTAGTAAGAGTTCTCGTGTAGCTGGAGAAGTGACTTGATGATGTCTGTAACGATATTTCAAACTCTTTGCAAGCTTATGGATAAGTATAATCCTATGACACCTACCATTCCCTTCATTTTGACTCTCAATAGGAGAGATCAAGGCTGTAACATTATGGATTCTAGCAGCTTCACATTCCAATCTAAGACAGGTGATACTGAAGAAGCTGAGTCCCTTCAATGTTGCCATACCAATTAAAGCTCAAATTCTCTGTAGTCACATTTATAAGAGTGCTCCAAGGGGGCTCTTCTCCACAATTAGGCTAAAGATGTTTTGCAAGCCACCAACGAAGAAGAGGGCAACTTTGATGCAAATGAAGGAAGATGTGGAAGCTCTTTTCAAGGGAAAGGAGGAACCCAGACATGTAAGTGCCCTCCATATTTTTACTCTCTTTCATGATTACATAATAATAATTATGAACTTTATCGTTTAGCTTTATTCTGTAGTGCAGTCCTTTGTTCATCATCAGGACATCTACCTCCACTGCCTGTGCACTCTTGTTTTCACATTACATACAACTTTTGTCTTTGCAGTTTCCAAACACACCATCGAAGGTCCTATCAATTGAGCACATGGGCGAGAAGTAAAAACCATATGTTGTAATCATCATTTTATGGTAGTAATGCAATATTATTCTCAAGTTCTTTTTTAATTTGCAAGTTGTGCCTAGTTTTGCTTGTGGAAGATTTTGTATCTTATATTTTCACACAAGTCTGGTGGTGTAGTCCACGGGTTTACACTCTCACAGTGCACTTTGTGCCAGCCTTCGATTACCTCGTCATGCACAAAACTTTAAAATTCAAATTGCATGATAATAGAGCTAGGTATTATTGAAGTAATACAAAAAATGATAAAGCTCCACACCAGTGTGCTTTTGTGAAGGGAACTTCGATGGCAAATCTAGAACTGCAAAGATAGAGGTTATATTCTTGATTAACTGTGTGGAGAAGTGGCTGGCTGTGTGTCTATATAGGCATGTATATGCGGGGAGACCATGACATGACCACATAGGTCCGTGCTCATAGTCGGTGTGTTCAAGTCAAGAGCTTACCTTAGTGTTGCCGAAGCATGTGTTGTGTCCTGAGGGTAAAGTTTGAGCTTTTTGCTTTTTAGCTATCTTGGATGTTTCCTTGGCAACTGTCCTTGTCTTGGTTTGGAGCCTTGTGATGGCATTAAGGGGGACTGTATGAATAAGTCCTCCTTATATGCTTAACAAGTTAAGGCCCGTTAAAATAGTGGATGCTCTTGGCATTGTGGTGATTGTTACTTTGTTGGGAAAAAATGTTTGAATCCACACTTGTCATATCATGTGTCTCCGTAGTATGGAATGACATTGGGGTTTGGCACTGGTTTCGGGGATGGAGTTGGGGTACTTGGTGCGATTGCTTTATGAGGACACTGAGCAATATGGTGCGGATCCTCGTTGCAGTGGAAACATTGAAGACGTGGTCTACATAACATGCTATTGAATCCACATTGGAACATGTGCCTCCGTGTGGAATGACATTGGGGTTTAGCACTACATTTGGGGATGGAGTTGGGGTACTTGGTGCGACGGCTCTATGAGGACACTTAACAACACAGTGTGGGCCCTTGTTGCAATGGAAACGTTGAAGAGGTGGTGTGCATAACATGCTATTGCAGTCTCTCACCCTTTGTTGCAGCATAGCTTTGAACACAAGAAGGCATAGTCAATGGATGGGGGTTGTTGTGGATATCTATATGAATCATACTGCTTATATGACTCATAGGCCTCATGTTTTGGACTCTCAGAGTCCGTTGGCAAAGTCATCGAGTATTGTTATACCAATGTAATTCTAGGAGAAACCGGTTGGGGTGGTGATACCGAAGGTGGATACAACATTGGTGGTGGGTTGTATATACATCTCGGTAAAGGGTTTTGAAAAATGAGCATTAGATTATGTACCGGTTGAGAAGCACTTGGTATGGACAGTAGGGCTAGTGGTTGCTTTGGTGTTGGGAGCATAGGTTGTGGTGTTGGGTTTCCCTAGTACCAACAATGGGTTGTATCGTGGTTTCCATGGCACTGGTAATGAGCACTAAATTGTTTTCTTTGTGGAAATAAATGTGGGTGTCCAGCTTGAGGAACTGGCTGGGATTGACCTTGAGGTTATCCTTGGGGATGGCCTTGCCAATTGCTGCTTGAGCATATTTTCTACCAACTTGTCCATGCTCATGTCCTTGACTGGGACTCTAGTTGATGCTGGTTGGGCACCCTTAGCCATTGAGGCTAAGGATGACGCGTCCCCCATCTCTTGGTTCGGAGGGATGACTTCTACGTTCTTGTCTTGTATATTGTCTACTAGGTTTGTTGCCTTGTGGGCAACACGCATTAAAGATAGTGTCTAGACTTGTCAAGATGGTCATGCAGCCTCTTGCTCTTGAGGATCGATAATAAATTGGCCATTAATCGATAAGTCATCTAGTCTCTCTCTCGCGGGGCCACATCTCATGAGATATTTGGTTCTAGTGACATAGCCCCACATTGTTTCATCCTTCTCTTGCTTGAGGTTATAGATCTATGGATGGGGCTCCATCTGGCTTCAATGGGTAAGAATCCCATAATGAATGTGTCTCAACACCTCTTAGTTGGCCTTTTCATATGGGTTTAGATACCTACACAACTAACTTGCTTTGTTCCGAACATAACAAAGAATCTGGTTTCAGTTGGCCAGATGATTGAGCAGGGTTTGCAGGTTCGGTTTAATCCTGATGGTTGTTATGTTGAAGACTTTAAAGACAAGTGCAGGTTGGTTGCAAAAGGCAATAGAGTGGGCAGAATGTTTACATTGAATGTAAACATGCCTGAAGTGAGTGCTGCGATGTTTGCAAATGGTTCAGGAATTGTTGCAGACATAGACATTTGGCATAAAAGAATTGGACATGTGAATGTACAGAGAATGAAGTCTATGCAGACTAAAGGAATTGTGACAAGGCTGCCAAAGTTTAAAGTTGAAGGTATGCAGAAAATATGTGAAGCATGCCAATTTGGAAAGCAAACAAAGCATGTATTTCCACGTGATAGAAATGTGAGCAGAAATGCACTAGATGTTGTGCATTCAGATGTATGGGGTCCTACGAAGACCATGTCTATGGGAGACTGCAGGTATTATGTGACATTTATTGATGACCACACAAGGGAAGTGTGGGTATACTTCATGAAGGAGAAGGGTGAGGTGTTCACTCATTTTCAGAATTTCAGAGTTATGGTTGAAAAGCAAACAGGGAAATATGTAAAGTGCCTAAGGTCAGATGGAGGGGGAGAGTATTTCTCTCCAATGAGTTCTCTGAATTTTTGAAGAAAAATGGTATTCGGAGACAGTTTACATGCAGATACACTCCGCTCAGCAGAATGGAGTTGCTGAGCGGAAAAATAGGCACATTGCTGAGATTGCACGAGTATTGATGGGAGAGAAGAATATGCCGCATAGCTATTGGACTGAGGCTGTTTCTACAACAGTTTACATCATGAACAGGACTCCAACTGCAACCATACATGATGTAACTCTAGAGGAGAGGTTTACTGGCAGAAAACCTGATTTGTCTCATCTGAAAGTCTTTGGATGCATTGCATATGTGCATGTGCCAGATGAGCTGAGAACTAAGCTAGATCCAAAAGCTGAAAAATGTGTGTTTATTGGATACGCCCTTGAGCAAAAGGGATACAGGTGTTATAACCCTGCTACATGTGAGTTGAGGGTAAGCAGGGATGTTTTTTATGAGATGAGCAGCTGGTATGTTGCTGAAAAAGAAGCTGTTGGGGCTGATGTGAGTGGAAATGTGGTTACACAGAATGCAAGTCAGCAATCATAGTCTTTGAGTGGACCAGGCAGGAAGAGGTATATATGTTATAGCCACCTGGTTATGAGGATGTGAGTCACCCCGAGCATGTTTGCAGGTTGAAGAAAGCCTTGTATAGCTTAAAACAAGTATCAAGAGCATGGTCTGACAAGATTTATGAATATCTTGTCACTATTGGCTTTCATGTAGCCAATGCAGATTTCTCGCAGTATGTGAGACACAGTGATAGAGGGGTTGTGCTTGTTGTCAGCTATGTAGATGACTTGATCATTACGGGGGACCATGATGCAGAGATCTTTGATGTAAAGATCTTGCTTAGACAGAAGTTTGAGATGAAGGGGGGAGCTCAGATATTTCTTGGGCATTGAGGTGATTAGGTCACCACATGGTATTGGATTACTGCAGAGACAGTATGGCTTGGACATGTTGTCCAAGTATGGTATGACAGGCTATAAGCCTATCTCAGTGCCATTGGATCAAAATGGTAAGTTGAGTGCAGATTCTGGAGAGATTTTGGAGGATCCTACTATGTATAGGCGCATAGTAGGAAGCTTGATCTAGATGACGATCACCACGCCAGATTTGAGCTATGCTGTTGGGTTGGTGAGTCAGTTTATGCAGGTTCCTCCGAAGCTACATTTGGATGCGTTGAGACGCATACTCAGGTATGTGAGGTCTACTTTGCATTGTAGACTATTTTATGAAACTGGGACGACAGAGATATATGTACATGGGTACACAGATGCTGATTGGGTTGGTAGTATCATATAGATATAGAAGATCTACTATAGCGACTTCATGTTTTCTTTGGGGAGTGCTGTTGTCACTTGGAGCAGCAAGAAGCAGCCTACGATTGCTCTATTCAGTATAGAGGCCGAGTACAGAGGTGCTGTTGTGGCAGCATGTGAGGTAGCTTGGTTGAAAAAGCTACTTGCAGATTTGGGTCTATCAGTGGATAGACAAGTTGTCATTTTCTGTGACAACATTAGTAGTATACAGTTGGCTAGGAACCCAGTTTTTCATGCTCGCACGAAGCATATAGAGATCCACTACGATTTTGTTAGAGAGAAGGTGTTGGCAGGAGACGTTGATCTTGTTTATGTCAGCACACACAGGATCAGGATGCTGACATCTTCACCAAAGCATTGGGTACAGAGAAGCTCCGCAGATTCAGGGCTTCGCTTAGTGTACATGAGATGGAGTTGAGCTCGAGGGGGAGTGTTGAGATATCGAGCTCATCTCGTGAGGCGGTGGACACTGATGACCCGGCCTGGGGGATAGGCCCCACACTTATACCACTGGCATGGTTGGTGAGATCATGGGTGATATGCGGCCAGTGGGATGACAGGCTGTGTGACAGCCATTCTAGAGACTGGCATAGTTATAGTGCCAGCTCATTTAGTTGGGTTCACACTATAGAGAACCCTAGTGTGTATTTGGTTGAGTACCTTTTCATATATGTGTACTCTTATCTTAGTATATGGTGTGTTGAGTGTTGTGTGAAGAAGAAGAAGATTTTTAGCCTCTCACCTTGTGTGTTCTCTTTTAGGGTTTTGTGAGTGTGTGTGTGAGCTTGCAAGAGCTTAAGCTCTCTTCTCCCCTGCATCTTTTCAGTACCAACAACCAATTATTACTATCTTAAAAACTTGTAAAGACATACCTACTCATGGTCTCTATATTAGCTATAATTTCTAAGAAACTTAATTGTCCTTTGTGTTGGGACATTAAATATTGCCTACTAATAATTGTACACCAACCCTGTCATAGGCCCATTACATAAAAGTCCGTATTGAAGGTAGGCCTATTTCATAAAAATAAAGTGTGTGAGCCTAGTTTATACAAAAAAGGTGTGAGTCTATAGATGTGATCTTATAGGCGTGAACTTACAGATGTGAACCTAGAGACGTGAGCGTGGACACATGAACCTACAGACATGAGCCCTGACATGTGAGTCTAAAGGGGCGAACCTAAAGGCGTGAGTCCATGCCCAAAAAAAGGTGTTAAAATCTCCCAAAATTTTTCAAAAGTCACTTTTAAAAAACTATTTTTTGTTACCAAAAAATGCTTTGTAATAGCTTGAGCAAAATAGACGTGTCTAAAATCAGTTTGAGACCTACTTCAAGAAGCACCATGGAATGTTTCATCTGAGTGGAAACCTTGATGTAAACTTGATCTTTGGACTAATTGTTGAAAAAATAATATAATCGACTACAGTGCATCAAACCACACTTCCTCAAACCCACACACCCTTCAGTCCCACAGCAACAACCGACACTCAACAACATGTATTCCTGTTAAGAAAGAAAAACTCCTTTGGATCCACCTCTAGCGAGGATCTTTGGGACGAAATGAGCCAACTATACAAAAACCATCCGTATCTCCATAATATAGCAAGGTCAATCAACCAGATCCATGCCCGAATTTAGAAAACAACTCTTACTCCTTGTTCCAATATCTTCTACGACGTACGTGTGGGTATCTTCTACGACGTACGTGTGGGTATCTTCGGAGACCCAGAGCCTGAGCACCGTATGGTTAGCACCCTCTAGGATCCTTTGTAGGTCACCTAGCGCTTCACTCATAGGCCGTTTCCTTAGTCCCTCATCCACCGTACCGGAAGTTCACCATTTAAATCGAACTGAGGCTGGTCAAGACCTCGGTCGACCTTGTTACACGAGACGTCCTCCATTGTCTCTCCGTCAGTTGTTGCAACTTAATCAGATAGGTCTCCACGACCTCATTCACAAGACGGTGAAAATGCTTCCCCAGCATTTTTGACATAAAACAGTCGTTTAAAAACAGGTCATAAATACAGTTTCTATAACCAACTCTTGTCTTTCCACATTGTTCCACATCAATCCTCATTTATTTCATATGTATTCACATTCACATCACATCATTTTCCATCTCATCACATCTTTCCTCATTTTTCATCTCATCACATCTTTCCTCATTTATCCACATCAGATCTCATCCACTCGCATCTACCCATATCCACATCTCATCACATCATATTCATTCACATCACATATCACATCTATCCCAATTTACATCACATCTCACTCACATCCCGATTCACATGACATCACATATCATTCATTCACATCTCGATTCACATCACATCACATCTATTCACGTCCATCACATTCATTTACATCACATTCATTTACATCCATCACATCACATTCATTCATATTCATCACATCATTCATTCATATCCACCACATTCATTCTCATAACCATCCCATCACATTCATTCTATCCACATTATATCATATCACTTCTATCCACATCATATCTTATTCATACACATCTCATCTCATTCATCCACATCCATCCAATTGTTCACATGTACGACTACTCACATCTATCCATACATTCATATCTATCACTTCACATCCACATATATTCATGTCACATCACATCTCTTTACATCATATCACATTCTTCACATACACATCCACATCCATTCTTCTCATACACATCCACATCCATTCTTCTCATCCATATCCATTCTTCTCATCCATATCCATTCTTCACATACACATTCTCATCCATTCTTCACATACACATTCACATCCATTCTTCACATACACATTCACATCTCATCCATCCATTCATTCACATCTATGTGATTCACATTATTAAAAAAATTTCTTTATGCACCTAACTGATTCTAGAATTTTCCAGATCAGTTTGGTCAATTTTTGACCATTTTTGGGTCAGTTCAGCTTACTTTTTGGATCTAGTTTTGAAGCAGGAGAGAGGAGAGATGAAAAAATCTCATTTTATTGATTAAGAATTGGGAGTAATGATGAGAAAAAGGCACCTACTTCGTGAGGGGAGATCCCCACACCGAGGTGTCAAAATTTAGTTTTTTAATTGTCTTCTTTGGTCCTTAGTCCACTCTTCATCTTATGTGACCATTTACTCATTTTTGGGAGATTTTTTTTTATTCTTCAATTTATCTCCTCCCTACATTTGGATTAATCTTATTGGTCCATAGAAACCTTAATTGGACCATAATCTATTTTTTTTTGAAAATCTGGACCCTTAGGCTAAGGTCCTTTATACGTATTTTCAATTAATTTCAATTGCACATTGGAAAGTTCTTTTTGAATTTCTATTTCAGGGAAAACCATGGAGGATTTTTATATCCAAAAATATCTCAATTTTGAATTACCTCTCTCTAGATATTTTCTCTCTCCAGGCCAAAACAGGCTAAAACAGGATATTTCTTTTATTTTAGAGGGGAATAATTTTAAGATCAGAAGGGGAGGTTCTTACACCTGTACACCTCAAAAGCTGGAGGGAGGAATCTTACATCCTACCCCACTTAAAAAACGCGAGATGTCCTCATCTCGCAAACTAGAGGACATCTCTTTCTCTTAAGATCCAACTGATTCTGGGGTCCTTATACTCTGGTGAATCCAACAGAATCTTGGGATAAAGATCCCTTATATAGAACTCATCATCAGATAACAATTCATCTAGATCATATCATTCATATCCTTAACACAATAATGGTCCATTAGATCGAAATTTCCATCTGAACATTCCTCCATGGGAATTTCAATTATACAGGTTTTTAATTTGTCATCTATTAACTTGATCCACTGAGTCAAGTGTTAACAGTAGCAATCTGTGAGGACAATCCACTAATCTCATAGTGATTTGTTGAAGTCATTATCGTCATTCCAGATACGAACATCATCACAGGGGCTCGTCCCATTCATCCTCATTGTGGTTTTGCTCAGCTTATCGGTTTTCAACAAAAATTCAGGAATCATCATTTTTCAATTAGAATCCAATTTAACTCATCAGTTCTCAATCAGAAATTTAAAATCATATCAATCACATTCTAATTCATCATTTGGATAGCATTTTTGCTTATAATTTCAAGGTCTTAGTATTCAACTCATCAGTTCTCAACCAGAATTTTAAAATCATATCAATCACATTCGAATTCATCATCTGGATAGCATTTTTGCTTATAATTTCAAGGTCTTAGATTTACTCATATATATACTGCCAGTATGAAGAGTTGCAGTTATACCCTCGGTATATATGGGTAGTCACGGTCCTTGGAATTTTAAGGTAAATACCATCATGTCTAGGCCTCAAGCAAGTCATGGATTCCATACAATTGCGATACTTCCTTTTGAAGACCCAATTACCTATTTATGAATCTTCATTCTGAATATCAATTTGTATGAATTTCATCACACAATTACAACCTTTTACTGCTACATAAATTTTTGACATTTCTAGTTTCTCGGTTAGCCAAATTTGCTCTGATACTAGTAGGCTGAAAGATCCCTGTCCCCTCCGCGCAATGAATCCAGGGGTGCTAGCAGCGGAAGTAGCACTTCTTGTGTGGGGCAGGGTCCCTTACTCGAGGCCTCGCCCCACGGATATCCGAAAAAGAGACTAATCCATCGGTTCTTCCAAAACTGAACCTGGAAAAACTTCCCTCGCCTGAAAAGCACGGGCAATTCCTCTAGGATAAATTTACTCTAACGTTAGCCAGCCGCCCAACCACTGTAATGAAAAGATCCATTTAAGAATTTGGTTAGGTTTTGTCTTGGGTACCAGGGAAATGAGTTCCCATGCCCCTTAGCCGGATATTCATGCAAACTTAAAACTAGTCACACCACTTACACACCCCAATATGAAATTGCCTTTCTCACAGATTCAGCTGTCTTTAAAACAATCTTTTAATGAAACTATAGTATCACTGATCATAATCCTCCAAAATGTCCAGATGAATCCTAATTTCTAATTTTTTCTTCATCGGTGTACCTATGGCATCATTGGCAACAACCAAAATGCTCACCACCTGTCCACTACTCAGGGGCCTTTTTGATAGTTCCTAGCTCATAGTACCCGGCAATATATTCACTTATAAAAATCAAAATGGAATCTTCGTTGAAGATCAAAAAGATCAACCAACAGATCCATATAAAAGAGCCATGGACTCATCCATTGAGGACCAGCAAGGTCAATCATCCATTGAGGACTAGCAAGGTCAATCATCCATTGAGGACCAGCAAGGTCAATCAACCAGATCCATGCCCAAATTAAAAAAACAACTCTTACTCCTTGTTCCAATGAGAAATGGTTAGCCATACAAAGGAGGTTATGGCAAAATCTTTCTATGCATAAAAATCAAATTTAATAAGAATAACACTTTTATAATAAGAAAAAATCCTTTATGCATCTTTCTATACATAAAATCAAATTTAATAAGAATATCAGTGATATCCATGCATATTCATAGGTGATTATGTACATGTAGTAATTAGAATATTTCTTTTAGATGCAAAAATGGTGGGAATCACTCTTTTGGAATAACGTAAAAACAGACTTTCTTTTCCATAAAATTCTGGAAAATTTTACCATAACCTCCTTTGTATGGCTGACCATTTCTCAATTTTATCATTCTTTATCTAACTTGAATTAACCCAAATTAGATTTATAGAACTCTAATCTACACAATTTTCTAAATTCAAGAGAGTAAACAATAAGAAGAGTTTAATTAATCCACTGGGTCAAGTGTTAACAGTAGCAATCTGTTAGCACAATCCACTAATCTCATAGTGATTTGCTGAAGTCATTATCGTCATTCCAGTTTTACGAACATCATCACAAGGACTCGTCCCATTCATCCTCATTATGGTTTTGCTTAGCTTTTATCGCTTTTAAGCCAAAATTAAGGAATCATCATTTTTCAATTAGAATCCAATTCAACTCATCAGTTCTCAACCAGAATTTCAAAATCATATCAACCACATTCGAATTCATCATCTGGATAGCATTTTTGCTTATAATTTCAAGGTCTTAGATTTACTCGTATATTCTGTCAGTAAAGAGCTACAATTATACCCTCGGTATATATGGGTAGTCACGGTCCTTGGAATTTTAAGGTAAATACCATCATGTCTAGGCCTCAGCCTCAAGCAAGTCAGGGATTCCATACAATTGCGGTACTTCCTTTGAAGACCCAATTACCTATTTATGAATCTTCATTTTGAATATCAATTTGTATGAATTTCATCAAACAATTACAATCTTTTATTGCTACTTCATAAATTTTTGATATTTCTGGTTTCTCGGTTGATCCACTTTAGCCAAATTCGCTCTGATACCACCTGAAAGATCCCTGTCTCCCCCTCCGCACAACGAATCCAGGGGTGCTAGCAGCGGAAGTAGCACTTCTTGCACAGGGCAGGGTCCCTCACTCGGGGCCTCGCCCACGGATATCCGAACAAGAGACTAATCCATCGGTTCTTCCACGGATATCCAGATATCCGGACAAGAGACTAATCCATCGGTTCTTCCAAAACTGAACCCGGAAAAACTTCCCTCGCCCGAAAAGCACGGGCGCTTCCTCCAGGATAAATTTACTCTAAAAAGACTTACACTTGGATCATAGAGACCAACACTTTTTTTCTCATTGAGAGGCATAGCCGTTGATTCTTTTTCATAAAACAATTTATATCCGGGATTTACTTCATCTATCGTACCATAACAGAATTGAGTCTCATTTTAGGGATCCATCAGTCCAGCCTAACCCCATCCAATCCCGTGGGTTAACCAACCGCCCAACCACTGTAGTGATGGGATCCATTTAAGAATTTGGTTAGGTTTTGTCCCCTGTGTACCAAGGAAAAGAGTTCCTAGGCCCCTAGCTGGATATTCATGCAAACTTAAAACTAGTCACACCACTTACACACCCTCTATGAAATTGCCTTTCTCACAGATTCAGCTGTCTTTAAAACAATCTTTTAATGAAACTATAGTATCACTGATCATAATCCTCCAAAATATCCAGTTAAATCCTCATTTCTAATTTTCCCTTCATCGGTGTGCCTATGGCATCATTGGCAACCAGAACGCTTACCACCTGTCTACTTAGGGGCCTTTTCGATAGTTCCTAGCTCATAGTACCCGAAAATATATTCACTTATAAAAATCAAAATGAATCTCCATTGAAGATCAGCAAGATCAACCAACAGATCCATATAAAAAAGCCATGGACTCATTCGTTGAGGACCAGCAAGGTTAATCAACCAGATCCATGCCCGAATTCAGAAAACAACTCTTACTCCTTGTTCCAATATCTTCCACGACGTACGTGTGGGTATCTTCGGCGACCCAGAGCCTGAGCACTGTATGGTTAGCATCCTCTAAGATCCTTTCGCAGGTCACCTAGTGCTTTAGTCATAGGCCGCTTCCTTAATCCCTCATCCACCGTACCACCGGAAGCTCACCATTTAAATCGAACCGAGGCTGGTCAAGACCTCGGCCGACCTTGCTACGTGAGACGTACTCCATTGACTCTCTGTCACCTGTTGCAACTTAATTAGATAGGTCTCCACCACGACCTCATTTACAAGGCGGTCAAAATGCTTCCCCATCATTTTTGACATAAACAGTCATTTAAAAACAGGTCATAAATATAGTTTCTATAATGAACTCTCATCTTTCCACATTGTTCCACATCAATCCTCATTTATTTCATATGTATTCCCATTCTCATCACATCATTTTTCATCTCATCACATCTTTCCTCATTTATCCGCATCAGATCTCATCCCGTGACTTGCATCTACCCATATCCACATCTCATCACATCATATTCATTCACATCACATATCACATCTATCCCAATTTACATCACATCTCATCACATCTTTCCTCATTTATCCGCATCAGATCTCATCCCGTGACTTGCATCTACCCATATCCACATCTCATCACATCATATTCATTCACATCACATATCACATCTATCCCAATTTACATCACATCTCATTCACTCATATCCCGATTCACATGACATCACATCTCATTCATTCACATCCCGATTCACATCACAACATATCTATTCACGTCCATCACATTCATTTACATCACATCCATTTACATCCATCACATCACATTCATTCATTTTCATCACATTCATTCATTCATATCCACCACATTCATTCTCATAACCATCCCATCACATTCATTCTATCCACATTATATCACATCACTTCTATCCTCATCATATCTTATTCATACACATCTCATCTCATTCATCCACATCTCATCTCATTCATTCTATCCACATTATATCACATCACTTCTATCCTCATCATATCTTATTCATACACATCTCATCTCATTCATCCACATCCATCCAATTGTTCACATGTACGACTACTCATATCTATCCATATATTCATATCTATCACTTCACATCCACATATATTCATGTCACATCACATCTCTTTACATCACATCACATATATTCATATCTATCACTTCACATCCACATATATTCATGTCACATCACATCTCTTTACATCACATCACATTCTTTTACATACACATATATTCATGTCACATCACATTCTTTTACATACACATATATTCATGTCACATCACATCTCTTTACATCACATCACATTCTTTTACATACACATCCACATCCATTATTTCACATACTCATCCACATCCATTCTTCAGATACACATTCAGATCCATTCTTTACATACACATCCACATCCACATCCATTCTTCACATATACATTCACATCCATTCTTCTTATACACATCCATATCCATTCTTCACATACACATCCACATCCATTCTTCACATACACATCCACATCCGTTCTTCACATACACATACACATTCACATCCCATCCATTCATTCATTCACATCTATCTGATTCACATGACATCTCATCACATCTATTCACATTACATCTCATCACATCTATTCACATCACATCTCATTTCTATGCAAGTTTTCAGTTTGATTTTCTTTTGAATACAAGGAGTATTTCTTGAATCTCAGTATCCCCAAAACTTCTTGATCGGAATTCTGAATTTCATACTAGAATTCCTCGAATTCTATAACCTTGATCCACAGATCAATTCGTAGGGTCTCAAACTTAGTTTCAGATTTGGCGAGAGTTTTGAGTGTATTTTTCTAAACTGGTCACACCTTCTTTCCTCGAAACTACTGACAAAAGAATTTGGTCTTGGTCATAGTCTGATTCAAGGTTCGAGTCCGATAAGATTTTTCTTGATCTATCTTTCTCGAAAAGGTTTGATAATTTAGTTACTACTTTACTGAATTTCTTTCTTTGAATATTCACTTAACTGATTTCTAAATTAGTTACAAATTTCAATGAGGAATAGATTAATTATTTATCTGAATATTTCGATCTCGATAGATTTCCTGAATTCTCTTTTTATAGTCCGTGTGAATATAAAACGATAGAAATTTCTCTCTTAGAGTATTTAATTATTCATTTATCAAATACTCATAGAATTTAAACATAGAATTTAAGAGAATTCTAACTTTGATATAAAAATTCTTTATGCATCTATTTATACATAAAAATCAACTTCAGTAGGAATACACTTTTATAAAAAAATTTCTTTTATGCATCTATTTATGCATAAAATCAAATTTAATAGGAATAACAATTTTAAAATATAAAGAATTTCTTTATGCATCTATTTATGCATAAAAATCAATTTTTATAAGAATAACTCTTTTATTATAAAAAAATTCCTTTATGCATCTTTCAATGCATAAAAATCAATTTTAATAAGAATAACACTTTTGTAATAAAAAAATTTCCTTTATGCATCTTACATCTTTCTATGCATAGAAATCAAATTTAATAAGAATAACACTTTTATAATAATAAAAATTTCATTATGCATCTTTCTATGCATAGAAATCAAATTTAATAAGAATAACACTTTTGTAATAAAAAAATTCCTTTATGCATCTTTCTATACATAAAATCAAACTTAATAAGAATAACACTTTTGTAATAAAAAAATTCCTTTATGCATCTTTCTATGCATTGAAATCAAATTAAATAGGAATAACACTTTTGTAATAAAAAAATTCCTTTATGCATCTTTCTATGCATAAAATCAAATTTAATAAGAACAACACTTTTGTAATAAATACAATTCCTTTATGCATCTTTCTATGCACAGAAATCAAATTTAATAAGAATAACACTTTTGTAATAAAAAAATCCTTTATGAATCTTTCTATGCATAAAATCAAATTTAATAAGAATAACACTTTTGTTATAAAAAAAATTCCTTTATGCATCTTTCTATGCATAGAAATCAAATTTAATAAGAATAACACTTTTGTAATAAAAAAAATTCTTTTATGCATCTTTCTATGCAAAAAAATCAAATTTAATAAGAATAACACTTTTATAAAAAAAAACCTTTATGCATCTTTCTATGCGCATAAAATGAAATTTAATAAGAATATCAGTGATATCCATGCATATTCATAGGTGAATATGTACATGGAGTGATTATAATATTTATTTTAGATGCAAAAATGGTGGGAATTACTCTTTTGGAATAACATAAAAATAGACTTTCTTTTCCATAAAATTCTGGAAAATTTTGCCATAACCTCCTTTGTGGCTGACCATTTCTCATTTTTATCATTCTTTATCTAACTTGAATTAACCCAAATTAGATTTATAGAGCTCTAATCTACACAATTTTCTAAATTCAAGAGAGTAAACAATAAGAAGAGTTTAATTAATCCCTTAGTTAATCTTTCTAGGATTGAGAAAGGTTGGAATGTAAAGAAGAGAAGGGCGTGGCCTTTTTATCAAAGGAATAGCATTTGAATTTAATTCAACATTTGCAAAACATAAAAATTAAGAAAACCATAGATTTTTTATTAAACAAGTAAGAAAATTAGCTTACATGGAGCTTGTAAGCTCTCCTTTGGCTTGAGGGATTGAGGGTTCTACTCTTGTTTGAAGCAAGAGTGGCCACCAATTCACTTTGGAGAGGATTAGGCCAAAAACAATTGAATTATTAAAAAATCCAATGTAGATGGCTCAGGACAGGAGCAGAGTAATAGTGCATAAATACCATTAAGCTTTTACAAAGGGGGAGGCTTCTATTTATAGGAAAAAGTGAGCCTCTAACCAAGCAAACTAATTCTAAAAATTTTCAAATCAATTTGGTCAATTTTTGACCATTTTTGGGTCAGCTTACTTTGTGGATCTAGTTTTTGAAACAGGAGAGAGGAGAGATGAAAGTATCTCAGTTTATTGATTAGGAATTGGGAGTAATGATGAGAAAAAGGCTATGTGTAGTTAGCTTTTGTAAGACTCCTCTCTCCAGCTTTTGAGGTGTGCAGGTGTAAGAACCTCCCCTTTTGATCTTATAATTATTCCCCTCTCTGAAATAAAAGAAAGATCTTGTTTTGGAGAGAGAAAATGTCTAGAGGAAGGTAATTCAAAATTGAGATATTTCTGGATATAAAAATCCTTCTAGTGTCTAAAATGGTTTTCCCTGAAATATAAATTCAAAAAGAACTTTCCAATGTGCAATTGGAATTAATTGAAAAAAGGTATAAAGGACCTTAGCCAAAGGGTCCAGATTTTCAAAAATTTTTGGATTATGGTCCAATTATGGTTCCTATGGACCAATAAGATTAATCAAAATGTAGGGAGGAGATAAATTAAAGAATAAAAGAAAAACCCCCCAAAAATGAGTAAATGCTCACATAAGATGAAGAGTGGACTAAGGACCAAAGAAAACAATTAAAAAACTAAATTTTGACACCTCAGTGTGGGGATCTCCCCTCACGAAGTAGGCATCTTTTTCTCATCATTACCCCCAATTATTAATCAATAAAATGAGATATTTTCATCTCTCCTCTCTCCTGTTTCAAAACTAGATCCACAAAGTAAGCTGAACTAACCCAAAAATGGTCAAAAATTGACCAAACTGATTTGGAAAATTCTAAAAATAGTTTGCTTGGTTAGAGGCTCACTTTTTCCTATAAATAGAAGCCTCCTCCTTTGTAAAAGGTTAATGGTGTTTATGCACAGTTACTCTGCTCCTTGTCTTGAGCCATCTACATTGAATTTTTTAATAATTCAATTGTTTTTGGCGTAATCCTCTCCAAAGTGAATTGGTGGCCACTCTTGCTTCAAACAAGAGTAGAACCCTCAATCCCTCAAGCCAAAGGAGAGATTACAAGCTCCATGTAAGCTAATTTTCTTACTTGCTTAATGAAAAATCTATGGTTTTCTTAATTTTTATGTTTTGCAAATGTCGAATTAAATTCAAATGCTATGCCTTTGATAAAAAGGCCACCCCCTTCTCTTCTTTACATTCCAACCTTTCTCAATTCTAGAAAGATTAACTAAGGGGTTTATTAAACTCTTCGTATTGTTTACTATCTTAAATTTAGAAAATTGTGTAGATTAGAGTTCTATAAATCTAATTTGGGTTAATTCAAGTTAGATAAAGAATGATAAAAATGAGAAATGGTCAGCCATACAAAGGAGGTTATGGCAAAATTTTCCAAAATTTTATGGAAAACAAAGTCTGTTTGAAGAATGGATGTGGATGTGTATGTGAAGAATGGATGTGGATGTGTATGCGAAGATTGGATGAGAATGTGTATGTGAAGAATGGATATGGATGTGTATGTGAAGAATGGATGTGGATGTGTATGCGAAGAATGGATGTGGATGTGGATGTGAAGAATGGATGTGGATGTGTATGTGAAAGAATGTGATGTGATGTATCATGAATATATGTGGATGTGAAGTGATAGATGTGAATGTATGGATAGATGTGAGTAGTCATACATGTGAACGATTGGATGGATGTGGATGAATGAGATGAGATGTGTATGAATAAGATATAATGTGGATAGAAGTGATGTGATATATTGTGAATAGAATGAATGCGATGGGATGATTATGAGAATGAATGTGGTGGATATGAATGAATGAATGTGATGTGATGGATGTAAATGGATGTGATGTAAATGGATGTAAATGGATGTGATGTAAATGAATGAATGTGATGTGATGGATGTAAATGGATGTGATGTAAATGAATGTGATGGACGTGAATAGATGTGATGTGATGTAAATGAATGTGATGGACGTGAATAGATGTGATGTGATGTGATGTGAATGAATGAATGCGATGGGATGATTATGAGAATGAATGTGGTGGATATGAATGAATGAATGTGATGTGATGGATGTAAATGGATGTGATGTAAATGGATGTAAATGGATGTGATGTAAATGAATGAATGTGATGTGATGGATGATAAATGGATGTGATGTAAATGAATGTGATGGACGTGAATAGATGTGATGTGATGTGATGTGAATGAATGAATGTAAATGGATGTAAATGTGATGTGATGGATGTAAATGGATGTGATGTAAATGAATGTGATGGACGTGAATAGATGTGATGTGATGTGAATGAATGAGATGTGATGTCATGTGAATCGGGATGTGAGTGAATGAGATGTGATGTAAATTGGGATAGATGTGATATGTGATGGGAATGAATATGATGTGATGAGATGTGGATATGGGTAGATGCGAGTGGATGAGATCTGATGCGGATAAATGAGGAAAGATGTGATGAGATGAAAAATGATGTGATGAGAATGGGAATACATATGAAATAAATGAGGATTGATGTGGAACAATGTGGAAAGACGAGAGATCATTATAGAAACTGTATTTATGACCTGTTTTTAAATGATTGTTTTATGTTAAAAATGCTGGGAAAGCATTTTGACCGTCTTGTGAATGAGGTCATTGGAGACCTATCTGATTAAGTCGCAACAATAGCTGACGGAGAGTCAATGGAGGACATCTCACGTAGCAAGGTCGGTTGAGGCCTTGACCAGCCTCGGTTCGATTTCAATGGTGAGCTTCCGGTACGGTGGATGAGAAACTAAGGAAGAAGCGTATGAGTGAAGGTGCTGACTATACGGTGCTCGGGCTCTAGGTTGCCGAAGATACCCACACGTATGTCGTGAAAGATATTGGAACAAGGAGTAAGAGTTGTTTTCTGAATTCAGACATGGATTTGGTTTATTGACCTTGCTTGCCCTCATCAATTGGATGAGTCCATGGCTCTTTTATATGGATCTGTTGGTTGATTTAGCTGATCTTCAATAGAGATTCCATTTTGATTTTTATAAGTGAATATATTGCCGGGTACTATGAGCTAGGAAATATCGAAAAAGGCCCCTGATGAGTGGACAAGTGGTGAGCATTCTGGTTGCCAATGATGCCATAGGTACACCGATGAAGGAAAAATTGGAAATTAGGATTCAACTGGATATTTTGGAAGATTATGATCAGTGATACTATAGTTTCATTAAAAGATTGTTTTAAAGGTAGCTAAATCTGTGAGAAAGATAATTTCATATTGGGTGTGTAAGTGGTATGACTAGTTTTAAGTTTGCATGAATATCCGGCTAGGGGGCCTGGGAACTCTTTTCCCTGGTACCCGGGACAAAACCTAACCAAATTCTTAAATGGATCCCATCACTACAGTGGTTGGGCGGTTGGCGGCGGTTGGCTAACCCACGAGACTGGCGGTTGGCTAGACTAATGGATCCCTAAAATGAGACTCAATTCAGTTATGGTACGATAGATGAAGTAAATCCTGGATAAAAATTGTTCTATGGAAAAGAATCAACAGCTGTGCCTCTCAATGAGAAAAAAAGCATTGGTCTCTATGATCCAAGTGCAAGTCTTTTCCTTGATCTAACTATGATACTTACGGGTTCAGTCAGATCAGTTCAGTTAATTAAGGCGCTTGACTACATTAGAGTAAATTTATCCTAGAGGAATCGCCCATGCTTTTTGGGCGAGGGAATTTTTTTCAGGTTCGGTTTTGGAAGAATCGATGGATTAGTCTCTTGTCTAGATATCCATGGGCGAGACCCCGAGTGAGGAACCCTACTTCGCACAAGAAGTGCTACTTCTGTTGCTAGCACCCCTAGATTCGTTGCACGGAGGGGACAGGGATCTTTCAGCTGGTATCAGAGCGAATTTGGCTAAAGTGGATCAATCGAGAAACCAAAAATATAATTGTGTGATGAAATTCATACAAATTGATATTCAGAATGAAGATTCATAAATAGGTAATTGGGTCTTCAAAAGGAAGTACCGCAATTGTATGGAATCCCTGACTTGATTGAGGCCGAGACATGATGGTATTTACCTTAAAATTTCAAGGACCGTGACTACCTATATATACCAAGGGTATAACTGCAGCTCTTTACTGGCAGTATATACAAGTAAATCTAAGACCTTGAAATTATAAGAAAAAATGCTATCCAGATGATGAATTCAAATGTGGTTGATATGATTTTAAAATTCTGGTTGAGAACTGATGAGTTGAATTGGATTATGATTGAAAAATGATGATTCCTAAATTTTGGTTGAAAAGCGATAAGCTGAGCAAAACTACAATGAGGATGAATGGGACGAGTCCCTGTGCTGTTCGTAAAAACTGGAATGACGATAATGACTTCAGCAAATCACTACTATGAGATTAGTGGATTGTGCTGCTATTAACATTTGACCCAATGGATCAAGTTAAGGGATAACAAATTAAAAACTTGTATAATTGAAATTCCCATGGAGGAATGTTCAGATGGAAATTTCGGTCTAATGGACCATTATTGTGTTAAGGATATGAATGATATGATCTGAATGAATTGTTATTTGATGATGAGTTCTATATAAGGTATCTTTATCCAATGATTCTGTTGGGTTCATCAGACTATAAGGAATCCCATAATCAGTTGGATCTTAAGGGAAAGAGTTGTCCTCTAGTTTGCGAGATGAGGACATCTCGCATTTTTTAAGTGGGGTAGGATGTAAGATTCCTCCCTCCAGCTTTTGAGTTGTGCAGGTGTAAGAACCTCCCCTTTTGATCTTATGATTATTCCCCTCTCTGAAATAAAAGAAAGATCATGTTTTAGCCTGTTTTGGCCTGGAGAGAGAAAATGTCTAGAGGGAGGTAATTCAAAATTGAGATATTTTTGGATATAAAAATCCTCCTAGTGTTTAAAATGGTTTCCCCTGAAACAGAAATTCAAAAAGAACTTTCCACTGTGCAATTGGAATTAATTAAAAATAGGTTTAAAGGACTTTAGCCTAAGGGTCCAAATTTTCAAAAAAATTTTGGATTATGGTCCAATTAAGGTTCCTATAGACCAATAAGATTAATCCAAATGTAGGGAGGACATAAATTGAAGAATAAAAGAAAAACCCCCCAAAAATAAGTAAATGCTCACATAAGATGAAGAGTGGACTAAGGACCAAAGAAGACAATTAAAAACTTGAATTTGGAGGGATCTCCCCTCACGAAGTAGGCGCCTTTTTCTCTGCATTACCCCAAATTCTTAATCAATAAAATGAGATATTTTCATCTCTTCTCTCTCGTATTTCAAAACTAGATCCAAAAAGTAAGCTGAACTAACCCAAAAATGGTCAAAAATTGACCAAACTGATCTGGAAAATTCTAGAATCAGTTTGCTTGGTTAGAGGCTCACTTTTTCCTATAAATAGAAGCCTTCCCCTTTGTAAAAGCTTAATGGTGTTTATGCACTGCTACTCTGCTCCTTGTCCTCCTGAGCCATCTACATTGAATTTTTAATTAATTCAATTGTTTTTGGCCTAATCCTCTCCAAAGTGAATTGGTGGCCGCTCTTGCTTCAAACAAGAGTAGAACCCTCAATCCCTCAAGCCAAAGGAGAGCTTACAAGCTCCATGTAAGCTAATTTTCTTACTTGTTTAATGAAAAATCTATGGTTTTCTTAATTTTTATGTTTTGCAAATGTTGAATTAAATTCAAATGCTATGCCTTTGATAAAAAGGCCACCCAAGGATTGTTCATCAACATGTCTCCATGATAGTGTGGATGCTCTCTACAACATCCTCATCAGCATGGAAGATAGTTTGCTAACAAGGGTACAAAGTGTATCCATAGCTATAGAAGCATGGGCTTGTGGAGCCAGTACAAGACCATGATCCCCTCAAGTATTCGGAATCTCAAAAATCATCTTCAACAAGAGAAGTTAAATAAAGGTCAAGTCATGGATGTTTTTCTCACCAAAATCAAACCTCCATGACCAGATGGATCAACATCTTTATCTTTAAGGGTATTACCATCTTTATCTTTAAGGGTATTACCACCTAAATATAATAGTTTTCTTATTTCTTTAAATGTTGGAGTGAGGCTTACTCCTCTCACATTTAAGGAGTTTAGCTCACTACTTCACACAATCAAAAGATGTGGATGTAGAGACACATTGGTGGTGGTGACCCCAACCTTTCTTTGCTAACATTAAGAAGAAGGGTAGGAGACCCAAGGATTTCTTTGCTAACATAAAGAAAAATGGTAAGGATTCTAACTCTTCAAATCAGAAGAAAAATGTTAAATTCTTTTACAGTAAAAATAAGCAAGGACACATAGCCAAAGAATGTAGGAAAAAGCAAGAAGATGCTAAGAATGGCACTCTAAAGACCAACAAGGAAAAATCCATTCATGCCATTGAAATAGAGTTGTTTGTTGATGTGTGCAGTGAGATAGCTACAACATATGATGATGATTCTTGTTGGATCATGATTGTGGGGCTTCTAAGCACATGACCATTCAAAAGGATTGCTATTCCTCCCTAAAGTATGTGGGAGATGACATCATGGTAGGTAGTTGAAATGTTGCAAAGTGACCAATTAATGATTCAGGAATTATTTCACTGAAGTAGGTATGCAAAAATTCTTCCAAATGTTCTTTGGGTTTGACATATAAAGATAATCCTCCTTTCTCTCATGATCGTCATGGATCATGACTTGTGTGTTCACTTTGACAAGAATGGTGCAGTCATTCTTGATGGAGATTAGGAGGTCATAAAATGAAGGACAATTAGAGGAACAACTTACATGAGAGTTTTTATCATTTGTAGTTTAGAACAATTTGGGTAGTAGAAAACTTTGTCAAGAGAGAAGGCATTTCAACATGTAGACTCTTTTACTAGAGATGCAAAAAGGAAAGCTAGTTGAGCATGTGCCACCAATTTTTGATAGTTTGAATGTATGTAAAGCTTGTATAATGGGTAAGCAGTAACCAAAACCCTTTCTAAGAGGCCATTATTAGGGACAAGGCTCCTCTTTCAGCTCATACATGATCATATATAAAAACGTACCCAATGCATGTTTTCACTATTAAAAACAAGGACATTTCATTAGAAATTGTACCCTTAAGAATCCCCCCTACTCATGAGAATCCGTTGAAAAATACTGAAAAGGACAATGATGGGTTTCAACCGGTCAATCGGAGAGGGAAGGGGTTCAGAGGACATGCATTAGAGGGAGAAACCAAAATAGGTTCACCCCACTTCTTTTGTTAATGTAGTAGACCATTCTCAACCACAGGATGAAGAGATCAAATCATCAGATGGGGAAGAATTTGTTCAGGATTCCTAATTCAATATCTTAGAAAGACTAGAAAGAGAATTTAACAAAATATAAAGAGAACGTGGGGGAGAGGGAGAGCTTCAAACCCCAGCAAGAAAACACACACACACAAGAGAGAGCAAGACACAAGAGAGATGGATAACTGAATTTTTTTCTCTCTTCTTCTTCTCTACTCAACCAACATAGCATAAAGATAAGAGTAGACACTATATGAGTTAGTACTCAACTACTTTAACATATAAGGGTCAGTCCATAATGTGACTTGACTAAATGAGCTGGTGCTGTAACTATGCCAGTCTCTAGTAATCCAAAATGGATGTCACATAGCCTATCATCCCACTAGCCGCATATCACCCATAATCTTACCAACCATGCCAGTGGTGTAGATACAGAAGCTATCACCCAGGTTGGTCATAAATGTCTGTCATAGCACTAGTTGAGCTCGATATCTCAACACTTCCCCTCAAGCTCAACTCCACATACTGCACTCCAAGTAAGCTCCTAAACCTGTGGAGCTTCTCTGTGCCCAATGCCTTCGTGAAGATGTCAGCTACCTGATCCTCTATGCTGACATATACTAGATCTATATCTCTTGTTGCTAGAACCTTCTCCCTCACAAAGTGATAATGCACCTCAATGTGCTTCATTCTAGCATGATATATTGGGTTATTGGCCAATTGTATGCTGTTCATATTATCACAATATATGACAACTACCCTATCCATGGGCTCTCCCATCATATCACCAAGTAGCTTCTGAAACCAAGCTACCTCACAAGCTGCCATAGCAACACCCCTGTACTCTGCCTGTGTACTAGACAAGGCAACTGTTGGCTACTTCTTATTACTCCAACTCATAGTAGCACTCTCAAATGAGAACATAAAACCATTGGTAGATCTCCTGTCTGCAATACTACCAGCCCAATTAGCATCTGTGTACCCATGATGCAACTGTATCTCTGTACTACAAGCCTCATAGAAAAGTCTATAATCAATTGTGGACTTTATGTACCTAAGGATCCATCTAGCTGCATCCAAGTGTGGCTTCCTAGGGGCCTGCATAAGCTGACTCACAAGTCCAATAGCATAGCTCAAGTCTGGCCTTGTAATGCTCATGTAGATCAAACTACCCACCACTATGCACCTGTATGTAGTGGGGTCCTCCCCACCACTATGTACCTGTATGTAGTGGGGTCCTCCCCAAAAGCTCACCTGTATCTGCATAAAGCTTTGTGTTCTACTCTAATGGCACTGAAATAGGCTTACAACCTGTCATACCATACTTGGACAACATGTCCAAGCAATACTTCCTCAATAGCAAAATGCCATGAGGTGATCTCACCACATGTCCAAGCAATACTTCCTCAATAGCAAAATGCCATGAGGTGATCTCACCACATCTATGCCCAAGAAATGCCACAGCTTACCCAAATCCTTCATCTCAAACTTTTGCTTCAAAAGCATCCTGACATCATGTATTTCTGCATCACTATCACCAGTGATAATCAAATCATCCACATAGATGACTAATAGCATGATCCCTCTATCTACCTTTTTCACATATAGTGAAAAATCTGCATTAGATATCTCAAATCCGATTATAAGAAGATAATCCCTGATCTTGTTTGACCATGCTCTGGGTGCTTGCTTCAAGGCATAAAAGGCTTTGCGTAACCTGCACACAAAATCTAGATGTGCATCACTCTTATAACCTGGTGGCTGCATCATGTACACTTGTTCTGTAACCTCTATAAATTGAGGCATTGGCCTAATGAGAACTTGTTGGTTTTTTATTATCCATGCCTACATTAAGCTATTAGTTAATCACTAATCTCATCTTAATTATCATCTAATCTCTTTGTTAATGATGTTGATTCTAGCATTTGATCCACCATAGCTCATCACATTGCTGTAATTTTAACAAAGTGTGGAACGGCCGTTTGAAATTTTGATTTTGATTTTGATTTTTTTTGGAAAAAAAGAGTTTTTTTTTGTATGGCTGTACGCTTATAAGTGTACGCCCATGGCTTTAGTATGGAATGGCTGTAGCAAGTTAGAATTTGAGTTTCAATTTGGAACCAGCTTTGGTGAGGCATGGAGTGGGGGCATAGGGGAGACTGGCGGTGATGAGGAGGTCAAGGGTGAGGGGTTGTGTATGATTTCCTCTTGGGGACATAAGAGGACAGTGGCCTTCTGGGCATTGATTTCCATGGTGGCCGTTTGTTTGTGCCAATTGATTTGGCAGTGAGTGTCATCAATGCACTCCTTTCCAATGATACCGGCCTTAGAGTGCCCTTGTATTAATAACATGAAATCTACACTCCAACTGGTTATTTCTAATAGATATTGTAGAAATGAAATACCGACACTCATTAGACACATTTCATGTGAGATTTGAATGTAAGTATCTTCTTTTTTTAGTATGGGTTTTCCACTAAGAGCTTTTCACGCCTCCAAGAATATGAGATTAGATATATGTAAGTATCTTCTTTTTTTAGTATGGGTTTTCCAAGAGCTTTTCACGCCTCCAAGAATATGAGATTGGTGTGGACCATCGGATATATGTGGGCTTGCCACCGTTGTAGACCATTCTCCACCGTTAGGAGTCCAATCCATATTCTTGGTGGGTTGAGTTCTGGTGGTAGTTCAGTAGTGGAAGACTTACCAATTACTGTGGGGGGTGAGGGAGTACCCTTTGTGGAAGCAGTTGGTGGGGGTAGAGGGTTCAGATGATTCGATGCACTTCCTGTTCGAGAGAATCATTGTTACCTTTGCCCTGGGGAAGCTTGAGGGTAGCTGTGTTGTTAGCATAGTTGATTACAATATAGCACGATCTCCCATTACATAAGTGTGTGGACATAGTTATCATAGGAATGTGTTAACCAATATGTGGTTAACAAGATGTTTGGCTATTTTCGCTGTTAAAAAAGTTGCTATTTTCATTGCATTGGTTTGCTGCCCGAGCAGTAAAAATAGCAATGAAATATTTCTCCTCACAGTAGGGGGCGAAAGTATTACGTGAAAAACTAGGGCAGATTGGGGACTTTACACAGGACTCCCCAATGCCCCAGCTCTTTTTTTAATTAAAACAAAGTCACAATTTTGTGATATAAACATAAACATGAAAAACACATAGATTGAGAAGAATGCAAGTGAGCCCAAAATGTATTATATTTTGCGAATTGTCGGGCACAAAAAATATATCAAAGAAGAGGTGGCTAATCGGAATCCTCATCGGATTTCGTGTTGTTGATAAACCTCCATAACCATAACTTCAAGCTTTTCAAATAAATAAGAAGAGACAAATAAAAAAACTATGCATGACAAAGAGAGTGGGTTCAATCTCCTCCCATGCATGAGTGAGCATGCTTTCTCATGCATGTATTTATGTATTAGCAAAAAGCAAGTGCTCACAAATATAGCTTGCTACATTCAACTTTGGGTCATTAATATCAAAAAGTAACTTGGTCCCCAAGCTAGTCTATTTACATTAAAATTGTAGCAATTTAATTAAATGAAACTATGGGGACGGGCGACCATCATTGCAGATCAAAATACGATAGCCATGTATCGACCAAAATCCATCGCACCCACACTACTCCATGCACTGATCTGCTCACCAAAAACACATGACACATTAAATCTCACTTATCTTCCCAACACGATGCAACCACTACTCGGCGCTCTCGCGCATAGCCAGTCACACGACCATGTGGCAAATGAGCGTACTAATCACATAAAATATCAAATAATTTCACAATTAATTCCATAATTCTCATCTCCATAACATTTCGAGTGCTCATCATCATCGTCTTCATCCTCCTCTTAACTTCCTTCTACCGCTCTTGATGCTCATAATATGGATATTCCTCTTCCTCTTCTCCTTCATCTTACATACATGCCATCAAGCACAAAGAGAAGGGTCAATGTTTCACTACTTACCTCGTCTTCTTGAGTCCCCAAAACAAACTCGTCCAAGTGTACGCCTTGCATACGCATAGGGCAATAAAATACAAAGAGAAGGGTCAATGTTTCACTACTTACCTCGTCTTCTTGAGTCCCCAAAACAAACTCGTCCAAGTGTACGCCTCGCATACGCATCCACGCCCATAATTGTGGATGGGAGTCTCTGTAGCCAAAGTCATATTCCTCCTTTGTTGGGTCACTCCCAACAACCACCTTCTACAAAAAACAATTAACAAAATATATAATTAGTTAAAGAAAACAATATAATACAAAACAAAATGAAAGAGGAGAAGAAAATGATTAGTAAAATAGATCCTTATGAAACGAGCAATGAAGGAGGGCTTTCCTCTTGAGCTGAAGTGTGAATCCCCTCACTTCTATATTCGGGAAGCACTTGCCATCGTGCTTGTTTTGGAGCATGTAGGTGATTTCTCATGAAGCTGCATGCATGCCTACACTCCTCATGCGTGACACTGGGATTTTCTAAATTATTTTTTTCTGCTTTCCTTGATGTTTGCTCTCCTATTAGAGAGAAAAAGCTTTATTCTTCTCTTCATCCACTCCTTCGAGAAGAAATGGCCCACATGTGAAACATGAAACTCTGACTTAAGCACATCAATGACATATTGCTTTAAAAGCTCATCTTGTGCTTTCCACTTTTTGAAGGAGTTCATGAACTCTAGGTTAGTAAGTACATGCATGCGGTTCATGTACTTACTAACTTGGAGTTCATGAACTCTAGGTTAGTAAGTACATGCATGCGGTTCATGACTTTCTTCCCTCGTGCATCCATCCCAAGAGGGCACCATTGACATCTACTTTTGCCAAAGAAAAAGCATCCTTCTTCCCCCCACTAGCACGTCTACTAGCCCCCCCAGACTCCCTACTACATCGTCATCATGGTGAAGACAGACGTGAGGGAGTGGGGGTGGGTCTAGTTAAAGTAGGTGGTGTAGGCTCATTACAGCCATACCGTGATGGGCCTACATCACTCGGACCCACGCCACTCGGACCTGTGCCTATCAAAGGCATGGTCTGGCCTTGACTGGCCAAGCGGGGTAGATTTTTCCCATGGCGTCGACTGGCCCGACGGTAAGACCACATGCGTATAAGATTAAATGCTAAGACTTATAGAATGCATAGAGGGTTAACTTTGTGTATGTGAAAAGATTTTGTTAAACCATACTTGTGTCGTCAGAGTAAACTGTGACCAAGCTTGCTGCCCATATCATTCATTGATGATAGTAGATAGTATATTTGCGATATATGGGTCCTGTGATGGGTCAATCGACATTGCCTATATATACAACCAACCCAAATACATACATAAGAGTAAATTGCTTGAAGCATAAAACATAAAGGCCTTATGCCTAGAGCCTTTTGTATAAAGCTCTATGCATAGAGCCTATGTATAGAGTCTTATGCATAGAGCCTTATGCATAAAGACTTATGTATAAAGCCTATGTACATAGCCCTATGCATAGAGCCTACACATAGAGCCTTATGCATAAAGCTTTATGCATAGAGCTACGTATATAGCCTTATGCATAAAGCCTACGTGTAGAGCCTTATGCATAAAGCCTTATGCATAAAGCTTTATGCATAGAGCTTACATAAAGCCTACACATAGAGCCTTAAATGCATAAAGCCTACACATAAAGCCTTATGCGCATAAAGCCTACACATAGAGCCTTAAATGCATAAAGCCTACACATAAATCCTTATGCGCATAAAGCCTACACATAGAGCCTTAAATGCATAAAGCCTACACATAAAGCCTACACATAAAGCCTTATGCATAGAGCCTAGGTATAGAAGATTTATGCATAGATCTTGCAAGAGCCTATGCAAAGAGGTAAACCTAAGCTAAACCTAAACCCAAAACCCAAGGGTGCAATAAACGAAAAACATGATGTAAGCAATCAAAAGAAGAAGAGAGCTTACTGCTCTTATGTGAAGTCGAAAGAGAGGATTAGTGTAAGAGATGCAAAACAAAAGATGTAACAACTCAAGAATTCTCTAACAAAAGAATTCTTAAAGCTTAAATAAAAGAGGCAACATGTGACATTAGAACATTGTTGAGACCTTCTATAATATTGTTTAGATAAACAGGGTGGACAATGCCCCTTTTGGATGATAGCTTCTGAGGACTTTCCACACGCTCCCCACTATTAAAGCCAAAGTCAAATTCTCTTTTATTAAAAGAGAATGATAGTGAAAATATCAAGGGCTCCCTCTCCACTATAACCACCTAGACTTAACCAACATTCTAGATGGCCTACGATAATGCCCCATTTCTCTATTCATAAGCTTAAACCCTAAACTCAAAACCCAAGGGTGTAATAAACATGAGGTTGCATTAACTATTATATGAATAAGAGAGCTTACCGACAATATCAAGCCAAAGGAGAGGATAGCAATGTAAGACCTACAAAACAAAATATGAGAAAAGGTGATTAGTTACACATTTAAACTTCATGCATGCATAGCACTCCACATAAAAAAAGAATGAACGCTTAAGGCTTATGCATAAATGCTCCATATCTCTTTGCATAAGCTTAAGCCTTATTCATAGAGCTTGAGTATAATTCTTAAGCTTATGCATAAGTCTTAAGCATAAGCCTTATGTATACATATGTATAAGCTTATATATACATATGCATAAGTCTTAAGACTTAAGCCTTAAGCCTTATGTATACATATGCATAAACCTTAAGAAGCCTTAAGCCTTATCCATAAGCCTTAAGACTTATGAATAAACCTTAAGACATGCATAAGTCTTAAGCATAGGCTTATGCATAAGCATAAGCCTTAACATAGGCTTATGCATAAGAATTAAGCATAAGGCATAAGCATAAGCTGAAGCCTTATGCATAGGGTTTAAGGCTTATGTATATGCCTTAAGCCTTAAGCATAGGCTTAAAGCTTAAGCCTTATGCATAGGGTTTAAGGCTTATGTATATGCCTTAAGCCTTAAGCATAGGCTTAAAGCTTAAGCCTTAAGGCTTAAGCATAAGCCCTATGCATAAGCCTTATGCATAGACCTTAAGCATAGGCTTATGAATAAGCCTTATTCATAGGGCTTGGCATAAGCCTTAAGAATAATTCTTATGCATAGGACTTAAGGCTTATGCATAGGTCTTAAGCATAGGCTTATGCATAGGGCTTAAGACTTATGCACAGGCCTTAAGCATAGGCTTATGCATAGTCTTATGCACAAGCCTTAAGTCTTAAGCATAGGTTTATACATAAGCCTTAAGCATAAGACTTATGCATAACTTGGCCTAACCTTAATCTTGGAGCCCAAGGGTGCAATGACAAAAAGATAAAATCATAAACAAAGAATGGAAAAAGAGGGCTTACCTCTTCTTTGAGACGCCATAGGAGAGGATTGGCCTAAACCCTTGTTAGTTGTTCAATTTAATAAGCCTACAAAAAAGAAACATAATAATCGAAAAGGTAGTTCATTCTAACATATTAGCAAGAAAGGAGAAGACGAGGAAAAAGAGGCGAGTATCCTAAATCCTATTCCTAACACATAAGTGATTGAAAGAAATTGGTTTATGTTACCCTAACCCTAGCTCTATGCAAAGAATACTTAATAGATAGCTTGATGGAGAGCTATCCATCAAAGCTCTCTATTAGAGCTCTATGCATAGGGCTAGGGTTAGCGAAAGGGAGAGGAAAGAGAGGGGAAGGGAGAAAGGGAAAGAAAAAAAGGGAAAAGGAAAGAAAATCTTACATAGAGCTATGTAGAAGCTTTCCATAAAAGCTTAGAATGTAAGAAAGCATTGAAGCTTGGGAGAAAGCAAGAAAGGAAAGAGGAACTTACCTTGGAGTGGAAGAGAGGTTTGATGGAAGAGATATGGTGGGAGGAAATGTTGTTGTGCAGGAATCCTCTTTGCATGTGCAAGGAGTCAAAGTAGGAAGAAAGAAAAAACGCTGTTGTAATTGCTGTCTAGTAGTGAAACCTTGGGTAATTTTTTGTTTGCCAGTTCTGGATAGCTCAAGTGTTTTTATACTAACATATAATTAGTTTTGGCTAGGTTTCAGATGTTTGACAATGATCAAGGACTGGGAGTTGGTCCAAAGCATGGTTGAGAAAAAAAAATCATTGTATGTGTGATTGATCAAGGGCTAATACATACGATAACATCGTTTAACGATTGAGCATGTCCTAGCGTATGGGCTTCATGAGGCATTGGCGCGACCAAGTGTGGATGATGACATGGAGGAGAACCATAGGAGACTATTAGGTAACATTCCACACCATTCGGTGACATTGGGTAAAGTGCAAAAGGTGGCAAGGCTTCATATAGAAAGCATGGCTGAGACTCATCTTTGCCAACCAATGAATGAGGTGCCTCCACCATTGCCACATAAAGGAGGAAGAGAATCTCATCATGGATGACATGGTGAATGAATTCTTTGGATGGGAGGTCATAGATGATAGAAGTTTATACTTTCCAAAATGCTTTTTTGTAAAATATCAGGCAAGAACTTAGGTTCAAATCCTACTAGTTACTACACATAGTTTTAGCTACAACATTTGCAGACAGCCAACTTAATGCTGAGTAAGAACTTCTCAGCTAAGAGTTGATGTTTTCCATCAACTTGATACAAAACATCAACTTTTATGAAAATTTATATTTTGCATCAAGTTAATGTAAAATATTAACTTTCTATGCAAAAGATCAACTTTTTTATAATACTTGATGTTTTGTATCAACATTATGCAAAACATCAACTTCCCACAAAACTTCATGTTATGCAAAACATCAAGTTTTGTGAAAAAGTTGATGTTTTGCATCAAATCGGTGTAAAACATAAATTTTTTCATAAACCTTGATGCTTTGTATCAACTTTGATGCAAAACATCAAGTTTTATGAAAAAGTTGATGTTTTGCATCAACTCGATGCAAAAATTAACTTTTAGGCTAAAAGTTGATATTTTGCATACATCAACTTTTCCACACAACTCGATGTTTTGTATCGAGTTAATGCAAAACATCAACTTTTTCACACAACTCGATGTTTGCATCAAAGTTGATGCAAAACATCAACTTTACCATAAAACTTGATGTTTTGCATCAAGTTTCGAATGCTCCGAAGAAGAAAGTTGGAGGATCGGAGGTTGATTTTCACAAATGGCTTGTTTTAATAACGATTGTGTGTACGCGGTACCATGCTCAGACGACCTGCTCCATAAATTTTGAGTACCAACATGACTATGTTTCGATGAAATGTGTAGACGTCACAAAGTGACGTCACAAAGTGATTTTCATTGCTTTGTGACATTTGTGAAAATTGACCTCTAATCCTTTAACTTTCTTCTCTGGAGCATCTGAAACTTGATGCAAAACATCAAGTTTTGTGGTAGAGTTGGAATGAAAAATTTGATGTTTTGCATCAACTTTAATGTTTTGCATCAACTTTAATGTAAAACATCAACTTTTAGGGAGCTATTTTTCTTAACTTTAAAATATTTTTACATTTTTTATGAGAATTATTTTTCTTTTTATCACCAATAAATTTGTAAAAGCCCATTCCAAACAGTAGATAGTAGCCAATAAAATCTCATTAAAAAAAAAACTTATAAATCATAGAATTAAAGAAAAAATATACCTAAGATAAGGTGATATAGGTAGAACATAGGTTTACGACGGCTAAGGACCTGAAAAACATATATGGTCGCAACCTTTGACTACAAACTTGAGACGAGGTCATTAAAAAAAAGGCTTATCTATGTAACCATGTAACCTTTGTATAATAAATATTATTGCTACGATGCCAAAAAATCATGATAACAGAAGAGCTAGATGAGATAATCCATGATGACCTGTAATCCATTGGTTTTAATCCCAATGTGCAAGACTTCATTGATTTGGAATACCCCACGAGTCGATTGATTTGCCAATCCTAATTTTTGTTCTACAATTCAATTTTAAAGCTGAAGAACTATAAGAAAATACACATGGTGTAACTATCTATGTCGAGGAGGGGGGTGCATATGAGCATTGACTCTACCATGCCTATGTGCAGTAGTATGCTCTCCAACATCGGGGACCTTGAATCTATCGTCATCATGAAAGCTCCAAGCTCTTCTCTACCACCATTCTAGACGCCCTAAGCTCCTCTCTTTTCTCTTTGTACACAAAGACAATGTCGCGAGCGAAGATTGCATCTCTTAGCATCTCTTAGCGAAGATTGCATCTCTTAGCATCCTTTGCATGTCCTGCAAATAATTATAACCAGAGTTCATTCTACACTACCCATAGACATACCATCTCTCAACATCCTTCACATGTACTCTAAATAATTATAACTAGAGCTCATTCCGACACTACTCTTAGATATGCCATCACCTACGTTCATGATAATGGCTATCTGGATCAAACATCAACATATGCATACTATGAATTTTTGCCACCACCACATATGTACATAATATAGGCTAAAATTTCTTCTCACCACCCTTATCCATATTGCATAACAAAAACTGCTTCATGAAAACAAATGCCTATGTAGGTCAAAATTTACACCCATAGGCTATATGATGTCTGCCTCTAAGATTGTCCTGCCAAAAAAATATTTCAATTTTCTACTCTTTTAACATGCTTAGGTTTACTCAGAGCCTCCATAGTTACCATCTTCTACATATATATATATATGAATACAAGTCTACCTTTGCACACCTATAAGTTGACCTCTTTAAACTCTTAGTATTGGTTGTATATTATGCCCATTATTTGCTTATAAATAATAGAGCAAATAATTATGTTATGCAAATTGTTAAGGTAAGTATATACTAAAGGCTTTACTATTTGGGTCTAGAAATAGACTCAAGGATGTTTGTAGATTTTTTCATAAATTATGGAGCTTATACTATTATGTATTCTAATATTTTTTGAGTGCTTATTATCAACTAATGTGCATATTTATGCATAGTGGTAGAATTTGTCCCAAGAAAGTCTATTAAAAAAAGTGTCTTACATTCATGAAATTTATAAAATAAAATTTTACTTGAAAAAGATTGATATTTCTTTAAGTTATGTAGACTCATTTATCATTTTGTTAGTTAAGTTTATTTTTATGTCATAAACAACATAAGTTTATAAATCTACAAAGGTCACACATGTTCTCAATCTTGAAAAAAATTATAAAATTCATGTAATTTTTAAATTTATACATGGAATTCTAGATGCGTTTTCAAAAAACTATGTTTTTAAGCCATTTTTGAGATTTCACACTCTTTGGGAGGGAATCTTTTTAGGTAACCCTTGTCAGTTACCTATTTTGCCTTCGCAATAGTTTTATGTTGTAGGCTTCTCAAGAAGATTCTTCCCCCCTCAAAATCTATTACCGGATTCACAAGATGGGTGTTGTAAAATGCTCTCTATGCTAGGTATGGATTACACAAAAATACACACATGTTTCAATTATTACATGCTATTTAAAGGGGTTAATAAAGATGCAACACAATGTCTACAATGTGGAGAGAGTCGCTATAGGGATGATTTGCAAGGAGAAAAAATTTCTCGAAAGGTGTTGAGACACTTCGCTATAATTCCTCGCATCTAACACAGGTTTAAATGTAAGGGGATTGCAGAACTCATGACATGGCATGCTACTGATGGCATCATGATGAGGATTGTAGTTGATTCATCAACATGGCAACATGTGGATCATTAATCGCCATAGTTTAAAGATGATCTCATCACTTACGTCTTGGCTTGGCAATGGATGGTGGTAACCCATTTGGCTTCAAGTCCACATCATGGTCTACTTGGCCTATTGTATTGGTGAATTACAACCTCCCTCCATGGGTGGTAATGAAGAAAGGTCATATCATGCTTGCTCTCCTTGTACTACCAGGCAAGTATAAGGTGGAAAATATGGATGTGTAACTTGAGCCTTTGATTGAGGAGCTTGAGACACTATGGTGAGGTATCAAAGTACATGATGTTTCAAGGCCAATAAATAGGCGTGAGGCGGAGGTGAAAGGAGTTTTGCTTTGGATGATGTATGACTATCCCGGGTTCTCAGAGTACTCAAGGAAACTTGAACCAGATAACTATAAGCTTTAAACTTTAAGTTTATATCTCTACCTCTCAATCATCTTAATTTTAAAATAGGTTTGGAAACCTGTGGACATCATGCATGTTTGATTTGTGGACCATCCATTAGGAGACCTTTGGACATCTTTTGGGCCTTGTAAGGATTCCTAATTTTTAGGGATTAAGGCTAATTTTATGCTTTCTTAAGGAGATAAGGTCAATCAAGAGGCCTACTTGGAGCCTATAATTTGAGCTTTCTAGCCCATACCTCCCCTACAAAAATAGGGTCTAATGTTGTCATTATCTCTCCTCTTCTCATTCTAGGAAGCTCGTAACTAGGGGGGGACAAAATGGATATTTTTTTTTCCATTTTGCAAGTTTTATACTTTGAAATTGACCCCAGACCCATATATATGTAAAACATTCAATTTTTAACCTTGATTTTGTCCTAAAACCAACTCTATCTCATCATTGAATGCCTCCACCTTTTTCTCCTTCATTTAACGCCTCCACTTCCCCACCAAATCAACCAAATCAGTGTGGAAAGTGTATAAATCTCTTGTCACTTTCCACATTATCAATCTCCAGCTAAGGGGGGGCTAAAAATAGTGATTTTTTTTCTCATGGTTGAACTTTGTGTCTTTAAAAGTTATCCCAAACCCATATATATGTAAAAAAAATCCTTTTTCAACCTCTTTTCTTCCCAAAATTGAACCAACTCTCTCTCTCTCTCTCTCTCTCTCTCTCTCTCTCTCTCTCTCTCTCTCTCTCTCTCTCTCTCTCTCTCTACTCATCTCTCTATTGTGCGCTTGGCCTGCATAGCCTCGCTCTATCCCACAATCCTCTCATGTATCCTCTCAACTCTCCCTTTCTCTCTCTATTGTGAGCTAATGGCCTGACTCTCTCTCTCTCTCTCTCTCTCTCTCCTCCTGTGTGACTGCATCCTCCCTCCCTCCCTCTCTCTCTCTCTCTCTCTCTCTTTCTCTCTCTCTCTCTCTCTCTCTCTCTCTCTCTCTCTCTCTCTCCCCCTATGATTGCATCCTCCCTCTCTCTCTCTCTCTCTCTCTCTCTCTCTCTCTCTCTCTCTCTCTCTCTCTCTTTCTCTCTCTCTCTCTCTCTCTCTCTCTCTCTCTCTCTCTCTCTCTCTCTCTCCTGTGACTGCATCCTCCCTCTCTCTAATTATAACTCCTTGGAATATCTCTCTCCATTGTGAGTTTGGCCTCCATAGCCTCACTCCGTCTACTCTAAACTCTCCCTTTCTCTCTCTATTGTTTCCTACAAACACACACACACACTCTCTTTCTCCTATGATTGCATCCTCCCTCTCTCTAATCTTAACTCCTTGGAAGGTTATAGCATACACTAACTCTCTCTAATCTCAATTCCTATTCCCCCCCCCTCTTTCTCTCTCTCTCCACTATGAGCTTAGGGCCTCCCTCTTCTTTTCCACTATCAACTCCTTCTAAGCATGGCATTGCATGAAATCACTGACACTAATGTGCCATTGCATCGACACAAGGTGGATTTACATGTGCCGGTGTTGGAAGAGTATGCAACTTCAGGCAAGGTTCATCTCACTGAGCATGAGAGGAATGTACGTAAACAAGGGGGTCACATAATGTGGATCTATGGGTTGATGGGCATCTATACCCAACTGACCCAAGGGTGCATTACCCACCTACTTTCAAAGACTTACCATCATTTATTCAGTATGTGGGAGATGGTGAGAATGGGATGCTCAGCTACTTTCAAAGACTTACCATCATTTATTCAGTATGTGGGAGATGGTGAGAATGGGATGCTCAGCTACTTTCAAAGACTTACCATCATTTATTCAGTATGTGGGAGATGGTGAGAATGGGATGCTTAGCTACTATACAAGAGATTAGCAAAACAAATGACGCCGGTAGAGTCTTCTACTTGTCATCACAGTTGCATACGCTCCAAGTTAACCTTGCTAGTGTATACCAAGGCCTACTTTAGGCTTAAGCAAAAATCAAGGAGCTTGAGGGTGTAAATCAAGAGAGAGTAGCGTGTGTGGAAAAGATTACACAGACCATCTTCCACATGAAAAGCACTCCTATTGGAGCTAGAAAGCATAAGAGGCCACTCAACCACATCGAAACACTTGCCGTTTGGGGGGTTGCTTGTAAGCGGAGAATTTAAGCAGCGCGGTATGGCTCCTCTTTCTTATTCTCTATCACTTCCAATTCAAAATGCCAATGTAAATCATGTGTGCACTTGTGTAATGTCAATGTAGTTTTGTTGGTTTTTAAAGTATTCCTTCAAAGATGCCACATATTTTGATCAAACCGGGGGATTGTAAATGAGCTCTTGTGCTCTTTCACAAATGAGGGAACATGTGCTTAAAATGATTAGGGATCCCCGTTTTGCAAGAAGATACGTAGGGTTGTTTCCAATGAAATCATATAAGAGGTTTCCCAAAGTATCATCAATGTTGATGTTGTTACTGCATGTGATGAGGTAGGTATTAGGTGAGGAAGGGTTACAAAGCTCTTTATCAATTGCTAGGAGACACCCTTTGTAAGAAATGTATCACGCAAAACCTTTTCTTGCCATCAAAGAGGGTTCATCTAGCAAAGGAAGTGAACAATGAAGATGTAAAATGTAGGATCGGGGATTACTACCACATCAACGATACACTTTGCATTGCAACATGGGGAAAGAAGAAGACTACAAATGGTAATGTTTCATTTGAATTCAATGAGTTCAATGACATTTTTGTTGAAATGCAAAAGCTATAAAAGAAAATGATATTATTCTATGGGTTGCCTTCTTCATATAAGTAGGTTTTGTAACATTGCACACATTAGTTTTGTGCTCATTTATGGGGAACAACTTAACATTTTGTTTGATTTCCATGTTTTATAACCTGCCTTGGGGGTTGTAGAAGTTCAACTCCTAGACACCAACTTATTCACAGTAGTAGCAGTAGTAGCTGAAGTGGAAGAAAACTATTATTATGACATGATGCAATTTCTGGAAGATGGGACTTTTTCAGAGAGATACACCGCTGACAAGAAAAAGAAAATTACCTTAAGAAGTAGAAATTTCACCATGATTATTGGGCAGCTCTACAAAAGAGGCATAGACCAGATCTTAGGCAAATATGTCCAAGATCATGAGCAGCAAGCTCTGTTAATAGAAGCACACTGTGGGATCATCGGAGGACACATGGGCGGAGAAATAACAGCCCAAAAAATTTTGCAAGGAGGCCTGTGGTGGCATGTGGTGGCCAACTGTCATAAAAGGGATGCCCAACAGTGAAGTAAAGAACTGTGATGTCTGTCCAGCAAATGTGTCAACCCGAAGATTACGATAGATCGCCCATCTCACCTATATTGCCGCTATCTCCATTCATGAAGTGGGGATTGGATTTTGTTGGACCAATTAAGCCTTCCACAAAAAGCAGCATAGATGTGAGTACATCATTGTGGTTGCTGTGACTATTTTACCAAGTGGCGGGAAGCTAGAGCTATAAAGAGAAACTCCACAGAGAAGAGGTGGTGAAGTTCCTCTTCAAGGACATCGTTTGATAGGCATAGATTGTCGGTGGAAATAGTTAGTGATCAGGGCACACATTTCATGAACAAAGTAATGAAAGGGTTGATGGAGAGGTACCTGATCAATCACAAGAAGTCCTCACCCTACTACCCACAGTGCAACGGCCCCGGGAGGAATCAACCACCAACAAGGTTCTAACCAAGATTCTAAAGAAAATTGTAAATGCTAACAAAAATGATTGAGACCAGAAGCTGGATGCGGCCCTATGAGCATTCCGTACATCCTACAAAGTCTGAATTGGGAAAACACCATTCAAGCTGGTCTATGGGTGTCCAACAAGAACTACAGACTTCTCGGAGCAGCAGAGGAGGGAGAAAAAATAAACTAGGTTGCCATCTACAAAGAAAATCTAGCAAAGAGAGCAGCCACTTGGGCTAAGGAGAAACAACCCATAGTAATACATGTGCACCTATGAGCAATTTCTTGGGCTACCAAGTCGATGGATCGTCAGATAGGAGACGTCCATGTCAAACATCAACATAAGGAAGCCGGAGGATCCTCGAAAGCTACCAAGGTCACTTTCAGTTCATTTGAGGAGGAGGACAGAGATGATGAGGAGGAATGGCAAAAGATTGCTCAAAAAGCTAGCAAGAAGAGAAAACACATGGTAGATGAAGAGATGCTGCCTGACCTGGAATGCCTGACCTAGAAGAGGTCAAGAAACAAAGGGCAGAAGAAAGGAAGAATAAGCTTGAAGAAGAGGAAAAGAAGAAGGAAGAAGAAGAAAAGAGAAGAAAGGAGGAAGAAGAGAAGAAAAGGAACGAAGGAGAACATCAGAAAAAGAAAGAAGAAGCTCAAAAGGGGAAACTGCCATCAAAACAAAAGTGGTTATTCCAGTAGAACTGCAGTCTTGGGTAGCAAATCTGGCACAGAAGGTGTAGGAAGGACCAAGCTATAACTTCAAGCTACCTCGAGAATTAGAAGCAGGACTTCCCAATGAGCAGCTGCATATAAGTAGGATTGTAGGCCAGAACATCCTTTCAAAGGCTCTTATGAGAAGAAGGCCCGAAGCACAATCAATATGTGTGCTCGGAATCATAAACAACATGGAATGCTAGTGAACGCCACAGCTAAAGCCAAAGAGTTAGAAAGCAAATCATTCATGATGACACATCAAAACGAGGAAATGCAAAAAAAGTTTGCCATCGTAGTGCAACAAAAGGAGCTGAGTGAGGGGAAGATCAGAGCCCTCATCAACAAAAGGCACTTGCTCCAAGCTCACGTGGAAGAGCCCTCATCAACAAAAGGCACTTGCTCCAAGCTCACGTTGTCGTGCCACAGCACGTCTATGGCGTGAAACCATGCATGTGAGGCTGTTAAATACAAATCCAGATGAATGGGATTAAGTGGCTGTGTACATATGGGATGTATGGCGTGTGGAGGGTTTTGCTTTTAAGGAGAGCGTTGCCAGGCGTGCAGTGTGGGTCGGTTTGGATTTGAGCCTATTGCAGGCTTGTCCGGAGTGATGTCAAATGCAGGTGGTTTCGGCTACCCGATGGCCTTGAAGTGTGTGGGCGTCCCAAAGGAAAAAGTGGGCATTCGAAGCTGTTTGAAGGTATGAGGAAAGCATGGGCAAATAAAGATGAAATGGCCGAGGTAGTATTGTGGGCATTGGGTGTGAAATAGAAGGTATGGTGGGTGGCCATCCTTAGGCATTAGGGAAAATAATAAATAAAATAAAAGGACAAAACGTGGCCAGCTGGCAGTTGGCGTGGAGCGTTGAGGGCCTGCCAACCAATGCTTCTGGAAGCTGGTCGGCAGCTGGAAATGGAGAGAGCCGTCGCCGAGGTGATGTGTGTGGGGAAATAGCCAAGAGTGTGTGTAAAAAAAGACGGGGAGCCTGAGCAGACGCCGTCGGGGAACAGTTTAAGGAGCCGCATGCTATAAGTAGAGAAGTGGAGAGCACAGGCGGCCGCAGAAAGGAGAGTGTTGGGGGTTCGCAGCTGCAGACGTGAAAGAAAGCGCGGGTGGTGCTGTTGTGGAGACCCAGACGACAGCTGGAAGGTGTGGTGGCCTCCGGGTTCTGGAGTAGCAAAGTGGCTTGTTGCAGCCACAGGGAAGGAAACGCTGGGAAGAGCGGGCAGCTGCAGGTATACACAGGGAACCGCCTCGTGGAAAAAGAGGCTTGGCCAGGGGAATTCTACAAAAAACAGAAGCGCAGCAGCTGCTGCAGAAAGAGGAAGATGGTCGTCTAGTAGAGGAGAGAACGCCTACAAAGCTGGTAGCAAAAGAACTGTAAGAGCCCCCCGGCTTTGCTTTCCAAATTGTGAACACTCATCTGGATAAGGCAAGTGCTCGGGCCCGCAGGCGAGGAGCTTTGCTTACTTGGCAGCATATAGCCTCATTACCTCCAAGCCTTCCTGTACTTTACTGTGGTGGATTTAACACAGAGAAGGAAACTACTGTTGGGCGATTTCTATTGGGAAGGTCAAGAGAGCATGGAGTAGTTGGTGATATGATCGACGCATGGGCTAGTGCACGGAGACGGAAAAGCACAAAGCTTGTTTGTACTTACCATGGATTCAAAGGTTATGGGCGCTTCGGACTTTCAAGAAAAGGTTTAAGCGACTCTACAGATGAACACTGTAGTGTCTTTTACAATAAGGAGCAGGTTGAGCAGACAGAAGGCGGTGCGTTCTGGCTTCCTGAATCACCATCTGTACCAGTAAGTACATCTTGGGGTGCAGCTGTCCCATGCATTGCAACATGGGTGACATTCCAGTTGAAAGGGGTGGTGATCTGAATTTCATGGTGCTGAAGCTATGCTATGGGCTACTGTTGGCATGCATATGCTGAAGATATGTATACCTTTGGATTTGATGATGTCTTGTGAGTTTATTTGCTTTGTCTCGTGAGTGTTGATACATGTCAATCATTTTGTACAAACATATAGCATTTATTATGTGAGGACCTTCCATTATGATGAAGCTTTGATAATGATATATGAAGATGATCATGAGTTCTCTTGCCACCATAAGCCTTGTATCATCAGAGTCGAAGATGGTGTGTCTTGTATGAGTTGTGGAGACAATCCCATTGAATGTATGCCTGAGTCAAGAGATTGAGTTAATACCATGCTATACTTGTTCCATGAGAAGCTGAGAAGACATTTAATGCTTGGAATTTTGGAAGCTACTCTCACAGCCAGAAGCCTCGCGCTTTCCCAGCTACACCGCCCACGTCACGACAGCTTTGGTGAACCCGACGTGAAACCGCTGGGGTGAGAGTACAAAATGGAGCATTTATATGCAGAAATGAAAGAGCTTGAAGAGCGGTTCAGGAAGATTGAAGAAGAAAAGCAAATTCAGGAAGCAGTGGAAACTGTGATGCAATTGGTATATGACAGGGTCAATATATTTGATGGTTATGATCCAGAAAGCTATCTAAGGTGTTACGAGACAGAGATGAAGAATCAAGGGGTTCCAGAAAACATGATGATTGCATCTTTTGCATACCTTGTAAGTCCTGATTTAAAAGATGAAGTGCTGGAACTAGCAGAGTATTACTCCAAACGATGGAATGATTTTGCAGATGCACTTATTTATGTGAGTTCCAGGTATAATGTGAGCTGTGATAGTGTTCCAGCAACAATCCGAGCCAATTTAGAAGCGGTTGTCGATGCATGTCTTATGGAAGACAATCAATTGCTATTCAAGGCTGATACAGAGATTGTGGAGGCTGTTTATGCTAAATTGGGACTGCAAAAAGCCATTAGTGAGCAACAAGGCCTTCACAGTGCAAAAAGTGATGCTTTGCTACAGCTTCATAAAGATGCAATGGGTGAACTGTGCAAGTATAATCTGTTTTCTGAGGGTGCAGACATACAGGGTCCTATGATCATACCACATGATGTATGTATGCCTAAGCTTGAGGAGACACTTGATTCAGAGAGCTTCAGGACAGGTGTTTCGAAGGGTATTCCTCAGGTGTCGTATCATATGTGTGAAGAACAGCAGGAACCAATGCTTCTTGCTGAAAGCATGATTGCAGAGTTTGAAGATCTAAGACAAGAAGAAGATGCTATCATTACTGCATTCTTATCTGGTTATGATGCTTATAAGCAGGATGATGTACATGAATATGCAGACGGGCCACAAGTATGTGTGATTGATTTAGAGGGGGTGAGTGATATGGGTGATTCCAACAGTGATGTTGCTTCTGAGGCTGGTTGCCAAGGTTCTTTGGATTTGGGTTATTCTGGAATGCTAACAGGGTGTTCCAACAATAAACAGGGTGATGTTATGTCATCAGTGTCAGGGTTACCTTGCAACCACATTTGTGAGCAACAATCTCGAGCTTGGAAGCCTGTTTATGATGATGATTTGGAGAGGGAAATTGAATCTGTCTTTTTGGATCATGCAGGGTTCAATGATATACAGATTCAAGGGTACTTGGGTGAGGGACCCATAATTCTAAGCCAATCTGCAGACATGTATCAAGAAATACTGGGAGATAACATGCAGGATATGCAAAGTGTGGTCACAGAGCCTCATGAGGCTGCATATGAGCAACCAAATGGATATAGCTATGGGGGTATGAATGTTCATGATAATCAACATGTGGGATTGCAAGATGATAATGGCTTCAATACGATTGATCCTGGTTTGGATGCTATCTTAGATGATGCATTGGATGATTTCATGGTATATGATAGATCTCCATCAGCTTTGGGCTCTTCTATGCTTGATGCTAGTCAACTGTTGGTTGCAAGTGAGGATGTGCAGGTGTTATGTAAGCCAAATGATTGTGATGAGATTGATTCAGATCTGGAGGCTATTCTCGATGATGCCTTGTTGGATTTTGTACGTGTTGATGCTTTTCCGTCTTTGGATGAGAAGAATGAATGTTTATTAGTGGGGGTGAGCTGGATCCGGGCACAGTAGATTTGGATGGGATGTTACCAAGTGCGTATTCTATGCTGTTAATGCAGTTGTTACTTGGTGTGGCCATACAATATGTGGTGCAAAGGCTTCAAACATGGCCTGAGGAAATTTTTGAAGCAAATCATTTTGAAGAGCATCCCACTTTGAATGATGAGGGTGATCATACATATGCAGGGAATCTAAGTGAGGATAGGGCTTCGTATAAGCAAAGGATATGCCACATATGCCAAAAGCGATTGGTATTTGATCCAGGTGGGAAAGCAGAACCATTCGGATGTGATTGCTGATGCTTGTACATATACCAATGTTGGTGTGCAAATAATGCCTGGGCAGTGAGTTCCAGGACCTGTGTGGCACATACCAGAGGATGTGCAGGTTTAGAGGGGGTGGATGTCGTGCCACAGCACGTCTATGGCGTGAAACCATGCATGTGAGGCTGTTAAATACAAATCCAGATGAATGGGATTAAGTGGCTATGTACATATGGGATGTATGGCGTGTGGAGGGTTTAGCTTTTAAGGAGAGCGTTGCCAGGCGTGCAGTGTGGGTCGGTTTGGATTTGAGCCTATTGCAGGCTTGTCCGGAGTGATGTCAAATGCAGGTGGTTTCGGCTACCCGATGGCCTTGAAGTGTGTGGGCATCCCAAAGGAAAAAGTGGGCATTCGAAGCTGTTTGAAGGTATGAGGAAAGCATGGGCAAATAAAGATGAAATGGCCGAGGTAGTATTGTGGGCATTGGGTGTGAAATAGAAGGTATGGTGGGTGGCCATCCTTAGGCATTAGGGAAAATAATAAATAAAATAAAAGGACAAAACGTGGCCAGCTGGCAGTTGGCGTGGAGCGTTGAGGGCCTGCCAACCAATGCTTCTGGAAGCTGGTCGGCAGCTGGAAATGGAGAGAGCCGCCGCCGAGGTGATGTGTGTGGGGAAATAGCCAAGAGTGTGTGTAAAAAAAGACGGGGAGCCTGAGCAGACGCCGTCGGGGAACAGTTTAAGGAGCCCCATGCTATAAGCAGAGAAGTGGAGAGTACAGGCGGCCGCAGAAAGGAGAGTGTTGGGGGTTCGCAGCTGCAGACGTGAAAGAAAGCGCGGGTGGTGCTGTTGTGGAGACCCAGACGACAGCTGGAAGGTGTGGTGGCCTCCGGGTTCTGGAGTAGCAAAGTGGCTTGCTGCAGCCAGAGGGAGGGAAACGCTGGGAAGAGCGGGCAGCTGCAGGTATACACAGGGAACCGCCTCGTGGAAAAAGAGGCTTGGCCAGGGGAATTCTACAAAAAACAGAAGCGCAGCAGCTGCTGCAGAAAGAGGAAGATGGTCGTCTGGTAGAGGAGATAACGCCTACAAAGCTGGTAGCAAAAGAACTGTAGGAGCCCCCCGGCTTTGCTTTCCAAATTGTGAACACTCATCTGGATAAGGCAAGTGCTCGGGCCCGCAGGCGAGGAGCTTTGCTTACTTGGCAGCATATAGCCTCATTACCTCCAAGCCTTCCTGTACTTTACTGTGGTGGATTTAACACAGAGAAGGAAACTACTGTTGGGCGATTTCTATTGGGAAGGTCAAGAGAGCATGGAGTAGTTGGTGATATGATCGACGCATGGGCTAGTGCACGGAGACGGAAAAGCACAAAGCTTGTTTGTACTTACCATGGATTCAAAGGTTATGGGCGCTTCGGACTTTCAAGAAAAGGTTTAAGCGACTCTACAGATGAACACTGTAGTGTCTTTTACAATAAGGAGCAGGTTGAGCAGACAGAAGGCGGTGCGTTCTGGCTTCCTGAATCACCATCTGTACCAGCAAGTACATCTTGGGGTGCAGCTGTCCCATGCATTGCAACATGGGTGACATTCCAGTTGAAAGGGGTGGTGATCTGAATTTCATGTAAAGTTGCACCTCGCCCCCTATTATGCTATGAAGGTGATTATTGAGTTGAAGAGGACCCTCTCCAATATCAACATGGTTTCCAAGCTTCTAAATGAAAGCAACTGTTGGTGCTGAAGCTATGCTATGGGCTACTGTTGGCATGCATATGCTGAAGATATGTATACCTTTGGATTTGATGATGTCTTGTGAGTTTATTTGCTTTGTCTCGTGAGTGTTGATACATGTCAATCATTTTGTACAAACATATAGCATTTATTATGTGAGGACCTTCCATTATGATGAAGCTTTGATAATGATATATAAAGATGATCATGAGTTCTCTTGCCATAAGCCTTGTATCATCAGAGTCGAAGATGGTGTGTCTTGTATGAGTTGTGGAGACAATCCCATTGAATGTATGCCTGAGTCAAGAGATTGAGTTAATACCATGCTATACTTGTTCCATGAGAAGCTGAGAAGACATTTAATGCTTGGAATTTTGGAAGCTACTCTCACAGCCAGAAGCCTCGCGCTTTCCCAGCTACACCGCCCACGTCACGACAACGTGGAAGAGCTCCATGCTAGATTATGAAAAGCAATAAAGCCAGCAAAGGCCTCGGATGATACCATACAAGGACTGAAGGACGAAGTGCTAGATAGCACAATAGCGGTGGCTGTAGCACAATAAGAAGCCCAAGCCATGAAAAACCAAGACAAAGAAGAAGTTATGTGCCTACCACTATACGCCAAAATAGCAGTGATAAAAATAGTAAAGGTTAAACTCAGCAAGTTCTAGGATCAGGCGGCGCTGCAAGACTTGGTAGAAATCAGGAATAGATGTCTTGCAAACCACAACAGGTCATTCATGACCTAGATAAAGATGATGATGTAGACAACAGACCGCACCAACAACAACCACCACCACAACAACAACAACAACAATACCAGCACAACAAGCAATAGGCCAAGAGTCCCCCAAAACAAGCACTTCAAGAAAAGGAAAGCAAGTGGAAAATGAGGACCATAATCTAGCACAAGCATTGAAGGCCACCACTTGGAAAGAGGGAACACTGGGAAAAGGAGGACCATAATCTAGCACAAGCATTGAAGGCCACCACTTGGAAAGAGGGAACACTGGGAAAAGGAGGTGAAGAAGTTAGCTGAAAGAAATAAAGTGTTGTAGCAAGAGTTGCAGAATGCCACACAAAGATTAGGAAAAGGAGTAAAAACAAAGGCTTGAAAGGAGTACTAAATTTGAAATAGACACCATCAATGAGTTGAATGCACTGGAATTAGAAATGCAGCATTGCATGGAAAATGAGAATCAGCTCCTCAAAGAACAAGGAGAGATTGGGAAAGTTACAGAGCCACCCTCCAAATACAAATAGAGGAGGCAAAGCAGATGGAAAAAAGGGTGTAGAAGACCCAGAAGACAAGACTACAATGGAAAATAGAGCTCACAAAAGCAAAGGAAGAAGTGGCGAGACTTCAAGTAGAATTAACAAAGGTAAAGGCTGATGCTGAGTTAGCCACTGAGAGCACAACAATGTTGTCACTTGGAGTTCCCAAAAAGGAAAGAGGAGAGCTATTGGTTGAGCTTCAGAAATTGAATTGATGCTAACCAAGCCGTGCACAAAGAGAATGAGCACCTCAAAGATTAATTGGTCAACTGCTCAGTAACTCCGTGGGCCAGCTTGAACAACCCATTTTTTGACGCCTCACATGTGATGTTCTCTGAGCTGCTGCTGAGGGCCAACAAAGAACTACCACCATATTTCTAGAATGCAGACATAATAAGGTCAATGCTTACCATGAATAATTTCTGTTGTCACAAACGCTGGAGGGAAGGAGGATGGTCCCACCTAGAATGCAACCACCCACAAGTGTTAATGTTGTCTAGAAGTGGGGTATTAGAGACCCAAAAGAGGAAAAGGTGCAAAGCTCACCTACAGATGATCTAGCAAAGTATGAAGAAGCTGTATAGATTGAGTGGAGGGTGATACCAATGCCAAAAAAGAAAATACTAGGGCAAGACCGGTGATAAAAGTTTTTGATCAGAAGACACCACAAATTGATAATAGGGGTCTGGGTTGCTCAAAAGAGCAGGCAAAAAAACTAAAGAGGATGCAGAAGCATGCCACCTACTCAGATGACAAATACATCCTGGACCATACTCCCCCGGAGATGTTCATAAGATTCAAAGAGAAATTTGTCAGAGGGAAACGAGTTCAGGAGCAGAAGCTCAAGCACTGGGCGTGCCAGGTGTTGTGCCCAACAGATTAGTGCTGGCAGAAGGCATCGACAACCCACTCCCCACATCGTGAGCACCACCTCCGCATCACACGTGTGGAGGTGGTGAATTGTAACCACCGAAGAGCCGTTTGTCAAGAATAAGAAGACTCAGTGGCATAAGAGGGCAACTGGTCTCTACAGATCGTGTGATGAGGGGTTATTGCAGTGCTAGGCAAGAAGAGAGATAGATGCTCAGATAGATGGAATGTATGAAGGGTGCAGTCATTGTATTCTCAAGAGGGCAATTCTTTGTTTTGGAAGAAAATCTTCCGACTCAGAATTATGTGAACAGGAACGGGGAATGTTCGGTTCATTCGTTCGAATTGGGTGATTTGGACGGAACATATTAAAGTAAAAGAATACAGCAATCACTTACAAGAGGATGAGACACATGGGATTGGCCTTTTGATAAGAGATTAAGAGGAATTAATCATTATTAAGAAGAAATAATGACCAAAAGTCTATAAAAATAGAGATACACAGAGAATTACAGTTTTAAATCCATATAGACTGTGCAAAAGAGCATAACATAGGTGCGTAGAGCTTGAAGAGAGCTTTGTGCCTATTAAAAACTTTCAAAAACGGGCAAGCGAGCGAAAAGTTATGAGCATTTTACTACAAGACTATAAAACTGTCAAAATTCGCCTAAAAGTTAGCAACTTTGGGAGAAATTCTGATCATCAATAAAGTAAAGGATTAAGAAATTAGTTATATGAGTGGAAAGAGAGTATAAAGAGCTTCCTAGCCATATGATTAATTTTAGAAACCAATACCCGAGTGATAACCAGTTGAAATTTGGATATTGGACCACAAAAACTGCACTTCCCTCTCTTTGCATGAAACCTCAATTTTCACATAGCCTCTTGCCTCTCATCTCCTTCATGATTCAAGCTAGAGGGTAAGGGTTAACATTGCTCAGTGGACAATCGTAAAGATTTACCTATGGTCCCTAAAGTCTTTCCACATGCTCATTACCGCTAAAACCATTGGTACCTCCAAAGGAGGGTGGCAATAAGGCAAGGGCTACCTTGAGAAGTCACAGGCCCGCCAAGATAATAATTCCTTATCCCATTTATCTCATGAATCATCAAAGAGGTCCAAAATTAGGCTGATCATGAGGAGCTAATGCTAAATGAGACATTCACATGTAAAGAGAGTGTTTGAATATAAGAGAATGGCAATGACATGAAATGCTCAATTGAGGAGGCTCATTCCTTGATTTGAAAGGGAGAGGAGGGTTCCTTTTATAGGTGGAGAATCACCCTCTCTTCCATTGTTACAAATTATAACATAAAAATCTTCAACCCTTCATCAGTGACATAAGGGTAGATATCACCATTAATTGTCCTCTTAGGCTAAGTCTTCTATTGATTACTAAATTGAAGACTTTTTGACTTTGAAAGTGTGATGAGATAATAGCCAAGTCTAAGTGGCATGTAGGTGGAGATCCCACTTACACATGGAGGAATTCTCCTCTTCCATGTAGGCATTCTAGAAGAATCTTTCCCAATTATGCACCTACACACACTCCTCCACATGCCTTCCACACTCCCCAACTTGTAGCCTTATGTGGTGAGAATACTATATTAATAATACAATTAAAATCCATGTGAGCATGAAGGCCCACTTTTATTTTCCACATCACTAGCCTGTCTACCATACCAAAGTATTTATCAAGCATACTTGTGGCATTTACAATGTGTGCACCCTAAATCAAGTAAAACCATTATATTTGAAGATAGAATGCTGTTATCAGGGTAGCATCCAAGCTGCCGTATCACCATGCTGTTATTCCATTGTGGGTGCCGCAATCTTCTTGGACAAGCTTCCACCTTATTACCATTGAGAAAGCATCAAAACATGCACAAAATTGAAAATGAAAGATATCAATTTTTCATGTCACATCTTCCCCCCTAGCAGATCCTCCATGCTTGTCTTGGGGATCTGTTGGCCATGGTGCTCGAGGATAAAATATCTTTAGTTGGTACTCACATTGGCACGTCCCCGAGAACCTCCTGGCCACTTGCATCCTCTAGAACATAGGTGTTATTTTTGAACTTTTGCTTTATCCTAAAGGGGCCTTCCCAGCGTCGAAGAAGCTTCTTATCTAGCCGTTTCTCCACACGGCCATCATACCTCATGAGACTAAGCTTCCTTGCTTGAGTTCTGGCTTCTTCTTCTTCTTCTTCGTGAGAGTGTCATGCCTTGCCTTGCACCGTTGTTGTGTAGCCTCCAAATTTTGAAGTACCTGAAGTCGCCTCTCATTCAAGGTCTCCAATTGTACTAGGCGTTGGGCATGTGTTTCTTCTTTATTATTCAAGCGTGCAAAAGATGTGCGAAGGCTTGTGATTTCCAATTCTATTGGCAAAATAGACTCCATTCTATAAACTAACTAAAAAGGTGTGAAACCAAGAGAGAGTTTGTGAGTTGTCCTATAGGCCCATAGGACCTCTAGCAAATGCACATCCCACTTTCTCTTCATAGTATCCACTAGCTTAGACAAAGATCCACAAAGCAGTCCATTAGTTTTTTCTACTAAACCATTATGTTGGGGATAATAGGGAGTTGACATAACATGCTTTATTTTTAATTTCTGCACCAAAGCTTTAATCAAGTCATTCCTAAAAGACCTCCCCCCATCCGTAAGGATTTATAATGGACACCCAAATCAGGCACATATGTATTCCCTGAGAAAGGATGCCACAGTCAGTGCTTTATTATTGACCATGGTCTTTGCTTCTGCTGCCCACCTTGTTGCATAATTTGTGTGGCCACCAATATGTAATACTTTCCATGTGAGGAATGAGGAAGTGGGCCCACAAAATCTAATCCCCACCTTTCAAATGGACCATATGCTGGGATAGGGTTTAAGGGTCTGGGAACCTATTGCTTATGCCCATATGCCTGGCATACTTCACACCTTTTGCACCACTCGTAGACATCCTTGCTGAGTCGAGACCAATAATACCCTATGTTCAGGATCCTCCGAGTTGTGCTGGCTGAGGGAAAGTGACCTGAACATTCATGACATAATTCCATAATCCTTTTAGATTCTTCCAGGCTCGCTACCCTCCTAAGAATCTTATCCTTACCTTGCTTGTAAAGAACATCCCCTAGAATTGTGTAAGGATGAGCTTTCCTGGGTAAGTCTTTGCTTCTCTTGAGGATTCAATCCAGGAGGAAAGTATCTTGTATCTAAATAGTGTTGAACATCTTGGAGCTCAAGCTAACAACCTGTATCCATTAATGCAAGAGTAGCTACTTTGAAAGAAGCCAAGGTTTTAGTAGCCAATTCATCAGCCTTTTGATTATCCTTCCTGTTAACATCCACAAATTTACAAAACTCAAAAGCTTCTTTTAACTCCATTGCCCTTTTATACAATTCTTGGAGATTAGGACTCCTTGCCTTATATTCTCCTTTCATTTGTCGGATGACCAATTCGCGAATCCCCTTTAACCTCTACCTCTTTAATTCCATCTTTTATGCAATCTTCTAATCCCCAAATTAATGCATTGTACTCAGCCACATTATTTGACATAGCCTTTGGAAATTCCCTACCCTTGGCCCATACCAGCCCCACATTGCCTGGAAGGGCTAAAGGCTCCATCAAAATGCATAGTGAAAGTAGTTGGTGGTGTCTCCAAATCTTCATATACTTCTTCCTTTGCTCCTGTCCCTTCTTCCTCATCCTTCCTTGTAAGAAAATCTGCAAGAGAGGCCCTAGTGGTGTTTTCTGTAATAAAAGTGAAAGAGAATTCTTGAAGCTCACAAATCCACTTTGCAAACTTCCCTCTCCTGCAGGATTGGGTTTGCGGACCAAGAATTGTAAAGAAGGTTGAGATGTGAGGAAGAAAAAAGGGCGAGGTAACAAGTATGACCTGAACTTCTTTACTGCAAAAACAAGAGACAAACCACCTTTCTCCATTTCACCATACCTCTCCTCGGCATCATAAGTGAGTTTTCGGCTTGCAGAATACACTGGTTGCATACGCCCTTGCTCTCCCTTTTGCAAGAGTATAGCACCCACTGAATGTGATGAGACACTTGGGTTCACATAAAAGTCCTCCCCCCACCTACGAGGCTGCATAATTGGACTTTGACTCATGCATTCCTTGAGCAAACAAAAAGATTGAATTTGATCGGGCCCCCATTGGAAAGAAACATTCTTCTTTGTCAACAGATTTATAGGATACATCTTCTCAAAGAACATGTCAACAAAGCGTTGGTAATACTTTGTTTTACCCAAAATCCTCCTTTCCTCCCTCACATTGGTAGGTGGTGGGAGGGTCACAATTGCCTGCACCTTCTCAGGATCCATCTCTATGCATTCTTCTGAGATAATTTGTCCCAAGAGAACCACCTTCCTTCGTGCCAAGCGGCATTTTCTAGGATTAAGACACCCTTTTGCATCATCAATACTTTTCAAGGCCAACCTCAACTTTTCCAAGTGATCCATGTGGCTTGAATAAATGCAAAAATCATCCAAAAAGACCCTTATAAGCATCCCCAAGTAAGGTGCAAATACCTGACTCATGAAGCGTTGAAAAGTTGCTGGTGCATTGGTCAAGCCAAATGGCATCACTCTATAGGCATACACTCCCCAAGGGGTGATAAATGAGGTTTTCCTTTGATCTTCTTCACAAATCCAGATTTGAAAGTATCCAGAGTATCCATCACACACTGAATACAACTCATGACCTGCAACTTGATCCAGAATCTCATCTTGAAAGGGTAGAGGATAATAATCCCTCTTTGTGCATGCATTCAGAGGGCGAAAGTCCACACACACACACACACTATTTTTCACCCTTTTTGGGAGTGACTACAACTGAGGAATTCCACTCTGAATTCTCTACTGGAAAAATAAATCCAGCTTCAAGCAAATTAGTTACCTCATTCTTAAGCATCTCCGCTTGCACTACTCCCAAACGCCTTAGCCGCTATACCACTGGCTTACTTTGGGGCTTGAGATCAATCTCGTGCTCTACTAGGGTAACTTGGCGTACTTGTGTGAATAGCTCTTTGCAAAAAGGTTAGGAAATCCATCCAACATTTTTAAGTAATTCTCCCTTTCATCAGTACCTGCTATGGACTCATCAAGAAGAAGCTCATTTTGTTGGTGAAGACTAGTGAGGTCCACATCTCCTTTCTTGAACATGGTTGAAGGAGCTTCCCCTTCCAAAGCTTCATTGTCTTTAGTATCCCCTCGATCCTTTCCCAGGGAAAGACCAGATGTAACTCCCTCCACCTCCCCTTCTGAGATGGAATCCTCGGAGCTACCACTTGTCTCCTCTTCATCGGATGACTCTGACTCTGAACTTTTGGAAGTTGAAGGTTCACCTCTTACCACTTTCTTGCGACGACTCTTGATGTTGTAGTGGACTTTCTTATTCTCACCTTGTAGAATAAGATCATCTGTCTTCCACTTTTGAATTGCCTTCACTTGGCGAAGCCATGGCCTACCCAATATCAATGGGTAAGCCCTAGCATCAGGTTTTGTAAGAATGACCTGGACAGTTGTAGGCACAGAAATACCACATACATCCACTCCCAAATTTCTGACAATTCCTAAGGTTTTCACCCTAGTACTATCAGCAAGTTTGATTCGATAGGGAGAGTTGGTAGAAGACAACTTTAAATTAGCATCTTTCATTGTTTTTTCACTCATGACATTGATTGACGCACCTCCATCAATGTATGCATTAGAAATTGTTTGCCCCTCAATGATGACATCAATCTCACAGGCACATCATCTCCTACATCAATATCCACCTTTTGAGCCATAGGAGTCCCATTATCCTTCTTCTTCTTTTTCTTAGATTCCCTTGTGCTAGCCAGCTTACCCCATTCCTTTCTGAGCTTTGGAGAGAGTGCCAATAGCTGCCCAAATGAGATTTGTGCCGTTTTCTCCCTAAGATCTGTTAAGAGGTCATAACTAAGAGATCCTTATCCAAGAGGAAAGTTAGATTGTCCAATTTTTCTCCTAGACGACTTTTTCTTCTTCTTATTTTTTTCCTCTTCTTCAGATTTATCTTCTTGTTCTTCTTCTTCTTGGCTTCTAGTTTTACGACCCCTTTTTGCCATTAATGGCATCAATGTTTCCTCTTCTTCTTTTGAGCATGTTTCCTCTAAAAAAGCTAAACTTTTATCCTCTCTTTTCCTCAATTTTGGACACTCAGTGTGATAGTGCCCCTTCTCTTGACATTCATAGCATGTGACACTACTTCTATCCCTAGGTTTATCCTCAACTCGTGGAACCTTAGGTGCCCTTGCAATGACTAAGTGTAACTTCAAATCATCAAATTCTGCCATAAGTTGTGCAATGTTATGATCCAAGAATGGAGCTTGTACCTGAGATGTTGAGGCTATCTCTACTCGTGGTGGGGTCGGCACACTCGGAGAAGATTGGAATGTGGACTCAATATTATGAAGAGTGGCCTCATTCTTCAAAGCAATACGAAGAGCATCTTTAAAATTAGTTGGATCTTTGCTAAGAAATTTTCCATGCAAGCGGGGATCCAAAGCCCTGATAAACTTACTCATCTTAAGGTGCTCCATTGCTAAAGAACTCTTTGAATCTCCCATAGAAGGTGAAGAAGAAGAAGCAACAACATGTAAAGTAGCTTGTTGATATTTGATCAACAAGGCTTCGTACCTCACTAAAAAAAGGCAGAAATTGACTCTCATTCCTTTTGGAAAATTTGATCCAATTGCAATAGTAAAGCATTTGGTGACTCCACTGTCCTAAATCTCTCCTTCATTGCTTTGGTCAACCTTTCCCAATCATTCTTGGACTCCTCTGGCAAAGCCTCATGCCAAGTTAAGGCCACACTCTCCAAGAAATCTAGAAGTATTTCTGCCTTCTTCTTCATAGACCAACTCGTCACACAAGTGGCATGCTCGGTTAAACTCTCGGAGATAACTCCTCGGGTCTTCTCCTTCATAGACCAACCCGTCAAGCGGCATGCTCAGTTAAACTCTCGGAGATAACTCCTCGGGTCTTCTCCTTCCGATCCTTGGAACACCGGAATGTTGAATATCTTGCACCAAAAGATGAGTAGCAACAATAGAAATTTACTTATTTCAAAATAACTTTCCTTTAATCATGCGGGACCTTGAGGTTAAAATAGAATAATTCAAAGTAAAACCTGCTCGTCAACTCCTCCAAAGGATGTGACACAAAGTTGGGGTTTTGACTTCGGTCACTTCTTAGAATCAAAACACACTTGTATGAAACCTTACAGCCTCCTCACCTCCCTTTCTCTCCCTAGGTTAAGATAAAGATAAACACATCAAAGGTGAGATCATAATTCATGGAAGGAAAGATGAAAGACTCAAGAGAAGCAAGAATGTCTGCCAATCTAGCAGCTCCAAACAAGAGGGCAATTCTTTGTTTTGAAAGAAAATCTTCCGACTCAGAATTATGTGAACGAAAACATACGGGGAATATTGGTAAGGTTCATCCGTTCGAATTGGGCGATTTGGACGGATCATACTAAAGTAAAAGAATATAGCAATCACTTACAAAAGGATAAGACACATGGGATTGGCCTTTTGATAAGAGATTAAGAGAAATTAATCATTATTAACAAGAAATAATAGTCTATAAAAATAGAGATACACAGAGAATTGTAGTTTTAAATCCATATAGATTATGCAAAAAAGCATTACATAGGTGCGTAGAGCTTGCAGAGAGCTTCACGTCTATATAAAAACTTTAAAAAACGAGCAACCGAGCGAAAAGTTTACCACAAGACTATAAAACTCCCAAAATTTGCCTAAAAGTTAGCAACTTTGGGAGAAATTCTGATCATCAATGAAGTAAAGGATTAAGAAATTAGTTATATAAGTGGAAAGAGAATATAAAGAGCTTCCTAGCCATATGATCAATTTTAGAAACCAATACCCGAGTGATGAGTTGAAATTTGGGTATTGGACCACAAAAACTGCACTTCCCTCTCTTTGCATGAAACCTCAATTTTCACATAGCCTCTTGCCTCTCATCTCCTTCATGATTCAAGCTAGAGGGTAAGGGTTAACATTGCTCAGTGGACAATCGTAAAGATTTACCTATGGTCCCCAAAGTCTTTCCACATGCTCATTACCGCTAAAACCATTGGTACCTCCAAAGGAGGGCGGTAATAAAGCAAGGGCTACCTTGAGAAGTCACATGCCCGCCAAGAAAATAACTCCTTATCCCACTTATCATGAATCATCAGAGAGGTCCAAAATTGGGCTGAGCATGAGGAGCTACTGCTAAATGAGACATTCACATGTAAAGAGTGTTTGAATAAGGGTTTGAATATAAGAGAATGGCAACGACACGAAATGCTCAATTGAGGAGGCTCATTCCTTGATTTGAAAGGGAGAGGAGGGCTCCTTTTATAGGTGGAGAATCACCCTCTCTTCCATTGTTACAAATTAAAACATAAAAATCTTCAACCCTTCAGTGACATAAGGGTAGATGTCACCATTAATTGTCCTCTTAGGCTAAGTCTTCTATTGATTATTAAATTGAAGACTTTTTGACTTTGAAAGTGTGATGAGATGATAGCCAAGTCTAAGTGGCATGTAGGTGGAGATCCCACTTACACATGGAGGAATTCTCCTCTTCCATGTAGGCATTCTAGAAGAATCTTTTCCAATTATGCACCTACACACACTCCTCTACATGCCTTCCACACTCCCCAACTTGTAGCCTTATGTGGTGAATACTATATTAATAATACAATTAAAATCCATGTGAGCATGAAGGCCCACTTTTATTTTCCACATCACTAGCCTATCTACCATACCAAAGTATTTATCAAGCATACTTGTGGCATTTACAATGTGTGCACCCTAAATCAAGTAAAACCATTATATTTGAATATAGAATACTATTATCAGGGTAGTCGCCAAGCCGCCGTATCACCACACCGTTATTCCATTGTGGGCGCCGCAATCTTCTTGGACAAGCTTCCACCTTATTACCATTGAGAAACCATCAAAATATGCACAAAATTGAAAATGAAAGATATCAATTTTTCATGTCACACTAGTATAGAGCAAGGATGCTCTTATTAAAATATGTATTTATAATGCAACCCTAAAGCTGAAGATGTCACAGAGATGGGAGTTAATAGCTTGCCTTTTTCCTATATAGCTGAACAACCTCTTTCTCCTTGTCATCTTCAACTTCTTTGTCCTCTGCTACTTTATCTTGGAAGTAGGTTATTTTGGATGATTTTGTTGGGTGCGCATCACTTAAATGGGATATGATAAGAGCTGAGTTGCTATGGTATATCTTGTTACAAAAGAATGAATGGGTATACAAAAACACTAAACCTACCTCTGTCATTGGCTTGAGTTTATCTTTGTTTCTGTAGGCCCAGAAGGGAGTAGAAGACAGAAACATGTGTAGTTTTTATTAAGCTTCCAAAGGTGGGATTTTCCTGGGCAATGGATTGTAGAGGTAGCCGGCAAAATCATCCCCCCCTCCCAAAAAAAAGATATCCTAAAGCCAAGCCTACAGACTAGAAACCAGTATAGAGCAAGGATGCTCTTATTAAAATATGTATTTACAATGCAGCCCTAAAGCTGAAGATGTAAGAGAGATGGGAGTTAATAGCTTGCCTTTTTCCTGTATAGCTAAAAAACCTCTTTCTCCTTGTCATCTTCAACTTCTTTGTCCTCTGCTACTTTATCTTAGAAGCAAGTTATTCTGGGTGATTTTGTTGGGTGCACATCACTTAAATGAGATATGATAAGAGCTGAGTTGCTATGGTATATCTTGTTGCAAAGGAATGAATGGGTATACAAAAACACTAAACCTACCTCTGTCATTAGCCTAAGTTTATCTTTGTTTCTGCAGGCCAGAAGGGAGCTAAAGGAGTAGAAGATAGAAACATGTGTAGTTTTTATTAAGCTTCCAAAGGTGGGATTTTCCTAGGCAATGGATTATAGTGGTAGCCAGCAAAATTAGGGCCCCCCCTTTGTTGGGTAGGGCCAAATTAACAAAAGATATCCTAAAGCCCCTCCCCATGCCAAGAGAGGGCCTTTAATGTAGAGAAGAGGCAGCAACATGAGGCTCATGGAGTGCATAGTTACAGGTAAGGGACACACTCGTCATCATGTAGAGAGAGGGTTGCCCCATCAAGAGTAGGGGGATCGCTTGTAGAAGCCATGCATGAAAGCGAGGTACCTGCTGTTGTTGCAGCAAAAAAGGCACCAACACGTTTGTTTAAAAATAACAAGTTCAGGTTGGGGAAAAAAATTTTCACCATGAGAGGAGACATGATGCCAAGTTCAGGGTGGGGAATTGAATTTTTAGCATGAGGAGGCAATTGAAGTTATAGAGGAAGTGTCGATTGGGTCATCTTGTAGAGGAGAAGTGGGAGATGCCCTTCATTGCAACTTCATGATAAGGAGAACGCCTAAGAATCAGTAAAGCAAGAAGGTGAGGGCACCCATAGTGTTGCATTTTTTTTCCGCCCTATCCTTCACGTCATACCCTCACTTGTGTTTCACGCGCACAACATTTTTTTTTGCAAGAAGAAACCTTCGTCGAGGCACCGTAATCAAGGATGTGTGGGTTGAAGGGGCTTGGCCCACTTTAAAATATTATAAACTTTGCTTGGCCCATTTTCATTTTTAAAGAGGCAATAAACCTTAATGGGTTTAACCCACTTTAATCTCTAAAGCTTTAAACCATAATGCAGCCATGAATCGAAACGCCGTGCAGCGCATCGATTCGAAACGTTGTTCCCAGTCGCCAGCCCGCGTGCGTCTGTTGAAAGGAGAGGAGATGCCATCATTACCTATGCCAGCCTCTGTGCTGTGAGCTTTGTCAGTTGTACTTGCCAGCCTACCTGCGCTGTGAGCAGAAGCAGAGAATCGAACCCCTTGCTAACGGCCAGCCTATGTGCTGTGAGCAAAGAGGCTGTGGAAAAGAACTAGACCCTTGGCGCTGTGCGTAGATACAAAAAGAAGCAACCCTCGCCAATCATTGTTTCAGTCCGGTGTAGAGGAGGCGACAGAGTCCCATGCGCTCCCTCACACAAAAAGGAAAAGAGAGAAAGATACGACCCATTACGACTTGGATCGTAGCGATCCAGAACAGTTTCATTGAAGGAAAAAAATTCTCTCCATACCATTCGTTTTTTTAAAAAATAAAAGCTTTCCTTTAAAAGAGAAAAAAGTATCATTAAAAAAGAGAGGAATGTTTCCATTCTCATTTGATTAGGGAAAAAGAGTTTTAAAAAAAAGAGTTAAAAGAAGAAAACAATAAAAGGATAACCACATTCATTTCTTTTCATTGCAAGAGAAGAAAAGAAGAACAGGAAAAGAAAGAGAAGACATTGGCAACAAAGAATCAAAAGCGAATTTTCGGTGGAAAGCAAAATCATAATTTCACATTCACACATTCATATAGCCACATATTAGAAAACCCTCGTAATTGTTTGTATTTTAAAATTTCAAAGCATTGTAAAATTCAACCCCCCCTGAGGGTCGTGAGTGAGGGAATTGTTCATCGTGGAGACATCATCGGAAAGCACACAAAGGTTTCATCAAGATCAATAGCAAAGAAGAAGTGGCCAGATAAGCTTTTCCTCCCTCTTTCTTTCTTTCTCATCATCATAAAGAGCTTCATAAATTTGTCTTGTAAATCAAACACTTGCACACCAAATTCAATAAACAAAGCGTATTTCACACTACATTTTGCTTCCATTGTTATCGTAGTATTCTCCCGATATTTTGTCATTTGTCAGAAAAGTTCATAGCACACGTTCGTATTTACTAGTGTCTTCTCCATTGAGGTATTGGGAGAGTGTAGTATTATTCCTTGTTGGATATCTGGAGGGGTTGTCAGTTCTGTCCCCTTTGCTTCGCCCTGTCCAGATATTTCCCAAACAGTGGCACGCCCGGTGGGACCTTGACTTAGTCTTGGTTCCGCGACACGAACCTACTTAGAAAGGGGGCTTATGCAAAGTGCCAAAGATTGGCAAGAAAGCTTGAGGGAGAGTGACCGAGCTAAGAGATACAATAAAAGGGAAAAAGCCAAGCAACATAGTTCACCTCCTTCACCATTATCGGCGGGGGGGGGGGGGGGGGGGGGGGGGAGTTCACCTAGAATAGTAATTTCTACACCAATTCCAATTATGGCTCAACCACCAATTCCTCCTCCATTCGCCATTCAATCACCTTTGGTTTTACCACCAAATTTGCCCCGTCCTGATGCACCCCTCATCCCATTCCCCACATTTTATGGGACGCCGTTGGAGGACCCCACCGCTCATTTAAACAATTTTGAAATTGCTTGTTTGACCTCACACATCGTTGAGGAAGGGCATGTAATGAATTACTTTAGTACTACACTCAAGGGAGAGGTCTCAAATTGGTTTGCCAAGCAGCAACCAAACTCCATTCCGAACTTTGCCAATTTTGAGCAAAAATTCTTGGCTGAATTTCGCAAACCTCCAAACTTCTTCGCATTTTTTGAGCAATTACGCTCATTCAAGAAAAATCACCCGCATGAGACTGTGGAACAAGCGGCCACGAGGTTTAGAAACTTTATTGATCACTACACTCCTGTTTTTAACATTGATCCACTCACCATCATGGACTCGTTTCTACGAGGCATACACCCTAGCATCCAAATTTTGGTTAGAGCTCAAGCTCCAAATGACTTGAATACAGCCATCACTTTTGCTATTAATGTGGAGAGTTCTTATCGATGTGTTTATGAGCCACAACAGGCCACGACTCCATTTCCCTCGTATTATCCATGGCTAGCACCACATACTCCAGTTTTGCCCTCCCCACAACAACCTTGGCCAACCTCATCGTATGTGCCTCAACTTCAACCAACTCAACCATTCCAATTCCCACCTACTGTACCAAATCACCTTCAAGTGACCTCACCACCTCTTTTGCCTTTAGCACCCCCACCTTCTGCTAGCATAGTGGCTCCCCTAACCTCTTCACAAAATCAGGGTCTTGCCCCTCATGCTCCATCACCATATGTGACTTACCCTGATTCTACTTCTACCACTCCAACCCTAGCAAATCACAAGGGAGGGGATGGGTATGAAAGCACCGCATCTAGTATTGGAGATTTGAAAAACATGATGACAAATTACATGAACCAACTTAATGAAAATGTGAAGGCAGTGACTCTTGATGTGAATTTTTTAAAGCGCCAACAAAACTTATTGTCTGCACGTCGCCCTGAGCCTAACCCCACCAACATGGTATGTCGGGCTTGTCATGTATCCGGCCATCTTTCCAAAGATTGCCCCTCTGTTATTTGCATGTATGAGAAATGTTTGGGTAGGGGGCACACAGAGGATATGTGTTACATGAAGATGCGCCATTTGATGAATAGGAGCACCACTTTGCCACCCCCCGGCCCCATTAATCATCGTATTGGTGCCGAGAAACCCCCAGGCCCTAGTTGGACACTTCTTCAGAGGGGGTCTCCTAGTTCTCCAGTAGTTTCTTCATTTAGCGCACCACCTACCACTACTGAGAATCCTTCGATTAATATGATTGAGTTAGATTCATCACCCGTGCGAGCTATCACACGAAAGGGGAAAGAAAAGATTGTTGATGAGGAGAGAGATCCCGAACCTGTTGTTGCTACCCACCCACCCACCCATGTCGCTGTTCCTGTTGCTGACTCTTTACCTCGACCGCGCCACACTCGTCCACGCCCTACTCTAAGTAAGTTGTTTTCCCCCATTCTTTCTTTTGACCTTGTTTCTGCTCTTAATCGAGTAGAGCTCACCATGTCCCTTCCACAATACCTTCTCACTTCTCCTTCTAGCCGAGCCCTTTTGAGGAGGTACTGCAGAGCTTTGAGTTCTTCCCAGGGGGTGGGTCCTAATCTTCCTGTTGTTCAGAAAGTGGATTCCCTTCTTGCTGAGTGTGAGTGTCCTCGAGTGGAGTGCATGATCCACCAACTAGTGATTCCACACGCTATTGTCGATGGAGGATCAGGCGTGAATGTTTTGAGTTATTCTACCTTTTCCAAGCTGGGATTATCTTTCAATGGAGTTCCTACTAGTAGTTTGCGTATGGGTGATCATCGATCAGTGAGAGCTGAGGGTTTCATCCAGGGCTTGCCAGTCACTGTCGCTGGGCGTATGGTGGAGATTGATTGTTATGTTTTGCGGCTTAGTCCAGGACCAGGCCAGTACCAGCTTCTTTTAGGGCGACCTTGGATATGGAAGACTGATTGTGTTATCGACATTCCTAGAGGGCGGTTGCTTCTTGGTAGGGGATCTTCCCGAGTGGTTCTTCCAGCATACCCTTCTTCTATTGTGAGCCCTAGGGTTACTACTGATGTTGAGAGTGATGGGGACGATGACCGAAGTTCTACTTCTTCATGTACACCGAGCTCTTATTGCATTTACCCTGATTCTGTTGAGATTACCCTTGATGATGATGAGGAGACTCCACCTTTGGCCAGAGAGGAGGATACTGTGAGAGTTCCTATAAAGGGGGATCAGAAAGTTGTGCTTTTGGGAACTTCTTTAGATCCACTGCTGAGAGAGGAGATTATTGCTTTATGTCGGGAGTATCAGGACATCTTTGCATGGGATTACACCGAGTTGAGAGGTTTTCCACCCGAGCTTGTTGTGCACCGCATTCCTCTTAAACCCGACACTACACCTGTACGCCAACGTCAGCGTAGATTGTCTGAGCATTATAGACAGGGGGTTTACACGGAAATTAAAAAGCTTTTAGAAGCTGGTTTGATTTTTCCTATCTCGATAACACTGAATGGGTGTCTCCTATTGTTGTAGTCCCTAAAAAGAATCAACAGCTTCGCATATGTGTTGATTATAAGCAGCTTAACAAAGCTACCATTAAGGACTACTACCCTTTGCCTTTTATTGACCAAATCCTAGACTCTTTGGCGGGGAGGGAGATATATGCTTTCTTAGATTGCTTTTCTGGGTACAATCAAATGGCTATCGCTGATGAGGATAAGCTCAAAACCACTTTCACCACTATATTTGGCACATATGCATATCATGTCATGCCGTTTGGGCTTTGTAACGCGGGTGCTTCATATCAGCGCTATAAGCATGAATCTTTTCGTGATGATTTGATCGATTTCTTAAAGATCTTCATGGACGATTTGGGGATTGGGACCACGCATGATAAACTTGTTGTTGCAGCCCTTAGGTATGTCTTTCACAAATGCCGTGAAAAATCAATAGCTTTGAATGCAAAAAAGTGTGTGTTTGGGGTCACTTATGGCATTTTGTTGGGTCACCTCATTAGCAAGCATGGCATTTCTATGGATCCCCAAAAAGTCGAGGCTATTCTTGCATTTTTGCCACCCACTACCGTGCGTCAAGTACGGGGTTTTCTTGGAGCCGCTAAACACTATAGCCGCTTCATTAAAGATATGGCACAACTTATTTTACCGCTAAATACACTTTTGCGAGTTGAGCACAAGTTCATTTGGGGGGAACCTCAACAAAATTCTTTCTCTTCTCTTAAAAGTGCATTCACTACCGCCCCTATTCTCAAACCACCTGATGCATCCAAGCCTTTTCATTTATTTTCTTCTTGTTCTCATTTGGTAATATCCGCTTGCATTGCACAGCTTTATGATAAAAAGATGCACCCCATTGCATATTATAGCCGCAAGCTTAAAGATGCTGAAACGCGCTACACATGGGTTGAGAGAGCTTGTCTAGCTATTGCTGAGAGTGCTAGGAAGTTTCGCACATATATGGCTACCCAACACACCATCATCTATGTCTCTAAAGATTCATTGCGCCTTTTATTGAATAAGTTAGAGCCCCCTGAGCGTATTATCCGCTGGATTGTTGAGTTGCAGGCCTTTGACTATGAGCTTAAATCTAAACCTCCTGCATTGCAAAAGTTAGTGGATTGCTTAGCTGATGTAATCCCATGCAAAGATGAGCCTATTGCACCCGCACCTGAGTTGTTTCGCATTGAGTATACACGAGAGTGGTATGACCAAATTGCTCATTATTTGTCCACACTTGAGTTTCCTTCTGACATGAGCAAAGCCGCGAAGAAGAGATTAGTTACGCATGCCCAAAAATTCACTATCATTGATGGGTCTTTGTACCACAAGGGGTTTGAGGGCATTTATCGCCGATGTGTTGCACGCGAAGAAATTCCACACATTTTGAAAGAGTGTCATGATAGTGCATGTGGAGGTCATTTCGCTGGGAAACTCACTACATTGAAAATTTTGAGGGCTGGGTATTGGTGGCCATCTGGTTTTAAAGATTCATTTGAGTGGTGTAAAAGATGTGATGTTTGCCAGAGAGCCACCCGCCTCGAGAATCGTTTGCGCCCTAATAATCCCATTCTAGCTGCCCTTCCTTTCGAGAAGTGGGGGATTGACTATGTGGGCCCTATTACACCTACTTCCCGGCATGGAAAATCTTATATCATTGTTGCTACGGATTACTTAACCAAGTGGAGTGAGGCTAGAGCTGTGAGGAAAGATGATGCACGCACTACTGCTACATTTTTGACTGAGCATATCATTTGTCGTTTTGGGGCACCTGCTGAGTTAGTTTCTGATAGGGGGACCCATTTTCTTAACGATGTCATTGAGGAACTCACTGCTTATTTCAATATCCGTCATGATAAAACCACCCCCTACAAACCTTCTACTAATGGGCAAGTTGAGAGCACAAACAAAACTTTAGTCACTATCCTTAGAAAAACTGTGGACACTCATAAAAGAGATTGGGATGAGAAGTTGCCAGCAGCTGTTTGGGCTTATAACACTACTTTCAAGGAAGCAACGGGGTTCACTCCTTTCTCTTTAGTTTATGGACAAGAATGTGTGTTACCTATTGAGCATGAGTTGTCAAGTTTGAGGTTTTTGCATGAGCACACACTACCTTTAGAGGAGAGTTTGCAAGAGAGATTGGGCACTTTGGAGCATCTAGATGAGTGGAGATTGAGAGCCTATCTACATCAAGAGGTTGCTAAGAAACGTCAAACCAAGCAACGTGATAAGAAAGCTAAAATCTATTCTTTTGAGAAAGGGCAATTGGTTCTTCTCTATGATGCACGTCATGAGCTTTTCCCTGGGAAGTTGAGCCATTCATGGTCGGGTCCTTATCGTATTATTGAGGTTTTTCCTCATAATAAAGTCCAGCTTGCAGAAATGGATGGGACATGGTTCTCTACCAAAACCAATTTTGATAAAATTAAGCCCTATTGGATGTGATGGCATTGACTTTTCCGTTATGAGTTGCAGATGCTGTTGAATCTTCCACGTCTTTTTGGAGTCTATACTTTGATGGAGCATGTAGGGGCAAGGACAAACTTGGTAGTTGCGGCATTGTCATATATCCACCTGAAGGGAATGCTATTCTTTTGGGAGTTCTTTTGGGAGATCATTTGAGCAACAACATTGCTGAATATCAGGCACTTTTGATTGGTTTGAGAGCACTACTTCTTTTGGGAGCATCTCATGTTCATATCTATGGAGATTCACAACTTGTGGTACACCAGTTCCATGGCCACAAGCCCGCACCCTCCACCCTTTGATGCACTACTATAGCCTTTTAGCCCGTGACCTCTTCACACATTTCACCTCTTCTACCTTGACTTTTTTACCTCGTCATGAAAATCGTGTTGCAGATTCCTTAGCTTTGATGGCCCTTTCTGGTTCCTTTACCCAAAATTTTGATCGTGCCTTGGTGGATACCCGTTCCTTTGACATTGATCCTTGGGAAATAGTGCAAGACCTTAAGTGTTTGGGAGTTGAGGAGTTGGGTGGTTTGCTAAGGGTTTTCAAGTCATCCCATCCTTCCACTTTTGCTTCTCTTATTCCATCCCTGACCCGTCGATTGATTCACTTGTCAGATGTTATTTTTCTCACTATAGATCCCAGCCATTTGCTCATGATCCTGTAGCCCAATGGAGAAGGCACTAGTCTAACCGAAAATTCTGGGTTCACACTAGCCAGCTAGCTTTCCCCGCAGGACGCCACTGTTGCATTTTTTTTCCGCCCTATCCTTCACGTCATACCCTCACTTGTGTTTCACGCGCACAACATTTTTTTTTGCAAGAAGAAACCTTCGTCGAGGCACCGTAATCAAGGATGTGTGGGTTGAAGGGGCTTGGCCCACTTTAAAATATTATAAACTTTGCTTGGCCCATTTTCATTTTTAAAGAGGCAATAAACCTTAATGGGTTTAACCCACTTTAATCTCTAAAGCTTTAAACCATAATGCAGCCATGAATCGAAACGCCGTGCAGCGCATCGATTCGAAACGTTGTTCCTAGTCGCCAGCCCGCGTGCGTCTGTTGAAAGGAGAGGAGATGCCATCATTACCCACGCCGGCCTCTGTGCTGTGAGCTTTGTCAGTTGTACTTGCCAGCCTACCTGCGCTGTGAGCAGAAGCAGAGAATCGAACCCCGTGTTAACGGCCAGCCTATGTGCTGTGAGCAAAGAGGCTGTGGAAAAGAACTAGACCCTTGGCGCTGTGCGCAGATACAAAAAGAAGCAACCCTCGCCAATCATCGTTTCAGTTCGGTGCAGAGGAGGCGACAGAGTCCCATGCGCTCCCTCACACAAAAAGGAAAAGAGAGAAAGATACGACCCATTACGACCTGGATCGCAGCGATCCAGAACAGTTTCATTGAAGGAAAAAAATTCTCTCCATACCATTCGTTTTTTTTTAAAATAAAAGCTTTCCTTTAAAAGAGAAAAAAGTATCATTAAAAAAAAGAGGAATGTTTCCATTCTCATTTGATTAGGGAAAAAGAGTTTTAAAAAAAAGAGTTAAAAGAAGAAAACAATAAAAGGATAACCACATTCATTTCTTTTCATTGCAAGAGAAGAAAAGAAGAACAGGAAAAGAAAGAGAAGACATTGGCAACAAAGAATCAAAAGCGAATTTTCGGTGGAAAGCAAAATCCTAATTTCACATTCACACATTCATATAGCCACATATTAGAAAACCCTCGTAATTGTTTGTATTTTAAAATTTCAAAGCATTGTAAAATTCAACCCCCCCTGAGGGTCGTGAGTGAGGGAATTGTTCATCGTGGAGACATCATCGGAAAGCACACAAAGGTTTCATCAAGATCAATAGCAAAGAAGAAGTGGCCAGATAAGCTTTTCCTCCCTCTTTCTTTCTTTCTCATCATAAAGAGCTTCATAAATTTGTCTTGTAAATCAAACACTTGCACACCAAATTCAATAAACAAAGCGTATTTCACACTACATTTTGCTTCCATTGTTATCGTAGTATTCTCCCGATATTTTGTCATTTGTCAGAAAAGTTCATAGCACACGTTCATATTTACTAGTGTCTTCTCCATTGAGGTATTGGGAGAGTGTAGTATTATTCCTTGTTGGATATCTGGAGGGGTTGTCAGTTCTGTCCCCTTTGCTTCGCCTGTCCAGATATTTCCCAAACACATAGGAGCCTAGGTTAGGCTCTGCATCCATTCTATGGGGCAGCCGATGAGTCTAAGTGCTCACAAATAGGAGCACATGTGATAGAACAAAGAGCTGAACAGAGCAAGAATGCAAAGCGGGTTGGGTGTGAATGCCAAGAATTATATTGACTAGTTCTGCACCACCACACAACTCCTAATGGCACTACAGGGAGTTCTAACCTGGCTGATTTTGATAGAGTTCTAACCTGGCTGATTTTGATAGAGTTCTAAAGCTTCTCCAATTGTTGATGCTGTTGAAGCTCATGCACAGTTTGCCCCACCCGTGCACAGTCTACCCCAACCTAAACACTATCTCCTACGGGGTCTTAATGACCCCAAAGAGTTCGGATCTACGGGAGGCAGGGGGCGTGGAGATTGGTGCAAGGAGATGGATTGTTAGTGCACACAGTTCCATTGGTGCATGCACAATTTTGACTGTCCACACCAACCACCATGTTACATGGCTCGGACCACAAAGTAAACTGGACCAATGCTAGAATTTGAAGGTTACATACCCTTCCAAGGGGGTCAAAACCTTCACAAGAAGAGTGAAAAAACAATTACCCTTCAAAAGAAGGGAAGGGTTTTGAGAAATTTAGCTATATGCCCTTCCAATCTCTGCATAAAGAAAAGCTAGTGAAAGAAAAGCCCTTCAAAAGAAAAAATAGGGGTACTCTTCAAATTCTAGGCCTGAACTGGACGTAGCACAAAAGTGAAAATTCTGACCTTTTGTGAAAATTCTGACCGCTCGCGCGTCACATTTCGACCACCAACGTTGCCTACCGAGATTACTTGTGCGAACTTGGGCCACTTTAGTAAACTCGGGCAATTGCCCGCTACTTAAGCTCGGCCCCACACAAACGTGAAAAATCCCGGTGTTACATTTCTGGGCTGCTTTATGAGGGGCAGTTAGTGGTTGCTGACGGACGGGCAAGTGTCCTGCGCCCAAGGACGCGTGTGTGTGAATGCATGAGCTCCCCAACCCTCACAACAACACGGAATCCCATTTCATTTATAAAAAAAGAGAGAGAGAGAGAAAAAACATTTTTCCCTAACCAATCAAAGAGAGAGAGAGATCGCATTACAGAGGAAATAAGAACAATTTGCCAACCATTTCATCAGAGAGAGAGAGAGAGAGAGAGAGAGAGAGAGAGATCGCATTATAGAGGAAATAAGAACAATTTGCCAACCAATCAAAATACGCCGAAACGCCGTTCGATTAGATAAAGAATAAATTTTTTTTTTTCGGACCACTCAAAACAACGACAAGTCTTGACCTTGGCGGCCCTGCTTTTCTTTCAAAAGTTTGCTCCCCAATCTCAGGCAGTTAACTGCCATCAAAATGTTGGAAAAAAAAAACACTATAGGACTGTTTTTTCTACCACCAGCTTAATCAGCGCGTGGTATGTTAAAGGACTTTTTGAATGTTTATTTTTGAAATGCACACTTTTTGAATGTTTACTTTTTGAAATGCAAAGCGAATGGTAGATATTAGAAAATAACTATAAAAAATGGTTGATACTCAAGTTAAATTTTTTTAAGTGTAAAATTTTGAAAAAAAGGTTTTGAATTATTCATCTAATTAAAAAATCTTAGCATAGTCAAAACCAAAGGTTTTTGTATTGGTTGTAAAAAATGTTTTTCGTGAACACTGCCACCAGCAGATCAGTGCATGGTACGCTAAAGGACGGTTTATTTCTAGCAAAATTTCCAATTGAGGAGGTGATGGCAAGCTCAAATCACAAGCATATTTAACACTAGAGTAACCTTCCAACAGGAGATGCCCACAATTCTCTTCCCCCCCTCTCTCTCTCTCTAACAAGAAGGCTAACGCCTCTTATACCACCACCATGGGCTGCTTCTTACCATTTACGATACATTTCAGTGGGGTTATTTTGTCATATTGCCATCTATAGTAATAAGATCATTTTATAAAATGTCCCCTACAGGTAGATTGGTCTCACCCTTACATGTATCAAAAAGACAAATATGGGCGGTTGAAATGTATCCTTGGTTGCTCTTTATTGTGATTTTTGGTGGCTTGCACCGTACCGTGGGCTCTCCCTGATGCAAGGTCATGATGACAGTTGATGGGCAATGCCTTCAGTATGTGGAGCACAACCACTGCGTAGGCTGTAGCGAATTGTCGACCGTTTGTGGAAGAGAGAGATGAAATCACAGAGCAACACGCATCACAGTCGTCAAGTGTATGTTTGGGCATAAATCATTACAGTTAGTGTGTGATTTATATTTACAGGTCTTTGCAGTACTATCTTGGTGTGTAATTTGGTTCATTCACGGCTTTGTATGTCACTTACATGATTATCTTTGTGAGTAAGTCAAAGAGAGATATATGTGATAACGCGGGTGTGTGCATTGTGATATTGTTTGACAGTATATGCGGGACACTTATTGGATGTCCAATTGTATTTTTAATATCAGAGCAGGAAGAAACCTCATGTCCTATGAGACATGGATCTTATTAGGCAAGGGTGTGACAACCATGATTTCTTTGTTGGCCATGCATCATGCACTTGTGATACACTCGGATGCCGCCATTTGTATTAGTGCATGTGAACTAGGTTTATTAGTTTTACACACTTTATGCACACTCTCTCTACGTGTGAACAACTCTATTTTTGAAAAGTGCAAGCCCAAATTTGTATAAGATAATATTATATCAGAGCAAGAAGAAACCTCATGTCCTATGAGACATGGATCTCATTAGGCAAGGGTGTGACAACCATGATTTACTTGATGCACTCGGATGCCGCTATTTGTATTAGTGCATGTGAACTAGGTTTATTAGTCTTACACACTTTATGCACACTCTACGTGTGAACAACTCTATTTTTGAAAAGTGCAAGCCCAAATTTGCATAAGATAATATTTTTAGCTCCAAGGGCTAATTTTGAAGACATACAAAGAATACTCATGTCTTGAAGGGAGCTCCGAGCTACACATATGAGGGGGGAGTTTGAACACAATCTTGGGGAGTTTGAACCCAATCTTATGTTGATGGTGATGTTTAAATTTCTACTTAGTTGCTTATGCTATGGTTTTTGTATTTAATTTTCTTAAGGCCTATGTTTGCACTTATGTTTGTTGATATGTGCAGGATATAATTTTCTCTTGAAAGTGGTACATATCAGATCTTGGGACCACTTTGAAGAGGAAGAACCACTTAATTCAAAGCAAAGTATAATGGAGCATAGGCAAAAGTCTATTAATTCCTGTGGATAAAAGAAACTCTAAAGGTCTATTTCCATTGGAAAGAAGAACCTCTAATGGTCACTACCCACGGGCAAAAGAAAGGTGGATTTGCATGACCCAAAACCACTCTTTTTCTCCAAAAGTGGTTTTCTTGAAACCTCACCCTAATTAAGATCAGACTCCATGGATGTGTCTAGGAAGTTGTGAGGGTGTGATTTCTACTCCAGCTCCACTCTTGTGTATGCCATGCATTAAAAAATAATTGAATCAATCATGAACCATACACATGACACAATTACTTCTCAGGTGTCCCTAATAGTCATAAAGGGTAGTGGTGTGGTAACCTAAGAAGTATTGTTTATGAGGAAATATGCAAGATGGTATACTAATTTCTAAGTATTGTGATAAAGGGTAACGCGCTAACATAAGCAATATTCTTTACGAGAAAATATACAAGATGCTTATATGAAAGGCTCCATTGGTAGGAGTAAGTCAAGTAGAGACGAATGTGTGGAAGGTTCCACAAAAAATTGGGCCCCAAAGCAAGAGGGCAACACCTACTTGAGAAGCAGGAATGGATGCAATGTGTGGAAGGTTCCACAGAAAGCCAAAGCAGTTGTAACAGGTCCATCTCACTGAGAAGAAGGATTGGATGCATGAAAGCGAGGTACCTGCTGTGCAGTAAAGAAGGCACCAACACGTTTGCTGAAAATAACAAGTTCAGGGTGGGGAAAGGAATATTCACCATGAGAGGAGGCATGATGCCTAACGATAATTGAAGTTGTAGAGGAAGGGCCAATTGCATCGTCTTGTAGAGAAGAAGTGGGATCTGCCCTTCGTTGCAACTTCGTGAGTGATAAGGAGAAAGCACGAGAATCAGTAGCAAGAAGGTGCTTTTCGTTCAAAAGTTTACACATCTTGAGCAACCTTCCAACGCGAGATGCACACAATTCTCTCTCTCTCTCTCTCTCTCTCTAACAAGAAGGCTGCCTCCTCTTATACCACCACCATGGGCTGCCATCAATGCGCCCATCGTCTGAAACGGTCTCATCCTTAGAACAAGCCTCTGTTGTAGATCATCAGCGGCAGCTGCTGCTGCAGGAACGCACTCTCAAGCGCAAGGTGTTGTTTGCCTCTACCCCTTCTTAATTTCAGCAGAAAGCCAAATCGAGACACCTAAAGAGTTGAATCATGAACTGCCTGTATCTAAGCCTTCGTTGGAGGTGCTACCGTCGTCTGCTACTACAGATGGATCAGTTTCGAGCATAGTGGTGTCGAGGTGGCAGCTTGCATCAATTCCCAAAGAAGGTAGTGATAGTACTGTGTCCATGGTTGAAGGTCTCTTAACGTTTAAAGAAGGTGGAGCTGCTAGAAACGGCCTTACATATGTAAGTTCAGCAGAGATCAGTAGCAGCTGCTGCAGCTCTAGTTGGATCAGACCAGCATTGGATAGCATACCAGAGTCCTCATGAGTAATTAGGTGTTCTTTTATGTGCCATAGTACTGGGTTTTTAGAGACATCCTTCTTAGGGTAGCATGTCCATCTAGCTGATGCATCTTTCCGGATAAAGATGCACTTGCTTTGGACGACCCATTGACGTCGCCAATGCTCGCCAATGCACTATAATGCAATCCAGTGTTGTAATCCCCAATGCACTATTGTAATACACCCTTATAACCCAATACATTCTTCCATGGATAGTATATATATGATTTGTATGATTTCTTGTATTATTGGACCTATGATTTGTATGATTTCTTGTATGATTGGACCTAACTATTTGTGTTTGTCTCGCGCGATTATTTGTATGTATAGCAACTAACATTATTGTTTATTGTGAATAGGTGTATGAGCGGCAAGTATTCGCATGGTTGTTGTATGTCTCCCATCGATGATGGCGCACAATTGATGTGTCTCCTATGGTGGATGATGATCTATGCGCAGTCAAGGTAGTCTCCTGATATTTATGGTATATGCCTATGTCAGCATGCCTCTATTTATTGAGCATCTATTTTGAGTGATTCATACCACAATTTTGTATATTTTAGACTATGGGCGTATGCCCAATATTTAGTATAGGTGTTTCACTAGCATTGTCCATATGAGCTAGCCATTATTTTTGGGTTCACACATTAGTTTATTAGTTATACTCAGGTTTATAGTTAGTCCACTTATTTTTGTGTAAACAAGCCTACTTTTGGAAAAGATATGCTATTAATGGCTCCTTGGCCTATTTTTGCCAATACATGATTAAAATACTCTCGTAAAGAAAGAGAAGCCACTTACACATTCAACCCAATACTTTATCGATGGTGATGTCTACTTTGATTTCTATCTTTATGCTATACTTGAACTTGTCAATTTGTTTTAAGTTAAAGGTTTAGTTCTATGGATACGTTGTTATGAGAGGGATTAATTTTTCAAGTTGTATAAAGGTCCTCACATCTTCTGTATTTCTCCATTCAAGTGAGTTTGAAGTGACTAGATTTGTTAAAGGATGGTAGGAGGTTGCGGATTCATTATGACAAGAGAAAAGAATATCTAAAAATAAAAAACAATGATATTGTAGAATAACAGATAATAAAAGTGTGAAAGTAGTAAATAATACTTATCGGTTTATGTCCAACTTGTAAAAAGTCAAATCTGTGCCCGAGTTCATGATGTGATTCGAGTAATTTTGTCGAGTGATAGCCCAAAAACTAACGACAACTGATACCAAGAGCAGAAACATACCTCAAGTAGATGCCAAAACTGATTTTGTTGAAGCTGCCCTAGACTTGACATTTTTTTTGAAGCAATGCATTTTTTTTCTAAATTATATGTGATATTGTAAAATAACAGATAATAAAAGTATGAAAGCAGTAAATAATACTTATCATTTATCTCGAATTTTCAAAAATTCAAACCTTTGCTCGAGTTCGTGAAGTGCAATTCGAGTAATTTTATCAAGTGATAGCTTGGAAACTAACAAGTGATACCAAGAGTGGAAACACACCTCAAACGGAAGCCAAAACTGATTTTGTTGAAACCGTCCTTGACAACATTTTCTTGAAGCAATGCAATTATTTTCCTTTGCAAAAATTTTAAAAATATTTTTTTTTGAAATTTAGAGCCTCCCTATGTGTCAAAATTTTTAAAAAAGTTTGAATTTATTTAAGGCTTTTGGTTGATGATCTAAAATCCTTAGACTAAGGCTTTAATAGCCTTGTTTTTTAAGCCTTTTACTTAATGCTTTAGGCTTTATAAGTCTTATGTGATGACTAAGGCTAAATATTACGCCTTTAAGTCTTTAAAGCTTGTCTTTGGAGCGAAACCACTGCGGGCGAAGGATGAATCATTGTCGACCGTTTCTGGAAGAGAGAGATGAAATCGCAGCAAGACCTTCATTTGAGAGTAGAAATAACACTCTCACAACTTGCTAGACACATCCATGGAGTTTGACCTTCATGAGGGTGACGTTTGGAGAAAACCATGTTGGAGAAAAAGAGTGGTTTTGGCTCATGCAAATACACCTTTCTTTTTCCCTTGGGTAATGACCATTAGAGGTTCTTCTGTCCAATGGAAATAGACCTTTAGAGGTTCTTTCATCTAGTGGAAATGGACCTTTGCCTTTGCTCCCTTATACTCTGCTTTGAATTAAATTGTTCTTTTTCTTCAAAGTGGTCCCAAGCTCTAATATGTACCACTTTCAAGACAAAATTACCTCATGCTCATATCAACAAACATAAGTGTAGACATAGGCCTTAAGAAAATTAAACACAAAACCCATAGCATAATCAATTAAGTAGAAATTTGAACATCACCATCAACATAAGATTGGGTTCAATCTCTCCCCTCATACGTGTGGCTCCCTTCACGACATTAGTATTTCTTGTATGTCTTCAAAATTACCTCTTGGAGCTAAAAATATTATCTTATACAAAATTGGGCTTACACTTTTCAAAAATAGAGTTGTTCAGACATAGAGTGTGCATAAAGTGTGTAAAACTAATAAACCTAGTTCACATGCACTAATACAAATAGTGGCATCCAAGTGCATGAAGTGCATGGTGCATGGCCAATAAAGAAATCATGGTTGTCACACCCTTGCTTAATGAGATCCATGTCTGATAGGACATGAGGTTTCTTCCTACTGTGATATCAAAAATACCATAGGACATCCAATAAATGTCCCGCATATACTGTCAAACATCATCACAATGCACACACCCTCATCATCACATATATCTTTCTTTCACCTACTCACAAAGATAATTATGTAAGTGCCGTACAAACCTAAACACCAAAGTAGTGCTGCACAGACCTACAAATATAAATCACACAAAAACAATGATTTATGCCCAAACATACACTTGATGACTGTGATGCAGTATCACTCGTAACAATTAGTTCAGCTGCTCCACTCTTGCGTATGCCATGTGTTCGAAAATAACACAATCAACCATGAGCCATACACATGACACAAAATTACTTCTCAGGCGTCCCTAATGGTCATGATGGGTAGTGTGGTAACATAACAAGTATTGTTTATGAGGAAATATGCACGATGCTATACTAATTTATAAATATTGTCATGAAGGGTAGTGTGGTAACATAAGCAGTATTCTTTACAAGGAAATATGCAAGATGCTAATTATATACTGATTTACAAGTATGCAATGTAGATGCATGTATTGATTTTAAGGTACGTCTTCAGTGTGTAGACAAAGACACCAGCGAAAGGGAGTAAGATACCATGTATTCCCCCTACTTCTGAGAGAGGAGGAATGAAAAGCAAAAAAGATGTCATTGTTGCTGGTGTCTCGAGTGTGAGCAAGGCTTGATTGGATAGCATCCAGGTTGTCGGTGAATAAAGTCGTTGTGAAGGGCGAGGGTAAAGTGCTCGTCGAATACCCGGGGGCTTCACCTTTAAAAACTATTGCATATCACGTGCGTTCAAGAGGTAATAAAAAACCCCCTCTACTTACATGTCATAAGCTAATAAAATGACCCCTCTTTCTTAATAAACTTACAACTTTTTTTCAAAATTAGATAAACTACCCCTCCTGTATATGTAAACCTGTAACTTCTTGAAATTGAAAACACCCCTCCTGTTGAACTCACGTGCTACACTTACATATTTATAGGTGAAGCCCCCGGGGTCGAATAACCAGAAACAAACAAGAACCAAGAAGGTTCTACTGAGAAGCCGAGATAACAAATGATGTCAGCACCAAGGAATGGAGGTTAATGTGATCAGTGCTTACCTTCGAAAGGGTGAAGAGGTAGTTGGAAGTTTGTGTCCACGGGGTCAGCAATGGAAGATTAGTGGGCTTGGGGATCTCTTAGAGTTACCACCAGAAAAACGGCAAGTTGCGCTTAAAGAAAACGGCGAGGCTGGCAAGACAAGGGTGGCACGCGGACCAGCAGCACCTCAGATGAGGACCGCGGGCCGGAGGTCACTCAGGTCAAAGACAAAGACAAAGGGGCCACGCATGCGAAGGCAGCGCCGGGAATGGGACCGGATCCGCTTATGCTAAGAAACTGGAGGTGGCGGAATGGAACGTCGTCTCGGTGTGGTGCCCATGAAGAGCAGAAAAGAAGCCGCCGAGCCAACTTTTGGGATAAAGCAAGCGGCAAAGGTGCCCGCTGAGGCCATGACGCGCCTCGTGGCAAAGGAGCCACACAAACCTCACCACGAAGAAACGGGCTAGGCAGGAGAAGCTGACGCCCTTCCAGATCAAGCAGGATTGCGCCTTGGGTGGAAGCAGCAAAGCTGAAGCCCCTCTTCTCCATGTGCAGAGAGAACAACGAGGTCTAGGCCGGAAGGAGCCGAAGTCTCTTTAGATCAACCCAGGATCGTCAAGGGCAAAGCAGCAAAGCCGAGCCCGCACTCCTTCCGCAGTGCAAAAGCAAGGTGAGACCAGAAGGCGTCAATACCCCTTTCCGGCTACTAAGAGCCATACAATGTACCTTCGCGTTCTGCCCGGGTGAGGGTAAGCCCTATGGAGAGGCACCAAGAGCCCTGGGTTTTCTTTCCTCTTCTCCGACGTTCCGTTCTGCCTGGGTGAGGGTAAGTCCTAAGAAGAGGCACCAAGAGCCCTGGGCTTTCACCTTCTTGTGGCCGTGCCGCCCGCCGAGGCCAGCGCACACGCGTCACCTTCTCCTCCGATGTACCGAGCCGGGTGAGGGTAAGTCCTAGGAGAAGCACCAAGACCCCTTGGCATTCTGTGGCCGTGTAGCCCGCCGTGGTGCACGCGTCACTTTCTTCGCCGACTTCTCGCCTGGGTGCGGGTAAGTCCGCGCGCGGCGCCAGGAGCCCTGGGCATCCCATAAAAGTCCAAGGATTCATCGTGCCGAGGGCACAAACCGGCCCGAGCTGGAGCAATCCGGGGAGGGCCATGCTGCGGGAACGTGCCATATCAAGCCTCAAAGGGCTGCAGGGGCACAAGAACTGTGTGACTTGGGAAAGCAGGTTTGAAGAAGGGGACTACTTGGGAGCTCTGGATCGCAGCCTAAGGACCGTGGTGCCGGGCAGATAGCACTCTGGGTGAAGGAGCAAACGGGTATAGCCGGACTCATTCTCATGGACTCGGGTTGTACGGCTCACGAGTTGAAGGGCTTTGGAAAGCAAGTTCAAGGAAGGGGACTACTTGTGATCGCTCGAGTTCAGGACATGGAACCGTAGTGCCGAGCACATAGCACTCTGGGTGAGGGCGTGATCTTGTACAACTCGAGTTGAGCAAGTGGACCCGAGTCGTTTGGCTCTCCAAGGTCACACCTGAAGATGGAAATAGCTGGATGTGCAAGTGGCAGTGTGCATGCAGTTGGGTGGGTCAAAGTGGCAGTTGGCTCACTGAAGTTCGAAGGCGTGTTCTTGGACCAAGGTCACCTGAAGATGGAAACAGCTGGATGTGCAGGTGGCAATGTGCATGCAGTTGGGTGGGTCAAGGTGGCAGCTGGCTCACTGAAGTTCGAAGGCATCTTTGGACCAGGTTACCAGAAAATGGAAACAGCTGTTTGTGCAAGTGGCAGTGTGCAGGCAGTTGGGTGGGTCAAGGTGGCAGCTGGCTCACTGAAGTTTAATGGCAGCTTGGATGTGGAAAGCACTCAGATCTAGCCATAAGGGCAAACAGGGTGCAAGAAAAGAAGATCTAGCCCGAGGCGAAGTTAAAGCAGGTGAAACTCGGCTCCTAGCCGTCCAAGCAGAGCTTGTTTCGATGACGTCAAAGAAGACTGGCGCTTCGTAGTGCGGCATGACACATTCTGAGCGTCAAAGGCTCAAGGTGATGGTGCAGAGTTAGGAAACGGAGCCGTGTGAAAGTCGTCATGGTGTCATGGGGGCTTGAGCAAGACGAAGTGGAGGGACTTTGCGTCTTGGTGAACAGGAACAGGCAAATCATGGCGTAAAGGTCAAGACCGCTTGAACAGGTTTGGGGGCAGTTGGCTAGAGCATGGCAAAGCGGGTCTTGGAGTCAAGGTAAGCTAGGGCACTCAAGTCAGGTGAACCGAAGCCGAAGAAGTGCAGAAGTTCGAATGCCAGAGGTTCGCGGTGGTTTCACTTGGTGTCAGGTGGGGCCAAAGGCACTTTGTCACAGAGAATGGATGCACTTATGTACTCAAACAGGTTGAAGCAGGGCGTCAAGGTCCATGGCAACCAAAGTGCAGAGCTTGAAGTGGTACAAGAAGGGCAAACCAAGCTGGCGTCAGTGAGGTGGGCAACTCTTGTCCATTAAAGATTCGGCACAAAGAGCTCAAGGAGCATCGCAGAGCAGCAAGGCTCACGACAAAGCTCCAATGAAAAGGAATGTAAAGTCAGATTTGAAGTAAAGATCTTGCAAACCAAGTTGGCGTCAACTCGGCGAACAAATCTCGACTTCCATGAAGACTCTTACTTTCCCGGCAACGCTGCACTGCTGAAGGTAATCACTCTTACTTGGCTCAGACAGGAGCTCCGGCGAGACCACGCAGTCACCTTGCCATTTTTGTTGGGATTGGGGGGACTCTCAAGCGGGGGCTTGAAGTCCCGACCTTATAGTGAAAAAAGCCAAAAAAAATTTGAAAAATAGCAAAAATACAAAAATATGCACCGTTTTTTCTTTTGTAAACGGGTTAGACACCTACTTTGCTCATGGCTATAAAGCAGGGTAAGGACCTCCCGTCCTTCATTATATATTAACACTTTGCACAGATGCGTTATATTAAGGTCATGCATCCCACCTTTCGTTTCAAAAGTAATTGACGAGGGCGTCAATTCTATAAAGGGGGGGTGTATGTGACGTGTCCATCAGTTTTCGGCCGTTTTGGCTAAAAACGACCGTTTCGGCCGTTTACCGTGACGTGTCGCGGGATTTCTATCCAGAGGGACATGGTGCCCGAGGGGTATGCTAGACCGCCCCGAATATAATGCATCTATATGGGGAGGAAGTGCTTTGGATATGGAGGGGCAAAGCATGGACCCATGGTAGGCACCGAGACGCACTCACGCACCGGGTAGGCACGTTAGGCCTCCCGCGTTGCGAGCGGTGTTCACGGGAGCCGAGTGCCTTCGGGGGATGCCCTCCCTACCTTGACGGAGTCGGGACCGAATGCGCCGAGACGGGACCGAGAACGGTGAAAAAACGGCCGTCGGCCGTGGCCGGCACGCCGGACCGTGCCGACGGGCCGCGATGGACCCTAGGCCGGCAGGGCATGGATGGAAGGCAAGTCCCGAGTGAGGCCCCTGGGCCGAGCCGGGCATGAAGAGCAAGTGATCGGTAAGACCCGCAAGGCAAACGCGTGAGACGCGCTCGACGGGCCGGTGGAGCCGTCATGAGCCATGAAGTGGCCGCGTGCGCCAAAGACGTGGTGTTTTCATGCCGGACGTCTGCTCGTACTGGGCTCGCGTCCGTACGGCCATCACACTCCCCAACCAGTCGCCGAAATGCCATTTCATCGCATTATAGAGGAAATTTCATCGCATTATAGAGGAAATACGAGAAATTTCCCAACCAATCAAAATACGCCGAAATGCCGTTCTATTAGATAAAATAAAAATCTTTTTTCGGACCACGACAAGTCTTGACCTTGGCCGCTGGCGGCCCTGCTTTTTTTTCAAAAGTTTACACATCAGGATTGAGGCAGTTAACTTCAAATCAAAGCCATTAAAAAAACACTATAGGACTGTTTTTTCTACCACCAGCTTAATCAGCGGGTGGTACGCTAAAGGGCGGTTTGTTTCTAGCGGAATTTCCAATTGAGGAGGTGATGGCACAAGCATATTTAGCAAGCACTAGAGCAACCTTCCAACACGAGATGCACACAATTCTCTTTCCTCCCCTCCCTCTCTCTCTCTCTCTCTCTCTCTCTCACACACACACACACACACAAGAAAGCTGCCTCCTCTCATACCACCACCATGGGCTGCTTCTTACTGCAATTCTTGGCAGCCTGCACCGTGGGCTCTTCCCAAATCAAGGTCGTGACAGTTGATGGGCAATGCCTTCAGTATGACGCTCCAATGTACGTTAATGAGGTACTCCTGCCCTACCCAGACCACGCCATCTTTCACTCCCACACTCTTCGCAAGCTCGGCATCAGGGCAAGGCCACTGCCAGGCACTCTACACCTGCAACCAGGGCAATCGTACTCCCTTATCCCCTTTCACAAAGGAGAGACCCAGCCATCAAGGCGGCGACCATTGTCTGAAACTGTCTCATCCTTAGAACAAGCCTCTGGTGTAGATCATCGTCAGCAGCAGCCGAAGCAGCTGTTGCAGGAACGCAGTCTCAAGCGCAAGGTGTCGTTTGCCTCTACCCCATCTTACATGGAGTCTTCAGCAGACGGCCAAATCGAGACACCTAAAGAGTTGAATCATGATCTGCCTGTATCTAAGCCTTCGTTGGAGGTGCTACCGTCTCCTACTACAGATGGATCAGTTGTGAGGTTGAAAATAGTGGTGTCCAGGCGGCAGCTTGCATCAATTCTCAAAGAAGGTGGTGATAGTACTGTATCCATGGTTGAAGCTCTCTTAAAGCCCGTGTTTGGAGAAGCTGCTAGAAACGGCCTTACATGTGTAACTTCAACAGAGATCAGTAGCAGCTGCAGCTCGCGGAGACCAGCATTGGAGAGCATAGCAGAGTCCTCGTGAGTAATTAGCTGTTCTTTTATGTGCCATAGTAATGGGTTTTTAGAGACTTCTTTCTTAGGGTAGCATGTCCACCTAGCTGATGCATGTTTGTAACTTGATGTGGAGGTTGGCGATGTTGGTAAAATCCGTTTGAATCTCAGGCATCCGCGTCCAACCAGCTCTGAAGAGTGCTAAGTAAATTGATGTGAACAATGTTCAAAACAATACATGTGTAGCGAGAGCAATTTCATTTTAATTAAAATCAGCCGGGAATACGGATTATTTGGCGATTAATGCTTGACTACAAGATAAACGTGACGCATTTTCCTCACTTGGCGTAACGAGACAGATGATAATCCGATGTCTTCGCATTAATGTTATTCGAAGAAATGAGCAATTAAAACCTGCAAGTTCTAACCTAAAATACCCAACTCCTCCACTGTCTTATATGTGGTTTCGTCGTTAGGACGTTTGGTGCTTGCAACTGGTGCAGCTGTGTTATGTTGGAAAAGATGTGGTGTAATGGTCGGATATTGCTTTGGACGACCCATTGTAATGATTCTAATACAAGTCTCGTGTAACCCCCATTTAATATACACTTTTTGTCCTAGTAACAAGTCAAATTCTTGGAAGAGTAGCCAATGCCACATACGTCAAGGCTTGGTGATCTATAATCACCACAAAGTGGTGGCCAAACAGGTAATGCCTAATGCCTTAATCTTTGGAATGAATAGTTAATAGCCAAACCTTCTCTTTCGGTGGAGTAGTAGTTGCGCTCGCCCGGTTGAGTTGTCTACTTACATAATGTATTGGTCAGACCATCTTCAATGTAGCATCTTCAATGTAGCATCTAGTTAAGCCAACACTGCTCCCACTGCTACCCCCCTAACATCAGCATACACATGAAAAATGAGCTCCCAATTAGATATAATTAGCACCAGAGTATGCACCAACATGTGCAAGAGAAAGGAAAAGGCTTTCTCCTAGTCCAAACCCCAATGATATGGCACATCTACCTATAATAACCTATTGAGGGGGAAATAATTGCATGCATACATCCTTACAAACCTCCTTAGATAGCGAGTAAGCCCCAAGAGCCCCAAAAGCTCATGCACTCCCTTGGGTTGGTCGGTGGAGTAAGCCAAAGAATCATGACAATGATCTTCTTCGAGTTATGGGAGAGACTCGGGAGAGACCATCTATAGAGAGCATATGCCCCGACAAGGCACCGTAGCCCACTAGGAAATGACACTTGAAGAGGTTGAGCCAAAGGCCAAAGAGGACTACACTTTTTCGAACACCAAGGTGAGCTGAGTTATTGTGCTCACCCTAAGTGACATTTTCCCTTTTTACCCCCACTCAGGTTTGAGAAGTCATCCAAAAATATGCATAAAAAATCAATGAAGTACTCTTGAAAGATCTTTGTGGCCATTTCCTAGAATGAGGTCGAGCATTGTAGAGGTCGAAGGGCATCAAAACATAAGCATAGGTACCACATTACATGATAAAGGCTATTTTAAACTTAACTCCACGACTAGTCAACTGTTCAGAGCATAGCCTGGACCGCCACTAGGTCTAATATGTAGTGCATTAGTTCTTCATCCCTTCTAGAAGCTGACATGATTTCCTTCTTCTTATAATCCAGTTGAATTTTAGTGTCTCTCACTTCCTCTATGAGATTCTCCTCGTCAGCATCCATTCTAGCAACAGGAATATCATGTTGAGAGTCAATTTCTACAAATAGCAATTCCTTGGTGTCCTTCAAAGCACTCTGAATCTGTAGATTCAGAGAGTTTTTCAACCCCTGTGCTATGTCAGTGAAGTACGCTTGAAAGATCTTTGTGGCCATTTGCTAGAATGAGGTTGAGTATTGTAGAGGCCGAAGGGCATCAAAACATAAGCATAGGTACCACATTACGTGATAAAAGCTATTTGGAACTTAACTCCATGACTAGTCAATTGTTCATAGCATAACCTGGACCTCTGCTAGGTCCAATATGTAGTGCATTAGTTCTTCATCCCTTCTAGAAGCTGCACTGATTTCCCTATTCTTATAATCCAATCTAATTTCAATGTCTCTCACTTCCTCTATGAGATTCTCTTCGTCAGCATCCATTCTAACAACAAGAATATCATTGAGAGTCAATTTCTACAAATAGCAATTCCTTGGTGTCTTGGAAAGCACTCCGAATCTGCAAAACCAGAGAGTTTTTCAACCCCTATGCTATGTCAGATTGGTTTTTATGAAAACAAGCATATTTTTACCAATACAAACATTTCATACAAACTCCGATCTGATAATATTTCACATTTTAGTTGAACACCCATTTTCTTCACCAAGAAAAATCTCTTTCCAATCAAGAACATAGACATTGTTGTAGGAGGATCAGAGTTGGTTTGATTTTTGGGCAAGAGATGAAGAGATGAGGGATAGATTCCAATGCCTAACTATATTCAGAGCAAAGACCATTGCCCAACCCATGTTTAGCTGCACAAGCATTTGTCCACAGAGCCTGATGTAAAATGAGCCACATCAAACAAGAAATTTTAGGTGGAATGTATTTGGACAAAATATTTGTGAATCTAAAATCCCACTGACTTCTATTCCAGCTGAGGTTCCATCTTATGTTCAGTTTCAGAGTAAAGTTGGGGCTCGAGATTTCTAAACCAAGGGATCGGAAGCAGATTATCATGCACTACAACACGTCGAGGACATATCAGCATTTACTAGCAGCGTGCCAACAACGTTTATTTTTTCAGCAGCGCCTATAGCAGCAAAATTTTGCTGCTATATTGTAATTTTGCTACAAAAAGCTATGAAAATAGTAGCAAAATTTTGCTACTATTCTCGCTACATAAAATTCCAGAGAGTTGTTGAGTGCTGAATTCAAGTTATACATATCACATACACACAGGAAATGATTATAGTTTTAAAAAAACATCCATCTGAACCCTTGGAGCCATGTTTTGAGCACACAAAAAAAAAAGATAGTTGGAAACTTTTGAGAAGGGAAACAATGTCAAGATCATGAATCTATCCCATCTTGTAATAGATCCATATGTGTTTCTTCATCAATGTCTATATCTAATGGAAGCTCAATGAAAAGATGGGGTTCCATATCAATATCACTATCATAATCCAATGAAGCATTGTCATGATTGATAGGGGACTCATCTTCTTCGGATTGATGTTCCTTATGCTCTTGATCGGCCTCCTCCAAAATATTTTCTTCATCGTCTTCTTCCAATGAGCCGATTTGAGGCAGTACTTGCATCTCAACCAAGATTTGACTTCCACATCTTGATCTTGCAAGATATGTTTTGAATGAGGGGAAACTTGTATAACATACCACCACTTTGGATCAATTCGATCGCCCATGAAACACAATCTAATATCATAAAGCAAAGGGGTTACACTTTTATTATAGTACATCAAGATTTATCGTTGGGATTGGTTGGGTTACTAACGTGTTGACATTGTTGAGGTAGTACGAAAGTATCTTTCTCATCATTCCAAAACTTGGTGGAATCTATTTGAAAGAATCCATTTGAATGTTTCTTTCACGGTTGCTTAAGCACCTCTATATATCACCTTGAACCATTTGACATCCACCATTAGGGGAAGGTTGAGGTCTATAGGGCCCCTTTAAGATGCCATGTGATTAAAAGGTTATTAAGGAAAAGGGCCAATCATGTGATGCCATGTATACAAAAATGTTGGGTGATTAAAGGTGGTCAGAAGATTCTCTAGAAGATGCCTTTTTGTGCTTTTCATTCCCAAAAAGTGGGGGGGGGGTAAAGTTTTTGAAATTGCAGACATCCATAACTTCTACATATGAGCTCAAAATTTGTCGGAGATCAGAGATCTAGAATCTACTCAGTGAGCTCTTTCCATAGATATGTCACATGATATGGTTTTGCCCACTCAATTTTAAATTCAATTTTGGTGGGAAACTTTGAAATTCAAACTTCTAGCCATTTGAAAAATAAGAAGGTATCTAAAGTCAAAGAAACTTAACATTTTAACAAAAAGTCATTAAAATCATAATATGGCAGCTTAAAGGGCCCCTATAGACCTCAACCTTCCCCTAATGAAAGATAAATAGACTAAATTCTCTAAACCCAACCTCAAGAATATCTTGAATACTTCCACAATACTCAAGATTGTCCTCTGACATTGGTATCATGTTTACTAGCTCGGCTTTCTTGCTCAAAAGTTGCCATCACAGCACAATCAAATGCGTTTCTTTTAGAATCCACACGCTCCGTGAAAAAGTGCCTTTCCTCTGACCATATTATATTATATAGTTTGTACTAACATTAAACAAAAGCATAACATTTAGTATACTGCATTAAACAAGGTATATAACGATCAAAGCATGAGGCAAATATGAACAATGTACTTACTTGAGGGTCACATCCTCTTTCATACTCATGCTCTTCTCTTGTGATCATCTCTCCATTTTGGAATGCCATGGATATTGCCATATGAAGCCATTCTATATTGATCACATTTAGTAGAGGTTCCAAGCCGGACGCGGGAATGGCAAGCGTCTATTTGCTCTTCTAAAAGCTCTTCTCTCATCCTTTCATTTATTAATTGCATCCTTGGATCTCCCAATCCACTTCTCCATGATGGGACTATTTAGAATGCAAAATGTATTCACCTTTTGGTGTAATGCTTCATCCAGTCTTCCTTGCCTTCCTTTTCCTTGTGGCACATTAGTGATTAGTCGGTCATCCTCCTCATTGCTCCACAATCATGACATGGAAGGATCTATGAGAGAGATGTTTTGAGATATACACAAGAGACTATTGCATCAACCATCCCTCTGCCATGCTTGCTTCTAGCCTTGCTCTTTGTCTCACAAAGTTCTTTAAGGTTTTCATCAACCTTTCAAGGAAAAACATCCATCGAACATGAACAACACCACAAAGTGCCACTTCATTAACCAAATGCACCACAAGATGCAATTAGCTAGTGATGAGAATTGTTCTAGGACTACTTCAATAGCATTGAGACAAAATATCTCAATGGATGTAGGATCTGTCTCCTTTAAGGATATGTATCTACATACGTAGCAATCATGTGTACTACATATTATACATAACTTGTGAGCGCATGAAAATACCAAATATGCAATATAACTTAGCTAGTGACTTGAAGAGAAGATTCATACCTCACCAAGCTTCCCATTTTGTAAATATCCTCTCTCACCTTCTTGTCTCCACAACCAACTATAGGAATTGGAAGAATAAACTATGCATATAAAAAAATGGAAGTTAGTATATAAGCCTACAAATTATGTACCATAAAGAGAAAATGAATAAGAGAATATTTATATACCGATAATATCTTGTGCCAATCATGTGTCTTGAGTCCATATAATTGTACCTCTCCTTTCTTTTTGGTCTTTGTGAAGGCACCCTTAAATGAATGAGTTACTCCCGTTGGTGTACGAAAAGAGGCAAACATTTTCACCTTATTGTTGTGATCCTTCTTGGTTAATACCCATGGTGACTTTGGTAAGACCATGTTACCACTCTCACTTTCAATTGGCCATGCACTTTGAAGGCGTCCAATGTAACTTTGTAAGTCATCCCTTACACCCTTTGTATCTCTTTTACCAATTAAATGGTCCCAGATATTTGTTGCCACATTCTTGAAAATATGCATGGGATCTAAGAGATGATTAATCTTCATGTCACACCAATATGGAAGTCGAAAGCAGATTGAGTGTCTAAACATCCCATTAGGTGGTGGATTGGGGTGCTTCTCCATGCCTCAAACAAATCTCTACCTCTCACCACAATTGGTGAGACATCATGTGACACATACTTGGGATGTGAAGGAGGGACAAATCAATGATGTTTGTCATACACCACCTTCTTAAGTGTAGAGGGTCTTTCCAAAACAAGTGCATTAGGAAACCTTTGGACATCTTTTGGGCCCTTTGCTAATGACCTTCATTAGTAATGGACCAATAAGAAGAGAGGAGTGTGCATATTTGGTCTTCTCCAAACAGTAGGGGGCAACTAGGCTTGTCTCCCTCATTACTATATTTGTTGGGTTCAAAAAGTAGGGAGTGGCCTTCATAAATTAGAGAGATGGAGTGCAAAAAGTAGGAGGGTGCCATAAAGCAAGGGGGTAGCTTCTAAAAAGTAGAGGGCTCCACCAATTTCTGCTCCATCAATCTCGTGGGTCAAAAAACCCTAAATAATAGGATTTTTCAAAAAAAATCAAAAGTGCATTTTTCCCTCTCAAAACCCAACCCAAATCATATTATATCAAAAAACTTCTTTTTTCACCTCAGATTTCTCTCCCTACACATTATTCTTCTCTCTACCATCATCCTCTTCACCCCAAACCCGGAAATCTCCATAGCTCATTCTCTCTTTACTGTGCAACCTTCTCTCTCTCTCTCTCTCTCTCTCTCTCTCTCTCTCTCTCTCTCTCTCTCTCTCTCTCCCCTGAAACCTTTCTAACATAACACACCATGGAGAGTAGTGCATCTTTGTCGAGGAGAATGCCAAGGGACGAGGTTGGGGCTCTGCTCATGCATAATACGAGGGATGAACATAGTGCTTGGGTAGAAAAACAATTTCAAAACGGAGATTGGGTGTATTTACAACCCAGTGCCACTGGACCGCATTGAGATTGACGTCGAAATGTGGGTGAGCACCATTGGAAGAGGTGTCTACTAGGATTCAAGGAAACAAAGTGTGATGGATTGGTGGCCCTAGTGTAACATGTGTACTCAGCATTGGAAATTTCTTTGCGTGCACATCGTCATCATAGTCCTCATTTCCCTTGCAACTGTATGCTTTCACTTTAGTATGTTATTGTACATGGTATGTGAAAACTGTTCTTTTCAACTATATAGAGTTTCCTTATTTCCATATATTTTCCCTTCCAACAACATCATTGAGGAGAAGCCCATAAGGAGCCTAATAGGAACATGCTATGCCGTACACGTGCACATGGGAAATGGTGTATTCTCTGACAGTGTCCCTTCTAACCTTGTTAATGAAAATATTTTCTTCTACACACACAACTATGTAGTCCTGACACATAGGTCAATAGGTTTAGTAAGCTTGAAGAAGTCCCCTCTCCTTCCCTCTCTAGTGTTGAATGGCCAATGCTTGATGTTTGGACTATTGTTGCTCTTAAAGCAAAGATGGCCAATGATATACATTCTTCTTTGAAGTACACAAAGGCCTCAAAATCGGTTGGTCTTAGCTGGGCATGCCCTCTACATGTGTTTGCCCACATGTTTCAGGACATTACTTGCACACGAACTCCAACAATGTACATGTGAAAGGTGGTAAACATTGAAGAGATTGTCAATTTATCTCTCAATAGGCCTACCTAATGTGGGGGTAGAGATTTTCCAAGCAAGCAAGCATTGGAGCCTTTTGAACGTCTGTGATCACCTATGCATTTTGGGATTTGTGGGAATCAATAATGCTTGCTTCAATGTTGTGCAGGGTAGGAAGGTAAGGTTTGACATTTCAACCTCTTTATTAACTCACCCCTTTCTCGAGTCACTTACTGTGTTGGGTGCTTGGATAGTTGGGAAGGAGGATGGAAGTAAACACCAAGGTGTTCTCGGATTGGGGGCCGGATGATGTCACCTTGGTTCAAAGAATCTAAGCTATGAGTGTCTACTAGAGCAATTTTGTAATATCCCTCCACCGGAGTTTTGTATAAAAAAACTACTTTCTAAGATACTTCGGTGTTTAAAATATGTTGTATAGTTTCTTGAAGATGTGGTTTTGTCTTTTAAAAAATCAACGTTTTTTCATATTTTTTGGTCCAGTGTGTGAAATGGCCGCTATCTTGTATAAATAGTACTTTGAAGGCTTGATGTGTCATTTTTCACTCATTTCCCTTTGCTAGACGATGTAAATTTTCCCAAATCCCACGTGAATTTTTATATCAATACAATGTTGAAAGTGGATTTTAAGTACATGTGATTGATTTGTAATCTAGAAAAGGGGAGGGACAAAAGGGTGTGAATAAGGGCTCTCCAGGGGCCCCGCACCCGCATAGGGCATTTTCGCACCCTTCTGGGCCATCATGAAGAAATATGTGCCATTTAATTTTTGTTGGGTTGAATTATACCACAGCAAATTTTAAGGGATTTGAGTTTTAATTTTGATAAAAACCTTCAAATTTTAGGAAAAAACCTTACTTTGTACACGCCATGGTGAGGAGATCTTAGGGTGAGGATGGGAAGGATCTAGTGTTTTTTTCTCGCTGGAAAGGAATGGGAAAAAGTAGAGGTCGACCTTTATTTATACAAGAAAATGTCATCATTGCAATAATCCTAATTTTAAGAGGTCACTCACGCGTGCGAACAAATCGTACACATGCTAAATGCATGTCGAGCTGCATGGGGCACCATTCGAATAAGCGTTCATTGGAGATAATATTGAAAAAATCAAACAAATTTTCTATTGGTCTTGAAGGGTGCGAAAAGAGCATGTCTGGCCACCCCGCACAATGTATTTTCGCACCCTTCTTGACACTTATCACAAAGCATCAAAACACACAAAGCATGTGGAATACAAAGCATGTCATATTTCAAAAATCAACATCTTTCAACTTAAAATCACATGTGGAATACAATTCGTCATCAAAAAAACTATATTTAAAGTTATTACAAAGCTTCCTCACTACCAATCAAACCTAGCAAGGGAAGTATATTTAAAGATATTACAAAGCTTCCTCACTACCAATCAAACCTATCAATATAACAAAATTAGTAATGACGCATGACTTCACAGTCCTCGAAACCAAGGGGGACTCCAAAAACCACAACAAAATTTTCACCATAGATTGCCGGTGCCCTGCAATGTTCCTAGCAAACCGCAATGCCCTCATGTGGTCAGCTTGTGGTACCACTCTCATCAGCATGGAAAACTGAGCCCTGTTGATACTGCATGCAAAAACAAAATTGTCGATCCGGGCGGCAAGGTTATGCAAATCCCTGACTTCTAGCTCTTGGGCTGAGAGGGCATCCTCATCTGGTTGGATGGGGGCCTTGATAGAGAATAAGTATTGTGCGAGTTCGGAAGCAGTGATTGTGGAGTTGAGTACTTGTGTGCTCTCAAAGTTCTTGTACAAAATGGACAAAAAGAGAGAGGGTGCTCATTTATAGTTACCAACGTAATCATTACACCAAACCCTAATTTTAAGAGAAATGTCACACACCAGAAAAATGGGTTTTTTAACACGAAAGATAACATGGTTCCATATTAGGCAAAAAAGAACCATTTAGATTCTCATTTATAACAACTGATTACATTCGATAGATGGATAATATCCCTAGCTACATATCAACCCTAGGCCTTATTCAAGTCTATAAGGACTCATAGTTTACCAACTCTCCTACATGTAACCTGACATGCAGGTCTTGTCCCTGCTCTCCATCTTACTGTTTTCTGACCCTTACTTTTCATTTTGGCAATTCAGGCCAATTTGGACATTTGAGCCCTCTCCCTTGAAAGGTTTCTTCCAAAGGTATAATGAAAGAACCAATAAAAACACCATATTAGTGAATTTGGGAATTTTCCAATTCCCATTTTTGAATACTTAAAAAAGGGGACATGGATAACATGTTTGTAAGTTTCTCAAAACCCTATCATATGACCTATCGTTGGAAAGCGCTTGAAAAATGAAATCTAAAGAGCTATAAAGCGCTCATTTTGGATTAGTGGTGTTCAAGTTATGGTTAATCCAAACTTTTGACCACGTGTTCCAAACTTGTGGGAAATTCCCATATTCCCCAATATGGTGTTTCAAACATTTCTTTGAGATATTTTGATCCAGTCCTTTCACCTCCATGTCTTGTGTTCTTGAAATAAATTCCCCTCTTTCACGGTAATGACTTTCCTCCATTCCTTGGGTGCTCCACATGTCAAGCGAGCCGTTCATGAAATATGCACCATGAACATACAAGATGTCTTGCAGATACCAAACAAAACCACTATTCAAGAAAAGTGCATTAGAAGAAGAAATATGTTTTGAAAAATCTTTAAAAGAATTATATTACCATGTAATGCACAATATTCAATTCACCCCATGTGTGGACCATGGCTTCAATGAAGCTTTGCAACTCTACTTAAAATTGCTTGTGGTTTTCCTCTGTTGTGCTGCTTTAACTCATCAACCGCACTACCTTATTGAAATTTGCCTACACTTTCTCACACAAAACAACAATGTTTGCATCCAAGCAGTCCAAAGTAGTACAAGCACGAAGGTCTTTACACAACTCCCATCTCTTTACACGAACATTTTCACCTTCCTTGACATGTTGCATGTCTACATTTCTCTAAACCTTGTCCCGTTTTTGTTGAAAGGATTCTAGAGAAACTTTCTCGCCTTGAATCCACTCATTGAAAGCTTTTGAGCAACCATATGTGAAACTCCAAAGGTCTTTTGGTTAACTTGTATGTCCACATTGCCCCCATGGCAACCAATGTCATTTAAAATCTTCTCCACTCTAGCAATCACCTCATCCTGTTGAGTTTTACTAGGCACAGTGAACACATAGTCTATGTGATCCTTTAAGAGGCGATCGAAGATACGCATGAAATCATGCAAAGTACACAAGTTAACATTCCTAAGAGGGAAATGAATTATGGGGTTCCAGCTATTATCCCTTAAGTCCCTATTTGGAGGCACCAACATAGGTGATGAAAGGACACCACCATTCCACTCTCCCTCGCAGTTTCCTATTTCCTCGCATTCCTCTTCACTATGGGCCATCCCTGTGCATTTCTTCTTGGTTTTTTGTTTCAATCCATGCATGCACCAAAGGCATGGGTGAGCTGTATTTGCACCTTGAGTGCAACCTAGCATACACTTTATTGTCTTCATAACCCCGCCTAGATGCCAATCAACGTCAGAGCTCCCTAAACCATCAACATCCAGCTTCTCACCCCCTATTTGTGACTTTATCACATCACTAATCCAAGGCAACCACTCAAAGACCCATGTTAGCACCTCGTGTGTCTCCTTTTGGGAACCTCAAATGCTCCTAACCACCATATATCTTTCTTTGATTGAACACTAAATGATGGTTTAGTGTGTGAAATATTGTCATTCCCTTTCTCTTGAAAATCAACTATGCTCTCTCCCTCATCATCGGGCCCTTCTGCAGCAATGGTAGCAGATGGAGACTTAAAGGCTTCTGCCATAGCATGGTTCATGCGTGTGACACTCATTCTCTCTAGCCTTCTTCCCTTCACAATTTGGCACTCATCCAACTTCAACACGAAGGAGACCTTGGAACCTATAAAACACAGAAATCAAACAAAATGTTAAGTCGTTCCCCATAAATGAGCACAAAACTAATGTGTGCAATGTTACGAAACCTACTTACATGAAGAAGGCAACCCATAGAATAATATCATTTTCTTTTGTAGCTTTTGCATTTCAACAAAAATGTTGTTGAACTCATTGAATTCGAATGAAACATTACCTTTCGTAGTCTTCTTCTTTCCCCATGCTGCAATGCAAAGTGTATCGTTGATGTGGTAGTAATCCCTAATCCTACATTTTACATCTTCATTGCTCACTCCCTTTGCTAGATGAACCCTCTTTGATGGTGGGAAAAGGTTTTGTGTGATACATTTCTTACAAAGGGTGTCTCCTTAGCAATTAATAAAGAGCTTTGTAACCCTTCGTCACCTAATGCCTACCTCATCGCATGCTAACAACATCAACACTGATGATACTTTGGGAAACTTCTTGTATGACTTCATTGGAAACAGCCCTACGTATCTTCTTGCAATGGGGATCCCTAATCATTTTAAGCACATGCTCCCTCATTTGTGAAAGAGAACAAGAGCTCATTTACAATCCCCCGGTTTGATCAAAATCTGTGGCATCTTTGAAGGAATACTTTAAAAACCAACAAAATTACATTGACATTACACAAGTACACACATGATTTACATTGGCATTTTGAATTGGAAGTGAGAATAAGAAAGAGGAGCCATACCGCGCTGCTTAAATTCTCCACTTACGAGCACCCCCCCAAACGGCAAGTGTTTCGATGTGGTTGAGTGGCCTCTTATGCTTCCTAGCTCCAATAGGAGTGCTTTTCATGTGGGACATGGTCTGTGTAAGCTTTTCCACACATGCTGCTCTCTCTTGATTTACAACCTGAAGCTCCTTGATTTTTGCTTGAGCCTAAAGTAGGCCTTGGTGTACACTAGCAAGGTTAACTTGGAGTGTATGCAACTGTGATGACAAGTAGAAGACTCTATCGGCGTCATTTGTTTTGCTAATCTCTTGTAGTAGCTGAGCATCCCATTCTCACCATCTCCCACATACTGAATAAATGATGGTAAGTATTTGAAAGTAGGTGGGTAATGTGCCCTTGGGTCAGTTGGGTATGGATGCCCATCAACCCGTAGATCCACATTAGTGTGACCCCCTTGTTTACGTACATTCCTCTCACGCTCTGTGAGATGAACCTTGCCTCAAGTTGCATTCTCTTCCAACACCCGCACATGCACATCCCACCTTGTGTGTCGATGCAATGGCACATTAATGTTAGTGATTTCACGCAATGCCATGCTTAGAAGGAGTTGATAGTGGAAAAGAAGAGGGAGGCCCTAAGCTCACAGTGGAGAGAGAGAGAGAGAGAGGGTGGGGGGATAGGAATTGAAATTAGAGATAGTGAGTGTATACTATAACCTTCCAAGGAGTTAAGATTAGAGAGAGGGAGGATGCAATCATAGGAGAGAGAGAGAGTATGTGTTTAGAGAGAGAAAGGTAAAGTTGAGAGATGGAGTGAGGCTATGGAGGCCAAGCTCACAATGGAGAGAGATATTCCAAGGAGTTGCAATTAGAGAGAGGGAGTATGCAGTCACACAGGAGAGAGAGAGAGAGAGAGAGAGAGAGAGAGAGAGAGAGAGAGTGTTTGCAGGCCATTAGCTCACAATAGAGAGAGAAAGGGAGAGTTGAGAGGAGACATGAGAGGATTATAGAGAGAGGGATAGAGCGAGGCTATGCAGGCCAAGCTCATAGTAGAGAGATGAGTAGAGAGAGAGAGAGAGAGAGAGAGAGATAGAGTTGGTTCAATTTTGTGGAGAAAAGAGGTTGAAAAAAGATTTTTTGACATATATATGGATTTGGGATAACTTTTAAAGACACAAACTTCAAACGTGAGAAAAAAAATCACTATTTTTAGCCCCCCCTTAGTTGGAGATTGATAATGTGGAAAGTGACAAGAGATTTATACACTTTCCACACTGATTTGGTTGATTTGGTTGATTTGGTGGGGAAGTGGAGGCATTAAATGAAGGAAAAAAAGGTGGAGGCATTCAATGATGAGATAAAGTGGGTTTTAGAGCGAAATCAAGGTTAAAAATTGAATGTTTTACATATATATGGGTCTGGGGTCAATTTCAAAGTATAAAACTTGCAAAATGGAAAAAAAAATTATCCATTTTGTCCCCCACCCCCCCTAGTTACGAGCTTCCTAGAATGAGAAGAGGAGAGATAATGACAACATTAGACCCTATTTTTGTAGGGGAGGTATGGGCTAGAAAGCTCAAATTATAGGCTCCAAGTAGGCCTCTTGATTGACCTTGTCTCCTTAAGAAAACATAAAATTAGCCTTAATCCCTAAAAATTAAGAATCCTTACAAGGCCCACAAAAGATGTCCAAAGGTCTCCTAATGGATGGTCCACAAATCAAACATGCATGATGTCCGCAGGTTTCCAAACCTATTTTAAAATTAAGATGATTAAGAGGTAGAGATATAAACTTAAAGTTATCTGGTTCAAGTATGTACTTGAGTACTCCGAGAACTCGGGATAGTCATACATCATCCAAAGCAAAACTCCTTTCACCTCCGCCTCACGCCTATTTATTGGCCTTGAAACATCATGCACTTTGATACCTCGCCATAGTGTCTTAAGCTCCTCAATCAAAGGCTCAAGTTACACATCCATGTTTGCCACCTTATACTTGCTTGGTATAAGGAGAGCAAGCATGATAGGACCTTTCTTGATTGCCACCCATGGAGGGAGGTTGTAATTCACCAATACAATAGGCCAAGTAGACCATGATGTGGACTTGAAGCCAAATGGGTTAACACCATCCATTGGCAAGCCAAGATTTAAGTGATGAGATCATCTTTAAACTATGGCCATTAATGCTCCACTTGTTGCCATGTTGATGAATTAACTAAAATCCTCATGATGCCATCGGTTGAGTGATGAGTAGCATGCCATGTCATGAGTTCTACAATCCCCTTACATTTAAACATGTGTTAGATGCGAGGAATTATAGCGAAGTGTCTTAACACCTTTCGAGAAATTTTTTCTCCTTGCAAATCATCCCTATAGCGGCTCTCTCCACATTGTAGACATTGTGTTGCATCTTTATTAACCCCTTTAAATAGCATGCAATAATTGGAACATGTGTGTATTTTTGTGTAATCCATACCTAGCATAGAGAGCATTTTACGACACCCATCTTGTGAATTCAGTAATAGATTTTGAGGGGGGAAGAATCTTCTTGCGAAGCCTACAACATAAAACACTATTGCGAGCAAAATAGGTAACTGACAAGGGTTACCTAAAAAGACTCCCTCTCCCAAAGTGTGTGAAATCTCAAAAATGGATTAAAAACATAGTTTTTTGAAAACACATCTAGAATTCCATGTATAAATTTAAAAATTACATGAATTTTGTAAATTTTTTCAAGATTGAGAACACGTGTGACCTTTGTAGATTTATAAACTTATGTTGTTTGTGACATAAAAGTAAACTTGACTTACAAAATGACATATGAGCCTACATAACTTAAAGAAATATTAATCTTTTTCACGTAAAATTTTATTTTATAAATTTCATGAATGTAAGACACTTTTTTTAATAGACTTTCTTGGGACAAATTCTACCATCATGCATAAATATGCTTATTATTTGATAAGCACTCAAAAAATATTAGAATACATAAAATATAAGCTCCATAATTTATGAAAAAATCTACAAACATCCTTGAGTCTACTTCTAGACCCAAATAGTAAAGCCTTTAGTATATACTTACCTTGACAATTTGCATAACATAATTGTTTGCTCTATTATTTATAAGCAGATAATGGACATGATATACAACCAATACTAAGAGTTTAAAGAGGTCAACTTATAGGTGTGCAAAGGTAGACTTGTGTTCATATATATATGTAGAAGATGGTAACTATGGAGGCTTTGAGTAAACCTAAGCATGTTAAAGGAGTAGAAAATTGAAATATTTTTTTGGCAGGACAATCTTAGAGGCAGACATCATATAGCCTATGGGTGTAAATTTCGACCCACATAGGCATTTGTTTTCATGAAGCAATTTTTGTTATGCAATATGGATAAGGGTGGCGAGAAGAAATTGTACCCTATATTATGTACATATGTGGTGGTGGAAAAAATTCATAGTATGCATATGTTGATGTTTGATCCAGATAGCCATTATCATGAATGTAGGTGATGGTATATCTAAGAGTAGTGTCGGAATGATCTCTAGTTATAATTATTTAGAGTACATGTGAAGGATGTTGAGAGATGGTATGTCTAAGGGTAGTGTAGAATGAACTCTGGTTATAATTATTTGGAGGACATGCAAAGGATGCTAAGAGATGAAATCTTCGCTCGTCGTCACGACATTGTCTTTGTGTACAAAGAGAAAAGAGAGGAGCTTAGGGCTTCAAGAATGGTGGTAGAGAATGCATAACATCAAGTTTTGTGGGAAGTTGATGTTTTGCATAACGTTGATACAAAACATCAAGTATTAAAAAGTTGATCTTTTGCAAAGAAAGTTAATGTTTTACATCAACTTGATGCAAAATATCAAATTTTCATAAAAGTTAATGTTTTGTAATCAAGTTAATAGAAAACATCAACTCTTAGCTGAGAAGTTCTTGGTTGCAAATGTTGTAGCTAAAACATCCTTACTATGTGTAGTAATTAGTAGGATTTGAACCTCAGTCCCTGCCTGATATTTTACAAAAAAGCATTTTGGAAAGTATAAACTTTTGTTTCTTAAAGCAAACTTTTTCATACTCTCTAAATTCATTTAATAACTAAAATTACCATTTAATCCTTTTTTGTCACATCAAGGACACATCTTCTTTAAAAATGAGTGTGTAATTATTTTTTAAAATTAGACAACTTTTAAATAGCTTATTCATGATATTTTAAAATTCATATTTATGTAAAGAACTCTTTTTAAAAAAGTATATATTATCAATTAAGAAATTGTGATACTCAAGAGCTTCAAAATGGATTTTAATACTACTCTCATCTCAAGAGCCAAAATAGGGTTTTATAATTAAGATAATAATTGTATCAAGATAACGCTTTTGTAATATAATTATATAAATAGTTTTTTATAGTTACTCTCTGTAGAACATCCTCATTCATGCTAACATGGAAGATGACCCAAGGAGTCTAAGCTTCAAGTGTACACATAGAAGAAAAAAAATGTATTTTTGGATAGTGAAGAAGAGGATGCCTCGTCTACCTTCTAAGGGGGGGGAAAGGCACATCAACTAGTGATGGTGCAGCAATGATTATGAGGAACCATAACTATGCCATAAGCTGTATGTTTAGAAAATAGCTTCTTTTTATAGTTGTATCATTTTTTTAATGGATTGAAGATGAAAATAATAAACATTGTCTCTATTTTGGCATGTTTTTTGTTAGATTTTCAATTATAATCTCAAAAAGTAAGCAAAACGAAGTCTTTTTTTTCATGTCAATTTTTGTAAGAAACATGTAAAGTGCCCAAAATATTATCGTTTTTTGGCAGTGTTGTACGCATGCGTAGACCACTTTTTAAAAAGAGGTAAAAATTAAACTTTTTTAATGAAATCTTTGAAAGATGCCAAATGTTTCTCGTTTTCAAGAAATATTACTTATTGTGTCCGCCCCGCAGAGCAGCACAACAATGTTATAACATAAAAAATCATATGTCAAAATATTTACAAGGAGAGTATATAAAACATCAGACATTTTCTATTTAAGAGAATAGAATGAGGCGATCTTACCTAAGAAGACTTGTGACACTTGCATCACTCCATCCATTAATTGTTTACAAGTTTAATAGCTCCAAGTTTTCTCGCGGTGTGGAGTGCAAGGTTTCCTCCTCTTGTGACATTGGAGCTTGCTCACTATCATCTATGACCTCCCATCCAAAGAATTCATTCACCATGTCATCCATGATGAGATTAGATTCTCTTCCTCCTCATGTGGCAATGGTGGAGGCACCTCATTCATTGGTTGGCAAAGATGAGTCTCAGCCATGCTTTCTATATGAAGCCTTGCCACCTTTTGCACTCTACCCAATGTCATCGAATGGTGTGGAATGTTACCTAACAGTCTCCTATGGTTCTCCTCCATGTCGTCATCCGCACTTGGTCGTGCCAATGCCTCATGAAGCCCATACGTCCGAACATGCTCAATCGTTAAACGATGTTATTTTATGTATTAGCCCTTGATCAATCACACATACAATGATTTTTTTCTCTCAACCATGCTTTGGAACCAACTCCCAGTCCTTGATCAAACATCTGAAACCTAGCCAAAATTAATTATATGTTAGTATAAAAACACTTGAGCTATCCAGAACTGGCAGACAAAAAATTACCCAAGGTTTCACTACTAGACAGCAATTACAATAGCATTTTTTCTTTCTACCTACTTTGACTCCTTGCACATGCAAAGAGGATGCCTCCACAACAACATTTCCTCCCACCATATCTATATAATTTATCCTCTTTTGAGTGGATTAATTAGTGACCTAATTAGTGAAATTATTTAGGAATAATCACATCTTTGGATTAGTATAAACATTGCTAATTCACCTATCAAATCCCTATGCTTAAAATCCTCACCAATTAGGAGTAATTTGAGGGCAAAGAAGAGGATTAAGGAGTGATTAAGAGTGGGATTAAGAGAATTAATCTTTAGTTAAGGTAGAGTACCTCTAAATTAGTCGAAATCTATTGATTTAGAGATAGCCTCTAACTTTAGCCCTTTCCCACCTACCTAGCATTAATGAAGGGGTCTTAGTTGTCTCCCACTCACTTTCCTCCAGTTCCAAATTGAAACTCAAACTCCAAATTCCAAATTGAAACTCAAATTCTAACTTGCCACAGCCGTTCCATACTAAAGCCATGGGCGTACACTTATAAGCGTACGGCCATACAAAAAAAAACTCTTTTTTCCAAGAAAAAAAAACAAAATCAAAATCAAAATTCCAAACGGCCATTCCACACTCGCCGGCGCGGCCGTTCGATACTAAAGCCATGAGCATATGCTTTTGTAAGCGTACGGCCATACCCAAAAAAAAAACTTTTTCTCCCAAAAAAAACCAAACGGCCATTCTACACTTGCGGGGCGACCATTCCATACTAAAGCCACAGGCGTACGCTTGTAAGCGTACGACCGTACCAAATTTTAAAAAAACGTTTTAAAAATAAAAATTAAAAGAAAATCTAAACGATCATTCCATACTAAAGCCACGGGCGCATACTTGTAAACATATGGCCGTACTAATATATATATATATATATATATATATATATATATATATATATAAAGAATTTTTTTAAAAAATCCAGAGTTCCGAACGGTCATTCCACACTTGTTGTGGCCATTCCAACCTAAAGCCACAGGTGTACGCTTGTTAGCGTACGCCTGTGCCAAATCCCTAAAAAAACTTTTTTTTAACAAAATTCCAAACGGATGTTCCACACTTGCCGCAGCCGTTCCAACCTAAAGCCATGGGCATATGCTTGTAAGCGTACAACCGACCAAACCGAAAAAATTTTTTTTAATGTTTTTTCAAAATTTTCAAATCTTTAGAGATGCTTTTGGTCTAACTCCCCAACTCACTAGGTTCATTTTTACACGCATAAAACACCTCAAAAGACCACTTTTAACCTTAAGGGTGTGTTCACATGTGTAAGGTAAAAGTGAGCTAAAACTCCTATTTCGAGCCTGTGTGTGCACCGTTGACACTTTTTAAAACTTCCTTGCACACCATTGACACCTTTCAGTCATGGTTGCATGCCCCCAATGCCTCCATTCCATTCACCGGCACACCTGGCCTCAATTGCACATTCACATGTGGTCGCCACGCCACACATGTTTGGCCGGGAAAGCGAAACAATCTTTGAAGAGCCCTCATCTAGTGGGGCCCCTCCATACATGCACCCCAGCATGGATAGACGCCCCGAGCACATTCATGTACCCTATTCTCTATCCACCACGGATCTATTCCCACCCCCCACCCTTGCACCACTGTTGTGTCACAACACTTGCACCCACAAACATCACATACAAAACCTATGTGGACAAAAATTTTCAAACTTCTACCAAAATTCCACGGAGTTAGAGACTTGTATTCCAAATCTAGGTCTTTAACCAAATTTGTCAGGCATTTGATATTTTCAATGATGCAACCAAGGTCCATCTCCTTAGACTCAGCCTTGAAGGCAAGGTCGTGCAATGGTTCCAATTCTTGGATCCTCAGCACAAAAGCGCCTTCAAAGCGGTGAGAGAGGCTTTCATTCTCGGATTTGCAACCTACGGGCCCAAATGGAGCCCCATCATCCAACTGCTCCAATTGGAACAAAAACTAAGAAAACATTACGCGACTACATCGTTCACATCAAGTACCTTGATTCGCGTTACAAAGAGAGGAAAAATTTGAGAGATAAGTAATTAATGGACCGTTTCCTCTTAGGCTTGCACAATCCAAGGCTTCATGACCACCTGTTGGTCAAGGACCCCTCCATCTTTGATCAGGTCTACAAATTCGTGATCTTTCTCGATGACAACATGCGAGAAATCTATTCCACGCAATTGGCCACACCGCGCCAATAACAACCCAAAGCTCATTTGTAATGTTACCTTCCTCTCCGAGCCCCAAGCCTTGCTGGTGGCACCACCCCAAACCAACTACTCACATAACATGCCACCATGCCCCTCTCCACTGCCAATCTTTCCATCCCAACCGTTGTCTCTCCAGGCACACCCTATTGCTCATGGAAAGATTCAAACCAGGTCCATTGCTAAACCTGTGGAGCCCATGCACTCTGCCATCCCTGAGGCACCCCTAACACCTCATCTCCCTTTTTCAGTGCCTCACATGGACCCTAAACCACTTGTGCACACTATAGGTGCCCCCACAGGGAAACCACCTCTTTTGTGTTTCCTCTTCCATGAACCCCATAAAGTGGCAGAATGCCCTCAAAAGAAATGTCTTCCAATGCAACCCCAATGTCATGGGCTGTGGAATTGACCATTACTATAAGGATTTCCCTTTGTAATTAGTTTCTCATTCCACAGTCAAAGGCATGACATCCCTCAATGTGTTAAGCGTTCAAAATGAGAAGATATCCACTGTCCCATATTGAATGTCGTCACACGATTATAGGCTAAGCTAAAAAGGGCCACATTCCAAAAAAAAACAATGCTCTATGCACGTTGGCCATGTCGATGATCGAGTTAGCATCTGCACATAGGCTCAACAAAGACAACATCCTCCTCCTCGTCGCGGGAGCGATGACCATGTCAAACTACCACACCCCCATGCAGCCCACCAAAAACTCACCAAACAAGAAAAACGGCAGACCACATATCATCCCAATTCCATCCTTGAGAAGCAACGTCTTCAGGAGTCCCAAGCGCTGGTAGAGCAATACCAAACTCAACTAGAACCGCCACCTGTTTAGGATGATCTGTTCACCAACATGATGTTGACAAATGATAATTGTGCCCCTCCTGCGCCTCCTCATCCTCCAATGCTTAATCCACAAATGGCCCACCCCAAATTCCACGTTCACATCGAACAACTCGATGTGAATAATCACATAGAGTCCGACAGAGACTCACAAGGTTTGCACACCAAATTTGCTAAGGTTCCTCCTACTGCCACCACCTCTCGACCTACACACCTATCAAATAAGGACCAAATGTCCTCAAGGTCAAAGTCTATGACATGATATTACACCTCACATTTGTGGTCATGGACTTTTGTAATGCCATCTTGGGTTCGACCCTTCATGAGACAAACCCGACTAATCCATGACTCGGACCTGCATCATGTCTACCTCCGCAAACAGTCTCAAATGCTAAAGGTCAATTTATATATTTGGCACTCACATCCCATGGCCAAATCTCCCTTTGTTGAAGACTTTGTGACCACCGCCAGGACCAATGATCTCTTGGTTTTGCGAGGCTTGTCATCAAGCCTTTGAGGATGTGCAGGTGCCATGCATGGTCGCTTCTGTCAATAGTCACAAATTCAATCATGATTGGCTTCAAATCCTTGCTACACTTGACACCGTCCTAGGTTGCAAACTTGGCACACAATTCGTGCTCCCAAATGGCCAGATCCTTCATGAAGCCTACAAAGCTATTGCCTCGCTTAACACCCTGAGTGTAAGTGTAGCTCCACAACCTAAAACAACCATCCTTTGAGTCTGGATAGATTTCCCCTTTGGTAGAAACATGCAAAGAAAACATGCCTTGCTGTCTCCCATAGCTAGCCATAATCTTTTACCATGGGAAACATGGGTCTCTCTGGGGCAAACCCTCTCTTAAAACTTCCCATGCCAAAGTTCAACTTCCTAGTGGGGACAATGCATACAAATCCTTAGGTCTTTTACACAAACTATACATACTGTATCTAACCTATTGGCTTGTAAGTTCTATGTGGTTCCCATAGGCAAAACAAAAGAAGCAGTCATCCTTGGAGGAAGTAGGCTAGAATGCTACAAGTACAATCAACTCTGCTAACAACTACCCTCAAGCTTCCCCAGGGCAAGGTGTCAGGCCTTTTTCTGAAAGGTGTTTTGGGCTTGTGTACATATGGAATGCATGGTGTGTGAAAAAACTTTACCCTGAATGCCCTGGCAGATGTATAGAGCCGATGGTTTTGCAGTGAGCTGGTACATGCGTGTTGTTTTTTTTGGGAGCAGGTGCTTGAGATTGGGAGTTTTTTTTATTGCAGCAGTATGGTGTGCGAGTGGTTGCCAAATGCAGGGCACCGACCGATTCAAAAGAGAAGCTGCCTTCAGAGCATGGGGAATTGGTCATATTTTGGTAAGCCGAGGTGCAACTGATTGAAGACGTGTGAGCAGCACTAGAAGGAAAGTCGTGGGACGCAGTATGTTCACCTGAAGCATAAGGAAGCAAGGGGCCTTCTTAGTGTGTGGCCATCCTTAAGGCTTTAAAAAATAAATAAATAATATACAAGCAGGGATTTCATTAACGTCTTCACAATTTCGTGATCACGTTAACAAAACCTATTGTTAACATAAAAATTCTTGTGATCACAATGTATATTCACGGGCATTTTTTATGACCTGCAAAAACCTTCTCTGCCAGTAATCCCGCCGGGAAAATGTCCATTACTCGGCGGGCCCGCCGGGAAAACCCATTTTCCCGGCGGGAAAATTAAAAAAATAAAAAAAATAAAAAAATAAAAAAATAAAAAAAATAAAAAAAATAAAAAAAATCATGTTCACAGTCATTCTTACCATTTTTGGGCCTTCTGGACTCATTTATGATGTCAAAAGTTCAAAATTCTTGGCACAAAAAAAGTTTTGTATAATTTGCTGGCCTTAAGTCAATTGACACACCAATTAAATCTAACTATACTTACATCAATTGACTCAATTGTCCATGACATCATTGCACTCAATTGAGCCCAATTGGACTCAATTACAATTGATTTACACTCAATTGATATTAATTGGGTGTCAATTGATGTCAATTGTGCCTAATTCGACGCAATTGAGCCCAATTTACACCAAATTTGTAAAAATTGGGTGTAAACTAAGTATCAATTGAGTCGAATTGGACTCAATTGATAATAATTGGATGTTAATTGATATTAATTAAGCCCAATTGACTTCAATTGGGTGTTAATTTATTATAATTAATGTCAATTAAGCTCAATTGAGCTCAGTTGACATCAATTGGGTATCAATTAAGCTCAGTTGACATCAATTGGGTGTCAATTGATATCAATTAAGCTCAATTGAGCTCAGTTGACATCAATTGGGTGTCAATTGATATCAATTGAGCTCAATTGGGCTCAATTGCACTCAATTGACACTCAATTGGGTGTTAATTGCATCCTATTGTGCTCAATTGAGCCCAATAGGATGCAATTAACATCAATCGGGTGTCAATTGATCACAATTGATATCAATTGGGCTCAATTGCACTCAATTGTGTGATCGATTGTGTGTCAATTAATGTCAATTGAGCCTAATATGATACAATTGAGCTCAATTCACGCCCAATTGGATGTAAATTGAGTGTCAATTGAGCCGAATTAGACTCAATTGATAGCAATTGGGTGTTAATTGATATCAATTAATATCCAATTAACACAATTGAAGTCAATTAAGTCTAATTGACTTCAATTGGATAATTTGGGTGTCAATTGAGCTCAATTGGACGTAAATGACATCAATTGGGGGTCAATTAACATCAATTGAACCTTATTAACATCAATTGGGTGCCAATTAACATCAATTGGACTCAATTGACATCAATTAGGTTTCAATTGAGCCAAATTGGATGCAACTGACATCAATTGGGTGTCAATTGATTACAACTGAGCTGAATTGGGCTCAATTGCACTCAATTGATATTAATTGGGTGTCAGTTAAACCTAATTCCATGCAATTGAGCTCAATTGACATCAATTCACATCAATTGGTCTCAATTGATATTAATTAGGTATCAATCGATGTCAATTGAGCCTAATTCGATGCAATTGAGCTCAATTCACATCAGTTCATATCAATTGGGTGTCAATTGATGTCAATTGAGTAAAATTGAGTCTAATTGGGTGTCAATTGAGTCAAATTGAGTATAATTGGGTGTCAATTGATATCAATTGAGCCAAATTGAGTCTAATTGAGTCTAATTAAACTTAATTAAGCCAAATTGAGTCTAATTGGGTGTCAATTGATGTCAATTGAGCCAAATTGAGTCTAATTGGGTGTCAATGGAGCCTAATTGACATCAATTGGGTGTCAATTGATGTCAATTGAGCCCAATTGATGTCAATTAGGCTCCATTGACACCCAATTAGACTCAATTTGGCTCAATTGACACACAATTGATGTCACATGGGCTCAATTGATACCCAATTAGACTTAATTGATATCAATTAGACTTAATTGATATCAATTTGATACCCAATTAGACTTAATTGATATCAATTTGACTCAATTAGGTGTTAATTGATATCAATTAGACTCAATTGGATACTAATTGATGTTAATTGAGCTCAATTAGACTTAATTGACATCAATTAGGTGCTAATTGAGTGTAATTGATGTCCATTAAGCTCAATTTGGCTTAATTGACATCAATTGGGTATCAATTGACTACAATTGATGTCAATTGAGCTCAATTGACATCAATTGGGTGTTAATTAATGTCAATCGAGTCCAATTAATATCAATTAGGTATCAATTAAGCCAAATTGATATCAATTGGGTGTCAATTGAGCCCAATTGGGTGTAAATTGAACCTAATTGGACTCAATTAACATCAATTAGGTGTGAATTGATGTCAATTGACCCCACTTGGATGCAATTGATATCAATTTGGTGTCAATTAGACTCAATTGGTACCCAATTGATGTCAATTGAGTCCACTTGGATGTCAATTGATATCAATTGAGTCCAATTGATCAATTGACACCCAATTAGACTTAATTGATATCAATTTGACTCAATTGGGCACCTAATTGATGTCAATTGAACTCAATTGGATGTTAATTGATGTTAATTGAGTCTCAATTGACATCAATTGGGTGCCAATTGAGTGCAATTGATGTCAATTAAGCCCAATTTGGCTCAATTGGGTATTAATTGATGTCAATTGAACTCAATTGGATGTTAATTGATGTTAATTGAGTCTCAATTGACATCAATTGGGTGCTAATTGAGTGCAATTGATGTCAATTAAGCCCAATTTAGCTCAATTAACATCAATTGGGTGTCAATTAACTACGATTGATGTCAATTGAGCTGAATTGATATCAATTGGGTGTTAATTGATGTTAATTGAGTTTAATTGACATCAATTGGGTGTTAATTGATGTCACTTGAGTCCAATTAGATGTAATTAGACTCAATTGGGTTTGAATTAGACTCAATTGATATCAATTGGGCTGAGTTAATTGGGTGTCAATTGAGCCCAATTGACATCAATTGGGTGTGAATTGAACGTGATTGGACTCAATTGACATTAATTAGGTGTGAATTGATGTCAATTTAGCCCAATTGGATGCAATGGATATCAATTGGGTGTCACTTGGACTCAATTGGCACCCAATTGATGTCAGTTGAGTCCAATTGGATGTCAATTGGTACCAATTGAGCCCAATTGATCAATTGACATCCAATTAGACTTAATTGATATCAATTTGACTCAATTAGGTATTAATTGATATCAATTAGACTTAATTGGGTGTTAATTGATGTTAATTGAGTCTAATCAGACTCAATTGATATCAATTGGGTGCCAATTGAGTGTAATTAATATCAATTAAGCTCAATTCGGCTCAATTGGCATCAATTGGGTGTCAATTGACTACGATTGATGTCAATTGAGCTCAATTGACATCAATTGGGTGTTAATTGATGTCAATTGAGTCCAATTAACATCAATTGGATGTCAATTGAGCCCAATTGACATCAATTGGGTGTGAATTGAACTGGATTAGACTCAATTGACATCAATTAGGTATAAATTAATGTCAATTAAGCCCAATTGGATGCAATTGATATCAATTGGGTGTCACTTGGACTCAATTGGCACCCAATTGATGTCAATTAAGTCCAATTGGATGCAATTGATATCAATTGGGTGTCACTTGGACTCAATTGGCACCCAATTGATGTCAATTGAGTCCAATTGGATATCAATTGATATCAGTTGAGTCGAATTGATTAATTGACACCCAATTATACTTAATTGATATCAATTTGACTCAATTGGGTATTAGTTGATGTCAATTGGACTCAATTGGGTGTTAATTGATGTTAATTGAGGACTCAATTGACATCAATTGGGTACCAATTGAGTGCAATTGGTGTCAATTCGGCTCAATTGGCATCAATTGGATATCAATTGACTAGGATTGATGTCAATTGAGCTCAATTGACATCAATTGGGTGTTAATCGATGTCAATTGAGTCCAATTAAGCCCAGTTATGTCCAATTGGGTGTCAATTGATTGAATCCAATTAAGTTCAATTGATTGAATCCAATTGATCGAATTGACACCAAATTGATATCAATTGCATCCAAGTGGGGTCAATTGACATCAATTCGCACCTAATTCATGTTAATTGAGTCCAATTAGGTTCAATTTACACCCAATTGATGTGAATTGGGCTCAATTGACACCCAATTGATATCAATTTGGCTTTATTGACACCTAATTGATATTAATTAGACTCGATTGACATTAATTAACACCCAATTGATGTCAATTGAGCTCAATTGACATCAATTGTAGTCAATTGATACCCAATTGATGTCAATTAAGCTAAATTGGGCTTAATGGATATCAATTACACTCAATTAGCACCTAATTGATGTCAATTGAGTCTAATTGAGCTCAATTAATATCAATTAACACCCATTTAAGTCCAATTGATATCAATTAATACCTAATTGAGTCAAATTGATATCAATTAAGTCTAATTGGATATCAATTGATCAATTGGACTCAATTGATATCAATTGACATCCAAGTGGACTCAATTGACATCAATTGGGTGCCAATTGAGTCCAATTGACACCAAATTGATATCAATTGCATCCAAGTGGGGTCAATTGACATCAATTCGCACCTAATTCATGTTAATTGAGTCCAATTAGGTTCAATTTACACCCAATTGATGTGAATTGGGCTCAATTGACACCCAATTGATATCAATTTGGCTTTATTGACACCTAATTGATATTAATTAGACTTGATTGACATTAATTAACACCCAATTGATGTCAATTGAGCTCAATTGACATCAATTGTAGTCAATTGATACCCAATTGATGTCAATTAAGCTAAATTAGACTTAATGGATATCAATTACACTCAATTAACACCTAATTGATGTCAATTGAGTTTAATTGAGCTTAATTAACATCAATTAGTATCCAATTGAGTCCAATTGATATCAATTAATATCTAATTGAGTCAAATTGATATCAATTAAGTCTAATTGGGTGTCAATTGATCAATTGGGCTCAATTGATATCAATTGACATCCACTTGGACTCAATTGACATCAATTGGGTGCCAATTGAGTCTAATTGACACCCAAGTGATATCAATTACATCAAATTGGGCTCAATTGACATCAATTCACACCTAATTGATATCAATTGAGCCCAATTGATATTAATTGAGTCTAATTCACACCCAATTGAGTCCAATTGCATCTAATTGGACTCGATTGACATCAATAAACACCCAATTGATGTCAATTAAACTCAATTAACATCAATAAACACCCAATTGATATCAATTGACTCCAATTGGGTTTAATTGACACCCAATTGATGTCAATTAAGTCTAAATAGATACAATTAGGCTCAATTGATACCTAATTGATGTCAATTGAGTCCAATTGGATTCAATTGAGTCCAATTGGGTTAAATTGGATGCAATTAGGCTTAATTGATGTCAATTGAGTCCAATTGGATTCAATTGAGTCCAATTGGGTTAAATTAGATGCAATTAGGCTTAATTGATGTCAATTGAATTCAATTGGATGTAATTTGCTCAATTGATGTCAATTGAGTTCAATTGGATGCAATTAGGCTCAATTGATACCTAATTGATGTCAATTGAGTTCAATTCATACCCAATTATTATTAATTGTGTCCAATTGAGCTCAATTAACACCCAATTGATGTCAATTGGGCTCAATTAACATCAGTTAACACCCTATTGAGTCCAATTGATGTCAATTGAGTCCAATTGGGTGTCAATTGATATCAATTGAGCCCAATTGATCAATTAATACCCAATTAGACTTAATTGATGTTAATTGGACTCAATTGATATCAATTGGGTACATTCAATTTAGCATCAATTATAATCAATTGACATCTAATTGATATCAATTGACATCAATTAGGTGTTAATTGATGTCAATTGAGCCCATGTGACATCAATTATGTGTCAATTGAATCCAATTGATACACAATTAGCTTCAATTGGGCTCAATTGACATCAATTGACACCCAATTGATGTCAATTAGGCTCCATTGACACCCAATTAGACTCAATTTGGCTCAATTGACATCAATTGACACCCAATTAGACTCAATTTGGCTTAATTAAGTCTAACTGGACTCAATTAGACTCAATTTGGCTCAATTGATATCAATTGACACCCAATTAGACTCAATTTGACTCAATTGACACCCAATTAGACTCAATTTTACTCAATTGACATCAATTGACACCCAATTGATGTGAACTGATGTGAATTGAGCTCAATTGCATCGAATTAGGCTCAATTGACATCAATTGACACCCAATTAATATCAATTGAGTGCAATTGACGTGAATTGATGTCAATTGAGCTCAATTACATGGAATTAGGTTTAATTGACACCCAATTAATATCAATTGAGTGCAATTGAGCCCAATTCAGCTCAGTTGTAATCAATTGACACCCAATTGATGTCAGTTGCATCCAATTTGGCTCAATTGAAACCCAACTGATGTCAATTGAGTCCAATTGATACCCAATTGATGTCAATAAGGTTCAATTAATGTTAATTGACACCCAATTAATGTTAATTGACACCCAATTGATGTCATTTACGTCTAATTGAGCTCAATTGACACCTAAATTATCCAATTGAAGTCAATTAGACTTAATTGACTTCAATTGTATTAATTGGATATTAATTAATATCAATTAACACCCAATTGCTGTCAATTGAGTCTAATTCGGCTCAATTGACGCTCAATTTACATCCAATTGGGTGTGAATTGAGCTCAATTGTATCATATTAGGCTCAATTGACATCAATTGACACACAATCGATCACACAATTGAGTGCAATTGAGCCGCAATTGAGCCCAATTGAGCTCAATTGATATCCATTGACACCCAATTGATGTCAACTGAGCTCAATTGAGCTTAATTGACATTAATTGTAATAAATTAACACCCAATTGAAGTCAATTGGGCTTAATTAATATCAATTAACATCCAATTATTGTCAATTGAGTCCAATTCGACTCAATTGATACTTAGTTTACACCCAATTTATGCAAATTGGGTGTAAATTGGGCTTAATTGCGTCGAATTAGGCACAATTGATATCAATTCACACCCAATTAATATCAATTGAGTGTAAATCAAGTGTAATTGAGTCCAATTGGGTTCAATTGAGTGCAATGATGTCATGGACAATTGAGTCAATTGATGTAAGTATAGTTAGATTTAATTGGTGTGTCAATTGAACTTAAGGCCAGCAAATTATACAAAACTTTTTTTGTGCCAAGAATTTTGAACTTTTGACATCATAAATGAGTCCAGAAGGCCCAAAAATGGTAAGAATGACTGTGAACATGATTTTTTTTATTTTTTTATTTTTTTATTTTTTTTATTTTTTTTATTTTTTTATATTTCCCGCCGGGAAAATGGGTTTTCCCGACGGGCCCGCCGGGGTACAGCAAAAGCCCGGCGGGATTTTTCCCGGTTACCAGGTCGCTTGCCACCGGCTTTTTTGAGAACATGTTAACATGTGAACATGTTAATAACATGTTCACACATGTTATTAACAAAAAAAATTTTGTGATCACGTGAATATAAAATCAGAGTATACAAGTGTGGCCAGCTTGTGGAATCGCCAGCACGTGAAAGAATGTCTGGAAAGTTGGCGAAGGCTGGTGAGTCGGGGTTTTTGGGTAAGAGCTAACGGCTGGAGGCCGCCTTGTGGCTGGCTGCTGGCGACAGAGCGCCAGGTGTGGAGTAGGCCACCTTTGTGACGGCTAGCAACTATGTGAAGGCAACGGCTGGGGAGCCTTTGGGATGCAAAGGTGGTGGTGAAGAACAACGGGCTGTTGGTCGCAACACACAGAGAAGCTGGGCTAGGGAGCCGCTTGAGTGAAGCCGTCTTGGCGAAGAGCTGCAGCAGAGGGAGTGGCCGCCTTGTGAAGAAGGAGGATGCTGCTCAAGTGATCTGCAGAGACGTGACAAGTGTGGCTGCTGGCTACAGACAGAGAGGGCCGTAGATCAGTGCATGAGAGCTACTGGGAGCCGCCTTTGGCTGGATGCTAACGAAGAGAGGAAGCTGTCGAGAGCTGACTGCGTGAAAGGAGCCGTCTCAAGAAAGCTGTGGTGGCCGACGGTGATTGGGCAGAGAGGGCTGGCAACGGCTGGGGAGCCTTTGGGATGCAATAAGAGGGAACAGAGTGAAGCAATGAAAAAGTGTGGTGCTGACTTGTGAGAGAGCCACCTGGGGGAGCAAGAAGCAGGTAATCACGGGAAGACTGGTGCATGGGCAGATGTGATGTGTTTCTGAGAGAAAGTGACAAGGATTAGCCAAGATTAATGGAGACAGCTTGGTGAGTATACATCCTTGTGTTGATGTGAGGGTCGTGTATGTAGAAGATTGTGTGAGTGAAGCTTTTGTGTCGGAAGAAGCTATATGAAGTGTTGATTGGGAATCAAAGATGAAAGACACTGGTGATGTGTTTGGTTATGTTGTGTTGGTATCCTGTGTGTGTTGATTTGCAGGAGAAGGCGTGATTGACGTGTTTGGTGGTGTAGTCCACGGGTTACACTCACAGTGCACTTTGTGCCAGTCTTTGATTACCTCGTCACGCACACGGTGGAAGTGTATGTGTTGCTGGGTGTTTACTTGGTTTATGGTGCCCCTATTTTGGCTATCTTTCTGGTGTGGGTGGGTGGTGAACAATGAGAAGCGTTCCAGCCGGTGGTGGCTGTGGTGCCTCCGTTATGTTAGTCTTTTCAAAGTTTGGGAGGTGAAGGGCTATAGAGGCGTGGTTCTTTTTTCTTTTTTTCACCTCACATTCTTTCTGGTGCAGCTTAGACTTGGTAAGGATGCCTGTGCAAGATGTGGAGAATCCTGAAGGATCACCAATGGTCTTGAAGCTGGAGAAACTACAGGGAAGTGACAATGATGAGTCTACAGTGCATGAAGTTGCTGTGTTTGATGTTGATGGGCTGAAGGGAAATGGGTTTATGGTGGACACACCACATGTTGATGCTCCGCATATGGATAAGTGGTTTGGCTATAGTCTTGGTCTGGCAGTTTGTCCAGAGGGAGAGTTGGAAGCCAATGATGCAGGTTGCAAATTGGATGATCATGAGGTGGGAGTTGAAGATCAGGTGTTTGTTGAATCAGTATATGATTATGAGTGGGAATCAAATGTGTCAGAAGGGAGTAGAGGTGAAGAATGGTTGTTTCCATCACAAGACCATGTGAGCTGATATGGAGAAGGAAATGCAGTATATATTGATGAAGCCATATATGAAGAGCCCAGGGGGTTGCTGAAAGTGGAAGACCATAACAGGATATATCAATGGTTATCTGACAGAGGAAAATGCTTGAAGGATTGGAAGGTAGATGCACCGAGATTTCCTTTTGATCCTGGTGGATAGCTATTGGAATTTATCTTTTTGCTGTTGAGCATGAATGCTCTAGCAGACCGGGGGGGGGGGGGGGTTGGCAAAGTATGTCAGGCATTTTTCTGAAAGGTGTTTTGGGCTTGTGTACATATGGAATGCATGGTGTGTGAAACAACTTTGCCCTGAACGCCCTGGCAGATGTATAGAGCAGGTGGTTTTGCAGTGAGCTGGTACATGCGTGTTGTTTTTTTGGGGGTGCTTGAGATTGGGAGTTTTTTTATTGCAGCAGTATGGTGTGCGGGTGGTTGCCAAATCCAGGGCACCGACTGATTCAAAAAAGAGGCCGCCTTCAGAGCATGGGGAATTGGTCGTATTTTGGTAAGTCGAGGTGCAACTGATTGAAGACGTGTGAGCAGCACTAGAAGGAAAGTCATGGGCACAGTATGTTCACCTGAAGCATAAGGAAGCAAGGGGCCTTCTTAGTGTGTGGCCATCCTTAAGGCTTTAAAAAATAAAGAAATAATATACAAGTGTGGCCAGCTTGTGGAATAGCCACGCGGAAGCCTTGTTAGTTGCCAGCTCTTTCGCCAGCACGTGAAAGAATGTCTGGAAAGCTGGCAAAGGCTGGCGAGTCAGGGTTTTTGGGTAAGGAAGTGTAGTCGCCTTGTAGAAGAGGGGGTCGCCCTGGTGATTCTGCAGAGACAGCGAAAAGGGTGAAGTTGCCGCCTTGTGAGGAGGAGGCCCGCTCTGCGGAGCTGACTGAACGGGACAGTTGGCGTTGGTGGAGGTGACCGCCTTCTAAGTGAAGCAGGCTTCTTCTGTGAGGTGTGCAGAGAGAGACGAGACCTGGGTTTCGTTAAAGCTGCTGGCGAGCACAGGGTTGGCGAAGGGCTGCAGCAAGTGGAGTTGCCGCCGAGAACCATGATGTCTCTCAGGTGATTGTGAAAGAGCTAACGGCTGGAGGCCGCCTTGTGGCTGCTGCTCTGCTGGCGACAGAGCGCCAGGCGTGGAATTAGGCCAACTTTGTGACGGCTGGCGACTGTGTGAAGGCAACGGCTGGGGAGCCTTTGGGATGCAAAGGTGGTGTGGTGAAGAACAACGGGCTGCTGGTCGCAACACACAGAGAAGCTGGGCTAGGGAGCCGCTTGAGTGAAGCCGTCTTGGCGAAGAGCTACAGCAGCAGAGGGAGTGGCCGCCTTCTTGTGAAGAAGGAGGATGCTGCTCGAGTGATCTGCAGAGACGTAACAAGTGTGGCTGCGGCGGCTGGCTACAGACAGAGACAGCCGTAGAGCACTGCATGAGAGTTACTGGGAGCCGCCTTTGTGGCTGGATGCTAACGAAGAGAGGAAGCTGTCGAGAGCTGACTGCGTGAAAGGAGCCGTCTCAAGAAAGCTATGGTGGCCGGCGGTGATTGGGCAGAGAGGGCTGGCAACGGCTGGGGAGCCTTTGGGATGCAATAAGAGGGGACAGAGTGAAGCAATGAAAAAGTGTGGTGCTGACTTCTGAGAGAGCCACCTGGGGGAGCAAGAAGCAGGTAATCACGGGAAGACTGGTGCATGGGCAGATGTGATGTGTTTTTGAGAGAAAGTGACAGGGATTAGCCAAGATTAATGGGGACAGCTTGGTGAGTATACATCCTTGTGTTGATGTGAGGGTCGTGTATGTAGAAGATTGTGTGAGTGAAGCTTCTGTGTCGGAAGAAGCTGTATGAAGTGTTGATTGGGAATCAAAGATGAAAGACACTGGTGATGTGTCTAGTTATGTTGTTGTGTTGGTATATTGTGTGTGTTGATTTGCAAGAGAAGGTGTGATTGACGTGTTTGGTGGTGTAGTCCATGGGTTACACTCTCACAGTGCACTTTGTGCCAGCCTTTGATTACCTCGTCACGCACACGGTGGAAGTGTATGTGTTGCTGGGTGTTTACTTGGTTTATGGTGCCCCTATTTTGGCTATCTTTCTGGTGTGGGTGGGTGGTGAACAGTGAGAAGTGTTCCAGCCAGTGCTGGTGGTGCCTCCGTTGTGTTAGTCTTTTCAAAGTTTGGGAGGTGAAGGGCTATAGAGGCGTGGTTCTTTTTACTTTTTTTCACCTCACACAAGGTAACAATGATCCTCTCGAGAACAGGAAGTGCATCAAATCATCCGACCCTCTACCCCCAACTACTTCCATAAAGGGTACTCCCTCACCCCCCACAGTAACTGGTAAGTCTTCCACTACTCCTGAACTACCACCAGAACTCAACCTACCAAGAATATGGATTGGACTCCTGACCGAGAATGGTCTACAATGGTGGCAAGCCCACATATATCCTATGGTCCACACCAATCTCATATTCTTGGAGACGTGAAAAGCTCTTGGAAAACCCATACTAAAAAAAGAAGATACTTACATTCAAATCTCACATGAAATGTGTCTAATGAGTGTCGGTATTTCATTCCTACAATATCTTTAGAAATAACCAGTTGGAGTGCAGATTTCATGTTATTAATGCAAGGGCACTCTAAGGCCGGATTATCATTGGAAAGGAGTGGATTGATGACACTCACTTCCAAATTAATTGGCACAAACAAATGGCCACCATGGAAATCAATGCCCAGAAGGCCACTGTCCTCTTATGTCCCCAAGAGGAAATCATACACACCCCCTCACCCTCGACCTCATCATCACCACCAGTCTCCCCTATGCCCCCACCCCATGCCTCACCAAAGCTGGTCGATCGGCCATTGTCAACACTATCCACCAATGACAATCAAGCCTCGTCGTTGACATTTCCCCTCAACTCTAGAACCTGGACCACCCACACTGCAAGCACCCCGACCTCATATCTTTATCATGACAATCAATGGTGGGTGCCAAAGAATTTTCTTGCCACTCAGGGATTCTACAATGGCTACATAGGACTATGAATCCCCAAATGGCCATCTCTAAAACCCAAGAGCAAAAGGTCAACTAAGACAACAAAAACCATCCCTAAGCCCAAGCTTCAACGTTGGCTCGTCCCCCCAACCACCTATTACGAGCACAAGGCTACTATGAAGGCAACCCTCGCCTCTAGCTACCCAAGCATGCCACCTGTGTGCATTCCCCACCATAGCAACTCCCCAGAAAGCTGTGAAAGTTCTCACAACCATGGGTTCGGCAACCCCAAGCACAGTGAAGCCAACAACGTTGGGTGCCTACCAATGTGCTCCAAGCACAAGGCTTCCATGAAGACAACACACACTTAAGCCAAAATCAAAAGGCTCTTCTCCGTTTGACAACCACCTCATAGCTCAAAGCCTCGTCGACCAAAAAGTTGTAAGCCTCGCCAACCACCACGGACCAACCCCACGGACCTTTATCACTCGGCAACATTGGGTGTTCAAATGTCTCTTAGAAGCCCAAGGCTTCCATGATGGCAATTCCATCATTTAGCTCCCAAGGCATACCCCTCCACAGTTTTCCCAAACCACACCCACCATGTCAGTCCTTGTCCAACCAACAAAGATAGTTAGGTGACCAACAGGTAGGCAAGTTCCCTCCTCCTTGACAAAATCCTCCCGACTTGCCGAACTTGCCCACACCCAACCCATGGGCACTCCAAAGCTTAATTTACCCAACCCTTTCAACTCACCCCACTGAGCCTCATCCATGAAGCTCCACCTTGCCCCCTTGACTTTGTCACCAAACCAACAAGGGGCAATGCTACACATGGCTGAGCTTATCCAGCCACTCAAAGATAAACTCAAAGGTAAGCTCACAACTCTAGCCACATGGGCCACTCAGTACAAAACCCTTTTTAGGCTAACCATAAACACGTCAAAAAAAAGGAGTCTCTAGGTGATTAGGACCACGGGCACACCTTTTGCCCTCACCCATGCACAACACCTACAAATCTCCTTGGGCTCTGTCTTATGCGCACACACTGCACAAAGCTTCATCATTGACAACCATCCGGTACATCTTTGAATGGGGGGACCATGGTGGGCGCAAGTCTAGTCCATGGTACGACCCATCGCCTAGATCTTCTTAATCATCCCTCTTGTACCCGAATAATTGCGCTTCAGGTTCAATCAATCCTACCCAAAACTTCTTCTTCGGCTCAACACCTATGGATGCTCGACATCAACTAACACTCCTATCAACATAGGATCCCAAAGCTCCAATGACATAAGGAGACAAAGCATTAAAAAAAAGAGAGAGAACACCGCAACCTGATGACTCAACATCCACGAGAGCCAAGATACCCATCATGGTGTCTTGACAAAGATGGTAGAGCTTCATGAACATCGCCATCGATATATAGCATCTCGGAGTGCAAAAAGTCTCCATGTGTGTTGCCTCCTTGTCCCTCTGGAATTCTCCCCTCGCCCCTTGCTTACTAACCCCATTGTGTTACCAATTCCTCTTTAATCATACCACCTACCACAGTGGGATACTAGTCATTAAGTATTCCATGCTAGTTTACTCATTCAAGTACTCTGACTCCTCTAATGAGGATGTCCCGTATTTTTGTTTTTAAGACAGTACTACTGGGCTCATAAAAAAAAGCAAACTCATAAGATACCATCAGACTCGCTGGATACTTAATCGCCAATACTCCGCTAACTTCTTTTCATCTTACTAACTCCCCCACCCCCTCTCATTTCCAGGCAAGACAGGAGAACCAACCAAGTGCATCACTTCCCTGTGTGCCTCGATACCCCTCACCGATCATGAGGATGCAATCGACTTTAGGAAGGGGAGTATGTTAACCACATATTGGATAACACATTTCTATGACAACTATGTCCGCACACTTATGTAATGGGCGCCCGTGCTATATTGGCCAAACCATAGAGAAAAGCCTTGTAACTATGTTTTAGGTGCCTCGGGTCACTTACTCCCGCGGCCTAGTGGGAAAAGGCTTAGAACTATAAAAGCCGATTTCTCTTGTTTGTAACTCAAGGAAAGCGCTTTTTAGAGACCTCTGTGCTTGCCTCCCTATCCGTCCATGGGAGTGGCTTCCTATCCTAATAGAAGACCCCCATATAGCAGATGTAAGAAGTCTTGATGTTGCACCACATTATGTAGAGCAACAATCACAGGTGCTAAGTGGACCTGGGGAGTCCTCGAGCAGTGGATCCAATGTTAGCCCATGGTTAGGCAAGTTGAGGAATGATGCAGGTACACATGTATCATGGAAAGGTAAGGAAAAGGTAGATCAACCTTTTGTGCCTGATCTGTCAGTAAGTCACTCATATGTGGATGGTGACTCTAGTGGCTCTGGAGCAGAGCCTTGATGAGGAGCTTGGCATTCCATCTGTGGTTACTCCTAGTGTAAGGAGAACCGATAATGTTTTGAGGACACCTGACAGTGATCCAGGTGTACGTAGGTCTACGAGGGTTAGATACCCTGTTGTTTGACAGGTTGAGATATAATGGATATACAACCCATCATTATGCTTACATGGTAAAAGCAATATAGGAGGTTGACCCCACTTGCTTTGAGCAGGCAATTGGAAATAAGAAATGGGAAGATGACCAGGATGAGGAGATGGCAGCATTGGTGGATGCAAATGTAACATGGGAGTTAGTGTCTTTGCCTAAGGAAAAGAAGGCAAGTGGATATAAGTGGGTTTATAAAGTCAAGCACAATGCTGATGGTTCAGTGAGCAGGTACAAGGCAAGATTGGTTGCCAAGGGCTATGCTCAGAGTTATGTCATAGACTATGAGGAGACATTCGGCCCAGTTGCAAGAATGGCAACCGTGAGAGCTATCATTGCTATGGCTGCACAACGAAGGGTTGGTCTTTACATCAAATGGATGTAAAGAATGCTTTCTTGCATGGTGATTTACAAGAACAAGTGTACATGATGCAACCACCAGGTTATAAGAGTGATGCACATCTAGATTTTGTGTGTAGGTTACGCAAAGCCTTTTATGCCTTGAAGTAAGCACCCAGAGCATGGTCAAACAAGATCGGGGAGTATCTTCTTACAATTGGATTTCAGATATCCAATGTAGATTTTTCACTATATGTGAAAAAGGTAGATAGAGGGATCATGCTATTACTCATCTATGTGGATAACTTGATTATCACTGGTAATAGTGATGCAGACATACATGATGTCAGGATGCTTTTCAAGTAGAAGTTTGAGATGAAGGATTTGGGTGAGCTGCGGTATTTCTTGGGCATAGGTGTGGTGAGATCACCTCATGGCATTTTGCTATTAAGGCAGTATGGCTTGGACATGTTGTCCAAGTATGGTATGATAGGTTGTAAGCCTATTTCAGTGCCATTGGAGCAGAACACAAAGCTTTCCGCATATACAGGTGAACTTTTGGAGGACCCCACTACATACAAGTGCATAGTGGGTAGTTTGATCTACATGAGCATTACAAGGCCAGACTTGAGCTATGATGTTGGACTTGTGAGTCAGGTTATGCAGGCCCCTAGGGAGCCACACTTGGATGCGGCTTGACGGATCCTTAGGTACATAAAGTCCACACAATTGATTATAGACTTTTCTATGAGGTTTGTAGTACAGAGATACAGTTGCATCATGGGTACACAGATGCTTATTGGGCTGGTAGTATTGCAGACAGGAGATCTACCAATGGTTTTATGTTCTCTCGTTTGGGAGTGCTGCTGTGAGTTGGAGCAGTAAGAAGCAGCCAACAGTTGCCTTGTCTAGTACAGAAGCAGAGTACATGGGTGTTGCTATGGCAGCTTGTGAGGTAGCTTGGTTTCAGAAGCTACTTGGTGATATGATGGGAGAGCCCGTGGATAGGGCAGTTGTCATATATTGTGACAATATGAGCAGCATACAAGTGGCCAGTAACCCAATAAGATACCTGATGGAAGGGTTGATGGAGAGATACCTGATCAATCACAAGAAGTCCTCTTCCTACTATCCACAGTGCAACGGCCCCAGGAGGAATCAACCAACAAGGTTCTAACTAAGATTCTAAAGAAAATTGTAAATGCTAACAAAAATGATTGAGACCAGAAGCTGGATGCGGCCCTATGAGCATTCCGTACATCCTACAAAGTCTGAATTGGGAAAACACCATTCAAGGTGGTCTATGGATTGGAAGCAGTTATGCCCATGGAATTTGTGGTACACAGTCTGAGAGTGGCCATTCAAGAGAAGCTGCCAATGAAAGAATCTCGGGAGAGCAAAATATAGGAACTCTTAGCCTTAAAGGAAGAAAGGCAAATCAGCTCTCTAAAGGTGGAGATAGTGCATCAAAGAAGAAAGGCTTGGACTGATAGGCATTTGAAGCACATGATTTTTCAGAAAGGAGATCTTGTATTCGTCTACAACAAGTTGGGAGCTCACCCCGAAAAATTCAAAATTTGGTGGATCGGACCATTCATAGTGAAAGAAACGATCAGCCTTAGAAAACTTGGATGGTACACCTTTTCCAAAGACAATAAATGGCTTCAAGATGAGAAAATACAAAGGCCACCCGATGGTGATTACACCGGAAGAAGCAAAAGTGGAAGACCAGGAGTCGGTCTAGAGCAAATGTTGTGGCGTGATCTCACTAGTGGAGGTAGATGCGGAAAATTCAAAAGACCACAAAGCCATGGAAAGATGGCCAGTCCGCAAGGGTGGGCAGATCGCAAAACCTCAGATCTCCACAAACTAATCAAAGCCAAGACAGTAAAAAAGCGAGTGACCAAGTGTGTGCCAACCCGATCCATGTCAACAACTCAAAAGACCATGATGACAGCATAAGCAACTGCATGGAGGATAGTTGTCAAAACATCATTAAAATCCCACTCACAAACGGTAAGACGGGAAGAATTCTTTAATACCATTAAGACGAGATATCGGCCATGATATGAATCAAGGGTTACATCACATCAAAAAGCGAGAAGCTAAAAATGACAAAACCCCAAAAAAGAAAGCGAAAAGGAGAAAATATCGCAACAAAGAACACAAGGAGTCTAAAAATGCACATTCACAATCTATTAGGTTTGCTCACAACTCTCGCACCTATTTTAGCACTTTCTCAGAAAACATCACAATGTCGAAGATCAACAATCCCAGAGGCCATACAAAAGGCTTGAGAAATGCCTTTGCATGCCCATGATCATCCCCGATATGAGGAAGAAAGAGATTAAGGAGTGGGCAAGGAAGTGTGTGTTTGAAAAACTGCTGGAGCCCTAGTGGGAAAAGCTACAGGACCCCGACAATGGGGGGAAACTAATAAATCAATTTCTGGAGAGACAAACACAATTCATATAGAGGGAAAGGAGCCCATGAAAGTTTTTGAGCTCGCACTACATCATTCACTGGGATTACCAATGGATGGTGCGATGGACACAAATCCGAAGATGAGGGTGGAAGAAGAAATTCCAAAGACTGGAAACATGCATCATGAAAAGGATGTGGCAGATAAAACCCGACGGAAATAGTTCACCTTTTTCTTGCCGAACATCATGTTCATGGGCAAGACAGAGGATATGTCCAACAAGAACTACAGACTTCTCGGAGCAGCAGAGGAGGGAGAAAAAATAAACTAGGCTGCCATCTACAAAGAAAATCTAGCAAAGAGAGCAGCCACTTGGGCTAAGGAGGAACAACCCATAGTAATACATGTGCACCTATGAGCAATTGCTCGGGCTACCAGGTCGATGGATCGTCAGATAGGAGACATCCATGTCAAACATCAACATAAGGAAGCCGGAGGATCCTTGAAAGCTACCAAGGTCACTTTCAGTTCATTTGAGGAGGATGACAGAGATGATGAGGAGGAATGGCAAAAGATTGCTCAAAAAGCCAGCAAGAAGAGAAAACACATGGTAGATGAAGAGATGCTGTCTGACCTGGAAGAGGTCAAGAAACAAAGGGCAGAAGAAAGGAAGAATAAGCCTGAAGAAGAGGAAAAGAAGAAGGAAGAAGAAGAAAAGAGAAGAAAGGAGGAAGAAGAGAAGAAAAGGAACGAAGGAGAACATCATAAAAAGAAAGAAGAAGCTCAAAAGGGAAAACTGCCCATCAAAACAGAAGTGGTTATTCCAGTAGAACTGCAGTCTTGGGTAGCAAATCTGGCACAGAAGGTGTAGGAAGGACCAAGCTATAACTTCAAGCTACCTCAAGAATTGGAAGCAGGACTTCCCAACCAGCAGCTGCATATAAGTAGGATTGTAGGCCAGAACATCCTCTCAAAGGCTCTTATGAGAAGAAGGCCCGAAGCACAATCAATGGCATGTGTGCTCGGAATCATAAACAACATGGAATGCTAGTGAACGCCACGGCTAAAGCCAAAGAGTTAGAAAGCAAATCATTCATGATGACACATCAAAACGAGGAGATGTAAAAAAGTTTGCCATCGTCGTAGAGAGGGCCCTAGTGCAACAAAAGGAGCTGAGTGAGGGGAAGATCAGAGCCCTCATCAACAAAAGGCACCTGTCCAAGCTGCTCAGGTGGAAGAGCTCCATGCAGAATTAGGAAAAGCAATAAAGCCAGCAAAGGCCTGGGATGATACCATACAAGGACTGAAGGACGAAGTGCTAGATAGCACAATAGCGGTGGTTGTAGCACAATAAGAAGCCCAAGCCATGAAAAACCAAGACAAAGAAGAAGTTATGTGCCTACCACTATACGCCAAAATAGTAGTGATAAAAATAGTAAAGGTTAAACTCAGCAAGGTCTAGGATCAGGTGCTGCAAGACCTGATAGAAATTCAGGAATAGATGTCTTGCAAACCACAACAGGTCATTCATGACCTAGATAAAGATGATGATGTAGAGAGCAGGCCGCACCAACAACAACCGCCACCACAACAACAACAACAACAATACCAACACAACAGGCAATAGGCGAAGAGTCCCCCAAAACAAGCACTTCAAGAAAAGAAAAGCAAGTGGAAAATGAGGACCATAATCTAGCACAAGCACTGAAGGCCACCACTTGGAAAGAGGGAATACTGGGAATAGGAGGTGAAGAAGTTAGCTAAAAGAAATAAAGTGTTGCAGCAAGAGTTGCAGGATGCCACACAAAGATTAGGAAAAGGAGTAAAAACAAAGGCTTGAAAGGAGTACTAAATTTGAAATAGACACCATCAATGAGCTGAATGCACTGGAATTAGAAATGCAACATTGCATGGAAAATGAGAATCAGCTCCTCAAAGAACAAGGAGAGATTGGGAAAGTTACAGAGCCACCCTCCAAATACAAATAGAGGAGGCAAAGCAGATGGAAAAAAGGGTGTAGAAGACCCAGAAGACAAGACTACAATGGAAAATAGAGCTCACAAAAGCAAAGGAAGAAGTGGTGAGACTTCAAGTAGAATTAACAAAGGTAAATGGTTGAGGTTTAGAAATTGAATTGACGCGCCAACCAAGCCCTGCATAAAGAGAATGAGCACCTCAAAGACTGATTGGTCAACTGCTCAGTAACTCCGTGGGCCAGCTTGAACAACCCATTTTTTGAAGCCTCACATGTGATGTTCTCTGAGCTGCTTTCTATTGAGGGCCAACAAAGAACTACCACCATATTTCTAGAATGCAGACATAATAAGGTCAATGCTTACCATGAATAATTCCTGTTGTCACAAATGCCGGAGGGAAGGAGGATGGTCCCACCTAGAATGCAACCACCCACAAGTGTTAATGTTGTCTAGAAGTGGGGTATCAGAGACCCAAAAGAGGAAAAGGTGCAAAGCTCACCTACAGATGATCTAGCAAAGTATGAAGAAGCTGTACAGTTGAGTGGAGGGCGATACCAATGCCAAAAAAGAAAATACTAGGGCAAACCCCACTCAGACCGATGATAAAAGTTTTTGATCTGAAGACACCACAAATTGATAATAGGGGTCTGGGTTGCTCAGAAGAGCAGGCAAAAAAACTAAAGAGGATGCAGAAGCATGCCACCTACTCAGATGACAAATACATCCTGGACCATACTCCCCCGGAGATGTTTATAAGATTCAAAGAGAAATTTGTCAGGGAAATGAGTTCAGGAGCAGAAGCTCAAGCACCGGGTGTGCCAGGTGTTGCGCCCAATAGCTTAGTGCTGGCAGAAGGCATCGACAACCCACTCCCCACATCGTGAGCACCACCTCGGCATCACATGTGTGGAGGTGGCGAATTGTAACTACCGGAGAGCCGTTTGTCAAGAATAAGAAGACTCGGCGGCATAAGAGGGCAACTAGTCTCTACAGATCGTGATGAGGGGTTATTGCAGTGTTAGGCAAGAAGAGAGATAGATGCTCAGATAGATGGAATGTATGAAGGGTGCAATCATTGTATGCTCTCAACTGATAGTTGACAGTTGTGTCATGAAGCTTGATATAGTGGTAGTACTCAAGAAGTGTTAGTCTGTAATGGGCAATTACTCTGTATTAGTCTGAAATGCTTTTGGAATATAACTAAGAGCATGCTTTCCATTTCATTATTGTTCTAATTTGTTCTCTACATTGTGTAGATTAAGTCTGTAGTGTCTTTGTTCTACTAAACATTGTGTCTATGTATGCGAGAGTAAGTGAGATAGTTAGTAGATAGATGCTAAGTGAGAACTGAGAGAGTGAGAGTGAAGGTTTGCAAAGTAGTGTGGTGTTCTGTGTGTCCCCATGACCATTTGAGGGTTGGTTTTTGTACCCAAAAACTCTGGTGGGTGACTGCACGTCTCCCACCACATTGCCTGACTGCTGGTGTGTCACCATAGATTGTTGTCTTGCCATTATGTTGAGAGGGAAATCAACGAGAAACAAACATGATCTTTGAATCTGCAGTGAGATAGGCAAAGGATAAGGCCCCCTCTATGTGAGAGAGAACAAGCATTGGGGAGTGCCACAGTTTCAGGCTGCAAAAGATGAATAGATTCCCCCTTTGTTAGAGGGGGCATGTGCTAAAATAGAAATCACGAGAGGGCTAGTGAGGGGCCTCCATATGCCTCATATAAGGGAGGGTGAGGGTTAAGCATTACCAAGAGAAAAATGTGTAGGTTGTTTTAAAGAAAAAGTATACATAGATTCGAATTAATGAAAAGAACTCCTAAATGGAGTATAGAGAGGATATACAAAACCAAACGGGGCCAAGCCCACAGACTAGAAACTAGTGTGACACAAAGTTGGGGTTTTGACTTTGGTCACTTCTTAGAATCAAAACACACTTGTATGAAACCTCACAGCCTCCTCACCTCCCTTTCTCTCCCTAGGTTAAGATAAAGATAAACACATCAAAGGCGAGATCATAATTCATGGAAGGAAAGATAAAAGGCTCAGGAGAAGCAAGAATGTCTACCAATCTGGTAGCTCCAAACAAGAGGGCAATTCTTTGTTTTGGAAGAAAATCTTTGGACTCAGAATTATGTGAATGGAACGGGGAATGTTGGTAAGGTTCATCCGTTCGAATTGGGCAATTTGGATGAAAAATATTAAAGTAAAAGAATATAGCAATCACTTACAAGAGGATAAGACACATGGGATTGGCCTTTTGATAAGAGATTAAGAGAAATTAATCATTATTAAGAAGAAATGATTACCAAAAGTCTATAAAAACAGAGATACACAGAGAATTATAGTTTTAAATCCATATAGACTATGCAAAAAAGCATAACATAGGTCGTAGAGCTTGAAGAGAGCTTTGTGCCTATATAAAAACTTTCAAAAACGAGCAACCGAGCGAAAAGTTATAAGCATTTTACTACAAGACTATAAAACTGTCAAAATTCACCTAAAAGTTAGCAAATTTGGGAGAAATTCTGATCATCAATGAAGTAAAGGATTAAGAAATTAGTTATATGAGTGGAAAGAGAATATAAAGAGCTTCCTAGCCATAGGATCAATTTTAGAAACCAATACCCGAGTGAGGTTGAAATTTGGATATCGGACCACAAAAACTGTACTAAGTCTTCCCTCTCTTTGCATGAAACCTCAATTTTCACATAGCCTCTTGCCTCTAATCTCCTTCATGATTCAAGATAGAGGGTAAGGGTTAACATTGCTCAGGGATCAAATAAAACTATCCCCCCCAGCCCCACATTGCCTGGAAGGGCTAAAGGCTCCATCAAAATGCATAGTGAAAGCAGTTGGTGGTGTCTCCAAATCTTCATATACTTCTTCCTTGCTCCTCTCCCTTCTTCCTCATCCTTCCTTGTAAGCAAATCTGCAAGAGAGGCCCTAGTGGTGTTTTCTGTAATAAAAGTGAAAGAGAATTCTTGAAGCTCACAAATCCACTTTGCTGTAGGATTGGGTTTGCGGACCAAGAATTGTAAAGAAGGTTGAGATGTGAGGAAGAAAAAAGGGCGAGGTAACAAGTATGACCTGAATTTCCTTACTGCAAAAACAAGAGACAAACCACCTTTTTCCATTTCACCATACCTCTCCTCGGCATCAGTGAGTTGTCGGCTTGCATAATACACTGGTTGCATACGCCCTTGCTCTCCCTTTTGCAAGAGTATAGCACCCACTGAATGTGATGAGACACTTGGGTTCACATAATTTAAGTCCTCCCCCCACCTAGGAGGCTGCATAATTGGACTTTGACTCATGCATTCATTGAGCAAACAAAAAGATTGAATTTGATCGGGCCCCCATTGGAAAGAAACATTCTTCTTTGTCAACAGATTTATAGGATACATCTTCTCAGAGAACATGTCAACAAAGCGTTGGTAATACTTTGTTTTACCCAAAATCCTCCTTTCCTCCCTCACATTGGTAGGTGGTGGGAGGGCCACAATTGCCTGCACCTTCTCTCAGGATCCATCTCTATGCATTCTTCTGAGATAACATGTCCCAAGAGAACCACCTTCGTGCCAAGCGGCATTTTCCAGGATTAAGACACCCTTTTGCATCATCAATACTTTTCAAGGCCAACCTCAACTTTTCCAAGTGATCCATACGGCTTGAATAAATGCAAAAATCATCCAAAAAGACTCTTATAAACTTCCCTAAGTAAGGTACAAATACCTGACTCATGAAGCGTTGAAAAGTTACTGGTGCATTGGTCAATCCAAATGGCATCACCCTATAGGCATACACTCCCCAAGGGGTGACAAATGAGGTTTTCCTTTGATCTTCTTCACAAATCCAGATTTGAAAGTATCCAGAGTATCCATCACACACTGAATACAACTCATGACCTGCAACTTGATCTAGAATCTCATCTTGAAAGGGCAGAGGATAATAATCCCTCTTTGTGCATGCATTCAGAGGGCGAAAGTCCACACACACACGCCATTTTCCACCCTTTTTGGGAGTGATTACAACTGGGAAAATGCACTCTGAATTCTCTACTAGAAAAATAAATCCAGCTTCAAGCAAATTAGTTACCTCATTCTTAAGCACCTCCGCTTGCACTACTCCCAAACGCCTTAGCCGCTATACCACTGGCTTACTTTGGAGCTTGAGATCAATCTTGTGCTCTACTAGGGTAACTTGGCGTACTTGTGAGTAGCTGTTTGCAAAAAGGTTAGGAAATCCATCCAACATTTTTAAGTAATTCTCCCTTTCATCAGTACCTGCTACTATGGACTCATCAAGAAGAAGCTCATTCTGTTGGTGAAGACTAGTGAGGTCCACATCTCCTTTCTTGAACATGGTTGAAGAAGCTTCCCCTTCTAAGGCTTCATTGTCTTTCCCCTCGATCCCTTCCCAGGGAAAGACCAAATGCAACTCCCTCCACCTCCCCTTCTGAGATGGAATCCTCGGAGCTACCACTTGTTTCCTCTTTATCGGATGACTCTGACTCTGAACTTTCGAAAGTTGAAGGTTCACCTCTTACCACTTTCTTGCGACGACTCTTGATGTTGTAGTGGACCTTCTTATTCTCACCTTGTAGAATAAGATCACATGTCTCTCACTTTTGAATTGCCTTCACTTGGCGAAGCCATGGCCTACCCAATATCAATGGGTAAGCCCTAGCATCAAGCCAAACATCCACTCCCAAATTTCTGACAATTCCTAAGGTTTTTACCCTAGTACTATCAGCAAGTTTGATGCGATAGGGAGAGTTGGTAGAAGACAACTTTAAATCAGCATCTTTCATTGTTTTTTCACTTATGACATTGATTGATGCACCTCCATCAATGTATGCATTAGAAATTGTTTGCCCCTCAATGATGACATCAATCATCACAGGCACATCATCTCCTACATCAATATCCACCTTTTGAGCCATAGGAGTCCCATTATCCTTCTTCTTCTTTTTCTTAGATTCCCTTGTGCTAGCCAGCTTACCCCATTCCTTTCTGAGCTTTGAAGAGAGTGCCAGCAGCTGCCCAAATGTGATTTGTGCCGTTTTCTCCCTAAGATCTGTTAAGAGGTCATAACTAAGAGATCCTTGTCCAAGAGGAAAGTTAGATTGTCCAATTTTTCTCCTAGACGACTTCTTCTTCTTCTTATTTTTCTCCTCTGCTTCAGATTTATCATCATCTTCTTCTTCTTTCTGGCTTCTAGTTTTACGACCCCTTTTGCCATTAATGGCATCAATGTTTCCTCTTCTTCTTTTGAGCATGTTTCCTCTAAAAAAGCTAAACTTTTATCCTCTCTTTTCCTCAATTTTGGACACTCAGTGTGATAGTGCCCCTTCTCTTGACATTCATAGCATGTGACACTACTTCTATCCCTAGGTTTATCCTCAACTCGTGGAAACCTAGGTGGCCTTGCATTGACTAAGTGTAACTTCAAATCAGCAAATTCTGCCATATGTTGTGCAATGTTATGATCCAAGGATGGAGCTTGTACCTGAGATGTTGTGAGGGTATCTCTACTCGTGGTGAGGTCAGCACCCTCGGAGAAGATTGGAATGTGGACTCAATATTATGAAGAGTGGCCTTCTTCTTCAAAGCAATACAAAGAGCATCTTTAAAGTTAGTGGAATCTTTGCTAAGAACTTTTCCATGCAAGCGGGGATCCAAAGCCCTGATAAACTTGCTCATCTTAAGGTGCCCCATTGCTAAAGAACTCTTTGAATCTCCCATAGAAGGTGAAGAAGAAGAAGCAACAACATGTAAAGCAGCTTATTGATATTTGATGAACAAGGCTTCATACCTCACTGAAAAGGCAGAAATTGACTCTCCTTCCTTTTGGGAAAATTTGATCCAATTGCAATAGTAAAGCATTTGGTGACTCCACTGTCCCAAATCTCTCCTTCATTGCTTTGGTAAACCTTTCCCAATCATTCTTGGACTCCTCTGGCAAAGCCTCATGCCAAGTTAAGGCCACACTCTCCAAGAAATTTGGAAGTATTTCTGCCCTCTCCTTCATAGACCAACCCGTCAAGCGGCATGCTCGGTTAAACTCTCGGAGATAACTCCCCGGGTCTTCTCCTTCCGATCCTTGGAACACCGGAATGTTGAACATCTTGCACCAAAAGATGAGTAGCAACAAAGAAAATTTACTTATTTCAAAATAACTTTCCTTTAATCATGCGGGACCTTGAGGTTAAAATAGAATAATTCTAAGTAAAACCTGCCCGTCAACTCCACCAAAGAATGTGACACAAAGTTGGGGTTTTGACTTCGGTCACTTCTTAGAATCAAAACACACTTGTATGAAACCTTACAGCCTCCTCACCTCCCTTTCTTTCCCTAGGTTAAGATAAAGATAAACACATCAAAGGTGAGATCATAATTCATGGAAGGAAAGATGAAAGGCTCAGGAGAAGCAAGAATGTTTGCCAATCTGGCAGCTCCAAATAAGAGGGCAATTCTTTGTTTTGGAAGAAAATCTTCTGACTCAGAATTATGTGAACAGAAACATACGGGGAATGTTGGTAAGGTTCATCCGTTCGAATTGGGCAATTTAGACGGAACATATTAAAGTAAAAGAATATAGCAATCACTTACAAGAGGATAAGACACATGGGATTGGCCTTTTGATAAGAGATTAAGAGGAATTAATCATTATTAACAAGAAATAATGGCCAAAAGTCTATAAAAATAGAGATACAGAGAGAATTATAGTTTTAAATCCATATAGATTATGCAAAAGAGCATTACATATGTGCGTAGAGCTTGTAGAGAGCTTCGTGTCTATATAAAAACTTTCAAAACGGGCAACCGAGCGAAAAGTTATGAGCATACAAAACTATAAAACTGCCAAAATTCGCCTAAAAGTTAGCAACTTTGGGAGAAATTCTGATCATCAATGAAGTAAAGGATTAAGAAATTAGTTATATGAGTGAAAAGAGAATATAAAGAGCTTCCTAGCCATATGATCAATTTTAAAAACCAATACCCAAGTGATGAGTAATTACCGGTTGAAATTTGGGTATTGGACCACAAAAACTGCACTTCCCTCTCTTTGCATGAAACCTCAATTTTCACATAGCCTCTTGCCTCTCATCTCCTTCATGATTCAAGCTAGAGGGTAAGGGTTAACATTGCTCAGCGGTCGGACAATCGTAAAGATTTACCTATGGTCCCCAACGTCTTTCCACATGCTCATTACCGCTAAAACCATTGGTACCTCCAAAGGAGGGTGGCAATAAGGCAAGGGCTACCTTGAGAAGTCACAGGCCCGCCAAGATAATAACTCCTTATCCCACTTATCAAAGAGGTCCAAAATTGGGTTGAGCATGAGGAGCTAATGCTAAATGAGACATTCACATGTAAAGAGAGTGTTTGAATAAGGGTTTGAAGATAAGAGAATGGCAATGACACGAAATGCTCAATTGAGGAGGCTCATTCCTTGATTTGAAAGGGAGAGGAGGGCTCCTTTTATAGGTGGAGAATCACCCTCTCTTCCATTGTTACAAATTACAATATAAAAATCTTCAACCCTTCAGTGACATAAGGGTAGATGTCACCATTAATTGTCCTCTTAGGCTAAGTCTTCTATTGATTATTAAATTGAAGACTTTTTGACTTTGAAAGTGTGATGAGATAATAGCCAAGTCTAAGTGGCATGTAGGTGGAGATCCCACTTACACATGGCGGAATTCTCCTTTTCTATGTAGGCATTCTAGAAGAATCTTTCCCAATTATGCACCTACACACACTCCTCCACATGCCTTCCACACTCCCCAACTTGTAGCCTTATGTGGTGAATACTATATTAATAATACAATTAAAATCCATATGAGCATGAAGGCCCACTTTTATTTTCCATATCACTAGCCTATCTACCATACCAAAGTATTTATCAAGCATACTTGTGGCATTTACAATGTGGGCACCCTAAATCAAGTAAAACCATTATATTTGAAGATAGAATACTGTTATCAGGGTAGTCGCCAAGCCACCGTATCACCACACTGTTATTCCATTGTGGGCGCTGCAATCTTCTTAGACAAGCTTCCACCTTATTACCATTGAGAAACCATCAAAATATGTACAAAATTGAAAATGAAAGATATCAATTTTTCATGTCACACTAGTATAGAGCAAGGATGCTCTTATTAAAATATGTATTTATAATGCAACCCTAAAGCTGAAGATGTCAAAGAGATGGGAGTTAATAGCTTGCCTTTTCCCTATATAGCTGAACAACCTCTTTCTCCTTGTCATCTTCAACTTCTTTGTCCTCTGCTACTTTATCTTGGAAGTAGGTTATTTTGGGTGATTTTGTTGGGTGCGCATCACTTAAATGGGATATGATAAGAGCTGAGTTGCTATGGTATATCTTGTTACAAAGGAATGAATGGGTATACAAAAACACTAAACCTACCTCTGTCATTGGCTTGAGTTTATCTTTGTTTTCTGTAGGCCCAAAAGGGAGTAGAAGACAGAAACATGTGTAGTTTTTATTAAGCTTCCAAAGGTGGGATTTTCCTGGGCAATGGATTGTAGAGATAGCCGGCAAAATCATCCCCCTCCCCCGAAAAAAAGATATCCTAAAGCCAAGCCTACAGACTAGAAACCAGTATAGAGCAAGGATGCTCTTATTAAAATATGTATTTACAATGCAGTCCTAAAGGTGAAGATGTAAGAGAGATGGGAGTTAATAGCTTGCCTTTTTCCTGTATAGCTAAAAAACCTCTTTCTCCTTGTCATCTTCAACTTCTTTGTCCTCTGCTACTTTATCTTGGAAGCAGGTTATTTTGTGTGATTTTGTTGGGTGTGCATCACTTAAATGGGATATGATAAGAGCTGAGTTGCTATGGTATATCTTGTTACAATGGGTATACAAAAACACTAAACCTACCTCTGTCATTAGCCTGAGTTTATCTTTGTTTCTGAAGGCTAGAAGGGAACTAAAGGAGTAGAAGACAAACACATGTGTAGTTTTTATATTAAGCTTCCAAAGGTGGGATTTTCCTGGGCAATGGATTGTAGTGGTAGCCGGCAAAATCAGGGCCCCCCCTTTGTTGGCTAGGGCCAAATTAACAAAAGATATCCTAAAGCCCCCCCCCCCCCCCCTCCCAAATAAAAAAAAAGATATCCTAAAGCCAAGCCCACAGACTAGAAACCAATATATAGAGCTAAGGGGTGCACCACTAGAAAATCCTAGGTATCATGTGTGTTCAAGAGGTATTTTCAAAACCCCTTAACTAAAAATTTTTTCCCAATAAAACAACCCCTCTTTACTTATGAACTAAATGATTTTTTTATAAAATTGAATTAAAAAACCCCTCCTGTTGAACTCACGTAGCACCCTAACATTTTTTGAGTTGAACCCCCTGAGGTATAGAGCAAGGATGCTCTTATTAAAATATATATTTACAATACAGCCATAAAGCTGAAGATATCAGAGAGATGGGAGTTAATAGCTTGCCTTTTCCCTGTATAGTTGAACAACCTCTTTCTCCTTGTCATCTTCAACTTCTTTGTCCTCTGCTACTTTATCTTGGAAGCAGGTTATTTTGGGTGATTTTGCTGGGTACGCATCACTTAAATGAGATATGATAAGAGCTGAGTTGCTATGGTATATCTTGTTTTACAAAGGAATGAATAGGTATACAAAAACACTAAACCTACCTCTGTCATTAGCCTGAGTTTATCTTTGTTTCTACAGGCCAGAAGGGAACTAAAGGAGTAGAAGACAGAAACATTTGTAGTTTTTCCAAAGGTGTGGGCAATGGATTATAGTGGTAGCCATCAAAATTAGGGCCCCCCCTTTGTTGGGTAGGGCCAAATTAACAAAAGATATCCTAAAGCCCCCCCCCCCCCCCCCCCCCCCCCCCCCCCCCCCCCCGGCGCCCCCCCCATGCCAAGAGAGGGCCTTTAATGTAGAGAAGAGGCAGCAACATGAGGCTCATGGAGTGCATAGTTAGCAGGTAAGGGGCACACTCGTCATCATGTAGAGAGAGGGTTGCCCCATCAAGAGTAGGGGGATGGCTTGTAGAAGCCATGCATGAAAGCGAGGTACCTGCTGTTGTTGCAGCAAAAAAGGCACCAACACGTTTGTTTAAAAATAACAAGTTCGGGTTGGGGAAAAGAATTTTCACCATGAGAGGAGACATGATGCCAAGTTTAGGGTGGGGAAAAGAATTTTTAGCATGAGAGGAGGCAATTGAAGTTATAGAGGAAGTGTCGATTGGGTCATCTTGTAGAGGAGAAGTGGGAGATGCCCTTTGTTGCAACTTCATGATAAGGAGAACGCCTGAGAATCAGTAAAGCAAGAAGGTGAGGGCACCCACAGGAGCCTAGGTTAGGCTCTGCATCCATTGTATGGGGCAGCCGATGACGAGTCTAAGTCCTCACAAATAGGAGCACATGTGATAGAACAAAGAGCTGAACAGAGCAAGAATGCAAAGCGGGTTGGGTGTGAATGCCAAGAATTATATTGACACCACCACGCAACTCCTAATGGCACTACAGGGAGTTCTAACCTTGCTGATTTTGATAGAGTTCTAAAGCTTCTCCAATTGTTGATGCTGTTGAAGCTCATGCACAGTTTGCCCCACCCTTACATTTCTGCCACGTGGCTAGAGAAAGGAGAGAGAGTTTTCTGCCACGTGGTTGTAGCTCCTGAAATAGAGCACCCGTGCACAGTCTACCCCAACCTAAACACTATCTCCTACGAGGTCTTAATGACCCCAAAGAGTTCGGATCTACGGTAGGCAGGGGGCGTGGAGATTGGTGCAAGGAGATGGATTGTTAGTGCACACAGTTCCATTGGTGCATGCACAATTTTGACTGCCCACACCAACCACCATGTTACACGCGCGTCACGTTTCGACCACCAACGTTGCCTACCGAGGCTGGCCGAGATTACTTGTGCGAACTTGGGCCACTTTAGTAAACTCGGGCTACTTGGCAAACTCGGCCCCACCCGTCGGTGTTACATTTCTGGGCTGCTTTATGAGGGGCAGTTACAGGTAGTGGTTGCTGACGGACGGGCAAGTGTCCTGTGCCTAAGGACGTGTGTGTGTGAATGCATGAGCTCCAATTTCGACAGCCTTCAGACGGTTGGTCCTACCGTCACAACACCACGGAATCCCATTTCATCAAAAAAAAAAGAAAAAGAAAAAGAGAGAGTGAAAAAACATTTTTCCCTAACCAATCAGAGAGAGAGAGAGAGAGAGATCGCATTACAGAGGAAATAAGAACAATTTGCCAACCATTTCATCAAAAAGAGAGAGAGAGAGATCGCATTATAGAGGAAATAAGAACAATTTGCCAACCAATCAAAATACGCCGTTCGATTAGATAAAGAATAAAAAATCTTTTTTTCGGACCACTCAAAACAACGACAAGTCTTGACCTTGGCGGCCCTGCTTTTCTTTCAAAAGTTTGCTCCCCAATCTCAGGCAGTTAACTGCCATCAAAATGTTGGAAAAAAAAAACACTATAGGACTGTTTTTTCTACCACCAGCTTAATCAGCGCCTGGTATGTTAAAGGACTTTTTGAATGTTTACTTTTTGAAATGCAAACTTTTTGAATGTTTACTTTTTGAAATGCAAAGCGTTCAATGGTAGATATTAGAAAATAACTATAAAAAATGGTTGATACTCAAGTTAAATTTTTTGCTTAATCAGTGCGTGGTACGCTAAAGGACGGTTTATTTCTAGCAAAATTTCCAATTGAGGAGGTGATGGCAAGCTCAAATCACAAGCATATTTAACACTAGAGTAACCTTCCAACAAGAGATGCCCACAATTCTCTTCCCCCCCCCTCTCTCTCTCTCTAACAAGAAGGCTAACGCCTCTTATACTACCACCATGGGCTGCTTCTTACCATTTACGATACATTTCAGTGGGGTTATTTTGTCATATTGCCATCTATAGTAATAAGATCATTTTATAAAATGTCCCCTACAGGTAGCTTGGTCTCACCCTTACATGTATCAAAAAGACAAATATGGGCGGTTGAAATGTATCCTTGGTTGCTCTTTATTGTAATTTTTTGTAGCTTGCACCGTACCGTGGGCTCTCCCTGACGCAAGGTCATGACAATTGATGGGCAATGCCTTCACTATGTGGTCGTGGCAGTTGATGGGCAATGCCTTCAGTATGTGGAGCGCAACCACTGCGTAGGCTGTAGCAAATTGTCGACCGTTTGTGGAAGAGAGAGATGAAATCGCAGAGCAACACGCATCACAGCCGTCAAGTGTATGTTTGGGCATAAATCATTGTTAGTGTGTGATTTATATTTATAGGTCTTTGCAGTACTATCTTGGTGTGTAATTTGGTCTATTCACTTACATGATTATCTTTGTGAGTAGGTCAAAGAGAGATATATGTGATAACAAGGGTGTGTGCATTGTGATATTGTTTGACAGTATATGCGGGACACTTATTGGATGTCCAATTGTATTTTTGATATCAGAGCAGGAAGAAACCTCATGTCCTATGAGACATGGATCTTATTAGGCAAGGGTGTGACCACCATGATTTCTTTGTTGGTCATGCATCATGCACTTGATGCACTCGGATGTCGCCATTTGTATTAGTGCATGTGAACTAGGTTTATTAGTTTTACACACTTTATGCACACTCTACGTGTGAACAACTCTATTTTTCAAAAGTGCAAGCCCAAATTTGTATAAGATAATATTATATCAGAGCAGGAAGAAACCTCATGTCCTATGAGACATGGCTCATTAGGCAAGGGTGTGACAACCATGATTTACTTGATGCACTCGGATGCTGCTATTTGTATTAGTGCATATGAACTAGGTTTATTAGTTTTACACACTTTATGCACACTCTACGTGTGAAACAACTCTATTTTTGAAAAGTGCAAGCCCAAATTTGTATAAGATAATATTTTTAGCTCCAAGGGCTAATTTTGAAGACATACAAAGAATACTCATGTCTTGAAGGGAGCTACACATATGAGGGGGGAGTTTGAACACAATCTTGGGGAGTTTGAACCCAATCTTATGTTGATGGTGATGTTTAAATTTCTACTTAGTTGCTTATGCTATGGTTTTTGTATATAATTTTCTTAAGGCCTATGTTTGCACTTATGTTTGTTGATATGTGCAGGATATAATTTTCTCTTGAAAGTGGTACATATCAGATCTTGGGGCCACTTTGAAGAGGAAGAACCACTTAATTCAAAGCAAAGTATAAGGGAGCAAAGGCAAAAGTCTATTAATTCCTATGGATAAAAGAAACTCTAAAGGTCTATTTCCATTGGAAAGAAGAACCTCTAATGGGGTCACTACCCACGGGCAAAAGAAAGGTGGATTTGCATGACCCAAAACCACTCTTTTTCTCCAAAAGTGGTTTTCTTGAAACCTCACCCTAATTAAGATCAGACTCCATGGATGTGTCTAGGAAGTTGTGAGGGTGTGATTTCTACTCCAGCTCCACTCTTGTGTATGCCATGCGTTAAAAAATAATTGAATCAATCATGAACCATACACATGACACAATTACTTCTCAGGTGTCTAAAGGGTAGTGGTGTGGTAACATAAGAAGTATTGTTTATGAGGAAATATGCAAGATGCTATACTAATTTCTAGGTATTGTGATAAAGGGTAACGTGCTAACATAAGCAATATTCTTTACGAGAAAATATACAAGATGCTTATACGAAAGGCTCCATTGGTAGGAGCAAGTCAAGTAGAGACGAATGTGTGGAAGGTTCCACAAAAAATTGGGCCCCAAAGCAAGAGGGCAACACCTACTTGAGAAGCAGGAATGGATGCAATGTGTGGAAGGTTCCACAGAAAGCCAAAGCAGTTGTAACAGGTCCATCTCACTGAGAAGAAGGATTGGACGAGGTACCTGCTGTGCAGTAAAGAAGGCACCAACACGTTTGCTGAAAATAACAAGTTCAGGGTGGGGAAAGGAATATTCACCATGAGAGGAGGCATGATGCCTAACGATAATTGAAGTTGTAGAGGAAGTGCCAATTGCATCGTCTTGTAGAGAAGAAGTGGGATATGCCCTTCGTTGCAACTTCGTGAGTGATAAGGAGAAAGCACGAGAATCAGTAGCAAGAAGGTGCTTTTCGTTCAAAAGTTTACACATCTTGAGCAACCTTCCAACGCGAGATGCACACAATTCTCTCTCTCTCTCTCTCTAACAAGAAGGCTGCCTCCTCTTATACCACCACCATGGGCTGCCATCAATGCGCCCATCGTCTGAAACGGTCTCACCCTTAGAACAAGCCTCTGTTGTAGATCATCAGCGGCAGCTGCTGCTGATGATCAAAAGTTTACACATCTTGGATCAGTTTCGAGCATAGTGGTGTCGAGGTGGCAGCTTGCATCAATTCTCAAAGAAGGTGGTGATAGTACTGTGTCCATGGTTGAAGGTCTCTTAAGGTTTAAAGAAGGTGGAGCTGCTAGAAACGGCCTTACATATGTAAGTTCAGCAGAGATCAGTAGCAGCTGCTGCAGCTCGACTAGTTGGATCAGACCAGCATTGGATAGCATACCAGAGTCCTCGTGAGTAATTAGGTGTTCTTTTATGTGCCATAGTACTGGGTTTTTAGAGACATCCTTCTTAGGGTGGCATGTCCATCTAGCTGATGCATCTTTCCGGACAGAGATGCACTTGCTTTGGGCAACCCATTGACGTCGCCAATGCTCGCCAATGCACTATTATAATGCAATCCAGTATTGTAATCCCCAATGCACTATTGTAATACACCCTTATAACCCAATACATTCTTCCATGGATAGAATATATATGATTTGTATGATTTCTTGTATTATTGGACCTAACTATTTGTGTTTGTCTTGTGCGTTTATTTGTATGTATAGCAACTAACATTATTGGTTATTGTGAATAGGTGTACGAGCCGCAAGTATTCGCATGGTTGTAGTATGTCTCCCATCGATGATGGCGCACAGTTGACGTGTCTCCTATGGTGGATGATGATCTATGCGCACTCAAGGTAGTCTCCCGATATTTATGGTATATGCCTATGTCAGCATGCCTCTATTTATTGAGTATCTATTTTGAGTGATTCATACCACAATTTTGAATATTTTAGACTATGGACGTATGCCCAATATTTAGTATAGGTGTTTCACTAGCATTGTCGATATGAGCTAGCCATTATTTTTGGGTTTACACATTAGTTTATTAGTTGTACTCAGGTTTATAGTTAGTCCACTTATTTTTATGTAAACAAGCCAACTTTTGGAAAAGATATGCTATTAATGGCTCCTTGGCCTATTTTTGCCAATACATGATTAAAATACTCTCGTAAAGAAGGAGAAGCCACTTACACATTCAACCCAATACTTTATCGATGGTGATATCTACTTTGATTTCTATCTTTATGCTATACTTGAACTTGTCAATTTATTTCAAGTTAAAGGTTTAGTTCTATGGATATGTTGTTATGAGGGATTAATTTTTCAAGTTGTATAAAGGTCCTTACATCTTCTGTATTTCTCCATTCAATTGAGTTTGAAGTGACTAGATTTGTTAAAGGATGGTAGGAGGTTGCGGATTCATTATGACAAGAGAAAAGAATATCTAAAAATAAAAAACAATGATATTGTAGAATAACAGATAATAAAAGTGTGAAAGTAGTAAATAATACTTATCGGTTTATGTCCAACTTGTAAAAAGTGAAATCTGTGCCCGAGTTGGTGATGTGATTTGAGTAATTTTGTCGAGTGATAGCCCAAAAACTAATGACAACTGGTACCAAGAGCAGAATCATACCTCAAGTAGACGACCTCAAGTAGACACCAAAACTGATTTTGTTGAAGCTGCCCTTGACTTGACACATTTTTTTTGAAGCAATGCATTTTTTTTCTAAATTATATGAAAAAGAAGAAACAATGATATTGTAAAATAACAGATAATAAAAGTATGAAAGCAGTAAATAATACTTATCATTTATCTCCAATTTTCAAAAATTCAATCTTTTGCTGGAGTTCGTGAAGTGCAATTCGAGTAATTTTGTCAAGTGATAGCTTGGAAACTAACAAGTGATACCAAGAGTGGAAACACACCTCCGAAACGGAAGCGAAAACTGATTTTGTTGAAACCGTCCTTGACAACATTTTCTTGAAGCAATGCAATTATTTTCCTTTGCAAAAATTTTTAAAAATATTTTTTTTGAAATTTAGAGCCTCCCTATGTGTCAAATTTTTAAAAAAAGTTTGAATCTTTAAAAGAAGTTTGAATTTATGTAAGGCTTTTGGTTGATGATCTAAAATCCTTAGACTAAGGCTTTAATAGCCTTGTTTTTTAAGCCTTTTACTTAATGCTTTAGGCTTTATAAGCCTTATGTGATGACTAAGGAAAATATTAAGCCTTTAAGTCTTTAAAGCTTGTCTTTGGAGCGAAACCACTGCGTAGGCTTGTAGGCAAAGGATGAATCATTGTCGACCGTTTCTGGAAGAGAGAGGTGAAATCGCAGCAACACCTTCATTTGAGAGTAGAAATCACACTCTCACAACTTGCTAGACACATCCATGGAGTTTGACCTTGATGAGGGTGAGGTTTGGAGAAAAACCACTGTTGGAGAAAAATAGTGGTTTTGGCTCATGCAAATACACCTTTCTTTTTCCCTTAGGTAATGACCATTAGAGGTTCTTCTGTCCGATGAAAATAGAACTTTAGAGGTTCTTATATCCAGTGGAAATAGACCTTTGCCTTTGCTCCCTTATACTCTGCTTTGAATTAAGTTGTTCTTTTTCTTCAAAGTGGTCCCAAGCTCTAATATGTACCACTTTCAAGAGAAAATTACCTCATGCTCATATCAACAAACATAAGTGTAGACATAGACCTTAAGAAAATTAAACACAAAACCCATAGCATAAGCAATTAAGCAGAAATTTGAACATCACCATCAACATAAGATTGGGTTCAATCTCTCCCCTCATACGTGTGGCTCCCTTCACGACATTAGTATTTTTTGTATGTCTTCAAAATTGCCTCTTGGAGCTAAAAATATTATCTTATACAAAATTGGGCTTGCACTTTTCAAAAATAGAGTTGTTCACACATAGAGTGTGCATAAAGTGTGTAAAACTAATAAACCTAGTTCACATGCACTAATACAAATAGCGACATCCAAGTGCATGAAGTGCATGGTGTATGGCCAATAAAGAAATCATGGTTGTCACACCCTTGCTTAATGAGATCCATGTCTCATAGGACATGAAATTTCTTCCTCACTGTGATATCAAAAATACCATAGGACATCCAATAAATGTCCCGCATATACTGTCAAACATCATCACAATGCACACACCCTCATCATCACATATATCTTTCTTTCACCTACTCACAAAGATAATTATGTACAAAGCTATGAATAAACCTAAACACCAAAGTAGTGCTGCACAGACCTACAAATATAAATCACACAATAACAATGATTTATGCCCAAACATACACTTGACGACTGTGATGCAGTATCACTCACAACAATTAGTCTCGCTCCACTCTTGCGTATCCCATGTGTTCGAAAATAACACAATCAACCATGAACCATACACATGACACAATTACTTCTCAGGCGTCCCGAATGGTCATGATGGGTAGTGTGGTAACATAACAAGTATTGTTCATGAGGAAATATGCACGATGCTATACTAATTTATAAATATTGTCATGAAGGGTAGTGTGCTAGCATAAGCAGTATTCTTTACGAGGAAATATGCAAGATGCTAATTATATACTGATTTACAAATATGCAATGTAGATGCATGTATTAATTTTAATCCGGATCAACGGGACTTTGTGGATGTATAACATGAGTGTGTGGGAGTTAATTGGAGAAGCCATCAACGGTTTAATCTTCGTGTGCGGCAGTGGGTACGTCTTCAGTGTGTAGACAAAGACACCAGCGAAAGGGGGTATAGATACCATGTATTCCCCCTAAAAAAGACTTGAAATTAGGCTCCACTGGTAGGAGCAGGTCAAGTAGAGACCAATGTGTGGAAGGTTCCACAGAAAGCCAAATTGTGCCCCAAAGTAAGAGGGCAGCACCTACTTGAGAACCATGTGGATGCAATGTGCATTCCTCAGAAGGAGTAATGGACACAATGCGTGGAAGGTTTCACAGAAAGCCAAAGCAGTTGTAAGAAGGTCCCCAAGATGCATTTGACTGAGAAGAAGGATTTTACGCAGTGTCCAAAAAGTCAGGTACGACGGAGGGTTGACCTACAAGGGTGGGTTGATTATGCCAAAGACTCCAAGTGGAAGCCAGCACAAAAGGTTAGATGCACATAGAGGAAGAGAATGAGAATAGTGTCCAGAGAAGCCCATGAAGAGGGCTTGTGTGACCTAATATAGAAGCCATGCATGAAAGTGTGGTACCTGCTGCACCAACACATTTGTTGAAAATAACAAGTGATTGAAAATAACGTGCATTTTCACGATGAGAGAAGGCATGATGCCTAGTGATCGAAGTTGTAGAGGAAGTGTCGTTTGCATCATGTTGTAGAGAAGAAGTGGGAGATGCCGTTCGTTGCAACTTCGTGTTAAGGAGAGACCCCGAGAATCAGAAGCAAGAAGGTGAGGGCACGCGCAAGAGCCCAAGTTAGGCTCTACATACCATTGTCTGGGGCAGCCACGACGAGTCTGAGTGCTCACAGATAGGAGTGCAGAACAAATAGATGAACAAAGAAAGAACACAAAGAATGCCAAGAATTATATTGGCTAGTTCTACACCCACGTTGCTACTGCGGTGGGGAGTGCTAACCTTGGCAATTTTGGTAGAGTTGTAAAGCTTCTCCAACTGTTGATGCTGTTGAAGCTCTGCTTCATCATGCACAGTCTATCCCACCCTTACACTTCTACCACAAGGCTAAAGAAATGAGGAGGAGTTTACAACCACGTGGCTTCATCATGCACAGTCTATCCCACCCTTACACTTCTATCACATGGCTAGAGAAATGAGAAAGAGTTTTCTACCAGGTGGTTGTAGCTCCCAAAACAGAGCAACGTGCTACCTATGCATAGTCTGCCCCACCTTTACACTTCTACCACATGGCTAGAGAGAGTTTTCTGCCACATGGTTGTAGCTCCAAAAACAGTGTGAATAATAATATGGTTGTAGCTCCAAAAACAGTGTGAATAATAGAGTGGAGTTGATGTGTATGTACGAGGAGAGGATTGTTGTGTACAAGGTGTGTCTCTAGATATAGTAGGTGAGAGGCACTTACAGGTAGTAGCTGACGGACTTACAAGGAGTGTGTGTGTGAATGCATGAGAACGAAGTAAACTGTTAACAAGCTCCAACTTCGACAGCCTTCTCTTTTCTAGAAAGCAGAGTCGGACGTTTGCCCCTCCGTCACCCTCACAACGCCACGGAATCAAAAGAGAGAGAGAAAGGAAAAACATTTCTCCCTGTGACACGTCCGTCAGTTTTCGGCCGTTTTGGCTAAAAACGGCCGTTTCGGCCGTTTACCATGACGCGTCGCGGGATTTCTATCTGGAGGGACATGGTGCCCGAGGGGTATGCTAGACCGCCCCGAATATAATGCATCTATATGGGGAGGAAGTGCTTGGAGGGGCAAAGCATGGACCCATGGTAGGCACCGGGACGCACTCACGCACCGGGTAGGCACGTTAGGCCTCCCGCGTTGCGAGCGGTGTTCACGGGAACCGAGTGCCTCCGGGGGATGCCCTCCCTACCTTGACGGAGTCGGGACCGAATGCGCCTCGACGGGACCGAGAACGGTGGAAAAACGGCCGCTGGTCGTGGCCGGCGCGCCGCGATGGACCCTAGGCCGGCCGAGCATGGATGGAAGGCAAGTCCCGAGTGAGGCCCCTGGAGCCGAGCCGGGCATGAAGGGCAAGTGATCGGTGAGACCCGCAAGGCAAACGCGTGAGACGCGCTCGACGGGCCGGTGGAGCCGTCATGAGCCATGAAGTGGCCGCGTGCAGCAAAGACGTGGTGTTTTCGTGCCGGACGTCTGCTCGTACTGGGCTCGCGTCCGTACGGCCATCACACTTGGTATCAGAGCCAACATGGGCTAAGAATGCAAAAAAACGGCGGGATCGTCAGAAACGGCGAAAACGTCGAAAACGACAAAAAGGCCGAAAACGGCAAAACGGCGAGTCGAGCCTATGTGACGGCCACGAGCCGAAAAACAGCACAAAATTGCCAAGTGAGATTTGAGCTTCAAGACGGCGGAATTTTCCCGTCGTGACCTTTACTGACCTCGAGGAGCGGGGTGCAAGGCAGAGGATGGCATGGTCGGCTGGTCCCGTCGGGACCCCGAGCTGACGGCGCCGGGGGGTCGACCGCGCAGCTCCCGTCGGGGCCCAAAACGAAGGAATTTGGGAAAGTGCTATATATGAAAAATAATCAGTTGTCCGAGGGGATCGCAACTGCGTGGTCCTTTCGAAGAAATTCCGGAGTTGGCCGACATGTTTTGGGGTCAGTGGGGACAGTTGGGTTCCAAGCAAGGTGAGGTCACAGGTGCAAAGACCAACATACGACGTTGGCAAAGAGCTGAACGGAGGAAGAATCTAACTGGATCCTTGTGGGGGCTCAGCACTTTCAGCAATGGAAGATTAGCGGGCTTGGGGATCTCTCAGAGTTACCACCAAAAAAACGGCAAGTTGCGCTTAAAGAAAACAGCGAGGCTGGCAAGACAAGGGTGGCACGCGGACCGGCAGCACCTCAGATGAGGACCGCGGGCCGGAGGTCACTCAGGTCAAAGACAAAGACAAAGGGGCCACGCATGTGCGGAGGCAGCGCCAGGAATGGGACCGGGTCCGCTTATGCTAAGAAACTGGAGGCGGCGGAATGGGACGTCATCTCGGTGTGGTGCCCATGAAGAGCAGAAAAGAAGCTGCCGAGCCAACTTTTGGGAGAAAGCAAGTGGCAAAGGTGCCCGCTGAGGCCATGACGCGCCTCGTGGCAAAGGAGCCACAAAAACCTCACCACGAAGAAACGGGCTAGGCAGGAGAAGCCGACGCCCTTCCTGATCAAGCAGGATTGTGCCTTGGGTGGAAGCAGCAAAGCTGAAGCCCCTCATCTCCATGTGCAGAGAGAACAACGAGGTCTAGGCCGGAAGGAGCCGAAGCCTCTTTAGATCAACCCAGGATCGTCAAGGGCAAAGCAGCAAAGTCGAGCCCGCACTCCTTCCGCAGTGCAAAAGCAAGGTGAGACCAGAAGGCGTCAATACCCCTTTCCGGCTACTAAGAGCCATACAATGTACCTTCGCGTTCCGCCTGGGTGAGGGTAAGCCCTATGGAGAGGCACCAAGAGCCCTGGGTTTTCTTTCCTCTTCTCCGACGTTCCGTTCTGCCTGGGTGAGGGTAAGTCCTAAGAAGAGGCACCAAGAGCCCTGGGCTTTCACCTTCTTGTGGCCGTGCCGCCCGCGAAGGCCAGCGCGCACGCGTCACCTTCTCCTCCGATGTACCGAGCAGGGTGAGGGTAAGTCCTAGGAGAGGCACCAAGACCCCTTGGCATTCTGTGGCCGTGTAGCCCGCCGTGGTGCACGCGTCACTTTCTTCGCCGACTTCTCGCCTGGGTGAGGGTAAGTCCACGCGCGGCGCCAAGAGCCCTGGGCATCTCGTAAAAGTCCAAGGATTCATCGTGCCGAGGGCACAAACCGGCCCGAGCTGGAGCAATCCGGGGAGGGCCATGCTGCGGGAACATGCCATATCAAGCCGTCAAAGGGCTGCAGGGGCACAAGAGCTGTGTGGCTTGGGAAAGCAGGTTTGAAGAAGGGGACTACTTGGGAGCTCTGGATCGCAGCCTAAGGACCATGGTGCCGGGCAAATAGCACTCTGGGTGAAGGAGCAAATGGGTATAGCCGGACTCATTCTCGTGGACTCGGGTTGTACGGCTCACGAGTTGAAGGGCTTTGGAAAGCAAGTTCAAGGAAGGGGACTACTTGTGATCGCTCGAGTTCAGGACATGGAACCGTAGTGCCGGGCACATAGCACTCTGGGTGAGGGCGTGATCTTGTACAACTGGAGTTGGGCAAGTGGACCCGAGTCGTTTGGCTCTCCAAGGTCACACCTGAAGATGGAAACAGCTGGATGTGCAAGTGGCAATGTGCATGCAGTTGGGTGGGTCAAAGTCTCGGGGGGGTCACTCACAAAAAAATGTGAATATCACGTGCGTTCAACAGAAGCATAATTTTAATTTATGAAACTTACAGAAATATATTTACATAAGGGTATGATTTAAAATTTTTTCAAAAAAATTTACAGATTCATAAAGAAAAGGGGATATTATATAGATTAAAAAATTCACAAATAAGGGATTTAAAATATAGGCCTTGAACGCACGCGATAGGGATATTTTACATATAGTGACCCCCCCGAGGTCAAAGTGGCAGTTGGCTCACTGAAGTTCGAAGGCGTGTTCTTGGACCAAGGTCACCTGAAGATGGAAACAGCTGGATGTGTAGGTGGCAATGTGCATGCAGTTGGGTGGGTCAAGGTGGCAGCTGGCTCACTGAAGTTCGAAGGCGTCTTTGGACCAGGTTACCAAAAAATGGAAACAATTGTTTGTGCAAGTGGCAGTGTGCAAGCAGTTGGGTGGGTCAAGGTGGCAGCTGGCTCACTGAAGTTTAATGGCAGCTTGGATGTGGAAAGCACTCAGATCTAGCCATAAGGGCAAACAGGGTGCAAGAAAAGAAGATCTAGCCCGAGGCGAAGTTAAAGCAGGTGAAACTTGGCTCCTAGCCGTCCAAGCAGAGCTTGTTTCGATGACGTCAAAGAAGACTGGCGCTTCGTAGTGCGGCATGACACATTCTGAGCGTCAAAGGCTCAAGGTGATGGTGCAGAGTCAGGAAACGGAGCCGTGTGAAAGTCGTCATGGTGTCATGGGGGCTTGAGCAAGACGAAGTGGAGGGACTCTGCGCCTTGGTGAACAGGAACAGGCAGATCATGGCGTAAAGGTCAAGACCGCCTGAACAGGTTTGGGGGCAGTTGGCTAGAGCATGGCAAAGCGGGTCTCAAGGTAAGCTAGGGCACTCAAGTCAGGTGAACCGAAGCCGAAGAAGTGCAGAAGTTCGAATGCCAAAGGTTCGCGGTGGTTTCACTTGGTGTCAGGTGGGGCCAAAGGCACTTTGTCACAGAGAATGGATGCACTTATGTACTCAAACAGGTTGAAGCAGGGCGTCAAGGTCCATGGCAACCAAAGTGCAGAGCTTGAAGTGGTACAAGAAGGGCAAACCAAGCTGGCGTCAGTGAGGTGGGCAACTCTTGTCCATTAAAGATTCGACACAAAGAGCTCAAGGAGCATCGCAGAGCAGCAAGGCTCACGACAAAGCTCCAACGAAAAGGAATGTAAAGTCAGATTTGAAGTAAAGATCTTGCAAACCAAGTTGGCGTCAACTCGGCGAACAAATCTCGACTTCCATGAAGACTCTTACTTTCTCGGCAACGCTGCATTGCTGAAGGTAATCACTCTTACTTGGCTCAGACAGGAGCTCCGGCAAGACCACGCAGTCACCTCGCCATTTTTGTTGGGATTGGGGGGACTCTCAAGCGGGGGCTTGAAGTCCCGACCTTATAGTGAAAAAAGCCAAAAAATTTGAAAAATAGCAAAAATACAAAAATATGCACCGTTTTTTCTTTTGTAAACGGGTTAGACACCTACTCTGCTCATGGCTATAAAGCAAGGTAAGGACCTCCCGTCCTTCATTATGTATTAACACTTTGCAGCACAGATGCGTTATATTAAGGTCATGCATCCCACCTTTCGTTTCAAAAGTAATTGACGAGGGCGTCAATTCTATAAAGGGGGGGTGTATGTGACGTGTCCGTCAGTTTTCGGCCGTTTTGGCTAAAAACGGCCGTTTTGGCCGTTTACCATGACGTGTCGCAGGATTTCTATCCAGAGGGACATGGTGCCCGAGGGGTATGCTAGACCGCCCCGAATATAATGCATCTATATGGGGAGGAAGTGCTTGGAGGGGCAAAGCATGGACCCATGGTAGGCACCGAGACGCACTCACGTACCGGGTAGGCACGTTAGGCCTCCCACGTTGCGAGCAGTGTTCACGGGAGCCGAGTGCCTCCGGGGGATGCCCTCCCTACCTTGACAGAGTCGGGACCGAATGCGCTGACGGGACCGAGAACGGTGGAAAAACGCCCGCCGGCCGTGGCCGGCGCGCCGTGATGGACCCTAGGCCGGCAGGGCATGGATGGAAGGCAAGTCCCGAGTGAGGCCCTTGGAGCCGAGCCGGGCATGAAGGGCAAGTGATCGGTGAGACCCGCAAGGCAAACGCGCGAGACGCGCTCGACGGGCCGGTGGAGCCGTCATGAGCCATGAAGTGGCCACGTGCGCCATGAGCCATGAGCCATGAAGTGGCCGCCTGCGCCAAAGACGTGGTGTTTTCGTGCCAGACGTCTGCTCGTAGTGGGCTCGCGTCCGTACGGCCATCACACTCCCCAACCAGTCGCCGAAATGCCATTTCATCGCATTATAGAGGAAATACAAGAAATTTCCCAACTAATCAAAATACGCCGAAATGCCGTTCTATTAGATAAAATAAAAATCTTTTTTCGGACCACGACAAGTCTTGACCTTGGCCGCTGGCGGCCCTGCTTTTTTTTCAAAAGTTTACACATCAGGATTGAGGCAGTTAACTTCAAATCAAAGCCATTAAAAAAACACTATAGGACTGTTTTTTCTACCACCAGCTTAATCAGCGGGTGGTACGCTAAAGGGCGGTTTGTTTCTAGCGGAATTTCCAATTGAGGAGGTGATGGCACAAGCATATTTAGCAAGCACTAGAGCAACCTTCCAACACGAGATGCACACAATTCTCTTTCCTCCCCTCCCTCTCTCTCTCTCTCTCTCTCTCTCTCACACACACACACACACACAAGAAAGCTGCCTCCTCTCATACCACCACCATGGGCTGCTTCTTACTGCAATTCTTGGCAGCCTGCACCGTGGGCTCTTCCCAAATCAAGGTCGTGACAGTTGATGGGCAATGCCTTCAGTATGACGCTCCAATGTACGTTAATGAGGTACTCCTGCACTACCCAGACCACGCCATCTTTCACTCCCACACTCTTCGCAAGCTCGGCATCAGGGCAAGGCCACTGCCAGGCACTCTACACCTGCAACCAGGGCAATCGTACTCCCTTATCCCCTTTCACAAAGGAGAGACCCAGCCATCAAGGCGGCGACCATTGTCTGAAACTGTCTCATCCTTAGAACAAGCCTCTGGTGTAGATCATCGTCAGCAGCAGCCGAAGCAGCTGTTGCAGGAACGCAGTCTCAAGCGCAAGGTGTCGTTTGCCTCTACCCCATCTTACATGGAGTCTTCAGCAGACGGCCAAATCGAGACACCTAAAGAGTTGAATCATGATCTGCCTGTATCTAAGCCTTCGTTGGAGGTGCTACCGTCTCCTACTACAGATGGATCAGTTGTGAGGTTGAAAATAGTGGTGTCCAGGCGGCAGCTTGCATCGATTCTCAAAGAAGGTGGTGATAGTACTGTATCCATGGTTGAAGCTCTCTTAAAGCCCGTGTTTGGAGAAGCTGCTAGAAACGGCCTTACATGTGTAACTTCAACAGAGATCAGTAGCAGCTGCAGCTCGCGGAGACCAGCATTGGAGAGCATAGCAGAGTCCTCGTGAGTAATTAGCTGTTCTTTTATGTGCCATAGTTATGGGTTTTTAGAGACTTCTTTCTTAGGGTAGCATGTCCACCTAGCTGATGCATGTTTGTAACTTGATGTGGAGGTTGGCGATGGTGGTAGATCCGTTTGAATCTCAGGCATCCGCGTCCAGCCAGCTCTGAAGAGTGCTAAGTAAATTGATGTGAACAATGTTCAAAACAATACATGTGTAGCGAGAGCAATTTCATTTTAATTAAAATCAGCCGGGAATACGGATTATTTGGCGATTAATGCTTAACTACAAGATAAACGTGACGCATTTTCCTCACTTGGCGTAACGAGACAGATGATAATCCGATGTCTTCGCATTAATGTTATTCGAAGAAATGAGCAATTAAAACCTGCAAGTTCTAACCTAAAATACCCAACTCCTCCACTGTCTTATATGTGTTTTCGTCGTTAGGACGTTTGGTGCTTGCAACTGGTGCAGCTGTGTTATGTTGGAAAAGATGTGGTCTAATGGTCGGATATTGCTTGTGGTCTAATGGTCGGATATTGCTTTGGACGACCCATTGTAATGATTCTAATACAAGTCTCTTGTAACCCCCATTTAATATACACTTTTTGTCCTTGTAACAAGTCAAATTCTTGGAAGAGTAGCCAATGCCACATACGTCAAGGCTTGGTGATCTATAATCACCACAAAGTGGTGGCCAAACAGGTAATGCGTAATGCCTTAATCTTTGGAATGAATAGTTAATAGCCAAACCTTCTCTTTCGGTGGTGGAGTAGTTGCGCTCCGCCCGGTTGAGTTGTCTACTTGCATAATGTATTGGTCAGACCATCTTCAATGTAGCATCTAGTTAAGCCAACACTGCTCCCACTGCTACCCCCCTAACATCAGCATACACATGAAAAATGAGCTCCCAATTAGATATAATTAGCACCAGAGTATGCACCAACATGTGCAAGAGAAAGGAACATGCCTTAATCTTTGGAATGAATAGTTAATAGCCAAACCTTCTCTTTCGGTGGTGGAGTAGTTGCGCTCCGCCCGGTTGAGTTGTCTACTTGCATAATGTATTGGTCAGACCATCTTCAATGTAGCATCTAGTTAAGCCAACACTGCTCCCACTGCTACCCCCCTAACATTAGCATGCACATGAAAAGTGAGCTCCCAATTAGATATAATTAGCACCAGAGTATGCACCAACATGTGCAAGAGAAAGGAAAAGGCTTTCTCCTAGTCCAAACCCCAATGATATGGCACATCTACCTATAATAACCTATTGAGGGGGAAATAATTGCATGCATACATCCTTACAAACCTCTTTAGATAGCGAGTAAGCCCCAAGAGCCCCAAAAGCTCATGCACTCCCTTGGGGTTGGTCGGTGGAGTAAGCCAAAGAATCACAATGATCTTCTTCGAGTTATGGCGGGAGAGACCATCTATAGAGAGCATATGCCCCGACAAGGCACCGTAGCCCACTAGGAAATGACACTTGAAGAGGTTGAGCCAAAGGCCAAAGAGGACTACACTTTTTCGAACACCAAGGTGAGCTGAGTTATTGTGCTCACCCTAAGTGACATTTTCCCTTTTTACCCCCACTCAGGTTTGAGAAGTCATCCAAAAATATGCATAAAAAATCAATGAAGTACTCTTGAAAGATCTTTGTGGCCATTTCCTAGAATGAGGTCGAGCATTGTAGAGGTTGAAGGGCATCAAAACATAAGCATAGGTACCACATTACGTGATAAAGGCTATTTTCAGCTTAACTCCACGACTAGTCAACTGTTCAGAGCGTAGCCTGGACCGCCACTAGGTCTAATATGTAGTGCATTAGTTCTTCATCCCTTCTAAAGCTGACATGATTTCCTTCTTCTTATAATCCAGTTGAATTTTAGTGTCTCTCACTTCCTCTATGAGAATCTCCTCGTCAGCATCCATTCTAGCAACAAGAATATCATTGAGAGTCAATTTCTACAAATAGCAATTCCTTGGTGTCCTTCAAAGCACTCTAAATCTGTAGATTCAGAGAGTTTTTCAACCCCTGTGCTATGTCAGTGAAGTACTCTTGAAAGATCTTCGTGGCCATTTGCTAGAATGAGGTTGAGTATTGTAGAGGCCGAAGGGCATCAAAACATAAGCATAGGTACCACATTACGTGATAAAAGCTATTTGGAACTTAACTCCATGACTAGTCAATTTTTCATAGCATAACCTGGACCTCTACTAGGTCCAATATGTAGTGCATTAGTTCTTCATCCCTTCTAGAAGCCGCACTGATTTCCCTCTTCTTATAATCCAATCTAATTTCAGTGTCTCTCACTTCCTCTATGAGATTCTCTTCGTTAGCATCCATTCTAACAACAAGAATATCATTGAGAGTCAATTTCTACAAATAGCAATTCCTTGGTGTCCTTGAAAGCACTCCGAATCTGCAGAACCAAAGAGTTTTTCAACCTCTATGCTATGTCAGATTGGTTTAATTTTTATGAAAACAAGCATATTTTTACCAATACAAACATTTCATACAAACTCCGATCTGATAATATTTCACATTTTAGTTGAACACCCATTTTCTTCACCAAGAAAAATCTCTTTCCAATCAAGAACAGAGACATTGTTGTAGGAGGATCAGAGTTGGTTTGATTTTTGGGCAAGAGATGAAGAGAGGATGAAGAGATGAGGGATAGATTCCAATGCCTAACTATATCCAGAGCAAAGACCATTGCCCAACCCATGTTTAGCTGCACGAGCATTCGTCCACAGCGCCTGATGTAAAATGAGCCACATCAAACAAGAAATTTTAGGTGGAATGTATTTGGACAAAATATTTGTGAATCTAAAATCCCACTGACTTCTGTTCCAGTTGAGGTTCCATCTTATGTTCAATTTCAGAGTAAAGTTGGGGCTCGAGATTTCTAAACCAAGGGATCGGAAGCAGATTATCATGCACTACAACACGTCGAGGACATATCAGCATTTACTAGCAGCGTTCCAACAACGTTTATTTTTTCAGCAGCCTATAGCAGCAAAATTTTGCTGCTATATTATAATTTTGCTACAAAAAGCTGTGAAAATAGCAGTAAAATTTTGCTACTATTCTCGCTACATAAAATTCCAGAGAGTTGTTGAGTGCTGAATTTAAGTTATACATATCACATACACAGAGGAAATGATTATAGTTTTAAAAAAACATCCATCTGAACCCTTGGAGCCATGTTTTGAGCAAAAAAAGAAAAGAAAAGATAGTTGGAAACTTTTGAGAAGGGAAACAATGTCAAGATCATGAATCTATCCCATCTTCTAATAGATCATGAATCTATCCCATCTTCTAAAAGATCCATATGTGTTTCTTCATCAATGTCTATATCTAATGGAAGCTCAATGAAAAGATGGGGTTCCATATCAATATCACTATCATAATCCAATGAATCATTGTCATGATTGATAGGGGACTCATCATCTTCTTCGGATTGATGTTCCTTATGCTCTTGATCGGCCTCCTCCAAAATATTTTCTTCATCGTCTTCTTCTAATGAGCCGATTTGAGGCAGTACTTGCATCTCATCCAAAGATTTGACCTCCACATCTTGATCTTGAAAGATATGGTTTGAATGAGGGGAAACTTGTATAACATACCACCACTTTGGATCAATTCGATTGCCCATGAAACACAACCTAATATCATAAAGCAAAGGGATTACACTTTTATTATAGTACATCAAGATTTATCATTGGGATTGGTTGGGTTACTAACGTGTTGACATTGTCGAGATAGTACGAAAGTATCTTTCTCATCATTCCAAAACTTGGTGGAATCTATTTGAAAGAACCCATTTGAATGTTTCTTTCACGGTTGCTTAAGCACCTCTATATATCACCTTGAACCATTTGACATCAAAGATAAATAGACTAAATTCTCTAAACCCAACCTCAAGAATATCTTGAATACTTCCACAATACTCAAGATTGTCCTCTATGACATTGGTATCATGTTTACTAGCTCGGCTTTCTTGCTCAAAAGTTGCCATCACACCATAATCAAATGTGTTTCTTTTAGAATCCACACGCTCCATGGAAAAGTGCCTTCCCTCTGACCATATTATATTATATAGTTTGTACTAACATTAAACAAAAGCATAACATTTAGTATAGTGCATTAAACAAGGTATATAACGATCAAAGCATGAGGCAGGTATGAACAATGTACTGACTTGAGGGTCACATCCTCTTTCATACTCATGCTCTTCTCTTGTGATCATCTCTCCATTTTGGAATGCCATGGATATTGCCATATGAAGCCATTCTATATTGATCACATTTAGTAGAGGTTCCAAGCCGGACGCGGGAGTGGCAAGCGTCTATTTGCTCTTCTAAAAGCTCTTCTCTCATCCTTTCATTTATTAATTGCATCCTTGGATCTCCCAATCCACTTCTCCATGATGAGACTATTTAGAATGCAAAATGTATTCACCTTTTGGCGTAATGCTTCATCCAGTCTTCCTTGCCTTCCTTTTCCTTGTGGCACATTAGTGATTAGACGGTCATCCTCCTCATTGCTCCACAATGACATGGAAGGATCTATGAGAGAGATGTTTTGAGATATACACAAGAGACTATTGCATCAACCATCCCTCTGCCATGCTTGCTTCTAGCCTTGCTCTTTGTCTCACAAAGTTCTTTAAGGTTTTCATCAACCTTTCAAGGAAAAACATCCATCGAACATGAACAACACCACAAAGTGCCATTTCATCAACCAAATGCACCACAAGATGCAATTAGCTAGTGAGAATTGTTCTAGGAAAGTTATCCTTGATCATACACACTACTTCAATAGCATTGAGACAAAATATCTCAATGGATGTAGGATCTATCTCCTTTAAGGATATGTACCTACATACATAGCAATCATGTGTACTACATATTATACATAACTTGTGAGCGTATGAAAATACCAAATATGCAATATAACTTAGCTAGTGACTTGAAGAGAAGATTCATACCTCACCAAGCTTCCCATTTTGTAAATATCCTCTCTCACCTTCTTGTCTCCACAACCAACTATAGGAATTGGTGGAAGAATAAACTATGCATATTAAAAAATGGAAGTTAGTATATAATCCTACAAATTATGTACCATAAAGAGAAAATGAATAAGAGAATATTTATATACCTATAATATCTTATGCCAATCATGTGTCCTGAGTCCATATAATTGTACCTCTCCTTTCTTTTTGGTCTTTGTGAAGGCACCCTTAAATGAATGAGTTACTCCCGTTGGTGTACGAAAAGAGGCAATCACACTTTCACCTTATTGTTGTGATCCTTCTTGGTTAATACCCATGGTGACTTTGGTAAGACCATGTTACCACTCTCACTTTCAATTGGCCATGCACTTTGAAGGCGTTCAATGTAACTTTGTAAGTCATCCCTTGCACCCTTTGTATCTCTTTTACCAATTAAATGGTCCCAGATATTTGTTGCCACATTCTTGAAAATATGCATGGGATCTAAGAGTCTTCATGTCACACCAATATGGAAGTCGAAAGCAGATTGAGTGTCTAAACATCCCATTAGGTGGTGGATTGGGGTGCTTCTCCATGCCTCAAACAAATCTCTACCTCTCATCACAATTGGTGAGACATCATGTGACACATACTTGGGATGTGAAGGAGGGACAAATCAATGATGTTTGTCATACACCACACCTTCTTAAGTGTAGAGGGTCTTTCCAAAACAAGTGCATTAGGAAACCTGTGGACATCTTTTGGGCCCTTTGCTAAAATGACCTTCATTAGTAATGGACCAATAGGAAGAGAGGAGTGTGCATATTTGGTCTCCTCCAAACAGTAGGGAGCAACTAGGCTTGTCTCCCTCATTACTATATTTGTTGGGTTCAAAAAGTAGGGAGTGGCCTTCATAAATTAGGGAGATGGAGTGCAAAAAGTAGGAGGGTGCCATAAAGCAAGGAGGTAGCTTCTAAAAAGTAGAGGGCTCCACCAATTTTTGCTCCATCAATCTTGTGGGTCAAAAAACCCTAAATAATAAGATTTTTCAAAAAAAATCAAAAGTGCATTTTTCCCTCTCAAAACCCAACCCAAACCATATTATATCAAAAAACTTCTTTTTTCACCTCAGATTTCTCTCCCTACACATTATTCTTCTCTCCACCATCATCCTCTTCACCCCAAACCTCAAATCTCCATAGCTAATTCTCTCTTTACTGTGCAACCTTCTCTCTCTCTCTCTCTCTCTCTCTCTCTCTCTCTCTCTCTCTCTCTCTCTCTCTCTCTCTCTCCCCTAAAATCTTTCTAACATAACACACCATGGAGAGTAGTGCATCTTTGTCGAGGAGAATGCCAAGGGACGAGGTTGGGGCTCTGCTCATGCATAATACGAGGGATGAACACAGTGCTTGGGTAGAAAAACAATTTTAAAAGGGAGATTGGGTGTATTTACAACCCAGTGCCACTGGACCGCATTGAGTTTGACGTCGAGATGTGGTTGAGCACCATTGGAAGAGGTGTCTACTAGGATTCAAGGAAACAAAGTGTGATGGATTGGTGGCCCTAGTGTAACATGTGTACTCGGCATTGGAAATTTCTTTGCGTGCACATCATCATCATAGTCCTCATTGCAACTGCATGCTTTCACTTTAGTATGTTATTGTACATGGTATGTGAAAACTGTTCTTTTCAACTTTATACAGTTTCCTTATTTTCATATATTTTCCCTTCCAACAACATCATTGAGGACAAGCCCATAAGGAGCATAATAGGAACATGCTGTGCCGTACACGTGCACATTGGAAATGGTGTATTCTTTGACAGTGCCCCTTCTAACCTTGTTAATCAAAATATTTTCTTCTACACACACAACTATGTAGTCCTGACACATAGGTCAACAGGTTTGGTAAGCTTGAAGAAGTCCCCTCTCCTTCCCTCTCTAGTGTTGAATGGCCAATGCCTGATGTTTGGACTATTGTTTCACTTAAAACAAAGATGGCCAATGATATACATTCTTCTTTGAAGTACACAAAGGCCTTAAGATTGGTTGGTCTTAGCTGGGCATGCCCTCTGCATGTGTTTGCCCACATGTTTCAGGACATTACTTGCACACGAACTCCAACAATGTACATGTGAAAGGTGGTAAACATTGAAGAGATTGTCAATTTCTTGGCCAAGGGTGGGAAATTGTGGAGGGGGAGCACAAAGGAGAGAATTTCAGGTGCAATGTAGTGCATTCTAGTGTCTCCTTTAAAATTGGGGGGTCGGATGATGTCACCTTGGTTCAAAGAATCTAAGCTATGAGTGTCGACTAGAGCAATTTTGTAATATCCCTCCACCGGAGTTTTGTATAAAAAAAATACTTTCTGAGATACTTCGGTGTTTAAAATATGTTGCCTAGTTTCTTGAAGATGTGGTTTTGTCTTTTAAAAAATCAACGTTTTTTCATATTTTTTGGTCCAGTGTGTGAAATGGCCGCTATCTTGTATAAATAGTACTTTGAAGGCTTGATGTGTCATTTTTCACTCATTCTCAAAAACATAAGGCACCTCCACACTCGAGCTTCAGAGCACATCCACCATTCTACCTACGAATGCTTCATGGACTTCCTTTATGAGAGCGAGTTTCCAGAGGCCACACACTTGCACGTAATGTTCACTCTCACGAGATCGGCTGGATCTCCACACTCCGCCTCCATGAAGAATTATTTGTAGACACATTATCATACATGGACACCCACATCAAGCCACACTCTGTCTCTCTGGCCAACGCTAATAGATTGTGGGTGTCCTCCAACCTCCTAGAGTACATCAACCACAACAAAATGCCCTTCCAAAAGCGGCTCAGAAGATTTGAAGCAATGGCAATGAAATATGGACAGTTCAGGCCTAGAGCTTTACAACAAGAAGCAAGTGTGCAAGCTCAATAGAGATGCCATTGGCCATCGCTTTCTATCATGGCTAGCCTGCTTTGTTTTCTTCCTTTAAGAAGGAGAGGAGGAAGAGGAGGTCGAAATACCACAACTGCGCCTTGGAGGATTCATCCATGCAAGGAAGAGACTTAGAGTGCAGCGCACACAGGTGTAAGTGAAAGCCTGATCATCGCACAACAATTTCCAGGAGGTGCGCTAGGGCTCACAGAAAATCCATGCCGCTTTGATGCCAGTGAAAGTGGCACAGCAATTGAAGATGAAGATGACTGTGCCCCCCTTCCTGAGATAGAGATTGACTCTCTATGTCCGGTTGTGGTAGGGGGAGCTTTTCATTTTTTTGCATGATATTGAAAAGTCATGTGGCCTCCACATGGATGAGTGCTTGAGCATGCTCAAGGTGAAGGCAGAGTTTCCATTGGATGACTCTAACACAGGTAACATGGAGGTGAACCTCCTCCCACTCACAGGTAACATGGAGGTGAACCTCCTCCCACTCACAGACTCGGTGGAGGAGATGGTGTTCATTTCTCTAAAGGCAGCTAGAATGCAAAGTAGGCAAATGTCACCAAGGAGGAGTTCCAAGCAGTGCAACAAAGTGTCTCCCGCTCAATCGTACCTTGGACATGTCGGACTTGTCCGACATTGACATGGAGTGAAAGGCTGATGCAGACGAGGATGATAAGCAAGAGAATATGCTAGAGATGGATAGTTATGCTATGCGGGGCGAGGGAACGCATGCTGCTACCGGACCATATCCGACTCTCGTCGGCCACTACATCGGACACCTCCCACCCAATGACTTTGTGATTATTCACAAAGAATTCACACCCAATGCCAGCTTTCCCCTTTTTGCATTAAAGACCTTCTAAAAGCAACTCTGCGTGGCCATTCTTGGGCTGGTCGGTCAATTTTGTAATCCTAGTTAAAAAGTCCCTCATTATGACCACTTTTGGAAGCAGCTATAGAGGTAAGGTGCTTGCCCAATTAGGAATTGCCAAGTTGCTTGGCCAATGACTCACCGCCGCGAGAAATTTCCACTGCTATTCTAACCGACAAGTTCCAGTGCTATTCTAACCAACAAGTTCCACGTAGCTAAGAAGCGACGAACCTCTCTTGTAAAGAGTATTCCCAAATCCCACATGTAAATTTTTATATCAATACAATGCTGAAAGTTGCTTTTAAGTACATGTGATTGATTTGTAATGTAAAAAAGATGAGGGCCAGAAGGATGCAATAAAGGGTTGTCCGGGGGGCCTGTATAGGGCTTTTACGCAACCCTTTCCGGCCATCATGAAAAAATATGTGCCATTTAATTTTTGCTAGTTTTCAAGTGAAATAAACGTGTTTTCTATTGACAACATGGCCACAGAATGTGTGTAATCTTTGTAAGTGACTCATGGAAAGAGAATCTTCAAAACACAAAAATCAAACAAAATGTTAAGTCGTTCCCCATGAATGAGCAGAGAACTAATGCGTGCAATGTTCTAGAAGGAAACCCATAGAATAATATCATTAACTTTTGTAGCTTCTGCATTTCAACAAAAATGTTGTTGAACTCATTAAATCCGAATAAAACATTACCATCCACAGTCTTCTTCTTTCCCCATGTTGCAATGCAAAGTGTATCATTGATGTGGTAGTAATCCCCAATCCTGTATTTTACATCTTCATTGCTCACTCCCTTTGCTAGACGATGTAAATTTTCCCAAATCTCACATGTAAATTTTTATATCAATACAATGCTGAAAGTGGATTTTAAGTACATGTGATTGATTTGTAATCTAGAAATTCCTCTCACGCTCTGTGAGATGAACCTTGCTTGAAGTTGCATACTCTTCCAACACCCGCACATGCAAATCCACCTTGTGTCGATGCACAGTGGAGAGAGAGAGAGAGAGAGAGAGAGAGAGAGAGAGAGGGGGGGGGGAATAGGAGTTGAAATTAGAGAGAGTGAGTGTATACTATAACCTTCCAAGGAGTTAAGATTAGAGAGAGGGAGGATGCAATCATAGGAGAGAGAGAGTGTGTGTGTTTGTAGGCCATTAGCTCACAATAGAGAGAGAAAGGTAAAGTTGAGAGATGGAGTGAGGCTATGGAGGCCAAGCTCACAATGGAGAGAGATATTCCAAGGAGTTGCAAATAGAGAGAGGGAGTATGTAGTCACAGGATGCAGTCATCACAGGAGAAAGAGAGAGAGTGTGTGTGTGTTTGCAGGCCATTAGCTCACAATAGAGAGAGAAAGGGAGAGTTAAGAGGAGACATGAGAGGATTGTAGAGAGAGGGATAGAGCGAGGCTATGCACGCCAAGCTCATATAGTAGAGAGATGAGTAGAGAGAGAGAGAGAGAGAGAGAGAGAGTTGGTTCAATTTTGGGGAGAAAAGAGGTTGAAAAAAGATTTTTTGACATATATATGGGTTTGGGATAACTTTTAAAGACACAAACTTCAAACATGAGAAAAAAAATCACTATTTTTAGCCCCCCCTTAGTTGGAGATTGATAATGTGGAAATTGACAAGAGATTAGTGGATTGTGCAGTCAAATTGCTACTGTTAATACTTGAGACGGTAGATCAAGTACACTTTCCACACTGATTTGGTTGATTTGGTGGAGAAGTGGAGGCATTAAATGAAGGAGAAAAAGGTGGAGGCATTTAATGATGAGATAAAGTGGGTTTTAGGACAAAATCAAGGTTAAAAATTGAATGTTTTACATATATATGGGTCTGGGGTCAATTTCAAAGTATAAAACTTGTAAAATGGAAAAAAAAAATCATCCATTTTGTCCCCCCTAGTTACGAGCTTCCTAGAATGAGAAGAGGAGAGATAATGACAACATTAGACCCTATTTTTGTAGGGGAGGTATGGGCTAGAAAGCTCAAATTATAGGCTCCAAGTAGGCCTCTTGATTGACCTTGTCTCCTTAAAAAAAATATAAAATTAGCCTAAATCCCTAAAAATTAGGAATCCTTACAAGGCCCAAAAGATGTCCAAAGGTCTCCTAATGGATGGTCCACAAATCAAACATGCATGACGTCCATTCATGATATTTTAAAATTCATATGTATGTAACGAACTCTTTTTAAAAAAGTATATATTATCGATTAAGAAATTGTGATACTCAAGAGCTTCAAAATGGATTTTAATACTACTCTCATCAAGAGCCAAAATAGGATTTTATAATTAAGATAATAATTGTATCAAGATAACGCTTTTGTAATATAATTATATAAATAATTTTTTATAGTTACTCTCTGTAGAACATCCTCAATCATGCTAACATGGAAGATGACCCAAGGAGTCTAAGCTTCAAGTGTACACATAGAAGAAAAAAAATGTATTTGTGGGATAGTGAAGAAGAGGATGCCTCGTCTACCTTCTAAGGGGGGGAAAGACACATCAATTAGTGATGGTGCAGCAATGATTATGAGGAACCATAACTATGCCATAAGTTATATGTTTAGAAAATAGCTTCTTTTTATAGTTGTATCATTTTTTTAAAGGATTGAAGATGAAAATAATAAACATTGTCTCTATTTTGGCATGTTTTTTGAAAACTTATTGTTAGATTTTCAATTATAATCTCAAAAAGTAAGCAAAACGAAGTCTTTTTTTTCATGTCAATTTTTGTAAGAAACATGTAAAGTGCCCAAAATATTATCGTTTTTTGGCAGTGTTGTACACATGCGTAGACCACTTTTTAAAAAGAGTTAAAAATTAAACTTTTTTTATGGAATCTTTGAAAGATGCCAAATGTTTCTCATTTTCAAGAAATATTACCTATTGTGTCCGCCGCAGAGCAGCAACAATGTTATAACATAAAAAATCATATGTCAAAATATTTACAAGGAGAGTATATAAAACATGCGACATTTTCTATTTAAGAGAATAGAATGAGGCGATCTTACCTAAGAAGACTTGTGACACTTGCATCACTCCATCCATTAATTGTTTGTTGCAAGTTTAATAGCTCCAACTTTTCTCGCGGTGTGGAGTGCAAGGTTTCCTCCTCTTGTGACATTGGAGCTTGCTCACTATCATCTATGATGACCTCCCATCCAAAGAATTCATTCACCATGTCATCCATGATGAGATTAGATTCTCTTCCTCCTCATGTGGCAATGGTGGAGGCACCTCATTCATTGGTTGGCAAAGATGAGTCTCGGCCATGCTTTCTATATGAAGCCTTGCCACCTTTTGCACTCTACCCAATGTCATCATATGGTGTGGAATGTTACCTAACAGTCTCCTATGGTTCTCCTCCATGTCGTCATCCGCACTTGGTCGCGCCAATGCCTCATGAAGCCCATACGTCCGAACATGTTCAATCATTAAACGATGTTATTGTATGTATTAGCCCTTGATCAATCACACATACAATGATTTTTTTCTCTCAACCATGCTTTGGAACCAACTCCCAGTCCTTGATCACTGTCAAACATCTGAAACCTAGCCAAAACTAATTATATGTTAGTATAAAAACACTTGAGCTATCCAGAACTGGCAAACAAAAAATTACCCAAGGTTTCACTACTAGACAGCAATTACAACAACATTTTTTCTTTCTACTTACTTTGACTCCTTGCACATGCAAAGAGGATGCCTGCACAACAACATTTCCTCCCACCATATCTATATAATTTATCCTCTTTTGAGTGGATTAATTAGTGACCTAATTAGTGAAATTATTTAGGGATAATCACATCTTTGGATTAGTATAAACATTGCTAATTCACCTATCAAATCCCTATGCTTAAACTCCTCACCAATTAGGAGTAATTTGAGGGCAAAGAAGAGGATTAAGGAGAGATTAATAGTGGGATTAAGAGAATTAATCTTTAGTTAAGATAGAGTACCTCTAAATTAGTCAAAATCTATTGATTTAGAGATAGCCTCTAACTTTAGCCCTTTCCCACCTGCCTAGCATTAATGAGGGGATCTTAGTTGTCTCCCACTCACTTTCCTCCAGTTCCAAATTGAAACTCAAACTCCAAATTCCAAATTGAAACTCAAATTCTAACTTGCCACATAGCCGTTCCATACTAAATCCATGGGCGTACACTTATAAGCGTACGGCCATACAAAAAAAACTCTTTTTTCCAAGGAAAAAAAAACAAAATCAAAATCAAAATTCCAAACGACCATTCCACACTTGCCGGCGCGACCGTTCGATACTAAAGCCATGAGCATATGCTTTTGTAAGCATACGGCCATACCAAAAAAAAAACTTTTTCTCCTAAAAAAAACCAAACGGCCATTCTACACTTGTGGGGCGACCATTCCATACTAAAGCCACAGGCGTACGCTTGTAAGCGTACGGCTGTACCAAATTTTAAAAAAACGTTTTAAAAATAAAAATTAAAAGAAAATTTGAACGGTCGTTCCATACTAAAGCCACGGGCGCATACTTGTAAACATATGGCCGTACTAAAATATATATATATATATATATATATATAAAGAATTTTTAAAAAAAAATCCAGAATTCCGAATGGCCATTCCACACTTGTTGTGGCCATTCCAACCTAAAGCCACAGGTGTACGCTTGTTAGCGTACGCCTGTGCCAAATCCCTAAAAAAAACTTTTTTTTTAAAACAAAATTCCAAACGGATGTTCCACACTTGCAACAGCCGTTCCAACCTAAAGCCATGGGCATATGCTTGTAAGCGTACAACCGACCAAACCGAAAAAAAAAATCAAAATGTTTTTCCAAAATTTCAAATCTTTAGAGATGCTTTTGGTCTAACTCCCCAACTCACTAGGTTCATTTTTACACACATAAAACACCTCAAAAGACCACTTTTAACCTTAAGGGTGTGTTCATATGTGTAAGGTAAAAGTGAGCTAAAACTCCTATTTCAAGCCTGTGCGTGCACCGTTGACACTTTTTAAAACTTCCTTACACACCATTGACACCTTTTAGTCATGGTTGCATGCCCCCAATGCCTCCATTCCATTCAGCAGCACCTGGCCTCAATTGCACATTCACACGTGGTCGCCATGCCACACATGTTTGGCCGTGAGGGCGAAACAATCTTTGAAGAGCCCTCATCTAGTGGGGCCCCTCCATACATGCACCCCAGCATGGATAGATGCCCCAAGCACATTCATGTACCCTATTCTCTATATCCACCACGGATCTATTCCCACCCCCCACCCTTGCACCACCACTGTGTCACAACACTTGCACCCACAAACATCACATACAAAACCTATGTGGGCAAAAATTTTCAAACTTCTGCCAAAATTCCATGGAGTTAGAGACCTTGTATTCCAAATCTAGGTCTTTAACCAAATTTGTCAGGCATTTGATATTTTCGATGATGCAACTCAGCCTTGAAGGCAAGGTCGTGCAATGGTTCCAATTCTTGGATCCTCAACACAAAAGCGCTTTCAAAGCGGTGAGAGAGGCTTTCATTCTCGGATTTGCAACCTACGGGCCCAAATGGAGCCCCATCATCCAACTGCTCCAATTGGAACAAAAACTAAGAAAATATTACGCGACTACATCGTTCACATCAAGTACCTTGATTCGCGAATCAAGTACCTTGATTCGCGTTACAAAGAGGAAAAATTTGAGAGATAAGTAATTAATGGACCGTTTCCTCTTAGGCTTGCACAATCCAAGGTTTCACGACCACCTGTTGGTCAAGGACCCCTCCACCTTTGATCAAGTCTACAAATTCGTGATCTTTCTCTCGATGACAACATGCGAGAAATCTATTCCACGCAATTGGCCACACTGCGCCAATAACAACCCAAAGCTCATTTGTAATGTTACCTTCCTCTCCGGGCCCCAAGCCTTGCTGCTGGTGGCACCACCCCAAACCAACTACTCACATAACATGCCACCATGCCCCTCTCCACTTCCAATCTTTCCATCCCAACCGTTGTCTCTCCAGGCACACCCTATTGCTCATGGAAAGATTCAAACCAGGTCCATTGCTAAACCTGTGGAGCCCATGCACTCTGCCATCCCTGAGCACCCCTAACACCTCATCTCCCTTTTCCAATGCCTCACATGGACCCTAAACCACTTGTGCACACCATAGGTGTCCCCACAGGGAAACCACCTCTTTTGTGTTTCCTCTTCCATGAACCCCATAAAGTGGGGGAATGCCCTCAAAAGAAACGTCTTCCAATGCAACCCCAATGTCATGGACTGTGGAATTGACCATTACTATAAGGATTTCCCTTTGTAATTAGTTTCTCATTCCACAGTCAAAGGCGTGCCATCCCTCAATGTGTTAAGCGTTCAAAATGAGAAGATATCCACTGTCCCATTGAATGTCGTCACACGATTGTAGGCTAAGTTAAAGGCCACATTCCAAAAAAAAACAACGCTCTATGCACGTTGGCCATGTCGATGATCGAGTTAGCATCCGCACATAGGCTCAACAAAGACAACATCATCCTCCTCGTCGGGAGCGATGACCATGTCGACGAACTGCCACACCCCCATGCAGCCCACCAAAAACTCACCAAACAAGAAAAACGACTGACCACCACAGATCATCCCAATTCCATCCTTGAGAAGCAACGTCTTCAGGAGTCCCAAGCACTGGTAGAGCAATACCAAACTCAACTAGAACCGCCACCTATTTTTGTAACCTTTGACCCTGTACCTCAATGCACATCGTCTCCCATTGAACATGAACCTCTGCACCAAGTAAAGGAAGAGCCCTGCAAACACTCAAGGCCGAGGATGATCCGTTCACCAACATGATGTTGACAAATGACAATTGTGCCCCTCCTGCGCCTCCTCATCCTCCAATGCTTAATCCACAAATGGCCCACCCCAAATTCCATGTTCACATCAAACAACTCGATGTGAATAATCACACAGAGTCTGACAGAGACTCACAAGGTCCGCACACCAAATTTGCTAAGGTTCCTCCTACTGCCACCACCTCTCGACCTACACACCTATCAAATAAGGACCAAATGTCCTCAAGGTCAAAGTCTATGACATGATATTACACCTCACATTCGTGGTCATGGACTTTTGTAATGCCATCTTGGGTTCGACCCTTCATCATGAGACAAACCCGACTAATCCATGACTGGGATCTGCATCATGTCGACCTCCGCAAACAGTCTCAAATGCTAAAGGTCAATTTATATATTTGGCACTCTGGCCAAATCTCCCTTTGTTGAAGACTTTGTGACCACTGCCAAGACCAATGATCCCTTGGTTTTGCGAGGCTTATCGTCAAGCCTTTGAGGATGTGCAGGTGCCATGCATGGTTGCTTCTGTCAATAGTCACAAATTTGACCATGATTGGCTTCAAATCCTTGCTACACTTGACACCGTCCCAAGTTGCAAACTCGGCACACAATTTGTGCTCCCAAACGGCCAGATCCTTCATGAAGCCTACAAAGCTATTGCCTCGCTTAACACCCTGAGTGTAAGTGTAGCTCCACAACCTAAAACAACTATCCTTCGAGTTTGGATAGATTTCCCCTTTGGTAGAAACATGCAAAGAAAACATGCCTTGCTGTCTCCCATAGCTGGCCATAATCTTTTACCATGGGAAACATGGGTCTCTCTAGGGCAAACCCTCTCTTAAAACTTCCCATGCCAAAGTTCAACTTCCCAGTGGGGACAATGCATACAAATCCTTGGGTCTTTTACACAAACTATACATACTGTATCTAACCTATTGGCTTGTAAGTTCTATGTGGTTCCCACAGGTAAAACAAAAGAAGCAATCATCCTTGGAGGAAGTAGATCTAGAATGCTACAAGTACAATCAACTCTGCTAACAGCTAACCTCAAGATTCCCCAGGGCAAGGTAACAATGATCCTCTGGAGAACAGGAAGTGCATCAAATCATCTGACCCTCTACCCCCAACTGCTTCCATAAAGGGTACTCCCTCACCCCCCACAGTAACTGGTAAGTCCTCCACTACTCCTCAACTACCACCAGAACTCAACCCACCAAGAATATGGATTGGACTCCTGACCGAGAATGGTCTACAATGGTGGCAAGCCCACATATATCCTATGGTCCACACCAATCTCTCTCATATTCTTGGAGGCATGAAAAGCTCTTGGAAAACCCATACTAAAAAAAGAAGATACTTACATTCAAATCTCACATGAAATGTGTCTAATGAGTGTCGGTATTTCATTCCTACAATATCTTTAGAAATAACCAGTTGGAGTGCAGATTTCATGTTATTATTGCAAGGGCACTCTAAGGCCGGATTATCATTGGAAAGGAGTGGATTGATGACACTCACTTCCAAATTAATTGGCACAAACAAATGGCCACCATGGAAATCAATGCCCAGAAGGTCACTGACCTCTTATGTCCCCAAGAGGAAATCATACACACCCCCTCACCCTCGACCTCCTCATCACCACCAATCTCCCCTATGCCCCCACCCCATGCCTCACCAAAGCTGGTCGATCGGCCATTGTCAACACTCTAAGGCCGGATTATCATTGGAAAGGAGTGGATTGATGACACTCACTTCCAAATTAATTGGCACAAATAAATGGCCACCATGGAAATCAATGCCCAGAAGGCCACTGACCTCTTATGTCCCCAAGAGGAAATCATACACACCCCCTCACCCTCGACCTCCTCATCACCACCAATCTCCCCTATGCCCCCACCCCATGCCTCACCAAAGCTGGTCGATCGGCCATTGTCAACACTATCCACCAATGACAATCAAGCCTCGTCGTTGACATTTCCCCTCAACTCTAGAACCTGGACCACCCACACTGCAAGCACCCCGACCTCATATCTTTATCATGACAATCAATGGTGGGTGCCAAAGAATCTTCTTGCCACAGGGATTCTACAATGGCTACATAGGACTATGAATCCCCGAATGGCCATCTCTAAAACCCAAGAGCAAAAGGTCAACTAAGACAACAAAAACCATCCCTAAGCCCAAGCTTCAACGTTGGCTCGTCCCCCCAACCACCTATTACGAGCACAAGGCTACTATGAAGGCAACCCTCGCCTCTAGCTACCCAAGTATGCCACCTGTGTGCATTCCCCACCACAGCAACTCCCCAAAAAGCTGTGAAAGGTCTCACAACCATGGGTTCGGCAACCCCAAGCACAGTGAAGCCAACAACGTTGGGTGCCTACCAATGTGCTCCAAGCACAAGGCTTCCATGAAGACAACACACAATTAAGCCAAAATCAAAAGGCTCTTCTCCGTTTGACAACCACCTCATAGCTCAAAGCCTCGTCAAAAGTTGTAAGCCTCGCCAACCACGGACCTTTATCACTCGGCAACGTTGGGTGTTCAAATGTCTCTTAGAAGCCCAAGGCTTCCATGATGGCAATTCCATCATTTGGCTCCCAAGGCATACCCCTCCACAGTTTTCCCAAACCACACCCACCATGTCAGTCCTTGTCCAACCAACAAAGATAGTTAGGTGACCAACGGGTAGGCAAGTTCCCTCCTCCTTGACAAAATTCTCCGGACTTGCACACACCCAACCCATGGGCACTCCAAAGCTTAATTTACCCAACCCTTTCAACTCACCACTGAGCCTCATCCATGAAGCTCCACCTTGCCCCCTTGACTTTGTCACCAAACCAAGGGGCAATGCTACACATGGCTGAGCTTATCCAGCCACTCAAAGATAAACTCAAAGGTAAGCTCACAACTCTAGCCACATGGGCCACTCAGTAAAAAACCCTTTTTAGGGGTGCTAACCAATAAACACATGTATAAAAAAAAGGAGTCTCTAGGTGATTAGGACCACGGGCACACCTTTTGCCCTCACCCATGCACAACACCTACAAATCTCCTTGGGCTTTGTCTTATGCGCACACACTGCACAAAGCTTCATCATTGACAACCATCCGGTACATCTCTGAATGGGGGGACCATGGTGGGCGCAAGTCTAGTCCATGGTACGACCCATCGCCTAGATCTTCTTAATCATCCCTCTTGCACCCGAATAATTGCGCTTCAGGTCTAATCAATCTTACCCAAAACTTCTTCTTCAGCTCAACACCTATGGATCCTCGACATCAACTAATACTCCTATCAACATAGGATCCCAAAGCTCTAATGACATAAGGAGACAAAGCATAAAAAGAAAAAGAGAGAACACCGCAACCTGATGACTCAACATCCATAGGAGCCAAGATACCCATCATGGTGTCTTGACAAAGATGGTAGAGCTTCATGAACATCGCCATCGATATATAGCATCTCGGAGTGCAAAAAGTCTCCATGTGTGTTGCCTTCTTGTCCCTTTGGAATTCGCCCCTTGCCCCTTGCTTAGTAACCCCATTGTGTTACCAATTCCTCTTTAATCATACCACCTACCACACTGGGATACTAGTCATTAAGTATTCCATGCTAGTTTACTCATTCAAGTACTTTGACTCCTCTAATGAGGATGTCCCGCATTTTTGTTTTTAAGACAGTACTACACTGGGCACATAAAAAAAGCAAACTCATAAGATACTATCAAACTCGCTGAATACTTAATCGCCAATACTCCGCTAACTTCTTTCCATCTTACTAACTCCCCCACCCCCTCTCATTTCCAGGCAAGACAAGAGAACCAACCAAGTGCATCACTTCCTTGTGTGCCTCGATAACCCCTCACCGATCATGAGGATGCAATCGACTTTAGGAAGGGGAGTATGTTAACCACATATTGGATAAACATTTCTATGACAACTATGTCCGCACACTTATGTAATGGGCGCCCGTGCTATATTGGCCAAACCATAGAGAAAAGCCTTGTAACTATGTTTTAGGTGCCCCGGGTCACTTACTCCCGCGGCCTAGTGGGAAAAGGCTTAGAACTATAAAAGCCGATTTCTCTTGTTTGTAACTCAAGGAAAGAGCTTTTTAGAGACCTCTGTGCTTGCCTCCCTATCCGTCCATGATGGGAGTGGCTTCCTATCCCAATAGAATACCCCCATAGCAGATGTAAGAAGTCTTGATGTTGCACCACATTATGTAGAGCAGCAATCACAGGTGCTAAGTGGACCTGGGGAGTCCTCGAGCAGTGGATCCAATGCTAGCCCATGGTTAGGCAGGTTGAGGAATGATGCAGGAAAAGGTAGATCAACCTTTTGTGCCTGATCTCATCAGTAAGTCACTCATATGTGGATGGTGACTCTAGTGGCTCTGAGCAGAGCCTTGATGAGGAGCTTGGCATTCCATCTGTGGTTACTCCTGGTGTAAGGAGAACCGGGAATGTTTTGAGGACACCTGGCAATGATCCAGGTGTACGCAGGTCTACGAGGGTTAGATACCCTATTGACAGGTTGAGATATAATGGATATACAACCCATCATTATGCTTACATGGTAAAAGCAATATAGGAGGTTGACCCCACTTGCTTTGAGCAGGCAATTGGAAATAAGAAATAGGAAGATGACCAGGATGAGGAGATGGCAGCATTGGATGCAAATGCAACATGGGAGTTAGTGTCTTTGCCTAAGGAAAAGAAGGCAAGTGGATATAAGTGGGTTTATAAAGTCAAGCACAATGCTGATGGTTCAGTGAGCAGGTACAAGGCAAGATTGGTTGCCAAGGGCTATGCTCAGACAGACTATGAGGAGACATTCGGCCCAGTTGCAAGAATGGCAACCGTGAGAGCTATCATTGCTATGGCTGCACAGCGAAGGGTTGGTCTTTACATCAAATGGATGTAAAGAATGCTTTCTTGCATGGTGATTTACAAGAACAAGTGTACATGATGCAGCCACCAGGTTATAAGAGTGATGCACATCTAGATTTTGTGTGTAGGTTACGCAAAGCCTTTTATGCCTTGAAGTAAGCACCCAGAGCATGGTCAAACAAGATCGGGGAGTATCTTCTTACAATTGGATTTCAGATATCCAATGCAGATTTTTCACTATATGTGAAAAAGGTAGATAGAGGGATCATGCTATTAGTCATCTACGTGGATAACTTGATTATCACTGGTAATAGTGATGCAGACGTACATGATGTTAGGATGCTTTTGAAGTAGAAGTTTGAGATGAAGGATTTGGGTGAGCTGCGGTATTTCTTGGGCATAGATGCGGTGAGATCACCTCATGGCATTTTGCTATTAAGGCAGTATTGGTATGACAAGTTGTAAGCCTATTTCAGTGCCATTGGAGCAGAACACAAAGCTTTATGCATATACAGGTGAGCTTTTGGAGGACCCCACTACATACAAGTGTATAGTGGGTAGTTTGATCTACATGAGCATTACAAGGCCAGACTTGAGCTATGATGTTGGACTTGTGAGTCAGGTTATGCAGGCCCCTAGGGAGCCACACTTGGATGATGCGGCTAGACGGATCCTTAGGTACATAAAGTCCACGCAATTGATTATAGACTTTTCTATGAGGCTTGTAGTGCAGAGATACAGTTGCATCATGGGTACACAGATGCTAATTGGGCTGGTAGTATTGCAGACAGGAGATCTACTAATGGTTTTATGTTCTCTCATTTCGGAGTGCTGCTGTGAGTTGGAGCAGTAAGAAGCAGCCAACAGTTGCCTTGTCTAGTACAAAAGCAGAGTACATGGGTGTTGCTATGGCAGCTTGTGAGGTAGCTTGGTTTCAGAAGCTACTTGGTGATATGATGGGAGAGCCCGTGGATAGGGCAGTTGTCATATATTGTGACAATATGAGCAGCATACGATTGGCCAGTAACCCAATATATCATGCTTGAATGAAGCACATTGAGGTGCATTTATCACTTTGTGAGAGGGAAAAGGTTCTAGCAGGAGATGTAGATCTAGTATATGTCAGCATAGAGGATCAGGTAGCTAACATCTTCAAACATGAAGGCATTGGGCACAGAGAAGCTCCACAAGTTTAGGAGCTTACTTGGAGTGCAGTGTGTGGAGTTGAGCTTGAGGGGGAGTGTTGAGATATCGAGCTCAACTAGTGCTACGACAGACATTTATGACCAACCTGGGTGATAGCTTCCGTATCTACACCAGTGGCATGGTTGGGTGATAGCTTCCGTATCTACACCAGTGGCATGGTTGGTGAGATTATGGGTGACATGCGACCAGTGGGATGATAGGCTATATGACAGCCATTTTGGATTATTAGAGACTAGCATAGTTATAGCACCAGCTCATTTAGTCGGGTTCACATTATGGATCGACCCTTATATGTTGTAGTAGTTGAGTACTAACTCATATAGTGTCTACTCTTATCTTTATGTTATGTTGGTTGAGTAGAGAAGAAGAAGAAAGAAAAAAATTCAGTTATCCATCTCTCTTGTGTCTTGCTCTCTCTTGTGTGTGTGCGTGTTTTCTTGCTTGGGTTTGAAGCTCTCCCTCTCCCCCACATTCTCTTTATATTTTGTTAATTTCTCTTTGTAGTCTTTCTAAGATATTGAATTGGTAATCCTGAACAAGTTCTTCCCCATGTGACGATTTGATCTCTTCATCTTGTGGTTGAGAAGGGTCTACTACATTAACAAAAGAAATGGGGTGAACCTATTTTGGTTTCTCCCTCTAATGCGTGGCCTATTCGGGGTTTGTCTGAACCCCTTCTCTCTCGGATTGACCGGTTGAAACCCATCATTGTCCTTTTTTAGGTGGAAGGGTACCCGGATTCTCACGACGAGTAGTGGGGATTCTTAAGGGGACAATTTCTAATGAAATGTCCTTGTTTTTAATAGTGAAAACATGCATTGGGTAGGTTTTTATATATGATCATGTATGAACTGAAAGAGGAGCCTTGTCCCTAATAATGGCCTCTTAGAAAGGGTTTTTGGTACTGCTTACCCATTATACAAGCTTCACATACATTCAGACTATCAAAAATTGGTGGCACATGCTCAACTAGCTTTCCTTTTTGCATCTCTAGTAAGAGAGTCTACATGTTGAAATGCCTATATCTCTCTTGACAAAGTTTTCTACTACCCAAATTGTTCTAAACTACAAATGATAAAAACTCTCATGTAAGTTGTTCCTCTGATTGTCCTTCATTTTATGACCTCCTAATCTCCATCAAGAATGACTACACCATTCTTGTCAAAGTGAACACACAAGTCATGATCCATATGATGGTCGTGAGAGAAAGGAGGATTATCTTTATATGTCAAACCCAAAGAACATTTGGAAGAATTTTTGCATACCTGCTTTAGTGAAATAATTCCTGAATCATTAATTGGTCACTTTGCAACATTTCAACTACCTACCATGATGTCATCTCCCACATACTTTAGGGAGGAATAGCAATCCTTTTGAATGGTCATGTGCTTAGAGGCCCCACAATCATGATCCAACAAGAATCATCATCATATGTTGTAGCTATCTCACTGCACACATCAACAAACAACTCTATTTAAATGGCATGAATGGATTTTTCCTTGTTGGTCTTTAGAGTGCCATTCTTAGCATCTTCTTGCTTTTTCCTACATTCTTTGGCTATGTGTCCTTGCTTATTTTTACTGTAAAAGAATTTAACATTTTTCTTCTAATTTGAAGAGTTAGAATCCTTACCATTTTTCTTTATGTTAGCAAAGAGATCCTTGGGTCTCCTTCCCCTTCTTCTTAATGTTGGCAAAGAAAGGTTGGGGTCACCACCAATGTGTCTCTACATCCACATCTTTTGATTGTGTGAAGTAGTGAGCTAAACTCCTTAAATGTGAGAGGAGTAAGCCTCACTCCAACATTTAAAGAAATAAGAAAACTATTATATTTAGGTGGTAATACCCTTAAAGATAAAGACATTGATCCATCTAGTCATGGAGGTCTTTGATTTTGGTGACATGACTTGACCTTTATTTAACTTCTCTTGTTGATGATTTTTGAGATTCTAAATACTTGAGGGATTCATGGTCTTGTAATGGCTCCACAAGCCCATGCTTCTATAGCTATGGATACATTTTGTACCCTTGTTAGCAAACTATCTTCCATGCTGATGAGGATGTTGTAGAGAGCATCCACACTATCATGGAGACATGTTGATGAACAATCCTTGCTGCATGATGATGTGAGAGATTCTTTTAGTTAGAGAGAGACTCAAAACCGAATTGCTAGTTTTAGAGAGAGGAAGAGGGAGTGGGGAGAGGGAAAAGTAGCTTTAAATGAGGGATAATGATGGGGGGCGTTTCTGGCCCTAGCCCACTTTTTGAGGTGGGGTCATTTATGCTAGTTTGAGCTGTCTTTATTAAAAAAAGGTGGGAAATTTGATTTTATTGAAAGATTTTACATTTTTCAGCCCAATTTCTTTTTAAAAAAAACGTATGATTCAAGTTTGACCCCTACATATTAGGGGCAGGGAAACCCAACATTTTTCTCCACATGGCCTTCTCCCATTGCACCACTCCTTAATGACTGTCATTAGGCTTGGGGCAAATTAAAGGGCCCAAGAAGACCCCAAACAAGTCCTAATGAAATCAAAAAGGTAGTTCATTCTAACATATTAGCAAGAAAGGAGAAGAAGAGGGAGCTATGTAGAATCTTTCCATAAAAGCTTAGAATGTAAGAAAGCATTGAAGCTTTCCATGAAAGCTTGGGAGAAAGCAAGAAAGGAAAGAGGAACTTACCTTGGAGAGGAAGAGAGATTTGATGGAAGAGATATGGTGGGAGGAAATGTTGTTGTGCAGGCATCCTCTTTGCATGTGCAAGGAGTCAAAGTAGGTAGAAAGAAAAAACGCTGTTGTAATTGCTGTCTAGTAGTGAAACCTTGGGTAATTTTTTGTTTGCCAGTTCTAGATAGCTCAAGTGTTTTTATACTAACATATAATTAGTTTTGGCTAGGTTTCAGATGTTTGACAATGATCAAGGACTGGGAGTTGGTTCCAAAGCATGGTTGAGAGAAAAAAATCATTGTATGTGTGATTGATCAAGGGCTAATACATACGATAATATCGTTTAACGATTGAGCATGTCCGGACGTATGGGCTTCATGAGGCATTGGCGCGAACAAGTGTGGATGATGACATGGAGGAGAACCATAGGAGACTATTAGGTAACATTCCACACCATTCGGTGACATTGGGTAAAGTGCAAAAGGTGGCAAGGCTTCATATAGAAAGCATGGCTGAGACTCATCTTTGCCAACCAGTGAATGAGGTGCCTCCACCATTGCCACATGAGGAGGAAGAGAATCTCATCATGGATGACATGGTGAATGAATTCTTTGGATGGGAGGTCATAGATGATAGTGAGGTCATAGATGAATTCTTTGGATGGGAGGTCATAGATGATACTGAGCAAGCTTCAATGTCACAAGAGGAGGAAACCTTGCATAGAGAGGCAAGCACCCCTTTATATGAGGGATTTTTGTACTTCACACACTGCAAGAAAACTTGGGAGCTATTAAACTTGCAAACAACTTATGGATGGAGTGATGCAAGTGTCACAAGTCTTCTTAGGTAAGATCGCCTCATTCTATTCTCTTAAATAGAAAATGTCTCATGTTTTCTCCTTGTAAATATTTTGACATATGATTTTTTATGCTATAACATTGTTGCTGCTCTGCGGACACAGAAGGTAATATTTCTTAAAAACGAGAAACATTTGGCATCTTTCAAAGATTCCATAAAAAAAGTTTAATTTTTTTTTACCTCTTTTTAAAAAGTGGTCTACGCATGCGTACAACACTGCCAAAAAACGATAATATTTTGGGCACTTTACATGTTTCTTACAAAAATTGACATGAAAAAAAAGACTTTGTTTTGCTTAAATTTTGAGATTATAATTGAAAATCTAACAATAAGTTTTCAAAAACAAGCCAAAATAGAGACAATGTTTATTATTTTCATCTTCAATCCATTAAAAAAATGATACAACTGTAAAAAGAAGCTATTTTCTAAACATATAGCTTATGGCATAGTTATGGTTCCTCATAATCATTGCTGCACCATCACTAGTTTGATGTGCCTTTCCTCCCTGAGAAGGTAGACGAGGCATCCTCTGAGAATTTCCCTGTGAGAAGGTAGACGAGGCATCCTCTTCTTCACTATCCACAAATACATTTTCCTTCTTCTATGTGTACACTTGAAGCTTAGACTCCTTGGGTCATCTTCCATGTTAACATGATTGTGGATGTTCTACAGAGAGTAACTATAAAAAACTATTTATATAATTATATTACAAAAGCACTATCTTGATACAATTATTATCTTAATTATAAAACCCTATTTTGGCTCTTGATGAGAGTAGTATTAAAATCCATTTTGAAGCTATTGAGTATCACAATTTCTTAATTGATAATATATACTTTTTTAAAAAGAGTTCGTTACGTACATATGAATTTTACGTACATATGAATTTTAAAATATCATGAATAAGCTATTTAAAAGTTATCTAATTTTAAAAAATAATTACACTCATTTTTAAAGAAGATGTATCCTTGATGTGACAAAAAAGGGGTTAAATGGTAATTTTAGTTATTAAATGAGTTTAGAAAGTATGAAAAATCTCGCTTTAAGAAATAAAAGTTTATACTTTCCAAAATGCTTTTTATAAAATATCAGGCAGGGACTTAGGTTCAAATCCTACTAGTTACTACACATAGTAAGGATGCTTTAGCTCTACAACATTTACAGCCAACTTAATACTGAGTAAGAACTTCTCAGCTAAGAGTTGATGTTTTCCATACAAAACATCAACTTTTATGAAAATTTGATATTTTGCATCAAGTTGATGTAAAATATTAACTTTCTATGCAAAAGATCAACTTTTTTATAATACTTGATGTTTTGTATCAACGTTATGCAAAACATCAACTTCCCACAAAACTTGATGTTATGCAAAACATCAAGTTTTATGGAAAAGTTGATGTTTTTCATCAAATCGATGTAAAACATAAACTTTTTCATAAACCTTGATGCTTTGTATCAACTTTGATACAAAACATCAAGTTTTATGAAAAAGTTGATGTTTTGTATCAGCTCGATGCAAAAATTAACTTTTAGGCTAAAAGTTGATATTTTGCATACATCAACTTTTCCACACAACTCGATGTTTTGTACCGAGTTGATGCAAAACATCAACTTTTTTACACAACTCAATGTTTGCATCAAAGTTGATGCAAAACATCAACTCTACCACAAAACTTGATGTTTTGCTCGAATACTCCGAAGAAGGAAATTGGAGGATCAGAGGTCAATTTTCACAAATGGCCTATTTTAATAACGATTGTGTACGCGTTACCATGCTCAGATGACATGCTCCATAAATTTTGAGTACCAACATGACTATGTTTCGATGCAATGTGTAGACGTCACAAAGTGTTTTTCATTGCTTTGTGACATCTTCATGTCGCATCAACGCATAGTCGTGTTGATACTCAAAATTTATGGAGCAGACCACGGACGGAATCGCTAAAACACGCTGTTTGTGAAAGTTGACCTCTAATCCTTCAACTTTCTTCTCCGGAGCATCTGAAACTTGATGCAAAACATCAAGTTTTGTGGTAGAGTTAATGTTTTGCATCAACTGTGATGCAAAACATCGAGTTTTGTGAAAAAGTTGATGTTTTGCATCAACTTTAATGTAAAACATCAACTTTTAGGGAGCTATTTTTCTTAACTTTAAAATATTTTTACATTTTTTGTGAGAATTGTTTTTATTTTTATCACCAATAAATTTGTAAAAGCTCATTCCAAACAGTAGATAGTAGCCAATAAAATCTGTATTCCTTCATCTCTAAGCTTGGTCGGGCAAGGTGGCCATCTACATCCCTCATTGGTGGGGGTCAACCATTAACACCAATGACAATTTCCCACAACTTATAGAAGGATATCATTGAGTTTGAACTTCCAGAGAGGATGATTGGTGATGTTAAGCTTTTCATTAGCTCTATATGATGGTGGTGGGCTGGGTCTTACAAAAAATACCAGTTCTTATAATTACCAAAGTAGTTTTGTACTAAGCTAGATATCTGATACCATGTAAACGGATATAATGTGCAATGTGTACAAGAGATCACTCACACCAAGCAAGATATTTCATATTATAAAACTTTAAAATTCAACTTGCACAGTAACATAGACAGAGAAGAATACTATTTGTCCCCATAGATGTGTTCTCTTATGAAGGGAGGTTTGATTTAGAATTGCTAAGATAGAGGTTGTATGCTAGGGAGTAAACTTATTATATATCTATATAGAACTATGTATGTGGGGTGTTAGTATATGTTCAATGCTTGCCTCTCCATATGTATATCACATTGATGCGTGGTGGACATTTGTACATCCCCCATTATGAGGAGAAGCCATTGGTGCACATATCTTTAGTGGGAACCCAAGCCTAGATGCTGGAAGGGGTCGTAGAGTCGTGACCGTTGATGGTTAGGAGATGATGAGGGGCAAGCCCTGGCCCGAAATGATATAGGGAATATTCCCTCAAAAACTAAGTTTATCATTAGTGGGCGGTGGTTGGTGGGGACGCGTTATGAATACGCAAGCAGTGAGCCACCGATCAATGTAGCCGCCCATGTCTTGGATGCATCCACCGCACTACCTGTAGAACTATAAATGGACATAATTGGCACAAGAAAAGGTATCCAATGCTTGTGAGCATATATTCCCTATACTCTCAATACACCCTCCATCTAGAGTCTGTCTAATTGCCATATAAGCTCTACACTAGAGAGCACGAGTGGACAACACCATCATATTGTACCTATCTCTTGTTTGGTGTAATCAAAATTTTAAAATTCTCTCCATTCTCTCTATTGCATTGTCTAGTGTACTTTCTCTTGATGTATCTATTTCCATTGTGCCATATTCTTACATGGGGTGGCAGCTATGACATGATCGTGTAGGTCCGCCGATCATAGTAGTAGGTTCCACTATCTACATTGTCCCATAATCCTTTGGGTTATCTTAAGGACCCACAATATTAGGATAGGGTGTCCAAGTGTAAAATCTACCTACTCTATGTGTGGACCGTTATATATGATAATGGCCCAATGCACCATGTAGCCTATTTGGCATTATGTCAAATCTAATCTTAGATGTCTATTGTCCTCCTAAGACACCATCTCATGTAAATACAAGGATATAGGGTCTAGGCAAGCTTCTTAACCATGGCTACTCCTCATAATGTGCGTGATACAAACTTGAGTTAGTCGGTGCCTGGACAATACAATATGAGGGTGGAGCATTGAAATCCAACATTGGCAACATTACTAATAGAGGTAACCTGTATAAAAATTTGTATGAATTTTTGTTTTTTTCTTGACTTGATGTGAATATTAGCATGCTCTAGAGAATGAGAAATCTCAGTACATGAACTTTCTAGTCTTGAAAGAGATGCAAAAATTTATGTTCATGGAACACCCATTTAGCCTTTCTAAAGATGCTAGATACATGTAAAGCTTTCTTGATGGGTAAGTAGCATTGATAAGACCATTTCTACAAAGAGGCTAGTTTAAAACCATAGTCTTCTCTTTTCTTATATATGTTGATCTTTGTGGAAAGATGAATATATCACAGTTTTAGGTGATTCTTTCTACTTCATGTGTCAATGATTGATGACTACACTAGGAAGATGAATATATCACAGTTTTAGGTGATTCCTTCTACTTCATGTCAATGATTGATGACTACACTAGGAAGATTTATTTCCTAAGGATAAGATGAAGGCTTTTGAAAAATTTTAAGAATGTATTACATTAGCTAAAAATTAGACACAATAAAGAAGCTAAGAAATTTATGATAGACAGGGGTGGAGAGTTCATGTTAATGGAATATTTTCATTTTCAAGGTCCATATCAAATTGTTAAGTGTCTAAATGCTTAAGAAAACCCACTTTAGACCCATGTGTCATGGTTGTAGGATTGATCACTTGTGCTTGCATCGTCACCTCCCCAAAGTCCCTTGTGTGATAGTGGAATCAACCACTTATACCCAAACTAGTAGCTAAGGCCATAAACGAAGGCTTGACAAACAAACCCCTAAATCTACAAGCATCCATGATAGGAAGATAACTATGCCCTTATGTTAAATGCAATGACTCAACTACATGCTAAACAAAAAAGAAGGTTGCCAAGGCCTTGAATTTAAAGACTTGCATTAAACAAAGATTTAATCTCAACAAAAGAGTAAAAGAGAAAATGTGTGAAGATATATAACTAATCCATTAAAAAGGACAAAAGAAGTGTTGTTATAAGAACTTTGGCAAGGCAACCCAACATGCAAAGTAACTCTAATGAAGATTCATCTTTCTAAAGGAAACCACACAAACACTCATACCCAATTGCGTTGTGGTAAACTTGAACATAGGGCTAGAGATTTCTACAAAAAATAATATGAACTTCATGGTAGTAGAGTGCAACATGGTAACTATGTATTATGTAGCAAAATGAGGAACATACTGATCATTTGCTTTCTATGAGGCATATGATGGGCATTATGATGTCACATAAAGAAAGTGATGAAACATGGTATATGGATTCACGTGCATCAAACCACATGACATGCCATGGAGAGTGGTTTGATAACATGATGCCTACAAAAACTCAAGGGTATGTTGTTAAAGGTGACAATACTATGCTGCATCCTATTACACATGTTGGTAGTGTACCATTTATAAGAAGTATTGGAAATTTAGAGATAGACTGGAGTACATGATATGGACATGGTGAGCTTGAGGGGGAGTGTTTAGAATGCAAGATCATCGAAAATTGGTGGATGTTAATTAGAAGCACTCACATTGTCTTCCACCAATTGACTTGTCCATAGAAGGAAATTTTACCGAAGAGCCACAGGTGGTGGTACTTCCTATTATGAGCGGCTAGCCAATCATCCATATCCTCACTCCGTTGTCACACTGGAGAGCTCCATATTCAATGGGATGTAAAGAGTGTGCTCAATCTTGCTATGATGGAAACAAGAAGAGGCTCTCTACTTTGGTAATCTCTCTCACTTGAAAAGATTATGCAAAAAGAGGCTCTCTACTTTGGTAATCTCTCTCACTCACTTGAAAAAGAAAAGATTATGCAAAAGAAAACCACTAATCATACCCTAATCATAATTGCACTCCATCACTTGAAAAAGAAAATAGTATGCAAAAGAAAACCACTAATCATAACCTAATCACAATTGCACTCCATCATGAAATGCTTGGTGGTGAAATGAAGGCAGCACGAATTGTAAGTTTGGCTATTTTTTGTTTAATCTGAAGTTTCTCCTAGTTTTTGGCTTGAGATTCTTTGCCTTAAGTATGTCTTTTGGCTTGTAGGCCCCTATTTATTATAGAGTTGGGAGGGTTTTCGTTGTGGTTGTTTTGATGAGGCTTGGAGTTTTTGGATAATTGAACTTATTGGGAACCTAATAAAGTGAGTAATTTGTGAATCTTGAGGAGACATATCTTAGTTCTCCTTCTACTTTTGAATAACATTCATGGTTCTTTGCTTAAATTTGATGGTTGTGTTCCTTGTCCTCCAACCATAATGTTGTAGTCATGTTGGCAATCCATCCTCTTCCAAGCATGATTTCTTCTGTCATAATTCATGTACTCATGATAAAGAAACTACCTTCCCATAAGATAAGAGTTTATGTGAAATTTATGCTTTGCAGCACCTTCACACTCATTGCATAATCCTAAAATGATTTACGCTAAGGCCTTTGTAGGCTCAAGGACTGGTTTGCCAAACAAGATCCATGTTATATATGACATTAAGTTTCTTCATCCTCTAACATCTAATAGAGCAAGTTTGGCTATACCTTTTGTGGTAGTGAGAGGGAAGTCTAAGGGAAGCCTTGCAGGCTTTGTATCTTCTTCTTCTACTACATCATTAGTGTCTACAATAGCTATGTAGACATGTAGAATACATCTCCTCTATTTAGCTTTCTCTTTATGAGCCTTGGCCTATCATTGAGCCTCTTTTTTCCTTTCTATTTTCTTATTTTTGGTGTTTGATTTTCTTATTTTTGGTGTTCTTAGCTAGGTGGATGGCTTTGAGTTGTTCATATGAGGGAGTCTTTTTTTTCCTTTCTATTTCCTTCTTTTTTTGTGTTCTTAGCTAGGTGGATGGCTTTGAGTTGTTCATATGAGAGAGTCTCCTCTATTTAGTTTTCTCTTTATGAGCCTTGTCTTCTCATCGAGCTTGTTTTTTCCTTTCTATTTCCTTCTTTTTTGTGTTCTTAGCTAGGTGGATGGCTTTGAGTTGTTCACATGAGAGAGTCTCATTTAGGAATACTAGGACCCCATTCACTGTTTCTAGGCAAACATCTCCTCTCAAAGTCAATTCATATGAGAGAGTCTCATTTAGGAATCGTTCCATTTGGACCCCATCCAATGTTTCTAGGTGGACATCTCCTCCCAAAGTCAGTTCATGGAGATGGATGGTTGAATTTTCTTTTATCTTCTTCCCTACAACGTCCATATATCTAAAAGATAAGAGTACATACATAAAGGGAAAGTGCTCTCCTACAACAATAACATAGAATGGTTAGTCCACAATGTGACTTTGACTATATAGATGGTGCAAGTAGTTATCACACAACTCTAGTACTCCAAAGTAGTTATCACACAACCTATCATCCACACTGGCAACATATCAACCATAATCTCACCAACCATGCCAGTGGCATAAGTGCAGAAGGTATCACCCAGGTGGATCATCAATGTCTTCCCGTGTAGCGCTAGTTGAGCTCGGTATCTTAGCACTCCCCTTCGAGCTCAACTCCACACACTGCACTCCAAGTAAGCAACTAAACCTGTGGAGCTTATTTGTGCCCAATGCCTTTGTGAAGATATTAGCCACATGATCCTCTGTGCTTACATATACCAGATCTACATCACCTACTAGAACCTTTTCCATCACAAAGTGATAATGCACCTCAATGTGCTTCGTTCTAGCATGGTAAACTAGGTTACTACCAAATATATGCTACTCATGTTGTCATAATAAATGAAAACTGCCCTATCCCCATAGGCTCACGCATATCACCAAGTAGCTTCTGAAACCAAGCTGCCAATAGCAGCACCCCTGTACTCTACCTTTGTACCCCTGTGGATTCACTATTAGAAAACTTATGATATCACGTGAGTGTACAAGAGGGGGATTTTTTGAAATGAGGCATAATCTTATAAGTAGGGATAAGACCATGTATTTAGGTGAATACTAAATCTTAAATTTAAGTTAGGGTTAGGGGGCCTCGGTAGTACTTACTTTCATGGTGCATGTATGGTAATGATCTGATGATATCAAGAAATGATCACAACATGCTTCAATAATGATTCAAGCAAGTTGTGGTGATTTATAGTGAATGATTTCCTAGTACTCAACATATATTTTTTTGGTAGCATGCATGAAGTACTTATGTTTGCTCAATAAGGTTCAAAGTAACATACTTTAATCTAAGGAGAGGGGGTGTGTAAATTCTAGAGAAAAAATATATATAAGGAAGGGGGTGACATAGTCATTTTTAAAGGTATCATGATAAGCTTAAATAGGGGGGTGTTATCATCTTATAAGCATCATATATAGGGGGTTTTCTTGAGGTTCATGCATGTAGGTGATGCCCCCTTTTATTGTGAGTCTTGGGCTCTGTACTTGACAAGGCAACTTTTGGTTGCTTCTCACCACTCCAACTCATAGCAACACTCCCAAATGAGAACATAAAACCATTGGTAGATCTCTTATCTACAACACTTCCGACCCAATCAACATCTGTGTACCCATGTAGCTGTATCTCTATACTAGCCTCATAGAAAAGTCCATAATCAAGTGTGGACTTTATGTGTTACGGAATCCATTTAGCCACATCCAAGTGTGACTTTCTAGGGGCTTGCATAAATTGACTCACAAGTCCAACAACATAGCTCAAGTCTGGCCTACTAGTAATGGTCATATAGATCAAGATATCCACTATGCGCATGTACGTAGTGGGGTTCTCTAAAAGCTCACATGTATCCACAAAAATCTTTGTGTTCTAATCCAATGGCATTGAAATAGGCTTACAACCTATCATACCATACTTGGAAAACATATCCAAGCCATACTGCCTTTGAAAATAATAGAATGCCATGAGGAAATCTCACCACCTCTATGCCCAATAAATACCATAGCTCCTTCATGTCAAGCTTCTGCTTCGAAAGCCTCCTTACATCATGTATTTGAGCATCACTATCATCAGGGATAATCAAGTTGTCCACATAGATAACTAAAAGCATGATCCCTCTATGTGTTTTTTTCACATAAAGTGATAAGTTTGCATTGGATGTCTAAATTCCAAGATACACCCAGATCTTGTTTGGCCATGCTCTGGGTGCCTTCTTCAAGCTATATAAGGCTTTGCATAACTTGTACACAAAATCTGGGTGTGCATCACTCTCATAACCTGGTGTCTACATCATGTATACTTCTTATTGCAAACCAAAATACAAAAGGGATTCTTTACATCCATTTAATGTAAAGACCAACCCTTTGCTCATGCAGTCATAGCAATGATAGCTCTCACAGTTGCCATTCTTGTAAAACTGAGCTGAATGTCTTCTCTCTCATAGTCAATGCCATAAGTCTGCACATAGCCCTTGGCAACCAATCTTGCCTTATACTTGCTCACTGAACCATTAGCATTATGCTTGACCTTATTCAATCACTTATATCCAATTGCCTTCTTTTCTTAGGTAAAGGCACTAACTCCCATATTGCATTTGCATCTGATGCTGTCATCTCCTCATTTATGGCATCCTTCCATTTCTTATTTCCAAGTGTGGGCTCCAACTTTTGTATTACTTGACCATGTAAGCATAATGATGGGCTGTATATCCATCATATCTCAACCCATGTCAATAGGGTACCTAACCCTCATAGATTTGCGTACACGTGGATCATTGCCAGGTGTCCTCAAAGCAGTCTTGGTTCTCCTTATACCAAGAGTAATCACAGAAAGAATGCCAAGCTCCTCATCAAGGCTCTACTCTTCACAGCCACCACTAGAGTCACCATCCACATATATAGATCAGGTGCACAAAAGGTCAATCTACCTTTTCCTTCTCTTTTTGTGATACATGTGTACCTACATTTGTACTCAAACTATGTGACCATGGATTGACATTGGATCCACTATTAGAGGAATCTCCAGGTCCACTAAGCACTTGTGATTTGCTGCTCTACACGTGGTGCAACATCATCACTTCTTACATCTGCATCTAGTGTTACCTTCACCATTGGTACATACTAGCTAATCATCTCGTCAAAAGACAACATCTCTACTTACTCGTATCTCACAAATGGTAGGGTTATAACATCTATAACCTTTTCGCTTCATAGCATAACCAATAAAGATGAATTTCTCTACCTTTGGATCTAACTTTGTTATTACTTCATCAAGAACATGCACATATGCAATACACCCAAACAATTTCAAGTGAGACACATCCAGTCTTATGCCTATAAACTTCTATTCACGCATCATACCATGAACAGCATAGTGGGTGTCCTATTCATAATGTACACATCAATTTCTCTACTGCTTCTGCCCAAAAATAATGTCGCATATTATTTTTAGCTAATCATGTGCCACTTTTGCAATGTGCCTATTTTTTCTTTCTGTAACACCATTATGTTGCGGAGTGTACCTGCACGTAAACTGTCTCTTGATTCCCTGCTTTCTCAAGAAATCACTATTGATATAATTATATATATACATATATCTACCTAAATTCATACACCTCGTACATATACATATACATACATACATACAAGAGCTACCTACGCACTAACATATATACATACATACATACTTTCCTACTTACTTAAATATAAAAGTTAAAACACAATCTTTTAAAGATCAAAAATGTATATATCGATATTTAAAGTTCCAAACCATGACAATCTCGATTACAAAGTCTTTTGATCCACAAATTATAGCATTCTTCTACATCCATCATCCCGACCTATGCTCTAATGAGAAATCTCCCAAACATGCTTTGGCTACCTCCATCATCCATGTCATTCTCTATCCCCATATAGTGCCTTTTTAACTCTTGGCATGCACGTCCCAAGCCTCCACATCCCGCAAAAACATCCAAGACACCATCTCCTTCACTTGAGAAGGTCTCCACTAGCCACCTAAAATGAAATGCAATCATAAATGTGCATCTAAGTATTTTGAAAAAGTAGCTATGAAAATGAATAGAATGAAAATTGTCTCACCTAAAGAACATAGGAGATCTTTCTGCACCACCTCGAATGTAGCGCTCCAAGACCATCGTGCGTTGGAATGGATGCTTCTTATTCTTCTCAAAAATGAAATTTCATTGAGCATGGAATAACTTTTTTGAAACATTTTGCCCAGCCTCGCGATCAATAATAGGGACATGGCAATTTACTCGATAGAACATATTAAGCGCCAATGTATCCACCTACCATAACGAGAAAACATTATGTTTGGATATCCATACCACATAACATGTATACATAAAGGAAAATATTTGAGAGATTATGACTTACCCGTTCTCCGTTCTCATACAAATAACTTGAATCCACATGAACAGATATTGTTCGATGCATGACCCCCAATCCAACTTTCTTTCCCATGGAATATATTTTAGGAAGTTGATCCATTAGACTCAAACACACAAACCAACCCTCATCAGCCACCACAAACGAACCAACAAAACTGAGTGTGGCACATATCAATGATGAAGAAACTTTGGGTTATGGGGAAATGTAAATTAGGTTTGTCCTTGTTTCTATAGGTACCCATGACCTAGATTGAGGAATTGTTTTACCATGGTTGGGACTAAACAAATAGCAAGGAATACTAGTGATGGAATCAAGATAGCATCTGTGGCAGCTTCAAAATAGAAAAAGGTTCTAAGGAAGAGCTAGCTTGAACACTTGTACAAAAGAAGATTAAGGAGAGTATCTCGGAATGTGAAAGTGCTAAGAGAGATAAGAAAAGCACAAAAGGCCACAAACTTGTGTATCTTCAAGACTCCCTTCAAGAGGGTAGTTAGAGCTTTAAGTGAGTCATGTAGTCTCAGGCTTAGATGGTACAACATAGGTTCTGATTTCTTATTAAAAAGTGTTGAAGTTTTATTATTATTATTATTATTATTATAAAGAGTGCTTTATTGATGCCATGATGATAGCTGCCAATGCACATAGGGTAAACCTTATGGAGAGAGATACAATGACCCCTGGTATCCTTCAAAAAATCAAGAACAAAATTGTTACTCACATGCTATTTATTTTGTTAAATGAAAAAATGAGAGACATCCTTCTAGTATTGGCAAAGAAGGCCAAATATCAAATCCAAATCATAGAAGTTCTTGAGATAGACATCCATGGGAGGGTTACGAGGAAAAATGTTGTAAAAAAGAGATATGTGAGGAGCAATAGAATTTAAAAAGGAAAAAGAAAGATGAGAACAAAGAGTTAAAAGAAGGGCTAAGGAGACTTCAACTTGAAGAAGTTCACAGAAGGCAAACAACACAATCAATAATGCCCTCTTGAAGCTTGAATATATTTGCAAAAGATAAATTCAAGAGGAAAAAAGTTCTACCACAAAGATATCATGAAGATAACCTAAGAGTTTTGCTCCATTTTGAAACTTTGCAATTGTTGTGGAAATATAATCTGGGCCTTATGGTTTGGGATGGTGGGGGGAGGGTAATTGGGAACTCCATGCTCTCATTAGGGTTATGGTGGAATCACAAGTTTAATCCCCCCTTTGCTACTCTGGATACAAAAGTGGCTAAGAGTCTTAATAACAAAGGCATTAGACATCTGGCTGACTGTTGGGACAGAGATGCTGCTAGGTGGAAAGAGTTAAATCTATTATCTATGGAGTTTCAGCTAACCAGAAAAGAGAGACTTGATGATTCAGGTGCTGGAGTTACTATACAGTGAATTATGCTCCATAGCCATTGATATCTCAGTCTGGATCAACGAGACTGGTCTTGGTTTAATGGGGTCAAATTGAAGGATGGCAAAACTAAAGACATCTATGCACTTATGAGGGAAGGGGATGCTAATGTTATGTACTGTAACAAAATATGGAATGTAAAGTGGAGTGATTATAGTTGGAGATGGCACTTGATATGGAACTGTCAAGTGTGCCAAGGAAATTTCTGGTCGTTTTGTGGAAGGTTTGTATGTGGGCACTTCCCATTGGGTATAAACTGTATAAAAGAAACATGGCTAGTGGCATTTGCCCTAGATGCAGGTTCTCTATGGAAAGTGGTAAGCATGTGTTTTGGGACTGCCCTGCCTTAAAGAGCACCTGGGGTAAAATGACTAGGTGGATATAGAAGGGTTTAAATATGCAAACTTTTTGGGAGGACTGGCTACTTGGGAAGTGGGCAATCAGTGTGATGAACTCAGTGGATTGGTTTTCAACATTATCAGAATGTGCACTTTATGGGAAATCTAGACCACAACAGAAATGAAATTGTTTTCTTGAAGACTACATGTACAGGATTGCAGGATATTGAGTTGATGTATAAATGTATTTACATGTGTTGGTCTATATGTAATGTAAATAAAATTTGGTCTATATGTAATGTAAATAAAATTTGGTCTGTGGAGCTGGATTTATTGATTTAGAATCTGCAAAGGAATATACCTTGATTATGTCCCTATTATCTTGGCAGAGCTTCATGCATACTAGGGTTCTTTCCCTTATGTGGATTTGTTGGATATAGGTGAGGTGCTGGATTGAGAAGAAAAGGCCTCCCAGATTTGGCCCCAAAACTCAAAGGTGGTACCGCAAGGAAAAGCAATTGGATCATACTTTTGTCGCTTTTATTGAAAACCCTATTGGCACTAGACCTACTATCAAGGTGTGGTCAAAGCATGGAGGAATGCTAGAAAAACAATCTCCTTGGGGCTGTACTACTACTGAGGCCATGATGGAGGCATGCTTACTATTGGGATATCAAATCTCATGGGATCAGTCCAGTTTTTTATATGAAGATGAAAGATGGGATTTTCTTTGTAAAATTTTAAATGAGATAAAAAAAGGTGTACATTATTGTGGTTGTGGGGGTGATATAGGATAGAGTTGGATAGTCGGGTGCTGGGGGTGATATATGATGTATGCTTGACTTTGAATAGTTAATATAAATACTTTATTGATCCCCAAAAAAAAAGAGAGAAATTTGGGAATCAAGGATGCATGAATATCAACACATTTGATGTAGCTACCATACACTACATCATCAAACTTGTGCTACCATATCCTTCATCTAGAGTGCATACATCTCTTAAGCCGTTAACTTGCTAGGTGACTCACCTGCTCAAAACCATCCCTAACAAATGTGTAACTGATGGCCTCCAAGGCTCAGAGGAGATGTACATCCTAAGAACTCGGAGAGGTTTTTTGGGTCTAATGCGTACCCCAGACAGCCTCCTCCTAAAAGCTTCTCATCTCGCGATGCGTACTCTCAGTCACGAGAGTTGGTATGATGGTGTCTGATCCCTTTGAGGAGGTGCAAGGGGAACATTTCTCCATATAACCTATCCTTATAACCTACACTTTATTCAAGCTTCTCACCCTAATATACAAAGAAGCCCATCAAAAATTACACGTCACACCTCCCTTTACTTTGTTCCCTTGCTACTCTCACCACCTTACGAGGTTACGGGACACATTTTGTGCCATGTAAACCCTAGGACACATTTTTTTTCCATGTAAATCCCCGGCACACATCTTGTGCCATGTAAACCCTAGGACACATTTTTTTGCATGTAAATCCCCACTCACCCCCGCTCGTATACACAAAACACAAAAATCAGCATGCCTGCCTTTCTCCTCCTTATAACCACTTTTGCCCACCCATACCTTACGAGGTTACAAATGCCTATCTTACGAGGTTATGGGACACATTTTGTGCCATGTAAACCCCTGAGACACATTTTGTACCATCATGTAAACCCGCTCGTATAAACAAAACACACAAAAATTTACATGCCTACCTTTCTCCTTATAACTACTTTTTCCTCCCCTACCTTACCCACCATTCTGATAAATTCTATTCCATGCTAATATAACATAGTGACACACCAACTCTACATGTAACAACAAAATTTTTGGTAAAAGTATGTTATGTGATGCAACTCCACACAACAACAATATATTTTAGCAAAAGTAGTCCTCTCCACTGACTAAATCTAGTACACTAGTTGAATGATGCATCTCATGACCTCTCTCTCAATTATCATAAATAAGCCATTCCTCATGAGTGATGAGGAGTCTAAATAATACTTTTAAAGTATAATACTATGCATATTCAATTCTTTTGTAAAAGGTCATGTCAAGGACAACTACTCTTAAAGTATTGATACTACGCATATTTAGTTCTTTTGTAAAAGGTCATGTCAAGGGCGACTCCATTAAAGACAAGGAAGTTGAATACATTTGTGTCTACATATTATGCAAAAATGGAATTTATTAAAACTCTCTCTCTCTCTACACACACACACACACATTGTTCTCTGTGTGTGTGCACACGTGCATGCTTGCATGCGCATACATATGTGTGCACATACCGAAGCACACTTATGTGTCCATATGTGTATATGTGGGTGGGAAAAAAGTTGAGCATAAAAAATATGGGAAGGGGACATTTATTGGGCACATTCTCCATGGCATGGCCATTTATAAAGTATTATTTTAAGTCTTTCCTTCAAAATTATAAATTAAGATACAAAACCATAGATCCTATGTTTTGGAATCTTCTTAGTCGTCTGAGTTTATCTCGTTGTAGTTAACACTTCCACCCTCATGGAATCTATACTATGATTAAGAGATATATTAAACATCAAGCGGATCTTATTCATGAACAACAACACCAATATATAAAAATTCTATTTTAAAAACATACTTAGCAATTTAGAGATTTTAAATTCATCATGTTTTGCTAAAAATTGCAAAGATAAATATTCTCAAAAAGGAATTTCATCTTTAAGGATATTTTGTTTAGCAAGAATGGTATCATTCTTTTATAACTTTGATCAATATCAAGAATAATAAATAAACTTCTTTCCCTTGAGGCTACGCAAAGTAATTTTTAAAGCATAGTGTAAAGTGGTAGCCTTCTTTAATAACTAACTGAAGGCTCAAGGTTGATTTTAGCATTGAGTACATAAATATATGATCATGTAACTTTGCATTAAAGTTAGGTTAATAAAAAAATTTATGATCTTAAGAAAGTGTCTACATATATATAGTGTGTGCCATATAATGTGTTTTGGTTTTTAGCTTGGCCTTGATAAAAGAGTTCTCAATGCATCTAAATTTGTAGTATAAGTAAATTTACATGGTGAGACTTATAATTTACATGGTGAGACTTATAATTTGTAGTGTAAGTAAATTTACATGGTGAGACTTATAATTTGTAGTGTAAGTAATTTTACATGGTGAGACTTATAACTATGAGAAATTATGTCGTGCCACTCAAGCTATATGTTTTAGCTATAGTAAAGTGCTTGCTTTGATAAAAGGATATTTATGAATATAGTAAAGCGCTTGATAGGATAAAAGGATATTATTCATAAATATCTTTTTTATCAAATCATGCCACTCAAGCTATATGTTCCAACTTAGTAAAGTAGTCGATATGATAAAAGGATATTTACTCATAAATTTAGTAAATTTACTAAAGTATGTTATATAATATAATGGAAATGGATATGGTGAAGTGAATAAGGGCCTCATCAAGACAAAGCACATGTTTTGACTTATCAATATACCTTCATGAGCTCCTCAATATAGGTGAACATAAGTGCATGTTCACAATAAGTAACCAAAAAGCATGTTCCTTAATCCCTTAAAATATTAGCACACATTTACATCATTAATCCCTTAAAATATTAGCACACATTTACATCACAATAAGTAACCAAAAAGCATGTTCCTTAATCCCTTAAATTAGCACACATTTACATCATTTCCTATTTTCTCACAAAAGGTGCAAATTATACTTTCTTTGGGCATAATGTGGAACAAAATTGCCTACTACATCATTTAGTAAGAGAGACACTAACATCCTAATTTATCTTTCACCTTCTAATCAACTCTTTGTGTTTATTCCTTTCCGTTTGTGTCCTTATTTCTTGTACCTCTTTTCAAAAAAGAAGGGATACCACAAGTACAATAGAGGTTACATTGATGTAGTTGGGAACCATTCATAGCTTCTTTCTTAGCCATAGTCTTAGCAATTGCCAACTGCATATTTGCTTCTTGAAATTACACTAAGGCAACATTGAGCCTCACAATTAACCTTAACTTTTGTTGTTGGTGGACTCCTAGTGTGGCTCTCATGACTCACTATTTAATCATGAAATCTCATGGATTAGAAGGTAGGGCAAAAATTAGAACATTAACTGGCATGATTAGCTCCAGTTCAGCTTCTCCTTCCCTAATTCGTGGAGGTTGTTTATCTCCTAGGATTGTCATGGCATACATATTTTCAATCCTTAAGGTTCTCAAAAATAGGCCTTTGAGATAGCCTAATTAATTGAATAGTTGCAAGAGTGTTAGTTGTACTACTTGTCAACACCTTCCTCCAAATGGAAGGACAGAGCACCAAAAACACATCCTCCCTATCTAGCCCCCTCCATCTTCCAAAATTTTTATGATTATTCTATTGTGATTAGCAAGATCTTCCAATGAAAGTTTCCTTGAAGGAAGAGAGTCGAACACTTAATCTACCAAGAAAAGTAGCCAAATGTTCACTTAAAGTGACACCATGGAAGTGTGGTTGGCTTGCTTGGCCAGCTTGAAAATTTGTAGGAGGATTTCAACCAACTTGAGATTGGGATTGATTCGAACCACATAGACTTAAGCTTGGGCCACACCTGGAAGAGGGAGGCCTCAACCACCATTGATGTTCGCTCCTTCTTGAATCACTCAATGGAAGTAAAATGTCAACAAGTTTCTTTAACAATAAATTCCATATTGAAGCACAAGCCATCTAAAAAATAAAATACATGGATGGATGAAAGTAGAAACATCAATAGAAATTCTTCTATTTTATCTATAAGAAATTGTGTAAGAAGTGACCATTCAAGGGTAGGCCTCAACCGCCATTGATGTTCACTCCTTGTTAGCCCACTCAATGGAAGTCAAAATGTCCAATAGTTATATTAAAAATGAATTTTATATTAGAACACAAACTATCTAAAAATGAAAGTATATGGATGGATGAAAGTAGACACATCAATAGAAATAGTTCTATTTTATCTATAAGAAATTATGTAAGAAGTGACCATTCCCTTTAAAAAAGCAATTACCATTATTAACAAAAGTTACTAAAAAAAAGTTTACCAATAGGTTAAGTTGAATGATGATGGTGCCATGGATGCAACGAGCATTAAGGAGAGTGTTGTGAGCATAATTAGAGCCGATAAAAGAGAATTTAAGAAAAAAGGGATTCGTATAATTTAGTGCACAAGTAAGTTACACACTATAATACGATGCCAAAAACAAGTTCAATGATGGCAAGTCAAGTTGAATTGAATTAGAGCCGAGGTTTTAGTTCAAGGTGAACAACTCTTAAAGATTCTCCCTATGTTTCTAAGGTTTAATGTTTGTAAAAGATATATACTCACCAAGTTATCTCTACCTATAATATAGGTCCGATTCCTTATTTTTATAGTCTCTTGAAGGCATGTGCTATCTAGTATTTTTATAATGTGAATCCAGTAAAGATCTATTGATAAATAATGATCCCTTTGTTGGGATTTATGGTGCCTTAGGCACAAGATAGGATACCGCATGAGTAGAGAACTTGTATAGTCAAGAGTATGCTTCCACATGGGCAAGCTAGAAATTATCCCACATAAGCAACCAAGCAAAAGGGTGTACCTCCTCATATGAAAGTTGACCATTTCAAGCAATGAAAACAAGCACAACATCTCAAGTCTTTTTATGAGTACAAGTTTCCATCTTGTAACCTAACTAAATTTGAGTCTAATCTTAATTCGAACACTCACAATGAGTCTTCTTCATTTCTATCCACCATCATAGATTAGTAATATTATTAGTGTAAGATTAGAGTTAATTAAGTAGTTATGTTTTGTCAATTTAGCAAATTAGGAGAGCTCTAGATCCGTGTTTTAACATGATATCAAAGCTTAGGTCTTGCTTTCTCAGCTTAGCAAGAGATTAAGGTTATTAAGTATATTCCTTCTTGATCATCAGGAGGTTCTGAATTCTCTCTTTTAACCTTCTTGCATGAGGAGTGGCCTTTTTTCTTCTTCTTTTTTGTAATGCAAGATTTTTATTTGTACCAAGCAATGTCCTTATGGATAAGGTTGTCAAAAAAAGAAAACAAAAACCCTAAAGCCTTAGGCCTTGAGATTTTAACATTTTACATGTAAAAGAGGCTTAGTGAAACCCTCATTCATATGGAATGTAATACACATGGATAGAAATAGTGAGCATGTTCCTTGATAGCTAAATGCTCCAAAGAGCTAACTTTTCTTCAATTTTGTTCAAGGATTAATTCAGACTAATATTCTCCTCATTTCTTATGAGCCAAGATTTGCATGATATGGTTCATTGAGCTTATATTAGTACATGATTTAAAGTCATAAATGCTTAAAATACATAGTAGGACTAAAAGTTGAAATGGAGCTTGAATCAAAGAAAAACCAAGATGCACTTACATATTTCTTATAATTAGAAGTTCCAGTTCCAATGGTTGCTCCATATTTCTTGAAAGCTTCCTTACTCTCCAACTCTCCCTAAGGCTAAACTAAAAACAACAAAAAATACAGAATAAAACACCAAAATCAATGAGTTTTCACTCCAACCTAGCTAAACTTGATACCATTCGAAGAGAACTTACCATTCCCCAGCAATGGCACCAAATATGCTAATTTTTTACTACTACCTTGCACGATGGGAAGAAGTGAAAGTGCAAGATCATAGGGGAACTATGTAACTAGTCATCTTGTAAAGCCAATATCCTTTTATAAGAGAGCTAGACCACTCCATTGCACCCTCCATGTTGTCACATCGTGGAGTTATTGCAAGGGTTAGTGAGGGGCAAGATAGGAAAGAGCTATAGAGGATCTCACTCTCAACCCTAATGCCAAACCTTACTATAACAAGAGTTGAGGAAAAGACGAGAGAGAGAGAGAGAGAGAGAGAGAGCTTACATTATGTTTTTCTACCCTACACTGGATTTTAGAAAGTGTCACTGCTGGAAGAAGATTGTAGCCCTATCAGGGGCTTCTTATGGAGAAATGGTGGGAATGATAGAAAACCTTTACCATGGTTAGCCTAGGAAAAGATAAGCCTCCCTAAGATATTAGGAGCTCTTGGGATTCTACATTTTCCCACCCATGCTAAAGCAAGGACATGTATGAACCTACCTAAGTGCCTTCATCAAGAGGAGACATGGACCAGGTTAGTAAGAGAGCTGGTTGAAGATTCTAATGTGTTGCTCAAAGGCAGGTGGATGGAACTAGGCTGGAAAGATAAGCTTCTATCTTATGCTCCCTTGAAGATTATAGGTTCCCCTTTCTGCAAAGTACTGGAAGAAAACATCGGGGGTGGTGAAATGGGATGACTGTACTATGATGGACCCACAAGTTTAATCCTCCTCTGGCCTATCTAGATATCAAGAGAGCTAATAAATTAAATAATACAGGGCTGAGAAGGTTGGTTGATTGCTGGGAGGACTGGTCTTAGGTGGGATGGAAGGAGATGGGACATTTGAAGGAAGAGTTTAGGCTTCAATAAAGGGAGTTACAATTGGTAAATTAGGCTTTGGTGGAACTAGAGAAGGGATGGGTATCTATTGCATTTTATGGGACTTGTTGGCTGAAAGATTGGGCATGGTCTAATGGAGTTAAACTGTAACGTACTCATATATACGTATTTTTGGGTTCATTTGACTCGAAACTTTTTAGCATATACATTTAATGTTGAAAAGTGGGAAATACTTAGAGGACATAAAATATTAAGTTTGGTCACAAATTAGTAATTTTAGAGATGTCGATTTTTGGTCAATTTTGGGGCTTTTAATGCATGTTTTGTGGTGTCATTTGTAAGCGATTTCTATTCTATACTTAACCATGTATAAGAGGGTCATAGTAAGTATTTTAGCCTAAAGGAAACTCACATGGGGGTTTACATAGTAAATATAACCGCAATGGGCGCCCGAAATAGGGCCCGAACACCAAATTGACCCTTAATTTTCAGTAACAGCCTAGCATGAGGGGGCAGATAACTTTATTTGTCAAAGAGATGTATTAAATAAAGTTAGTTCATCACAAGAAGAAGAAAGTTCGTGTTCGGATAATTGGAAGATTCTGCATATCGGGTGGCCGGTATTTGCGAAATGAATCCGACACCACTTTCCAGTGTTTTTTTTACGTATCATCTCTAACTTGGTTCAAGATCATGTTTTTATAAGGGATTTCTATCTTTATTGTTTTCGTGCATGATAATCTACTAATTCTCGTGGGTTGCTTTTTTGGCTTCTTCTAGATCCTTGAGGTGATTTCTGTGCCAAGATAGAGAGAGAGAGAGAGAGAGAGAGAGATTTTGAGATTCGGGCCGATCGTCCTTAAATAGAGAACGCCGGACAGAGAACGTGATTTATGCCCTTTAGGAGCCATTTGGTAGAACCCAAAGTGGACGAGATTTAGAAGAGGCATACCCGGGATAGCCATGGACGTCCAGCGTGGAGGTTGGGTGGATGGGCATCAGAGAAAAGACCTATTGGCTAGATCTTTTTGTTGGTGATTCTCTCTCTGATTTTGAAATTTTGTATTGGTGATTATTATGTTTCTTTGGATTGTTGTTTATTGAAAATCTCTTCATTTTCTGAAGCATGATGTGATTTTACTGTAAATTTTGAGAAATTTTGTGCTTAGAAAATGGAACAGAATATAGGTACGTTTCACAAACTAGATTAGGAGGCAACGAGGTTTTTATATGAAGATATGTGCAGGATTGAAGTGAATGTGTAGTAGTACTGCAATAAAATCTGGAAGGTTAGATGGAAATCTAGCATCTAGATAAATAGATGGAAGCTGTTATGGGAAGTGAATATCCCTGTGAAGGCTCAGGTATTCTTGTGGAGAGTCTATATGTGGGCTTTGCCTATTGGGTATAAACTATTACAGAGGAAATTCACTTATGGGTTTTTTCCTAGATGCAAATCAGTGTTGGAGAATGGGAGGCATGCCTTTTGGGATTTTCCAGCCATTAGAGGGGCCTAGGGAAGGATCGGTAAATGGGTCTCAAGCTGTATAGGGCTATAAGGATATTGGGGGGATTGGTTGCTAGGAAGATTATATGAAGCTGATAGGGCTATTAATCTTATTTTAAGTCTTATTAGATACTGCTGTTCATGGGAGATTTGGAACTCTAGGAATTTTCAGAAAGAAGAAAGCCGGGGGATTAATGTGATAGAGTTGATGCATAAATGTGTGTTTAAATGCTGGTCTATATATTATGCTAATAAAATGAATGCCATTGTGATGTGGTGCAACTGATTTCTCACCCTTTAGACTAGGATTAAATGAACAACTCTTTGGTCGGGGGATATTCTTGTACATACTAGGATTTCCTAACAATATTGTTATGTGGCAGGGCTATACAAGGCTAGATTTGAGGGTAAGACCTCCCAAGTTTGGGCCAAAGACCAAGAGATGGTATTTGAAGGAGAAGCAACCAGTATACACCTTTGTAGCCTTCATTAAGAGCCCCTTAGGTAGGAGACCAACGGTGAAGGTATATATGGACTAAAGGAGAGTGTATTAAGGAATAATCTCTAAAAGGTTGTACTACTAACTCTATGATTATAGCTTGTATGCAGTTAGCCTATCATGTCTCTTAGGAGCAATCCTCTTTTATTTGGGAAGATGAGAGATGGGATTTACTATGCAGATTGTTGAATAGTGAAAAGGTGGGGATGAAGTTCATGGGAGAATAAAGTGGTACATTTAGTTCTTGTATATAACTTTTGTTAAGATCTTAATATAATTATTCTACGTTCCCAAAAAAAAGTGAATTCCATGGGTTTCATGGGAATAAGTATAGAGAAAAAAGTGAATTCACACATGAAAGGTTAATATTAATCAATGTGGTTAACACCTTAGAGTAACTTCAAGAAGCAACTAACTAGTTGGAGATTTCCAAGATGATGGGGGTTAAGAAGGAAGTAATGAGTGGTTCCTAACCGCACCCTTGAACCTCTATTATTCTTGATGTGGCATCCCATGTTAGAAAAGAGGTACAAGAAAAGAGGACATGAAGAAAAAGAATGAACAAGAAGAGAGGGCATAAAAGAAAAAGAATGAACAAGAAAAGGTTGTCATCATCCAGCTAAAGAAGGTAGTAGAAGATCTCAAGTCATGTAATCAACTAGTAGGACCTTGGTGCATTTCTTACAGCATAGTAGGTGATTTTATTTCACATTATCCCCAAAGAAAATATTTCCCCTTTTTTGAGAAAATATGACATGATGCAAATGAATGCTACTTTTTTAATGGCTCGGTAGGGAGATTATTTTTAGTTATTAACATGCACTTAAAAAAAATTGTTTCCTGAATGTTTGTATGAATAAATACAGAGTCCAACCTACTCACAATGTGAAGGAAAAACCTATATGAAGGAACATGGTATATGATAAGACAAAACATGTGCTTTTCCCTGACAAGTCACTTAATCACTCTAATAGACCCATTTACATTGTGTATAGGATGCTTACATATGTTTAGTAAATTTTTGATAAAGGCTTCTTTTATCATATTGAGAAACTTATTATAGATCTTTTGATGTATTCATGATATAATTTCTTTAAAATATAGTTATCACCGTGTAAATTTCCTTACATTGCAAATGTATATGGGTAAGTATGTAAACACTTTTTTAAACTCGCATAATTATTTATTAACATATTTTTAATGTAAATTTACATGATTGATAATCAATATTAAAATTATTCTTGAGTCTTTAGTTAGTTATTGAAAGAGACTACCACTCTACACTATGTTTAAAGAACTACTTTGCTAATCTCAAGGGAAAGTAGTATCTTGATTGTGCTTCAAAATCAAAGTTTATTAAAGAATGACATCAAGATTCGTAGAGCTAAACTTCTTCCTTGAGAAAACATTTATCTTTGATATTTTGAGCACACACAATGAATTTGAGATCTCTAAAAGGCCAAGTGTTTTTTGAGAAAAAATAGATGTACTTTTTTTCTATTAATTATTAATGTCACAAATAGACGCAAAAACTTTTAATCACAATATGGATTCCATATAGTGCAAGTCTGAACCACAACAAGATAACCATAGACTAAAAAGATGCCAAAACATAGAATATGGTTTTATTTTGTAGCTTAATGTAGAATTTAAAAGGAAAGAATGGCACGCGCTTCTCTATTTAATTGGTGATTGAGACCTTTCATGGGGGTACAATTTCAAAAGTAATTTTCCATGAAAGCTACAAATGGGCCATACCATGGAGCATGTGCCTAATCCATATCCCCTTCCTAGCTTTTTCATGCAAATTTTTTCTCCTTGCACTGATACATATGTGGGCTTAGGCGCACACACACACATATGTATTTACCCCACATACCGAGAGAGAGAGAGAGAGAGAGAGAGAGAGAGAGATTGCACATAAGAATATAAAAAGTAAAAATAGTTGAATAGGATAGAGTCATACAGTAATTTTTGGCATTTTATCTTGGGAATCTATAGAGACAAAGATCTTTGACCTCTTAGCTTACATGGAGGTGCGCTTGTTGACATGACCTTTTACAAAAGCAAGTGAAGAACAAGGTGGAGAATCCCAAGTGTGGGTTTTTTTTTAATAAGGGTAATGGGTTTTTTTAAACAGGTGATAGAGGAGGGTTTTTAACAGGGTGATGGGGTATGGTCACGCGATGCGTCCTGCAACTAGATTTGTTCATGGGAGAGGACCCCACTTGTACCAAGAGATTGTCGTTTGCGTGGAGGTGTGTGGTCATGTGATGTGAGCATGGTACTAATTTTATCAGAATGGTGGTAGCAGAGAAGGTTGGCATGGGCGCCACCGTCGAGCAAGGGAACAAAGTGAGCGGGCACTATGCCTATGTGGGGGATCAACAAAGGAAAAAGACTTCGTGAAGGGCGACGTGACATGTACATTTTCTATGGGCAAAAACATGGCCCCCTCTTTCTATAAGTACCTTCAATTAAGCAAAGGCTAGCTATGGCGCAGCGTTCCCCTTGCACCCCGCAGGAGGAGGAGGAGGAGGAGGAGGAGGCGGCGGCGGCGGCCGCTGAGGAGGAGGAGGAGGCGTCCACAGCCGACCTGCTTCTTCCCCTCCCTCTTCACCTTGCCATTAGAATTCTAGCCCTGTTGCCAGTCCCTTGTATTGCTCAACTTAGACTCGTATGCAGGCCTTGGAGCTCCCTTCTCTCCTCTTCTTCTTTCTTATCCAATTTGCAATTAGAATACAAGGCTTGCAAGAACTCCGATCGCGAATGGTGGTTTGTCATGGCCACCTCCTCTTGTACCGCCTCTTTCAGCCATGATTTCATAGCTTTCAGCCCTTCCTTCGGCCCATGGAAAGGATTCCGCTTGCCAATTCACTGCTCCCCCAAGTTGGGCGATTTGCTGCTTCGGATAGCTTTCTCACAGAGCATAGTGCCATCGGTAGTGAACATGCTGGTGGCAAGCGCGGGCGGCCTCATGTGCGCAGTGGTGAAGGGCGGCCAGCTTGGATTCACACAAGCAGGAGCGCCCAACAGCGAGCAGCAGAGCTCCTCTTGTGCTCTCGTTAGCAAGCTCGACTACGATGTGGTGGTGTTCAACTGTCTGACAGGCTCTTTGAAGAAGTTGCCGAGGCCAGAGAGGCTGGCGAACAGGTTGATATCATCGTGTGCCATCTCAATGAGGGCCGATGAGGCCACAAACACATATGGGATAATTCTGTCGGATCTGAAGCACCGAGACATGGAGATCTATGATTCGAGGAGCGGTTGCTGGAGCACGGGGCTCGGCATTCGACGTGCCGAAGCATCGACAGGCCCCGCTTTGATGACGGATCTCTTGGAAAGTGATGTGATAAGGCACCACAAAGAGGAGCTTGTGGCGTACAACGCCGGATCTAATGTATGGAAGAAGGCGAACGTGGCCTTACCTCGCTGTCCGGCGACGGAGCTACTGAGGAGCACCGTCATCAAATGCAATGGCCGACTTCTGCTAGTGGCGTGCCTCATGAAGCACGCCGTTTCCATGAAGGGATTTGGCATATGGCGACTGGTGCAGTGCCCGCCGCTGGCCGACCGCCAAGTAGAGACGTGCTTTACTTGGGCGGAGGTTGGCCGGATGCCGGCGCAAATCTTGGCGGACTTGGGTCGAACATATTTCGATAGCCCGTCCTTTTACGACTGCAGGTTCGTGGGCGGCGAACATAGCGACTGGCTGTGCATGACGGGCGCCCACTACACGATCGGCAGTCGGAGCCGGGCCGAGTACTGGCCTCCCGTCATCTACAATTTGGCACGTGACGAGTGGCACGTGCTCCCTTCCTACAAACACTCGAGCAATTTCCTCTGTGTTTTCCCATTCGAGCCCAGATTCAACGCGGCCGTGTAGCCATCTTTTAGCGTGATATCACTACACCTAGTGAAAATAGTCACCCAAATGTTCATATGTACCTCATCTTCAACAACAAAATCTTGTGCCTTCTCCACCCACACACACACACACACACAAGCATGTACATTCTAGGGCTTTCTTCAACAACTTAAGGCCCACACACTTTCTTTAACCTTAAGCAAATTTTCATCACCACATTATGCTCTTGTACTTCATCAAAGAATTTGAAGACTTCTAAAATTTCTTTCAATCATGTAGTATCGTTTTTTTTTTCCCTTGATGTAAAAGGACGATAAAACTACACACAGAAGGAAGGTGCAACTTATCGTTTTTTAGTTTTCCAAATGAACCGAGGTTCTCTTCTTTTAACAATCATAAGAAGATACTACAATAAAATGAAAAGCCATGATCTTTCCAATTAATATATTCTTGATCACACAAAACACAATAGTACATAAGCCACATTGAGAGAAGCTTGGAGACATGCCTTCCTAGGTCTCGTTAGTACTGCTCAAAAAACTTTTGTTGTCATTATATTTTTACCATTTGAAATCAAAAAATCCAACTTTAAATTTGTAATGGTCTTCATTATCAAGGGATTATAATCCTGATTGTTTCTCTAATTTTTAGTAGCATTGGCTTTATCTTGCTTGGTTGGAAAACTCATCTTTTTGAAGAACTACTCCTTAGTTGTCATGCTGGTGTGGGTTCAAAGTCATCATCAACAAAGACAAATAATAAAGATTGACTAATAATGGCCTCTATCAAACACTACCTTACATTAAAATTATTTTATTGTGAATGATAGGAAGTAATAATGGCCTCTATCAAACAGTACCTTACATTAAGATTGTTTTATTGTGAATGATAGGAACTAGTTGTTTGTGGTAAAATGCATGAACTTATAACCACACTATTCTTGAAATAGTGTTAAACAACTTAACAAGCATTTTGCTATACAAGCACTTAATATTGTTTCATGTCTTGTGAATGCGATTTTTAATTAAATTAAGAAAGAAATGTTCATTTCTATGGAGTACATTTCACTATGAAAAAAGGAAAAAAAATCAATGCACTTATAACAATTTAAGGGCTTAAGATATGTGGACCTTGAATTCTCCTTTTTTATATAAAAGAAACAAACAATGTGTGGTTTCCCATATATAATAGTTGGACACTTTGAGAGTGTAACTCATGCATACGTGTACTTTAGTGGATTATTCCAAAAAATAAAGTTCTTCTTCCTTTATGACACATGATGCCAAGTTACATTATTTAATGCTTAATGCTTAAGTGATGAGGGCCTTTAGATGAATTTTTGCATGCACACATGATGGTTGACAAAAAATTTAGTTAATGATTAAGTTGAAGGCTTAGCACAATCTCGATGTAGGGTATGGTAGCTAGATCAAATGCATTGAAATTCATACATCCTACATTTGATTCCCAAATCGCACTCTAGATTAGTGTGCACATGTGCATATTGAAAGATTTAGTAAATCTTTAGTGCATTAGTACTTGTAGATTGATACATTATGGATACATAAATATGAGAACCTCCAAGTTATCCCTAACTTGTTACTGGGAAATGTTGAGGCCATTATCCAAAAATACATATCTCAAATCTCAACACTTGAGAGCTAGACCTTCCCTTCAGAAAGAGATAAAGGGAAGGGTGTTAAAATATGGATCTAGAGCTCTCCTAATTTTCTAAATTGACAAAACACAACTACTTAATTAATGCTAATCTTACACTAATGATATTACTAATCTACAGTGGATAGAAATGAAAAGGTCTTAGTGTGAGCGTGTGCGAATTAAGATTAGACTCAAGTTCAGTTAGGTTACAAGATGGAAATTTATACTCATAAAAAACCATGAGATGTTGTGCTTGTTCTCGTTGCTTGAAATGGTTCCCTTCTAGATATAAGGAGCTACACCCTTTTGCTTGGTTGCTCATGTGGGATAATTTCTAGCTTGCTCATGTGGGAACATACTCTTGACTGCAAGTCAGCTACTCATGCCTTGCCCTTTCTTGTGCCCAAGGCACCATAAACCTCAACACTCCCCCTCGGTGCCTTAATGTTGGTCGGATGCGAGCTACAAACTTAAGGCTACTGCAAGGTGGTCGGATGCGAGTTACAAAGATCCATCCACCCCCCTTAGTGTTGAGTGCTACTTAAGGTGGTCAGGTGTTACAAACTATCATCATCCCCCTAGGTGTATAAATTGCTAATCTCAACTGGTTAGGTGTGATAAGAAAACACAATACAAAGGACTAGGTCTACTCATCGGTGATCTTTTTACAACTTTTAGGCTAAGTTTGCAAGGCTTGTCAATGTAGCTTTTCATCTTGTTTAGCTTCTTGTGGGCTACTTCTCGACTCTTAATCTTTTCTCTTTGGCTTGACTATTTGCTCTTTGGTAGCTCCTTTGATGTGGACTAGTTGCACTTTTCCATTTATGGTTTGCACAATCTGCTCGCATACTCATGTGGTTGTGGCGTTTTTACAAAGGTTATATTCCTCCTTTTCACACAGACTAGTGTGGTCATTTGGCCACTTTTATAATCTTTTTCACACTTCAGAGAATTTTTCTTGCTCATATTGGAGACATGTACAATTGTTGCAAATTTTAGGTGAAAAATTTTGTCGAGGATGATTTTATTGTGAGTTTGGATGAAGGCCTTGTTGATGATGATCCAGTTGATGAAGCTATCATGGTTGTTGAAACCCAAAACATAGTAACACTTAAAAGAATACTCAAAAGGCTCAAATACACACATTCCATGTGAACTAGGGCTTCACGAAGCCTCTTTAAAATGTTGAAATCTCAAGGCCTTGGACTTTAGGTTTTTTTTTCCCTTTTTTGAAAACCTTATCACAACGGTGTATGCATGCGCGGCGAGGATGTCTGCGCGAGCTCGATGGGAGCTACCACGTCTACCACTAGATTTTTCTATGCTTTGCTTGCTCGCTTGTTGATTTGTGGCTCGGCTTATTGTGTGCTACACACTCTACTTGGATTGGGTTGCGTGGTGTATGGCCTCTCTTACTCCATTTTCCATGACTCACACTAGTGCTCCTGCAGGTTAGATTTCCACCTACATGCTCCTTGCTACTACTCTGCTCGATGTTGTTTAGCACAAGAGTAGAACTTCTGTTGGCTCTCAACGCTTAGGTTTCCACTAATTTGTGGCCTTGTAATGCTAAGCTTCAACTTTGTCATTGAGCTTGAATCAAGGCTTACTTAAAATCTTTTAACTTGAGAAACCCTAATCTTAATAACCCCAATAAGAAAAGCCATTCCCCATGCAAGAAGGCTAGCACCAGAGAGAATTCAGAACCTCCTAATGATCAAGATGGAAAATACTTAATAACCTTAATATCTTGCTATGCTGAGAGTGTAATACCTAAGCTCTGATACCATGTTAAAACACAGATCTAGAGCTCTCCTAATTTGCTAAACTAGCAAAACACAACTACTTAATTAATGTTAATCTTACACTAATGATATTACTAATCTATGGTGGATAGAAATGAAGAAGACTCATTGTGAGTGTGTGCAAATTAAGATTAGACTCAAGTTAAGTTAGGTTACAAGATAGAAACTTGTACTCATAAAAAGACTTGAGATGTTGTGCTTATTCTCATAGCTTGAAATGGTCCGCTTTCATATGAGGAGGTATGCTCTTTTGCTTGTTCTCATAGCTTGAAATGGTCCGCTTTCATATGAGGAGGTACACTCTTTTGCTTGGTTGCTTATGTGGGATAATTTCTAGCTTGCCCATGTGGTAGCATACTCTTGACTACAAGTCCTCTACTCATACCTTGCCCTATCTTGTGCCTAAGGCACCACACATCTCAACAAAGTGAGATTCATTATTTATCAATAGATCTTTACTGGATTCACATTATAAAAATACTCTAGATAGCACATGCATTCAAGAGACTATAAAAATAAGGAATTAGACCTATGTTATAGGTAGAGATAACTTGGTGAGTATATATATTTCACAAACATCAAACCATAGAAACATATGGAGAATCTTTAGGAGTTGTTCACTTTGAACTAAAACCCCAGCTCTAATTAATTTCAACTTGACTTACCACATCAGTGACCTTGTTTTTGGCCTTGTATTGTAGTGTGTAACTTACTCAATGTCCACTAAATTATACGAATACCTTTTTCTTAAATTATCTTTTATTGACTCTAATTATGCTCACAACATTCCTCAATGCTCCTTGCATTCATGGCAGCATCATCATTCAACTTAACCTATTGGCAAACTTCTATTTTTAGTAACTTTTGTTATGGTAATTACTTTTTTTAGGGAATGGTTACTTCTTACACAATTTCTTATAGATAAAATAGAACCATTTCTATTGATGTGTCTACTTTCATCCTTCCATATACTTTTATTTTTAGATAGTTTGTGTTTTAATCTAAAATTCATTTTTAATACAACTATTTGACAGTTGACTTCCAATGAGTGGATTAACAAGGAACATCAATGGTCGTTGAGGCCTACCATTGAATGGTCACTTCTTACACCATTTCTTATAGATTAAACAGAACAATTTCTATTGATGTGTCTACTTTCATCCATCCATGTACTTTTATTTTTTAGCTAGCTTGTGCTTCAATATGGAATTGATTGTTAAAGAAACTTGTTGAGATTTTACTTCCATTGAGTGAGCCAAGAAGAAGCGAACATCAATGGTGGTTGAGGCCTACCTCTTCAAGGTGTGGCCCAAGCTCAAATCTATGTAGTTTGAATCAATGCCAATCTCAAGTTGGTTGAAATCCTCCTAAAAATTTTCAAGCTGGCCAAGTAAGCCAGCCACACTTCCATGGTGTCACTTTAAGTGAACATTTGGCTACTTTTCTTGGTAGATTAAGTGATCGACTCTCTTCCTTAACGGAAACTTTCATTGGAAGATCTATCACATTAGAATAATCATAAAATTTTTGGAAGGTGGAGGGGGCTAGATAGGGAGGATGCATATTTGGTGCTCTTTCCTTCCACTTTAGAGGAAGGTGTTGACAACAAGTAATACAACCAACACTCTTTCAACTATTCAATTAATTAGGCTATCTCAAAGGACTATTTTTGAGAACCTTAAGGATCTAAAATATGTATGACATGACAATGTAGGCTATCTCAAAGGACTATTTTTGAGAACCTTAAAGGGCTATCTCAAAGGGCTATCTCAAAGGACTATTTTTGAGAACCTTAAGGATCTAAAATATGTATGACATGACAATGTAGGAGATACACAACCTCCTTGAATTAGGGAAGGAGAAGCTAAAGGAGGTAATCATGCCAGTTAATGTTTTACTTTTTGCCTTACCTTCTAATTCATGAGAGTTCATGCTTAAATAGTGAGTCATGAGAGCCATGCTAGGGTCCACCAAAACAAAATTTAAGGGTAATTGTGAGGCTCAATGCTGCCTTAGTGTAATGTCAAGAAGCAACTATGTAATTGGCGATTGACAAGACTATGACTAAGAAGGAAGCTATGAATGGTTCCCAACTACATCAATGTAACCTCTATTGTACTTTTGGTATCCCTTCTTTGAAAAGAGGTACAAGAAATAAGGACACTAACGGAAAGGAATAAACATAAAGAGTTTATTAGAAGGTAAAAGATCTCATGTAAACAATTATTATATTAGTGTATCTCTTACTATCTAATGTAGTAGGTGATTGTTTTTCACATTATGTGCCCAAAGAAAGTATTGCACCTTTTGTGAGAACATGGTGTAAATGAGTGCTAGTATTTTAAGGGATTAAGGAACATGCTTTTTGGTTAGCATGCACTATTTTTTAAAATTTTCTTGCTCAAATGAATAAATTATGCTCACCTATCTTAAGGAACTCATGAAGGTATATTGATAAGTCAAAACATGTGCTTTGTCTTGAGGAGGCCCTTATTCACCTCACCATATCCATTTCCATCATGTATAACATGCTTTCGTAAATTAGTAAATTTATGAATAAATATCCTTTTATCATATTGACCACTTTACTATAGTTTGAACATATAGCTTGGGTGTCATGATATGATAAAAGGATATTTATGAATAAATATCCTTTTATCCTATCAAGCACTTTACTATATTCATAAATATCCTTTTATCATAGCGAGCACTTTACTATATAGGTTGAATGGCATGACATAATTTCTCATAATTATAAGTCTCACCATGCAAAATTACTTACACTACAAATTATAAGTCTCACCATGTAAATTTACTTACATTACAAATTAATATACATCGAGAACTCTTTTATCAAGGCCAAGCTAAAAACCAAAACACTTCCTTAAGATCACAATATTTTTAATTAACCTAACTTTAATGCAAAGTTACATGATCATATCTTTATGTAACCAATGCTAAAATCAACCTTGAGCATTCAATTAGTTATTAAAGAAGGCTACTACTTTACACTATGCTTAAAAAATTAGTTTGTGTAGCCTCAAGGGAAAGAAGTCTATTTATTATTCTTGATATTGATCAAAGTTATAAAAGAATGATATCATGCTTGCTAAACAAAATATCCTTAAAGATGATATTATTTTTTGAGAAAATATTTATCTTGCAATTTTGAGCAAACAAAAAGAATTTAAAATCTCCAAATTTCTAAGTATGTTTTTGAGATAAAATTTTCATTTATTGGTGCTATTGTTCATGAGTAGGATCCGCTTGATGTTCAATGTATCTCTTAATCATAATATAGATTCCATGGGTTGGACGTGTCAGCTAAACTCAGACTAAGAAGATACCAAAACATAGGATCTATGGTTTTGTATCTTAATTTAGAATTTCGAAGGAAAAACTTTAAATAATAATTTACAAATGGGCCATACCATGGAGCATGTTCCCAATAAATGTCCCCTTCCCATCTTTTTTATGCTCATCTTTTTTCCTGCCCACATATATGCATATGGACACATAAGTGTGCTTTGGCATGTGCACACATATGCATGCACATGAGTGTGCATGTGCGCACGCGCACACACACACACACAAAGAACAATGTGTGTGTGTGTGTGTGTGTGTAGAAAGAGAGAGAGAGAGAGAGAGAGAGAGAGAGAGAGAGAGAGAGAGAACAATGTGTGTGTGTGTGTGTGTGTGTGTGTAGAAAGAGAACAATGTGTGTGTGTGTGTGTGTGTGTGTGTGTGTGTGTGTGTGTGTGTGTGTAGAAAGAGAGAGAGAGAGAGAGAGAGAGAGAGAGAGAGAGCGTTAATAAATTCCATTTTTGCATAATATGTAGACACAAATGTCTTCAACTTTGGAGTCGCCCTTGACATGATTGTTTACTTAATATGTGTAGTATAAATACTTTAAGAGTAGTTGTCCTTGACATGACCTTTTACAAAAGAATTGAATATGCAAAGTATAATACTTTAGGAGTATTATTTGGACTCCTCATGAAGGAATAACTTATTTATGATGTTGGAGAGAGAGGTCATAAGATACATCATTCAACTAGTGTACTAGATTTGCTCAGGCTACTTTTGCCAAAATATATTGTTGCTGTGTGGAGTTGCGTCACATAACATATTTGGACTCCTCATGAAGGAATAACTTATTTATGATGTTGGAGAGAGAGGTCATAAGATACATCATTCAACTAGTGTACTAGATTTGCTCAGGCTACTTTTGCCAAAATATATTGTTGTTGTGTGGAGTTGCGTCACATAACATACTTTTACCAAAACTTTTGTTGTTACATGTAGAATTGGTGTGTCACTTTGTTATATTAGCATGGAACTGAATTTATCAAAATGGTGGGTAAGGTAGGGGAGGCAAAAGTAGTTATAAGGAGGAGAAAGGCAAGCATGTAAATTTTTGTGTTTTGTTTATACAAGTGGGGGTTTACATGGTACAAAATGTGTCTCAGGCACAAAATGTGTCCCGTAACCTAGTAAGGTAGGCATGTGTGCCTCGTAAGGTATGGGAGGCAAAAGTAGTTATAACGAGGAGAAAGGAAGGCATGTTGATTTTTGTGTTTTGTTTATACAAGCAGGGGTGAGCGGGGGTTTACATGGCACAAAATGTGTCCCGGGGTTTTACATGGCACAAAATGTGTCCCAGGGTTTTACATGGCACAGAATGTGTCCCATAACCTCGTAAGGTAGGCATGTTGGTATGTGTGATACGGGTGAGAGTAGCAAGGGAACAAAGTGTGACGTGTAAATTGATGGGCTTCTTTGTATATTAGGGTTAGAAGGTTGAATGAAGTACGTAGGTTATAAGCTTTAGGGTATGTGTCCCTTGCACCTCCTAAAAGGGAGCAAACACCATCAACCAACTCGCTTGATACCATATATCAGGATTATGAGAGTACGCATCGCGAGATGCTTTTAGGAGGAGGCTGTCTAGGGTACAGATTGGACCCAAAAAACCTCTCCTAGTTCTTGGAGGCTGTCTAGGGCGTACATCTCCTCCGAGCCTTGGAAGCCATTAGTTCACGCGTGTTAGGGCTGGTTCTGAGTAGGTGAGTCACCTAGCAAGTTAACGGCTTAAGAGATGTGTGCACTCTAGGTGGACACTTTTGAGAGTGCAAACTAGATGAAGGATAGGGTAGCACAAGTCTTACCACAAGTTTGATAATCTAGGGTGTGGTAGCTAGTTCATATTCATACTTCCTTGATTCCCAAATTGCTCTCTATTAATGTGCATATTGTAAGACCTAGTGAATGTAGGCTACATAAGTACTTGTAGATAAACTATATACATTATGGACATATAAATTTGAAGACTTGAAGACCTAGTGGAAAACATTGAGGCCATTGTTCAAAAATAAACCACTCAAGTCTCAACACTTGCGAGCTAGACCTTCACTTCTAAAGGAAAGGGCTCATTATTTATCGTTAGACCCTCAGTGGATTCACATTTTAAAAATATGTGATAGCACATGCGTTCAACACACGTTGTAAAAGAATGAGTCAAACCTATGAATCCATTCAGTGGATTCACATTTTAAAAATACTTGATATCACATGCATTCAAGAGATTGTAAAAGAATAAGGAGTCAAACCTATATAGGTAGAGAAGTGTCGTCTCGTTGCTTACCACTATGGATTTATCTGCTACCTGCATGTGCTGCTTGAGGGCGAAGAAGTTGCAAATGAAAAAATTGAGGAGAAGCCAAAGGAACCTCCAAGAGTAGAAGATGAAGTTCAAGAGATTGCGGAGGAGGAGATAAACTTGGCTGCAGGGAGGCACTTAAGTGAGCAGTTGGATATTGATGCGCTCAGAAGAGAGGACGCCTTAGTGGTTACAGGTGACGAGCAACCCTCTATGATAGAGGAAGCAGGGGACATTCCAACCCCACTACTCCCCACATTTCCTATTGGTAACAAAGAATATTTGTTAATTACAGATATTCAAGCTCTCTTTGACATAAGGGAAGACTACTGTCTGGCCATCATTGCACAGAATCTTGAGAAAGATGAAGATTTTGTGTATCCATATTTGGATAAGTATCTCTTATTGGATTCAAATGTCAAGGACAGTGAGTTCCATTCTACTGCCGCCGTCGACACATTATCCATGATGTACAAGGATGCAAAAGCTATGAATCCAACCTTCCCACTGAAGGGAAATTTCAGGCTATTCAGCAAAGACTTAATATTTCACACATGGGAAGGGAAGGGGCATCCTCATCGATGGTCCAAGACACTAACTCAACAATCAATATATGGACAAATGATTTACTTGTTAATGACGAAAATCAGAAGGTGTATTTACTTGTTAATTACTTTCTATCATGTTGAGTAGCTTATTCTATTTGCTGTGTTGGCTCATCGACAATATTGTTTTGCAGCTAGTTGTGTTTGAAGATGAGTTTCTTGGTCACAGACCAGGAAAATGCGTGGGAGGACTCAGAATGGACTCAACACTGGGAGAGTACATAAACCGATTGAAGTTTCCACAATTCATTATATTCCACAAGAAATTCTCGAAAGACAATGTAGAATTTTCTTTGTTTGCAATCAAGGCATTATCCAGATACCTTGGGGCATATCCCGTCAGTGGAATGCAGACAAAGTCATGCTTTTGGAGAAGCAGTTAGCATTGCGAATCTTTGGGCACAGCCTTGGAGTCTATGCACTAAGGAGTAAATATTACTTAGCCTATACTGCTTATGGATTGGCGTGTGGGATTAAGGATCCCAATATGCTAAGTGATTATGGCAAAAGGGAGCTTCTGAGATTCACAAAACTGAGGGTTCCTCCAATTTTCCAGTTACAGTATCCAAATCTTCCCATTTCTTTGTTTTGTTACTCGCCATTCTGCATGCTTAATACTTACATTAGATCTCCTCCATATATCTTGTGTTCTTTCTTTATTCACAAGTTTTACTGCTTGATTAATTTGGGATGCTTTGAACTGCTGCTTCTTTTTGGCTTTGTGTAGTACAAGCTTCCTATATGTCCACTGATGTAATCCCTCTAAACTGTTAGCTTTTTCTACTCCTCCACCATGTTATATGATTGAAATACCCAGAGCGTGCTTGATAATGTATTTTCTCCATTCCCTGGGTTGACCATAAACCAAGGGGTATGATGGTATATAATATGCTTCAAGAGAATAAAAGAATATATTAATTAGTATATTTTTTAATATACAGTATAAAAACTAGTTCAATGCATAATCAATCTAATACCATATAGTGGGTGATGTGTTGATCCGTCCATGCATCAATCATTGATCTCTTGAACTCATCTAGCACTATTTAAAATATCTCATGGTCCTCCTTAGTCCACACTTTCTTGTCACAGAACTTAAACATAGTGTCTAGAGATTTCCACACCTTGGCTTTTTGTGTTCTTGCTTGACCATTGTCTGCATGGTCTACTACTGCATTGTGAACACACTTCCATCTATTGTATTTTACGATCTGCACTGATCATCTTTGTAAGATTCCTCCCCAGCCCCTCAAGATGTCCAGTATCTTCCCTTGTAATCAATCCCCTTTTCAGAATAATCAAAGATCTTGTTTCTACCTATTTTGGCCTAGAGAGAGAAAATATTCTAGAGAGAGGTAACTCAGTTTTTAGATATCTTTGGATGGAAAAATATCCTTTCTTATTAAAATAAATTCTCTTAAAACAAAAGTTTAAAAAGAATTTCCTAAGGTGCATTAGAAATAAATTACAATCTGCTAAAAAGACCTTAGCCTAAGATGAAGAGTGGACTAAGGACCAAAGGAAATACTAAAAAAATAAAATTTTGACACCTCAGAGTGGGGATTACCCCTCAGGAAGGAGGCACCTATTTCACATGTGTGGAGGAGTTTTAAACTCTCAAATAATGAGATATTTCATCTCTCCTCTCTCCAAATTCAAGTCTAGTTCCAAAAAGTAAGCTGAACTGACCCAAAAATGGTCAAAAATTGACCAAACTGATCTGGAAAATTCTAGAATCAGTTTGCTTGGTTAGAGGCTCACTTTTTCCTATAAATAGAAGCCTCCCCTTTTGTAAAAGCTTAATAGTGTTTATGCGATGTTACTCTACTCCTAGCCAGAGCCAAAAACATTGAATTCACTTGATAATCACTTGTTTTTGACTAATTCCTCTACAAAGAATTGGTGGCCACTCTTGATCCAAACAAGAGTAGAACCCTCAATCCCTCAAGCCAAAGGAAAGCTCACAAAACTCCATGTAAGTCAATAATTTTACTTTTTTTTTAATTCTAATCTATGGTTTTTTGAATTCTTTGCTTTTTAATGTGAATATGGATGTTAAGCCTTGATGAAAAGGCTTCCCCCTTCTCTTCATTAAGAATTTCAGCATTTCTTTATCCTAAAATGTGAAACAAATAAATTAAAATAAACTTTTCCTATTGATTACTCTTTAGAAGTGAAAATTGATTAGATTAGAGTGCTTTATTTCATCTTGGGATAAATTTTAAAGTAAATTTAGAATGTAAAAATTGAGAAATGGTCAGCCATACAAAGGAGGTTATGACAAAATTTTCTTAAATTTTGTGGAAATAAGTTTTATCTTTATGTTATTCAAAAAGAATAATCCCCACCATTTGTGCATTCTAAAAGAAATTCTTTTTATTTTAAAAGTGTTATTCCTATTTTATGCATAAAAGGATTTTCTTTTATATAAAAGTCTTATTTTCATTAGATTCAATTTCTATGCATAGAAAGATACATATTGGATATTTTTTTATCATAAAAGTGTTATTTTCATTCGATTTAAATTCTATGCATAGAAAGATGCATATTGGATATTTTTTATTATAAAAGTGTTATTTTTATTAGGTTCAATTTCTATGTATAGAAAGATGCATATTGGATATTTTTTATTATAAAATTGTTATTTTCATTAGATTTAATTTCTATGCATGGAAAGATGCATAAAAGAAAATTTTTTTAATTTAAAAGTGTTACTTTCATTAGATTTAAATTCTATGCGTGGAAAGATGCATAAAAGAATTTTTTATTATAAAAGTGTTATTTTCATTAGATTTAATTTCTATGCATAGAAAGATGCATTAAAAAAAATTATTATAAAAGTGTTATTTTCATTAGATTTAATTTCTATGAATGGAAAGATGCATAAAAGAAATTTTTATTATTATAAAAGTGTTACTTTCATTAGATTTAAATTCTATTCATGGAAAGATGCATAAAAGATTTTTTTTATTTTAAAAGTGTTATTCCTATTAAATTGATTTTATGCATAAATAGATGCATAAAAGGATTTTTCTTTTATATAAAAGTGTTATTTCCATTGAAGTTGGATTTTATGCATAAATAGATGCATAATGAATTTTATATCAAAATTAGAGTTCTCTTTAATTCTATGTTTAATTTCTACGAGTATTTGATAAACAAGTAAGTAAATACTCTAAGAGAGAAATTTCTATCATTTTATATTCACTCGGATTGTAATGAGAAAATTCAAAAAAATTATCGAAGTCGAAATTTCAGATAAATGATTAATTTATTCCTCATCAGAATTCATGATTAGTTTAGAAATCAGCTAAGTGAATATTCAATTAATGAAATTCAGTAAGATAGTAATTGAAATATCACCCCCTTTTTAGAAAGATAGTTCAGGAAGAACCTTATCAGACTCGAAACCTGAATCAGACTATGACCAAGACCAAACTCTTTCGTCAGTTTCACGGAAAGACGATGTGACCAGTTCAAGAAAATTCACTCAAATCTCCCACCAAATCCGAAACAAGTTGAGACCCTTTGAATTAATCTGAGGATCAAGGTTACAAAATTTGAGGAATTTTGTTTTGGAATTCAGACCTACATCAAGAAGTTTTGGGGACGCGGATTTAAGATATACTCATTGTATTCAAAAGAAAATCAAAACTGAACACTTGCATAGAAACCCTGTTTTCTTAAAGAACTGTCTTACGCCAGAATACTGGAGGGAGCATTTGGTATATGTATTTTTCTAAGGAAAGTTCAGTTGCAACAGCTGGCAGGGAGTGTTCAAAGGACAGCTCATGCGGCAATGTAAGGTTTCCCCCCTTCCAAAGTAGGGGAAACACTTAAGATAGTCTACTAAGTCTTATCTTGGAGAAAATTTCCTACTCATCGACACCTTGACCATGTAGAGATTCAAGGATACGATTCATAAGTAAGACCTAGTTCTATCCCGCAGGGAGAGCGTGGTCTTCTAAAAATCAAATCACCCATAGGGTAATTGATCATAATTTGGGCAACTACTAGTCTTGATTCCTAGAGACAACATTTTTTTTCTCATCTATGTAAGGCATAGCCGCGCTGGCCTAGTCTTCTAGAATAGAATTGCCTGAGAACCTATTTATCAAACGTAGGGCTTTCACTTAATATGTTGGAAAGCTACCCGACTAATCGGGTCCACCCGTCCATAGGATGGTGCCGTCGGGGCATTCCATTCTCCCACTTTCCACCCTACTCACGCGTCAATTTGTTTTCTATTTAATCCTACCACACTGTTTGACATAAGTAAGCATGTTCCTTATTAAGGCCCTTTTCACAAGGTTTGTTAAAACAATCTTTTTACACAATACAATAATGCCAAGACAAGATTTATAAAAAGAGTTTATACATGAATCAATTTTATATAAGCCAAACTGGCTTTCTTATTCTTTTCCTTTATACCGCCGATGATCTAGAATTCGGCCTTCTAGCCTCTACATGCTGGGCAAAACCCTACGGGACCATACACCTCATCGTCACTGGAGGACTCAAACCGGCCTGTCGCCCTCTCAGGCTCCACCGCTCGATCCTCCTGCCCCTCAGAGGAATGTCTGCGCACTAGGGTGGGTTAATTCATTGTGCTAGCCTGGGCCCTCAGAACTAGGTAGCATCACAATCACTCGCCTCAATCGACGAACCTCATTCTCCCAATGGTATGAGGGATACCATGGGCCAACTCCGGGCCTTACTAACGTCTCCACCGTCCGGCTACACAAGCACAAGAACAGGGCAGCGTCAAGGCAGGGAGAAGTTATATCTGTACCTTAATTTAACCAAGATAACCATCCATTTACTCAACTGGACTAGAATCCATGTTACCTTCTTAAGAAAACAATCCTTTTCACAATGATTTTAGCATTTCAACTTGAGATTACAATAAGACATTATTTATTAAGGCATATGCTATTGTTTAAAAGAATAGAAACTTTAAATAGTAAATCAATCAAATAGATCACTATTAACAATTAATAGAGAAGCCGGGGCTATACCTCAACCCCTAAGAATGATATATAATTGAAAAACAAAATATGTATATACCTTATAAAAATTTATCGTTTAGCACCTTTGCTCGTTGTTAACAAGAGCTTTAGAACTTGACATATGAGAATAGAGTTTTCTAATACCTTGTCTTGCGATTGAAATCATCCAATCATCCCCAAGCTTTATCTCCTCTTACTCGTACTATGACTCTTCTCTCTTTCTAAGGTCTATGGCAAAATAGCCTTCTCTTACACAGGACTACGGCACACTATTCTTTCTTTAAAAGAAAAGCTATGGAGTTTTGCTCTCTTCCTCCGAAAGACCATAGCAATCTAAGCTTCTTTTCTAAGATATTAGATAAGAATGAAGGGATATGTACATCTCAAGCTCTAGGATTACCTTGAGGCTACTTGCTGCCTTCTTACAGTTTTCCCTGTGTAGAGACCCTGACAGAATCAGCAAATTGTTTCAGCCATAACTCTCTGATAAAAACTCAGAATATAGTCATATAGCCAGTCAAAAGAACCGAAAGCCATTTGTTCTACAAGCCTTCGCGGGCAGAATAGGCAAAAACATCTGTATATAGCCACAAACACGCCATCTTTAGAAACGTGTTGTTTTTCCACATTTTTAGTATGCATGGACTCTAAATATGTAAAAGTACTCTAAATATGACCTCCTATCACCTAAATTCGAATTTCTATTTTCGGAGATACTTATCTCTTAATAGAACTATTCTTATCTTCTTATTTCTTTTAGGATTTTTGGAGCTAATATTTTTATTCTAACACTTTCCTAATGTTTCTAGCCTTATTGTCTCACTCTTCTCTAAGTGCACTCTCTTTCCTTCTTGAAATCTATATTCAAAGAGACACATACATACGTGGCTTGGGAGGGACCTTACAATCTCCCCCACTTAAAAGATTAGAGATGTCCTCATCTCGCGAGCTGGGGTAGTATCTAAGTAAATCCTCCTGTCTCTTTCAAAGTGGTGTCCCCACTAGGTAAAAATCTTCTTTTATCTAAACATTGTTCTTAAAGAGTCCTTTATTTCATGTGTTTGGCTCGTTTTGTTGTGTCTCCAAAAGGTCTTTATTCTAAAGTTAATTGGCCTTATTATCCTAAGTTCATGCATCCATATACCTCTCATATGCTATGAACCTTCGAATTCCTTATTCTATATCCCCATGTAATATGGTACTTAACAAATTGTCATGGAGAAACGTAAGGGAATCAATCCTTTACGCAATCTAACCTATGATAGCAATTTCATAATCTTAGTATCGTCTTGTAGAATACCTCTATTCATCATGCACATTACTTCACATGAATCTTGCACTAATCCTCTTCTATTTACTCATAGAAATACTTGTTGAATTCGGTTATCTTTAACCCTGCTATCCCTATTTCTTGACCTAATTTTTGCTCTAGCTCATGATTCCTTGTAGCCAAGGGTGGGCTTGACGTTCCTCTTGAATTAGGGGACCTCTTCTTGATTAACATGGAAGGACTCATGTCCTTCTCGACACTTTCTATATAAAAAAATCCTCTATCAAAGTCTCTGGTTATAATTATGGCTTCTAAAATAGAGGATGGTTTTACATTCTTGATGAGGTTATTCAAAGGTAGATTAAGCTTCCAAATCTTGTTAACGACAAGCAAAGGCGATAAACGATAAATTTCTATAAGGTATATACATATTTTGTTTTTCAATTATATATCATTCTTAAGGGTTGAGGTATAGCCTCGGCTTCTCTATTAATTATTAATAGTGATCTATTTGATTGATTTACTATTTAAAGTTTGTATTCTTTTCAACTATATATCATTCTTAGGGGTTGAGGTATAGCCTCGGCTTCTCTATTAATTGTTAATAGTGATCTATTTGATTGATTTACTATTTAAAATTTGTATTCTTTTAAACAACAGCATATGCCGTAATAAATAATGTCTTATCGTAATCTCAAGTTAAAATGCTAAAATCATTGTGAAAAGGATTGTTTTCTTAAGAAGGTAACATGGAGTCTAGTCCTATGGTTTAGTTAAGTAAATGAATGGTTATCTTGGTTAAATTAAGGTACAAGTACAACTTCTCCCTGCCTTGACGCTGCCCTGTTCTTGTGCTTGTGTAGCCGGACGGTGGAGACGTTAGTAAGGCCCGGAGTTGGCCCATGGTATCCCTCATACCATTAGGAGAATGAGGTTCGCCGATTGAGGCGAGTGATTGTGATGCTGCCTAGTTCTGAGGGCCCAGGCTAGCGCGGTGAATTAGCCCACCCTAGTACACAGACATCCCTCTGAGGGGCGGGAGGATCAAGCGATGAATCCTGAGAGGGCGACAGGCTGGCTTGAGTCCTCGCCACCAGCGGGGCCGACGATGAGGTGTATGGTCCCATAGGGTTTTGCCCAGCATGTAGAGGCTGGAAGGCCGAATTCTAGATCATCGACAGTATAAAGGAAAAGAATAAGAAAGCCAGTTTGGCTTGTATGAAATTGATTCATGTATAAACTCTTTTTTATAAATCTTGTCTTCGCATTATTATATTGTGTAAAAAGGCTATTTTAACAAACCTTGTGAAAAGGGTCTTAATTAAGGAACATGTTTATTTATGTCAAACAGTGTGGTAGGATTAATTAGAAAAGAAATTGACGTGTGAGTAGGGTGGAAAGTGGGAGGATGGAATGCCCCGACGGTACCATCCTACGGACGGGTGGACCCGATTAGTTAGGTAGCTTTCCAACATATTAAGTGAAAGCCCTACGTTTGATAAATAGGTTCTCGGGCAATTCTATTCTAGAAGACTAGGCCAGCGGCTGTGCCTTACATGGATGAGAAAAAAAATGTTATCTCTAGGAATCAAGACTAGTAGTTGCCCAAATTATGATCAATTACCCTATGGGTGATTTGATTTTTAGAAGACCACGCTCCCCCTACGGGATAGAACTAGGTCTTACCTATGAATCGTATCCTTGAATCTCTGCATGGTCAAGGTGTCGATGAGTAAGAAATTTTCTCCAAGATAAGACTTAGTGGACTATCTTAAGTGTTTTCCCTACTTTGGAAGGGGGGAAACCTTACAAATGGTATCAGAGCCGATCTTAGTTCCTAGGATTTGTTTTCCAAAGGTTAACTATCAAGGGATTAAAACAAATGATTGTTTATCATATGAGGACGAATCAATCATCTCTACTGGCCATCGAAGTGATTTGAAAATCCTCACATGTTGAGACAATCATCCTATGAAATTGTGCTTATATCTTAGGGATGCACACACAAGATATTTGTACAATAAATTTGAGAAATAAGGTTGGGGAGAAAACCTTTTGTGAGGAAAAACATAGGGTGATCAAATTAAGAAACTAGTGAGAGACTGAATGACTAGAAGGATAGACTGAAACTTGTTTAGAGAAATTTTCAGGATATATCTCATTAACTTGCATATTATAAATTATTAAGATTATAACTCCATTAAGATTTGAATAGTTGACGTGTGAATGCCATCCATTGGATGCTTTACACTAGGACGATCATCCAAGATCTTAAACCCATCTCAGACAAACATGGGTCTAACTTCGGATGTGTAATTTCCAGAGGATCATGCTCTTAGATGTGTTAATCCCAAGATACTAGATGTGTAATTTTCAAAAAACTAATCATCTCAGACGTGTTAATCCTGATATTCTTTGGATGTGTCAATCCCAAGGCACCAGATGTGTAATTCTCAAAAAATGAAGATCTCAGATACTCGTACTGTGACTCTTCTCTCTTTTTAAGGTCTATGGCAAAATAGCCTTCTCTTACAGGGCTACGGCACACTATTCTTTCTTTAAAAGAAAAGCTATGGAGTTTTGCTCTCTTCCTCCGAAAGACCATAGCAATCTAAGCTTCTTTTCTAAGATATTAGATAAGAATGAAGGGATATGTACATCTCAACCTCTAGGATTACCTTGAGGCTACTTGCTGCCTTCTTACATTTTTTCCTATGTAGAGACCCTGACAGAATCAGCAAATTGTTTCAGCCATAACTCTCTGATAAAAACTCAGAATATAGTCACAAAACCAGTCAGAAGAACCGGAAGCCATCTGTTCTGCAAGCTAACGCGGGCAGAATAGGCAAAAACATCTGTATATAGCCACAAACGCGCCATCTTTAGAAACGTGTTGTTTTTCCACATTTTTAGTATGCATGGACTCTAAATATGTAAAAGTACTCTAAATATGACCTCCTATCATCTAAATTCGAATTTCTATTTTTGGAGATACTTATCTCTTAATAGAACTATTCTTATCTTCTTATTTCTTTTAGGATTTTTGGAGCTAATATTTTTATTCTAACACTTTCCTAATATTTCTAGCCTTATTGTCACACTCTTCTCTAAGTGCACTGTCTTTCCTGTTGGAATTAGGGTTGCAGGAATGCACACACAACTTCAAGAAGATGAGGAAGCTTGAGCACAACACAGTAGTGTATTATGAGTGCCAAAAATGAAAGATAACAAGCCCTAGAAGATAATGGGCGTATATACAATGCACGGGGGAAAAAACCTCCTAGTGAGGGAAAAAGTGCCCCGGCGGTCCTAAGTGTGTTCACACACATCACTACTATAATATGGTAACAAATCCCCCCTGGAGTGATGCGGTGAACAAGAGCTAGCACTCATGTATAGGGAAGTGTCTAGCTATGTGGACGAATCCACAAAAGGGAGTAAGACCAAAGCTTTGCGAAAAGCTTCGAACTTCTCACGAGGCAGAGCCTTTGTGAAAAGGTCTGCAAGGTTATCCTGTGTTGGCACATAAGCCAAACTGATCTCTCCTGCAGAGAGTCTCTCCCTGACATAATGGTAGTGCACCTCAATGTGCTTCGTACGAGCATGGAACACTGGGTTCCGCGCAACTGCCAATGCGCTCTGACTGTCAGTGAAGATGGTGGTGGCAGATGGCTGCCCAACACCCAAATCAGCCATAAGGCGTCTGAGCCACACACACTCAACCGTAGCTGTGAAAGCTGCCCTGTACTCAGCTTCACAACTAGAAGTGGCCACAGTAGGCTGCTTCTTGCTCAACCATGATATGCATGAGCTTCCAAGCATGAAGCAAAAACCACTCGTGGACACGCGTGTGTCATAACAACCAGCCCAGTCAGAATCTGAAAAAACATGTAAATCTGGCGGCAATGATCCCCCCTTGGGATAAAACAACCCAAGATGCCGAGTACCACTCAAATAGCGAAAGATACGCTTCACTGCCTGCCAATGCTTAATGCCTGGGCTATGCATAAATCTGCTCACCTGTGAGACTGCAAACTGAATGTCTGGCCTCGTAATGCATACATAAATGAGGCAACCAACAGCTGTCTGATAGAGTGTGACATCAAAGTGATCTCCAGCATCATGAAGACTCAACTTCAAACCTGTCTCCATTGGAGTAGCAATAGGCTTGCAGTCTTCAAGGCCAAATCTCCGCAACAATGTTTCAATATACTTTGTCTGACACAAAGCAATACCTCCATCACACTGCTTAAATTGTATCCCCAAATAATGATGCAAATGCCCCAAATCTGACATCTCAAAAGAGGCATTCAAATCAGCCTTAAAATCAGCAATATGACTCTCATTTGGTCCTGTGAGCAGCATGTCATCGACATAGAGAGCAATGATTAGATGTACACCATCCACACGTTTAACATACAAAGTGCTTTCTGTTGGACTATTCTGAAACCCATGTGCAGTCAAATATGCATGTATTTTTTCATACCAAGCTCGTGGAGCTTGCTTTAAACCATATAAAGCCTTTTTTAACCTGCACACTTTGTTTTCCTGCCCTCTTTGAACAAAACCATGAGGCTGCGATACATACACCTCCTCATGCAAATCTCCATTTAAGAACGCAGTCTTTATGTCCAGCTGATGTACATTCCAACCATTATGAGCTGCTAATGCACAGATGCTACGAACAGTGGTCATACGACATGTGGGAGCAAAAGTCTCATCAAAATCAATGCCCTTCTCTTGAGCATAACCTTTTGCAACAAGCCTAGCCTTATGGCGATCCACTGTGCCATCAGGCTTACGCTTCAATTTGTATACCCACTTAGTGCCAATGGCCTTCTTGCCAGGGGGCAAGTCACATAAAGACCATGTACTATTCTTCATAATAGCATCGTATTCTGCTTGCATAGCAGCCATCCAATTTTCTGAACTTTGTGCCTCATCAAATGAAACAGGCTCACTTTCATCGCACATACTAGAAACAGCCAATGCATAACAATCTGACGCATAAGAGGCACCATGAGAGCCAGAACGAGTGCGACTAGACAAAGGGGCATCCAACTTGCTATCACGCAAAGTCTGCACCAGCCATCTAGGCATGTTCCTAGAGCCCTCAATCTCTTGTCTCTCAGCCTCAAGTGCATCATGCACATCTGCATCAGATATAGGCTGATCTGTGCCATCATTTAAAACCTGCATAGGCTGAAAAACTGCCTCATGAGGTATTGCACTTGACTGTGCACCACTGAAAAGAGGCAACAATGTATCATAGACATCACGTGAGCTGATATCTGTCTCCTTAGTACATGAAACCAAGGGCTGAACTGCATCTTCCACAAATACAACATCACGGCTAACCAAAATGCGCTTTGTCTGTGGATGATACAAACGATAGCCTTTGCTCTCAGCACTATATCCAACAAAAATACATTTGACAGCTTTGTCATCCAATTTTCTGCGATGTTGCACAGGCACTAATGCATATGCCAGGCAACCAAAAACACGTAAATGGCCAACAGATGGCTTGCGGCTATGCCAAGCCTCATATGGAGTGACAACCTGTAATGCTTTGGTGGGACACCTGTTTAGTACATAAGTGGCACACATGACAGCCTCAAGCCAAAAACCATGTGGTAGACTTTGACTCTTAACCATACATCTTGCCATTTCCATGAGAGACCTGTTTTTTCTCTCAGCCACACCATTTTGCTGTGGTGTATACGGCACTGTACATTGGTGTTTTATCCCACGCTCAGCCAGAAATGCATTAAATTCTGAAGACATATACTCCCCCCCTCGATCTGAACGGAGGGTGCCCATCTTACTTTCTGACACATTTTCAGCCATAACCAAAAACTGTTTGAAGCACAAAAACACTTTGGACTTTGCCTTCAAAGGATATACCCATGCATGCCTGGTAAAATCATCAATGAAAGTCACGAAGTAAAGGTAGTTTCCAAATGATGGAGTTTGCATGGGACCACAAACATCACTGTGAACAAGCTGCAATCTGCGTTCAGCTCTCACTGATCCATCTTTGGGAAAGGAAGCACGCTGCATTTTACCCAATATGCAGCCCTCACAAACATGCTTGACAGGTGCCTCAAGCTTAGGCAAAGAAGACACCATTTCAGATTTCTGCAGGCGCAGCAAACTTGCAAAATTCAGATGACCAAAACGTGCATGCCACAGTTTTGCATTTGAAATAGCTTGCGTATCCATAATAGCACATGCTGAATCCTCTACACATTTGCCATCCATATTGAGCTTATACAGCCCTCGACATAGTGAACCAGATGCTACAATGATGTCACCACAAGAGAGATCATGAACAGTACATCTGTCATCCACAAATTTTACAACCAAACCTGTTTTGGCAAATGCGGAGACTGACAGCAGATTCTTTTTGATCCCTGGCACATACAATGCATCAAAAAGTGTAAAGGTGTTGCAATTTGCAACATTCAGCACAATCTGTCCAACTCCTTTAACGGGATAAGAGGAGTTATTGGCACAAGTGACAGTATTCCCTGTGGGAGCAGACTCAAGGAAAGTGAATAAACTGCGCTGCGAGGTGATATGCTTAGTGGCACCACTGTCAAAGTACCATACATCTGAATCTACTGCAGACATACATGTGTCATGCAAAGATGGGTCATAACTGCACTGCGCATTGAATGCCCATTCTGTATCTTGAACAACATTAGCAGATTCATTGTTAGAAGGAGAGGCATCTGCAACAGCCATACCAGCCTCTTTCTTCTTAGCCTCTTTCGCAGCCAGCTTAGGACACGCTTTGATGACATGATCATTTCCCTTACAGTACTTGCAAAATGTCTTCTGTTTGTCACCCTTCTTCTCATCTTTGTCTTCCTTCTTTGGTTGCGCAGCATTTGCAGATTTCTGCTTACTAGAAGAAAAGCCAGCTTTACCTTTCCCGCTTCTCTGACTAGCAACGAAAGCTTGATCTGCGACACGCATAATATTCCTGTTTTGCCTTGACTGGTCTTCTTGCAGCAAAACAGAAACTAACTCCTCAAATGATAAGGCATTGGGATTGCCTTTCATCATCAAGCGAAGAGTGGAAGCAAAACCCTGATAAGAATCTGGTAGACCATTCAAAACAGTCTGCACAAGTGAACTGTCTGACAGGATTTCATCTGCAGAAATGAGCTGCTCTTTGAAATCCTTGATCTTTGTCAAAAAGCTATCCATAGAATCACCTTCGTTCATATGCTCACTCTCCAACTGTTTTCGGAGGTAAGCAACACGAGCCTCATTTCTTGCCTGATACAATGTGGCAAGTACATCCCAAGCATCCTTAGAAGTCCTGCAGGAGCGAATATGTGGGATAATGGTACGTTTGACAGACAGCGCAATCAAGGCATGAGCCTGCGCATCTCTACCATCCCAACGAATCTGCTCTGCTGAAAGTGGTGGTTCTCGAACAGCTGCTACAGCACTTGTGCCTGCACCATCATCAACAGTACCTGTTTCTGATGTGTTTGCAGCATTCCCAGCCACAATAGGACGTGCATCAATACCCTGCACAATGTTCCATAACCCCTTTGCTACCAATACCTGTCGCATCATATATGCCCACAATGGATAGTTGGTGCCATCCAACTTATCCTCAGCAGCCAACATGCGGAATACATCATTGTTGTCAGCCATGGCCAATGACTGTACTACTAGATGTAAATGCTGTCTGTAAGAGGTAAACCTGTATAAAATCGACCTGTGCTATATAGCACAGCCCAAAACAGACGAATGGGCACCTGTCCTGCAGATTTTAATCTTGACAGAAAATCTGCACAGTAGGACGATTTTGCCTGCGCAGTACTTGGAATGCAAAAACGGAGGGCGAAATGACTTCAGATCAAAATTCTGAAACGAACACGCCCTACGGGCTCTCCCACGGCATATACTAACCTGCAGACGCTCGTGAAACCTCGTCGCAATCGGAGGAGATGAAGCGGCAGGTGCCGGTGATGCTGCTCGGGAGGAGGAAGCCTGCTCTGATACCAATTGTTGGAATTAGGGTTGCAGGAATGCACACACAACTTCAAGAAGATGAGGAAGCTTGAGCACAACACAGTAGTGTATTATGAGTGCCAAAAATGAAAGATAACAAGCCCTAGAAGATAATGGGCGTATATACAATGCACGGGGGAAAAAACCTCCTAGTGAGGGAAAAAGTGCCCCGGCGGTCCTAAGTGTGTTCACACACATCACTACTATAATATGGTAACATTTCCTTCTTGAAATCTATATTAAAAGAGACACATACATACGTGGCTTGGGAGGGACCTTACAGGCAAAGCCTGCCCAGGTCTTTTTTGACCAGCCTCGGTATGGTTAACATGGTGCGCTTCCGGTACGATGGATGAGGGCCGACGAAACAGTCCCTGAGTGAAGTGCTAGGACACCTAAGGAGGATCCTGGAGGGTTCTGACCAGGCGATGCATGGGCTCACGGTACCGAGGACACCCATGCGTATGTCGAGGAAGATATTGAATGATGGACCAATGTTTATTGTAATCTGTTTTTACTGGATCTCGTTGTTGCTGTGACCAGAGCTGGTCTCAAACGGAGAGTCCAGAGTGATACTGTTTTTGTTGAGAAACAAGGATTGGATGGAAATTTTGAGTTATGACATCTGTAACCAATAATTATCTATCAATGGATTGTTTTATAAGTTAAAGTTTAAGGAGGAGTGTGTGCGTATCTGTATTCTAAAGCAAAAGTTAAGAAAGGCATTCAATTATGTTAAAGTTTAAGGAGGAGTGTGTGCATATCTGTATTCTAAAGCAAAAGTTAAGAAAGGCATTCAATTATGGGTGGGTGAGTACTTGTCTGGTTCTACCAATTCCAGTGGTTGGGCGACGGTGGCTAATCCATGGACCGGATGGGGTTAGGCTGGAATTAGTAGAGTTTTAATAATAGAATTGGTTAATAGGAATACGCTTAGAACTCGAGTAGTTAAATAAAAGCTTGAAGACTTCTCAAATGAATAGATCAACGGCTGTGCCTGATTCAATTAGGAAAAAAGTGTTGATTTCTTCAAGTTAAGTCTGTAATAGTTTCCTTCTACCTGGTTTAATTAGATGAAGGCTAGTTTAATCTCTTGACCCCGTTAAAAAATTCGTTAAGAAATTCAAAAAGGTGAATCGTCCCCGTTTTCCAGGCAAGGAAAATTTTCTCGATTTCGGTTTCGAAATGACCACCAAATTAGTCTCGTGCCCGGACATTCGAGGGCGAGGCCCCGAGTGGGAAACCCTACCCCCCATGCAAGAGGAAGCTACTTCTGCTCTGCTACCAACCAGGAATTTCGGTGCACAGAGGGGGCAGTGGGATCTCACAATTGGTATCAGAAATAGTAGCAGAAATTGCCTAAAACTTTAATGTAAATCTGCAAAAAAATGTTCACTTGCTAAGATTATGTTTGAAATTTATTCATAAATTGAAAACTCATAAATTGAATTGGATTTTTAGATGGATACCCCAAATCTGTCTAGCGACTCTGGACTTTTCTAGAGTCAGGATATGATCGCCTTTGCCTTCGATAATCTCGTCAACTCTACTGCAACCCGAGAAAGCAGGGCGAGGCTCGCTCATCACTTTGAGGATCTATACTTCCCTGATCCTATAGAGTGACGTCAGTACATGTGGTTCTCCGGAGGGCGATGTATGAACGTCAATACCAATCAGCTTTAAAGACTCAGGCAAAATATCTCTCTTGCCATGATCTTGATAAGGCTAGGAGTTGTTCATTATGTCCAACTCTTTAATCATTCACCCCGGAATTTTAGAAATTCTTGTCGAATTTTTAGACTTCTGAGTCGCTTTATTCCTAGTAGGATTACCGCACCCTTATCAGTGATGGATCGTGTATATCATAACATGTCTCCATCAGAGTATCGCCTTTTTATGCGTATGCGATTAAGGCAGTGACTTTTGGAGCCAAGATGCTCCATGTAAATATTAAAAACTTTTGATAATAATGATGTTTTGCAAAAGATTCCAAATTGTTTTCGTGGTTGTGAATTTTGGGTAATAAATTTATCAAAGTGAATCTTGTTTTTAAGAGTTATGATGGAATAATTATTGTTTAAGAAATAAATCTCAAAAATTAAATAATCATAAATCTGATGCCAAAGTTAAGTTGACAAAAATCTCGTTTTGTCAGAATCATGAGGTGCACGGCCCATGCTAGGCAACCGAATCCTCTTACCGATGATGAAGAGTTAGATTCTGACGTTCGTAAAGCCCTGCACCGATCCCAACCTGGTCCATTTAAGGGTGAAAGGGAACAGTTAGGAGAAACAGTGGGAAAATGGATTGAGGCCATGGAAGAGTACTTTGATGTAATGACGTTCGTAAAGCCCTGCACCGATCCCAACCTGGTCCATTTAAGGGTGAAGGGGAATAGTTAGGAGAAACAGTGGAAAAATGGATTGAGGCCATGGAAGAGTACTTTGATGTAACCGGTTACAATGAGAGGAGCAAGATGGCTCTCGCCAGATTAAAGATTGTGGAATGGCTAGGGTCGCATGGAGGAACCATTGCGAGACAACCGTCTTGACAGAAATACCCAGACCTGGTCAAATCTTAAAGCATACCTCAGGAAAAGGTTCTGTCCTCCGGGCTTCTTGGAAACCAAAATGAACGAGTTCTTGGAATTGAAGCAAGACAGCCGAACAATTCAAGAGTACCATCGGGCATTTGCCCTTCTCCTCAAATATTCTCCACTTTTGGATGAAGAGCAGCTGATGGCCATATTCATTCGAGGAATGAACGAGCCATTGGATACTTTAGTGAAAAATGCCAAGCCAGTCTCAATGGCGAAAGTTGTCACAATGGCAAAGGACTTTGCCAAGGCATTTGTTGTCAAGGTCCCGCCAAGGCGTGCACCCTCAAGCTTTTATAGGTTCCAAACCCCGGGAAGTGCTTCAAACTTCCCACCCCCGAAGAGGCAGCAAGGCCCCAGTCATAATCAAGATTTTGGCAGATTCAGAAGTGAAGGAAGACCCTTCCCTCAAAACACTTTTTTAGGAGCCCTACCTTTTTCAAAGACTCAGAGGGAGGAGCTTAGAAGTGAAAACACATGTTTTGGATGTCAAGGTTTTGGACACCAGCTTAAAGACTTCCCGATTGTCAAGAGGGCAGGGAAGTCAATGACCTAGAATGCAGAGACCAGCCCCTTCTTATCAATCAACGTCTCATCAAAATCAGGGCAATCCCAGGAGGAATCCAGCTCAGCCATCTACCTCTGTACAGAGTTATCTCAGAACTCCCTCCCAGAACTGGGGTAACCAAAGAGAAAGAGTTACACCCCAGTCTGTAGAGCAACTAGAAAATAGCAGAAGTAGTGGAAGAGGAAAGAGGCCAGATTTATGCCGCAATTGAAAACCAAGGGCCATATAACTGACTGTCAGTTTCAGAGTCCTACCTTTGGGAGTTTTCGACGACGGGATCCTTGGAATGGATTGGCTCCACAAAAATCAAGCCAACATTCACTGTCACAATGGGACCATTTCCTTCCATGACCTTCACGGAAACAAAGTTCAAGGAGTATGTGCGTATCTGTATTCTAAAGCAAAAGTTAAGAAAGGCATTCAATTATGGGTGGGTGAGTACTTGTCTGGTTCTACCAATTCCAGTGGTTGGGCGATGGCTATCCCATGGGCCGGATGGGGTTAGGCTAGAATCGGTAGAGTTTTAATAATAGAATTGATTAATAAGAATACACTTAGAACTCGAGTAGTTAAATAAAAGCCTGAAGACTTTCTCAAATGAATAGATCAACGGATGTGCCTGATTCAATTAGGAAAAAAGCGTTGATTTCTTCAAGTTAAGTCTGTAATAGTTTTCTTCTATCTGGTTTAATCAGATGAAGGTTAGTTTAATCTCTTGACCCCGTTAGAAAATTCGTTAAGAAATTCAAAAAGGTGGAATCGTCCCCGTTTTCTAGGCAAGGGAAATTTTCCCGGTTTTGGTTTCGGAATAACCACCAGATTAGTCTCATGCCTGGACATTTGAGGGCGAGGCTATGAGTGGAAAACCCTCCCGCGCAAGAGGAAGCTACTTCCGCTCTGCTATTCATTAGTGTGATGGTAACCCTTTCTAACTTTCTCTCCTTCACAATTTAACACTCATCAAGCTTTAGCACAAATTTGAGGACATCATCACATTCTTCAAGAGTAACTTCAAACAACTGAACAACATATGATTGTAAGGCCTCCAAGTCGTAGAAAATATTATTGTATCTATTATAGACCACATCTCCTATTGATGTAGCATAGGTGTCTTCAGTATGAAATGGGGTTCCTAGTGCTTGCAGTACCTCTTCGTTTACTTGTTTACGCATTTTTTTTACCAAAGAAGGATTTGGCAATAATGATCCTTTCATACTAGAATCCTTCATCTTTTCCAAAAAGTCTTATAAATGGCTGAGTACCCTCTGTGTGATATACCAGCCTCATCAAGTATTGCCTGGATGTCCTGTGGATTGAGTTGATTATCTTTGAAAAAGTTGTCTATTTGCTTTTCTGAGATCTTCTTATATTTCTTCTCGCTCATCAGTGCTTCTGCATACTGGCGATCTAAAAGAAGACTTAAATGTGCGCCAGAAGGTTCTGTCTCGTTGATTCTTTATCGGGTGCAATAATGATCTGATATCATATTGAAATGCAAAAATTGATATACATGAACATATGCAATAATGATTACTATTCATAAAATATCACAATAGAAACAATAAACCAGTTAATAGAAAGGAGCTTACTTGATTACATGTATTCTCTTCTTAATGCCGCCACCTCCTAGCTTCATTTGCTTAATATCCCTTAGGTTTTTTGTCGTTTACGGAGACCTAATGAGGTCTGCTTATGTCTTAATTCAGACATTTGTTTTTCAAGCCCTAAAATGGTTTCCTTATTGCTTAATAACTTTTGCACACAATGCTCCATGGTTTTCTTCAAATGAATGTTCTCCTTCTCAAACAAATCTCTTTCTAATTTAAGAACATTGCTTGTTGCTTCCAAATGATGTGTATATCCTAGGAGCCCATTATAGCCATCTCCAACAAAGTTAAGCAAAGATGTCGTATTCCTAAATGGGGGTGTGGAGTTTGTAAAAGGGTCTTTTGGATATAACCTCCCATCAATCCATAAATCTATGTTTTCTTCCCTTGCATCCTCAAAATTTCTTTAGAAGCAGTACACAAAGTATTAGGTTTATTTCTCTTACTTAAGGTTCATATTCATGTTCAAGCTCAATGTGCAAGTTGTAAATGTCTCTTTTCTCTGTATTTCTCCTTGCTCTTGATTCCTTTGCCATCCTCTTGATTCTCTCTGTGTTCCTCCTTGCTCTTGATTAGTAGAAAAATCTGAATGGAAAGAGAAAGGTGCCAAAATAGTAAAAAGAAGTAAAGAGTCCAAGTAATTTGCAAGAAAAACCTTGATTTTAAAGGTACCAATACCTGCAAACTTTAATATGTAATAACTTCGAAATTTAAGGTAAAGTTTCTTGTAGGAAAGGAAGTCGAAAACCTTCAAAATTTGAGGTGAAATTTCTTACAGAGAGGGAACTCGGACTATTTTTGGATGATCCTTGGTTCAAATTTCAAGACATATTCTATTTCGGCTTGTACGTAGAGATTTTGAGATATAAGCCATTAAACTTGGAGAATTGACCAATTCATTGTTCACATAGTACATATAATACATGAACAGATTGAAGACTTCGAGAACTGGCAATATTCTATCATTTTTATGTACATTTAAGACATCTTCTATTTCGGCTTGTACGTAGAGATTTTGAGATATAAGCCATTAAACTTGAAGAATTGACCAATTCATTGTTCACGTAGTACATATAGTACATGAACAGATTGAAGACTTCGAGAACTGGCAATATTCTATCATTTTTATGTACATTTAAGAATAGAAATATATCTTCTATATCTCAAGAAAATGCCAAGACAAAATACGCCAAAATCAATTTCACCTTATTTTTTAGGCTTTTTGGATTATCTCTCTCTCTAAGCTTAGTTGGCACTTCTTAGAGGGCCCAAAGTTGAGTCCAAAATTCACCTAATGCTTGGATTTTTCCAGAGCAAAGGGTGCAAGGGGAAGCAGAGGATCTTGTAGGAGGATGATGCCCTAGGATCTCTTGGATGCAACTTTATAAGAACTTAGAACACTCCATGGTTTTTGCTCAGTCATTCCCCTCTGTATTGAAGATTGAGTCCTGCTATGTAAGTGACTTTTTTTTTGGGTTTTATGGTGTTGAACCATTGTTGTTGGGATATATTTGTAGAGAATCCCTTTGGTTTCTAGTGCTTTCTCTCTTTATTGGAACCCCACATCTCAGGGTTGTTAAGACTAGCTCAATCTTCCAACTATATACAAAAGGCTTCCTATGGGCTTGGATTGATGAGTTGTTTATGCTCTAGTATATGTTGTTTTATTTGAGATTGTTGAGAGAATACATGTGTGAGTGAAGATCTGAAGTCTATTAAGTCAGCAGGTCTGAGTCAGATACTTTTAATTTTAAGCTAGTAGGGTCTAACAAGAGTCAACTGAAGTCAACTATGTATTTGGGTTAGTAGGCCGATGCTATAGAAGAGTACATCTTGTCTTATTGGAAGCCTCTCAAGTTTGGTCTGACAATTAGAGAACTGTCGGAAGTCAAATGGATAAGTTGTGTGCTAGGTGACCTGAATCAGTTGAGGACTAATTCAGGTTGAAGAGTGTCAGATAGGGTCAACAATTGAGGACTGATTCAGGTTGAAGAGTGTCAAATAGGGTCAGTTGAGCATTAGAAGTAGTCAGATAGGGGTATATGAGTAGTGCTAATTTCTTTGGGTTTAAGGGAGGTGATTTTGAGTTTGGTATAACTGTCACAGAGACCAATCAGCAAAGTAGTAGGCAATCACCTCTACTGTTAGTCTTGGGTTTGTTATGTTGGATCTTGGTGTTTCTTGAGGTTTTTGAGAGTTAGAGAACACTAGGATTGGAGAGTTGTGAGTTAGATCTGAATTAGCTAAATTAGTTGGGTTAGCTATTTTAGGTTGGTAGTCAGCAACAATCAGTTGAATCATCTGGTTCAGCTATTTTAGGTTAGTAGTCCGCACAAAAGAAGTCGGCAAGAAGTCAACAGGAAGTCGGGTCAAGAGGATGTCGATAGGGGAGAGCTAATAGCAAAAAGAAGTCTGCAAGAAGTCAGCAGGGGAGAGCTAATAGAATCAGTGAAGTTTTAAAGCAAGGAATTTGAAGGTAGCTGAGGTTGAAGGATTTTTAGGAGCCTAGAGGACATATATCTAACTGGGGACAACAGCAAAAATTGATTCACGTTACAATCAACATTGGTCATTCAGGTGTCACCTTGGAGTTTTTTGGTGAGCTGAGTGTCAGAGGAGGTCAGTTGAGGGATTAGGAGAGAATATTAGAGCTATTGGAGGCAGATCTAACATAGAAGGACAACTGGAGGATTCAGCTGAATCAGTTTGAGGGGTTTTAAGGTGTCCGACTATCTCAACTAAAGGTCAAAGAATATTAGCTGAGTTGATTGGTACTTTGGATCTGTGTTTTTACTGGTGTTGTGGTGCTAGTTTGTAGTGTCCTCCCGATGATTGTGTGTTCAAACGAGCTATAGAGGTAGACTCCCCCAACACATCATTGTTTTGGAGACCCCAGTCAAGAGGGATTTGAAAGCACCCTTCAGATTACTTGTAGGCTTGGAGAAAGTCTGAGCAGTCGAGATGGCTACTATGATGACATATCCGGTGTTTCATGGCCATGTAGGTGAAGATAAGAGTTCTTGGGCAGGGATGAAACTTGCAACCTTCACCTTTGGTAAGGAGAGGGATGAAGATAAGTTGACATTGCTATCTACGTTGATGAAAGGTGATACTAAATGATGGTTACAGGCATGGAGGTGGATTTGGTGCAGCACTACAAGCAAAGTGAATCTTCTAATGCCTTATGGTAGGAAATTAAAAACTTAAAACATAATTTATCTAATGTTTTTAATAGGTTTATAGACCATTCTAAATATTTATGGGGAAGATGGGACAATTCTTTGGGAGCAAAGCACCCACCAGTTCTCCTAAAGAAGGACATGTTTATTCAGTCTCTCCGTGTAGATCTGAGGGACAAGGTAGAACTGAAGAGGTCAGGGAATTTTGAAGAAGATTTGAGGATTGCTAGGGAGAAATAATGGAAGTTGCAGAGGATGGCTTAGAAACAAAGGGAGATTCAAGCTAAAGAAAGACCATTCATACCCGAGGAGAGAAGAGTAGAAGAAGGGAGAGGTGCTCTAGTGATTCCAATAGTCACAGACCAGCTCATGATGCAGGGAATTACTCATCTGACTCAGTAGATGGAGAACCTGAATTTGAATCTCATGCTGGGGGGCAGGAATGCTCCTAGGATAGGAGATAGGGATGGTCTAAGAGGCAGGGGAAGAGGACGACCTAATATGAATGTACAGTGCTTCAACTGCATGGAAAGAGGTCATATTTCTCCCCACTACCCTTATCCAAGGAGAATGGGATGTGACATTTACCCTTTGCCACACCCAAGAGAGAAGAAATACAAGATGTCAAGAGAGGTGTGGAGATGCCAAATCAACAGGTGCCACAGGCTCAACAACAGCTAGGAAATGGTCCTAGACCAGGAGAGATGAATCTGATTGGTCTAGATGAAGATGCAAATATTTTAGCTAATAAGAGGACTAGAGGGATAGAGGTTGAGGATGAACTAGGACCTTCTAGAAGGAAGAAAGGGAAGCAGGTGGAAAACCATCCCAAAGAGGCTAAGAAGAAGACTGGATCTAGGAGGCATATTGGCATGCAAGATTTTCCCTTAGGTGCTCATGAGGAGTAATATGATCTGATGAGAGATCTTAGGAGAAAGGACCTACTTTGACATAGCCCTAGATCTTACAATTATGCCCCATACTTAGGAGAATGTGGAGTAAATTGGTCAACACTAGAAGCTCTAGACAAAGACAAGAAGGAAAGAGGCAAGATCAATGTACTAAAAGTAAAAGGGTATAAAGATTGTTTTCCCATCATGGATGCTTGGGTGAATAATCACAGACCCCCAAAAGTGCATATAGATGGTGGTGCACAGGTATGTGTGATGACACAACAGACAATAGAAGCTTTGAGATTGAAGGTAGATGCACGCTCTGAATTCAGAGTCAGAATGGCTAATAGTGCCAAGGTTAGATGCCTAGGGATTGTGAAGATTCTACAGGTGAATGTATTGGGACAAGAAGTTGAATTGGTGATGCCAGCCACAAGTCAAAAGCTTACCCACTTATCCTTAGGAGGCCATGGCTGATTGCTATGAGGGCAGGACAAGACTGGTGGAGAGGACATTTGATTTTGGGGCTGGATTAGCCTATAAGAAGGAAGATAAGTTATGATATGGCCAAGGGAAGGGAGGTGATTCCAGAGAGCAGTACATCCAAATAATAATGACAAATGGAGGGTTTGTGTGGATTTCAAACTCCTGAATGCTATAACTAAAAGAGATCATTATCCATTACCTTTCGAGGATGAGAATTTGTATAGTGTTGCTGGACATGAGAGATACAGTGTGTGTGATGGGTATTCAAGGTATGTCCAAGATGAGAATTTGGATAGTGTTACTGGACATGAGAGATACAGTGTGTGATAGGTATTTAGGGTATTTCTAGATTTCTATTGCTCCAAAGGACCAAAGAAAGACTACTTTCATTACCCCATGGGGATGCTTTGCTTACAGGGTCATGTCCTTTTGGGCTGAGAAAATGCTCCAGCAAACTTTCAGAGATTCATGAATTTGGTGTTTGAGCCTTATCTGGGATATTTTATCAGAGGTTTTATTGATGACTTTTGTATCTATAGTGGTAGGTGGATCCATTGTGAGAAATTGGAATTGGCTCTGAGGAGGGTTGATGATTTGAGAGGTCAGTTGAATCCAGACAAGTGTCATTTGGACAAAGCCAAGGTTTCTCTTCTTGGCCATGAGTATTTGAGAATAGGATTGAGGATGACCCAAAAAAGGTTAAAGCTTTGCTGTTATTGGAGGCACCTCAGGATGTGAAGCAGCTGCTACCTTCACCCATAAGATGAGATACCTTGCCAGGATTATTTTCCTATTGTCCCAAGCTTTGTATCCTTTGCAGAGCAGACATCCCAAAGGGATCCTTTTAGCTGGCAAAATAAGGAGGAAGTTGCTTTCATGCAAGTGAAAGAAATCTTGAGTACTCTACCAGTTATTATGCCTCTCCTGATTGGAATAGAGAGGCTTTTGTGAGCCCAAGTGTGGGTGAGGATGTTGTGGCTGTAGTGTTATTGCAACAGGGGAAAGAGCATTCATATATGAGACCTATGTACTTTGCTAGTAGAACTAAAACTCAAGGGGAGAGGACATATACAGAGCCAGAGTAGATCATGGTACCTGTTATTTTTTCCCTTAGAATATTCAGGCCCTATATGCTCCCTAAGCCATTCACCATTCTAACCCATTATTCCCTTCTTCCTTATCTTATCCAATTTGATATCCCTTCTAGGCAAAGCCCTTTTTGTTTAGACACAAAAATTGTCTACAGTCCTATCCCATGTTACTCATATGATGTACCCACTTTGCATATCACAAATTCACATAACATAGAGCTTAAATTGATTTATAAAGTAATTTTTATGTGTTTTTTGATTTTTATACTATTTAAAAGGTACTAAATTATTTAAAAATGTACTATTTTTTCTTCCACCATATCCACCATTTAAAATTCTCAATTTGTATGGATCTGGTGATGATTCGATTAGAAAAGATTACCAGAATGTGAATCTAAGGTGAAATTACAACTCTAGCTGTCGGATTTTTGTAGATGTAATTTGTAAAATTTATTATGAATTTAAGAGGCCCATTAAATAAATTGTAATTCAATTCTAGAAAATTAAATATGAAATCTTTTGATCTAAAACTCTAGGGATTACTATACTTGCTACCATAAATTTATTTTAATAAATGGGTTAATTTGAGTACGGGAAGGTCCATTTTCAATCCTTCCAAGTGTAAATTCCCTTATTGTGTCCACTCTCCCCTTTTCAAGTCTAAAATCAATCCTAGTTCGGTTTAGAAATCTACGCTTTGTAATCTTCAAAGGCTAGAAAGCATGCCATGTGTGAGACTTAGGTGAGCACAAATATTACATATACATGCCATCTTGTGTCCACATTAGCTTGGAGAGGATCCACATAAGCAGCATGCCACCTCACCTTACCACCTCCACCCTCCATGTCAAAATGGTCAGCTTAGTTGACTTTCCACCTCATCATCCTAGTCATCATGAATGTCACATCTGTTGAGATGTTAAGCTCAACATGAGCTGACACTCATGAGGCACCTGTGTGACCGTTTGACATTTACATCACTGGCGAGTTTGGTAGCTGGCACCGACATATCTTCACCAAAGATTCTACAACTGGACTACACTGACTAGTCCACATCTACCCACTCCACTTTTACGTGTTTACATTATGGACCACTTGTATATACTCTAGTATGTGTGTTAGTCACTTTATCTCTTTTGTAGACCTCTCTTGTTGGAGAAGAAGAAGAAACATTTTCAACCTCTCATCTTGTGTGTTCTCTTCTAGGGTTGTGAGAGTGTGTGTGTGCTTGCAAGAGCTCAAGATCCCTTCTCCCTTGCATGTTTTCATGGTATCAGAGCCTAGTTCATACTAAGAGCTTAGCAGCAAGCAAGAGAAGCACATGAAGCGGTATGAGGGTAAGAGATTCATCTACTCTTTTCCCTTTGTGTTGGTACACCCTTGTCGGGAGCTCTTTGGGAAGCACCAGCAAACGAACTCCAATTGAGAAGCTTTCTTCATGGGAGTGGAGCTTACAGACAACTATATTGTCCTTTGAACCCAATTTTTTAAGAACGAAAATACATTTTGGGCATGTCTGGACCTCTGTTTTTCAGTTGACAAGCATTCACTGGCACTGCAGGTAAGTTTTGATTCTCTGTAGAATTCTATTTTTGGTATTGTAGGAAGGGCGATTGGTTGTGCAGACAGTGTGTGTACTGCAAAAAGGTCTTACAGGTGCTATTGGGTGTATGTATGCAAGTTGAGGTCACTGGTTGTGATAGTTTGCGTGTAGCATAGTACCGCTGCAAAGAATACAATAGTTTGTGTAGATCAAACAAGAGTGTTGTTTTTGGTGAGTTTGTGTTGCAGATAAGATGTCAAATGATGGAATTAACCAGATTGTTTTAGAGAAGCTTGACAAGAACAACTTCCATGCTTGGAGGTTTATATTGATAAAGTTTATGATGGGAAAGGCTATTGGGACTACATTGAAGGTGAACATGAGGAGGCACCAGAGATACCAGAGATTAATCCAACTACTGCAAATGTAAAAGAATACAAGGATTGGAATCAAGGAGCAAGGAAAGTCATGTATTGGCTTTCTATCAACATACAGGACAATATGATTGGGCATATACAAGATGATAAGTTAGCCAAGGAGGCATGGGACACCTTGGTGAACTTGTATGAAACTAAAACCAAGGCACGAAGGATTCAGTTGAAGAATGAGCTTCATACTATGGAGAAGAAAATCATGACTATGAATGATTATGCCTTGAAGATCAAGGGTATTGTGGAATCCCTTACATCTATTGGTGTTTCTATTGATGATGATGATAAGGTGGAAGTATGTCTACGTGGTCTTCTCTGATCACAATACAAGGCATTCAAGACGTCTATTCAAAATCGAGAAAACATTCCCAACTTTACAATGCTGATCATTGAAGAGAAGAATTCGGGTGAAGATCAATAGTCTTCATAAAACAAAAATAGTTCAGAGCAGCAGGCCTTTTACACAAGTTCAGGTAGAGGACGAGGTAGAGGTCGTGGACGTGGATGTGGATGTGGCCAAGGTGGTGGCCAAACAAGTAATCAGAATTATGATTAGCAAAGCAGCAACAGTCCCATGAATGACAACAACAACACATAGGTGGAAGAGGTGGAGTCAAAGAGGTCGTGGTAATTGGCAAAGGCAACATAACAATACACGAGGTTATTTTTATTGTGGTAAGCTTGGACATGTGCATGCAAATTGCTATAAGAAGCAGAATGACATGCGAAATGAAAAAGTGTAGCAAAATAACTATGCATCCTCTAGCAGAAATAATGAGGATAATGAGAGGTTGTTTGTTATGAAACATGTAGTTAATGATGTGTCTAGAAATGATGTAGGAGCATGTAAGGATGATGGATGTTAAATCAATATTTTTGAATGGACATCTCAAGGAGGAGATATATGTAGCTCAACTACTTTTGAGATGCCCAGATTAGAAAATAAATTTTGCAGGAAAAGGAAGACATTGTACAAGCTGAAACAGGCCTCAAGGGCATCGTATCATAGGATAGAACAAATTTTCAGAAAGATTGGGTTTACTAGAAGTTCTTCTAATGCTAATTTGTATGTTCTAAAAAATCATGTCAAGATTGCTTTGGTTGTCCTATATGTAGATGACTTAAACATCATAGGTGACAATGAAGAAATAATCTAGCAGACAATAGATATGCTGAGCCATGAGTTTGAGATGATAGACTTGGTTCTTATAGATTTTTGTTTGGGGATTGAGGTCTGGTTGCAAGAGTTAAGCAAGATATTTATATCGCTAGCAAAATTATACTTGGGATATTCTCATAGCATTTGGGATGACCCACTATAAACCTATGTTTGGGGATTGAGGTCTGCAAGCAAGATCTTCATATCGCTAGTAGAAGTATACTTGGGAGATTCTCATAGCATTTGGGATGACCGACTACAAACCTATGTCTTATACAAGGGTCTTATACATTTTTGTTTGGGAATTGAGATCTGGTAGCAAGATCTTCATATCGCTAGCAGAAGTATACTTGGGAGATATATGACTGACTACAAACCTATGTCAATGCTTATAAAGATGAAGACATCAAGAAGTATAGAAAGCTAGTGGGGAGTTTAATTTTTCGCACTAACACTAGACTTGATATCAGCTTCACAATTGGTGTGTGGAGTAGGTTTTTCAACAAGCCACGGGAGAGTCATTGGAAGCAAGGGATGTGAGTACTTAGGTACATCAGAGATACTCTTGAGTACGGAATCACTTACAGTGAAAGTGACACTCTTATGGGTTACTATAATTCAAGAGATTATGATTCTAGGAAATCAATTTTTGGATATTGTTTTTTGTTTGGTTCTAGTGTTTTCTCTTGGACCAGTAAGAAGCAGCCTACAATGGCACTTTATTTTATAGAAGCCAAGTATAAGGTACTTGTTTTGTTTCTTGTGAGAGGTAGTATGGTTAAGGAGGCTTTTAGTGGACTTGGGAGTGCCACTATAGATATAGAAATCATCTATGAACACTTTGATGAAGGACCCCAAATAGGGCTCAAACACGAAGTTCATAAATCTTTGGAAAGTAGTAGGTGCATTCGTAAGCCCAAAGGGCATCACTCTGTATGCAAAGCACCCCCACGGCGTAATGAAAGTAGTTTTCTTTTGGTCCTCTGGAGCAATAAAAATTTGGAAGTAGCCAGAATATCCATCACAAGCACTGTACCTTTCATGCCCAGCTACACTATCTAAGATTTCATCTTGAAAAGGCAATGGGTAATGGTCGCTCTTGGTCATAGCATTCAAAGGCCACTTCAAGTCTACACAAACTCTCCACTTTCCATTCTTCTTAGGAGTAATCACAATTGGAGAAGCCCATTCAGAGTTGTCAACTGGAAAGATGAAGCTTTCTTTCAACAACTTACTCACCGCTTCTCTCAATACCTACTGTTGCACTACCCCCAATCTTCTCAATATTTGCACCACTGGCTTAGCTTTAGGCTTCAATTGTATCTCATGTTGAATAGCTAACACTCCCCTCACTTGAGTATAAGAAGAAATAAAAAGATATGGAAACCATTGCAACATTGTCAGGTACTTTTTCCTCTCAACAACTGCTAGATCTTTAGCAAACATTTTTTGCAAAACTTCTTCCTTAGCTGACTGCTCTTCAACCTCAGCTTCTACCCTTTCCGCTTCTTCTCTACATAGCTGTAAAGACATGTAGATGAGGTAAATATCTGGTTCCAACAATGGAACTTCCCCCTCAGCATCCTCTGAGCTATCCTCTTTTGTCTCAGAGTCCTCTATTTTATAATTCTCTAAGGAACTAGATTCTACACCATCACTTCATCCTCTAAATTATTCCGTGGGATCAATTCTCTCCCCTTGGCCATGTCATATATAACTTACTTCCTAGCAGGATGATCCAACCCCAAAATCAGGTGTCCTCTCCACCAATCTTGCCTGGCTCTCATTGCTATCAACCATGGTCTCCCCAAAATCAAAGGGTAAGCTTTTGTCCTACTGGCATGACATGAACATCCATCTCAGCTTCTGGACCAAGAATAGTTACTTGCAGCCTCTTAACTACTCTTGGACACCTAACCTTTGAATTATTGGCCATTCTAACTCTGAATTCTGAAGGTGAACTCACCTTAAGTCTTAAGGCTTCTATAGTTTGTTGGGTCATTACACAAAACTAGGCACCACCATCAATGTACACTTTAGGAACCTTAAACTTGTTTATCCATGCATCCATGACAGATAGATAATCCTTGTCTCCTTGAACACGTACTATATTTAGTTATGTTTCTTTCTTCTCCTTCTCCTTCTTGGAAATCCTTGTACTAACCAATTTGCGCTAGGTTCTCTTGAGTTTGGGGCACATTTGTATCAGCTGGGGCCAAGACAAGGGGCCACGACCAAGTAGGACCCTTCTACTGGAGATCCTTCTTCAAATCATATTCTTTCACTTAGACCCCTATAGGAAAATCTTCCATTCCTATATGCCTCATGGGTCTGCTCTTTTTCTTACCCTCTTTAAATTGGTCCTCTATCTACTTCCCCTTCTTCCTTCTGGATGGTCCTGCTTCATCTTCACCTTCTGAACCCCTGGTTCTTTTGTTGCTAACATATCTACTTCCTCATCCCTTCCAATCAAATTAACCTCACCTGGTTTGGGCCCATTTCCTAGTTCTGGCTAAACTTGAGGTCCTGATGGGTGTGGAATCTCTTGTTCCCTTTTGACATATGGACTTTCCTCCCTCCTAGGTGCTAGAGGATATACATCTCCTCCCATTCTCCTAGGGTAAGGACACTGAGGGGAGATATGATCCCTTTCCATACAATTAAAACATTGGACATTCAAGTTAGGGCCTCCTCTACCTCTACCTCTTATACCTTCTCTATCTCCTGCCCTAGGGGCATTTCTTCCTCCTTGTAACAAACTCAAATTTAAGTTCTCCATTTGTTGGGTTAACTGATTAATACCTTGCATTAATTGGTCAGCAGGACACTAGAACTAGATCAGTCCTCCCTTCCTCTATCCTCCTCTCTCCAATCATAGCAAATCTAATCTCAACTAGAATCTCCTTCTGCTTCTGAGCTAGCCTCTCTGAAGCTTCCACTCCTTCTCTCTTATAATCCTTAAAGATTCGTCAAAGGTAGCTGGTCTTTTTAACTCAACCTTCTCCTTTAGATTAGGATGAAGGGATTGAATGAACATATACTTTTTAAGAAGTATAGGTGGGTGCTCTACTCCCAAATGAAGCATCCCATCTGTCCCGCAGATCCTTAAAATGGTCTACAAATAGATCGAATACATCCGACAAACTATGCTTCAATTTATATATATCTTACCAAATAGCATGTGGGGATTCACCTTTCTTAAAATGCTGTATGAAAGATCCTTTAACATCCTCATATGCCTGCCACTAATGTGGCTGACTTCTCCAAGTCTAGAACCACCTTTTGTATCCCCTTTCAATTACATGGACAGCAATGTCAATTTGTCCTCATATCTGTCCTTTCCAAATGTAAAAGTTGCCAGCTCCATCCCGACCAAAAAGTCCTCTGGATCCTCATTAGTATGCCTATGAAACACATGATAAGACATCATCACAACCATCTCCACACAGCTAACACTTCTTAGTTTCCACCAACAATCTAAAAGGTGCCTTGAAAGAACTCCTCAATGGAGGCACCAAAACAATGATGGCATCAGGAGATATTGCCTCTATAGCTTTGTCTAAAGTACACCACCGTAAGAGGAGTCTATCACTGTGCTCACCACAACCCAACAAAAAATAACAATAGAAGGCACCAGAACACCCAACCACTATTCCTTGGTCCTCATCTGCCCCAATGGGATACTTTAATACCATCCCAACCTCCCAAATCAATCCAGAAGAGCTGACTCAAAATGTCCCTAAGGTTAGCTCCTACTTCCAATGACTCTGATCTACCACCTAACAGCCTCTCCTGACCATAGCTGACATCCAGCTGACTAAACTCATCTCCAAGACGCAGAAGTACTTAGATTCTACCTCCAAAGTCCTCTCTTTATATCTTGTCAGAAATCTACTCTCGAGAGTCCTAAAGTGTCCTCCCCTGTCACAGCTTCAAATCCTTGTCCTAAAGCCTCTCAGAACCAAGCAACTGCCCTCAACTGACCTCTGTCTGACCCATAAACTCTCCTGGCTCGACCACAGAGACAAGTCAGTTTCTGTCCGTCTTCTGCTTTCCAAATCACATGGTTTTCTGTAGTCCAAAATTGATCCTCTAGTATTCGCTTCAATCCTCTAGTGCTCGGAGACTTATAGACACACTCCCTAGACCTTCCTAACTATCCTGCCAACCCTCCTCTGACTTTTCCTTAACCTTCCTCTTGCAGAGTTTTGTCTTCAAATTTTGCCATAGAACAGTCTGCTTCCAAAGTCTATAGTTAATTTGAAACCTCCCAAAATGTCCTCTGACAACTACAGACCCTTAGATGTCACTCACCTTGACAAGATATCACCTCCCAAGCTCTCTGCTGACTACTACAAGCCCAGAGCTACCTCTGAAAGAATTGTTTCGACCCAATTAACAAGCTAACCTGGCTGACATAGAATCTCTCTTTTGTGAGTCACCTAACACCATAGAGACCTCAAAACATTTAAAAACAACCAGAACCAATCCTCAGAAATTATGAGTTGACCACCTATCAGACTCTTGCCATAGAAACCCTGCAAGCCAACCAAGCCTTCTGACAATTGTCCTCAAACAGCTCCAAAACTGTTAGTTGTACCTTAGAATCACTCCCATGAACCCAAATAGATTAGAATAGGATCCTAACACAACCTGCTAACTATTCTGATGTCTGGCTAACATAGAATCAACCCCTACTCAGGCTGATTGGCCCAACACAAACTCAAACTTAAATAGTTCTTTGCCCAAAGAGAGGACTAGTATGGTGCTTGATTTATTGAGTTAACCATACAAGCATGGAGTGTACACACTTGAGACCCCAACCTACTCTCTGTTGTGATTACTGTCAAAGGTGGGGTAATCATGAAACCACTAATTGTTACCACTAGAGAGTCGCCCAAGCATGGGCTCTACCCCAAGCCTTGCCTAAAAGATCCCTGCCCCCTCCGCGCAACGAATTCGGGGGTGCTAGCAGCAACGGAAGTAGCACTTCTGGCATAGGGTAGGGCCTCTCACTGGGGGCCTCACCCCCACGGATATCCGGCGAATCCCTCGGTTCTTCCAAAACCGAACCCGAAAAAACTTCCCTCACCCAAAAAGCACGGGTGATTCCTCCAGTTATTTTTATTCTAACGTAGTCAATTCGACCTCGCATGTCAGTTATGTTAAAGCTTCCAGCGGAGACTAGGTTTTGCACTCACTTTTACACTTTTGAGTCTCTTCTTAGAAATAAAGATGCAGTTTGTGAAACATTTACATGCATGGCATTTCATGACTGGGAGAACACTCAACTTGAAAAAGTGAAAGAGAAAATCAAAGTCTTGAAGGCAGCGCTTACGAGAAGAAGTTGGTGGAACAGTGTGATGGATGCATACCATGTAATGATTCCTGTTATGTATGCCGTACGAAGTCTTGATCAAAGAGTGCCTAATCTCGGAAAAGCATGGATGCAATGGTGGACTGTCTAGCGGAGTTTGGAGTGTCCTGAGAAATTAGAGCATTCAGTGGTGGAAAAGCAATGGCGTGTACCATTCTCCAGTAGACAAAGAAAAGTTCTATTGAAGTACTTTCATGCTAGATGGATTGGAGCGCATTCACCACTACACAGTGTTGCTTACATGTTAGATCCTGAATATTGGAATATGGATTTGATGTCCAACGTTGAAGTGGTGCAAGATTTTTATAAAGTGGTAAACACTTTCTATAATAATGATGATGATCGTGTAAAGTGCATAAAGGAGATGACCTCATTTCGATTGAAAGAGGGTTTATTTTCCAACTCCCTTGTTCAACAAATGGCTAAAGAGCAACCTGCATAGAAGTGGTGGATGATGAATGGTGGTGAGCATTATGCTTTATGGTGGTTCTAAGTCAGTGCTCTTCAAACTCAGGCTCAGAAAGAAACTGGAGCATGTACAAATATATTCACAGTACTATTCGGATCGAGCAGATAAACTTGTTTACATGTATTGCAATGAAAAGATTTTGTGAGACATTGAAAGCAAAGAGTATGAAGAAGATATGCCCAGATGGATGTACAATTGTGATGATGTAGTAGACGAGAACTTTGATGTTGGACGCACGTTGTGCACCACCCTTGAGATAGAAGACAATTTAGACATTGACTTAGATGAGCTTAATTTAGCAGACGAGAGAGTTAACGGTGAAAGAATTTTGGAGCAAGATACTGACATAGAGGAAGAAGTCATTTCATTAATTTCATAAAAAGTACTTGTACAAATGATCGTATTTGGAGAAATTATCAATACAAAAGTAGGATTTGTCTTTCTTAGCTTTCATCTTGAAATAAATTACGAATTGCACTAGGAGTTGCATCGAAAGGTCCTGATGGTTTATATTCGCTAGCCATGCCGAACACTGTATAAATACCTTGATTTATTGGGACACTGCACAATGCACATGTGGAAGTATTTTGCATTTGCCTCACTAAACATATTAAGTGGTAGTAGTGTCCACAGGGTAGTATATACTGGCCGCTCCACCCATCGAATACTTTGTAACATACAGGACATTGGGGGGTGGAGGAACTAGTAGCCTCAGCAGAAACTCCCACAAGATCAGGATGTATCAAAAAATGAGAGATGTGGTTTCCTTGGCGCACAGGAGCAATACGTGAAGAGATACTCTGTACATCTTGGCTGATCTTTGTGAGCTGCTCTTGAATCCCTCTATTGGCCGGGGGAGGAGTTGACGCTTGAGATAATCGCTCAGCTTCTTTCTCCTTCTCTGCTAGCTGTGCCCCTAAGCTTTCTTTGACCTTGTTTAACTCCGATCCACAGCGCCCTCCACCATGAGAGCAAGTTCTTCCCTTGTGAATGTCACTGTCTCTTCAAGTATGTCGTGGGTGTTGACAGTGGCCTCTCTGGAGGCGAAGTCCACTGGAGTTTCTAGGATAAATTGAGCATATAGCATCTTAGCAAAATAGAGTGGAGCGTCGGCGTTATGGAGAGGACGACCGTACACCTCCAAGAAAATGCGCTCGACATTAGTTTTGATATCATTGTGACTGCAACGTGAAATCTTCCATCTTCCCTTCTTAATCTCGCCATCTGGACATGGCCATATTTCCTTTATCATCTCTGTGGTTACGCGTTTGTTTATGTCTTTCCATTGGGCATAAGTAGGATCCATTTCGACAACCTGCATGCTGTTCTTGTAGCTTCGCGGGCTGTCAGGCCATGTGCAAGGGCCTTCATTTGCTCATATGCCTTCTTGGCTAACTCTTGATGCTCGTTTGCTTGCGCCTCTGCCATATCTGCATGAACATAAATGACTTTAGGATTTTAATGAACTGTAAAGATCAACGTAAGATAAATTGACCATTACCCTCAAAAACTTAAAGTTTAACACCACGAGAGGAGATATGTATTGCAAAGACTCAATGAGAAATATCCACTTGACTCCAAAAATACTTCAAACAATGCACGCACATCAAATTTTGAAGAGAAAACATAAACTTAAACACCACAAGAGGAGAGAGATATTGCAAAGACTCAATGAGATAATATTTCAAACAATGGACACATCAAATTTTGAAGAGAGAAACAAAGTGCCATTCCTGAAACTTAATCTCCTGATACTGTATCATTACAAAATTGGGGTGAATGACACCGATAGCTCTACAAGAGGACGTTGTGCCCTCGTTGGGTCAGTATTTAGTGATCTAAAAAATTCAACTACTTGCAAAATTGATTTTCGCTCATCGCGATTAGGCAGAAACATCCAATTTTTGACTCTATGAATAATAGTATCCATGGTAACTTTGTCATAGAAACTATTATCCATCCACAACTCTTGTACTTTCTGCCAAAAGTCATATAAAGTTTGTAATAAATATCCCAAGGCAAAAACATCAGATGCAGGAGTGTATGCATCTGCCAAAAACGGATCATAAAGCTCCGGGGCTATCCACGGCCGTTTATTTCACTCTCTGTCTGCGTAGGAGACCGCCTGTGCCACCTTCTCTGGGTTCTTGTCTGCTTCAAATACAAAATTGAGAGACACCCGTTTTTTGGGCGCTCTCAGCAGTAACTCCCAATCGATAATACCTATGCGTGGCTTCAACTCTTTTGTAAAATCCAACACTACATTGAATGGATGTAGGTCGGTATGTACAATTCCTGCCAGATGTGCTGCCGCTAGGCCTTCCACCAGGGCATGCATAATATGTGGCATGGTTATTACTATTTGTTTTATTTTAGAAAGTTCTAGATGACTTAAAGGAATATTATCGGGCGGGGGTTGTCTCCATCCTCGATCCAAATGGAAAATTGCTCTGGTGAACTCACTGAATCTGAAGGAAACCTTCAGAAGAGTATCACCAAGCGAGCCGCCATTATAGTACGGGAAAATTATGATCCAAGGAGATTCTTTTGTGAATGCAATACACCTGACAATCGATGGGTGTAGAACCTGCATGCCTTGCTCTGCTTGGAAGCTCTCGAACTTGGCATTGCCTTCTCCTTTGTAGTGCTTTCCGCAAAAAGTAATGTGCTCCGGCAAAAATGATATACCTTTAACTGTATACTCCTTTACTGTGGCAAAAACACCAGAGCCTATTGTTCGCCCTTCGAACAGAGCCTCGTGCGGGATGCCAATGAGGTGTGTGCACATAGAATTGTAGATGGTACGATTAATGACACCTGTACCACTTGCATCTGCCTGGCTGGACGTTGCAGCGACGTCCTGGGCAATGCGCACTCTTTTGGGGAGGGACTCTGCATCCAGCGCCTTCATGCGCTTGCTCTTGGCTCTTTGCTCGCTCCATACAACGTCCCATAACTGTAGACGTTGCATATTAGCTTCAGGCGGGGCAGCATCTCTAAGATCACTGCATGCTACACGCATGCTCCCCAAAATGGTTCGTGTTATATGTTGATGGTTGAAATCTGCTATCTTCTGTCTATCAGGCGGGGCAACACCTCTAAGATCACTGCATGCTACACGCATGCTCCCCAAAATGGTTCGTGTTATATGTTGATGGTTGAAATCTGCTATCTTTTGTCTATCAAGCAACTCAGCGTTGCCTCCGCTTCGAAGCCGACGCTGTGCATTTTCCCATATCTGGTCTATTAGATCTCGCATGAGTATCTCAGACTCATTGATCTTTTTGACGACATCATCAGCACATTGTGACACTGTGATGACTGCTTCAATGCGAATTGCTCGTAGAACGATTTTACGCTCTTCGGGGGAAAGCATGTTGGTCGTCTTCGTAAATCTAACAAATATCACTAAACACAAAAAAATAGAATATCAAACATTACTGAAATCAACATCAAGTAAACGTGAGAGAACAGCAACAAGTGTATCATACTTATCAATGTTCAAACAAAAATGGGATATCAAATAATTTTAATGAACTCAACATCATCCAATACATCATCAAATGTGAGAGAACAGCAACAAGTGTATCATTACTTATCAATGATCAAACAAAAACAGAATATTAAACAATATTACTGAACTCAACATCATGCAATACATTATCGAACGTGAGACAACCACAACAAGTGCATTATTACTTATCAAGTGTATACATTATCGAACGAGAGAGAGAGAGGGGGGGGGAGAAAGAGAGAGAGGTGTGACAGATAGAGAGAGAGGAAACATTAGATGACATTTTTAATAGTTTTGTGAGTTCCTAAAGAGAGGAAAATAATGTTTTGTAATCCTAAAGTACTCCTCATCTACACACCTATCGTGATAGAGAGAGAGATGTGAAGTGTATTATGAGAGAAAGAGAGAGAGAGAGTTGTGAAGTGTATCATGAGAGAGAGAGAGAGAGAGAGAAATGTGAAGTGTATCATGAGAGAGAGAGAGAGAGAGAGAGGAGAGGAAGAGAGAGTTGTGACAGATAGAGAGAAGAAACATTAGATGACATTTTTAATGTTTTTGTGAGTTCCTAAAGAGGAAAATAGTGTACTGTTTTAATTTTTAAGTAAATAGAGGGAGAAAAAAGAAATTATTAGGAATTATGTATATTTTAAGAGAAAAAAAAAAGAAATCCTTATCTACACATCTATCGTGTTGTGAAGTGTATCATGAGAGAGAGAGAGAGAGAGAGAGAGTTGTGAAGTGTATCATGAGAGAGAGAGAGGGGGGTAGGAAGAGAGAGATATTCATTTTTTCGAGTTACGAATCACGATATTATAAAATAAAACATTTAGACAATATGATGTAAACTTTGATCCATGAAATACTCATGCTGCGTTAGCAACCAAGTATCGCATGGATCAAACACAATAAAAACAATACAAGTCAAATCAAACAAATTTACGACATTTTTTCGACCGCGTTAACAATCATATACTGTAATATGCAAGCAAATTTACGACATTTTTTTGACCGCGTTAACGATCAAATGCCGCAATATGCAAAAAACAATTTATGCACTAGCAGACGACACCAACTTGCCGCGTAACGACAAAATGCTGCCCGATTCTATGGGAATACGAATCGGATATGAACATACACTGGCCGCGTTACCGACCATATGCCCGCATTTGACAAAGGGAAGGGAAGGGAAGGTGACATCGCCATAACGATACTATGCTTGCCGCGTTACCGACTAGTACCGCTACGGCGTGCCATACTTACCATAGGGCACAGACTAGCCGCGTTACTGACTAAGTGCCCCAGGGTAAGCACCATTCCGAAGAATGGCCTTACACACACACCTTTCGTGTGGCGGACCACCCACATCCTGCCGCGCATTGCGACAATGGGCGGCTGCCCGCACGAACACACACCCACACACACATCCCTCGTGTGGCGGACCACCCACATCCTGCCGCGCATTGCGACAGTGGGCGGCTGCCCGCACGAACACACACCCACATACACACACACACACACACACACACACAAGTTTTATTACCTGTGTATGCTGTCAGCAATGAACTCCCAAAGGGCCCCCGAGCCCATATATATAGGAAATTGTACCCCGCCGGGCTGGATGACGACCCCGCCGGGCTTTCTTTTTTCCTGGCGGGACCGCCGGGTATAGCAAAAGCCCGGCGAGATTTTATCCGGTTACCAGGTCGCTTGCCACTGGCTTTTTTGAGAACATGTTAACACATGTTATTAACAAAAAAAATGTGTGATCACGTGAATATAAAATCATTGGTTTGATTTGTGAATTGAGAATTTCTCCATGAGAAGCATTAATTGAATAGAGAATTGGTCATAGGAATGACCATTCTTTGGGGAGAGAGAGATAAACATAAAGAGCATCCTAATTAAGTATAAATGTATACTTTTCTTAATTATTCATTCCAACTCTTAAGAAAAGCTTGATTTGCATTATAAACACTTAATATAGAAACTTCTCAAGCTTGAGAGGGGTTGAGAAGTGAAAACATTGAGAATAGTAGAGAAAAACCAATAAATTACACTTCACCTCTTGTTTTTTCTTGCTTCTCTATCTTAGAAAAAGTCCCCAACCAATCAATTGGTTAGTGTGTTGAAAGAAAAGCTCCAAGGATGGTTGAAGAGAGAGAGAGAGAGAGAGAGAGAGAGAGAGAGAGAGAGAGAGAGGCTCCACTCTCTCCAAAAGTAGAGGATTTTTAAGGGATAATAAAAAATATAAGTACTTTAATGTAATACTGGCATGATATAGCCCAAAGATGAGAATACAAAAGAATGAGGGTCTATTTATAAGTGAGGGAGGCCACTAACTGAGTCCAACTAAGTTCTAGAATTTTCCAGCTTCAGTTTGTCTGAATTTGGACAAGATTTGGACCAGTTTAGCTCCCTTTTTGATTTGGTTTGATCCAGGAGAGAGAAGAGATAAAAATATCACAATTGTTTTGAAATAAAAACTCACCCACATGTGTGAAATATGCACCTACCTTAAAGGTCTCCCCTTCCTTATCAAGGTGTCAAAAATTCATCATTTCTCCAAAATATCTCATTTTTTTAGTAATATCTCATAGTTTTTAACTAACAAACCTTGTCCTCAGTCAACCCTTCATCTTATGTGAGCATTTACTCATTTTTGGGTTTTTTTTTTTATTCTTTGGATTTATCTCATCCCAACACTTGGATTAATCTTATTGACCCATAGGAACCTTAATTGGACCATAATCCAAAATTTTTAAAAAATCTTGACCCTTAGGCTAAGGTCTTTTAAATCATTTTTAATTGATTCCTAATGCACTTTGGAGAATTTATTTTAAACTTCTATTTCAGGGAAAACCATTTCAAACACTAGGAGGATTTTTATATCCAAAAATATCTCAATTTTGGATTACGTCTCTCTGGATATTTTCTCTCTCTAGGCCAAAATAGAATAAAGCAGGATGTTTCTTTTATTTCAGAGAGGGGAATAATTACAAGATCAAAAGGGGAGGTTCTTACACCTGTACACCTCAAAAGCTGGAGGGAGGAATCTTACATTGCCTCCAAAACCTAGACAACTTCAGGCCTTGCCAACGCCAACACTAGACAATGCACCTCAATCGGGCCATGAAGTGGCTTTGAGAGGAATTATTAGGGTGCCTGAAGTACCCTTACCACCCCCAGTTCTAGCACCGATAGCCGCCATTACCCCTATTCACACTGTTGACCTCCTTGACAAAGATCTTCAAAGAAGGTGAGGAGGGAGAAGCTACTACTAACAATACTACCGTTGAACCCATGAGTCAAACAATCCACCCTCTTAGATTCTAAGTCACTATGTGATGGAAGAAGGAGAACACATGTACCTGGTGTACCTAGCAACCCCAACCCTATGGGCCAAACGACCACCTATGCAATTGTTGAGATATCGAGCTCAACTAGTGCTATGGTGGACATTGATGACCTGCCTAGGTGATAGCTTCTGCACTTATGTCACCTACATGGTTGGTGCAATTATGGTTGATATGCCGCCAATGGATGATAGGCTATGTGAGAGCCACTTTGGAGTACTAGAGTTATGGCATAGTTATAGCACCAGCTCATATAGTCTATGGGTTCACACTATATACCAACCACTATGTATGTTATTGTAGGAGAGTACTTTCCCTTTATGTATGTACTCTTATCATTTAGTTATATGGTTGTAGAGAAGAGAAGAAGATAGAAGAAAATTCGGCCATCCATCTCTCTCTTGTGTTTTTCACTCTCTTGTGTGTGTGTGTGTGTTTGCTTGCAAGGAACTCAAGCTCTATCTCTCCCCCACATTCTCTTTACCAATGCTAGCATTGTACAAGACCTCATGGAGTAGCTGAGTGTCCGATCAAGAAAGGCATGTCTAGTACTCCTATGAGTAACTTCCACCTTAACTCCCTTATGCATAAGGTGTGGAATATACCATATTTACAAGGATTGTCCATTGAGAACAAGCACAATGGGGAAGGCACATGAGGCTAAACCTAGCACCAGCATTAACTTGCTGAGTGTACAAGATGGCTGTGCCTCTAACTGCAGTTACCATAATGCAAAGTATAAGAAGAGCCTCATCTCACACTACCATGCTAAGGTATCGACCTCACAAAATCAAGGAAACCTAGAACATGCAAGGATTCTATACCGTAATGAAGTCCTTGAATAAGCACGTGCAACAAGGCTCTCACGAAAGAAAAAGGCCACAAAGGTAGGCAAAGAGGATAGCCACACGGTCATAAAGAGTGGATCCGATGATGGGACAACCACCAATGCGTCGTCTTCCTCATTTAATGAGGAGAAGATGCTACCCTCAGCCCCTCTAGCCAGAGGGTGAATAGATCCCAATCAACTACCCCCAAAAGTTAGATACCCAAACCCCGTTGAAAAGAAGGAAAGACTGAAGGCTACCCAAGAATTGGTCAAGGACTATCAAGCTCACTTAGAGGAGGAACCTCAAGCAACACACCTTACAGAATGTCCCCCCCATGTAGAATGTCCCCTATGCTAGACATACAACCAACTAAGGAAGCCCAAGATTGTAACAAAGGTCTCCATGACCAAGTACCTCTTGACAGAACTCCTTGAAAAATAGAGCAAGCAGACATGGCAACCCCACACCAAGAAGATCCTATTGCAGAGTATCTCAAGAACATGAGAGATGGTCGCCTAAGAAGAACGAACACAGAAGTTTCAATACCCTATACCAAAAGCCTAATTACAGACAATGGTGATCCCACCTAGGGAACCGAATCTATTCCAAGAGACACTGTTGGTCTTTCCTTCTTTCTTCACAAATCCAAATCCCCATTGGAACCTTACTTCAAGGTAGCCCGAGCTTATGGAATGATTTGAAAGATTGGATGGAAGGACACCTCAGAGTGGGAATGGAAGAGCTCACGAAACTAGGAAGTTCCGATGAGACCGACGAGGATAGATATGTAGAACCATAGGGAATCACTAGCATCCCCATGGTCTAAGTCAACAAATTAGGGCAATACTTTGAAGGAGATGAACTCAATGTAGTACTACCCCTAACTTTTGATGGCCTTCAAGTCACCGCCATCCTGGATGGAGGAGAAGGAGTGAGCATTATTACCAAACAATGTGCCAGGGAGAAATGGGGAGCACCTACCATGGATGACACAACCTTACTTATGAAACTTGCTGTGTTGATGGAGCCACCGCAAGGACCATAGGACTTCTATGGGATTTGAAGATAAAGATCCCTGGAACCACCTTTCGACACACCTTCATGGTGATGAACTTTGGCCAACAGCCTATTTCTTATGATTGCATCCTAGGATGTTCCTATCATGAGGGAAACCAAAATGATCCATGACTGAGACACGGATCATATCTACATCCAAAAGAAAGATAAAACACTAAAGGACAATTTGCGCACTTAGAAAGTCCATCCAAGTGGATAACCCTTTGTAGAGGATTTGGTAACAATGCCAGATCCACTGCAATCCACTTGTGCCAAACATGCCATAAGACAATCGATGAGGAGCGGGATAGCCTAGAGTTTGCACCCCTTCTAGAGCCAGAAGACTCTGAGAATTGGATGTATATCCTTGCTACCTTAGACATACTCTAAAGAAACACAAGTATTAGATTTTCTATGGTTGATGGGAAAGAAATCACATCCCTCTATATGCTCAGCACTCGCGTGCATGCCCAATACCACAAGCCATTAGCCTGGGAGTGGCAGAGTGAGGAAGGCCTGTTACGGGAAAAACATTTACACAAACTCGTAAACCCAATGGCTTTCCAAGAAAATAGGCATACATCTATTTAACTAAGTTGGAAGAACATAAGGTTGTTAGCACACATGCATATTTTTTCCATGCTTGGCAAAAGGAGCTTGACGACATTCCCATTCCAGCCCACATGGTAACAAAGAACCAGTCGATTCCCATATGAACCTCAAAAGATTTGTTGCTCTGCGCACAAAGCACAAAACAAAAAGCTGGTGCTCACGGAAAAAGAAGCCAAAAAAACTGATGGGGGAAGAAGAAAGTGCTAAATCTGAGGAGACTAAACAAGTCCCTAAGCACTTCAAGGCCTTCAAAGTCGTAGACCGTTTTGTATAGTATGACACAGCCTAAAAAACTCACAATGGGAAGTAGGAACATCTTATGATGGTCTAGCCAAAGTCACTATACATAGGGAAAGACCTCTCGTCTGAAGAAGAAAAAGACTTAGTCACTCTCCTCACACAATTTCAAGATTTCTTTGCATGATGAACATGCCTCTCTTTTAAAGTGGTAACATACCATCCTTATCGTAGAGGAAGTGAGACCAGTGAAACAAAGAGCCTACCCTATGAACCCCAAATACTCAAAGATGGTCCGAGAGGAAATGGAATGACTTATAGATACCAGATTCATCTACGAGATAGAGCAAACAAAATGGGTTTCACCTAGAGTGATAGTGCCCAAAAAAAAACGAAAAATTGTGAGTGTGCGTGGACCTCAAAAACGTCAATGCCACCATAATACGGGATCACTATCCATTGCCTTTCATAGAGCATGTGCTCAAGAGAGTCACATGAAAGGACGCCTACAACTTCCTTGATGGATTTTTTGGGTACAATCATGTGCTAGATCGATCCAAAGGATCAACATAAAATAACTTTTGATATTGAACGGGGCATGTATACGTATTGAGTCATGCCATTTGGGTTTACCAATGCCCTAGGAACCTTCCCCAATGCCTAATGTGTATGGCCTATAATGAATATCTCTAGAAATTCCTTAAAGTCTTCATGGTGGATGACCTCTGTGTTAACTCTACATGGAAAGCACATTTTTGGTGTCTAACGGAAAGTGCTAGAGAGATGCCGACTCTATAGGATCTCTCAACCCTCTCAAATGCCAATTGGGTCCAAGATGGGGCAATCTTGGGACACATTGTCTCAAATTACAAAATCTCTACCGATGATAGCAAGATGCGACTCATTCTTGAGCTGCCACCCCTGACCAATTTTAAAGGATTCCCGCAATTCATGGTACATGTTGGATATTATCGCTGTCTCATCTTCATGTATGTCGACATTGCTTATCCCCTTTATGGACTCCTGGTAATTTTTGAATGGACAGAGTGCCAACATGCATATAATACCTTGAAGAAACCCTTGGCACCCATCTTGCAATCTCCAAATTGGGAGATCATATTTCCTGTTCACATTGATGCCTGCGCCTTTGCAATTGGGTGCGTATTGGCTCAACCCAGCAAACACAATTAGCTTTGTCGGTTGCAAACAACTAAAGAAGAAGAACGGAAATATACCACCACGAAAAGAGAAGGGTTAGCTATGGTCTACACAATTAGAAAGTTTCAACATTATCATGACCAAGTTCATTTTCTTTGTGGACCATCAAGCTCTCCTTTACCTCGTAAATAAACCCTCTACCACTACCATAATCACTAGATGGCTGCTAATTCTGCTAGAGTTTGACTTTCCTGTCATGGTATGAAAAGGCTCACATCATGTCTTGGCTGACCATATGTCGCGCATCCCTAATGGTGAGCCACCACAGTGGTGGGAATTGATGATGTCCTGCCAGATGCCCCCTTGTTTCACAGCTATGCTTGATTCCTGAATGAGGAGAGGAAATTAGACACTTCCTCACTAATGTCCTACCCACCGAACCACTTATCAACAAAGATAACATGAGACATCTCACCAAAAATGTTGTCCCCCTATGAGCTGATCGATAGGGCAATTTTACATGCAAGGCAAAGATAGAATCAGGAGACCTTGTGTCCGAGAGGACAAATATGTCTCTACTCTAGAGCAATCCCACTCTGGAATCGTAGGCGGACACATCGCACTAGACATCACTCCTCAAAAAATCCTACTAGCATGACTGTGGTGGCCCACTTTTTTTGGAGACGCTACAGAATACATCAAACAATGCAATGAATGCTAAAGATTAGCAATTCCACAAAGTAATGACATAATGCCCCTAAATCTGGTCATGTCCTCACAACTATTTGAGAAGTGAGGCATCAGTTTTGTGGGACGCATTAGTCGAGCTACGCGATACACTTAGGCATGATACATTATAGTGGCCACGGACTATTGCATGAAATGGATTGAAGTTAGGGCCACCCAAAAAGCTAATTCAAGGTCAACAAAATTACTCTATGAGTGTGTCATCACTCGTTTTGGGTTCCCTCTTGAGCTAGTTAGTCTAGCTGCCCGACACACTAAGGCATGATACGTTATAGTAGCCACATACTATTGCACGAAATGGATCAAAGCTAGGGCCACCCAAAAAGCTAATGCAAGGTCTAGTGAAATTCCTTTATGAGTGTGTCATCACTCATTTGGGTGCCCTCTTGAGTTGGTGAGTCACAATGGCACACACTTCATCAATGAAGTTATACAATTATTGCTATAAGAATTCTTGGTCACCCACTAGAAATCCTCTCCCTACTACCCCCAAGCTAATGGTCAAGCCCAAAGCACAAATAAAGTCCTATGTGCTATGAACAAAACACAGTAGAGGCTAGCCAAAATGATTGGGAGCAAAAGTTACTGAGAGCACATTGGGCCTATCACACATCATATAAAGTAGCCACAAACGTGACACCCTTTAGTCTAACCTATGGTACAAAAGTTTTCATCCCTATGGAACTCTTGGTTCCCAACTTACGCGAGTAGCGGTACAAGAAAAACTCACAAGAAATGTCCTAAGCAACCAGCTTTTTTATCTTGAAAAACTTGATGAAACATACCTCATAGCTATGTACAACATTATCGTGGAAAACTAAGGCGCAAACAGTGGTTTGATGATCGACTTAAGGATAAAGAAATGGATGAGGGGGATATGGTCCTTCTCTACAGCACTGAAACTCATAAAAAGAAACCCAAATACAGAGGTTTAGGATCTTTCCTAGTGACTAAAATAACCCCACAAGACACAGTGTGCATTGAAACCCTCAGTGGTATTGAGATGGCAAGTTATTTTAATGGCAGCAAACTAAATGCTACTACGGCGCCCTCACACAAAATAAATTAACAGCCATCCACCTGACAAAACAACAAAAAGATCAACATGAAGAAATGAAGGCATTGGCACAACATGAAGCCAAAGAATGACAAGAAAAACTTAGGGGCAAACACACCATAGTAAACATGGCCCAAGTAGTGGACCTCGAAGAAGAGGACTTGGAGGAAGTGAAACCTACATGGTTGAGGGTGGTTAGGAATGATCACCCTGATGAGTTTCACACAAAAATTAGTGCTTGTCGATATAGGAGCTAATCATAATCTAATCTTCTATGACACATGGCTCTCCCTCGGGACGTGAACATTAGTGAACACCCCCACAGTCACTAATGTTGCTTCACATTCGGTCCAAAGTTTAGGTATTATTACAATTCTTTTTCACATTGGAAATAACCCCTCGGAAGGAAATTTTTTTGTTAATGGAAAATTCATGAAGAGATCCTTTTGCGATGTGGATGGATGGGACACGATTGGCGTCAGATTGATTGGGATGCAAGGACAACAACCCTACATCTGGCCTCAGGGCAAGTTACAGTCCTGATGATAGACGAAGAGCCCTTATCACCCAATCACCCACCCCCAAGTTAACCACTCTCCACCACCCCAATCACCCTACTCCCCAACCAACATAAAACTATGCCACCCAAAAAGAGGCCTCTCCCTCACCTGAACATTCCATCGCCTCGTCCAGTCTCATTTACACCAAGTTTTGAAGCAAATTAAGCACCAAAATAGAGGCAACTAACAGCTCTACAGTCTGAGCCACACACACTCAACCGTAGCTGTGAAAGCTGCCCTGTACTCAGCTTCACAACTAGAAGTGGCCACAGTAGGTTGCTTCTTGCTCAACCAAGATATGCATGAGCTACCGAGCATGAAACAAAAACCATTTGTGGACACTCTTGTGTCATAGCAACCAGCCCAATCTGAGTCTGAAAAAGCATGTAAATCGGGCGGCAACGATCCCCCCTTGGGATAAAACAACCCAAGATGTATGGTGCCACTCAAGTAGCGAAAGATACGTTTAACTGCCTTCCAATGCTGAGACCCTGGGCTATGCACATAAACCTGCTCACCTGTGAGACTGCAAACTGAATGTCCGACCTCGTAATGCATACATAAATGAGGCAACCAACAGCTGTCTGATAGAGTGTGACATCAAAGTGATCTCCAGCATCATGAAGACTCAACTTCAAACCTATCTCCATTGGAGTAGCAATAGGCTTGCAGTCTTCAAGGCCAAATCTCCGCAACAATGTCTCAATATACTTTGTCTGACACAAAGCAATACCTCCATCACACTGCTTAAATTGTATCCCCAAATAATGATACAAATGCCCCAAATCTGACATCTCAAAAGAAGTATTCAAATCAGCCTTGAAATCAGCAATATGACTCTCATTTGGTCCTGTGAGCAGCATGTCATCGACATAGAGAGCAATGATTAGATGTACATCATCCACACGTTTAACATACAAAGTGCTTTCTGTTGGACTATTCTGAAAACCATGTGCAGTCAAATATGCATGTATCTTTTCATACCAAGCTCGTGGAGCTTGCTTTAAACCATATAAAGCCTTTTTCAACCTGCACACTTTGTTTTCCTCCCCTCTTTGAACAAAACCACGAGGCTGCGATACATACACCTCCTCATGCAAATCTCCATTTAAGAACGCAGTCTTTATGTCCAACTGATGTACATTCCAACCATTATGAGTTGCCAATGCACAAATGCTACGAATGGTAGTCATACGACAAGTGGGAGCAAAGGTCTCATCAAAATCAATGCCCTTTTCTTGAGCATAACCCTTTGCAACAAGTCTAGCTTTATAGCGATCAACACTGCCATCTGGCTTTTGTTTCAACTTAAAAACCCACTTACATCCAATGGCCTTTTTAACAATAGGTAAATCACACAAAGACCATGTACCATTCTTCATTATAGCATCATATTCACTTTGCATTGCAGCCAACCAATTTTTTGATTTTTGTGCCTCATCAAATGAAAGAGGTTCTTCCTCTTCAACCATACTAGACACAGCCAAAGCATAACAATCTGATGCATAAGAGGCATGTTGAGAACCTGAACGAGTACGACTAGACATAGGTGCATCAATTTTACTATCACACAAGGTTTGCACCAGCCATTTAGGCATGCCTCTAGCCTGCTCATTTTCAGCCCTATCCTCATGAATTATATCCTGTAAATCTGCATCAGAAGTAGGCTGATCTATGATGTCGTTTGAAATCTGCATAGGCTGAATATTTGCCTCAATAGGACTTACATTTGAATTCCCACCTGTAAATAGAGGTAACAATGTATCAAATACATCCCGTGAGCTCACACCTGTCTCTTTGGTACATGATAACAAAGACTACTCAGCATCTTCCACAAAAACAACATCTCGACTAATCAAGATACGCTTTGACTGTGGATGATACAATCTGTAACCCTTGCTCTCAGCACTGTAACCAACAAAAATGCATTTGACAGCCTTATCATCCAAGTTTCTGCGTTGTTGCACAGGCACTAAAGCATAGGCCAAGCAACAAAAGACACACAAGTGACCAATAGAAGGTTTCCTGCCATGCCAAGCTTCATATGGAGTAATAGGCTGCAAGGCCTTAGTGGGACACCTGTTAAGTACATATGCAGCACACATGACAGCCTCAAGCCAAAACACATGTGGCAAAGCTTGGCTCTTGACCATACATCGAGCCATCTCCATAAGTGACCTGTTTTTTCTCTCAGCAACACCATTTTACTGAGGGGTATACGGCACTGTACATTGGTGTTTTATCCCACGACTAGCCAGAAATGCATCAAACTGTTTAGACATGTACCCACAGTACAATTGGATACATTTTCAACCATAAGAAAAAACTGTTTGAAGCACAAAAACACTTCGGACTTTGCCTTCAGTGGATATACCCATGCATGCCTTGAGTAATCATCAATGAAAGTCACGAAGTACAAGTGTTTCCCAAATGACGGAGTTTGCATAGGCCCACATACATCACTATGTACAAGTTGCAATTTGCGAGTGGCCCGCACAGAACCATCCTTTGGAAATGCAGAATGCTGCATTTTGCCCAAAATACAGCCTTCACAAACATGTTTCAATGGTGCCTCAAGAGGGGGCAATGAAGCAACCATATCAAATTTCTGCAAACGCAGCAAACTAGCAAAGTTTAGGTGACCAAAATGAGCATGCCATAGTTTTGCATCTGAAACTGCCTTTTCATCAGAAATTGCATTTGCTAAATCTTCCACACACTTGTCATAAGAATTGAGCCTATACAGCCCACGAAACAAGGTGCCAGATGCAATAATCATATCACCAGAAGTCAAATCATGAACAGTACATCTGTCATCCACAAATTTAACTACAAGTCCAAGTCTAGCAAGCGCAGAGATAGACAATAGATTCTTCTTTATTCCTGGCACATACAAAGCATCTGAAAGTGTGAAAGCGCTGCCATTTACAGCAATAAGCATAATTTTACCAACACCCTTCACTGGGTAAGAAGCATTATTGGCACATGTGACAGTATTCCCATTAAAGACAGCCTAAAGACAAGTGAACATATCACGATGCGAGGTAATGTGCTTTGTAGCACCACTGTCAAAATATCATACATTAGAGTCAACAGAAACTGCCAAACATGCATCATGTACAGATGGGTCATACTAGCAATACACGCTAAACGCCCATTTTGTATCCTGCACAACATTTGCAGAATCTGCATTTGTAGAAGCATCCGCTATTGTGGCTGCATTTGACTCTTTCTTCTTTACCTCTTTAGCCTTTAGCTTAGGGCAATTCTTAATGACATGATCATTTGCCTTATAATAGTTACACCTAGTCTTTTTCTTGTCTTTATTGTGGCTGCATTTGACTCTTTCTTCTTTACCTCTTTAGCCTTTAGCTTAGGGCAATTCTTAATGACATGATCATTTGCCTTATAATAGTTACACCTGGTCTTTTTCTTGTCTTTATCAAGAGCCTTCTCAGACTTATTGTTGCTACCTGTGGAAGGAGAAGAAATTGCAGACCTACTAATAGGAGAAGAAACAATGGAAGGGGCTGCCTTACCACTTCTTCTCTGCTGCTACTGGGCAGCAATAAATGCTTGATCAACTGCATGCTGCCTGGCCCTGTTTTGCCTGGAGTGCGCTTCTTGCAAGAGCTTGTTGACTAAAGTATCATACTTGACAGCATCAGGTCTATCCTCAGTAAGAAGTCTCCACGTGGAAGCAAAAGTCTGATATGTCTCAGGTAAAGCATCAAGAACAGTCTACACAAGAGAATGATCAGGAATAATCTCACCTGTAGAAATCAACTGTTCTTTGAGATCTTTAATCTCAGCAAGAAAAACATTCATGTCATCATCTTCTTGCATAATCTTCAATTCTAGCTCTTTACGCAGGTAAGAGATTTTTGCCTCGTTACGACCTGCATACAAACTAGCTAGAATATCCCAAGCCTATTTTGCTGTTTTAGCTGAACGAATATGTGGGGTGATGTTACGTTTGACAGAAAGTGCAATCAAGGCATGAGCCTGCGCATCTTTACCATCCCAACGAGCTTGTTCAGCAGTGGGTAAAATAGCAGCGACAGTAGAGCTGCTAGAACCTGCAACATCCTCAACAGATCCTACATCCACAGAACCTAGACGTACATCCATACCCTGCACAATGTTCCACACTCCTTTTGCAACCAAAACATGCTGCATCATGTATGCCCAAAGTGGGTAGTTGCTGTCTCCATCCAGTTTGTCTTCAGCAGACAACATGCGAAATACATCATTGTTGTTATCAGCCATGGCCACTGACTGAAACTGATGCAAAAGCTACCTGTAATGAAGCAAAGACTGAATAGAAAATAACTCGTGCTATGTAGCATGGCCCACAATAGAATACGTATGCCTGTTTTGCAGAAAACTGCACTGTCGAAATTTTTGCACAAAATGACGAAAACACCTGTGCAGAACTTGAAATGCAAAAACGGAGACCGAAATGACCTCAGATGCAATTTCTGAGAATGCCAAGTCCTATGGGCTTATTTGCAGAGTATAGGGACCTGCAAGCACTTGTGAAAGCTCACCTCAATCGGAGAACGTGAGTCGGAGGGTGCTGGTGGCGTAGCCCTGGGAGCCGATGCTTGCTCTGATACTAATTGTTGGAATTAGGGTTGCAGGAAAGCACACAAAGCTTGGAAAAGAAGAAGCAAGAATGCACACAAGACAAAGTGTATTAGATTGTATCAATGTACAAAAGATAAGTTAGCCCTAGAAGGATGGGCGTATATACAAGCCAGGGGAAAAAACCTCCTAAAGAGGGAAAAAGTGCCCCGGCGGTCCTAAGTGTGTTCACACACATCACTGCCTATATATATATATATATGGCAACAAAGGACAACAAAAAGATGACAGCAATGCTTTCAAAGATTGTTGTGCTAGACCCTCAACGAAAACCAAACAAGCATGTGAGCGTGTGAGGTTTCTCAAACCACTTCATGAGTTGACCAGAGGAGTTGACCAGAGGGCGTGGGAAATATAATCGGCAGGTCTATGCACAATGTGCAAACATGAAGAATATGTTTTCCAACCTAAGTGAAGAGGTTGATGATGCAATTGCAAAGGTCTTAAGCAAAGGTAATCGTGAAGTATGCACTGGAAAACCCCAAATTCAAAACCATTGGTTATGATGTTGCAAGTGTATGCTTGAAGGAGGTAAGCAATACCTTCAAAGCTATAGATGCTCAAGGCATATGTGACAAGGTAGGGATTAGCTCCGAATCCTATGCTATGATTTATAAGAAATTGGATACAAGGTTTAAGGCTGTTCTTAACAAGAGATGGGTGGTGCCCATCCCTAAACCGTTCCATGTAAAGAAGGCACGAAAAGATCTTAATGCAAAAGTCTTAGACACAATTGGTGAGCCAATGCATTTGGAACATACACAGATACTTAAGTCTAGATCAAAGGAAGTGCCCTTCAAATTGCATCCTTCAAATTGCATGTAGACAATAACTTTGTATTGAATGTATACAAGCTACAAGCAGCAACGGTAAAGTTCTACAACATGTCTATTGAAGAGTGCAAAGGTAAGCTTCAATTTGTTTTGAAGCTTGATGAGAGTGAAGTTGTTAAGGGCCAAAAGCTTGAACGTGTTAGCTTGACACTAATGAATAAGGCGTTGGATCCCAGCATCAATTCAAAACATCCAAATATTTTAGTCTATACTCGGAGAATGAAATATGGTAGCTTGCTGCATTTGAGGTACCAAAGGAGGACCATGAAGTACTTAAGACTTTTTTAACTTAACACAGATACCAGATATTGTACGACGACAAAACAATGATGAAGTTTTGCATGTCGATGGATTTGGTGAATACAAGGTAGAACGGCATCTTATTGACGATTTGAAAACATTGAAATGTATGTTTGGTGTTTCAAATTCAACATCAGCTGAGTTCCCTTGCTTATATTACATATGCAATCCAGAAAGAAAGGCAACGATGGGAAGAAACAATGGATTGCAAGGACATGACAACGCGGTGCTCCAACACGTGACCAGTGTGTTCAAAGGAATGGAATGTTGGTGCCATTAGATTCTAAGTGGGATCCTATTTTAGAAATACCCTTAACAAGGGTCCAATTTTTCACCTTGCATTGCCTAGTAAGGATAATAGAGAAGTTGGTGTTTGAGTACGTGTGTTTTGCCTACAAGATGCAGCCTGCTTCAGATGCTGATGCAACATGCAAGAAAGTAGAACAAGTCTTGTCTAATGTTGGATTACACCGAGGCCAAGTAGAAATAAAAAAGGGCGAGAAAAAGTCAAGAAAGAGTGGAAATTTGCCATGCAAACCGTGTTTTGGGGGAGTGAAGACTAGGAGATTCTTATCTCCACCACAAGATGAAGATGGTAAGTTGATTGTAAAACAACCAGAGAAGTACGAAGCATGGAAAAAACTACACATGGCTGTCCCTGATCGGCGAAATGGGGGACAGACGTGGATAGCAAAGGCAAATGTGTGGATTGCACTTGATAAATTGGCACCACTTTTACAAAAGGTGACATTCAATTCTGATGATGCCAATGCATTTAAAGAGGTGGTTGTAAACTTTCATAACTCAATGACAGAGGCATGGACTTAAAATTACATTACACACTATATGGTGAGAGGTCTCCATTTCATTTTTACAATTAAATTGTGAATGTAATATTTTGAGTTTAATTGTGAATCTTGTGTTTTTGAATGCAGCACATACTTGATGTGAGATCCCTACCCTCTCTGCGCATCAAACTCTGGAGTGCTGGCAGGCGAAAGTAGCAACCTCACGCGCACGGCAGAGGTTCCCACTCGGGGCCTCGCCCACGAATGTCCGGGCAAGGGACTAGTTTGGCAACTCTTCCAAAACCGAACCCAGAAAAACTTTCCTCGCCCAGAAAGCATAGGCGATTCCTCTAGGAAAATCTTCTAACATAATCAAGAGCCTTAACTATCCTTTGTATTCCGCGACCAAACCCGCAGATCACATGGCTGGATCAAGGGAGGAACTTACACTTGGTTCATAGAGAGACCAACACTTTTTCCCCATCAAAAGAGGTAGAGCTGTTGATTCTTTTCCATAGAACAAGGATTATCCTATGATTTACTTCAACTATCGTAACTTAAACAGAATTGAATTTTATTATAGGAATCCATCAATCCCATGGGTTAGCCAACAGCCCAACCCCTGTATTGATAGGATCCATTATAAGAATTTGGTTATGTTTTGTCCCGAGTACAAAGCAAAAGAGTTCCCATGCCCCCTAGCTAGAACTCATGAAAAATTTAAATAGACACACCACTTACGCACCCGATATGAAATTACCTTTTCTTAGATTCAACTATTTCCAAAACAGCATTGCAATAAAACCACAATGTTTCCATCATAATCCTCAGTATTCTATTTCCAGGGTGGTCCAAGTTCCACAACTTTTCCACTTTCCAATCATAAATCAAATTCCAATCATTCCTTTCTCAACGTACGCTCACCACCTGCTTACTCAAGGGCCTTTTCAATAGTTCCTAGCCCATAGTACTTAGGAGTATAATCTCATAAAATCCATAAGGACTCTCCGTTGAAGATCAGCTAGATCAACCAACAAAATCCATGTAAAGAGCCATAAACTCATCCGTTGAAGACCAACAAGGCCAATCAACCAGATCCATGCCTGTGTTCAGAAAACAACTCCAACTCATTTTCTTCCTCGTCACATACGTGGGTATCCTGGGCAACTCAGAGCCCGAGCACCATATGGTCAGCACCCTCTAGGCTCCTTCTCGTAGGTGACCTAGTGCTTCACTCATAGGCCGCTTCCTTGGATCCTCATCCACCGTACTGGAAGCTCACCATTTAACTGAACTGAGACTAGTCAAGACCTCGGTCCTCTTGCCATGCGAGACGTCCTTCTTTGACTCTCCGTCAGCTGTTGCAACATTTTTCACTTAGGTCCCCACGACCTCCTTCCATAAGATAGTCAAAATGCTTCCTCCAGCATTCTTGACGTAAAACAATATTTAAAAAACACGTTTCACATACAAAATACAGTTTCTAAACAAAATTGCTACCTTTCCATATCATTCCATCATTTCACATCATTCCTCATCATTTCTCATCATCCTTATCATTCGACAATATTCCACATTATTCCACAATAATTCTCATCACCCCACATCATTTCCACATTCATTCACATCATCCCACATCATTCCACATCCATTCACATCTTCCCACATCATTCCAACATTCATTCACATCATCCCACATCCATTCCCATCATCCCATATCATTCCCACATTCATTCACATTTTTCACATTCATTCACATCATCCCACATCATTTCCACATTCATTCACATCATCCCACATCATTTCCACATTCATTCACATCCTTTCACACATCAATCCACATCACATTACTTCACATCACTCCACACACATCAATCCACATCATTTTACATCAATCCACACATCTCACACATCACTTCACAAAACAATCCATATCAATCCACACATCCCACACATCAATCCAATTTCCACAAACAAGATGGTCTCTTTTGGCTTTGAGTAAATCAGGTTTGATTATAAACTTTCCTTGATCTAGTTATCAAATTTTTGTCCCACAATCAACCAGATTAAAAGTACTGTTACTCTACTTTTTATACTGACAGGACTTTCTAAGTCTCGGCCATTACTTGGCTTAGTTAAAGTCAATTTTTTCTCGACTTCATTAAATCTAAATTTCCGTTCACTTTTGGATCCTCGATCCTTTTAAGAATTCTAGATTCCTTTCCCATGGAATCTAGGAATGAATCGATCACAAGTATTTACATTTCATCCAACTAAGCATGTTTCAAGTCTTTTTTTGGGAAATCCTTTTTCCGTTCAGAATGTACCCAAGATTCTTTTTTTTAGAGAATCTAGAATCGAGAGATCATCATCCTTTAGTCAGAATCCAAATCAATTCATCAATGGACTCTCTGTTGAAGATCAGCTAGATCAACCAACAAGATCCTTATAAAAGAGCCATGAACTTATCCATAAGACCAGCAAGGCCAATCAACCAGATCCATGCCCATGTTCAGAAAACAACTCCAACTCATTTTCTTCCTCGTCGCATGCGTGGGTATCCTAGGGGCGACGAACCTAAGCTTGAGCACCGTATGGTCAGCACCCTCTAGGCTCCTTCGCAAGTGACCTAGAACTTCACTCATAGGCCGCTTCCTTGGCTCCTCATCCACCGTACCGAAAGCTCACCATTTTAACCAAACCTCGGCCAATCTTGCCACACGAGACATCCTTCTTTGACTCTCCATCAGGTGTTGCAACATTTTCCACTTAGGTCCCCATGACCTCATTCCATAAGATAGTCAAAATGCTTCCTCCAGCATTCTTGACGTAAAACAATCTTTAAAAAACAGGTTTCAGATACAAAATACAATTTCCAAACAAATTTGCTATCTTTCCATATCATTCCATCATTCCTCATCATTTCTCATCATCCTTATCATTCGATATTATTCCACATTATTGAACATCATTCCACAACAATTCACATCATTCCACATCCATTGACATCTTGCCACATCATTCCCACATTCATTCACATCATCCCACATCATTTCCACATTCATTCACACCATCCCACATCATTTTCACATTCATTCACATCATCCCACATCATTTCCACATTCATTCACATCATCCCACTATTTCAACATTCATTCACGTCCTTCCACACATCAATCCACATCATTCCACACATTAATCCACATCAAACCCATGAATTCACATCAATCCACATTACTTCACATCACTCCACATCACTCCACATCATTCCACATCAATTCACACATGTCACACATCACTCCACATCAATCCATATCAATCCACATGTCAACTTTCCTTGATCTAGTTATCAAATTTTTGTCCCACAATCAACCAGATTAAAAGTACAGTTACTCTACTTTTTATATTGACAAGACTTTCTAAGTCTCGGCCATTAGTTGGCTTAGTCAAAGGTAACTTTTTCTCGACTTCATTACATCTAAATTTTCGTTCACTTTTGAATCCTCGATCCTTTTAAGAATTCCAGATTCCTTTCCCAGGAAATCTAGGAATAAATCGGTCACAAGTATTTACATTTCATCCAACTAAGCATGTTTCACGTCTTTTTCTAAGAAATCCTTTTCCCATTCAGAATGTACCCAAGATTCTATTTTTTGAGAATCTAGATGTATAATTCCAAAAGTTAAATATGTTCATGATTCCTCTTTTTTATTAAAATTTATCCATGTTTTCTCGGTGCATTCCTATGAATATTTCTCACATTCTTTTCTCAATTTACCCCAAATAAAATATGGTCAATATTTCTCTTTTTGAATAAAAGATATATGCATACGACCTCGTGGGATTTACATAATCAATTATACCCATAATTCCTCTTTTTGATTAAAAATTTATCTATATTTTCTCCATGCTCCCCTATGAATATTTTCACATTCTTTTCTCTATTTTCCCAAAATAAAATATCATGGAAATCCCTCTTTTAGCATTATGCACAAATTTATTCTCTAACGATAGAAATTTTTCCATAGCTTCCCCACATTTTCTATGAAATGATAATACTCCAAATTCCACTTTTAATATAAGAATTATTTATGTAAAATTTCATTTTCTAATGATAAATATTTTTCCATAACTTTCCTATATTTTCTATGAAATGAGAATGCTTAAAATTCCACCTTTAGCATAAAAATTAATTATGCATAAAATTCATTTTCTAAAAATTTTGCCATAGTTTTTCCACATTTTCTATGAAATGATAATACTCAAAGCTCCTCTTTTAGCATAAAATTTAATTTATGAATAAAACTTCAATTTCTAGTGGAAAAATTTTACCATAGTTTTCGCGCATTTTCTTTGAATTGAGAATGGTTCAAATTTCACTTTTAATAAAAAGATTAGTTTATGCATAAACCTAAGCTTAAACATAAACATTAATTCATCATAAATCAAGAAAAGCATGGTTTTAAGAGGAAACCCATAAAAAAAATGCTTCCCAAGCATGAGGGAGGTTAGGAAGAAGATTAACAACAAAAGGAGAGCATAAACTTTATTGTTTAGGCTTACCTTGCTTTGCTTGATTCTTTACCTTACAAAAGCTGTGTAGCCCTCAAAGAAAAGGCTTGGCCACCAAGGGGAAAGGGTGATCTTCAAGAGAAGAAGAGGTTTAGTGAAGCACCAAAGCTTCACAATGGAGGGCCAATGAAGAGGGAAGAGGAAAATACAATAGATTAAAAATTACACTAGCATATAATTACTCTAAGATGAAAATACAAAAGAATAGGGGTCTATCTATAGGTGAGGGAGGCCACCAACCAAGTCCAACTAGAATCTAGAGGCTTCCAGCTTCAGTTTGATCCAATTTGGATAAGTTTTGGACCAGTTAGGCCCACTTTTCTGATCTAGTTTAAAAGAGGTGAGATGAAATATCTCATTTTTGATTAAAAAACTAAGGTAATCGTGAGGATTCTAGGCGCCTCCTTCATGAGCTCCACTCACCCTCCTGACGTGTCAAATTTTCATTTTTTTACTAATAAATTCCCATTTTTTAACTACTAAGTGCATGTACTAGTCAGCTCTTCATCTTATGTGAGAATTTACTCCTTTTTGGGAGATTTTCTTTTATTCTTGCATTTTTCTTAATCCAACACTTGGATTAACCTGATTGGCCCTTTAGAACACTATTTGGACCTTAATCCATAATTTTTTGAAAATGGGTACCCTTAGGTTAAGGTGTCTAATTAATGCACATATTCAATTAATTTCTAATGTATATTAGAAAACTCTTTTTAAACTTCTGTTTCAAGGGAATTCATTTTAAATAAAAGGGATAACTTTATATCTGAAAATATCTCAAAACTGTATTATCTCTCTCTAGAATATTTTCTCTCTCTAGGCCAAAAACAACGAAAAACAATGCTTTCTTGCATTCTAAAATAAGGGACTGAGAGGAGAACTTATACATCTTTTTGGGGCTGAGGTGGAACCTTACATCCATTCTGAAGGGAGGAAATGATTACAAGATACTGAAGGGGACATTCTTATATCTTTACATCTCAAAAGCTGGAGGGAGGAATCTTACATCCTACCCCACTTAAATAACACGAGATGTCATCTCGCAGCTGGAGGATAATCTTCTACATATCTCTCTTTTTCTATTACCTACACGGTTACTGGCTTGGACGTAGATGGCTGGTTTGGGAACTTCTTCTTGAGGGTTCATATTCTTCTATCTACTCCTCTAACACTACTTCTGTGTTAATTGCAGTTTCTTTCCCTGAGGATTCAACTTCTTTTGTCTGCTCTTCTGCTTCTATGTCAATTACAGTTTCTTGCACGTTTAGTACTTTTGCTATGACTAATTGGACACAATCCTTTCTATGTCTAGGTGTAATGATACGAGATGTGGGCTTTCTCTCATGATTCTTTCCTCCTCATCCTCTTCAAATCCTTCTAGCATATTCATTCCTTCTGATGATTCAATTTCCTCTTCGGGTTTATGGAGATTTTTACCTTCTTTTTCTCTTCTCTAATTGTGATTTGCTCCATGTGCCCTCTTTGCCTGATTCTAACAGGAGGGACCTTGAATACTCTGGAAGAAAGGAGCTGGAATCTGGAATCTTGGTCCTTGACTTCCTTGTCCTAAAAACATTGATCTAAAAGGAGTTGGTCATTGCATGCTACGATGACCGTATCCTTGGCAGTTAAAGCATTTAATTCCTTTGTTCAAGGGTGGAACTTCTGAAGTTGAGTTCCAGGGCATTGTGTTCCGAGGAAAAGGCCTTTCTTCCATTCTGGAACTTCCCATATCCTAGTTTTGACTAGGACCTTATTGTCTCTTAGGAGCGGAAAGTTAGATTTACTTTCCGAGGTTAGGAATCTTTTGAAACATGATGGTGCTGGCTTCGGCGAAACCTTGACAACAAGGGCCTCGGCAAAATCCTTGGCCATCTGCATTGCTTCAGCCATAGAAATTGGCGTAGTATTTTTCACCAAGGTACCCAAGGAATCGTTCATTCCCCAAATGAGCCTAGCCATTAGCTATTCTTCATCCAGCAGTGGAAAGTATTTGAGGAGGAGAGCAAATGCCTGGTGATATTCCTCCATAGTTCGACTTCCTTGGGTTAGCTCCAGGAACTCGTTCATCTTTGTCTCCAAGAAACCTGGACGACAGAATCTCTTTCTGAGGTATGCTTTGAGATCATCCCACATCTTGGTGTTCCGATCTCTAAGCGGTTTGTTTCACAGTGGTTCCTCCATGCTACTCTTGTTGTTTCTACGATCTTTAGCCTGGCAAGAGCCACCTTACTCTTTTCGTTGTAACCTGTGACATCGAGGTACTCCTCCATAGCTTCGATCCACTTCTCTATTGTTTCTCCTAAGTGCTCCCCTTCACCTTTGAAAGGTCCAGGCTGAGATCTATGAAGAGCTTTGTGAACATCTGGGTCGAGGTCTTCCTCATCAAGTTGGGGGTTAACATTTCTACCACAACAACCTCGATCCATAATCCTATCAATACGAAAATTCTTTGTCAAGTCCCTTTTTTTAACTTAGCAAAACGCTCAAAGAATCTCAGGTGAAAAGATCACTTTCTTTATAATTTAAATCTAAAAGAAATTAAACTTTAGATCCAACTGATTCTTAGGTTCCTTAAAGTTTGGTCAACCCTCTCAGAATCCTGGGATAAAGATCCCTTCTATAAGAAGAAACATACATAACTCATTATCAATAAATAGATCATTCATATCCTTAATACAATAATGGTCCATTAGACCAGTAATTTCCAATTAACATCTGAACATTCCCCCACGGAATTTCAGTTATACAGGTTCTTGATTCGTCATTCCACAATTGGGTCCATTGGGCCCAAGTCAAGTTGCGAACAATCTGTCAGCACGATCCACTAATCTCATAGATAGTGATCTGCTGAAAGTCTTGATCATCTTCCAAGCATCATCACTGGAATTCTCTCCATTCATTATTATCATAACTTATTTAACTCATCTACTTCAACCAGAATTCAGAGATCATCATCCTTCAATCAGAATCCAAATCAATTCACCAATTCTTAAACAAAATTCTAAAATCATATCAACCAACATTTGAAATCATCATCTAGGATAGCATTTTTGCTCATAACTTCAAGGTCTTAGATTCACTCGTATATATTGTCATAGTATAGAGCTGCAGTTATACCCACGGTATATATTGTCATAGTATAGAGCTGCAGTTATACCCACAGTATATACGGGTAGTCACGGTCCTTGGTGTTATAAGGCAATTGGTCATCATATCTAGGCCTCATGCAAGTCGGGGATTCCACCACACAATTATGGTACTTCCATCTAAAAACCCAATTTCCAATTTATGAATTTCATTTTGAATATCAATTCATACGAGTTTTAACACACAATTACAATCTTTCACTGGCAATTCATAAATTTTTGACATTTCTTGCTTCTTGGTTTACCAACTTCAACCAATTCGCTCTGATACCAGCTGTGGAACAAGGCAAAAGATGGGCATTGACATGCATGGAAGGTTAACATATTGGTTGGACACATGCATGCAATATTAAATCATGGGAATCCTTCTTATGCATGAAATACTATTGTGGACATCATTTAGCATGTAATTGATGCATTCCAATTGTGTTGGCTACAAAAGGATTCTGATTTTGGCAATTTCGACTAGAAAACCCTAATTCAATCATGGATACTTGGGGTTGTTATGGAATTAATATAATGGTTGGAAAGGACTTTCCAAGAGCTAAAATATGAACCATCAACCTTGCCAATCTAATACCAAATTCAACTAAAAATAGGTGATCATACACAAAACCCTACTTCAATCAAACTCTATGCTATAGACTGAAGTTGAATAGTTTACATGGTCTAAAAGCCTTATCAAATATATTTCATTAAAACCATATACCTTTAGATTTTGATTTTGTTTCATGGGCCAACTTAAAGTGGTTAACTTCTTCTAAAAGTCAAACAGAGGTGTATTGGCCATTAGCTGAAGCAAAAAGGAGTACATATACAAAAATAGGTACCAGGCTTTCCAAGCCTTAGATCGCAAAAAAGGTGTATTGGCCATTAGTTGAAGCAAAAAGGAGTACATATTCAAAAAATAGGTACCAAGCTTTTTAACAGGCCTTAGATCTCCAAATTTTGACAACTTTACATTGGTCATGTGAGGCATACAAATTTACAGCCATGCTGAGAGATATACCTCTCAAGAATCTAGAAATACTTTAAGAACTCATGGACCATGATGTTGTAGAGTATGCACATGATGTTGAGGTTGTGCAATATGTGGAAAAGGATGGTGAGAATGTATATATAAATGTTGAGCATGCCAATGAAGGCAATGCACATGCTAATGTGGGTAATGATAAGCCTATAAATGAAGGCAATATATATGCCAATGTGGATGTATAAAATGCAAATGGTGGTCCATCCATTACCAATGATATGAAAATGGTCATATTGATGAGATCTATAATGAATCCCATGATCAAGAACTTCAATCAACAACAATGCTAACTTCCTGAGGGCTTTAAGAGTGAGATGTTGGCTTGAGAAATGAATTCAAGAATAGAGGTATGCCACAACCAACCCAAGATGTTAGGTTGCCACGCCAAGGTGCTACTCCTTCCCATGGCTCATATAAGGAGAGAGTCTCTCATGATTTTGGGATACACCAACCCAAGAAAAACATTGGAGATTGTTCTAGGCCATTAAAGGGCTTCATGTTTTGAGACATGAATGAGATTGATTATGGTAATAATGAAAATCAGCCACACACTTGTTGTCATCCATGGGAAATTTGCATCATCATATGCATTCTTCATCACTAGGCTATGTTAAGAGCAAGGGCGTCTAAGGGAGAAGTATTATGTGCAATATTTAAAAATATTAGGGGAATATTTGGAAGTATTGGGATCGATATTACATAAACGTGGAATTGATGTCTATTTGGCTATTTTTTAAAGGAAAATTCCCTATGTAGTAGAGGCTCGCTAATGTGCTCCTCTTTGGTGCCCCTACTCCTTGCCTCTTCCCTTTGTTAGTTGAAATATTCTCCTTACTAGCCTAATCTACAAATGCAAGCAGAAGCAAAGATCATGCCAAATCTTATAAAGCACGGAATGTAACTCTTAACATGGTGCTTTACAAGGTCATTGAAAGGACAATCAGAAGGATGGAGAATTGTTTAATGATTTCCAAGACATTGTTGGATGATGATAATCATAATCACATGAGTCTTTTGATTTGTCGATGCTTGGTATAAGCCATGTGATTATGATGATGGCCTACCCACACCTATGTGTACTAGGGATGACACACTACCCACACCTATGTGTACTAGGGATGACACACTACCCATACCTATGTGATTATGATGATGTCCTACCTGAACCTATGTGTACTAGGGATGAGCCATGTATGAAGAACAATTTATGTACCTTATCTTATGATTTGTATGTTGGTTGCAAGGGTGCACATACCTTGAGACTTATGGCATTCATTAATGGAAGGATGGCTCATGTTTTGGTTGATAGTGGGCTCGTACACATAGCTTTGTCAATACAAACTCCATGTGTAGTCTTAAATTACAACCCATAGCTTTGGTGGAAAACTTGCATGAAGTTCAAGTGGAAAATGGAGCTACAACAGATTCACAATCGATTGCACAATAGTGTGTTGTGATGTGGAATTAGAGCTCTTAATGCAAAACGTGGATTCACAGATACTTGACATGGATCATATTGACATCATTTTAGGATGTGATTGGCTCTCTAGCCTTAGTGCTATTACCATGAAAAACAAGTTATATGGAGTTTTATGCATGGTAAACAAGAGCGTTGCATTGCAAGGAAACCATGTGTCATCTAAGTTGAGCTTAATTAATGGCAAGTTATATGGAGTATTATGCATGGTAAACAAGAGCGTTGCCTTGCAAGGAAACCATGTGTCTAAGTTGACCTTAATTACTGGCAAGTTATATGGAGTTTTATGCTTGGTAAAACAAGAGTGTTTCATTGCAAGGAAACCATGTGTCTAAGTTGAGCTTAATTAATGGCAAGCTATATGGAGTTTTATATATGGTAACAAGAGTGTTACATTAAAAGGAAATCATGTGTCTAAGTTGAGCTTGATTAATGGCACTTAACGCAAGAGAGAGCTTAAGAAAACCGGACATGTATATGTGTTATAGCTTTGTAAAGATGAGAATAATGTTGAAGAGGGAAAAGTTATACATGGTAGGATGGTCCAATTGTTGAAAGAGTATAGGGATATATTTTAAATTCCCAAGTGCAAGCCACCTAAGTGGGATGTTGAACATGGGATAGAGCCTCCATGTAGATTGTCAAAAGTGGAGAAGGATGAGGTGGTGAAGCAAGTCCAAGAATTAATGGACATGGATTAATGGACATGGATTGGGTGGAGCCAAGTTAATTTCCCTTCACATTTTATGCACTCTTGGTGGTGAAGAAGAAAGATGGTACTTGTTTTATGTGCATTAATTGTAGAGACTTGAATAAGATCTCCATCAAGAATTATTATCCCATTCCAAGGATAGATGATCTTTAATATGAGTTAAAAGGTACAATATTTTTCACCAAGATTGAATTGAGATTGGGCTACTGTGACACGAAGTTGGGGTTTGGACTTCGGTCACTTCTTAGAATCAAAAACACATTTGAATGAAACCTCACAGCCTCCTCACCTCCCTTTCTCTCCCTAGGTTAAGATAAAGATATACACATCAAAGGTGAGATCATAATTCATGGAAGGAAAGATGAAAGGCTCCGGAGAAGTAAGAATTTCTGCCAGTCTTGCAGCTCCAAACAAGAGGGCGATTCTTTGTTGGAAGAAAATCTTCCGACTCAGGATTATGTGAACGGAAACATACGGGGAATATTGGTAAGGTTCATCCGTTCGAATTGGGCAATTTGGACGGAACATATTAAAGAAAATAAATATAGCAAGGATAAGACACATGGGGTTTGCCTTTTGATAAGAGATTACGAGGAATTAATCATGATTAAGAAGAAATAATGGCCAAAAGTCTATAAAAATAGAGACACACAGAGAGTTGCAGTTTTAAATCCATACAGGCTGTGCAAGAGAGGATTATATACATGCGTAGAGCTTGAAGAGAGCTTCACGCATATATAAAAACTTTCAAAATCGGGCAACCGAGCAAAAAGTTATGAGCATTTTACTACAAGACTATAAAACTGCCAAAATAAATTAGCAACTTTGGGAGAAATTCTAATCATCAATGAAGTAAGGGATTAAGAAATTAGTTACATGAGTGGAAAGAGCATAGAAAGAGCTTCCTAGCCATATGATCAATTTTAGAAACCAATACCCGAGTGATGAGTAATTACCGATTGAAATTTGGGTATTGGACCACAAAAACTGCACTTCTCTCTCTTTGCATGAAACCTCAATTTTCACATAGCCTCTTGCCTTTCATCTCCTTCATGATTCAAGCTAGAGGGTGAATACCATATTAATAATACAATAAAAATCCATGTGAGCATGAAGGCCCACTTTTATTTTCCACATCACTAGCCTATCTACCATACCAAAGTATTTATCAAGCATACTTGTGGCATTTACAATGTGTGCACCCTAAATCAAGTAAAACCATTATATTTGAAGATAGAATGCTGTTATCGGGGTAGCCGCCAAGCCGTCGCATCACCACGCCATTATTCCATTGTGGGCACCGCGATCTTCTTGGACAAGCTTCCACCTTATTACCATTGAGAAACCATCAAAATATGCACAAAATTGACAATGAAAGATATCAATTTTTCACGTCACATCTTCCCCCCCAGCAGATCCTCCATGCTTGTCTGGGGGGTCTACTGGCCATGGTGCTCGAGGGTAGAATATCTTTAGCCGGTACTCATTGGCACGTCCGAGAACCTCCTGGCCACTTGCATCCTCGAGAAGATAGGTGTTATTTTTGAACTTTTGCTTTATCCTGAAGGGGCCTTCCCAGCGTCAAAGAAGCTTCTTATCTAGCCGTTTCTCCACACGGCCATCATACCTCATGATGACTAAGTTTCCTTGCTTGAGTTCTGGCTTCTTCTTCTTCCTCGTGAGAGTGTCATGCCTTTCCTTGCACCGTTGTTGTGCAGCCTCCAAATTTTGAAGTGCCTAAAGTAGCCTCTCATCCAAGATCTCCAGTTGTGCTAAGCGTGGGCATGTGTTTCTTCTTCATTATTCAAGTGTGCAAAAGATGTGCGAAGGCTTGTGATTTTCAATTCTATTGGCAAAATAACCTCCATTTTATAAACTAACTGAAAAGGTGTGAAACCAAGAGAGAGTTTGTGAGTAGTCCTATAGGCCCATAGGACCTCTGGCAAATGCACATCCCACTTTCTCTTCATAGTATCCACTAGCTTAGACAAAGATCCACAAAGCAGTCCATTAGTTTTTTCTACTAAACCATTACATTGGGGATAATAGGGAGTTGACATAGCATGCTTTATTTTTAATTTCTGCACCAAAGCTTCAATCAAGTCATTCCTGAAAGACCTCCCCCCATCTGTAAGGATTTCTAATGGACACCCAAATGGAGCACATATGTATTCCTTGAGAAAGGATGCCACAGCCACTGCTTTATTATTGACCATTGCCTTTGCTTCTGCCCACCTTGTTGCATAATTTGTGGCCACCAATATGTAATACTTCCCATGTGAGGAACGAGGAAGTGGACCCACAAAATCTAATCCCCACCTTTCAAATGGACCATATGCTGGGATAGGGTTTAAGGGTCCGGGAACCAATTGCTTATGCCCATATGCCTGGCATACTTCACAGCTTCTGCACCACTCATAGACATCTTTGCTGAGTCGAGGCCAATAATACCCTGTGTTAAGGATCCTCCGAGTTGTGCTGGCTGAGGCAAAGTGACCTGAACATTCATGACATAATTCCATAATCCTTTTAGATTCTTCCAAGCTCACTACTCTCCTAAGGATCTTATCCTTACCTTGCTTGTAAAGAACATCCCCTAGAATTGTGTAAGGATGAGCTTTCCTGGTAAGCCTTTGCTTTTGTTGAGGATTCAATCCAGGAGGGAAGTATCCTGTATCTAAATAGTGTTGAACATCTTGGAGCTCAGGCCAACTTGTATCCATTAATGCAAGAGTAGCTACTTTGAAAGAAGCCAAGGTTTTAGTAGCCAATTCATTAGCCTTTTGATTATCCTTCCTGTTAACATGCACAAATTTACAAAACTCAAAAGCTTCTTTTAACTCCATTGCCCTTTTATACAATTCTTGGAGATTAGGACTCCTTGCCTTATATTCTCCTTTCATTTGTCGGATGACCAATTGTGAATCCCCTTTAACCTCTACCTCTTTGATTTCATCTTTTATGCAATCTTCTAATCCCCAAATTAATGCATTGTACTCAGCCACATTATTTGATATAGCCTTTGGAAATTCCCTACCCTTGGCCGATACCTCTTTTCCTTCTGGATCAAAAAAAACTATCCCCCCAGCCCCACATTGCCTGGAAGGGCTAAAGGCTCCATCAAAATGCATAGTGAAAGCAGTTGGTGGTGTCTCCAAATCTTCATACACTTCTTCCTTTGCTCCTGTTCCTTCTTCCTCTTCCTTCCTGGTAAGCAAATCTGGAAGAGAGGCCCTAGTGGTGTTTTCTATAATAAAAGTGAACGAGAATTCTTGAAGCTCACAAATCCACTTTGCAAACTTCCCTCCTGCAGGATTGGGTTTACAGACCAAGAATTGTAAAGAAGGTTGAGATGTGAGGAAGAAAGAAGGGCGAGGTAACAAGTATGACCTGAACTTCTTTACTGTAAAAACAAGAGACAAACCACCTTTCTCCATTTCACTATATCTCTCCTCAGCATCAGTGAGTTGTCAGCTTGCATAATACACTGGTTGCATAGGCCCTTGCTCTCCCTTTTTGCAAGAGTATAGCACCCACTGAATGGGATGAGACACTTGGGTTCACATAAAAGTCCTCCTCCCACCTAAGAGGCTACACAATTGGACTTTAACTCATGCATTCCTTGAGCAAACAAAAAGATTGAATTTGATCGGGCCCCCATTGGAAAGAAACATTCTTCTTTGTTAACAGATTTATAGGATACATCTTTTCAGAGAACATGTCAACAAAGCGTTGGTAATACTTTGTTTTACCCAAAATCCTCCTTACCTCCCTTACATTGGTAGGTGGGGGAGGGCCACAATTGCCTGCACCTTCTCAGGATCCATCTCTATGCCTTCTTCTGAGATAACATGTCCCAAGAGAACCACCTTCCTTCGTGCCAAGTGGCATTTTCCAGGATTAAGACACCCTTTTGCATCATCAATACTTTGCAAGGCCAACCTCAACTTTTCCAAGTGATCCATGTGGCTTGAATAAATGCAAAAATCATCTAGAAAGACCCTTATAAACTTCCCCAAGTAATACCTGACTCATGAAGTGTTGAAAAGTTGCTGGTGCATTGGTCAAGCCAAATGGCATCACCCTATAGGCATACACTCCCCAAGGGATGATAAATGAGGTTTTCCTTTGATCTTCTTCACAAATCCGGATTTGAAAGTATCCAGAGTATCCATCACACACTGAATACAATTCATGACCTGCAACTTGATCCAAAATCTCATCCTGAAAGGGTAGAGGACAATAATCTCTCTTTGTGCATGCATTCAGAGGACAAAAGTCCACACACACACGCCATTTTCCACCCTTTTTGGGAGTGACTACAACTGGGGAAATCCACTCTGAATTCTCTACTGGAAAAATAAATTCCGCTTCAAGCAAATTAGTTGCCTCCTTCTTAAGCACCTCTGCTTGCACTACTCCCAAACGCCTTAGCCGCTGTACCACCGGCTTACTTTGGGGCTTGAGATCAATCTTGTGCTCTACTAAGGTAACTTGGCATACTTGTGAGTAGCTGTTTGCAAACAAGTTAGGAAATCCATCCAACATTTTTAAGTAATTCTCCCTTTCATACCTGCTATATGGACTCATCAAGAAGAAGTTCATTCTGTTGGTGAAGACTAGTGAGGTCCACATCTCCTTTCTTGCACATGGTTGAAGAAGCTTCCCCTTCCAAGGCTCCATTGTCTTCAGCATCCCCTCGATCCCTTCCCAGGGAAAGACCAAATGCAACTCCCTCCACCTCCCCTTCTGAGATGGAATCCTCAGAGCTATCACTTGTCTCTTCTTCATCGGATGACAATGACTCTGAACTTTCGAAAGTTTAAGGTTCACCTCTTACCACTTTCTTGCGACGACTCTTGATGTTGTAGTGGACCTTCTTATTCTCACCTTGTAGAATAAGATCACCTGTCTCCCACTTTTGAATCGCCTTCACTTGGCGAAGCCATGGCCTACCCAATATCAATGGGTAAGCCCTAGCATCAGGCTTTGTAGGAATGACCTGGAAAGTTGTAGGCACAGAAATACCACATACATCCACTCCCAAATTCCTGACAATTCCTAAGGTTTTCACCCTAGTATTATCAGCAAGTTTGATGCGATAGGGAGAGTTAGTAGAAGACAACTTTAAATCAGCATCTTTCATTGTTTATTCACTCATGACATTAATTGACGCACCTCCATCAATGTAACCATAATAAATTATTTGTCCCTCAATGATGACATCAATCACAGGCACATCATCTCCTACATCAATATCCACCTTTTGAACCATAGGAGTTCTATTATCCCTCTTCTTCTTTTTCTTAGATTCCCTTGTGCTAGCCAGCTTACCCCATTCCTTTCTGAGCTTTGGAGAGAGTTCCAAAAGCTGCCCAAATGTGATTTGTGCTGTTTTCTCCATAAGATCTGTTAAGAGGTCATAACTAAGAGATCCTTGTCCAAGAGGAAAGTCAAATTGTCCAATTTTTCTCCTAGACGACTTCTTCTTCTTCTTATTTTTCTCCTCTTCTTCAGATTTATCTTCTTGTTCTTCTTCTTCCTGGCTTCTAGTTTTACGACCCCTTTTTGCCATTAATGGCATCAATGCTTCCTCTTCTTCTGTGCATATTTCCTCTAAAAGTGCTAAACTTTTATCCTCATTTTTCCTCAACTTTGGACACTCAGTGCAATAGTGCCCCTTCTCTTGACATTCATAGCATGTGACACTACTTCTATCCCTAGGTTAATCCTCAGCTCGTGGAACCCTAGGTGGCCTTGCATTGACTAAGTGTAACTTCAAATCAGCAAATTCTGCCATAAGTTGTGCAATATTATGATCCAAGGATGGAGCTTGTACCTGAGATGTTGAGGCTATCTCTACTCGTGGTGGGGTTGGCACACTTGGAGAAGATTGGAATGTGGACTCAACATGAAGAGTGGCCTCCTTCTTCAAAGCAATACGAAGGGCCTCTTTAAAACTAGTGGGATCTTTGCTAAGAACTTTTCCATGCAAACGGGGATCCAAAGCCCTGATAAACTTGCTCATCTTAAGGTGCTCCATTGCTAAAGAACTCTTTGAATCTTCCATAGAAGGTGAATAAAAAGAAGCAACAACATGTAAAGCAGCTTGTTGATATTTGATGAATAAGGCTTCATACCTCACTGAAAAGGCAGAAACTAACTCTCCTTCCTTTTGAAAAATTTGATCCAATTGCAATAGTAAAGCATTTGGCGACTCCACTGTCCCAAATCTCTCCTTCATTGCTTTGGTCAACCTTTCCCAATCATTCTTGGACTCCTCTGGCAAAGCCTCATGCCAAGTTAAGGCCACACCCTCCAAGAAATCTGGAAGTATTTCTGCCCTCTCCTTCATAGACCAACCCGTCAAGCGGCATGCTCGGTTAAACTCTCGAAGATAACTCCCCGGGTCTTCTCCTTCCGAACCTTGGAACACCGGAATGTTGAACATCTTGCACCAAAAGATGAGTAGCAACAAGGGAAATTTACTTGTTTCAAAATAACTTTCCTTTAATCATGCGGGACCTTAAGGTTGAAATAGAATAATTCTAAGTAAAACCTGCCCGCCGCCGCCTCCACCAAAAGATGTGACACAAAGTTGGGGTTTGGACTTCGGTCACTTCTTAGAATCAAAAACACATTTGAATGAAACCTGACAGCCTCCTCACCTACCTTTCCCTCCCTAGGTTAAAATAAAGATATACACATCAAAGGTGAGATCATAATTCATGGAAGGAAAGATGAAAGGCTCCGGAGAAGTAAGAATTTCTGCCAGTCTTGCAGCTCCAAACAAGAGGGCGATTCTTTGTTGGAAGAAAATCTTCCGACTCAGGATTATGTGAACGGAAACATACGGGGAATATTGGTAAGGTTCATCCGTTCGAATTGGGCGATTTGGACGGAACATATTAAAGAAAATAAATATAGCAATCACTTATAAGAGGATAAGACACATGGGGTTTGCCTTTTAATAAGAGATTAGGAGAAATTAATCATGATTAAGAAGAAATAATGGCCAAAAGTCTATAAAAACAAAGACACACAGAGAGTTACGGTTTTAAATCCATACAGGCTGTGTAAGAGAGGATTATATACATGCGTAGAGCTTGAAGAGAGCTTCGCGCCTATATAAAAACTTTCAAAATCGGGCAACCGAGCGAAAAGTTATGAGCATTTTACTACAAGACTATAAAACTGCCAAAATTCGCCTAAAAATTAGCAACTTTGGGAGAAATTCTAATCATCAATGAAGTAAGGGATTAAGAAGTTAGTTACATGAGTGGAAAGAGCATAGAAAGAGCTTCCTAGCCATATGATCAATTTTAGAAACCAATACCCGAGTGATGAGTAATTACCAGTTGAAATTTGGATATTGGACCACAAAAACTGCACTTCTCTCTCTTTGCATGAAACCTCAATTTTCACATAGCCTCTTGCCTTTCACATAGCCTCTTGCCTTTCATCTCCTTCATGATTCAAGCTAGAGGGTAAGGATTAACATTGCTCAGCAGACAATCATAAAGATTTACCTATGGTCCCCAAAGTCTTTCCACATGCTCATTACCGCTAAAACCATTGGTACCTCCAAAGGAGGGCGGCAATAAGGCAAGGGCTACTTGACTATTAAATTGAAGACTTTTTGACTTTGAGAGGGTGAAGAGATAATAGCCAAGCCTAAGTGGCGTGTAGGTGGAGATTCCACTTACACATGGCGGAATTCTCCTCTTCCATGTAGGCATTCTAGAAGAATCTTTTCCAATTATGCACCTACACACACTCCTCCACATGCCTTCCACACTCCCCAACTTGTAGCCTTATGGTGAATACCATATTAATAATACAATAAAAATCCATGTGAGCATGAAGGTCCACTTTTATTTTCCACATCACTATGCTATCTACCATACCAAAGTATTTATCAAGCATACTTGTGGCATTTACAATGTGTGCACCCTAAATCAAGTAAAACCATTATATTTGAAGATAGAATGCTGTTATCGAGGTAGCCGCCAAGCCGCCGCATCACCATGCCGTTATTCCATTGTGGGCGCCACAATCTTTTTGGACAAGCTTCCACTTATTACCATTGAGAAACCATCAAAATATGCACAAAATTAACAATGAAAGATATCAATTTTTCACGTCACATCTTTCCCCCCCCAGCAGATCCTCCATGCTTGTCTGGGGGGTCTGTTGGCCATGGTGCTCGAGGGTAGAATATCTTTAGCTGGTACTCATTGGCACGTCCGGGAACCTCGTGGCCACTTGCATCCTCTAGAAGATAGGTGTTATTTTTGAACTTTTGCTTTATCCTGAAGGAGCCTTCCTAGCGTCAAAGAAGCTTCTTCTCTAGCCGTTTCTCCACACGGCCATCATACCTCATGACTAAGCTTCCTTGCTTGAGTTCTGGCTTCTTCTTCTTCCTCGTGAGAGTGTCATGCCTTGCCTTGCACCGTTGTTGTGCAGCCTCCAAATTTTGAAGTGCCTGAAGTCGCCTCTCATCCAAGATCTCCAGTTGTGCTAAGCGTTGGGCATGTGTTTCTTCTTCATTATTCAAGCGTGCAAAAGATGTGCGAAGGCTTGTGATTTGCAATTCTATTGGCAAAATAGCCTCCATTCCATAAACTAACTGAAAAGGTATGAAACCAAGAGAGAGTTTGTGAGTTGTCATATAGGCCCATAGGACCTCTGGCAACAAATGCACATCCCACTTTCTCTTCATAGTATCCACTAGCTTAGACAAAGATCCACAAAGCAGTCCATTAGTTTTTTCTACTAAACCATTACATTGGGGATAATAGGGAGTTGACATAGCATGCTTTATTTTTAATTTCTGCACCAAAGCTTCAATCAAGTCATTCCTGAAAGACCTCCCCCCATCTGTAAGGATTTCTAATGGACACCCAAATGGGGCACATATGTATTCCCTGAGAAAGGATGCCACAGCCACCACTGCTTTATTATTGACCATTGCCTTTGCTTCTGCCCACCTTGTTGCATAATCTGTGGCCACCAATATGTAATACTTCCCATGTGAGGAACGAGGAAGTGGACCCACAAAATCTAATCCCCACCTTTCAAATGGACCATATGCTGGGATAGGGTTTAAGGGTCCGGGAACCAATTGCTTATGCCCATATGCCTGGCATACTTCACAGCTTCTGCACCACTCATAGACATCTTTGCTGAGTCGAGACCAATAATACCCTGTGTTAAGGATCCTCCGAGTTGTGCTGGCTGAGGCAAAGTGACCTAAACATTCATGACATAATTCCATAATCCTTTTAGATTCTTCCAGGCTCACTACTCTCCTAAGGATCTTATCCTTACCTTGCTTGTAAAGAACATCCCCTAGAATTGTGTAAGGATGAGCTTTCCTGGTAAGCCTTTGCTTTTGTTGAGGATTCAATCCAGGAGGGAAGTATCCTGTATCTAAATAGTGTTGAACATCTTGGAGCTCAGGCCAACCTGTATCCATTAATGCAAGAGTAGCTACTTTGAAAGAAGCCAAGGTTTTAGTAGCCAATTCATCAGCCTTTTGATTATCCTTCCTGTTAACATGCACAAATTTACAAAACTCAAAAGCTTCTTTTAACTCCATTGCCCTTTTATACAATTCTTGGAGATTAGGACTCCTTGCCTCATATTCTCCTTATATTTGTCGGATGACCAATTGTGAATCCCCTTTAACCTCTACCTCTTTGATTTCATCTTTTATGCAATCTTCTAATTTCCAAATTAATGCATTGTACTCAGCCACATTATTTGATATAGCCTTTGGAAATTCCCTACCCTTGGCCCATACCTCTTTTCCTTCTGGATCAAATAAAACTATCCCCCCAGCCCCACATTGCCTGGAAGGGCTAAAGGCTCCATCAAAATGCATAGTGAAAGCAGTTGGTGGTGTCTCCAAATCTTCATACACTTCTTCCTTTGCTCCTGTTCCTTCTTCCTCTTCCTTCCTGGTAAGCAAATCTGCAAGAGAGGCCCTAGTGGTGTTTTCTATAATAAAAGTGAACGAGAATTCTTGAAGCTCACAAATCCACTTTGCAAACTTCTCTCCTGCAGGATTGGGTTTACGGACCAAGAATTGTAAAGAAGGTTGAGATGTGAGAAAGAAAAAAGGGCGAGGTAACAAGTATGACCTGAACTTCTTTACTGCAAAAACAAGAGACAAACCACCTTTCTCCATTTCACCATACCTCTCCTCAGCATCAGTGAGTTGTCGGCTTGCATAATACACTGGTTGCATACGCCCTTGCTCTCCCTTTTGTAAGAGTATAGCACCCACTGAATGTGATGAGACACTTGGGTTCACATAAAAGTCCTCCTCCCACCTAGGAGGCTGCACAATTGGACTTTGACTCATGCATTCCTTGAGCAAACAAAAAGATTGAATTTGATCGAGCCCCCATTGGAAAGAAACATTCTTCTTTGTTAACAGATTTATAGGATACATCTTTTCAGAGAACATGTCAACAAAGCGTTGGTAATACTTTGTTTTACCCAAAATCCTCCTTACCTCCCTTACATTGGTAGGTGGTGGGAGGGCCACAATTGCCTGCACCTTCTCAGGATCCATCTCTATGCCTTCTTCTGAGATAACATGTCCCAAGAGAACCACCTTCCTTCGTGCCAAGCAGCATTTTCCAGGATTAAGACACCCTTTTGCATCATCAATACTTTGCAAGGCCAACCTCAACTTTTCCAAGTGATCCATGCGGCTTGAATGAATGCAAAAATCGTCCAGAAAGACCCTTATAAACTTCCCCAAGTAAGGTGCAAATACCTGACTCATGAAGCATTGAAAAGTTGCTGGTGCATTGGTCAAGCCAAATGGCATCACCCTATAGGCATACACTCCCCAAGGGGTGATAAATGAGGTTTTCCTTTGATCTTCTTCACAAATCCGGATTTGAAAGTATCCAGAGTATCCATCACACACTGAATACAATTCATGACCTACAACTTGATCCAAAATCTCATCCTGAAAGGGTAGAGGACAATAATCTCTCTTTGTGCATGCATTCAGAGGACGAAAGTCCACACACACACGCCATTTTCCACCCTTTTTGGGAGTGACTACAACTGGGGAAATCCACTCTGAATTCTCTACTGGAAAAATAAATTCCGCTTCAAGCAAATTAGTTACCTCCTTCTTAAGCACCTCTGCTTGCACTACTCCCAAACGCCTTAGCCTATACCACTGGCTTACCTTGGGGCTTGAGATCAATCTTGTGCTCTACTAAGGTAACTTGGCGTACTTGTGAGTAGCTGTTTGCAAACAGGTTAGGAAATCCATCCAACATTTTTAAGTAATTCTCCCTTTCAGTACCTGCTATATGGACTCATCAAGAAGAAGTTCATTCTGTTGGTGAAGACTAGTGAGGTCCACATCTCCTTTCTTGCACATGGTTGAAGAAGCTTCCCCTTCCAAAGCTCCATTGTCTTCAGCATCCCCTCGATCCCTTCCTAGGGAAAGACCAAATGCAACTCCCTCCACCTCCCCTTCTGAGATGGAATCCTCAGAGCTATCACTTGTCTCTTCTTCATCGGATGACTCTGACTCTGAACTTTCGAAAGTTGAAGGTTCACCTCTTACCACTTTCTTGCAAGATGACTCTTGATATTGTAGTGGACCTTCTTATTCTCACCTTGTAGAATAAGATCACCTGTCTCCCACTTTTGAATCGCATTCACTTGGTGAAGCCATGGCCTACCCAATATCAATGGGTAAGCCCTAGCATTAGGCTTTGTAGGAATGACCTGGAAAGTTGTAGGCACAGAAATACCACATACATCCACTCCCAAATTCCTGACAATTCCTAAGGTTTTCACCCTAGTATTATCAGCAAGTTTGATGCGATAGGGAGAGTTAGTAGAAGACAACTTTAAATCAGCATCTTTCATTGTTTTTTCACTCATGACATTGATTGACGCACCTCCATCAATGTAAGCATTAGAAATTGTTTGCCCCTTAATGATGACATCAATCACAGGCACATCATCTCCTACATCAATATCCACCTTTTGAACCATAGGAGTCCCATTATCCCTCTTCTTCTTTTTCTTAGATTCCCTTGTACTAGCCAGCTTACCCCATTCCTTTCTGAGCTTTGGAGAGAGTTCCAAAAGCTGCCCAAATGTGATTTGTGCTGTTTTCTCCCTAAGATCTGTTAAGAGGTCATAACTAAGAGATCCTTGTCCAAGAGGAAAGTCACATTGTCCAATTTTTCTCCTAGACGACTTCTTCTTCTTCTTATTTTTCTCCTCTTCTTCAGATTTATCTTCTTGTTCTTCTTCTTTCTGGCTTCTAGTTTTACGACCCCTTTTTACCATTAATGGCATTAATGCTTCCTCCTCTTCTAAGCATATTTCCTCTAAAAGTGCTAAACTTTTATCCTCACTTTTCCTCAACTTTGGACACTCAATGCGATAGTGCCCCTTCTCTTGACATTCATAGCATGTGACACTACTTCTATCCCTAGGTTTATCCTCAGCTCGTGGAACCCTAGGTGGCCTTGCATTGACTAAGTGTAACTTCAAATCAGCAAATTTTGCCATAAGTTGTGCAATGTTATGATCCAAGGATGGAGCTTGTACCTGAGATGTTGAGGCTATCTCTACTCGTGGTGGGGTTGGCACACTTGGAGAAGATTGGAATGTGGACTCAATATGAAGAGTGGCCTCCTTCTTCAAAGCAATACGAAGGGCCTCTTTAAAACTAGTGGGATCTTTGCTAAGAACTTTTCCATGCAAACGGGGATCCAAAGCCCTGATAAACTTGCTCATCTTAAGGTGCTCCATTGCTAAAGAACTCTTTGAATCTTCCATAGAAGGTGAAGAAGAAGAAGCAACAACATGTAAAGCAGCTTGTTGATATTTGATGAATAAGGCTTCATACCTCACTGAAAAGGCAGAAACTGACTCTCCTTCCTTTTGAAAAATTTGATCCAATTGCAATAGTAAAGCATTTGGCGACTCCACTGTCCCAAATCTCTCCTTCATTGCTTTGGTCAACCTTTCCCAATCATTCTTGGACTCCTCTGGCAAAGCCTCATGCCAAGTTAAGGCCACACCCTCCAAGAAATCTGGAAGTATTTCTGCCCTCTCCTTCATAGACCAACCCGTCAAGCGGCATGCTCGGTTAAACTCTCGGCGATAACTCCTCGGGTCTTCTCCTTCCGAACCTTGGAACACCGGAATGTTGAACATCTTGCACCAAAAGATGAGTAGCAACAAGGGAAATTTACTTGTTTCAAAATAACTTTCCTTTAATCATGCGGGACCTTGAGGTTGAAATAGAATAATTCTAAGTAAAACCTGTCCGCCGCCGCTTTCACCAAAAGATGTGACACGAAGTTGGGGTTTGGACTTCGGTCACTTCTTAGAATCAAAAACACATTTGAATGAAACCTCACAGCCTCCTCACCTCCCTTTCTCTCCCTAGGTTAAGATAAAGATATACACATCAAAGGTGAGATCATAATTCATGGAAGGAAAGATGAAAGGCTCCGGAGAAGTAAGAATTTCTGCCAGTCTTGCAGCTCCAAACAAGAGGGTGATTCTTTGTTAGAAGAAAATCTTCCGACTCAGGATTATCTGAACGAAAACATACGGGGAATATTGGTAAGGTTCATCCGTTCGAATTGGGCGATTTGGACAGAACATATTAAAGAAAATAAATATAGCAATCACTTATAAGAGGATAAGACACATGGGGTTTGCCTTTTAATAAGAGATTAGGAGAAATTAATCATGATTAAGAAGAAATAATGGCCAAAAGTCTATAAAAACAGAGACACACATAGAGTTGCAGTTTTAAATCCATACAGGCTATGCAAGAGAATATTATATAGATGCGTAGAGCTTGAAGAGAGCTTCGCGTCTATATAAAAACTTTCAAAATCGGGCAACCGAGCGAAAAGTTATGAGCATTTTACTACAACACTATAAAACTGACAAAATTCGCCTAAAAATTAGCAACTTTGGGAGAAATTCTAATCATCAATGAAGTAAGGGATTAAGAAATTAGTTACATGAGTGGAAAGAGCATAGAAAGAGCTTCCTAGCCATATGATCAATTTTAGAAACCAATACCCGAGTGATGAGTAATTACCAGTTGAAATTTGGATATTGGACCACAAAAACTGCACTTCTCTCTCTTTGCATGAAACCTCAATTTTCACATAGCCTCTTGCCTTTCATCTCCTTCATGATTCAAGCAGACAATCGTAAAGATTTATCTATGGTCCCCAAAGTCTTTCCACATGCTCATTACCACTAAAACCATTGGTACCTCCAAAGGGTTAACATTGCTCAGCAGACAATCGTAAAGATTTATCTATGGTCCCCAAAGTCTTTCCACATGCTCATTACCGCTAAAACCATTGGTACCTCCAAAGGAGGGCGGCAATAAGGCAAGGGCTACCTTGAGAAGTCACAGGCCCGCCAAGATAATAACTCCTTATCCCACTTATGATGAATCATCAAAGAGGTCCAAAATTGGGTTAAGCATGAGGAGCTAATGCTAAATGAGACATTCACATGTAAAGAGAGTGTTTGAATAAGGGTTTGAAAGATAGGAGAATGGCAATGACACAAAATGCTCAATTGAGGAGGCTCATTCCTTTATTTGAAAGGGAGAGGAGGGCTCCTTTTATAGGTGGAGAATCACCCTCTCTTCCATTGTTACAAATTACAACATAAAAATCTTCAACCCTTCAGTGACATAAGGGTAGATGTCACCATCAATTGTCCTCTTAGGCTAAGTCTTCTATTGATTATTAAATTGAAGAGTTTTTTACTTTGAGAGTGTGAAGAGATAATAGCCAAGCCTAAGTGGCGTGTAGGTAGAGATCCCACTTACACATGGCGGAATTCTCCTTTTCCATGTAGGCATTCTACAAGAATCTTTCCCAATTATGCACCTACACACACTCCTCCACTTGCCTTCCACACTCCCCAACTTGTAGCCTTATGGTGAATACCATATTAATAATACAATAAAAATCCATGTGAGCATGAAGGCCCACTTTTATTTTCCACATCACTAGCCTATCTACCATACCAAAGTATTTATCAAGCATACTTGTGGCATTTACAATGTGTGCACCCTAAATCAAGTAAAACCATTATATTTGAAGATAGAATGCTGTTATCGGGGTAGCCGCCAAGCCGCCGCATCACCACGCCGTTATTCCATTGTGGGTGCCGCAATCTTCTTGGACAAGCTTCCACCTTATTACCATTGAGAAACCATCAAAATATGCACAAAATTGACAATGAAAGATATCAATTTTTCACGTCACACTACCACCAAATTAGAATGAAGAATGGTGGTGATGAGTACAAGACGATGTTTAGGAATGAGAGGGGTCTCTATCACTTTCTGGTTATGCTGTTTGGGTTATATAATGTACGCCACTTTTCAAGCTTTACACTTCAACCTTTCCTCTTCAAGTTTGTATTGGTCTTCTTTGATGACGTATTGGTGTAAAGTAGGAGTGAAGAGGAGCATTTGGTTCATTTACACAAGGTGTTGGATGTATTGTTTGATGAGAGCCAACCAATTATATGATGAGGAGAGTAAATGCACATTCATGGCAAGTAAAGTGCAATGCCTTGGTCACATTGTGGGCAAAGACGGTATAAGGGTGGATCCCAAGAAGGTGGAATGTGTCAAGAATTAACCAACTCATATTAATACCAGACAATTGAGGAGATTCTTGGGCATATCATCCTTTCATGAGAGGTTTATTGAGAAGTATGCTCACATTACAACTCCATTGACGGGATAAGGTTAAGAGGGAAGATTTTTTTAGGACACTACAACCCATAAGATGCATGTGTATAATCAAGATATGATTACTATAAGGGTAAATACATGTGAAAGAGGCTTTGGTGCCATGTTGTTATATAAAGATCACAGGGTGATTGCATGTGAAAGCCGCAAACTTGATGACAAGGAGATGCATGTGTATGATCATCACGGTAATTGCATTTATTAAAAGCCACAAACTTGATGACAAGGAGATGGAACCATAAGGATTGAATTGCGAGGAGTACATGTTAGATGAAGAGGTATCAATTATTATATAGAAATGACATCATGGTAGATGTCATTTCTATATAGAAATGACATCATGGTAGATGTGATGATTTATCTCATTTTTTTATTTTTATAATGGTCTATTATACTTCAAAGAAAGAGTGTATCTTGTACCTCCCTCAGATATATAAGTAAATTGTATATATTCTACCATGAGTTGTGGAAGTTTAGATGGTTAACATGGGTTGTGAGGAGATGGAAGAGTCATTACGATGTGTACTAAATATTCTGGCAAAAAGAATGTCTCAAGTATGTTAGTATTAAAAAGAAATAATAATTAATGTTACCTTGATTGAAACCAGCATGAATAAGTGGTAGAAAATGTGGTCAATTTCTCACAAAAGCTCCAAGGATTTTTTAAAAATTTACTCATAATTTTCTATAATTTTTAGGGAATTTTTGGACTCAAAAAGGATAATTTTGGGTGAAAATAATGATTTTGAAATGCAAAAAGCAACCTAGAATTTCAAAAAAATATATGAGAGAGGAGAATTCTATAGAATTTCTATTGGGTTGAGGGAAAATGATTTTTTTATTTTAAAAATGAGAAATTGATTGGGCTTTGAAAAGCTTTAATGAACTTTAAGCTTTTAAATCTTTATATGATAAAGCTTTGACAAAAATCATTAGGCAACCAAATCGTGCAGCACGCAGAGTGAAAAAAAGAGTAATTTAGGAAGAAAACACTGCCATGTGGTGCCATCCATGGAGGGAGAGAGATGAAGTGAAGCCAAGGATCAAAGCAAAAGGTGGATTCGGGGCCTTCGGGATGGGATAAATGCATCTGGAAGAGGGAAAAGGAATGGGAAAACCACTTGAGATTTTTGAGTGGTTTTATGGGTGGTTTCCACCTTTCTTTAACTCATGGGTAAAGGAACATGGAGATTGGTTATCCACTGGACAAAAACATGCTTCTCTTTGAACCTTTAAATTTGCTTGCAATTGTTATATGAAAATTACCTCCTCTTAATTTCCAAGGCCTCTTTGTCTTGTGGTTCTTCATTGCTTTCAATTTCTGCAATCAATCTCAGCTCTAATACCACTATTGACATTGTGGGATGTTGACATGAACCCAATGAATTAATTGCAAAATATTAAATACCAAGCATAAAATTAAATAAACAATTTCTCAAAACACAAGATTGGGTCCAATTTGCCCCTACACAAGAGTGAGCCCACACTTCCTCTTAGTCTACTTAAATATATTGCTTGAAATATCCTGTGGGGTCAAAATAGTGTCCTTTTACAAATATGGCGACTTCTTAAAAAATAACTTAATTTATTGGATGTGCAAGCTAATCTGCTTCAAAAATAGATGTGAACATAAAACCATATAAATGTGTACATATCTTGTAAAATCAAATATACACAAGGGAGCTTTCAAATGTCACAAATAACATATATGGCACTTGTCACAAAATCAAATAATATTTATCGACACTCAAAAATCGATTATCTCAAATAATATTTATCGACACTCAAAATCGATTATCTCAAAATATTCTTGACCACCATCATCTCACCTCCATTATCAAATCCAATGATCTGCACTTATATCGACTATGCCAATCAATTAATAAATTAATTGATTAAAGATAGAAATAACCATACAAAACTCATAACATCAAGACGATACAACTAATACTCCCACGCATGTATGGATTCACCCACGTACGCATACAGTAAGCTACGATCGCCCATATTTAGAATCCAAAAAAATGGGAAACATGGGAATATATATTCCACGAATTAACTCCAATTCATCAATAATGGAAAACATGAAATATATATTCCACAAATTAACTCCTCATAACATCACCACATGACAGCTTGCTTGACGATTAGTAAAATGATTAGTGATTATTTGTTATTGTGATTAGGACTCATAATTGTCTTATATACTCTTGCTCCTTTTCACACTCACCTATTCTCTTGGCCTCCACATTGGCCATGCCCATGGCCCTTTGGCGGCCCATTATTTACAAGGCTTGATCGTCTTTACAAAGTACATGAATTCGTTACATTATAAACCATCCCCACTCAAAATGGTATTGCAGCTCGCTACCTGTGAGGGTGTCCTTGAGCTCGAATCAATCTTTGCTTAGTGGTATATACACATTACACACTTGTTAGAAAGGTAAGGCATATGTCTCTTATAACATAGTAACATTTTAGTTAATTTTTAGAAGACATCTATATATTTTCCACATGTTGAACAAAAGTATATGGAAAGGAATAAAGTATAAGAACATGTTGGCATCAACAAAAAAGGTGTAGAAATAGAATCTGATTGAAAATCATGAAGGGAAAGTTGATAATATCTCTCTATCGTTGATAATATCTCTCTATCGTTGAAAATCATGAAGGGAAAGTTGATAATATCTCTCTATCGTTAAGATTAAAGCATATTTAGGATTTTTATTTCCATAAATATACAACAATTATAAATTCAAATATATACATACATTCAATATAACAAAGGCCAATTCATGCTCATCTTTATGAAAATTGCCTCATAACATAAAATTGAATGGCTAGAAAGAGCAACATTCATAAGCAGAGTACTTCTTCAAGGTTCGGTGAACATATGCTAAGGCATACTATCTAAATAAATTGAGAAAAGTTAGTATGCATGCTATGAGGATGAATTCATGGAATATTTTATATATTCCCATGATGAGTAAATTATGGATTTTTATAAGAATTCATGGAACATTTAAATTTCCAAGTTTTTATGTTATGAATTCTCCTAGACAGGTTTAGATTCGGACGCCTTTCTAAACCCAGGCAATCATAGCTTACTTTATGCATACGTGGGTGAATCCATACATGCGTGGAAAGTATTGGTTGCATCATCTTGTTGATATGAAATTTTACATGGATTTTTATTTTAATCAATTAATTTTTTAATTTATTGGCTAGTTGATGTAAGTGCAGATCATTGGATCAGATAATGGAGGCGAGTTGGTGACGATAAGGAAATATACTTTGAGATGACAAATTTTGAATATCAACAAAATATTTGATTTTGTGATGACAAGCACCATTAATTTATTTGCACAACAGTGGTATCAGAGCCATTCGATTGCAATTGAAGCCGGGAAGAGCTAGTGGATAAAGAGGTGGAAAAGCTTGGCCTAAGGTAAAAATTTTCATTCAAAGCATACAAAATCTTTAGGTTTTTCAAGAAAGCCTAATTTCTATCCAATGGGTAACAAAAATCCATAATTCTTTTACCCAATGGTCCATTCAAGTGGAAAACCACTTTCAATCCAAAAAATAGTTTTTCTGTTTTCAATCCCTCTTTCCGATCAGACACCACAAATGGATTTCCCTCATCTTAGAGGCCTCGGAACCACCCTCAACATGTCTTTTGGTTTTAATTTCTCTCCCCCCTCTTGCTGTCTCTATCTCTATTGCGCGCTACGTTGACTTCACCCCCCTTGTGCGCTGTCAGCCGTTTCCTTTTTCTCCACCCTCTTGCTTAATGCTAAGGTAGGTTTAGCTTACACACACACACACACACACACACACACACACACACACACACACACACACACACAAGCTAAATTTAAATCCTTGTTTTATGTTAAGGAAAAAAAACTAAAGGTTATACATACATACATACATACATACATACATACATACATACATACATACATACATATATATATATATATATATATATATATATATATATATATATATCTCTTGCTTCTTCACAATTGTACATTAAGGTTTAAACTCAAGAGCATAATTTTGAATGTTTATGGAGAATTCTTTCTTTTTGATGAAATTCTAATATTTCAAATTTCATCCACGACTAATATATTTTGACTTTATTGTTTCCATAATAATTAGTATAATTTCCAATGACAAATTCAAATCCGCAAAATCCACACCAACTACCCAAACTTCTACAATGTATGGCTGAATGGCTATGTCTTGGTTACATTTGAGCATGTAATGCACATCTCTTCCAGGCATTAATCCATATATTTAAGAGGACGAGTGGGCCAAAATCTAGGCAAACGACCATGAATCCTATTATGTTATGGTACCTATAAGCAACACATAAGTGTTTCCCCCAAATATTCAATTTTGCCAATAATGGACCAATATGGAATAATTCGCAAGTATAGAATAGAAGACGACACTTCTATTTGTCCGTGAAGATTTTATTAAAAACCTTCATTTCCTACAATCCATCCTTCCCCATGAAAAGATATTGTGTTGTGACCATGGAAACAAATGTTTATAGAGGATTGTAGATTCATTTTGTTATAACCCATGTCATAACAAAAAAATTTGCTCATACTATATAATATATTGTATATTCACCTATTTATAACTTTTTCTTTCCATCATCCAATTAGACTAAATTAGAAAAGAACCAAAGGCAATGTTTATCATAAATATTTGGTCAAATATAAGGTCACCCAATTAAACATTCTCACTGGTTACTTGATTATGCCCTCACCACCTATCCATCCTTGATTGCATCTTACATAGATTTTAGCCCATAATTATTATTAATGATTTTGTGACGACTGAGGACAATTGCTTGTCACCCTTGGGGCATGTTATGAGAATGAATTCATGGAATATTTTATATATTCCCATGTTGTGTAAATTATGGATTCTTAAAATAATTCATGGAATATTTATATTCCCAAGTTTTTATGTTATGAATTCTCCTAGACAGATTTACATTGGGATTTCTAAACCTGAGCGATCGTAGCTTACTTTACGTGTACAGGTGTGAATCCTTACATGAGTGGAAGGTATTGGTTGCATTGTCTTATTGATATGAAATTTTACATGGACGTTTATTTTAATCAATTAATTTATTAGTTGGTTGGCTAGTTAATGCAAGTGCATATCATTGGACCGGATACTGGAGGTGAGTTGGTGAGACAATCGGGAAATATACTTCGAGATGACAAATTTTGAATATCAACAAATAATGTTTGATTTTGTGACGACAAGCGCTATTAATTTATTTGGACGCTATTCATATTTATTGGTAATGTATATATGTTAATTAGAACATGTGAAAGCTCCCTAGTGCATATTTTAATTTTCAAGACGTGCACTTTTATTCAGCCTAGCTTGCACTCTCAAGAAAGTTATTTTTGAAGCAAACCACTTTTGAAGAATACTGTTCTCTTGAGGAAGTCAACATTTTTGGAAAAGTATACTATTCCCAAGCCCCAAAGGCTACTCATGAAATATATTTAAGTACACCAAGAGGAAGCGTGGCTCACTCTTGTGTGGGGGCAGATTGGACCCAATATTGAGTATTGAGTATATGGTTTGTTCTATTTATTTTTTAATATTTTATTTATTACAATCTTTTTTATGGGTTCATGCCAACCTCCCACAACAATGCATCCATAATATTGGAGTTAAAATAGCAGAGAGGAATATTGTAATCTTATGCTAATGTATACTATCTGAATAAGTCAAGAAAAGTTAGTATACGTCCATAATATTGGAGTTGGAATTGCATAGAGAGGAATAGTGTAAGGCTTTTAAATTATTTATTAAATTCATTGGAGACTACCAATTAATAAGTCCTATTTGGAGTTGGAATTGCATAGAGAGGAATAGTGTAAGGCTTTTAAATTAATTATTAAATTCATTGGAGACTACCAATTAATAAGTCCTATTAATTGATTTAAGCAATTTATCTTTTAAATATTTTCCTATAGCTAAATCTTTTATAGGAGATATGTTGCTAGATAGAATATGAAAAAACACAAAATGAGAAGTTTTCTCTTTATTTTTTATAAGAAAAAATGGTTATAAGTTATAAGATACAATTAGTGATTTATATAATGCTATGATAGAGACAATGGATGACCCTGTCATACCCTTATTTATTTATGTCATTTTAAAAGTATTTATGTAGGGCCAAAGTCAACAACCTTTACTCTTTATGATTCATGACTAAAAGGACTCATGCCATTAAATATTCAAGAGGACTATATGAAATGGGACCCTTGAATTGCATGCCAATTTATTCATCTCAAAACTTATACATTTGCATTATGCATGTCTAAATATACACTTGACAAACCATTGAAAGACTCAAGAATATTTAGATAAATGCTTAAATTGTGTATGCACCATGCTTTTCAAATGCTGGTTTTAAAGCCATACGAAGGTGGTCTTTTTCACAAGCATACATTGTTAACCATGCCAATTTATTCATCTCAAGACTTATGCACTTAAAATGTAAGTTTGTATGTGGTCTCTCACCTTGTATCTTAAATCTCGAACTCCTTTGATCCTCTTAAAAATGGCATTAAGGGCACCTCCACATAATGAAGGACATATCCTTTCAACTACAAAGATTCTGAAGCTTAAAAAATGCTTTAGATATCGAAAGCAAATTTGTAAAGAAAGGTACACTTCAAAATCAACTACATTGATTCTGATTCTTTAAAAATACTTTAGATATCGAAAGTGAATATGTAAAGAAAGATACACTTTAAAAATGCTTTACATATAGAAAGGATATACCCTTTCAACTACATTTATTCTGAAGCTATAAAAAAGGTACTGTTTTTTTTTTGGGGGGGGGAACCTATTCGTTAGATAACAACACCCATGAACTTAGCATTTAGAACATGATTAGATCATCACCTTTTAATATCATTCAAACTATGCTTGTCTTATCTTTGAAAACTTCCACATCGCACTTGTTTGTTCATTGCTATAATAAAGTATGTTCAAAGTTCGTTTCTCCTCTCTTTTTTTTTTGGTGGGGGAAGTGGTTTTATGTATTACTGATGATAACCTTGCCAACAAAACCAAATGATCCTCTTAAGGACTAGCATGTCTCAACAAAATGAAACTATATCCATCATAGACAACTAATATCCCTAATCAAGTATTATGAGTACCTCTTTGACATTTTGCTCCTATAAGAAGAGAAAAGTGTGAGTAAATCTCTTTACTTTCATCATTGACGAGAAAAGTGTGAGCAAATCTCTTTACTTTCATCATTTGCTACACGATGCCCAAGGTTTGAAAAATTAGAAAGATTACCAAAGAAGGCTACTATTTTTTTACAATGTGGGTTGAAAAAAAAGAGTATTATTCAAAAAATTGTGTTTTCAAAGTGAAAACTAGAAAACTTAGGAAATGCCTAAAATGACAACCATTGAAAACTATGTTTTGTAAACTTTGTTGGTAATTACTTTTTTTTCAGTTGATATTTTGTGTTGAAATATTTTCCTATAAGAATAATGTTTCTTTTTTTTTGAAACAATATACTTAAAGGAAAAAAATCTCTGCAAAAATAACACTAGAAAATGTTATAAAAAAAACAAGACTAGTGCTCAAAATTCAAGGTTTGGAAACCTCTTCTTCCTCATTAGCATTCGGGAAAGTGGTGTCTCAACTTATCATCTAGCCGATTGAATTTTAAAAAAAATCTTTTTAGACTCACATTCAAAAAGATTTCAACCAGAAGAGATAAATGGTTAAATGTTACCCACATGTTATCTTAATCCTTCTCACTATTACTCTAACTATTTTGCCCTTACCACATCATGCACCCATGCATCATTTTGTGGCCATCCTATTTTACCATGTGTAAGAAGGGAGAGTTAAAGAGTGAAAGACAAGCTTTATTTCCATTTCAAATTCAAATTTTATTGTAAATAGGGGGCATTGTTGTAAGGAGGTCGATGATATGATGAAAACGTATCTCTCTTTCTTTCTATTATCATTGTTTTGAAATAAAACACCCCTTCATTATATGTAAGGTGCATCTATTTAAGGATATAATAAGTGAGCACACCTCACCACACCCCTTCATTATATGTAAGGTGCATCTATTTAAGGATATAATAAGTGAGCACACCTCACCACACATCTCCACCAGTGAAAAAAAAGAGTAAATGTTAACAAAAATTTTACATATATGCACACATACACATATACGTGTACCCATACATACACCGACACACATATGCACACACACTGTCGCGCATGTACACACACACACACACACTTGCACGTACTCATGCACTCACATACACATACACGTATAGATACACATAAGCATACACACACACACATAGTAGTACACTTGCATATGCACATGCACACACACACGACTACGTATGTACATAAAGTCATACACACTCACATGCATGCACACAAAATCGAGACACACACCCAATCACCCACGCGCATGTGCATGCACCACACATCCACACATGTGTACATGTACGACTACGTATGTACATAAAGTCATACACACTCACATGCATGCACACAAAATCGAGACACACACCCAATCACCCACGCGCATGTGCATGCACCCACATCCACACGTGTACATGACGTGCACACACACACACTTGCACAACACAAATACAAGTACGTGCATACACTTGATTGTACAAACACGTGCACATGATGCACACACACCCACTCGCTACTATGTACACACACTTGCATATGCACGCACAACACAAATACAAGTGCGTGCATACACTTAAGTGTACACACACATACACACAGTGTACAGGCACACACAAGCACACGTGCACACATACACATGCGTGCATCCACGCACACATGCACACATTCACCCACGTGTCACTTTGTGGCCATCTCATTTCGTGCATGTGTACGTGTGTGCACATACACGAACACTTGTCTATGCATGTTTGTGCATGCATACGTGCATGTGTGTGTGTTTGCACACTCAAGTGTGTGCATACACATGCATGTCCATGTGTATACATGTGTGTGTTTTGTGTAAGTATGTTTGGACAAGCTTGCAAGTGTGTGTGTGTATATACGTGTGTATGCATTTTTGTGTATGCACATAAATGTATGTGTGTGGGTGTGTGTGAATGCATCTGCATGTATGCGTTACTTCTATATCCACGTGCAAGTGTGTGGGTGTGTGTGAATGCATCTGCATGTATGCGTTACTTCTATATCCATATGCAAGTGTGTGTGATTATGCGTGTGTCGATTTTGTATGTGCATGTGCAAGTGTGTGTGCTTGTATGTGTGCGCCTATGTATATACACGTGTATGTGTCTCTGTGTGCACATATGCAAAAGAGTGTGTCTATGAATGTACACAAGAGAGCATGTGCACGCATCTATGTGCATGTGTGTGTGGATACATGCATATATGTGTGTGTACACGTGCGCTTGTGTATGCATACGTGTGTATACATGCATGCATGTGTTTATGTGTGCGTGCATGCATGTGTATTTGCGTTGTGCGTGTATGCAAGTGTGTGTTGGGTGTGCGTGCACGCACGCACATGTGGGTGATTGGGTGCATGTCGATTCTATGTGCTTGCATGTGAGTGTGTGACTTTGTGTACATGTGTAGTCATGTGCGTGTGCATGTGCATATGCAAGTGTATGACTATGTGCGTGTACGCTTGCGTGTGTATGTGTATATGAGTGTATATGAGTGCATGTGCAAGTGTGTGTGTACATATGTGTGTCTGTGTATGTGGGTACATGTGTGTATGTGTATGTGTGCATGTATGTAGAATCTATGTTAAGAATTTTAAAAAATAAAAATGGTTATTGCTTTCACTTTTAAAAAAATTTGGTGGAGATGTGTGGTGAGGTTTACTCACTTATTATATCCTCAAATAGATGCACCTTACATATACATATAATGATGAGGTCTTCTATTTTTTAACAACGATGATAAAGAGAAAGAGAGAGAAGTTTTCATCATATAAGTGACCTCCCTACAGCACTGCCCCCTCTTTACACTGAAATTCGAATCTGAAATGGAAATAAAGCTTGTCTTTCATTCTTTAACTCTCCCTTCTTGTGCATCCACACACACAAGCACATAGATGCACACCCACACTCGCTTGCGCACATGCACACAGAGATATACACGTGCATACACACACACACATATACACACACTCGGCAACACATAATCACACAGATTTGACATACAGTCACACACATATAGTCGACACACACATAGGTTAAGCGTGAGGGTAGTATGAGCCTACTTCATTAACACTTTACTACTTGATGGTGCGCTCACATAGACGTGTGTACACACTATGGACACATAAAGGCACACACACTCGCACGTAGGTGCACCCTCAAAAAATTGGTGTGCACACAGTTGACACATCTGAGAGCTCCTCTCTAGCCACGTGCCACATGGCAACAATGTAATACCAAGAGAGGGTAGTACGCAGGGGCCGCAGCAACTTGCAGGTCAAGTACTAGTTAATACTTGTTTTCACTTAAAATCAGGTGAAATTTAAGGGGCTTTACATATTACTGCCCACCCACGTGCTTTTAGGAAAAGGGGAGAGGAATGGAGAGTTCGTTGAATTGGGGGAGATCTCCCTGCCAAGGCGCATGGACGAGGAGTCTCCCCCATCCATCTCCCTATCCTTGCTTTTTTATGGGAGAAAGCTCTGGTTGTTAGAGATGTGTGATGGGCCTCTCTCTCTCTCACGCGCGCGCACACACACACACACTTGTCCTCTCATGGAACATGCCACCAACATGTGATGTCACCATGGGAGTCATGGTGTATGGATGGGGTGAGTCATCGTGTGGACCACGTTCCGGGTGTGACTAGTGAAGAGGGATGTGTTGAAAATAAAAAGTGAGTGAATAGGCCAGCTGTTTATAATCATGGTGTCTTCAACCTTAGCTAGCTAGCTGGGAAGTGGGTGTAGTGTTCTTTGTAGCCAAACTTTTTTGCAGAGAGGTCTGTGTCGTGCTTGGTGGCTATGGAGACCCAACTGAGAGATTTGAGGAATGGAGGCCCAACTGTGCTGGACAAGGATCCCTCTAACACGGTTGTTGGTGGTGTAAGAGACGTGTATGGCGAGGATTCTGCTACTGAAGATCAGCTGGTTACACCTTGGAGCCGCAACGTGGCATGGTATGCTGTGTGTGTGTGTGTGTATGTGTGTGTGTGTGTGTGCGAGAGAGAGAGAGAGAGAGAGAGAGAGAGAGAGAGAGAGAGAGAGAGAGATCATCTTGATCCTTGTGCGCTTGCCATCATCATCTTGATGTTACAACCCACCTGCGTAACTTCTCCTTGGAGCTCGATTTCGGGATGCCTGTAGGATTTCGGAGCCGCAAAGGGCATGGTATGCTGTGTTTGTGTTATATATATATATATATATATATATATATATATATATATATATATATATATATATATATAGAGAGAGAGAGAGAGAGAGAGAGAGAGAGAGAGAGAGAGAGAGAGATCATCTTGATCGTTGTGCGCTTGCCATCGTCATCTTGATGTACAACCCACCTGCTGTGTACTGCTCCTTTGGAGCTTGATTTCGGGAATCATGTGGGTTTTTTTCCTTCCAAGGGTCTGACTACCCACGATGCCAAATTCCATAGGATCTTTTGCAAAGGAAAGAAATCTGGCTTGTCATTGGGAGTTTTGCACACCCCATCCGGCTAGTCAGTATGGTAACCCTTTTTACTTCTGTCTTTAAGCTTGTGTGTAATTCGAGCTGAGTCAGTGGGGTGGCCCCTGGAGACACACACACACACACATGCGCGCACGCAGACACATGCAAACAAAGGGACCTCATAGTTGATGGAGCACTGGGAGCCATTTCTTGAACATAAACTTGAATATAAATGGAAGAAGATATGCCTTGATGTTTGTATTCATACAATTGAACACAGAGATTATCCTGCATGATTGGTGGTTGACCCAAGGATACCTGTGACATCATTCTCAATGTCTTGCAATGATGTGTAATTGGGCTATGTAGTACACATAATGCTTATATGATTGCAAAAAGAGCAGGAGTTTACATCAATTAACTGGGACCCAAGAAGATAGTTCTAATAATGAGGTGCAAGGTAGAAATCTAGCAGCTCTACCTTCACTGGCACAATCTGGAACTGGACTTGCCGAATGGACAGTTATCTGGAAGATCCTAGAATCAAGCATACGCTTGTTACTATTTGTTCTTGCACGATCAAGTGCTCAATGGAGGAGTGTTGTACTGGCAGCCCTTCTTTGAGTTTAAGACTTTAAGTACCAAATGATGGGGTGAATGCCCTTTTTAGATAGCTGGCTCCCCTACTGATGCTGGTGGGCTGGATCAGCTTGACAACCAACCTTGCAATAAGAATTTGGCCATGCCATCCTGCTGTCCACTGTAACATGCTTGGCCCTACTGAGGATCTTAATTTTTACTTCACCACTAGATAAATTCAAAACATAGTATTAAAGAGACTGTCACATGTGGGTGCTTGTGAGTGGGTGAGCTCTGAAGTACACTTGCTTGAGAACGCTGTGACTAGCTATGGGACCGGTACACTAGCTCTGTAAGTTCCGCATCACTAATCATGCGTGGATGCCCCATGTTCCTTTGCTGTCCAAGCCTCTGCCCTTGCACCAACTCATTGTGAAAGCTTTGCAATTCACCTATGCCTTACACCTATCTCTACACTATCCCAAGTTTGGTCTGACATGCAAAGAAGTTTGATTTCCGGATGTGCATTTTGGTGGGTGCTCTCATAATGCCAACATGGATCCATGTGTTTCTGGCTGCCCATACGTGGGCTGCTCATATATGTGCAACTGATGCTGTCGTGTGCCTGCAGATGCCACATATGTAAGCTATGTGCACATCCTCCTGCAAGATAGCCCAATAGTATGATTGTGGCATTACAAATCGCTGGGTAATTACCGAGTCTGGTATTGATGCAGCGGCCTCTTCTGGCTCTTGGAAAGTCTTCAATACTTTTATCACTCACTCGCACTTTGGTCTTCACATTCTTTAGAAGGTCTAACATGTTACCAACACATTCTTTATAAGGTCTAACATGGTACCAATGGATTGAAGTATTGGTCTCTCTCTCTCTCTCTCTCTCGCGTGTGCTCGCAGTCCATATGCAAATCTGTGATAAGGGCATGTATATTGTCATCGTCCTCTATGTTGATGACCTTATCTTGACAAAGGATCATGAGAAAAAGACATCACAAACACAATATATGGTGAGTGCTAAGTTTTGATCTTGGGCTTATGCACTATTGTTTGAGGAAAACTTGTCCACGTGCTCTCTATATTCTGGAGCAAGGCCACAAATATCCAAAGATCATGTGTTAGACTACCCTATAGAGCTGATTATGTTCTTGATCTTGGTTGGGTCCAACACAGTTTCTTGACTAGTGATTTCCCCAAGCGGGTAACATGGTCCAGAAGGAAAGTTATTTTTGTGATATCCAACTCATTTTCTTCTAAGAGCTCTCTCTCTCTCTAAGTGCCATCCGTGCTCCCTTTCAGTCAGTGAGAACCCTGAACTCTTAAAATGCAATCATGCACTGCTCAATAAGACAAGCACGTTGTATGACCTTTATCATCATCTTATTTACTAATGCCAATACCTGGGGTAGACCAAATGTAGCATTCCTTCGAAGTTTTTTCTCTTTGATTCTCTGCAAAATCCCAATTTCAGTTACATTTATTGATTGCTTTTAGTTCTAGAGGAAGCATAGAGGGTTTACCTTGAATTAGTCATGCTGTATAGGTATTACCTTTTTCAAGAGGCTTCTATCATCAGATTTTCCATATCATATGCTTAGGTTTATTTCCCGCTTTCCAGTAGCTGATAGGTGCCCATCGGCTCCTAAAGGCTTTATACCCTTTGTACTATCTGATTAATGCCTCTCCCTTTGAATTTTTCTTTTCACATTGGTCACGTTAGAACCCTCTAGATCTCCGTTCCAAGCTACCGCCTCTAGGGGAAGCCCAGACACGTAATGCCAAAATGCATCATAAGTTTGGAAAACGAGGTCTTTTTGTACCCAATCTTGAGTTGATACTTGTAAATTTTGGCTTCAGTTAGCCTCTTAAATTTTTTTGGAATGAGAGGAAGTTCACTCTTTATTGTCAAGGTTTTGAGACACTTAATATGAGCGTGCTCGTTTCTGACCCCGGCTCGAAAAACTAAAATTAAATTGAAGTTCAAAAAGATGCTGTTAGCAGATGTGTCGTGCTACTTGAGGATTAGGATCAAGGCAACAAAAAAGCAATGTCTTGGTTGACTGAATTCACCCTGTAACAGCTCTTCCGATTGATTGTCTTCTTTGCAAGGTCAGAAGGTGATGATGTTAGCTGAACAAGAAATCATATTATTGAAAGAATGTAATGCTCAAACCAAAGGTGTTATGTTGAATGTCTGCCCCAATCCACCCTTGCAAAAACAACGCCATATTTTCAGCTTCTAATGAAGTCTCCAAGTTGATGCCTTAAAAACACAAGATTATAAGCATCTGTAGGAGTGATCTGCAATTCGGCCTGTTTCACTTTTACTGTGGTGAGATGAGAACCTCTGCGCTGCCAAGGTTGAAGAGAGTTACAACCTTTTGACCTCTGATGAGCCGGTAGCTCTCATTTCCTTCAAAGCATCAGGTTTCATAGTGTTCTCTTCCTGCTCATCTTCAACTATCTCGTTTATACCCACACTAGTGGCTACTGGGAGCCTTTTTTTTTGGGAGGCGGGGGGGGTTGGTTTTAAACTTTGTTCTCTCTGCTTAACCTCCATAAGCCTAGGGATTTTTGAAAAATTCTTTATCCTTTATTGGACTGGTTCTGTGGAAGGAACAGTTGTGAATTCCTCCAAAGCATGAAAAAAGGGGTAGTGATTTTTGGGAAAAAGATTTGTAGGTTTGGCTTTGATGTGTAGTTGCAAGTGTGTGGGCAATTATGCATGCTTATGTGGTGCTCCATTATGTACATGCAAAAAAAGGTCTACATTAATCTTTATGATTTATGGCTTGACAATAGTGGCTTGGAGCTTTTACGTGATCCACAATACAACAAGGGGCTTGCTTTCAGTGATAAAGAAAGAGAGAATCACTATTTATCGGGCCTTCTCCCCCCTGCTCATTTGAGTCAAGACCTTCAGGTAATTTATAATGACCATAGCTTACAGAAAAGTATCATTTAGTGCTGCTTTTTCTTTTAGACATTTTTTATATTCTGTTGCTGCTTTTTAAATGGATTTATGCGTGCAATTTTTGACCATGTCATATCAGCATGCCACCCTAGTAGTTGAAGGTTATGGTAGGGAGGGGGGAGGGGGGGGGGATTCATTGGTTTGATTGCTGATGAGTTGTCAATCGATGGTAGTGAAAAGTGACTTCTTGGGGAGATTGATCATTGCCTGTGTTTCTTTGGGTATGCCATGATTCTCTCATGTGTTTTTGCACCACATGCTGCCTTCAGAGGAATTTCAGCCTCTTCATTAGCCATCTTTCCATGTACATTTCTCCACATGCTTTAGATTGGCGTTTTTGCCAATGAAGGGGGAGCATTGAAGGAAGTTCTGATGTGGAAGAATGTGGAGAATGAAGGCATGGCACTTATGGGAAGAATGAAGGAAGTGATATGACCTATTCAGTCCCAGCTACACAGGTTGAAGCACTTTGTAGGGCCCACCGTGACGCAGACTACGACATTTGCCATGACACACTTGGTACCAAGAAGCCCCTTTCCCTCTTCTCCTGCAGCTACCTTTCCCCTTGCCTGTTGGACAGTCGGTCTGCCACAAAAAGCTACTCCTTACGTCATCAGTCAATCAAGATTGGTACTAAATGGATAAAAAGCTGGCCCTGCTGCAATTGAGCAAGATTGTCAATCTTTGTGCTTTCTGTGTGCTTCAAAACCTTCACAGGAAACTAAAGGCCCTTTGTGCTAGAGCAACACCAGAGCGATATTATGGTGGAAGTGGTTCAACCTGAAAAAGACACCTTTTTGTTAATACATGCAATACAATCAAAGCTCTGGCCACATCCAATATATCCTGAGCATCCCAAAAGAAGTCGTCCTTCTTGTTACTGAAATGTGCTTGGTCTCCATTACTAGATTTTATGCATGTCTAAGATTCGTTACAGGCAAGACAACAGAAAGGAGGATGGAAGACACAGAGCATTGTGGACCCCGTCAGTCAGGCTTTGGTCCAGTTCATTGGCCATTGTGCCACTTGCAAGATCGATTCCTGTCAGATGTAGCTCAATGGAAGCATGACTTCTTCAAAACACCTCAACACACAATATCCAAAAAGTAGGAAAAGAGGAAAAATAATTAACAGCAGAAGTCTTGCTCCTCTCAACCTAATTTAAACTGCCCATATACCAAGAATAGTTGACTAGGTCTAATGCCATAATCAAGGATGTGTAGAAGGCATCCCTTGAGAGAAGGATTCTCCTCTAGGTTTCTTGTGTGTTCTCATTCTCTTCGAGCCTAGGTCTGAAGCTGGGTCATGTCTTGTTGCAGCTCTCCAATGGCATTAGACCAAGTCAAGTCTGAGTTCTTCAGCTGCCATGACTTTTCTCGAGGTTCTTCAGCTACCATGCCTTTTGTCAAGGGAATCTCGAGTTAATCTGAGTTCTTCAGCTACCATGCCTTCTCGAGGGATTCTTTGATTGCCCTCAACACAAGAAGATTCAGTTGATAGATTAAATAATGGATATAGTACACAAAATAGGGGAGCAATTGGCTGGCTTCCTGCAACAAGAGAAGTAAGCTACTACTCTGGCACAAAGGCAATGACGTAGAGTTGGCCACGAAGGTTTGAGGAAAGGTGCAAGGCCTTTCTTGCATGAGTCACAAAAACATTGCACAGTGAAAGATCTGACTCTTTGATGAAAAAACTGGGCTAAAGGATTGTGCCAGGTTTTATGGAAGAAAAATGCAAAGTTGAAGAGCATAATAGAGAAGGTCAATGTGAAGTCTTGCCCCGTCTATCTTTATTGAATCTTCGAAAGGGAGAGAAGACTCTTCGAGCTCCCCAATACAATCATCCCTCTGATGAATTACCCAGAAGAAGGTTGTCCTACCTAAACATGGCTTGATAATCCAAAGCCCCCCAAGCATTTCAACAACATGATTTGGCTGTACAGGCACACTGGTAAGTTGCCACGTTGCAGATACATGGGTCTAACGTATGGTCAACAGCTGAATATTGGCCCTGGAGGAGGTGGTTTCTGTGTAGAATCCATCGGTGACAACTCCATTAAGCATCTGTGTTGTTGAAAATGCCTGATATTCAAATCATGAAAGAGGAACCCCACTAACTCATGGTCTGTGCTATAGAATATTGTAATTCATTGCATGGACTACAACTCCCACAGCCTTCCCTTGCCTATTTATAGGTCTTCTTTTTTCTAAAGAAGTTGTTGCCATTAAAGTTTTAAACAGCTTGTGGCTCTATAATGGCAGACTCTTAGTCACTATGAGTGGCAACGGCACCAACCAATATCCAAGGCTGAGCAAAGCATTGAAGGAGTAGAAGAGGGCGAGCAGCTCCTTTTGCTCCTTTTTTCTCACCCTGTTGACCTGATTGATGCACCTTGCTAGGAGCAGCCGTATACCAACCTGCTCAGAAACAAAACCAACAGCAGTGTAATCACTTGATGGATAGGGCATTCAGCAACTGGAATTTTTTCATGAGCATTTTACACCTTACATATTTCTCCAGCAAACCAATCATAGCTTGCATCAAGTTTTAACACATTATAAAGTGCTTTAGTGTTTTCTTTCAGAAAAGCTCAAGCCAAATCAAGCATGTTTGAATGCTCAAAATGGACCACAAAGATTGTTGCTTCATGTTTATACATGTATATGAGCACATGTCATGTGCATTCTCAGGCATGCACCCATGCAGTTTTTTTTATGTTTAAAACCAGGAAAAAACAAGAAGTACAACAAGAAGTACAATTTATTTATATAAATGTACATTGTTGATATCCGCATGCGGTTAGTATGACCACCATAGTGATGATAAGTGATGTCTTTTAAGTTTTGGATTTGTGAAATTGAGCAGGTGCAAAAGATTATGGAGAATGTTCGATCCTATGCAGATCCTCTCCAGAAATACATTGCAGTGATGGGCCTTCAGGTACAAAGAATGATAGAGGAATGTCTGTCATTTTCTGCAAAGATCATAAAAAGGGCATGTAGCCTGGCGGTGAACGGTTTCGCCATACTTGCATGGTGCATATAAATCTACTTTTTGTCGTAGGAACGGAATGAACGACTTTTTTACAAGGTCTTAATTGACCATGTGGAGGAGCTGCTTCCTGTTGTGTACACACCGACAGTGGGCGAGGCGTGCCAAAAGTATGGGGCCATATTTCAGCGCCCTCATGGTTTATACATCAGCCTCAAAGAAAGGTATGTGCGGTGTCTACTTCTTAGCTCATCCCAAAATGGTCCTTTTCATGCCTCACACTTGGTGGTCTGATTTTCAGAGGAAAAGTCCTGGATGTTTTGAAGAACTGGCCAGAAAAGCTTGTACAAGTCATTGTTGTCACAGATGGTGAACGTATATTGGGACTGGGTGACCTTGGGTGCCAGGTACAAAATGCCCAAAAAAATTCCTTTATTTTTTTTTTAAATTCACAAGGGTTTATATGATTTGGATGTATCTTGCTCTCTTGATAATGCAAAATAGCATGTGCCTTTCCTTATGCAATACTACTAGAAAGGATACGGATTCACAAAGCAACACAGCCATTTTCGGTACCCAGAGATATTGCACAGTGAGTGGTGCCTAGATTACACCTTGCCTTGGAAATTGTGAAGTGATACTATCCTTGGGGGTATGTGCAACTTTTATGTCCTATCACAACTCCAATGAGCTTTGCGCTGATTAGGTAAACCTGAGCAATGAGTGGAATATCAGCCAGCTCACATATATATCATGGGGGGTCTCTTTGTGTTCTAGTAGTGTATGACATTGAGAATTCCAGTATTGATGTCACTGTATTATCATATCTCAGCCAACGCACATTGTACGTGGCTGATACCAGTTGTTGGGGGGATGTTCACAGATTTCTTACCACAACACTACTTATAATCTACTAATCTTGACCTTAGGCAATTGCTATTATTTCTCTTTTATGTGGGTTGTACTTTCCCTTGACTTTGTGTGTGAGAAAGAAAGATTTTATCTACAAAAGACCCAATGGGTCTATGAGACCAACATATGTTACAAAGGTTCCAGGTGTAGAATGTGAATATGGAAACAAAAAGTACTGAAAAGAAGACCTGCGTTCTACGTGGGCCTCCCATGTACATATGGTACTGAAAATCCTGGGGCAAGATGGCCAGAGATACTCGGGGAATAGAGATCGTGCTCCCTCACTAGTGACGCCATGCATCCATGGAGTGACCTGTATGATCCCTCAGACCTGTTAAGCCTGGATGGTACTCCCTTGTGTGGGCAAATGCAATGCGAAGAAGTCTGCAATGGATGTCTGAGAGACATTTTGCTGGCTTACTAGGTGCCGTCTGAGCATGGTCTCCCAGTAGCGGTAAAACTCTAGTAGGTACAGACCCAAGCATCTCTGGTCCTCATAATACATAACCCGTGAGGGACGAATCCATCACATTCAGTGCTTTTCGGTAGTCTGGTGATCTGCGTTTTTTGAGATTCACAACTTCTAGTGGCTTCAACTTGCGGTTGGAGCAGATCTGCAGCAACGTTCTCATCACAGAGAGGTTTCGTGGCTGGATTTTCTGATTTACGTCAGCGTTTTACTGATTTTGGAGCATCTATATCTGTGCCATTGGTCTTGGCCTACACAATACCCGGTTTCTACTTGTTCCTTGCCTTCTGTTTGCGGTGGCGTGCAGATTTTTTGCTCGACAGCAATGTTTTAGGCTGCGTTTTCCATCTCTAGTGGTGTGGCTAGCACTCAGAGGGGATCCGGTGGATGCACCAGTGCTTCAGGAGCGATTCGGGAGCTGTTCTGTACCTGTGGAGACTTTCTTTTGCGATTGCAGCTTGTAGATTTTGGAGGAGAGTAGTTCTTTCTTATCGAGAGTAGTGATCTTTTTAGAGATCTTGAGCAGAGTTTATTTAGTCCGAGCTTGTGTACTTTGCAGTGTTTGCAGAGAAAGGAGGGTGTTTTGCCTGTGAACTGTGATCCTTACATAGGGATCACTTGTTTATTGCTGATTCTAGGGATCTGATTCTACTTATGGAAGAGTCTTATAAGGTGAATTTGGGCATGTTCCTGGATTCATCTAGGATATCTTTATGCTATATTAGCGGACATGCAAATTTCACATTGTGAAGTTTTCGGCCTGTTGATATGTGTTATTTCTTTCCATCTCTTTAGCGGTGCATATGCCCTATCAACTACCTTTTTGTTGTAATAATTCTTTCTATTTGTCATGATCCTTGGTGCTAGGCTTCATTATGGTTGAGTCTGCCTTGTATCTCCGAAGGTCTGACAGAAACTCAGTACACAGACCTTTGTATGAATGTATGCTGTGTGTGTACGTGGGGTGTGTGTGTGTGAGAGCATATATTGATACCAAGTTCTACACCCACTATTGGACTGTCATGTGCATCCCGCACTTGGATGAAACGTGGACATATCTAAACAAGAAGGTGCAGGACCTGGAGTGGAAACTGGTCCCATGTGAGCCGAGTCCGGGACAAGTCAGCCAAGGTTCCACTCTGTGCGTCCAAGGTCAGGTGTGCATTGTCCTGCACATGAAGCAGTGCCAGTCCGCGCTGTGAGTCTCCCTCTGGAATGATGTTAGTTGTTTTGTGTATTTGGTGTGCTACTGGATGCCAGACCTCTGTGTAGGCATGTAGGTGTTGCATATAGAGATGGGGCCAGCCCATAGAGCCACCCCAAGACCATTAATGTGGGCATGGGGGAGGTGTACGACCACTCCCAAGGGGCCAGGAGGGGGCCGACTATGCCCACCAGCCATGTGTGGGGCTGGAAGGGGCTGTTGGCTGGCCCTATGGCTAGTAGGCAGCCAGCCGACTAGGCCCCAGGCCCTACAAGGGCTGTTGGCCAGATGTGGGAGAGTTTCTACAGGCTGCTCAGCAGCCTAGAACCCATGCGCATAATGGCCAGCCCATTGCATAGTGTGAAACTAGATAAAAACATTTTATTGCTATTTTCACAAGTCGTGAGCATTTAATGTTGCTACCCGACTTCATGCTGCTCGCTGACTGGGAACCTGAAAGAGTATAAAAGGCCAACCTAGTTTTCCGTCATTGCATCTCATATTTCACAAAGTGTTGAAGCATCTCAAGCGCCCGGACAACCAAGGGAGAAGCTAACGCAAGGGTGAAAGTTGAAGGTCAAGGGTAGAGATTTATCTCAGCCAAAACAGTTCAAAGTTTAGTCTTTATTTTCTGATTTGCATCATTCTAATAAAGCAAATACCCTATAGAGGGTATTCGGGACCCAATACTGTGTCCTCTCCTACTCTTTTTTTTTTTTTTTTTTTCGTGAAATGGTGTTTTATATTATATGTAAAATGTACATCAGCCACATGGCTCACACAGAACCTATGGCCCCAAACAAAACCCCCACAAAAGATCCTCTAAAGGATCATGACCATGCAAACCTGTACACTAATAAGAAAGCCTCCTAGCCAAATAAGCATCCCAGATAGAAGCATCAAAGATGAGCCAGCCGAGCCGCCGTAGACCATAAGGAAATAACATCTGCATCCAGTAGCTGAGCTGAGAGAAGAGAAGAAAACTGCCAAAGCAGCAAACCGCGGATACGTAGAATGTGCCCATGTATTCCAGACAAGGAATCAAAAATGAACCCATTCCGTGTAGTCCAAATATGCCAAAGTCCTGTCCATCTAAGGAAATGGAATATCACAAGGTGGCTGTCTGAAGTAATGACTTGAGGACAAATCCCAAATATCCACTGATGAGCCGAAACAGTAGACCTCTCTACTGCCTCCCAAACGCGAGAGACAAAAGACCAAATCTGACGGGCCACTGGACAACTCATGAACAGATGCATAACTGTTTCAGTGCATGTCGTGCAGAAGAAGCAAGAGGCCAGTGTAATTTTATGACGGCTCAGCTGATCCCGTGTAGGTAACCCTCCCACCAACATCCTCCAAATGAAAACCTTACCTTGGTAAGGGAGTTTAGACTGCCAACCACTCATAAGAGTTTTTTGCCACCATGATTTAGACTTGTGCAATCCCCACACTTTATTGGCCTTGGCTGAAACCCAATCTTTCTCTGATACAAGCTTATGATAGACCTGGTTAGCTGAGAGTGATATCAAGTCACCAGATTTACATAGTGCCCAATCAAGCCAAGGCTGATTTGCAGATGGCCGAGGCAATGGAGTAAAAGGCTCAACTGCATGCATGATGTCAGCCCATAGTGGCTGAAATGTCCGAGGAACCCTAAAGTGCTGCCGAATACGACGAAATGAATATGGCCTGTCACGACCAGGTATCACAGCATCTCGGATTCTAACCAAGCCTAGCCTGACCATGCGGTTGAGTCGTATGCGTGAAGCATCTCTGTCTGGCCAAACAATGACACGCGACTCCACAAATGTTTCGAACTGCAAAGAGTTCGAAAGTAGTCTTTCATGACTAGGATCCCACCGGGCCAACAGTAGAACTTCATGCCAAGAAAGGAGAATATGCGATAAAATGTGTGATGAGCGAATACGGACAGGATGAGCCGCATTCACAATGTCCCACCATGAAGCCTGCACACGTGTCCGCCCATGTGACAATCCCTCCAACTCAATCAAGTCACGAGCCATGAAAACCCAAGGCTGCTCTTGCAAACACATATCCTGAAAAAGCGCCCACCTACGCGCCACCATATGCAAGCGGACATCCAGTAAAGCAGCCCCACCCATTCTTTGGGGCGTCGTAATGTGATTCCAAGCTATCCATGTTTGACCCATAATATTTCCTTGCCTCTTCCACAGCATAAACCGAATGGGAGCAACCAAACGGATGAGAGATTTGTGCGTCCAAGGTAGCAAAGGTAAAAAATAGGAAATCATGCTAAGCATAATAACCTGAGCTACCTTAACCCTCACATGCATAGGCCACCCTTGAGCTTTCCAATACACAAATTTATCTGAGATCCGAGCAGAAATCCAAGCAAGAAGCGCTTGGGGGTCCACATCCACACCCACCGGATATCCAAGATGACGAACAATGTCTCCTGTATGCACCACACGGCCTTGCCACCCTAATGCCTCAAGATCAAATTCCGTGCATACAATGAGGGCTGATTTTGATGAATTTATTTTCAGCCCAGAAGCCAATGCAAAATTATTCCAAGCTTCCATTGCTCGATCTATATTGGCTTTTTCGGCCCTGAGAAACATAAAAGTATCATCCGCAAGGGCTTGAGCAACCAATTGCTTGCCATGAGGGAGATGCAAACCAACCACTTCACCATGCGATGCCATAGCATCTAGGCGAGATAACATAGGATGAGTGGCAATGGCAAAGAAAAGAGGGCTAAGAGGACAGCCCTGCCGGAGAGAACGGGTGAGAGAAATACCATCCGAAAGTCCTCCATTGAGCATAATCCGCGTGATAGAGCCAGAGCCAAGTAAATGCACCAAATTAGCCATTTTGGGACCAAAGCCCATGGCTGTCATTAACTGAGAAAGGAAAGACCAGCTGACATGATCAAAAGCTTTTTCAAGATCCAGCTGCACCATCACAATCTCTTGCTTCTTTGCCTTGGCATAATCCACTCCAATTTGAACATTAAGAATATTATGCAAAATATTCCTGCCATGCACAAATCCATATTGATACGGATGAACAAGAGTAGGAAGCACCTTCTGCAAGCGATTGGCAAAAATCTTTGTAAAGATTTTATACATAATACCCATAAGTGAGATCGGGCGCCATTGAGCCAAAGAAGTAGGCGAAGGGACTTTGGGCAACAAACGAAGTATGACCAACTTCCAATCGGCAGGCATATATCCCTCATCCCAAACCCTTTGACAAATAAGCGTCAAAGGCTCTGCAAGCTGATCAGCATATTTTCGGAAAAACTCATTTGTCAAACCATCCCAACCAGGGCTCTTTCCCATGGGAAGTTTGGAGAGAACAGCTTCCACTTCCCCTTGAGTAACAGGAGCATCAAGCTGAACCGCCACATCAGGGTCAACTTGATATCGTACTTCAGCAAACAATGACTCCCTTGCAGCCAGGACAGCCGGTGAGACATCCTCTCGAGGGGCAAGCAAATCTTCATAAAACCTGATGCAATGCTGAATAACCTCAGAAGGTTGAGTAACAAGGTTGCCTTTGGCATCCATCAGCCTAACAATATTCTCACGCATATGTTTTTGATGCAACTTATCATAGAAGCGATGAGATTGACAGTTAGCATCCCGCAAAGCATCAAGACGTGCAAGTAGTTTAAAGCGAACATATTGTGCTTCCTGCACCCTAGATAGCTCCTTTTTCAGCCATTCTATGGCATCCGCAACTTCAGCATCCATAGAGTCAGTAAACATGAACGCCTGCAAGCCCTTTAAAAGCGACTCAAGGAGGGCCACATGCTGTTTTTGTATAGAGGCATTAGCAAGACCATAATGACGTGCTAATTTCCGAGTGTTGGTAAGGAACACTGGCCAAGCATGATAATCAGCCATGGACACTCTTGTGGAGAAATGTCGTATCAACTGACGCATATAAACATCAAAAACTTCATGCTCCAAAAAAGTGTGATTTAAGCGCAAAGGCAAGCGTCCCAACAAGCCTTTATATGCATCCACAGGATGATAGACCATTTCAAACACAAGCGGCCAATGATCTGACAAAACCTGTTGCTGATCAACCATCATAGTAAGAACCTCTGGCAAAAAGAGATCTTGATGTAAAATATACATCCTATCCAATCTAGCATAAGTGCCCCGAAACTGTTGTGAGGTATAAGTGTAACCCCTTTCATCTGAATGCAACCAAGACCACATGTCTTGTTTTAACGACCTTGCTGCAAAAGCTTCCCACGCCTTTCTCTCCGGGCCATCCATTACAGAATGAGGCGACGTGGTTTGCTCCCTGGAGACACACATATTAAAGTCCCCCATCACAAAGCCAGGATGAGAGATTGAAAGAGCACACAAGTCATTCCACAGCAAACGGCGTGCACGAGCATTATTTGGAGCATACACCCCTAACAACCATAAAGGCGTATCATCCCAAACAATCTGTATCACTAGAAATCTTCCATGAACATCTTGAATCACAAGAGAAGGCTGAAATTGCGAACGAACAGCAAACATAACACCTGACTGCGAAGCAGTGCGAAGCAGGATGTCCGCTGTAGAAAACATGAAATCCCTTATATACATAGGCTTTGCCAGCCAACTTATGCTGCTTATGTTCAACTGCACACAAAACATCCCAACCATGACAAAAAGTTGTACGCCAAAGCCTGAACTGCTTTTGGCGCGAAGAAATACCCTTTACATTCCATTGTACAATTTTCATAAGCCTTCCCAGAAAAGGAATCAACAAGGCCGTGTACTAGGCCCAGGACAATCTGCCAAATCACGAACCTTTTGAAGCATTGCATTTTTAGACATGGTATTTGTGATCTCAGATTGCCCTTGGAGTTCCCGAGCACGTGTCAAAGGGTAATGACCATCCCATGGCGAGATGACCTCACCCTTCGAACCAAACACAAGAGGCAATTGTTGTTGTGCTTCTTTTGTTAGGCGATTTCTAATAGGATAGCGTTCTACTCTATCCACCCCAAGAGGCCCTGTACCCTGAGAAAGTTGGCCTCCCGGCCTCTCAATCCTGGTCTGTTGCTGGGCACCTGAACCCAAAGGGCGACGAGCATATGTATGTAAGGGCCCCTGATGAGCACGCAAAGGCCCCCGCCAAACAGCATCTGAGAAATCCCCCCGCGGGGCAACAAATCGTGTCTTTTTACCACGTACTTCCACCCATGGCTGCTCAACCTCATTCTGAACATCCACATGTACATCCATGTGTTGGGCATCATGTGAAGGAGCATCATGCTCATCTTCCACGGGCAACTGCCCATCAAGGATATCCTTTGTAGCAGCAACTTGTTCTTTCTTAGGACATTCGGAGACAAAGTGGCCCATCTCACCACATTTGAAACAGTGGCCAGCAAATGTATCCCACCTCAATTCATACATTAAAGGTTGCAGCCCAGCCATATTGACACGCAAATGTGTCGGCCTAGGTCTCCCAGTATTCCACAACATGCATAGACGATTTCGGTTTCTAGATGTCATTCGAGGCACCACCAAGACATCACCGATACCTCGCATGAGACTTGGTAAAACACGCCAAAACATTGGTGGGAATTGTTTCACTTCAACCCAAACTGGGCAAGCCTGGCGCAACATATCTTGGTACTCTGCCATAGGCTTCCACGGAACCACATGAACCAACTGCCCATCCAAAAAAAGTGGCACCTGCTCCAAGACTGCCCTACGGGCTTCCGAAGTGCGAAAAAGTATTTCATAAAAGCCTCTCGGACCATCGTAAATCTCCTCAAGTGCCTCAGGCGACACCAAGCGGCCCAGCCATGCTCTAAGACGAGGCAACAATGGAATACGCCCAGTAAAGAAAAAGATAGCAGCACGATCATGAAAATCTGCTAGCTGTTGTAGCAACAAAGGAGTCTCCATGCATACATCAGCCACACCACTATTATCCACTGCAGCCATTTGCACGCTATTTGCCTTCACATATTCTTGCAGAAGCCCACCAGTGATCTGCAGCAAACGTGCAAACTCCGGAGAAGGTGCCTGAGAACTTTCCTCTGCATTCTCTCCAACATTCACCGGAGTATAGCTTACATCAACATCAAGCCTTTGACGTTTTTGTTGCTCTGAGGCATCTAAAGCATAACCCACATCCTTCTCGATCATCTCCTCAATAAGATCCATGTTAAGGCTATTGGCAGCCATGTCGCCAACAGCAGCAGCCGGATCATCCAAATCCATGTACAAAAGCAAAGAAAACTCTTTCTCTCAAAGCCAAATTCAGCACCTGCTACAGTGCTGGCTGGAAACTCTTCTATACCTGCAGTACCTGCTGAAACCCTACTGTACCTGCAGTACTGGCTGGAAACTCTTCTGTACCACCTGCTGAAACCCTACTGTACCTACAGTACCGGCAGCTGGAAACTCTTCTGTACCTGCAGTACTTGCGGAAACTATTGTACCTCGAGGAACCCCTACTGTACTGCAGCACCTGCTGGAAACCCTACTGAACCTGCAGTACTTGCTAGAAACCCTAGTGTACCTGCTGTATTTACAGTAATACCTCTTGTTGCAAGCAGCTCCACTGATAACGAAAGGCGGTATGTTGTCTTCTCTGCAAGGATGTCGATCACACAAAGGGCAAGCGTATCTCTGCTGAACGGCCTGTTGATGGCGACTATCTGCTGGGGGTGACGACTGCCTGCTGATGGCGACTATCCGCCTCTACCCATCTCTCTCTCTCTCTCTCTCTCTCTCTCTCTCTCTCTCTCTCACACACACACACACACACACACACACACACGCCCTGAGGTAGGGCAGAAGCAGAAGCACGACTATGAACAAGAACTGGCGAGCACGACCAGCAAGAGGGAAGGACCACCAGTAGGGCGGAGGCGGCGGGGCAACCTGGCGAGCGTCCTCTCTCTCTCTCTCTCTCTCTCTCTCTCTCTCTCTCTCTCTCTATTTTCTGCACATCTACTGCATTATTTCGTTGTGAAAGATTGCTGAATTCTGAGCATTGAAGTTAACGATTCGACCCCGAAGCTTCCGCATGTTACATGGACACTGATGACGTTAGTGGGGATGTCATAGTATCTAGTCCATACTATGCATGATGGAGTTGATGGTTTACTGTCTTGTGGATGACTACCTTGAGGTTATAAATTGCACTTTCTTAAAAGGTGAATTTGGGCATGTTCCTGGATTCGTCTAGGTATATATATATATATATATATATTGTCTCAGTGATGCTTTTGAGGACTTTGATACGGCTGCAGTTTATATTCATGCTTCCTTTCTCATTGTGAGGAGTCTACCTGTCATGTGCACAGTGTGTATCTACCGTGTGCTACACGCACGCAAGACTAGTTTCGAGGCTTGGGGAAGCTTGGAACTAGGCAGGCTGATTGACGAGCTGAGTTAGGGATATACTAATAGGCGGGTACCCAAGTATGGACGGGCGGTCGCCCAAGTGTGGACGCCCGATGACCGGCCAAGAGCCTATAAAAGGGTGGCCAAGGTTAGTTATTGAGATATAGAGAGTCTCGCGAGTTTGTGAGAGCTCTATGGTCTTGGAGCTTGGATCTAGTGCAGACGTGCACCTGCTTTACGTAGCCGAGGCCGGCAGCAATCTCGAGGCCCACGAGGGCAGCTTCGTGGCGGTATGGGACGTCGCGAGGAGGAGATTGGTTGGTACGTCATCCTAGTTAGCTCAGCTCGTGGCTCGGTGGAGACAGCCAAGACTGTGGGCTTGCCCATGGCTGTCATGGTTGGGAGGTGAGTCAGGCCTGCACCCCCTTCGTTTGTTTGCAGGTTTCGAGTCTCGAACCGAGAACGATCACGAGGAGATCCGAGGGGATTTGACAGTGGTATCAGAGCATACCTCGTGAACAAGCAAGTCGGTAGGTAGAGAAGAAGAGGTCGAAGAAAGGTATGTGTTAAAAAACTTGCCGTTTTTTCTGTGCATACTGCTGTTTTCAGAATAGTGTGTGTTTTTTCTTCATCAAAGATACCCATGTTGATGGGGATGGTAGATGGTAGGGTCGTTTGCGTTGCAAAGAAGAGAAGAGACTTGTTTGTGCAGTCGCATGAACTGCAGAGAGAGAGAAAACAGACAAAAAAGCAAGATTGCTTTTTGTTGAACGCGTAAGAGAGAGAGCGAGAGTAGTGCTGGTTGACGTGCGCTGGCGGGTGTTGCAGGCGATGGGCTACCGACGGCTGCAGGCGCCTAAGGCTTGCGTAGCCAGGCAGCCGGGCGGCCAGGCCCACGTAGGCGCCTAGGCCAGGCGGGCTGGTGCCCAAGCCATGCCCACGTAGGCGCCCAGGCCAAGATTGCTCCTGAGGAATGTATTATTCCAGGTATTCCCACAATTTGTGTTGTCGATACGGATCGTGATCCAGATCTTACAGATATTCCAATTCCTGGTAATGATGATGCGCGATCTTAGTGCAGGTGCTGGCAGCCGACGTCAGGCAAGGTGTCGCCGGCAGGACGATTCGCGTAGGCAGCTGAAGATGACGGCAGCCAGCACGCCGGCAGTCTAATCCAGGAGGGAAAAAAAAAACAAGGAAAGCCTACGTTTTTTTTAGAGCTTTCGTTTTTTTTGGGAGTTTAATTTTTAAAACCCCTCCTCCAAGGTTTAAAAGTGTTTGTTTTTTTTAAAGAGTTTAGAATATATATATATATATATATATATATATATATATATATATATATATATATATATATATATATATAAACACAAAAACACAAAAGCAAAAGCTAAAGATAGCTTTTGGGAATTTTTAGCTTTTGGGGCTATCTTTATAAACCCCTCAAGTGGGCTTCTTGCCACACATCTCTTAAGTTTTCAAGCTCTCAAGCTCTCAAGGTCCCTTGCACTTTCCTTGTGCAAAGATCAAATTTTCTCTCCACTTACCCTCTTCACGATGTCGACCCAAGAATCGGAGTTGGAGCCCCTTGTGGAACGCGAAGGCTTGCCGGCTACGGAAGGTACCAATGCCGATCTTTTTGACGATTTTGTGTCAAAATCAGATTTCCAAGAGTTCAAAGTAGCTCTCGAAGCTTCTTCGACAGAACGTCAGGCACAAATCGCCGCCCAGATGCAAGCTTTGCATAACTCCATTGCTCTATTGACCACTACCTTCTCTACTTTCTTGGGTATGGATACCTTGGCTTCTGCTTTAGGCCCCAACATTACTCCGGAACCGTTCGGGGGCGAGCAAAAGCAGCGCACCAAGGAGATAGTGGACACGTGGCTACATAAGTGGCAAGTTCACTTTCAGTTTCATCCATATGATGATGGAAAGAAGATCCAGTTAACAGCCGGTTTCCTGTCCGGCAAAGCTTTGCTTTGGTGGAAGGAACTCAACCCTAAGCCAACGACTTGGGCACAATTCGAAGACGTCTTCAAGAAAGAATTCCTCAAGAAAGAGGATGATTATGATGTTGTTGCCCGGTTTTCAGCTTTGACCATGACCTCGCAGCACCTCACTTATGAGGTCTACCTCCAGAAGTTTCGTGACTTGCAGATGAAAGCTACAAAGATGGATCCCACTACTCTTTTGGGGTTTTTCGTAGCTGGTTTACCAGACTCGTACCGATTACAGGTTAAAAATAACAAATGTAAAACATTGGATGAGGCCATTTATTCAGCTCGTATCTATGATGATACGATGTCTCTTCCAAGTCGAAACCTGTTACCGAGCATGAGAACAAGCATAAAAGGAAGTTCTCCGCACCTATGGCTAACACGACTGAAGGCAAGTCTTCGGACCAACCTTCGAAGAATTCCAGTTCGACACCAGCGAAGAAGAAACGACTTCTTAGGGCTTTAAAGCTCAAGAAGGAAGGACGTTGTTTTATCTGCGAAGAAAAAGGACACATGCGTAACGAGTGCCCAAAGCAAAAGGGTACCAAGGCAAACGCAGGACCCAAGCCAAAGGGAGCTAACCAGTTGTCTTTGACAGTTACGTCAATTATTGTACTTTCTCGTCCTAGTACTTGTTCTGATTGTCTGTTCAATTCTAAAGTATTTGGTTTGCATGATCTTCTCTGAGTTTATGGAATGGCCATAAAATTCACATTCTTTTAGACCTTGGCAGTTCACACAACTTTGTTAACTACAAACTTGTGCAGAAATTGAGTCTTGATATGACACTCAGCGACCATACCTATGAGGTACGTCTACCTGCGGGAAGGCAAGTTGGGGATCGCAAGGTGGAGATGCTTCCAATTCAGATTCAGGACTACAAAGACACTCTGGAATGCTATGTAATGCACCTAGAGTATATAGACTTGTTATTAGGGATTGAGTGGTTTAAGACTCTTCAAGTCCAGATAGATTGGTCTAGTCAGATTTTTTCTTTTCAGCATATGGACACCAAGTATAGTATTTTAGGTGATTGTATTCATCTCTCTCAGGGACCTCTTGTAAATACAATTGATTTTGGAAATATAATGGATTCTTCTTTGTATACCGCTTTCCATTGTGTATTGATTCCACTTTCTTCATTTCTCATCCCTTCCATGGATGTAAATAAATTAAGTGTGTTTGAAAGCAAAGAATTACAAAAGATACTTGATTCGTTTCAAGATGTATTTTCTAAGGAACTGCCATCGGGTTTACCACCTGAACGGGCAGTTGATCATCGTATTGACTTGATCCCTGGTGCTCATCCTGTCAGTATTCCACCTTACAGGATGAGCCAAGCTGAGAAAGATGAGTTGGCTAAACAACTCGAAGATTATTTGAGGATGGGCCAGATCCGTCCAAGTAAATCACCTTGGGGTGCACCTGTGTTGCTTAGGAGAAAGAAGGACAACACCTGGAGAATGTGTATAGATTACAAGAGATTGAACAAGCTGACCATTAAGAACTGTTATCCTCTCCCTAGATCAGATGACCTGATTGACCGGTTAGCAGGAGCGAAATATTTCACGAAGATAGATTTACGTACTGGCTATCACCAGTTACGTATTCATGAAAGGCATGTTGAAAGAACCGCCTTTCTGACTAGGTATGGCCATTACGAGTTTCTCGTATTACCTTTTGGATTAACCAATGCTCCAGCCACTTTCCAGCAAATGATGAACGATCTTTTTCGTGAACATTTGGGAAAATTTGTGGTAGTGTTCTTGGATGATATTTTGATATATAGTCGTACTCTTGAGGATCATGTCAGACACCTCACGATTGTCTTATCTATTTTAAGACAGAATCGACTATATGCTAAGTTAAGTAAATGTGAGTTCTTTATGACCGACATCATTTACTTGGGACATAAGATCACTCGAGATGGATTGAGCATTGACTATAACCGAGTTCAGAAGATTCCGGACTGGCCTATACCGCGAACAGTGAAACAACTTCGTTCTTTTCTCGGTTTTGTTGTTTTTCTTTGGAAATCTGTACGGGAGTACTCTCAGCTCACACTACGGATGATTGACTTATTGAAAGGTCGTGGACGTAAGTCAAATCAGCCTATCACTTGGAATAACGATTTGGAAATGGCCTTTAGACTTTTGAAAGATAAAGTCAAGGAAGCACCTATCTTAGCATTACCTGATCCTAGTCGGCCTTATGTTCTTGAAACTGATGCCAGTGACTATGCTATCGGGGTTGCTTTATTTCAAGATGGTAGACCGGTTGCTTTTGAAAGTAAAAAGCTAGACGACACTCAATCTCGTTGGCCAACCCTTGAGAAGGAGCTTTATGCTGTGATTCATGCTCTCAAGGTTTGGAGACATTATTTATATGGCTCCAAGTTTGTGGTATTGACTGATGATTGGTATTGACTGATCATCAGTTAATCAAGTATGTGTGTGATGCGGATGATTTGAGAGGAAGGAAAGCTCGCTGGGCGGAGTTAATGCAAGATTTTGATTTTGAGATCCGTTATCGGAAAGGGTCCATGAATAGTATTGCAGATGCGCTTAGTCGAATTAGAGAGGTGAATACTTTGTCGTTCATCGAGATTTCTACTGACTTATTTCAGTCATTGAGAGAGCTTTGCAAGACTGATAGTTATTTTGGTCCATTTTGACAGAAGATCCAGGACGGGAGCTCATTGATTGACCAAGACTCGATGACTGAGCAGTCTACCATTCAGGCTGCAGGAGGCCAGTGGATGATTCCGAATGGTTTACTATTCCGTAATGACAAAATTTGTGTACCACAAATCCTGGACATTAGGTCCAAGATTCTTAAGGAGTGTCACGACGCCCCTTTTGCTAAACACCTTGGGGTACAGAGGACGCTTTCGTTAGTGAAACACACTTTTTATTGGCCAAAGATGAAAGGGTATGTAGAAGATTATGTTCTCAAGTGTCAAATTTGTCAGGCAAATAAAGCTGAACGCTTTAGACAGGTTGGGTTGTTGCATCCTTTGCAAATCCCAGGTAATAAATGGGAAAGTATTTCCATGGATTTTATTACCGGATTGCCAAGAACACATCAAGGCCACGATTCTATTTGGGTTGTGGTAGATCGCTTGACAAAAATGGCTAGATTTTTACCGACCCGGAAGACTATTACAGCTACGCAATTAGCACGGCAGTTTATCGAGCAATTGTTTAGACTGTACGGGTTACCGCACGACATAGTCAGTGATAGGGACTCTAAGTTTACGAGTGATTTTTGGAAACTTGTTTTTGAGAAGTTGGAAACAACTTTGAATTTGAGTTCCTCGGATCATCCTCAATCTAATGGCCATACTGAAAGAGTGAATCAGATTTTGGAGGATATGCTTCGAGCATGTGTATCCAAAAGACAGAGTTCATGGGAGGATTATCTTCCTATGTTAGAATTTGCATATAACAGTACTAAGTATATGAGTATAGGTTTTAGTCCTTTCATGCTTATGTATGGTTTTCAACCTAGATCACCTGTTACAGTAGGATTCTTAGGACTTCAGCATGATGCAGCACGTAATTTTTTGCAAGATATGCAGGAAATGTTACAAGTTGTAAAGGAATCTATTAGAAGTGCTCAAGACCGAGACAGGTTTTATTCTAATAGACATTGTTCACCCAGAGAGTTCTATGAAGAAACGATGGTGTATTTGCGAGTTCCGAAAGATTCCGAGACTTTACGGACAGGTAGATCTCCGAAATTATCCCTTAGATATTGTGGACCATTTCGTATTACACGACGGATTGGTTCAGTTGCATATGAATTGGATTTGCCTTCTCATGTGAAAGTTCATCCTGTATTTCATGTTAGTAGACTTAAGGAAGTACTGGGTGGAGCAGATCAGTTAGTTACTCCTCAAGAAATTATAGATGTCGAGGACATGACATTTGTTCCGCACGAACCTGAAAAGATTCTTGGATTTCGTGAAAGAAGATTGCGTAACACGCTTATCACGGAATACAAGATCAAGTGGAAGGATCGTGTTGAGGAGAACGCTACATGGGAGACATTGACTACTCTTCAGAGAGATTATCCTGGCTTTTTAGTGAGCTCAGGAGTGAGCTCTTAGAGGAAGGGGAGTATGTCATGTGCACAGTGTGTATCTACCGTGTCCTACACGCACGCAAGACTAGTTTCGAGGCTTGGGGAAGCTTGGAACTGGGCAGGCTGATTGACGAGCTGGGATATACTAACCCATGCCAATGCATATGAAATTCAGCATTTAGAAAACAATGGTATGTCGATGTAGATCACCAAGGAGCTGCCTTGATTACCGGCCTGACTTCAGTGCCCATATTCTCTACCATTGGCTCTATGTTCTACCAAGCAAGGTAGCAACATCTTCAAGAGCACATAGGGCGAGAAATACTACACAGGGCGTGAAACCGGCCTCTGATAAAGAACCAGAGTGCGGTAAGAGCTAACACCCGTCCACTTGTAGTCTAGATGAAAAACCAAACACAGATTGGAGCTAGAGTGCCCAAATCTGAATACACAACGACACCTGTTGGCCCCAAAGCTTGGCGCCCCTTGCGGTATTTCTTTATTTCATTAAAATAATATGTATGGCTGAGTACAACATAAAAACCAGCCAAGAGTTTACACCTGTAGTCCAATCTGACTGCCCACAAATCCTTCTCAGCACAGAGGATCTATGCACACAGATCTGTGTCCTCAAGCAACACACTGTGCCTCCCTCTGATCAGCCAAGTTCACAAAGCAGGCCAGCCATGGGCATACATCTGGCATAACTCAAGAGCATGATACATTTTCTCAGCTCAACATACATGTGCTGTTCAATCCCTGTCTTAATCCCTTGTCAATCTGCCATACTCCTCCTCTCACAAGGAGCCAGATAACACATACCTGTAGCAGACATCAAGCAACAGAAAGAGAGATAGATGAACAGAGTCAAGGCTTACCAAGTTCAGCTCGTGAAACAACTCTGGAGGAAGCAACAGCACCAATCTGTGCCTGCAGGCACTTGAACCCACAATCCTGCTTCACACGTGTGCTTGCACTTGCCTGTATCTTCCTCCCGATGCTCACTCCTATGCTGTCCTTGTAAAGTACAGATCTGAAAATCAGCATTGTACTTGATTGCACCGCCTCGGGATGCGTGCCAGGCGTTGTACTTGCATAAACAACCTGCTGTCCACTTCTGTACCTGCCTGAATCAGCATACACAGGTCTGTCCAGCACCTGTAAACACTTCTGCAGCAACTGTACCTTCTGTACCTGGCTGCCCGTACACTGTACGGCAGCCGTACCAGGTGTACCTGCTGAAAAACACACTGTGCAGCCTGCACAGGTCTTCTGCGCAGCCCAACCAGTAGCTGTCCTGTGCGCCGACAGCAGCAGAAGAGAAAGAGAGAAAGAGAGAGTGTCTGGCTCTGGCCGTACAGTGCTGTACGGCTGGTTCCACTCAGAAAAACAGCAGCCAAAACTGTTCTACAGCAGTCGCCTCCTCCTCCTTGCTTTTCCACGCTTGTTCATCATGCGCATGAGGGAAAGCTCCCCTTTTACTACACGATTCCCAAAAAGGGAAGAGAGAGAGAGAAGAGAGAGAAAACCTCCTTCCCAATTTAATCCCTAGGGCCCCAACTTAATAAGTTCCCTAGGGCCACTAAGGCCTAGGGGCAACTTTAATAAACATTAAAAGTTAATGTTTTAATGTTCCCCCTTCACACCTAGGGTTGTCCACACATCTTAATCACTGTCCGGGCACCCCCCATGTGAATCATAAAATATTCTGACTCTGCAACCACCATGCACACACTTGTCCTGCTCCATTTTCACAGGGCCATGACATACCCCCCTCTTGAAAGATGGCAAGCGTCCTCGATTGCATTCTGGTGATGCATCAAAATATCCAAAGTGAAATATACAATATGGCAAGATCAGCGTCCCAATCTCTCTGAGCCATACACATGTATCATCATTCACTGCAAACCAATGGCATAGTAATAGTCCAAGTTGTATACCACTGTGAACCATACATATCCACAAAAATCTCATGTGACTAGTACACATATATCATAGAAGTCCCATAAACAGATGTACTGTCAGCCTCAGTACCTTCGGATGAGATAAAATCTGCACCAAGCAACCTCTAGATGTCATCTGAGCCTGTCTGTATCAAGGGAGTGGAGGTGCTACCCCCCTCTTGAGCATCAGGTAATGCTCCAGACCCATGCTCTGCTGAACCTGAATGAGCCACAATAAGAGTCGGCTCTAACTCAAAGGCATCGAGATAAAGCTGCAAAACCTGAGGTGAATCTGTTAAGTCACCTTCCTCCATCCACTTCGCATCCATCGGTGAATAGTTCTTGAACTTCACAAGATAGCGACGGGAAACTTTACCTCGTACCTTCCTTTCTTTATGTGCCAGTATCTGCTCTGGAATCAGAACCTCATCAAGTTCCTCAACTTCCGGCTGAGCCTCATCTGATACATCCTCAGGCACATCCCCACGGAAAGGTCTAAGAAGACTCACGTGAAAAGCATTGTGAATCCTCCAGTGATCTGGTAACTTCAAACGATAGGTTACCTCACCAATCTTTTCCAAAACCTGAAAAGGCCCATAATATCGCATGCTCAACTTAGGGAATAAGCGCTCTTTACCCTTCATTTTCTTGAGTCTAGCCTTTTCAAAACGCAAAAGAACCCAATCACCCAATGCAAACTGTAAATCACGCCTGTGACGGTCTGCGGCTTTCTTTTGCTTCTGCTGAGTTTTCTGGAGGGCCAACTTAACTCTCCGATAAGCTTCATCCAAGCTCTCCACATACTGATCAGCCTCAAAGATCTTATCCTTTGTATGCAAAATGGGTGGTATCTTCTTCCCTCCTTCTACAATCTCAAAAGGCGCCTTGCCTGTCGAGCTATGTACAGTGTTGTTATATGCAAACTCCACCAAAGGAAGATACTTTTCCCATTGTTGCTTGTGCTCTGACACATAACACTTTAGAAGATCCAACACTGTAGAGTTAGCCTCTTCTGACTGACCATCTGTCTGTGGATGAAATGACGATGAAAACTTGAGAGTTGTACCCATGTTGTCAAACAACTCTCTCCAAAACAAACTCGTCATCCGTGGATCACGGTCACTAATGATAGACGTAGGCAAGCCATGATACTTGAAGATGTTCGCCATGAACAACTTCACCATATGATCCACTTTAATTGTCTTCCTCACGGGAATGAAATGAGCCTGCTTACTGAACCTGCATATGATTGTCCAGATACCATCATTTCCCGTTTGTGTCCGTGGAAGATCAAATACAAAATCCATGGCAATGCTCTCCCAAGGTCTATCCGGAATAGGTAAAGGCTGTAATAACCCTGGTGTCTTCTGACGGTCAAACTTTACCTTCTGACATACGATGCATTGCCTCACAAAGGCATCAACATCTCTTCTCAAGGTTGGCCAATAAAAGAAAGTCTCCACTGCTTTGACCGTGGCGTCAATACCTCTATGACCTGCATACGGTGGAGCATGACTTTCAATCATAACCTTGAGTCGCAATGGCCTGGTAACACACAGTCTGCCATGCATCAATAAAAACCCATCTCTGAGAGTGTAATGCTCATGCCGCTGACCCTCAGACATCTGATCATACAACCTTTCAAAATCCTCATCATGGGCATACTGCTCTTTCATTTCATCAAGCTCATGATGATAAGCAAGTGAAACTGCAGAGACCTGTGGCTTGCGTGACAAAGCATCTGCCACTACATTCTTTTTGCCTTCCACATGCACAATCTGAAAGTGAAACATTGACAAAAAGTTTGCCCAACGCATATGCTTCTCTGAAAGCTTAGTCTGCGTGAGGAAATAACGCAAGGTCTGATGATCTGTCTGTACAGTGAAATCAGCCCCAAGCAAGTAGTGTTTCCATGTAAAAAGAGCGTGAATTACAGCCAACATCTCTTTCTCATACACCTGTAAATGCTTCTCGGCATCTTGCAAAACTCTACTCTCATAGGCTATCACATGTCCCTCTTGCATGAGAACTGCACCAATGCTACTTCCACATGCATCACACTGGACAACAAAAGCCTTTCGGAGATCCGGTAACACCAATACTGGGTCCGAAGTAAGCTTTTCTTTGAGCTTTTTGAATGCTGTAATTTCCCGATCAGCCCATCTAAACGGAGTTGCTTTCTTCGTCAAAGCATGAAGAGGTGAAGCAATTTCAGCAAAGTGCCGTATGTAACGCCTGTAATAGGAACACAATCCTAAAAAGCTGCGTACATCATGCACGGTCCTCAAAGCTGGCCAATTAAGTATTGCTTCCACCTTTGCTGGATCCATACGGACTCCATGACCAGACACAATATGCCCCAAGAAATGTATATCCTGCAAAAAGAACTCACTCTTCTTGCCATTAACCACCAACCTATGGTTTCTGAGTTCTGCAAACACAATGGCCAAATGCCTTCTATGCTCTTCCTCAGTTTGTGAATGCACAATCATATCATCAAAGAATGTGCCCACAAACTCTCTATGAGGTCTGAAAATCCTGTCCATCATTCTGTTAAATGTGGCAGGCGCATTTGTCAAACCAAAGGGCATAACCAAGAACTCATACAACCCAAATGTGGTTCGGAATGCTGTCTTATGCACATCCTCGGGTCTAATGCGTATCTGATGATACCCGCTTTTCAAGTCAATACGACTAAAAACTGTGGAGCCCTGTAAGCGGTCCAAGATGTCATCGATCCTCGGTATGGGGAATCGATTCTTGATGGTATTCTTATTCAGCGCCCTGTAATCTATACACATGCGCCAAGAACCATCCTTCTTCTGCACTAAGAGTACAGGTGAGCAAAAGGGTGATGAGCTAGGCTGAATCAACCCCTTATTTAGAAGCTCCTGCACCTGACTCATAATCTCTTCCTGTTGGGCTGCACTAACACGATACGGCGGTCTATTCGGTGGAGTACTACCAGGAATCAGATCTATGGCATGATCTTCTGGCCTCTCAGGAGGTAATTCCCCTGGCAATGACTCGGAAAAACAATCTTGAAACCCACTTAAGAAATCAGCCCTGTCCTTATCTAACATTGACAAATTAGACTTAGACTCATCATCCTGTGCATCCTTTACATAAATCAAGTACGCGGAAAGATGCTTTTTCATTACTGATGAAATCGCCGAAGCGGATACAATAGGAACAGATTCCCCTTTGAGTTTTACATCCAATACATGCTCTTTTCCTCTATGAGTCAGAGTAATTTTCCTATTGTAAGTATCCACCACCGCATGTACCCTGTGGCACCACGGCATCCCCAACAAAACATCACAGCCATCCAAAGGCATGATGAAGAACTCTTCGCTGTCCACATAACCCTGCAAATGAAGCCGAAGCTTCCCAATGATAGGAGTAACAGGTTCTGCATACCCTGGACAAGCCATATTTGCCTCATGTAACGGCCCCATCTCCTCTGCGCGAATCCCCAATCGGCCAGCCAAATCTGGTGAAATGAAGTTGGCTCTAGCACCTGTGTCAAAGAAGATCAAAGCATTCTGATCTCTCACTTTGCCCCATGCCCTGCACAACTCTGTAGCTTCACCACTTAGCTGCTCCCCCACAAGATCAGGAACTAAGCCTGCAGAAGGCTTTTGTTTCTTTGGCTTGGGCTCTCCTTTATTGTCAGGGTCCTTCTTGGACGTTCTCTTGGGACAATTGAATGACATATGCCCCTCTTCAGTACAGTAAAAACACTTTTGAGCATCTCTCAAAGCCTGTCTTTCCTCAGAAGTCCTTTTGGGCATTGGCAACTTCTTATACTTTGTCTCTGTAGACCCTTTAGCATCACGAGAAGCATGCCCAAATTTTTCAGCTTTCTTGCCCAATTTCTTACTGCCTTTAAATCCAGATGAACCACCTGTGAGTAACGCATTGGCTGTCATAGCATTTTCAATCATCTGTGACATGTTCGTTACTCTTGTCTTTATACAGTAATCGCGTACCTCCTTGGGCAGCCCACAACAATACTTCTCTACCTGCTCAGATAATGGCACGGCACGATAAGAAGTCACTGGGAGTAGAGCTTCCCAAAACTTCTTGTTATAGTCTTCCAAACTATCACACTTTGAAGCATCCAGCTTGTGCCATGCTGTCATAACATCCACCTCAAATGTAGATGTGAGCCATACAGAAGAGAAAACCTGTTTGAATTGAACCCATGTAGTGGGTGCTATGCCCTGCAAAAGAAGAGTAGACCACCACTGCAAAGCATTGCCCTTGAGAAAAGTGGCAGCTTTCCTCACCTTCGAGAACTCTGTGTAATTCCCACCAGAAAAAGCAGCATCAAACTGCTGTAAAAAGGTAAGTGCCTTCAATTTATCCTTGGCCCCACTGAAAGTGTCAAACTTCACTGCAGCTCCCCCTTCCTTGTAATCCTTCGCCTTGCCCATAGGCGTTAGATTATCATATGGAAGTGGTTTCGTAAGATTGCTGCCCCCAACATTCATACCCATCATTGGGTCAACATTTCCCATTCCAACACCAGGCATACCATACATTCCAGCCATGTTTCCAAACATTCCATGCTGCATACCTGGCTGCATGCCACCAAACATATTGCCTTGCATCCCAGGTTGCATGCTTCCAAACACATTTCCTTGCATACCGGACTGCATACCACCATACATATTCCCTTGCATGCCAGGCTGAAAATTGGCTCCAAAAGGCCCATACATACTCATGCCTCCCTGAGGATAACCCCCAGTCATGGATTGAAACACCGAGCCACCACCAAAATACCCTGGATGCATGTTCTGCTGAGGAATAGGTGGCTGTCCATAAAAGGAACTCTGTGGGTTAGCACCAAAAGCATGCTGCATGTTCGGAAACTGTGCAGGAGATGGATCCTGTGGAGTGGTACCACTATGACCTTGAGAAAGATTCTTCGAACGAACCTTCTTCTTCTTTTTCTGGGGCTCTGTGCGGGGCTCTGAGCGAGATCTCAAAAATTCAGCAAATCTCTCGCTCTGTGTGAGCTGCATAAAAGTATCCATAACACCAGCCAAGCGATCTTTGAACCGAGCATCATCATCCTCTTTACTATGCACATCTTCTGGCTGTGTTACATCCTCATAAGGCTCAACATCTGCAGCCTGTTCTCCTGCAAAGATATCCTCAGATACATCTCTTTCAGGAGAAGTCTCTTGCTCTTCTTCTTCATGATAGAAATACTCTTCCTCTGTATCAGACATGGTTGTTGAATTTTCAGCGCTGGCTTTCTCCAAAGCAACCACAAGCTCACCCCCTTCAGAAAGTTGATGATTGGTCCCGGCGACGGAACCTTGAAACCGGCCTCTGATTAAGAACCAGAGTGCGGTAAGAGCTAACACCCGTCCACTTGTAGTCTAGATGAAAAACCAAATACAGATTGGAGCTAGAGTGCCCAAATCTGAATACACAACGACACCTGTTGGCCCCAAAGCTTGGCGCCCCTTGCGGTATTTCTTTATTTCATTAAAATAATATGTATGGCTGAGTACAACATAAAAACCAGCCAAGAGTTTACACCTGTAGTCCAATCTGACTGCCCACAAATCCTTCTCAGCACAGAGGATCTATGCACACAGATCTGTGTCCTCAAGCAACACACTGTGCCTCCCTCTGATCAGCCAAGTTCACAAAGCAGGCCAGCCATGGGCATACATCTGGCATAACTCAAGAGCATGATACATTTTCTCAGCTCAACATACATGTGCTGTTCAATCCCTGTCTTAATCCCTTGTCAATCTGCCATACTCCTCCTCTCACAAGGAGCCAGATAACACATACCTGTAGCAGACATCAAGCAACAGAAAGAGAGATAGATGAACAGAGTCAAGGCTTACCAAGTTCAGCTCGTGAAACAACTCTGGAGGAAGCAACAGCACCAATCTGTGCCTGCAGGCACTTGAACCCACAATCCTGCTTCACACGTGTGCTTGCACTTGCCTGTATCTTCCTCCTGATGCTCACTCCTATGCTGTCCTTGTAAAGTACAGATCTGAAAATCAGCATTGTACTTGATTGCACCGCCTCGGGATGCGTGCCAGGCGTTGTACTTGCATAAACAACCTGCTGTCCACTTCTGTACCTGCCTGAATCAGCATACACAGGTCTGTCCAGCACCTGTAAACACTTCTGCAGCAACTGTACCTTCTGTACCTGGCTGCCCGTACACTGTACGGCAGCCGTACCAGGTGTACCTGCTGAAAAACACACTGTGCAGCCTGCACAGGTCTTCTGCGCAGCCCAACCAGTAGCTGTCCTGTGCGCCGACAGCAGCAGAAGAGAAAGAGAGAAAGAGAGAGTGTCTGGCTCTGGCCGTACAGTGCTGTACGGCTGGTTCCACTCAGAAAAACAGCAGCCAAAACTGTTCTACAGCAGTCGCCTCCTCCTCCTTGCTTTTCCACGCTTGTTCATCATGCGCATGAGGGAAAGCTCCCCTTTTACTACACGATTCCCAAAAAGGGAAGAGAGAGAGAGAAGAGAGAGAAAACCTCCTTCCCAATTTAATCCCTAGGGCCCCAACTTAATAAGTTCCCTAGGGCCACTAAGGCCTAGGGGCAACTTTAATAAACATTAAAAGTTAATGTTTTAATGTTCCCCCTTCACACCTAGGGTTGTCCACACATCTTAATCACTGTCCGGGCACCCCCCATGTGAATCATAAAATATTCTGACTCTGCAACCACCATGCACACACTTGTCCTGCTCCATTTTCACAGGGCCATGACAGGGCGGCTAAACAAGGAGTCCTGCCCTTCTACTGAATAAGTAATGACAACACATTGTCCAATTAGCTTACCAGTCTTCATAGAAGTTGTTGCAAGCGGAAGCCTTCGCGTTGGAAGCTTTAGAAGTGTTGATATCTTCGATTTGCCGCAATCCTTTGCGCCAAAAGTCTTCAAGAGGATGAAGGGAACCCTGGGAAAGCTTTCCCTATGGTTCAACTTGAGAAAGGAAGGCTGAAATTAGGGTTTTCAGCAAAAAGACCAGAAATTATAGCAAAAATGAGAGCTGTTTTGCTGAATTTCAGTCATGCACTTGGAAACACTCTTGGAAGCTTGGAAAACACCCTAGCAAGTTGGGTATGGCTATGGAGAGCTTGGAAATGGAGAGAAATGGTGGAAAAACAGAGTTTTCAGTCTCCAAAAATCCTCATGAAGAGAAAACACGAATTTTCTCTCAATAAGTAAGTGAATTGGGATCCAATGAGGTGAGAGGACATGGGGAGATGCCCATTTATGAGTAAAAAGGGAGGATCAGGTCCTGGACATTGAGTCTTGTCCGCCTCGGGACTTCAGTGAGTGTGAACTTGGAAGCAGTTATAATTTATAAGTGACTTTTGGGCGCCCAAACTTTAATGAAGTGGGAACGCACTCGCTTATAAATATTGGCTAAGTCCTAAAGACTATTTGAGCCTAGATTGGGTAATACTTACCACCTGTTCACATGCCACACAACCATGTCAGCAGACAGTTTCACACGCACGGTTCACGGGCGGGCGTCCCCTAGCCCGGAACTACACATAGGTCATGCAGGCATGAAAACAGCATGCAATTTCATTTGCAGGCAAACACATAAAGATGCAATGCAATGCAGCATTGGCATGAGCAATTTCCGTTCATGAAACCATATAAGACTAGGCATTTCCAGGCAAGTATATGCGATACCAGACCTAGTGGAAAGCCAATCCTCCAGGCGTTTCCGGGCATGTACACAAAGACACAAGTCCGAGCGGAAAGCCAAGTCCTCCAGATATTCCGGGCATGATAACGTCAAGTCCCGGCGGAATATCATTTCCAACTATATAGCATGACACGTGTCAATCACATGCATAGGCACATTCCATAAGCCATGGACACCAATCCAATATGTACATAGTGTGAAAGCAAGAGTGAACCATGCGGGTGGCCAAATGGTGACAATCACCCCCAAGAGCTCTTTGTCATACACCGAATAATTCTTATCGGCATTATTCAACTTACAGCTATAATAAGCCACTGGCCTACCATCTTGCTGTAAAACAGCTCCAATGGCAAGGTTACTGGCATCAGTAATTACCTCCAAAGGATCATCCCATGATGCCAACTTCAAAACTGGAGACTCAGAGGCAACTTTCTTCATTGCCTGGAATGCCTCTAGAGTCTTGCCCGTGACGAACACTTTCTGACGACGAGTCTTCACGCCCTTGAGCAAGTCAATAAGAGGTGCTACAAGGTCAGAAAACTTGTCCATGTGGGTACTGTAGGCTGACAAAGACCCACAGATTTCCTGGGCTGTAGTGGGAACATCTCAACTGAGAATGACCTGTACCTTTTCAGGGTCGAGGCTTATACCTGAAGAACTGATGATGTATCCCAAGTAATGGATTTCCTGTACTCCAAACTCACTCTTCTTCGCATTGATAAACAACTCATTGGCTTGCAAGAGTTGCAAAACCTATGCCACATCTCGCTCATGCTGCTCTGCAATCCCTGACAAGATAAGAATATCGTCTAAGAAGATGAAGACGCACTTGCCAACGAGATCCCAAAAAATCCGAGACATCATTTTGTTGAAAGTCGTCGGTGCATTGGTGAGACCAAAGAGCATCACCACAAGCTCATAGTGGCCACACTCGGTCCTAAAGGCCATTTTTGGAATGTAAGCCTCAAAGGTCCGAACCTGATGGTAGCCACTCTTAAGATCTATCTTAGAAAAAATCTTTGCACCATTGAATCGTTCTAGGATGTACTCTATTATGGGTATGGGGAACCTATTCTTCACTGTTAGCTTATTGAGCGCCCTGTAATCCACACATAAGCGTGCGGACTCATCTTTCTTTTGGACAAACAGAATGGGAGTGACAAAAGGTAAGGAAGATCGTCGGATAAATCGAGACCAGAGTAGTTGGGCTAACTGCTACTCCAGCTCGCTCTCCAATACCTTAGAAAGGCAGTAGGGAACTTGCTGGGAGGTTGCGATGGTCCTCAGGTCTATTGGGTGGGAGGTCATCTCGTAGCATGATGTTGCTGTATTGAGACAAAAGACCAACCATCCGTTGCTCCCCTGTGGGTGCTACTTTACCTATTCTTGAGGGACCCTTTCACGACATTAGTATGGACTTTGTAGGTCCTCTTCCCGCCTCAGTTGGATCTAGAAACACACAGTGTATGACAATTGTTGATAGATTCAGTAAGTTTTGCATGCTCATTCCATGTCCCAAACTATCATTCTGAAGTTTCGGCCCATTTCTAGTCATTCAGAAGTTAAGTGATGTCTCTTTAAAGTTAAAGTTGCCGGAAAGTTGGATTATGCACAATGTCTTTCATGTTTCTTGGTTGAAGCCATATGTAGGTCCAGCATTGCAGGATATATCCGAAGAGCAACAACCAGATATGATAGATGAAGTTGAAGTCATAGAGCTAGAGCAAATTCTCCTCCATAGATGGAAGCATGGATCCGGTTGAAGAATACGACAATTCTACATGAAGTTTAAAGACCTTGGAACCCATGAAGCAGTTTGGCTAGATGAAGAGTTCTTTCAGGAGTACCCCCAGTTGTTGGTGGACTACTTGGAAGCCCTGAACCTGCCGCCAAGTTAAGCAGGAAGGAATGTCACGTGCACCCTGCACTGGAGTCTGGAGTACATAGTGACACACTGGCATGATCATTAGTGTAGCATTTGTACAGAAGTAGGACCTTTTCTAGGATTATTTGTCGTATGCTGTGACCCCATTGTGAGCACTGAGTCCAGGGACAGTCAGGCACGAGCTACGTAGGTCAAGTCTCTGAGCCTTAGAGGTCAGTTAGTTGTCAGTCCTCTGAACCCACTTGGAGAAAGCATCATTCAAGAGCATTTATGTGTCAACCTTAGCATTAGATGCATGTAAAGCATTGTAAGTGCATTCACATAGAAGGGGGCCAGCCCTAAGGCCAGCCCATACTTGGGCTAGGCCTTGCAAAGGCATCCAAGGTCTTTGCCAAGCAGTTGGCCAGCAGTCCACAGTTGTGCAACAGCCCGACTGCGGACCGACTGGCATATTAGCAGTCGTGAGGGTCTTTCAGCAGCCGACTGGGATTCTTGCATCAGCCGACAGCCTCCTAGGGGCAGCCAATTGCTGTTTTGAGGAGGTATAAAAGCAGTGCCTCAGCCCACACCAATTCAGTCAAGTATTCAGCAAAGAACATTCAGTCTGCAGCATCCAATAAGCTCCAGGAAAATCAGGAAGATACTCTTCTATCTCGATTCTCAGCCAGCATTTGTGCAGTCCTATAGTCATTTGAACTTGCATCAGTGGCCAAGGAGAGTCTTCAACAGAGCCTCGAGATAGCTAGATACTCGGTGACGTACTGTCTTCCTCCTCCTTGCATTGGGCATTCATATCATTTGTACTCAGCATTGAACAGCATTTTCTCCAAAGAATAATATAAGCAAATACTCGTGCTTGCAGAGAGGGGGGGGGGGGGGTTGGGCTTCAGTGGGTATTGGGACCCAATACTGTGTCGTCTTCTACACTCTCATTCTCTTCTCTCTCTCTACTCTCTAAAGTTGATGCTAAAGATTCTCACCACATAAAGGTATAAAGAAGGCCCCTGTTGTGCGTTATCACGATCAATCTCAGTGCATGTAAGAGTTCCTTCTAAAGCCTACCTGTCCTTGTGCTCTTTGCCTTTGTCTCTTTGTGAGACCAAATGACAGATGTCCTCAATGATAGCCTTGAGGGTAAATGTCGAATAGTTCCTCCTAAAGCCTACTTGGCCTTGTGCTCTTTGCGAGAGTGCCAATCTATGCCTCCAATACAACTTGGCCAAGGTAATGGCCAATCATGATAATCCGGTAGTTATTGGGGTCCATAGAGTCTTGTGGCTTAAGGATGGGGATAATGGTGTTTGTGGTCTTGGAGGGGGAAAGGCCTTCACACACAGCCCTATTGAAGATCTGTGCAATGATAGGGACCAAGGTGGTGCATCCATGTGCGAAGTGCTCCGAGCGGAGGTCCTCGTGGTCCTTGCCTGTACAATGATGCAGCTTGACATTGGTAGTAGTGAAAAGGCTGGTGGAGGTAGGGTAGGGGATGTGGGATAAATTAGGTGAAAAAGGGAGGGAGGGGGGTGTGGGGGGGGGGGGGGGGGGGGGGGGGGGGCTTTAGTGGGTGAATTGGGACCCAATACTGTGTCGTCTACTTCAATTCTATTCTCTTCTCTCTCTCTACTATGTGAATTGGATGCTAAAGATCTCACCACATAAAGGTATAAAGAAGGCCCTGTTGTGCGTTACCTCGATCAACCTTAGTGCATGTATGAGAGAGAGAAAGAAAGAAAGAAAGAAAGAAAGATTTTATTAAGGTCTTCCAAAAGACCGAACTCGGCCTATGAGACAAATCAGCGTACCTGTGTGGGGTATCCTATGTCATCCCAACAAAATGAAAAAGTGCTGAACTAAAAAGCTGAATCTGGGTGTGCAATAAGTACAATGAGAGAGAGAGAGAGAGAGAGAGATGCTATTAACATCTATGAAAGACCCGAAGGGTCTATGAGACCAAAAAGTTGTTACATGTGATCCATGAGTAAATTGTCCTTGTGCTCTTTGCCTTTGTCTCTTTGTGAGACCAAAGTAAATGATAGATATCCTCAATGATAGCCTTGAGGGTAAATGTCGAATAGTTCCTCCTAAAGCCTACCTGGCCTTGTGCTCTTTGCGAGAGTGCCAATCTATGCCTCCAATACAACTTGGCCAAGGTATGGCCAATCATGATAATCCAGAAGTTGGTAGTGGTGTAAAGGCTAGCGGAGGTAGGGCAGGGGATGTGGGATAAATTAGGTGAGAGGGGGGGAGGGGGGGGGTGCTTTAGTGGGTAAATTGGGAACCAATACTGTGTCTTCTACTTCAATTCTATTCTCTTCTCTCTCTCTACTATGTGAATTGGATGCTAAAGATCTCACCACATAAAGGTATAAAGAAGGCCCCGTTGTGCATTACCTCGATCAACCTTAGTGCATGTATGAGAGAGAGAGAAAGAAAGAAAGATTTTATTAACGTCTTCCAAAAGACCGAACTCGGCCTATGAGACAAATCAGTGTACCTATGTGGGGTATCCTCTGTCATCCCAACAAAATGAAAAGTACTGAACTAAAAAGCTGAATCTGGTGTGCAATAAGTACAATGAGAGAGAGAGAGAGAGAGAGAGAGAGAGAGAGAGAGACGCTATTAACATCTACGAAAGACCCGAAGGGTCTATGAGACCTAAAAGTTGTTACATGTGATCCATGAGTAAACTGTCCTTGTGCTCTTTGCCTTTGTCTCTTTGTGAGACCAAAGTAAATGATAGATATCCTCAATGATAGCCTTGAGGGTAAATGTCGAATAGTTCCTCCTAAAGCCTACCTGGCCTTGTGCTCTTTGTGAGAGTGCCAATCTATGCCTCCAATACAACTTGGCCAAGGTATGGCCAATCATGATAATCCGGTAGTTTTTGGGGTCCGTAGAGTCTCTTGGCTTATGGATGGGGATAATGGTGTTTGTGGTCTTGGAGAGGGAAAGGCCTTCACACAAAGGCCTATTGAAGATCTGCTCATTTTGATATGGGCCAAGGTGGTGGATCCATGTGCGAAGTGCTCCGAGTAGAGGTCCGCGTGGTCCTTGGCTGTACAATGATGTAGCTTCAATAGTGCTTGGTGACATTGGTAGTGGTGTAAAGGCTGGCGGAGGTAGGGCAAGGGATGTGGGATAAATTAGGTGAGAGGGGGGGAGGGGGGCGGGGGGGGGGACTTTAGTGGGTAAATTGGGACCCAATACTGTGTCATCTACTTCAATTCTATTCTCTTCTCTCTCTCTACTATGTGAATTGGATGCTAAAGATCTCACCACATAAAGGTATAAAGAAGGCCTTGTTGTGCGTTACCACGATCAACCTCAGTGCATGTATGTGAGAGAGAGAGAGAGAGAGAGAGAGAGAGAGAGAGAGAGACGCTATTAACATCTATGGAAGACCCGAAGGGTGTATGAGACCAAAAAGTTGTTACATGTGATCCATGAGTAAACTGGATGTCATGACAAGGGGAATAAAGTAGAAGGCTAGCTGTCAGAAAGGAAAGAGAGGGTCAATGTACCATGTAGACCTTGCGTATACAATGAAGTAGGCAGCATAAGAACCTCATGTGTCGAGACTCATAATGTGTTGTGGGGGGCCAAAGAAGCCAGTGATAAATGCCCCCAAGGGTAAATGATGCCTCACCCGTCGGAAGAATCATGATAATCCGGTAGTTATTGGGGTCCATAGTCTCCTGGCTTATGGATGGGGATAATGGTGTTTGTGGTCTTGGAGGGGGAAAGGCCTTCATGCAAAGCCCTATTGAAGATCTGTGCAATGATAGGGGCCAAGGTGGTGGATCCATGTGCGAAGTGCTTTGAGCGGAGGTCCTCGTGGTCCTTGGCTGTACAATGATGCAGCTTCAATAGTGCTTGGTGACATTGGTAGTGGTGAAAAGGCTGGCGGAGGTAGGGCAGGGGATGCGGGATAAGTCAGGTGGGATCGGATTCAGGATGTCATACAGGTGGCGCATGTAGGTCTCCCATTTGAGAGGGTTAGTGATGGATGTGGGTGTCTTTCGTTCCCTCCAAAAAGCACCTTGTATCCGAGGTGTCCACATTGAAAAAGAGGTGGTACCATTCCGACTTGTGCTGTGCCAAGAATGCACGCTTCTTCCGATGGGTGTGGCAACATAAATATCTGCATTTCGCGTGCATAGAGCTGTCCAGTCTCCTTTTTCGTGACCTTGCACTCATCATCATACCATCTGCTGCACTCATCATCATACCACCCGTTTTGAGGCTCTCACTCAGCCCATCGGGGGTTTGGCAGTGTGGGCGGATTCATGTGGGAAGCTAGCTTGGGTGGATTAGTGTAGAATAGATGGTGAGAGTGATGATGAGAGATCAAGGTTGGCTGTCTAGCGGTACAAGTGATTAGAGTAGACTGAGTCAAAGTCATGGTGAAAGTGAATGCGGGTGAAGGTGGATGTGGGGGGATCTAGGGGGTGTGGCAAGGGGGAGATAAGCGTGATCCACCAAGATGGGTGGTGGTGGGATGGTGAAGTCCGGCATATGTCGCATAAGAACAGGACTGAGGAGACCCCATCAAGTAATCTGTGGTGCTAGAGTCGCCCCTGTAGGAGAAGCAGGTCAAGGTCAGGCTATGTGGGGTGGGCCAATGGGACATCCCATTGTAGATTAGCAGCTCATGCTTGGCTCCCATGTCCAAGAAACTCCTGCCATAGCTAGTGATGTGCCCAGTGTCCTGTGATCACTGTCGTAGGCCTAGCTCATAGGGTATATGTCTGCAAGCATAACTGGAAAGTCATACATATGCACATGCATGTCGGCTGTCCGAGCATTGAAGTCACCCAACATGAGGACCCTGTTGGACGAACTCCACAATGTCTGCAACAATGGGGCATATGGTGATATTCCATCGTGCAACAAATCGTGTGTGTAGGCAGACATCTCTGGTGGGAAATAACATACTGCAATTTGTAATATCTGGAAGCCTGGCCGGGCTAAATGCATCCACATGAAACGGGCCGCCACTGGACCAATGTGGACACTCTGCGTAGGTGGGGGCCCTAAACAGGCATGCCACTCCTCCTCAGCCACTAACCCCCCCCCAAAGGGCTGCCTAGTTTGCATCCAATAGAGATGCTTCTTGCAATACTTAGTTACGAGAGTTGTAGGCATATTTGGCTTTGGACAAGCTTATTTGATGCTGTGCAGATGTGTCGGTTGAATTTCACAATGTTTGATTTGATTGAAGAAGTGGAACATGCCTTAGGCATCCCTTTTTCTACCAATTTTTGTTGAATACAAGTCCATTTCTTAATTTTATACACTTTTTAAAATTGGGGGAAAAAAACACCTCAGTATGTGCTGACTTCTTGTTCTGATACATGACAGGGAATGGGCATACCTGTGGGAAAACTGGCACTGTATACGGCCCTTGGTGGTGTCAGGGCTTCAGGGGTATCAACAAAATAGCCTCTAGTCAGATCATTTAAATCTTCTTTCATTTGAGAAAACCAAATCACATACTTAAGATACTTTAGTTTAACATACTTTCTGCTAACCAAGTGAGCAATGCTTGCCATTGTAGTGTCTCCCCATCACAATCGATGTAGGAACAAACAATGAGACATTACTCAACGATCCATTTTATATTGGACTAAGACAACGACGTGCTACTGGAAAGGTTTTGAATTTTAATTTAAAATGAAACATTTTTCTGTAGCTTTCTGAGTGTTGTGTGTTGCACGAACCATGTTGAGTGTCCCAGCTGCTGACATATCTGATATGGGATATTATCTACTTTGCAGGAGTATGATGATCTGCTCCATGAGTTCATGTGTGCTGTTAAGCAAGCTTATGGAGAGAAAGTCCTAATTCAGGTTGCTTTTGACAAATTGGCTCCAGAAAGCCTTTCATGAAAGAATTTCTTTACACTTACCTTGTCTAACCATTCTGTATTATGAGGATCTTATCCAGATGTCTTTGCTTACTGTTTTAGTTTGAAGACTTTGCAAACCATAATGCATTCACTCTGCTTGCAAAGTATCAGACAACACACCTCGTTTTCAATGATGACATTCAGGTACTTCTATGGCAATGGTCGGACTTTTGTATTTTCTGCCGTTGCGAGTCGGGTTTGTATCTGCCAAATGATACTTCTCACCATCGGTAGATGTGGTTATCAAACTAAAGGTCCCTTTGCTTTTGTGCAGGGTACTGCTGTTGTGGTCCTGGGAGGCTTACTTGCAGCCCTCAAGGTTACTGGCGGGACATTGGCAGATCACACTTTTCTCTTCCTTGGTGCTGGAGAGGTACACCCAGAACGCTTATGATGTTAACAATGGTGCATGCTTTATATAGAGTTCGGATGTTTTCTTTCTGTGAAACAAAACACCATTACAGGCGAGACCACATTTGAAAATGCAGGCTGGAACAGGTATTGGAGAGATGATTGCCTTGGAAATTACGAAGCAGGTAATCTAGTGAACAACTCCTTTTTCCCTGCAATAAACTATAATAATAGGACCTTTATCTTGGAAGCCAGTTTATCCGAAGTATGGGCTCTTTGCAGTTGAGTTACATTTTTGTGTAATAGAGCTTCTGTAATTTGTTGCCATGCAAGAATAAATTTGAATTTAACTGTAATTTGTCTGCAGACTAGTGTTTCCCTTGAAGAAGCGCGGAAGAAGATATGGCTGGTGGATTCAAAGGTAGATCTCCCTCCCTCCCTCCCTCTCTCTCTCTCTCTCTCTCTCTCTCTCTTTCTCTCTCTCTCTGGTCTCATAGGTCACTTTGGCCTTTTGAAGACGTTAATATAACATTTCATTTCATTTCTCTCTGCCATGTACTTTATTGTATCACTTTTGTCTCATAGGCCATTGGGTCTTTAGTAGATTCTCTCTCTCTCTCTCTCTCTCTACATTGCTATGAACAAGATTGATTGGTGGGTTGAGACAGTTATGGGTGGAAGATAAGGTCATTTAGGTCACTGTCATACTAGATGAGTAGGTCACTACTCGAGGAGTAGTAGGGGTTTTTGAGAGCTGGTGTAGAGTATGATCGGAGTAAAGCAAGGCTGTCCCATCTCTCTCACTGTCTTTGGGCTCTATACAGATTAGCTCACAGATTTCTTTGCGACAAGGGTTCTATTCAAGCTGAGATGGTGGTCTATATTCTACCATATGCAGATGACGCAGTCATGCTTCACAACAGAAGGATCTCAAAGACACTTTTATGCATAACACTCTTTCTGTAAGGAATGGGATTTAAAGGTAGACCTTGGCAAGAAAAAGTTATAATGCTCCATTTAAGTTTTCAAGGGCTGCAAAAAGACGCTTACATTTGAGAGACATGAGTGGAAGTACCAAGGGCATACTTAGGAGTGGTATTCTCTAGCCCAAAGTTCCTTATGGAACTGGCATGAGGCAAGGTTGGTCAAGGATATGCTAGCATCGTTGGAGAGGCAATGCTTCCAAGCACTTTTCCAACAGGTCCAAACAAAGTATCCGGGGTGTCCAATTTATAACTTTTTTTTCCCCCGGGTGCTCAAATGTTTGGAACGGATCTAACCTGGATAGGTTAGGGCCAATACTCCTGTTGTTTCTCGAGAAGCACAGATTCCCAGGGCTGCGTCCAAACTCTGGTAAATGCCAAGGTTCCTACCCCCTAAGAGCCAAAATCAACTCTTCCTCTTCCAACTCTAGCATGTTAAAATTCCCACCTATGCACCAGAATTCTGCCTATGGAAGGGAGTGACGAACTATACTCCAGAAGGTGGCGCTGCCTCCTGCAGCGTTCGGTGCATATATGTTCAGAAAGCCACACATTCCTCTCCAATCTTGATGGCCACCCACTGAGCCATAGTTGCATGCAAACTACGTTTGGATGTAATCCAAACGTTGAAAACTTTTGGAACGTCCACTAACGTTTGGAAACGTAGTGAACGTGCACTTTTGATTTTATAGGTTAAAAAACGAACGCAAGTCAACGTCGTTTTTTTTAAAAACTTTTCCTTACGTACGTGTGGCAGCCTCTGTGCGGCACTCAAGTCTTCTCCTGCGGGCGTCTCTATGCGGCGCTCAACTCTCTCTCATAGGTCACTTTGGCCTTTTGAAGACGTTAATATAACATTTCATTTCATTTCATTTCTCTCTCTCTCTCTCTCTCTCTCTCTCTCTCTCTCTCTCTTCCATTGAAGATGCTATACCACAGAGATCACTTCATGAGTATCTGATGATGGATTTATAGAGAGGCCTAGATACATGGAGGGCTTTTTACCACATGGCTCCTGAGTGGCTATTGGTCAGCTTAGAGTTTCATCACATCGATTGGAGAGATCGAGATTGACAGAGTAGCACGGATCCCCCGAGAGGAGAGGATATGCAGATTGTGCAGAGAGGAGGTGGAGAGTGAGGAGCATTATGTATGCAGATGCAGAGCATATACAGCCATCAGAGAGAGAGATCCCATTTTATTCAGAGAGCCACATTCCCTACGCCAGATCTTTGAGGCAGCAGACCAGCGCATACTGGGGAGATTCATTCTAGACATACAACGTCACAAAGAGACATCATTATAGGCTCAGACAGCTCCAGAGGGGGGACGACAGACACATATTACTACATTTTTTCAGAGATCCATCCCACTCCTAGTCCCTACACAGTAGGGAATTACTCTCCAGAGCGCAGAGACACTCAGAGCCCACAGGAGACAGAGCAACTGGCTCGCTTTAGAGCAGACCCAGGCATGTTCTTCAAGGAGCTGTGGACACCCCCTTCATTGATGTATACCATTTTATACCCCCAGTATGGTACAGGATGGAGCTAGCTAGGTTGCATATCATGATTGTATACTCCATGCATATAGCTTTGCGTTCTCCTAGTAGTAGAGCTCCATCCCCTCCCCCCCACTCATTGTACTTATTGCACACCCAGATTCAACTTTTTTTTTAGTTCAATACTTTTTCATTTTGTTGGGATGATAGAGGATACCCCACACAGGTGCACTGATTTGTCTCATAGGCCGAGTTCGGTCTTTTGGAAGACGTTAATAAATCTTTTTTTCTTTCTTTCTTTCTCTCCCGCACGCGCTCAAGTCTCTCTCTCTCTCTCTCTCTCTCTCTCTCTCTCTCCCTCCCACAAAATTGAAACTAAAGGTTGTATAGTATTAGTAAGTGCTTTAATGTTCATCGATGAATCTTCAAACTCAATATTTCAAAATTTTATAAGTAAACTATAAATTTTGTATATATATATATATATATATATATATATATATATATATATATATATATAGGGCAGCGTTCACTACGTTTGGAATCTTTTCAGCACGTTTTCCAAACGTACTAAACGTATCGTTTACTATGTTTGGAACCACCTTGCACTGAGCCCGTCTAGTGACAACGGTGCGTGAGTCAACCACTGCCGGCAATAGCTGCTCACTAATGAAAATGCATACTCCACCTTGTGTCCCAGAGGTCCCCAAAAGAATGGGACCAAAAGGTGTGACTATTGCCTTGAAAGATCTTTCCGCAGCGGCAGGTATGCCCCTTTGAAAGATGGTGCTTCTGAATGAAGAGAATGTCAATGGGTCCACCAACTGCTGCTCTATGAAGCTCCTCTCTAAGGACACCATGCCTTTGAAAGCACTGTGGACTCCCCAAACCTTGAATGTTCCATGAGACAATCCAACTAAGATTTGTGGACCCCCCAAACACTGCAAGATTTGTGGACACCATGCCTTTGAAAGCATTGTGGACCCTCCAAACCCTGTAAAATCTTCCCGCAGTGCGGCGGGTATGCTCCTTTGAAAGATGGTCTGAATGAAGAGAATGTCAATGGGTCCACCAACTGCTGCTCTGTGAAGCTCCTCTCTAAGGACACCATGCCTTTGAAAGCATTGTGGACCCCCCAAACCCTGAATGTTCCATGAGACAATCCAACTAAGATTTGTGGGAAGCAGAACTATCGGAGCTGCCCTCCACTCGAAGAGTCCTGGGCGTGGGTTTCGACGGAGAGTAGTCACTGTCGGTCCTGGGGTGAAGCTACGCCAGATGGGCACGAATCCTGTGGAGCCGCTTTGTTCAAGCACTGGAATATGCATACTCTGGGCTTCACCTATCGCAATGCAGGTATCTATTTGAGGGGGAAAGGGGTACTGCCATTGAAACATGAAGAAAGACGAAAAGAAGCACCTCCAAGCTAGTGGACACCATCTCCCCTTCTTGATCTCTGTGGTCCGAGCCACACAACTCCATCCGAGCCACCAAGAGCGAGAGGTGGGTAAGCACATCAGTGATACGTAGATCATGCAAATGGTGTGAGAGCTCTATTGCCTTCCCGTGAATAGCAACAGACACTGACTCCATGGTTCAATCCGTCAAAACAACGCCCCCCCCCCCCCCCCCCCTCTCTCCCGGCACTGCATTCAGGGGGGAAGGAGAAGATCATCGCGCCACTCTTTGGTGTGGAAGGCATGGAGGGATGTAACACCACACATATATGAATGGGAGCCAGTCTCCTCGAACATACCAGCTCCTCCGACAGGAAGGCATCGGAAGAAGCTGTAGTCAATTGGCTGCCCCAACACCTTGGGGGGGCCACCTGGCAACTCTGGAGGGAGAGCCCACACCGGAGAGGCAGCGATGGTCATCTCTACCAGCTCCATGAAATGGATCAAATAGTGGATTGAGCTAGCCCGGTTGTCTCCGCTCCGGGTTAGGTGCAGCTGAAGGAACGCGGGAATACTCCGGAGTGGTGTGCGGGGAAAGGGGGGGAGATGGAGACGGAGACGGAGCGGAGGGAGCTGCAAGGGGGGGAAGCCGAAGTTGAAGGCGGGGGTGGGGGGGAGGAGGGGGGGTGATGGGGCATGGGAAAGGGATGAGAAGGGGGGCTGGGGGGGGAGGCCTGGAGTGATGTAACACCACACATACGAATGGGAGCCATTGTCACCTCGAACATACCAGATCCTTTGACACGAAGGCATCGGAAGAAGCTGTAGTCAGTTGACTGCCCCAGCACCCTGCGGGGGGCCACTTGGTGACTTTGGAGGGAGAGCCCGCACCGGAGGGTAGCGATGATCATCTCTACCAGCTCCATGAAATGATGGATCAAACGACGGATTGAGCTAGCCAGCTGTCTCCGCTCCCGGTTATAGGCACAGCTGGAAGGTGGCGAGAATGCTCGAGAGGTGGAAGAGGGGGGAAAGGAGGGGGGGGGGGGATCTGATGAAGACAGAGCGGAGAGAGCTGCAAGGGGAAAGCCGAAGGTGGGGGTGGGGGGCGGGATGGAGGGACCTGCTGAAGGGTCAGAGAGCCTCGGGGGAATTTGAATCACTGTCGGGAATGCTCTGGAGAGGTGGAAGGGGGGCGGGGGACCTGCTGAAGGCTCTGAAGGCTCAGAGAGCCTTGGGGGAATTTGAATCACTGTCGGGAATGCTCCGGAGAGGCGGAAAGGGGAGGGGGGGGGGTACTGATGAAGATGGAGTGGAGGGAGTTGTAGGGGGGAAGTCGAAGCTGAAGGCGGGAGTGGGGGGGAGGAGGCGGGGTGATGGGGGATGGAAAAGGACTGAGAAGGGGGACTAGGGCGGGAAGGGTTTACCTGCGAGGGGGGGGGGGAAGGCTTGGAGTGATGTAACACCACACATATACGAATGGGAGCCACTGTCTCCTCGAACATACCAACTCCTTCGACACGAAGGCATTGGAAGAAGCTATAGTCAACTGGTTGCCCTTGTACCCTGGGGGGCCACTTGGCGACTCTGGAGGGAGAGCCTACACCGGAGAGGCAGCGATGATTATCTCTACTGGCTCCATGAAATGATGGGGGGGGGGGAAGGCTTGGAGTGATGTAACACCACACATATACGAATGGGAGCCACTGTCTCCTCGAACATACCAACTCCTTCGACACGAAGGCATTGGAAGAAGCTATAGTCAACTGGTTGCCCTTGCACCCTGGGGGGCCACTTGGCGACTCTGGAGAAAGAGCCTACACCGGAGAGGCAGCGATGATTATCTCTACTGGCTCCATGAAATGATGGATCAAACGGTGGACTGAGCTAGCCAGCTGTCTCCGCTCTGGGTTAGGCACAGCCAAAGGGCGGCAGGGATGCTCCGGAGGGGGGGTGGGGATATACTGATGAAGATGGAGCGGAGGGAGCTGGAGGGGGGAAAGCTGAAGGCAGGGGTGCTGGGGGATGGGAAAGGGCTGAGAAGGGGGGCTAGGGGCGTGGGGGGGGAGGTCGGCCCCGCTGAAGGCTCTGAAGGATTAGAGAGCCTCCAGGGAATCTGAATCACCGTTGGGGGGCGACTGAGATAAATGCTTGTAATGGTTCTCTGACACAACTGTATCCTCGTGTGTACTGCCAGCTTGGTGTGGTTGGTGGTGCCGCTCTGCTCTGGAAGTCTACTGGCGGTTCCCACCTCAGGCCCGCGGTTTGCCACTCTGCTCTTCCGCCTCGGGACAGGGGTCTGCCACTCTGCTCTGGAAGTTGCTGGTGGTTCCGCCTTGGGACAGTGGTCTGCCACTCTCCCACATCGGGATCGACTGAGGTCTGGTCCTAGTGCCTGGGGGCCGGAACCCCAACCACCCCTCCCCCCCGCCCCGCGGTCCTGGTGCCTGGGGGCTGGAATCCCTCTTACCCCCTGAGTAAGATCTGAACTGGGAACCATCGGGGCGGGGCAGGGCGGGAAGCGCCCTCCTGGACTGACGGTGAGGACAAGCTCTAGTGAGGTGTCCCATCTATCGGCAGATGAAACATTGGCATGGGAGACGAGAGTACTAAACTCTCTGCAAAATGGGGTCCCCTTGGAGGCAAGGAAGCAATATGGCATGAGGCATTGGCTCCGGAGAGGTTATTCAGATACAAAGGGATGGACTCCCAGCCGTTCGAGCAAGAACCGAAGCAGGGGTTGGGAGGGTGGGGATCCCATCACTCTCTTGATGGCACCACCTATCACTGAGAGGAAAGGAGGTATTCCTTCCTGAAACCAAGAAAGTAGATTGTCACAGGAAATCTTGAGAGACGCTAGCCAAAGGGGTTGGATGTTGGGTTGAAGCGGTGCTGGCACCTCGCAAAGAAGGGGCTTGAGCCATATGTAGTGCGACGGGGTTCAGCTGCATGACTCTGTTCAAAGTTGCAGGCGAATCGAGGCGACTCTAGCTCAACCCGGTAGTAGCCATGCCCCAAGGGATGAATATTCGTGATCTTTCCAAGCATGCCAAAAAGGCTTCCTTGTAACAGATCTTTGAGCTGTCCGCGCACCGGGCGGCTACCCACAATCTTGCATACCAAGGTGGAGGCCTCCAACGATGCGACTGTCGAAGTGAGGAGCTGGAGGTTTGCTGTTGAGAAAGAGAGGCAAGGGATGGTGGCCTCGGTCAAGGATGACGGAGGGGCTGCCATGGAGTCCTCTTGGGGCTTGAAGATCAGAAGTTGCTGAATCTTGCCTAAAAGAGAAAATTACCCGAAAGCTGATAGCACCTGACTAGGAAGACGAAGAAGAGGATAAGGAGGGGCGGACGCAAGGGGGAAGTGAGGCGGAAGCACAGAACGGAAAAGGGGACTGGGTGGCGCTCGGGTGGAGGAGGATGAAGGAGAGTGAAGAGGTACAATGGAGGGGACGGGCGGCATCCAGCCACACGTGCTGCGCATGGGGCAAGGGACAGCAGGCAGTGAGGAGGACAAAGTGGAGCAAAGGCGGGGGCAGAGGCGAGGGAGGGAGGCGAAATGGAAGGAGGGTGGGGACTCAGACGGAGCAGGCAGGCCACTGGGCAAGCAGTGTGTAGGAGGGAGAAAGCAGGAGATTAGGGTGGGGGAGCCGGAAGAGATGGCGAAGGTGAGGGAGGGACAGAGGAGGAGGGGCAGATGTGCAACGGGGGAAAGCTCCAGCTCGCTTTGAAAATGCCTATCCAACTTATAACTTATCTATCCATATTTCAATTTTTTTTTCCAAAGAAAAAGCCTTCTAGTAGTTATAAAGAAAAAACCAGCTGTACAGCTGAATTCAATGCTGCTAAAAAGCAGTCCAAATATACATATGAGATAAGAGGGAGGTGCGTGCGCGGGGGGGGGGGGGGGGGGGGGGGGGGGGGGGGGGGCCTTCTTGGCTCACCGCTCTCCTCTTGGTAGGTGGGGGTAACCTGGATGACCAGGTGTGGAAAAGGGTGGCTGCAAACCAGTCCTCAAAGCCAGTGCTGAGACCTCGGAGGGGGCCCTCCAAGAAGATCCATCGAATCCCTGGTGTGCAGGGGCCTCCGTGGGTAGGAAGGCGCAAGGAAATGCTGATCAAGAAATCCTTTCAGGGCTCCTCCCCGAGCTGCAGTCCTTCAATGATCAGCTTGCCCAAAAGGGCTCTGCTCTAGGTCGTGGAATCTGTCAAGTGGAGGCTTCCTTTGTTGGAATTAGGGTTGCAGGAATGCACACACAACTTCAAGAAGATGAGGAAGCTTGAGCACAACACAGTAGTGTATTATGAGTGCCAAAAATGAAAGATAACAAGCCCTAGAAGATAATGGGCGTATATACAATGCACGGGGGAAAAAACCTCCTAGTGAGGGAAAAAGTGCCCCGGCGGTCCTAAGTGTGTTCACACACATCACTACTATAATATGGTAACAAATCCCCCCTGGAGTGATGCGGTGAACAAGAGCTAGCACTCATGTATAGGGAAGTGTCTAGCTATGTGGACGAATCCACAAAAGGGTGTTAGCCCAAAGCTTTGCGAAAAGCTTCGAACTTCTCACGAGGCAGAGCCTTTGTGAAAAGGTCTGCAAGGTTATCCTGTGTTGGCACATAAGCCAAACTGATCTCTCCTGCAGAGAGTCTCTCCCTGACATAATGGTAGTGCACCTCAATGTGCTTCGTACGAGCATGGAACACTGGGTTCCGCGCAACTGCCAATGCGCTCTGACTGTCAGTGAAGATGGTGGTGGCAGATGGCTGCCCAACACCCAAATCAGCCATAAGGCGTCTGAGCCACACACACTCAACCGTAGCTGTGAAAGCTGCCCTGTACTCAGCTTCACAACTAGAAGTGGCCACAGTAGGCTGCTTCTTGCTCAACCATGATATGCATGAGCTTCCAAGCATGAAGCAAAAACCACTCGTGGACACGCGTGTGTCATAACAACCAGCCCAGTCAGAATCTGAAAAAACATGTAAATCTGGCGGCAATGATCCCCCCTTGGGATAAAACAACCCAAGATGCCGAGTACCACTCAAATAGCGAAAGATACGCTTCACTGCCTGCCAATGCTTAATGCCTGGGCTATGCATAAATCTGCTCACCTGTGAGACTGCAAACTGAATGTCTGGCCTCGTAATGCATACATAAATGAGGCAACCAACAGCTGTCTGATAGAGTGTGACATCAAAGTGATCTCCAGCATCATGAAGACTCAACTTCAAACCTGTCTCCATTGGAGTAGCAATAGGCTTGCAGTCTTCAAGGCCAAATCTCCGCAACAATGTTTCAATATACTTTGTCTGACACAAAGCAATACCTCCATCACACTGCTTAAATTGTATCCCCAAATAATGATGCAAATGCCCCAAATCTGACATCTCAAAAGAGGCATTCAAATCAGCCTTAAAATCAGCAATATGACTCTCATTTGGTCCTGTGAGCAGCATGTCATCGACATAGAGAGCAATGATTAGATGTACACCATCCACACGTTTAACATACAAAGTGCTTTCTGTTGGACTATTCTGAAACCCATGTGCAGTCAAATATGCATGTATTTTTTCATACCAAGCTCGTGGAGCTTGCTTTAAACCATATAAAGCCTTTTTTAACCTGCACACTTTGTTTTCCTGCCCTCTTTGAACAAAACCACGAGGCTGCGATACATACACCTCCTCATGCAAATCTCCATTTAAGAACGCAGTCTTTATGTCCAGCTGATGTACATTCCAACCATTATGAGCTGTCAATGCACAAATGCTACGAATGGTAGTCATACGACAAGTGGGAGCAAAGGTCTCATCAAAATCAATGCCCTTCTCTTGAGCATAACCTTTTGCAACAAGCCTAGCCTTATGGCGATTTACTGTGCCATCAGGCTTACGCTTCAATTTGTATATCCACTTAGTGCCAATGGCCTTCTTGCCAGGGGGCAAGTCACATAAAGACCATGTACCATTCTTCATAATAGCATCGTATTCTGCTTGCATAGCAGCCATCCAATTTTCTGAACTTTGTGCCTCATCAAATGAAACAGGCTCACTTTCATCGCACATACTAGAAACAGCCAATGCATAACAATCTGACGCATAAGAGGCACCATGAGAGCCAGAACGAGTGCGACTAGACAAAGGGGCATCCAACTTGCTGTCACGCAAAGTCTGCACCAGCCATCTAGGCATGTTCCAAGAGCCCTCAATCTCCTGTCTCTCATCCTCAAGTGCATCATGCACATCTGCATCAGATATAGGCTGATCTGTGCCATCTTTTAAAACCTGCATAGGCTGAAAAACTGCCTCATGAGGTATTGCACTTGACTGTGCACCACTGAAAAGAGGCAACAATGTATCATAGACATCACGTGAGCTGATATCTGTCTCCTTAGTACATGAAACCAAGGGCTGAACTGCATCTTCCACAAATACAACATCACGGCTAACCAAAATGCGCTTTGTCTGTGGATGATACAAACGATAGCCTTTGCTCTCAGCACTATATCCAACAAAAATACATTTGACAGCTTTGTCATCCAATTTTCTGCGATGTTGCACAGGCACTAATGCATATGCCAGGCAACCAAAAACACGTAAATGGCCAACAGATGGCTTGCGGCTATGCCAAGCCTCATATGGAGTGACAACCTGTAATGCTTTGGTGGGACACCTGTTTAGTACATAAGTGGCACACATGACAGCCTCAAGCCAAAAACCATGTGGTAGACTTTGACTCTTAACCATACATCTTGCCATTTCCATGAGAGACCTGTTTTTTCTCTCAGCCACACCATTTTGCTGTGGTGTATACGGCACTGTACATTGGTGTTTTATCCCACGCTCAGCCAGAAATGCATTAAATTCTGAAGACATATACTCCCCCCCTCGATCTGAACGGAGGGTGCCCATCTTACTTTCTGACACATTTTCAGCCATAACCAAAAACTGTTTGAAGCACAAAAACACTTCGGACTTTGCCTTCAAAGGATATACCCATGCATGCCTGGTAAAATCATCAATGAAAGTCACGAAGTAAAGGTAGTTTCCAAATGATGGAGTTTGCATGGGACCACAAACATCACTGTGAACAAGCTGCAATCTGCGTTCAGCTCTCACTGATCCATCTTTGGGAAAGGAAGCACGCTGCATTTTACCCAATATGCAGCCCTCACAAACATGCTTGACAGGTGCCTCAAGCTTAGGCAAAGAAGACACCATTTCAGATTTCTGCAGGCGCAGCAAACTTGCAAAATTCAGATGACCAAAACGTGCATGCCACAGTTTTGCATTTGAAATAGCCTGCGTATCCATGATAGCACATGCTGAATCCTCTACACATTTGCCATCCATATTGAGCTTATACAGCCCTCGACATAGTGAACCAGATGCTACAATGATGTCACCACAAGAGAGATCATGAACAGTACATCTGTCATCCACAAATTTTACAACCAAACCTGTTTTGGCAAATGCGGAGACTGACAGCAGATTCTTTTTGATCCCTGGCACATACAATGCATCAAAAAGTGTAAAGGTGTTGCAATTTGCAACATTCAGCACAATCTGTCCAACTCCTTTAACGGGATAAGAGGAGTTATTGGCACAAGTGACAGTATTCCCTGTGGGAGCAGACTCAAGGAAAGTGAATAAACTGCGCTGCGAGGTGATATGCTTAGTGGCACCACTGTCAAAGTACCATACATCTGAATCTACTGCAGACATACATGTGTCATGCAAAGATGGGTCATAACTGCACTGCGCATTGAATGCCCATTCTGTATCTTGAACAACATTAGCAGATTCATTGTTAGAAGGAGAGGCATCTGCAACAGCCATACCAGCCTCTTTCTTCTTAGCCTCTTTCGCAGCCAGCTTAGGACACGCTTTGATGACATGATCATTTCCCTTACAGTACTTGCAAAATGTCTTCTGTTTGTCACCCTTCTTCTCATCTTTGTCTTCCTTCTTTGGTTGCGCAGCATTTGCAGATTTCTGCTTACTAGAAGAAAAGCCAGCTTTACCTTTCCCGCTTCTCTGACTAGCAACGAAAGCTTGATCTGCGACACGCATAATATTCCTGTTTTGCCTTGACTGGTCTTCTTGCAGCAAAACAGAAACTAACTCCTCAAATGATAAGGCATTGGGATTGCCTTTCATCATCAAGCGAAGAGTGGAAGCAAAACCCTGATAAGAATCTGGTAGACCATTCAAAACAGTCTGCACAAGTGAACTGTCTGACAGGATTTCATCTGCAGAAATGAGCTGCTCTTTGAAATCCTTGATCTTTGTCAAAAAGCTATCCATAGAATCACCTTCGTTCATATGCTCACTCTCCAACTGTTTTCGGAGATAAGCAACACGAGCCTCATTTCTTGCCTGATACAATGTGGCAAGTACATCCCAAGCATCCTTAGAAGTCCTGCAGGAGCGAATATGTGGGATAATGGTACGTTTAACAGACAGCGCAATCAAGGCATGAGCCTGCGCATCTCTACCATCCCAACGAATCTGCTCTGCTGAAAGTGGTGGTTCTCGAACAGCTGCTACAGCACTTGTGCCTGCACCATCATCAACAGTACCTGTTTCTGATGTGTTTGCAGCATTCCCAGCCACAATAGGACGTGCATCAATACCCTGCACAATGTTCCATAACCCCTTTGCTACCAATACATGTCGCATCATATATGCCCACAATGGATAGTTGGTGCCATCCAACTTATCCTCAGCAGCCAACATGCGGAATACATCATTGTTGTCAGCCATGGCCAATGACTGTACTACTAGATGTAAATGCTGTCTGTAAGAGGTAAACCTGTATAAAATCGACCTGTGCTATGTAGCACAGCCCAAAACAGACGAATGGGCACCTGTCCTGCAGATTTTAATCTTGACAGAAAATCTGCACAGTAGGACGATTTTGCCTGCGCAGTACTTGGAATGCAAAAACGGAGGGCGAAATGACTTCAGATCAAAATTCTGAAACGAACAAGCCCTACGGGCTTTCCCACGGCATATACTAACCTGCAGATGCTCGTGAAACCTCGTCGCAATCGGAGGAGATGAAGCGGCAGGTGCCGGTGATGCTGCCCGGGAGGAGGAAGCCTGCTCTGATACCAATTGTTGGAATTAGGGTTGCAGGAATGCACACACAACTTCAAGAAGATGAGGAAGCTTGAGCACAACACAGTAGTGTATTATGAGTGCCAAAAATGAAAGATAACAAGCCCTAGAAGATAATGGGCGTATATACAATGCACGGGGGAAAAAACCTCCTAGTGAGGGAAAAAGTGCCCCGGCGGTCCTAAGTGTGTTCACACACATCACTACTATAATATGGTAACATCCTTGAACCCGAGTTTGGATCAGTATGCGCCAGGCCACCTACACACCCGAGCTGGGCGACCATCTCCTCCATAGTAGTGCCGTGAGGGATCCGTTAAGACAGGCTGGGAGTGCTACTTACCCAAAAGCCACACGCCTTGTGCCAGTTGATCCTTGCGCCCTGAAGCAAGGCAAAACTCCTCAACTGCTGCTGCAAAGCGGCAGAGGTTTCATTTTGACCCCATGAGGTATGTGGCGGTTTCAAGTGCAAACTCTCTTATCCATATTTCATTTAAGATAAGGGTGCCCACATTAAAAAAATTTCCAGCTAGTCCAGAAGTGTATGTAACCTTTTAAATACGAGGGGCTCAAGTACTAACTTGTTAGGCCTTTGCTCAAACTTGTCCACCCACATTATAAAAGGGCATGAACAAGTTTGAGCAAAGGCCATTTAAGAGCATGTTTCCATGCAAACCTCCCCCAAGTCATCCAGACTTGCCAGGCATACTTCCCATACTTCCCATGCGAAAAAATCCCTTTATAAACATTCTCTTTGTCCAATGTCTTGATTCGGGCGCTATGACTAGGTTTCAGGCATCATGATTCTTGTCTTTGATAAATTTTTCATTCCCAAAGCTTGTACATCTACAATCAACTGGGCAAGTGTTATTTTGTTATTTCCTATGTAGACAAGTGTTCTAACAATTTTGTTTTTACTTGTAAAAAGTTTTACTTAGAATGTTTGTTAAGTGAAGTGAATTCTTCCTCTCAGACTTATTCTAGCTGTTCACTTTCTTCTCAAGACGTTATCTTGAAACACCAAGATTTTCGTAAATCGTTTGGTGTCAAGTGCAACCCTACTTTGCCTTTTTTGTATATAGTTTGGAAGTTTCATAAGAATCCTATAAAGCCCAGGTTCATAGCTGCTTCTTGCAATACATCTCTGACGGATGTTTCTAAATGGCTTAGTCATTGCTTTAAAAAAGCCATTTTACCTAGTGTCTATGACCTTTGGAAAAATCTTCTTAAAGATGCTAATGTGCCTACAGACACAAGTTGGGTCCTAAAAGACTCTGCAGGAGTAGTTCCCATCTTGAAATTCTTAAACTCCTCTCGGAGCCTTGCTGAAAAGTCATCTTCTTTATGCCTTCAAACCTTCGACTTCACGACCTTATACACCAAACTAGACTTAGAAGACTTACGGGTAAGGATTAGATCCCTTATGACGAAAGTTTTTGCCTATAGATTAGAAAAGGATAGATGCAAGGCTTTATTAGTAGAAAAGTCAGCTTTGCATTCCTGACATTCCTTCCTTTCAAGAGTTTTTGTATATCAATCCAAATTCCTTAGGTGGAGGGATCTATCCCAAGGAATTTTGCGAACTTAACCGCACCTTGAATAGCGATAGTTGTGCTTTTTTAGACCTTAAGATCACTCAATCACCTTCAAGCTTCAGAGTAGATATTTATGACAAATGCTTACGTCCTGAATATGCTAGCTTAGAGGTCATTCGGATGCCACACTTTTCTTCCAATATTTCTGATATAGCTAAGTATGGTGTTATCTGCTCTCAACTTTTTAGATTCTCTCGTCTGTGCTCTACTAAATTTGCCTTTATCTCTCAATCATGCCATCTTATTTTGCTGCTTATCGAAAAGGTTATAGTTTCAATGAGATCTTGAAAAAGGTTCGTATTTCAGCTTTTGGAATGTTTAAAATGATAAGGAGTAAGTTTTATAGAAGTGGGGAGCTGAAAAGCCCACTTAATTCATAATTCAATGCTCTTTTTTGTAAAAGTGGCTTGTTCTAGCTTAGAGTAGAGTTTGTTGTTTTAACTTAGAGTAGGCCTTGTTTAGTCTTTTCTTTCTTGCTCTAGCTTAATATAGACTTAGTTTGGTTCTTTCCTATGTTTTGTAATTGTTTGTTGTTATACCTTAGAGCAGACTTTGAGTGCTAGTCTCTATCATGGTTGAGTATGCCCATCACCTCCGGAGAGTGATAGAAACTCAGTTTGCTGGTTTTATAAAGCATGTTCTTTTGGACTAACCTTATACAAACCTGCACCTACTCTTGGGCAGTGATGACGTGAGTAGGGATGTCATAGCTTATTGTCCATGCTATGCATGATAGAGTTGATGAACCTACACTTCATGTTTGGATAGACATTGGAGTTAATGGTTGTACTTTTGAGTCGAAGTCTTTTTTAAAGTTTAGCTTAATATTTGGTTCTAGCTCTTAGTGCTTTAGGTCTAGAGTTTACAGTCATGTTCTTTTGGACTAACCTTATACAAACCTGCACCTACTCTTGGACATTGATGACGTGAGTAGGGTGTTAGAAGTCATCTCCTGTCTATTTGTATACACCAGGGCCTCTGTTGTGGGTGTGCCCGCCCGTATATCATTTTTCCACACTCCCCGTATTTTTTTCTCTATTTTTCCCATTTTTTTCTAGTGGCTGGAGGGCTGCCAGTTGATGCCAGGAGCACTCTGAAGCTGGCCGACTGCATCTGTATTAGTCGTGGGCTGTCTCAGTGCTGGCCGACTTGTTCTGTCCAGGCGTGGGGCATCAGATGCTGGCCGACTGCTATATTCAGCAGTCGTGGGAGTTTTGCTCAGTCGTGGGCCTTTTTCAGTGCTGGCCGACTGCCCTCATGGGCTTGTATATATTGCCCCCCATCCTCCTCCACTTTCTCATTCAGTATCTTCGGGATCTTGTGTATAGAGAAGAGTTTACACACATCTCTCTGTGTTTCTTGTGCTGATTATTTTCTGCAGTCTACTTGCTCTTGTCTACCCAAGTTTGGATATCATTTCCGCTGCATATTCTGACATGGTATCAGAGCCCTAGGCTCTAGGAGATCTTGGGCGTTTTTCTGAGCAAGAGGGGGAGCAACAGGTTGCTGATCGGTGGACTGTTTCGGGCTGAACGGGAAGTGAAGGTGCAAGAGGAAGGCGGGCAGAGGGGCTGGACAGCCACGTGCATATTTTCTGATTTTCAGATTTTTCCCACCCACCCACCCACCCTTTCAGGTTACTCTCCGAGATGGCGGATTTACTCGAGATGGCAGAGAAGCACGTGAAGATTCCGACTCTTCCCACGTTCCCAGTGGATCGGCAGTTGGACGGGTCCAATTATGGCATCTGGAAGGTCATGATGGAGTCAGTTCTGGAGTCATATGATCTTGCTGATTTTATTATCAAAGGGGTGCCAAGGCCGGAAGCTGAGGAAGGGGAGTTATTATCGACGAGGAAGGACCGAGAGGCACAGGCACAAATGTGGGATCGTGTCAACGCCAGGGTCCGGTCGTTTATATTCCTCAATTGCACACCACAGGTGATCAACCATGTGAAGCACATGACGCTGGCGAGAGGCATATGGGAGCACTTGGCTTCTTTGTACAACAGGGTGTCACCCATGAAGCGGATATCCTTGGAAGTGCAGATGCGGGTTATGAACCCTGCAAAGTCTTCGACGATGCGGGAACACATTAACAAGCTGCAGGCCCTTCAGCAGGAAGTCCTTCAAGCTGGGAAAGAGATATCATCTGAAGATATGGCCATCACGTTGCTTTCCCACTTGCCTGGTCAGTATTCTGCTTTCTATTCCTCGTTGATCACTCTTCTGAGAAGATGTCCGACGCTGACCGCGAGAAGCTAAAGGCAGAGAGGACTTGTAATGATTGTGGCGAGAAGGGCCACTACTGGAGGCAGTGTCCCAAGCGGAAGACCGAGAAGGGAGAAGATTCCTCAGCAATCATGAAGACTCCAGCTTTTGTGCACTTGGAGGTGATGGACACCGATGTTTCATTTTCTTCAGGTAGGGAGGAGATTGGAGGATTCTCCGCAACGGATACTCGGGAGTGGATTCTCGATAGTGGTGCTTCCAGGCACATGACTCCTTCCCGTTCCGGTTTACAGGATCTCTGCAGGCTTTCTGGTCATATTCTTACTGGGGATACGTCCACTATCCCAGTTCACAGTGAGGGCATGATGGAGATAGTTCCCGATGGCAGAGGGGGGAAGCATTCCTCCCAGGTGTTGTATGTTCCGGCACTTGGTTTTCATCTGTTGTCAGTGCATCAGGTGTGCAAGACTGGCGTACGGGTGGAGTTTGATGAGCATTTTGTTGCTCTCCGGGACAAAGCAACAGGCCAAGTGGTTTGGGAAGGCGGAGTGGAGAATGGAGTTTACAGGCTTTCAGCACTCTCTCTCCCAGGTCCTCAGATGAGTGGCACTGTGGTAATGGCTACTCAAGTGTGGATACGCTGCAGGTGCGGGCTTTCCGAGACCAAGTGGTGGATAGCTTGCCAGTAGATGGCAGCAGTTGGCAGGAACTTTCCAGTACTGATGTTGGTAGTTCTTGTGTTCGTGAGTCAGAGGAAGCTGAACAGGTCACTTATGCTCTGCTGTCTCGTCGTGTTCGGGACATAGAACTTCCAGTAGTTGAGGATGTTCTTTCCACGGGGACCTTTCGGAAAGCCAGGCAGGTGGCAGGTGCTTACTTGCAGAAGGAGGTGGTTTCTCCAGGCTTTGTGGTTCCGGATTCAGAGGGGGTGGTTGACAGGTTTCAGAAGGCCTTGCGTGGTCTTCAGAAGGTTTCCAGGACTTGCTTGTGCACCGTAACAGGTGTTGATCCTTGTGAGCAGTGTGATGTCTCTGTGACTCAGAAGCTGTATGGTTCATTGATCTGGTTGATGGACACCGGATTGGACGGGAGCTTCCTGATGAGGCAGTTCAGCTCTTGGTTGCAGATGTCTCTTTGTGAGGCAGGATTGCGTTTCCTGTGGTTTCTGCGACATGCGAAGGATCAGAGACTCTTTTACACAGGAGGGGGATTGTTGGATGGAGTCCGACTCCGTGGATGGAGTGACTCAGTTTGGGGAGGAGATCCGGACACGAGGGGATCTACTTCAGGCCAAGGAGCAGTTTTACGGAGCAGGCGGAGGTTACATTGCAGGTTTGGGCTTCCGCTGGAGGAACCCATGGTCATCCAGAGGCACTTTGTTCGTGAACAGATCGTTGCTGATGACATCTTGCTGGAGTTCTGTTCGACGGAGGACAGTACGGTGGACCTCTTCACGAAGTCGCTCTCAGGATTTGCTCAGGCGGCACCCCAGCTCCCAGTGGTTGGTTACACAACCAGGAGCTGAGAGGGGGTGTTAGAAGTCAACTCCTGTCTATTTGTATACACCAGGGCCTCTGTTGTGGGTGTGCCCGCCCGTATATCATTTTTCCACACTCCCCGTATTTTTTTCCCTATTTTTCTCATTTTTTTCTAGTGGCTGGAGGGCTGCCAGTTGATGCCAGGAGCACTCTGAAGCTGGCCGACTGCATCTGTATCAGTCGTGGGCTGTCTGAGTGCTGGCCGACTTGTTCTGTCCAGGCGTGGGCCATCAGATGCTGGCCGACTGCTATATTCAGCAGTCGTGGGAGTTTTGCTCAGTCGTGGGCCTTTTTCAGTGCTGGCCGACTGCCCTCATGGGCTTGTATATATTGCCCCCCATCCTCCACTTTCTCATTCAGTATCTTCGGGATCTTGTGTATAGAGAAGAGTTTACACACATCTCTCTGTGTTTCTTGTGTTGATTATTTTCTGCAGTCTACTTGCTCTTGTCTACCCAAGTTTGGATATCATTTCCGCTGCATATTCTGACATAGGGATGTCATAGCTTATTGTCCACACTATGCATGATAGAGTTGATGAACCTACACTTCATGTTTGGATAGACATTGGAGTTAATGGTTGCACTTTTGAGTCGAAGTCTTTTTTAAAGTTTAGCTTAATATTTGGTTCTAGCTCTTAGTGCTTTAGGTCTTGAGTTTGCAGTTCTCTGTTTTGCTATTTTGTTTTTTGTTTTTTGTTTTTTTTTTGTTTTTTTTGGTTTTGTTTTGTTTTGTTTTTATTTGTTTCTTTTTTCTTTTTTGTTTTTATTTGTTTATTGTTTATTGGTTTTTTTTTGTTTTGGTTAATGTCTTAATTAAAATTCTTCGTTTGATATTATCTTTTGATTTCCTCTCCTTAGTAGCTAGGTTTGTTAGTTTATTTATTTTTGATCTTTCAAATGCTTTGTTTTTGTCTTTGTCCTTCTTCACTATTATTTCTTTCTCAAATCTCTCAATTCGTAAGTGTAGATTTTTCTGACCTTATGAAGGTATATGACATCAACTGGGCATCATGTTTTCCTTGAGAGTCCAACCACATGTGAAAACAAGGAATTGTCCATGTTGGTGACAGTGAGACGGTGGAAGCCTCGGTGGTAAACTGTCCCTCAATAATAAGAAACCGATTGAATAAGATCGCATTTGCACACATGACATAGATCAGAGCACATTATGCACCTTTCTTGATCTCTTGCTATAACATGCAACGGAATTATGCATAGATGAAGGATCCTGTCACACGAAGTCTCACACCGCCTTCCGTATCCTGAGTTTTGTGAGTCTTTAGCAATCCACTTTATCACTTCAAACTTTAACTGTGCACCTTATTGGGTCCCAAATTACCCACCACTGAAGGGCCCCCTCCTATTGCTAGGAGTATTTGCTGTATTTCTTTGAAGAGAATGACTGTAGGATTAACTTTGGGGTTGTAGATATAAGCCAAACGCAAGGCCTTTGTGTAAAGAAAAGAGGATCTAGCTTTATGATGCATATGCAAGAGGCTATGGAGCTTCCATGGCTATGGAGGTAGAGAGAGTGTAGCATTCATATTGGTTGTGAGGAAGATAATGAATGAAAGGAGGAAGACAGGAGTTTGCAAGTTGTGGACAAAATGTTTTGTATAAAAGATCACACACTTCATTCATTTCTTATGCCATAATACAGTCCATTGCTTACTTAGTAGCTTGCACCCATTGGTGCCACTCTTTTTCTTCATTGGCTTCTCCTATTCCCTTGCAATGCTATTGGACCCCCTTTACAACCATTCAATTTTCATTCTTTTACTTATGCTCTAGTGCACATTTTCTCATCCTAGGCATGCTAACATCATTATCTCAACACCCCCCTTGATGTCTGCATGGTCATTACCATACTTGAGAGGTGAAAATCCCCCCCTTAGTGCCCACTTAGGCCTTTAGCAATGTGGTGTCACTTTCTGGTGTAGGATTCTTACAAAGAAAAGGATTAAAAGATAGACTCATAAGTCTTATAGGTCATAAGCTTTAAAATAACACATCTTGGGATACATCATTTGATTGGGCATTTACATAATTTGCCAACCAACAATTTGATTCATCATGACCAAATTTGTTACAGTTTTTACATTGAGGCTTATCCTTGTTCTAACAAAACTTCTCTATGTGGCCTTGCATGCCACAATAGTCACAAGTGGTCCTTGATGGTGCTTGTCCTCTTCCTTGTCCTGGTCCTCTTGATGCCAATGATCTACCTCCTCTTGAATAGAGGGCCCACTCAACATTTGATGTAGAAGCTTCACTTGCATTCTTTAGTTTGGCTTCCTTCTCAAGTAGAGAAGAGTCTATGTCATGCATTGAGAGGTTGTCCATGTTTGATAAGTACTCCACAAGGTCAGTATATCCTTCAATGTCACAACTAGCTAATAGAATTGCTTTGGCTTCATCAGCTTTTTCTCTATGGAAGTGAGCATGCTGCGTAATACTTTTGTACTTATTTATGTGGCTCATCATGTCATCACTAGGTTTAAGCTTAAGATTATATAGTTGTATGAGTAACTTAACCTTAAAGTGCTTAGACTTTGTCCCAAATATCATCTCGAGCTCATCCCATGCTTCCTTAGCATTAGTGATTCCTGTGATATTATGTATCACTTCATCACCTAATGTCGATGCAATTGTGTCTAATGCTTTCTCATTTTTCTCTATCTAGAGGTCTCCTAACTTGCCTTCCTTTTACTAACCTCCATAGGTTTTTCCTCATAAGTACATAAGCTTGGGTTGCCAAGTGTGGAACCCAAAGCCATTAATTTTATCCACTTCAATGGTAGTTGCCATGGTGACGTTGCACTAGCAGGGTCTTACCTCAAGACTCTTGAGGCAGTGTCTAACTGCATTACAAATCAGGTAAACAAATCACATTTAGTGTGAGGATTGTCTTGATATATTTATGCTATTCAAGTGATAATGGCAAGGAAGATGAAATGAGTGCAAATGAAGGTTTTCCTATCCCAGAAGCAACATAAATTTCTCAATTTTGGACTCTATAAGCCAAATTTTGCTTAATCACTTGTTTAATGATTGTAATTAATGATTAAAACAGTGATTAGCATAAGCTAGACTTGGAGGATGAAATTACACATACCACTTGAGATTTTCATGGGGATTTTGATAGGTGCCTATTGCCCTTGATGAAGAGGAACTCCCCAAGCCAAGAGATGGAGCTAAACTCCTTCAGTTGGGGCGCAAACCGTCAGAAAGCGCGGATTGTTACAGAGCTCTTCCCAGCTCGCTCGGTGTACCAAACGCCACAAGATTTGATTAATAGCTTGCTTATAATATGGATAACAATACCCTAGAAGGATTTTGCCCAATTTGGCATAGGGCAAAACTGCCACTCTCTGCAAAAAAAAAAGGGTTGCAACGTAGAAATCAGACGTCCCGAGTCGAATCACGCATTTTCCTCCAAATGGGCACATGCGCCTTGATGTAAGAAGCCCCTCCCAAGATTTGAAGAGAAATGGTTGAGGGAGTAGAGCACATTGAGCTCTGCAATCACAACCACTTGAAGGAAGAGTTGAAGGAAGAGTGGATAATGCTTGAGATTAGTGAGTTAAGGATGTAATTAGGCTAATGGAAATGTGTGTGGACTGGAGTAGCTACTTGCTAAAAGCCCTAGGCTATCATACAATGTAAAGAAAAGAGGATCTAGCTCTATAATGCATATGCAAGAGGCTATGGAGCTTCCATGGCTATGGAGGTAGCGAGAGTGTAGCATTCATATTGGTTGTGAGGAAGATAATGAATGAAAGGAGGAAGACAGGAGTTTGCAAGTTGTGGACAAAATGTTTTGCATAAAAGATCACACACTTCATTCATTTCTTATGCCATAATATAGGCCATTGCTAACATAGCAGCTTGCACCCATTGGTGCCACTTGGACTTGATCTTTTTCTTCATTGGCTTCTCCTATTCCCTTGCAATGCTATTGGACACCCTTTACAACCATTCAATTTCCATTGTTTTACTTATGCTGTAGTGCACATTTGCTCATCCTAGGCATGCTAACATCATTATCTCAACACTTCGGAAGACCAAACGATGGGCTGACTGCACACTGCTGTAGAAGCACCAATGATGACCAATCTCTACGCCAATGCACTCTTCCAAGGGGCTGTAGGAAGGTTGCAAGACTGAGGCTGAGAGAAGGCTGAATTGGGACTATTTCTAGGGCTGAATATGCAATGATGAGGGCTGTGTATGCTGCGTTTTCCTTCACCTGGGAGGATGGAGAACAAGGATGAGATGCTGACTGCTGTGGACTGAAACGCTTCTTGTCAACGAAAGATTTGTTGGAACTTGTGAAACCACTTTATTCCCAAGACTTTTTGAGCTCCTACGAAAGAAGTGACGATAAAATCTCGCACAAAGTCGGTGTTCTGAATGCACAACTTGGCACCACGGCCTTCATATTGAACATCAATAACCGTGCCGTTGCCAACCCCCCTCTACTTTTTGATCAATGGAGGTCAAGACCAAATGGGCATGTTGAGTGGCTTGCTCAGTGATGACATCCTTGATGCTGCTGCTAATGTACCATAGCATTTAAATAGGTCATCAATAGCTCCCTATTTAACTGCTCATAGCATTTAAATGGTTCATCATGCTCATACTTTCTATCTTCTACTTACTTTCTAGCTCTAGGCTAAGAATGGTACAAATTGCTGGTGCCACGAAGGTAGTGATGGAGCAACACTGACCACTGCAGCTGTGGATGCGGGGGCAGGTTCTGGGGAAGGATTTAGGGCAGCAGGTTTCTTGGGACAAACCTTGCTTGTGTGCCCTACGGTATGGCACCAGAAATAATGGTTTTCATGCTTATACTGAGACGTGTATCAGCCCTTTTGTTTCAAGATAATTTTCTCCCATTTTTACCTTGGCTTTCTGGTTTGGAATGAGATTGGCTTGGGTGTGGTCTTGGTGGTTTTAACTTCGGAAGGCTGTGCATCCCTAATGTCCTTTGAAGCTGAGAATCCAATCCATAGAGGAAGACTCTCAGCCTTACGGCATCCATCTTAACGCAACTGCAAGGCCAATTTGAAGCATCGGTGAAGTGGTTGATAGAACTCGGGGGGCCTCAGAAAGTTGGCTGAGGAACACAACATGTCCTCACATCTGTGTTCTTTCTCTTGGAGCTTTTGGTACTCCGTCTGTTGTCTTACGTCTTCATTGGCCTGTAGGAGATGCTTGATCTCGTATTCCAACTGGAGGTTGGCTTGTTTCGCATCATGTTTTTGCTTGAACACTTCTGCCTGAAACTAGGGGCATAAGGTCTCCATTGCCTTTTTGGTGCTCTTGTTGAAGTTGTTCCAAAACAATAAGATGTTCTGGAGGGGTTTGGAGAGGTTGAGGGTTAGGTAGAATGGGTGCTGCGATCTGGGCCATAAAATTGTTGGTACTCATTTGTAGCAGGTATGGGTGCGGATGGCACCAGCTTTGATGAGGGAGGCACTGCATCCAAGGTGGTGCTCTCCATGTGCTCCTCTTGCTGATTCATGGTGGGAGGTCACTGGAGCACAAACAAATCATCCACTAAGAAAGGAGTGGGATGCTACACGAGTTCTCGCTCAAAGCAAAATTTACCATCCACCAAACATGTCACAAGATCAAGCTCTGATAACACTGAAACATGTGAAAGCTTAGAGGAACATTTACTTGTAAGTACAGTGAGAATCTGTGCATTACCTTGCAAGAATGGGTGAGAATAGAAAAGAAAAGACAGAATAGTAGAGTGTTACACAGTACACTAGATGGGGTCACAATTACCCACGGAAGGAGTGTTTTCTGTGATTGCTGCAAGTAAGAATGAGTATGACAAAGTACTGTACTGAACTGTTACCTGTGAGGAAAACAGTCTGCCAGATTTCAGCAAGTAATAAGTGAGGAAAACAGGCCAGGGGCAACCTGGGCAGCTGAAAGGACACCCAAACGTGTCCAATTTCAGTAGATTACAAATGGGAAAAAAAGTCCAAGTAGGCTGTCCCAAAGGAGGCAGCCTTGAGTGGGCACAGCACCAAGGACGAGCAGCGATGTGCTCTCTCTCTCTCTCTCTCTCTCTCTCTCTCTCTCTCTCTCTCGATGCAGTCAATCAGGCTGTCTAAACCATATCCATCAATCAATCTAGATTCTAAAATGCTTCCAGACAGTGTGTGACATAGATATTAGAGCAGGCTTGAACAACTGAACGTTTCTTTTTGTTAGAAGAGTATTGGAAAGATTCAAAACTCAGTTTATGGTCATATTGAGTTTCGGTCTTCATAGTGACATGGAGGTGGCAAATCAAGCAGAGTGGAAGGTTACTTCATGGCCATCTAGATCCTAAGAACCTTAGAGGCGATGAAGAGATCCCCAACACCCAAAAAAAAAAACTGCTAGTATCTATGCCACAATGTCACCAAATTTCAGATTATGCAGCATATGTCGATGCAGAATATGATGCCAAGCAAAGGAATCCCAATGCAACTGCACCAGATTTGGAAACTACTAATGAAGAATAGTCTGGTGGCAGATTAAAGTCTTCATGTGGAGCAAGTGGCAGAAGAGAAGCAAGCTTGCATTGATCAACTTGCTCAACAGTGGGAAGATACATTTGACCATTTCAAGACTTTTGTGTGGAGAGCTTATATAAAAAGAGTGAAAAATAAAGCCTACCTGTGTATGGTTGTGTGCTGTTTCTTTCTTTCTTTGTGCAATAACTATTTGTACATGCAATTTATAAAAAAACATTCATTGATTTTGGCAGGGTCTCGTCGTGAAATCCAGATGGGAATCTTTGCAACATTTCAAGAAAAACTTCGCACATGAGAATGAAGGCTGCAAAGATCTCTTGTCTGCAGTAAAGGTCAAGTTTTGGACACAAATCAACATTTGGCTCTTTCAACTTCATGAATGTGAATAACTGCTTTAATACATAGAGGGGTCTGTTACTGGCGCTTTACATGTTGCTATTATGCAAGGTACCCTAATCAGTCCTCTGGACATGCAGGCTTTGAAACCAACAATTCTTATTGGTACCTCAGGACAAGGCAAGACTTTTACCAAAGAAGTTATCGAGACTTTTTCATCCTACAATGAGGTGAATCATATGGAGTAACCATGGCAAGGGCTCCCATCTTGCATACAAAGATGTTTTTTTGGAGAATGCCTGCATCAAGTTTCTTGTCACATTCTCTTTATATGTCCTTACACGTGCACGTGATGCACACAAAAAAGAAAGTTGAATATCTCCATTGCATACTGAGCATCTGGTCGGTTTCCTTTATCATCCATGTGTTTGTAGAAACCTGTCATTTTTGCCCTTTCAAATCCAACATCACAGTCTGAATGCACTGCAGAAGAGGCTTACCAGTGGAGTAAGGTGGATACATCTCTCTTGAGAATTTCATTTTTTTAATCCTCCTTCCAGAGAATCTAGTTAAAAGATTATTTTGTAAGCAGGGTCAAGCCATCTTTGCAAGTGGAAGCCCATTTGATCCTGTGACTTTCGAAGGGAAGACATATGTGCCAGGCCAGGTGCTCTGAGTTTCAATTTTCTAAAGCATCAAACTAATAACAGTTGCTCAGTTAATGAAGCCGAAATGCTATTTTTACTTCTTACCCTGGTAAGCAAAAGCTAATGTGAAGATTGTTTATCAGGGTAATAATGCATATATATTTCCTGGTGTGGGGCATGGAGTGATCATTTCTGGTGCAATTCGGATGCACGATGACATGCTTCTAGCAGCAGGTAAGTGTACAAATATTCGCTGTGTGCCTTTCTAAAACTTGTCATGGTCACATGGAGTCTTTGGAAGTTAAAAATATCGTTCTTGGGTTGAGAACAGCGGAGGCTTTGGCTGCACAAGTGACCAAAGAGCATATGTCTAAGGGTCTCATCTATCCACCGTTCCAAAACATTAGAAAGATATCGGCAAACATAGCAGCAGCTGTTGCTGACAAAGCTTATCAGCTAGGTATAAATAATCTCCCCCCCCCCTCTCTCTTCTTCCCGGCATCTCTCTCTCCCCCTCCCTCTTCCTCTTTTGACCCATTCAGGCACACCCATGCATGCACGCACACATGCACAAGGGCCCCCAATCCTATCCCCACAACCACCCCCCCCCCTCTCTCTCTCTCTCTCTCTCTCTCTCTCTCTCTCTCTCTCTCTCTCGTCCTATGCAAGATATTCTTGGCTGATGCAAGAGCTTGAGGCCCTTTGTTTTTTTTTTCTTCTGGATATTTTCTTTTAGTTTTACTTTCAGTACCATGATGATGTATCCCATGGACATGATACATTTTGGTCCCATAGGTCATTTTGGCTTTTTGAAGACGTTAATACAGGTTTCTCTCTCTCTCTCTCTCTCTCTCTCTCTCTCTCTCTCTCTCGCACGCCCTCCAGAGAGGTATAGATGCCCGAGGTCCAGGGGGAGACCAAGACCCTCTACCCGATAGCTCCAAATTCAGGACCTGCTTCAGCAACACACAGAGGCTTCGCCACAAGTGGATAGTGAGGCCAGGGACACAAGGTTCATGAGGATAACACATTATGAGTCTGAAGACACGAGGTTATTTTGCTGCCCACTTTATTATACACAGTCTATGTAGTATGTTGGCCCTGTCTATCCTTTCGGCAGCTGGTCTTTTTGTTTTTCATGTTGTCTTGACATCATGGATCACATGTAACAGCTTTTGGTCTCATAGACTGTTCGGGTCTTTTGTAGACGTCAATAAAGTCTTTTGTACTTTCTTCCTTTGATATCCTTAAAACTTCATCTTTTGTAGACAAACCTCCTCTCCCTCTTTCTCATAAGTTTAATAGCGTAACACTAAGCCTTCCCTAACTGAGAACACAATCTCTCTCTCTCGCGTGCTCTCTTTTCAGTCAACAACCATAACCCACAGGGATCCCTTTTATCGGTTTTCTTGTTATCTTTATCAACAATCGCCACAAAACTCTCTCTCTCTCTCTCTCTCTCTCTCTCTCTCTCCCCCCCTTTGGAGTTACTAAGCTTACCTGTGCTTTTTTGCAGGGCTCGCAACAAGACTGCCCAAACCTGCAAACTTGTTATCATATGCAGAAAGCTGCATGTACAGCCCCATCTACAGGCAGTATCGGTGAAGACAACGAGACAGATATATCAATAAATGTATTAATATTGTCATAACGTCAAGGATGAGCATTTTTTTTAAAACTCTCAAATATCTACTAAGCACTTTTCATAACTATCTTCACCTGCTCTCCAGAGCGAGAAATGAAATGGAAGTGATTTCAAATATGGAGGCACTAACTTGAATGGCAATAATATTGTAGATTATTTCACATCAATTTTAAGAAGGCAACATAGAGGCAAATACATATTTCACATCCATACTATTATTCACACTGATCCATATACTGCCACTAGGGGCGGGTCATCATAGGGTCTCTAACAGGCAGACAAGATGCCATGGTGGAAGAAGCACCACTCAAGTGCAAGCTTGATGATTGTACCAAATCTGCAGGCTGCAAAAAGGTACGTGACTGCCCTTCTGGCAATGTTGCAGCCGAACGACAAGGCAAACATGGAAGAAGTGGACAAAAACGTGGAAGAGAGTGACTGTAGCGTGGCCAAAAGTGGTGAAGTGTAGCCTGCTGCGGATGTCAGAGGTTCTGTTCGAAGAGTCGGAGGTGGTTGGGGAGGGTGAAGTTTTTTAGGAAGACAGCAAAGAAGAAAAAGAAGAAGAAGATGATGATGATGTTGAAGAGCTATCAAGAAATTGATTCTGAAGACAATGATGCAGAGTCTGAGGAAGTCTGAAAAGGAAGAGGATGATTCTGATGAAGCTTCAAACGATGAAGACGAAGAGGAGAAGAATACCTCTACCACTAGCAGCTTGCAGGTTGCAAGCAAGCGAGGGGGTTCATCAAGGGGAAAGCCATCATGGTGGTAGACAAAGGCAAGGGTAAAGTGAAGGTTGAAGATGACACCCCAGCAGGCAGTGGTGGAGAGCACAATGAGGATGCTGGCTACCTCTCTGAAGATCTCTCGGATGAAGAACACCTGAACATCCCCCCCACAAGAATGCACAGATGTAGTAGTGGCACTCACCATGACTTTAGTAGACATAGGTGACGAGGGGGATGAGGATGACGATGATAGTGATGCGTAGCCTACATTTCTAGGTCAACAAGCCATCCTTACCCTACATTCTTCTTTCTATTTTCTTCAAACCACTCAGCACTGTTGCTGGGCTGCAGTGCCGTGCGGCATAGGTAAACCTTTTTTTTTTTGGGGGGGGGGGGGGGGGGGTGGTGTTTGAGCACACGAGCAAGATAGTGCTCTTGCTGCATGCTTGGTGTCTACAGACTTCTTCGAATTCTTTGAAGGTAGCGTCGGCCATAGTTATCACGGTATGAAAATACAATACCGTATGGGAATTTTTGGTACGATATGAAATTTTGGGATACCGTATGACAAAATACGGTTTTTTTACACTTACAAACTATGAAGCTTCAAGCTTGAATGTGAGGGAAGGTTTGGGGGGGAGTCTACAATGCTTGAGGAACTAGAAAATGGAGATGTCTCTCCTAGTTGGATCTCCCAATTGTCTTAAAAAAAGAGCTTGCATGGGTAATGCGATACCAAAGGTCTCCCAGTGTAGCGTTTATGACTAAGGGACTGTCCTTGCACAAATACGGGCAGTGCATCGAGGGTGATAGGTTTAGGGACTCCTCTGTGGATTAAAATGGCTCTATCCAAATCTTCTTCCTCGTTGAGGATTTGATTGTCTAGCCTACCTATACTAGGGATCTCCAAGTGATGTAGCAAGATTTTCTCATCCTACCAATCAAGTGTACACTACTAGTTTACCTTGCCAGATTTTTTAGGTCTCTCAGCAACCCCATATGGAATATTGAGTGGATACAGAAGTTGTGAAGTATTACGGTCATTTGGGATCTTCGTTGAGTAAGATTTCAATTTTTTTTTAACATTTGGAATTCTTTTCTCAAGTTGGTGGGGGGGATTTCCGTACCGTACGAAATCGTATCGTATGAATCGTACGGTACGAATAGGCTCGTATTGGTACGAGAAACAACCCTGGTGTCGGCACATGAGTCGAGGTGGAATCCACTGCTCTCCATTCTTGCTTAAGTTTTGGGGTTGGTGTTGGAGGCATGACTTTTGGTCTCCACTCCATCTTTGGTTTGGTGTTTGATGGTGTGATTGTAGAGATTGTGGTGCAAGTTTTCTTGGCTTTGGAATCCAAATGTAGGGGTTCCCTTCATAGGAGCCTTATGCTTCTAACAGCTTGGTTGGGACCCAACATAATCTTAGCTCTGTTGTTGAGAACAACCTGGCATTAAAAGGCCATCACTCGATTCTCTTTGGCTTTGGAGATTGGGGTGCAATCCGCAACGTTTTTGGGATCCAAACGAAAGGGTTTTTGTTGTAGAAGTCCGAGTTTCTAACATCTTGATGAGGATCCAACAGGGTTTGGGTGTACTTTCCTTGGCTAGCCACCCTATTCTAGGTTATCCACTGCTCCTTCGCGACCTCCTTGAAGGGTTATTGAGGTTGAGGTGTGGTGGTGGTCCTCGTCTTCACCAACGAGGTTTGGGATCTCCGTAATGGTTTGAGGGGGTAGCGGGAGGAGTGTTAGGGGTTACTTGAGGTGATGGCTTGTAAGTGGAGGATGAGGCTTGGGATGTTGACAGGTGCGGGGTGTCCTCATTCATTAAGGGTACGGTAACCAATCCACGGGGAAGCTTGAGTGGTGCAGTTCTTTTCTGCTAGTTGACTGTACAATTACTGGTTGCAATGCATTCCCTGCCAAGGATAATACTCTTTCATTGTACTTGTGAGGGTCACATAAAACTTGCAAGACGCAAGTTTAGTTTCAATATAATTGATGACGTTAGTGGGGATGTAGTATCTAGTCCATACTATGCATAATGGAGTTGATAGTTATATAGTCTTGTGGGTTGACTACCATGAGTATATAACATGTACGTTCCTAAAAGGTAATTTGGGCATGTTCTTGGATTCATCTAGGTATATATAATATTCAGCTTCAAAACAATTGACGATCATGGATTGGGAATTGTTTACCACCCTAATGTTTGCTACTTGGTGTAGGGTAGTGGCCTAGTGAGGTCTACGTCTCTTAAGACCACATGTCGTGCTAGTCTTAGTGTCAACCAAGGTGGGCCATGTCATTAGGTGGTTTTTCGCCGTCAGGGAGGGGGACTCTAAGGTGAGTGGTTTCTACTGTTGGTTCCGATTCAAATGCGTCAAGCACAAACACGGGTGTGATTTTGACACCATCTAATCATGCAAACCTTGTCCTAAGCTTTTTTGGAAGAGTGTCCATGGTTGCCAAAATGTAAATCCACCAAATCCTCAGAGAGGCGACATGCTTCGGGAGGGGTTTATATTTTTGGTCCTTATCTTCACTGTCTACCAACATCTTGTTACAGGCTCTACATATATCGATTGACATGATCCGAGCGGTTGTGTCACACTCATTGCAAGAATGCCTTGATCCATGAGATGAGTCTTTCATGTTTTCAAGTTTATTTTCAAGGATTGGTTACCATTGTGTGATTGGTTTTCTAATCGTGGACCAACCTTGTGTCTCTCATGTAAGGCCCTTCGAGGATCATGGGGTTATGAACCTTTTCTTTGAAAACCTATCACTGCAAATGTGTGGTGGAAGATTAGTGATTGGTTTTCTAATCCTGGACCAACCTTGCGTCTCTCATGCAAGGCCTTTCGAGGATCATGGGGTTATGAACCTTTTCTTTGAAAACCTATCATTGCGAATGTGTGGTGGAAGATTAGTGATTGGTTTTCTTGTGTCTCTCATGTAAGGCCTTCCGAGGATCATGGGGTTATGAACCTTTTCTTTGAAAATCTATCACCGTGAATGTGTTGTGGAAGCTTAGCCCAAAGTCTTTGCTTCTTGAAGGAATCTATCATTGCGAATGTGTGGTGGAACCTTAGTCCAAAGGTTTAGTTGTGTTCTTCTCGGCAAGCTTGACCACGACACTTGTGCCTACGAGTGGTGGGGTTCCCTAGGCCTTCTAGAATTCCTTGGTGATTATGTTAACACAACACCACTATCCAAGATTGTAGAGACTGTTGTGCCTTTATAAAGGACAGGTAACACGGTGTTCATTTCATTGTTTTTGAAGTATTGTTATAGCTTTGGCTATCCTTTTGTCTTCGGTATGTGGAAGAAGAGTGTTGGATGTGGCACAACTCATCCTCCTCTACTTTAGGTTCAGGAGTATGGGCTCTTAAGTTCCCAATCATCTAGTTGGATAAGTCTCTCCAAAGTTGAGAATTTCTTTGTAAAAAAGAACTTATCGGGATTCGAAATTAAGGATAAGAAGGTTGTGAGGCTTGATATGTCCCTCGTGTGATATTCGCACTCATTTGGATCGTACTCACTTATTGGTGGACTTGTACTTGCGAATGTGTAGGGGATGTGCACTAATCCTTCCCTAGGAGGCGGTGTCTTTGATAGGGAAAATATTGTGGTGACTATGATGATCCATGGAAGGCGAACTTTCACCTCCCATCACTGAGTCCTCCATTGCATCTAGCAATGTGAAATCTGGTTGGATTGGTTCCAGAGGCAAAGGCTCTAAAACTTGCTCTTTTTGTGGCTTCTTAAGAATGGTCACTTGTTCGCTACGGTCTTTGACATGCTCTGAGGTTTCTTTATTGTTTCTCTGATTGACTCTGTCTAGGATACACTCAGCGACGGTTAGTGGTGCGTACTTAACCACAAGCTGTGGCTCGACTTCAGTATGCACCTTCGTTGACAAGCTCTTGGGCTTGTTTCATTCGCAACATGGGGTTGGGATACTCTCTGAGTTTCTTTGGAAGTTTTGCATTGTCAATGGGTTTCTTTTCTTTGGGAAGAGCTTGTTTGAGTGGTTGATTGTTTATTGTCTTCTCCATGAGAGAGGTAGCTTCAGAGCTATTTGGTTCTCATAAATGGACAGTGGATTATGTGTTGGTTGAGAAGCATTTGGTATGGGTAGGAGGGCTAGTGGTTGCTTTAGTGCCAGGAGCAAAGGTTATGGTGCCAGGTTTCTCTAGGACCAATAATGGGTTGTATCCTAGTTCTCATGGTGCTGGCAATGAGCATAATACTATTGTTGCTTAGGCCTTAGTAGAGGACACTCCGTGCTTGTATTGTTTTGGCGCACCAAACCATATCTCTCTGCGGAGATAAATGTGGGTGTCCCTCTTGAGGAGAAACTGGTTGGGATTGGCCTTGCGGTTGCCCTTGGGACTAGCCTTGCCATTGCTGGCCTAAATTGTTGAGCATATTTTCTGTCAACTCATTATGCTCATGTCCTTGATTAGGACTCTAGCTGGTGCTCGTTGAGCACACTTACCCGTTGAGGCTTTGGATGATGCGTCCCCTATCTCATAGCTTGGGTGAACACCTTACCCGTTGAGGCTTCGGATGACACGTCCCCAATCTCTTGGCTCGGGTGAACAACTTCTACATCCTTATCTTGCAGGTGGTCTACTAGATCTATCGCCTCACATAAATCCTTATCAATGATGTCTTGCTCTTGAGAGTGATCATAAATCCATCAATGAGTTTATCTAGTCTTTTGCGGGGGTTGCATCTCATGTGGAGATACTTGGTTTTAGTAATATAGTCCCGCATTGTTGTTCCCTCCTCTTGTTTGAGTTTATAGATTTATGTAATGGGGATCCATCTAGCTCCATTAGGTGAGAATGTCACAATGAAAATGTGTCTCATGACCTCGTAGCTGGCGTTTTCATGTGGGTTCTGCTTGTGGATCCCTTTGGTTTGAGATAGTCTTGGACATTGGCTCTTTACTTTTTCTCGCGTTCTCTATTCCTCGTCTGAACAGAGAAGAATTCTCATCGGTGGCGGTGCCAAATATGTTCAATTCAAGAGCTTACGTTAGCCTTGCTAAAGCATGTGTCGTTTGGGCTTACCTTAAAGTTGTAATTACAACTTCCCTATGTGGGTGTGCTAGCTCACCCATCTTGTTCTCATTCTCTTGTCACACCGATGGGATAAAAGAAGAGATCTTCTTGCCAATAGGATAAAGGAAGAGCTCTCTATTACTAGTTGGAGAAAAAAAGAGATTTATCTTCGTGGTGATACTCTCTCACAAAAGGTGCGAAAAGAAAAAAAAGCTAATGGAAGAGGAAATCCTACAAACAAATATATATAGCATGCATTCATCAAGCAAAAAGATTCAATAGCATACAAACAAGTAAGAGTAGAGAAGAAGGACAGCTCATATGTATTCTATTGCAAAGGAATGATTGTGTATTACTTTAGTATAAAAAATAACTTACAAGTGACTAGTTTTCACACTAGGTTGGTCAAACGTAAAAATGGTCTGGCATTTATTACTAGTCTTAAGTAAGTATGTACATGAAGTTCTTAGACTTTCCCTATTTGACATTAAGCTCAAGGTAAGGCCGCTTTATATGTTCCAACACCTTCTTATAAAAGATGAGCAGTTAAGATGATAAAGCGTCTTACGGTACGTCGAGCGAGTGTTCAAGTTAAGAGCTTACCTTAGCCTTGTCCAAGCATGTGTCGTCGGGTCTTGTCTTAGAGTTGCAAATGCAACTTTTTATGTGGATGCACTATTTTGTCCACTTCATTGTCACACCAGAATACTCCCTACCAAAGGGGTGGAGAGAGAGCTCTCAATGCCTAGATGGAGGTAAGAAGATATGGTCCTTCATGATAGTTCTCTCTCACAAAAGATGGGAAAAGAAGAAGCTAATGTAAGAAAGAAACCTATAATCACACCTATCCAAACAAGCATTCATCAAGCAAGTAAGAACACAATAGCATGCAAGCAAGCAAGAAGAGGGAAGGACGAGAGCTCACAAAACTATTGCAAAGGAATGATTATCTCTTCTTTATTGTTAAAAATGACTTATATACAAGTGACTAGCATTCACACTAGGTTGGTCAAACTTAAAAATGGTTCGGATTCTATTACTAGTCTTAAGCAACTCTATAGAATTTCCCTATTTAACATTAAGCTCATAGTAAGGCTACTTTATACGTTCCAGTATCGTCTTACAAAAGATAAGTGTTCGCTTAGACGGGTAAAATGGCAAAGCGCTTTACGATAACCAAGTTAAGCAATAGAGTGGTCAACATACTCTCCTTCCTTGAAAAATGAAAGGGTCCTATTGATTGTAGGAATGTCCAGGCAATGGGTTGTACCATGGGCCAAGCTTTCACCCGCCATGGTTCCCCCATCCAGAAATGTACCTGGATGATTGCTGCTGTCGATGATGAGGCTCAATGTAGATTCATGAAAGAATAATGACTATGTGTCTATTATATCCAAAGCCCATGGATATATTACATTGGAAAAAAGGTGGGCCCGAGTACAAGCTTCTTTTGTTGGTGAAAACACTAACACACTGCTTTCTTTGATCTTACACATGATTTGAGATAGGGAATTGATGGTGGATGTGTAATAAGGCTAACTAATAAGGCAAGTGTCATTGAGGCTGGGGTGTCCATGAGAATGAAAGAATTGAGGACACCTTCTTTGGTAGGGACATTGGGAAGCCCAAGAACATTGGGTGGCTTGCTAAACATGGCACGGAAAGCTTGTAGCCCTTGTGAGTGTGCATATGTCGAAAATGTGCTGCATGCATGGATGGAAAGAGGGACGGACCAAGCAAGAATAAGATTGAATGAAAGAAGACGATACAAGACAACTAGATCAAAGATAAACATACAAAGTGTTGGCATGGGGCATCGATGGTGCGTGCAAGAGTGGGATCCGGTGTTGGAGTGCCTTGAAAAGGTGCGGTTGAGACCATGAAGGGTGATCAACGAAAGGCATGAGTTCATGAATGGGTGCCGGTAAGATCATAAGGTAGCAAAGACGGTGTGGTCCTATGTGCTTAAGTGCAAGTGGTGGAGAGAACAAATGCGAGTGAGGATTGATTGCAAGCTAGAAACTTACAAGGGTTTGGTTGGAAGTGGAAGTAGGTTTGGGTTTGGTGGTAGGGGGAATTTTCTTTGGGGTTTTCTAGATGTTTTGATTGGGCTATCCACCATGACGAGAAATTAGGCCATCCGATGACGTATCTGCAAACAATCCCAACTATACCAACTCTACCCTCTGTGGTGGGGGGGAGCACTCTATCCACTCAGTGGGGAGCCAAAGTAATCAGTAAAAGGAGGGTAAAGGGGTTACTTGTACTGATGACCAGTTTGTTTGGGAAGAATGTGGACATCGGTGTTACATGATTGTTACTTGCCGAAATGCTGGTAGTGGCTGAATGAATGCATTTGTGTGTCGATAGCTTTGTGCCCACAGTGTGGCCTTGGTGCTTTGCCGAGTTGGAGCCGGTGGTTGGAAACAGCTGACGATTTACATGGTGTGGTTGGTCAAGAGATCGGGGTTTATGTTGAGGAAGAGGATAGTGTAGTAGTGCGAGACATGCATGCCTATCTCTCTCTATTACTAGAGGCCAAGGTCTAGCAGTGTTGTTGGGGATGGTGGTGGTTCTCACTATGGGGACAAGGAAGGTGGCATTGGAGGTAGATCAAATGATGGAGGGGGTTCCCTTGTCTTCTTTGCATGGCAAAGCTCTGCGGCCATCTCGACCCTTCCATTACAAAAAACCCTCGATGTTGTCTTGATCCAAATAGAAAACCCTTGATGATGATAATAGGGCTCTAATTGTGCGTATCATAATACCATAGCTTTGGATATGCTTTTAAGTGCTGCTATGCAAGTAGGCTTCTACGGTCAGGGAGATAATTATGATCATGTTGCTAGCCTTGGACTGATAGTGCCAATGAAACTAGTCATGATAGATCTGAGGATGTGTAGGCAGCCAAGGGCCTCTCCACATAGGCAGGCGACGATCACATAGACATCCAGGGTATACCCTCGCCTCCCTCTACAATTGTTGCACCACAGACGGCAAACAATTTGATGGGCACAACCCTCTTTGCTTGGTACAAGAATCCCACGATCTGCTAGCATGACTTTGTCATTGCTTTGGTAGGGGCAAAGAGTAGAGCCTCAGTCTCCCCTCACACGTAGACATGGATTTCCTTCTCTATAGTAGATCTAGGTTCACATCTTCTCTCTATAGATGCAAACTGGGTTTATGTCCTCTATATACGTGAGTGATTGTTCTTCTCTCTCTAGATGTGAACGATCTTGCTTCTCTCTCTAGACATAAGTATCTAACTTTATCTCTAGACACGAGTGATCCAACTCTCTCTCTAGATGTGAGCAATCTTACTTCTAGATGATTCCACTTCTATGATCACAAATTCTTGGATCGTGGCAATCCGACTCTCGGACAATTTTGCTTTTATGATCGCCGATACTTGGATCGTGGCGATCTGACTCCTAGACGATTCCACTTCTACAATTGTCGATTCTTAGATTGTGGCCATCTAACTTTACCAATTTCACGTCTTGGATCGACGGCTTTATCGATCACACATCTTGGATCGATGATTCTACTTCACGGGTTACACATCTTGGATCGACAGTTCTAGTTTATCAATCGACGATTCTAGTTTATCAATCACACATCTTAGATCCACGATTCTTCTTCTTCTCAAATTATGATTTAGCTTTATGAATTGCCAAACCCCTCAAATTGTCGTGATCTGACTTTAGAGCACCAATCAGTCGATCAAATTTTTGAGATTGTTGATTCGACTCAAGTTTTTTTTTAAGGTTCTTGAGTTGTTTTATCATTTTTGGTGAAGGTAGTGGATTGTACACTTGAATAGGGAGGGTTAGGTTACATATGTACATGTCAGTTAGGGTTTGATGCTTACCGTTGCGTGCTGAGGGCATGAGTTGCTTGCCCATCCACGATGAAAGCTTGGACACACTTGTCTGAACTCCAGCTGGTGAGTTGATATTGCAACATGGTATGCAAGTAGGTATTGTGGGGTTGTGGGTGATCTTTTTGAGCCCTGGGGTTTCTTGGTGGTGCTATAGAAGTGTGTGCACGGTTCTCTTTGGGGTTCGGCACCATGGGCGCTTGATGGGAACAAGGATGGCTAGGGCCCCTACACATGAGCAAGGTGTTCCCCTTACTACTCGTTGTCCATGGGCTCATTCGACTTTTATGAAGGTGGTGTCAGTACATGAGTTAAAGTGGAAGCCACTACTCTCCATTCATGCTTCAACTGTTGTTGGCATTAGAGTCATGGATTTGGGTCTCCACATCCACTTGGATTTGATATTTGAGGGTACATGTGTGGGGGGTTTGGTGCACGTGTTTCTTTAATCTTGCCACCTAGATGTGGGTGTTTCCTTCATAGAATATCTATGCTACTAGCAGTTTGATTGGGATGTTGATTTATAGGGTGGTACTAGGTATTGACATCGTCACTTGGATCTTTTTGGTTTTTGGGTTTGTGTGAATGACAAGGTTTTTGGGACCCAGATAGACGGGTTCCCTTCGTAGATGCCCTGGGCTTCTAGCAATTTGACAGGGATCCAATGGGGCTCGCGGTTTGGGTAAAAATTTGTTGCTTGGGGCACCCACTAGGTAGATCTTTGCTGCCAACAAGTGGTGGCCAAGTCCTTGCATAGGTGTTGTACTTTCCCTAGCTACCCATTCTTTCTTGCTGACCTCCCTCAAGGGTTGCTGAGGTTGAGGTTTGGGGGTAGTCTTTGTATTTGTTTTGGTGGGGTTTTGGATCTCCAGAATGGTTTGAAAGGTGGTCAACAAAGTGAGGCAAGAATGAGGTGTAGTGTTAGGGGTTACCTTTGCTGCGATGTCGACATGTAACTGGCGGACGAGGCTTGGGATGTTGACAAATTCGGGGTGTCCTCATCCACCAAGTGTATGGTAACCATTCCAAAGGGGAGCTCGAGTGTCGCAGTCCTCCTTTGCCAATAACAACTGATTCTATAGTCTGTGGCCACAATCCATATCCTCGCTCGCGAGGATAATTCTCTCTTTCAATGATGCTCTCTTTCAATGTACTTGCAGGTGTCACATGACACTTGCATAACACTTGTTTAGATATGATTAGGAAGAAAATCATAGATTGGAAATTATTTACCACAATGGTAATAGTTGGTGCGGAAGGTGTGAGGGATGGGTGGGCTAATGAGGTGCATGTCTCCCAAAACAAAACATTCTGGCTAGCCTTAGTGTCAACCAAGGTTGGCCATGTCATTAGATGGTCTTCTTGGGGAGCTCTAGCTCAAGGCAAGCAGGTTTCATGGTTGTTTTTGTTTTAGCCGCATCATGCAAATTGGTTGCATGTACATAGATCTATACGTTGGGGGGTCTATGATAGTAGGGTTGAGATACCACTGCCCTCTAAACGGGACTGAAGGTCTCCCGTCATCTGGCTCTCTGCAGCACTTTTAAGGTAGTCCCTATCATTGCTTCCCCTAATATCTGCCATATACCGTATGGGGGTCTACAGGATATCCTAGAGCCTTGGGGGCACTAGTAGTTGTTACGTATGGCTCTTGCTGAGATTGTTATTTTCATGTGATCTAGTTATTTTTGCTCCCTAGACTCTTAACCATATGTGTAGTTACGACAACGTAGCTATATATTCTCGAGGAAAGGTAGAGGGTTGTGATTGTCCCTGCTTAAGCGAAACTTAGCATACCGCGACCTTCGTTACATACACCCACTATGCCTTTATTCATTTCGACATGCCTTGTGGACAAAAGGAACCCTGTACCGGGATTCATTAACTCATGTTCTTGCTGATGGCACTACACCAACTCTCGTCTTTATGTGCCCCTACTGTCACTTCTTGGGCTTGTAGAGTGGAGTTTACAGTTTACCCACCATGGAGCTTGGGGTCAATGGGTCGTGAGGACGTATGAAAGTGAGATATAACCAATTGTCCACCCAAAAAAGTAGAAAATCCCACATATCAGAAAGATCTCTTCAGGTCTTTTTTTTGTCGGGTAGCTGCCTCGAGGTGTGCCCTCTATTGTTAGCCTCTCTCTTCTCCTCTTTTTTCTTGTAGATTTTGAGAGCATGTCCTCGGTGAGAGGTCAACAGTAGCATTTCAAGTTGCTACCATTGAAGTAACCTTCCATCTCAATCCTATCTAGGGTATCTATCTTTACTATGCCTTGAGGAATCTTTGTCACTCGGTAGGGACCTTGGCCTCTACACTTAAGTTTTCATTTTGTGTTTTTGGCACTGTACATTAGCACCATGTCTTCTACCTCCATACACTTATTCCTTGAGCTAGTCAGTCAAACCACTACTTGCACCTTAGTTTTTCAACCATCAATCTGTACACGGATCATAGTCTTTGCTCACTAAGTTGCTCTAAAATCTCTCCATAAGAGGGTTTCCCTTAAGGTTATGTGTAATTCCTATTCGAAGTCTTGGAGCCAAGTGTTCCATTGGTATGACCATGTGTCAAGCCTGAATGCGAGCTAGGGAAAGTTGTTTTGATAGTAGTCACCTCGTATGCCATGCGATAGGCCCATAGAGCCGAGTGTAGCTTGTGCTCCTAATTTATCCTCAATGCTTTTATCATCTTGGTGAGAAAATGTTTGTGCTTTTTGTCTTGGCCGCTCTCTTGTGGGGGTAGTAAGGTGTTGACTTTCTGTGCACCAAGGAATTCCTTGAGCAAGAACTCCACCACTTTATTGATAAAATGTATACCATGATCACTCACTATTTCTACTGGGTAACCAAAAAATGGTGGTAATCTCATAGAGGAACTTGGCGGTAGCTCTCACGTCAGCTTTTTGTGTTGCTTTGGCCAATGACTCATTTTGTGAAATAGCTTGTGGTGGCCATGATAAAATGTGCATGGGTTCCCTTAGCAATAGGGCTAAGGGGACCAACAAAATCTAAACCCCATTTTTCAAAGGGTTGTTCTCCTCTCCGAAACTACTAGAGTTAGGGGCATTTAGTCCTTCTTGTGGACTATGGCAAACCTTTGGCACTACATGCACATCACAGTTCTTAACAAACTTAGCTGCGTCTCCCAGTTGAGTTTGTCAAGGCTGAAGCATCTATATGCACATGGAAGATTAGATCCGAATTGGGGGATCTTAGGATGGGTCCGCTTGCTAATATGGGTGTGGGGAATATTGAGTTTGTCAAGGTTTAAGCATCTATATGCACATAGAAGATTATATCCCAATTGGGGGATCTTAGGATGGGTGCACTTGCTAATATGTCTTAGCTTATACAACGGTCTTGCATATATGGCACATTGGAGGATAAATCTTCTATAATACCCTATGTGTCCCATGAATCTTTGCACTCTCTTGTAGTTGACAGGTGGTGGCAACTCTAAGATCACATGAATCGTATTTTCATCCTTGGAGATGCCATCTTGGAGATGATGTGTCCAAGAATGACACCATGTTTAATCCAAAATTGACATTTTAGTGGGTTTAACAAGATGTGGTAGAGTCTGCGCCTTTCAAAGACTAAGATGAGCAAGATGCTCATCTTTAACTTGGAGTGCATGCATGGATCATTGATAAATATCTTTAGGATCTTCCAAAGGATTCCTTGAAGCACATCAAGCATTGGAAGGTGGTAGGGGCATTGATCAGGCCGAATGGCATGACATGATACACATAGGTTCCTTGTTCTATAGCAAATGCCATCTTGTATTGGTCGATTGGGTCAATCATAACTTGGTTTTAGCTTCTTGAGAAGCCATCTAAGAAGTTGTAATCTTCTGCTCCGATGACCCTTTCTAGGAGATAGTCTGTGTAGGACAAGTAGTAGTGGTCATGGGAATTATGGGCGGCATTAACCTTTTTGAGGTTAACACGCACTCTAAGCTTTCCGTTCTTTTTGGAAACGATCACCCATCCGGTATGCTTGATCTCATACACAAATCCTACATTAATGAGCTTGTCTAGCTCTTCTTTGACCATTTGATCATACTTGGTAGGCTCTGTGTTTGGATGGTTTCGTGCCTTCATGCAACGAGATGGTGCATTTCACCACTTCTAGAGGAATTACCATCATGTTAGTGTATTTCTAGGCAAACACATCTTGAAATTCTTAGAGCAAGGTAAACAATTCTCCTTCTTACTTAGGGGGGTGAGGTCCTTGGCAATGAACATTGGCTTAGTTTCTTTGCTTGGGCTAGTAAGGTTTATTTCCTTGACCTCAATGGGATGGTTATATGAGGTGTGTGGCTCTCCACCTAGGCTCCTTTGAACCTTTGCAATGTGTGCCACTCGGTTCCCAATGTTATAGGACTTGATGTACTCAAGAACTTGCCTTAGAACTTCCTCTTGAGGCTTGGCGAGAGCTCTTTGAGTTTTGCTTCCTTCTTTGCCTCGGCCTAAACCTTATTGAGCTTGCATCTGGTAGCTCAATAGAGCTTGGATTTCTCAGAGCTTGTGGGCACCTTGTTACTTTTATAGACCACTGTGTTGGTCTAAATAGTGATAGTGTTTAAGTCAGCTTTCCACTATTGGTGGATGTAGGTTTCATGTCAATCCACAACCTCAAGATAATGAAGCCAGTGAAGGTATATCTCCATGGGGAGGAGATACTTCTTAGGCTTTCTATGTGGTTTCCTTTTACTTGGATGGATGAGTGACAGTTGGTGGGTAACGTAGAATTTGGTTCTTCTGTACACAGAGGAGTCCTTGCTAGATGAATCACTACTCCAGGCTCAAAATTATTGTTGGCTCCCAAGAGAAACACTACACTAAGCATGAATAGGGAGGTGATTTCTATCGCATCCAATTGTGCAAACCTTGTTCCAAGCTTTTGTGGAAAAGTGTCCATGGTTTTACCAAGACATGGACCCAATCCTTAAAGTCGTCAAGCTTTGGGAGAGGTTTGTAATCCTAGTTCTCATCTTTACTATCCACAACTTGTTGCAACATTTACAGATGTTGATTGAAGCAGTTTGGACAGTTGGTGTCAAACCCATTGGCGAGAACGCCTCAGCCCATGGGATGCGTCTTCCTTGTTTTCAAGTTATATTCAAAGATTGTTTGGCTTTTTGTATATAGATGTGATCGGTTTTCCAATCATGAACCAGCCTTGCTTCTCTCATGTAAGGCCTTCAGAGGATCATTGTGTATGACCCTCTTCTCTAAAAACCCATCACCACAAATCTATGATGGAAACTAATTGTTAGATCTCCGTAGCGCCACTATGGGTGCTACTATTACAGGAGGGGATGGCCTCTGGCTCACCATCCAGCCGTAGAGAAAGAATAAGGATTGCCCCTCATCCCCCAAGCTATATAGTGTGTGGCTTGCTGTCCACACTAGCTTGGCCGCCCATGACTTTGCATGGGATTCCTCTCCCATTGAACCCCGGATGGCCACGTCCTTGGCCATCCAGTCTACCGTCGGTCATACAGGCGTTACAGCCTACGTGACATTACTCCCCCCTTAAGAAGAGTTTTCGTCCTCGAAAACAAACTGGAAAAACCTCTTGGAAATTGCACTACGGCGTTCCCAAGTAGCTACCTCCTCATCCCTGTGTCTGTCCATTTAACAAGTACCTCCTGGTATACTTTATGTCGGGTTTGTCTGTCACGATACCTTTTCAGGTTCATGTGGTATCTGTGGTGGCTCTATCAAGTCCACCAAAATCTCTGGAGAAACTGCGTTCTCTAACCCGTGAACTGATTTCTTTAGTTTACTGACATGGAAGATAGGATGGACTTGAGAACTCTCCGGTAACTCAAGTTTATATGCTACGTCCCCAATCTTCTTAAGGATTTTAAAAGGACCACAATATCTTGGAGAAAGTTTATCACACTTTCCTGTTTTCATGGTTTCTGACTGCGTAGGAACCTTGAGGAATACAAAGTCACCTTCTGCAAAGGTCACCTTTCTACGTCCTTTATCCGCATAAGTTTTAGCACGATCCTAAGCCCTACGAATGCTCTCACGTGCGGCTCTGAGCATATCATTCATATCTTCAAGGAAATCCTTGATAGATTGAATCTTCTCCTTTTCTAGGCCTACAGCCATCGGAGATCTCGGCTGGAATCCATACATTAACATGAATGGTGTAAATCCAATCACTGAGTGTTTGGAGTTGTTATAGGCAAATTCCAATAAGGGCAAGTACTCTTCCCAATTAGATTGCTTCTTACTAACATAAGAACGCAACGTATCCTCTAGAATTTGGTTCTCTTTCAGTTTGACCATCAGACTCCGGATGATCTGCCGTACTCATACTTAGAGTAGTATCCAACATTTTTGAAGACTTCCCTCCAAAAATGACTGTTGAACTTTCTATCTCTCTCCGACACTATATCCGCGGGCAGGCCATATAGCTTGTAGAGAGGTTCAATAAAGAGTTTTGCCAACTCTGGTGTTTTAACAGTTTTCTTCGTGGCAATAAACTTTGCCATTTTAGTTAACCTGTCCACTACCACCCACACCGATTCATTCCCGCGACTTGTCTTGGGTAAACCGGTAATGAAATCCATGGAAATGCTTTCCCATTTCCCCTGAGGGATCTCCAGCGGGGATGGAGTAGTCCTCCAACCTTAAGACGTTCGTGTTTATTGACCTGGCACACTTATTGCATTTCAGCACATAAGTTTGGACGTCCTTAAACAAACTAGGCCAATAAAACTGTCTTTTTACTAGTGCATAGGTCTTATGAATCCCGGGATAACCCGCACTTGGACTATCATGACATGACTTTCTTTAAGAATTTGGGCCCGAAAGTCACCAATAGTTGGTACACATACTCTGCCCTTGTAGAGTAAGTACCCGTCGTCTCAATGGAGTAATTAGCATATTTCTCCCCCTGACGAAGTTTATCACCCCCTTTGAAGCCGTGGTAGTCAAAGGTGATGAGGGGCCTACGTCAGAGCTCTCCGGTGCCAAACTATACTTAGAAGACATGGCTAGTCTCTCCGGACTAACTCTTGCTTCCCTTCCTGTTGCACCTTCGGCCAGTCTCTCCGACTAGCAATCCATGCCAACGAGGGAGGTTGTCGCGTCTGTGAAGAAGTGCGTACATGTACAGCATGCCAGACCTCTCTAAAAGATGGATCGTGCTCACATAAACCACGTAGTGACTCCAAGAAATCATTCTTGAAGACTTTGAAACTAAGTTCATTAATTTGTGGCATGCGACTAAGTGCATTTGCCACCACATTATACTTACCTTTCTGGTAACGTATCTGAAGGTCAAACTCCTGTGGAATCTCCGCCCACTGAGCTTTTCTACCCTTTAGTTCACTTTGACTTGAAAGCCATTTCAGACTTTCATGGTCCGTCCGGACCTCAAAAGGAGCACCATATAAATAGTGTCTCCACTTTTTCAGTGCATGAACTTTCGCTAGTAACTCTCACTCGTAAGCCGAGTAGTTACGCTGCGCACTATCTAACTTTTTACTCTCAAATACAATTGGGTGTCCCCTTTGCATAAGCACGGTCCCAATGGCCTCATCACTAGCTTCTGTTTCCAAGACAAACGGCTCATTTGGATCGACAATAGTCAAAACAGGTGCAGCTGCTACTACGGCCACCTTGAGCTTATCAAAGCTCTTCTGTTGGGCTTCCCCCTAACTAATGTTTTTAGTTTTTTGACCTTAACTGGATAGTCAATGGGACTGCGATCTTCACGTAGTCCTTCACATACTATCGGTAGAACCCCGACATGCCAAGAAAAATCTACAGTTCCTTGAGATTCTTCGGCGCTGGCCATTTGAGAATAGCCTCTACTTTTTCTGGCTCCATCTGCGTACCATCGACGGATATAATATGGCCAAGGTAGTGAATTTCTATTTCAAAAAATTCAAATTTGCTCTTCTTTGCAAATTGTTTGTGCTCTCGCAACAACAACTTGAACACTAGACGCAAATGCTCTATGTGTTCTTTTTGTGTCTTACTGTACACAAGAATATCATCTAGGAAAACTACTACGAATTTACCCAATTATGGATGTAAAATGTTGTCCATCAGCGTCATAAACATTGCTGGAGCATTGGTTAGCCCAAATGGCATAATCAAAAACTCAAAATGCCCAAAACGGGTCCTAAATACTGTCTTCGCAAAATCTTCTGCTTTAAATTAGAGAAAGGTACATATAATACTTCAAAAATATAAATTTGAATGATATGAGACCAAATTACATAAATAAGGCTTGAATATTTAATAAATATGATTGTTGTAGAGTAGATGAAGGCTCCCAATTTTCTCAAGAAGTCCACGAGTATTCTGCCTTGATTTCAGCTCCCAAGAAGTGATCAAATGTGATATGTACTAGCTCAAATATTAATACTGCAGGGTACTATGAGACGATGTAAGAGATTAAAGTACTGAGAGAAATCCATGTAATAACTTGGAGGTCCCCATTGCAATAGTGTTATTAGAGTGCTCGCGAAGCGGCACCTTCTATCAATCCTACAACAAGAATCTGCTTGTGATAAGTATACAACCAAGATACATTGTAGCCTCATTAAACATGCTACTCAAGATCAGGCCCACCCATTGTGACAAGGAGGATGTTCTCACCAGTTGAACAAAGACAAGGCAGATGTTCACCAGTCCTGACTCTTCTACCTCTAAAAAAGGTAGGAGAAGTTGTCCAAGGAGGGTAGACAAGGGTGACTCAATGGTCCTTATCCATGCTGGTTTAGATGAAGGAACCATAGAAATAGGGTCAACCAGATCTAGTCAAGAGAGTGTTCTGATACAAAAATCCCCCAAACAAAAGCCTTAGAAAGGCTAGTGAGCCCCAAAGATTATGGGAGAATATCCCAATCCTAAAAAAGAGATTGAGAAAAGAGAAACAAAGGGCTTAATTTGAGAAGCCAGAGAAAGATTGAACACAAGATAAGGAGCACTAAATCTCTTGACATAGTGTATCCCTAACTGAGAGGAGATAATGCAAAACAGAGAATTGGACATCCGAGAGAAAGTTTAAACACAAGATAAGGAGCACTAAATCTCTTGACATAGTGTATCCCTAACCGAGAGGAGATAAGGCAAAACAGAGAATTGGACATCCCAAAGCCGATTGAAGAACAAGAGGAGGAGAAAGAACTTAGCTCCATGGAGATGACCTCATAAATATAGAATGTTTGAGATAAGGAATAATGTGTATACTCCTAGATTAGAAAATGGGATTGATGATGAACATTTGGTGAGGGAAAGTGAGATATCATACAATCCATGGGATGTAGCCAACTTGATGGCATTCTTATTCGTAGAGGTGAAAATGCCTATTAGGCCCTTGCTTCACAGAAATCCTACCTTTGGAGGGATGTCAAAGAATGGACTGAAGGAACTTTAAAACCACATGTTAAACTAGGACATGAACCAAAAGTTAATTCTACCTATGGAGGGATGTAAAAGAATGGGTTAAAGGAACTTCAAAACTATAGGTTAAAACAAGACACAAACCAAAGGTTACGCTTCACAATATTCTACCATTCAGATCTACCATAATGGATATACTAAGATCCTAGATGGTAGTCATGTGGTCACAAAAGCATGTAGGTTCAAGGAGGCAGATGAGAATAACGACATTTTAAAGCCTTGAAAGAAGGATTCTGGGAATAGTTGTGAATAAGGATTAGAGTTGTTTATGTAATAAAAAAATCTATGTAAAAGCAGAACATTCCTCAGCATATGATAATTCATGGATCATCGGCAATGGAGCATCCTGACATCTGACCAATAAAAAGGGATGTATACCTCCCTCAAGCTAGTGGTGGAGTCGAGGAATAATGACAAATGCCCAACCATGGGTTCAAGGACCATTTCTTTTGTTTCTAGCAATGATGATAAGAAGTTGTCCGATGTTCTTTATGTACCAAACAACATCAAGAGGAATCTGCAGTGTCTGTTTGACCATAGTTGATCGTGAGTTGAAGGTTCGATAATGCTAGTGCAGTCATCATAAATGTTAGAGGCAATGTCGTTTGGGAAAGTAATCCAATTCCACAACTGGTATGAGCTATCGCTTTTATAGCATAAGCTAATGTTTGAACAAACAGGCTATAGCATGAGACATTTGGGCACCTGAGCTTTGTAGTCTTAAAGAGATGCAAAGATATGGGATTCTAGCACATCTACCATTTTTAGAGATGTCAGACATGTGTGAAGCTTATATGATGAGCAAGCAGCATTGAAAATAAGAATCATGCAAAGTCTTCTCTAGAGCTTGTACATGATGATCTCTGTGTGGTAAAATGCCAGTCACTAAATTGGGTGGTTCTTCCTACTACTTATTTTACTGATGGGTGACTTTAGTAGGAAGATAGGGGCATTTTCTTCAAGATAAGGCAAGAAAGTTTAAAATATGGCATAGCTTGGTAGAGAATGAGACATGAAAGAGGTTGAAGAAGTTTCAAATAGATCGGGAGGAGAATTCACATCAAGTGAGTTCATCAATGCCTACTACAAGGAGCACATGATCAAGAGAGATTTGATAGTTTCTCATACTTCACAACAAAATAGGGTTGTAGAGCACAAGAATAATGCAAAGTGATGGAGATTGCAAGGAATATGCTCAAAGGCAAAGGATTATAAGATTCTTTTTGGGCCAAGGTAGTTAGCCTTCACATGTTGTGGTTGCAAGTACATGTGTTTTGCCTCCACATGTTATGCTTGAAGGTACATTGTTTTGCCTCTACATGTTGTGGTTGAATGTACATATGAGTTGTTCTCCTGATTCGTGGATTCTCTGACCATCAATTTGCTAGCGTTATTCCACTTTTTTTTATCTGTTTTGGAGAATTACTCAAACTCAAACACAAAAATTAATAGAACAAAGACTGCACAAATTGAACACCAAAACCTTACGTAAACAATTCAACAAAATCATAAAATATTGAAAATAGAGAAGAGGTCACCATCGACATAAGGTTGGGTCCCTGGGTGAGTAGGTCCCATTATACCACTCACCCATATTTAAATATATTGATGCTTGCTTTTACAAAAAAGAATAAAGCCTAATAGTTTTTTTTTGAGTCTTTGAGCATACAAGCTCCTTCCAAAAATATAGCAAGCCTAATTATAGAATCTTGAGCCTACCAAAAGCATAAAATACTCATTGGTATGTACAAAGGTTTGAGGCCAAGGCCTTCCAAAAATATAAATGCCAAATATGAAAACCTAAAAGGTGATCACATGTCTTCTAAGATATCTCATTGTGGTCTAACACATGTTCCACCCACGACTAACACATAGCCCGCCACTCAATCATCGCCTACACCAAAATAATATTAGTCACGTACACAACCAATCAAAACATTAATCCTGACTATATCATACGAGCGCACACAATTGATTAAACATATTAATCCTAAAAAATGATATAAATAAAAGACGTATCCCATACACAAATACTGACCCGATCTACAGCACATATGGAATTAAAATAATGGCATCACCCACATTTGTATGTGAAAGCAATGATTACAAGGGCATCCCCACTTGACCATAGAGTTCAAGACTAACACCATCTATCACATAAATTGAGAAGTAATACAACACCTTAAATGCTCTTTCTAACCAATTCCTATGTGCTCTTAGTTGTGTTGGAGTTGCATTAACTATGGGAAACCTTAGCTCCATCTCTTTCCTATCACCAAATTCTAAAGCCCTTTGCCTTTCAGCCATGGGATGACTCCATTTTACAGGCCTACTCAGGTAAGAAACCTTTAGCTACACATTTGAAAGTTTTTTGGGTGTGAATGTTAAATACATGGGAAACCTTAGCTCCATCTCTTTCCTATCACCAAATTCTAAAGCCCTTTGCCTTTCAGCCATGGGATGACTCCATTACAGGCCTACTCATATAAGAAACCTTTAGCTACACATTTGAAAGTTTTTTGGGTGTGAATGTTAAATACATGTTCCACATGCTTAGAGAACTAAATTGGATTCTAAAAGCTAGAAATGCATCTTCTTGGGTTACATGGAATCGAAGGGATAATGGCTCTATGACCCTCAAGAAAAGAAGATCATAGTGAGTTGTGATGTGGTATTCCAAGAACAACAACATCGGATGGAAGAGGAGCTTCCCTCTCCTTCATCATGCAATAAGGAAATCACGAAAGCAGCATAACCTCCGCATGCAACATCGGCGCAGATTCTAATGGAGGACAACCCATCCCATTTCTTATAGACATGGATTTTAAAGATGAACAACAAGATCATGATATGCCACAAAAAGGTAATGCATTCCCTAAGTGGTACAAGAAAATTTTGGATGGAGTAGAACTTCCAGCCATCGAGGATACACCTCAAGATGTTTGTAGATCTAGAAGGTTAGAGGAGAAAACTAGTCCTTGGGAGTATTTTGTAAATTTTTCTCTTATGGTAGAGGTACAAGATTCAAGAGCCAACCACCTTTGTGGAAGCTTAAGGGATCTAAAGTGGATGGCAACCATGCAAGTAGAATATGAATCCATCCTTAAAAACCACACTTGGGACCTTATAGATCCTCCTCTAAGGCATAAGGTAATTGGCACTAAGTAGGTTTAAAAAGAAAAATACAGATCTGGTGGTACTAAGGCAGAATATGAATCCATCCCAAAAAACCACACTTGGGAACTTACATATCCTTCTGTAAGGCATAAGATAATTGGCACTAAAAATAGATTTAAAAAGAAAAATACAGATCTGATAGTATTTTGGAAAAGTATAAGGCATAGCTAGTCACCAAAGGTTTTGCACAAGTTGAAGGTTTTAACTTTCAATAAGCTTTTACTTCTATAGCTAGGTTAACCGCAATATGCATCATTCTTGCATTAGCACTGCAAGGGGAATGGTTTGTTCTCCAAATAGATGTAAAATCTACTTTCCTTAATGAGAACCTCGAGAATGAGGTATATGTGGAGTAGCAACCTGGGTTCACGGTCTTTCTCAATTCGGAAAGCAAAGTTTACTAAAATTATAGAAGGAACTCTATGGGTTGAAATAGGCCCCACGAGCATGGTACCAGAGGATTGATACTTACTTTATTGAGTATTAGTCTCCTACACACCTTCAGATGTAAATTTGTATGCCTTTTGTGAGAAAGGAAGTTATATGGTCATTGTTCTCCATGTAGATGACCTTATCTTGATAGGGGACACCAAAAAAGATCTCACAAACACAACATATGCGAATGTAGAGTTTAAGATGATAGATCTTGGGCTCATGGGCTATTGTTTAGGGATTGATATCTAGCAGACACCACATAACATTTTTATCCCTCAATATAAATATAGAGGGGAGATACTCAAGGCATTTGGTAACATGACTAAATGCAAGGCAATTTTATATCCCAATGGAGGTTGATCAAAAGCTATCGATCGAAGACACCTAATACCTTGAGACCTTATGCAAGAAACTAGTTGGTAGTCGATGGATTTTGTGACTAAGATTAGGTGGGTGACTTTGACACCAAGTTCTCAGTAAACTGAGTATTATTTTCCTCTTGATTTGGGATGCATTTCTTGAACAGCCCATAGTTTCACTCTCATCGTACAAAGCTATATACTTTTCATCATGTGAGATTTTAGGCTGAAAATGATTCTATATGATATGGGGGTGGTTGAAGAAGTAGCCTACAATGCTACAATAGGACAACCAAAGTTGCATGGCCATTACTCAAAATCCTATATTCATGCTCGTACAAAAAACATTGAGATTTATTATTACTTTGAGCACAAATGCATTGTGTTCAAGGAGGTTGCCTACTACCCAATGACATCTTCACAAAGGCTCTTAGTAGATGGAGTGACATCTTCATCGATTTGACATAGGAACATATAGGTATTTCACCTTTGGTGGACATTGAGTGGGGGTGTTGGATGTTAATGCTCCACCCTCATATTGTATTGTGGCTAGCTCATGTTTGTACAACCCCCATTATAAGGAGTAGCCATGGTTAATAGCTCGGGTGCTTGACATCTCTATATTCTCACACAAGAAGGTGGCTTCTTATAAGGCTAGATGATTTCCAGAAAGCTTGGATTAGATTAGGCACAGTGCCAAATAAGCTACATGCTATAGTGGAATATTAACTCATAATAGTCCACACATGGAGTAGGTAGACTTTACTCTTAGACACCCTATCATTTTCAAGGCTGGAACGGGGCCCAAGATGAGTCTAGATGACTTTGGGAGAGGTAGGGAAACTTCTTTGCAGCACATTAAACCTTTTACTTATCCTTCAAATTCAAGGTGACACTATTGAGCAGCATTTTCCTTGCAGTTGGTTAGACTAAGTACCATATACAATTGAGCTAACTCAAAAGATAATCACAACAAAATATATAAAGATAGGCATGCATGAATAACCTAAGATGGTCATGAAAAACTCTAAGTTTTCACGTCGATTTTTTTCAAGATTTAAGTGCACATTTATTACCAATGAAGTCTATAATCTTCCTATAGCATGTAGTCACCTTAAAAATCCAAAGTGATAAAATAATTTTGGCATGATTTTCTCAAGAAACTCATGATCATGAAAAATTCTAGTTTTTCATGCCAAAATTTTTATCTTTTGATATCAAATTAACTTGTAATGAACATAATTGATCAATTTAGATTATGTGGACATCTTAAAAACCTCAAACGATAAAACTATTTTTGTAAGAAATTTACGACATAAGTATCTAAGAGATAGTCACGCATAATAAAGTTGAGATAATCATGGTTGTGAAAAGCTATGGTTTTTTGCGTTAAAATTTTTTAAGGATAAGAGGACGAGTTTTTTAACTTTTGGCAAAGTAATCCTACAAATCATGGTATGATTTTAAGGACTTTTTTCAGCATGAATTTCTCTAGTTTTTCATGACTGTGAAGAAAAACTTAGGCGTAAAAAACCAAAAATTGACTTTGAACATATTTTAAAAGGTCCAAATCTTGTTTTTACCTACTCGGAAGGTGTAGTTTAGGTCTATTGACCATAGTTAAGGTAATGAAATCTTCAAAAAATCTTAAACAATAATATTTTTTATGTTTTTATAAGTTTCAGAAAAAAAAAGCAAAAAACACAACATTGTCTAGTGTAAAGATTCTTTTCACACGCCATGAGATAGATGTGATTCAGTACTCCTTAGATGAAAACCTAACTAAGAATTTGAGCAATGGACCATGAATGTTCTTTTGTTTTGTAGAAGGAGAAAGTGAGATCCAAAAATTACTCACCTTATTACAAATAGTTCCGATCGAATCGATAAGTTTGATTATCCGAATGAATATAATGTCAAAAAATATATGCCATGATTCAGGCAATCATTCATCACATATGCAACTGAGACTGTGTAAACCATCACAAGTTTGATCAGATGCTCTCTAGTCATCGTAACTTCGATTTGAAATCCTCCACTTGCATGACTTTGGTGAGGTCTTTGCAATATCAAGAGCCAATTCTAGTTCTTGGGGTTTATCCCAACTTTCTCAATCCCATGTCCAACCTTGGGCCTTTAGCATATGGTTGCTAAAGTCCTCATTCTACTTAAGAGAATGTCCTTTATTTGTTCTAATTAAAAAAATTTAAGTTTTTCACGATCGTGAAAAACTTGAGTTTTTCATTCATAAATGTCTCTAGTTTTTCATGCCCTTGCCATTGTGCATAAAATATTTTTTATTTTTTTAAGTTTTTCATGGTCGTGATAAACTAGAGTTTTTCACACATGGATATCTTTGGTTTTTCATGTTGCTATGTCAATGTGAATATCTCTTTTTTTTAATTCAAGTTTTTCATGACACGAGCTCTTATGGCTAGACACGAGGTTTCAAATGAGAAGGCATAGGCATCTGGATCTTCATCACTCTTCATTGCTATTGGTCGAAGTTATGTGGCTTCCCTTTAATCTTTATGTCCTCTATTTTGCTGCTCTAGTTGTTCTCCACCATAGGCATGCATATCTTCATCATTTTTTCCCTTGAATTTTGGGTATTTTAGTGTCATTACTATTGGTCAAAGTTGTTTGGCATCCCTTTGATCTTCCTACCCTCTATTCTAATACTCTAGTTGTTCTCCACTATTGCCTTTTCCTTCTTGAACTTTTTTATTTTTATGAATTTCTTATTCTTACTCCTCTTGATCTTTGACTTCAGCCTCCCTCACAACTTCTTGTTATTGCTGCTCCTGTCATTAATAAGTCTTCTCCCCAAACACACTTCTTAATTTAGTTAAGGACAATAAAGCAATATAAAATTTCTCTATGCTAAACAAATTCATTTATTATTTTAATTTTCTTTTAAACTTACATTGATTAAATTTATTTTTTATAAAAAAATATTAAAAAATAGTAGATATCTTATTTGATAATATTTATTTATTTTAGTATATTTATTTATTTTATATATTTAATATCATAAAATATTAAGGATGATATATAGATAATGGCTATTGATTTCAAATATGGTTAGTATATGTAAACATTTTAAGCTCAATAAAAAATTCATATTAGATATTATTTTTGTTATTGATTTTAAATATAGAACTACTACCCCTTTACATGGAGAAAGGAGAGGGAGAATTTTTGAAAAGGAGAAAGGAGAAGAGAAGACAGTCTTTAAGGGGTTTCTTTCCCACACGCATAGATGCATTGGGGCTCACAATTTATTGTCACCATCAAGTCATTTGCTCATTGAATGAGTTTCTTATATATATATATATATATATATATATATATATATATATATATATATATATATACATTAGAAAGAAAATTGCTCACCCATCCAAATACACACATATATACCTTATAATATTATATTGTGTGCATGTGTAAGAGAGAGAATATACATACATAGATAAATACACATATAATCTGTATGTATCTATAGGTATGTAAGCATAAATAGATCTATATATATAATAAATTAGAAAGCAATCCTGCCCTCCTCCCCATACATACACACATATATATCTTCTAATATTATATTATGTGTATGTGTAAGAGAGAGAATATACATACCTATACATACATAGATAAATACACACACACACACACACACACACACACACACACACACATTATGTATGTATGTATGTATGTATGCATGTAAATATGTATGTATCTATAGGTATGTAAGCATATATATATATCTATATATATATAGGTCTATACACACACACACATGCACACAAACACACATATACACACACTTGCACGCATGGACACATGCACACACATAGAGATATGCTCACTTACATGCACACACAAGCTTGCACATACACATACATACTTATACATGCACACACATAGAGATATGCTCACTTACATGCACACACACACAAGCTTGCACATACACATACATACTTATACATGCACACATGCACATAAATATACACTCACATACACAAGTACATGAATGCACACATGTATACATAGACGTAAACACATACACATTTTCATGTGGTACATGCACACACTCACACACACTGTTATGGTTTGTCTGTCCATCCTTTTGTGGTTAATTGGGGATGCCTAATTACCACTATGTTCAAAGCATGGCACTTGGGTGATTTCAAATATTCCATATGTCGGACATATGAAATTAGGGATAGTTGAAACTAAGTGTTGGATTTATTACTTATGTGCTATCGTGGACTTGTAGCATGTGTTGCTAACTCGTAGTGTGTTTGAATGGACAACCTTGTAGGTTGGTGACATTAACGGGCCTCATGCTCGTAAGCCGGATTGGCTGGGATGACGTGATGGTGGCGATATGGTGCGAGCGATTACCGGGATGGTTCTCATTTTGATATTTTTGCCATAGTATCTACTACGAGATTTTGTATTTGGCTGCCCCATTTTGATGTATTCGGGCATGGACCTATTGAGCCACCCACTTTTGTTATACTGGGTGTGGATTTATTTATTTGCAAGTGAATTAGTCCTTGGGGTTCTTTTTGTAATTATCCTTTAGTGTTTAGATAGGAACACTTTACCTAAGCTTGTGTTAAAAGCAACCCCCATTTTTGTAAAGGGCAAGCCTATGCATAAGCATGCATCTATTTTTGGCTTATGGGCTATTTTAATTAATAAAGCATAAATACTCAAGAAGTGGAAGGAAGCCGACACTTCTTGAGGGGGGATAGATTGCACCCAATGATTCTCTCTTGTGTTTTTATGCTATGTTATGCTTTTATGATTATTTATTAATTTTTTGGTTATGGTAATTTGATTGAAGTGATGAACCAGTTGGTATTTGGTTGGACAGTGTGTCTCTCCATGATCCTAGTGGTTTCAGTGGTATCAAATTAAAGGGGGGAAAGAAGGTGAAAAATATTGAGAAAAATCAAAGGGAAGAAGGCTTGCAAAAGAAAGAGAGAAGGTATGTGCAATTTTCTAGTTTCTGAGAGAAAGAAGAAAAATTCAAAAAATCTCAAGGGAATTGAAGGCTTGGTTGAGGTCTCTTTTTCAAGTTACATCAAGGAAATATCCAAGGGATAAAAGCTTTACCCAAAGCTTTAAATAAGTTATAATACAAAGCTTAAGCTTGTAATACAAAGCTTAAGCAAGCTTAACACAAAGCTTACTACACGGCTCGTCGCTAATCCCCACTCGTCAAGCCAAAGCGCGGCGCATCTTCCTTTGCTTGGAAATTCAGCTCTCAATTCTGCACAACCGCATCAAACATTTGTTTCGTCAGATGCATTCAGCATGTTCGCTTGCATGATTCATGTACCCTGTCTGAGAGGTTCCGTGGAAGATCCAAGGATTTGAATTTGCAACGGTGGAGGAAGCTCTGCAGAAATCAAGGAAATCAAGGGTGGAGAAAAATTACATATTTGCTTTACTCAAAAAGGTCTAAAAAGATAAGAGGATATTCATACGCAATCTTCTTCAAGTCAAAACTTCGAATTCATCTGAATTTGGCCCGGATTTGAACTGGAAATATTTTTAGTTTCTTATTCTGGTTTGGCTCAGAAAATTACAGCAATTCAAAGATGCGAGATTTTCAAATTTGGTTATTTTACGCCTTCTCGAAGCTTAAATTCACTCCCGATTCTCAATATTTTTTCTACTGAACGACCTTCCAATGCTTTGAGACTACTTCAAGCACTTTGGTGATTGCATTGGATGGCCACACAGATCTTCTAATCACCACAGAGAGTGTTTTTATGCATGGGTGAGGGGGTGTTAAGAGCGTGCATGTGCATGTGTATGCATGAGAGAGGTGTGTGTGTGTGTGTGTGAAAGAGAGAGAGAGAGAGAGAGGGGGGGGGGGGTATATTGCACGTGTATATGCATGTATGTCAGAAGAGAGGATGCTTGTGTGTGTGCATGGGAGATTGTGTCTCTGTGAGAGAGAGAGACACACACACATGCATACATGCACACACACACACACACACACACACTCAAGCTTGCACACACATAATCACAAACACATACATGCATATGCATACACATAAGCACATGTACACACACACACACACACACACAAGCCTATGCTTTTCACACTCACTTAATAATATTCCCTTGTCTCTTTCTCCCACAAACACACACACACACACAAACACGCAAACACCCTCTCTTGCACATCTTTGGTTAGATGCATCACTTAATGTTTGCAAATTAAGAGAGAGAAACACACACAAACCTATGCTTTTCACACTCAATAAATAATATTCCTTTGTTTCTTTCTCCCACGCACACACATACACACACACAAAAACACGCAAACACCCTCTCTTGCACATCTTTGGTTAGATGCATCACTTAATGTTTGCAAATTGATTTACACCATGAACCTCAAATTTGGGACAGCTCGCATATGATTACTCGCTCGTTAGTCTTCTCACCTAACCTCATGCATGTGAGATACGCAACTGACAAAATGGTTATTTCCAACAAGCCCACTCTGGTCGCATTCTCTTTCTGGCTAGCTAGCGCTAGCTAGCTCATGTTCATATGGCACTGCACATGTTATCGAGGTAGTCGATGATAAAAGAATCAAGGCTCTGCAGATACACTGGCTGTAAGATTCCTCTCTCCAGCTTTTGAGGTGTAAAGGTGTAAGAACCTCCCCTTCTGCTCTTGTAATTATTCCCCTCTCTGAAATAAAAGAAAGATCTTGTTTTACCCTGTTTTGGCCTAGAGAGAGAAAATATCTAGAGAGAGATAATCCAAAATTGAGATATCCTCGGATATAAAAATCCTCCTAGTGTCTGAAATGGTTTCTTCTGAAACAGAAGTTCAAAATAAATTCTCCAAAGTGCATTAGGAATCAATTAAAAATGATTTGAAAGACCTTAGCCTAAGGGTCAAGATTTCTTGAAAATTTTAGATTATGGTCCAATTAAGGTTCCTATGAACCAATAAGATTAATCCAAGTGTTGGGATGAGATAAATCCAAAGAATAAAAGAAAATACCCAAAAATGAGTAAATGCTCACATAAGATGAAGAGTTGACTGAGTACAAGGTTTATTAGTTAAAAACTATGAGATATTACTAAAAAAATGAGATATTTTGGAATAATGATACATTTTTTACACCTTGGTAAGGAGGGGGGAGACTTTGAGGTAGGCTTCTATTTCACACATGTGGATGTGTTTTTAATTCAAAAAAAATTGTGATATTTTTATCTCTCCTCTCTCCTGGATCAAACCAAATAAAAAAGGGAGCCAAACTTATCCAAATCTTGTCCAAATTCAGCCAAACTCTAGAATTTAGTTAGACTCAGTTAGTGGCCTCCCTCACCTTTAAATAGACCCTCATTCTTTTGTATTCTCATCTTTGAGCTATACCATGCCAATATTACATTAAAATACTCATATTTTCTATTATTCCTTAAAAATTCTCTACTTTTGGAGAGAGTGGAGCTTCTTTCTCTCTCTTCAACCATCCTTGGAGCTTTCCTCTCAACATACTAACCAATTGATTGGTTGGGGGCTTCTTCTAAGATAGAGAAGCAAGTAAAATCAAGAGGTAAGATGTAATTTCATGGTTTTTCTCTACTATTCTCAATGTTTTCACTTTTCAACCCCTCTCATGCTTGAGAAGTTTCTAATTAAGAGTTTATAATGCAAATCAAGCTTTTCTTAAGAGTTGTAATGAATAATTAAGAAAAGTTTATCTTTATGCTTAATTTAGGATATTTTTTTTGTATATCTCTCTCTCCCTAAAAGAATGGTCATTCCTATGACTAATTCTCTATTCAAATGATGCTTCTCATTGATAAATTCTCAATTCAAAAATTAAACTCTATGCTAGTTAAGCTAGAGGTTAAAGAAATGGCTTTTTAATGCTTATATTTTAATAAAATTATAGTAAACTTATGATTTAAATCCATAAATTGGATTTAGGTCTAACGATAGTTATTCTATCATAATGGTACCACAAAGTCTTATTCTTTTCAAAAATATTAAAAATTATCATCAGTAATAGCAGCAGAGCTATGGCAAAATTTTTAAGAAATTAATACATAACTCATTTTTATGCGTAGTATGAAAAGAGGACTTCCTACCATATTCTAGGATTGAATATCCTAGACTAAACGAATGATTTTCATCAAATTCATGGTAAAGTAATTTTGAAGGTTTATGCATAATTAAATAATTAAGAAAAGAGAAAATTTTGGTAATTTTATTTAAATGACAAAAGAGAAATTCTCATGACATTTGAAATTCAATCATTTAAATGGTAAAAGTGGAATTCTTGGCATAATTGAATTAATGGATATTTTTATTAAAATCCGAAGAAAATTTTTAGATAAATTTATTTTATGCATGAGAAAATTTAAATGATAAAAGAGGAATTCCCATGACATTTGGAATTCAATCATTTAAATGGTAAAAGTGAAATTCTTGGATATTTTATTAAAGAAAAGAGAAATTTTAGATAAGTTTATTTTATGATAAAAGAGGAATTCTCATGACATTTGAATGTAATCATTTAAATACAAAAAGAGAAATTTTTATGATAATTGAGATCCAAGAAATTAAATGGAAAAAGAGGAATTTTTAGCATAATTCAAATTATGAGTATTTATCAAAAGAAGAATTTTGAGCATTATTGAGAAATATGGGTAGAATTGATTTTTGTAAATCCCATGAATTCTTTTACTCAAAAGTAGGATATTGAATATATTTACTTGAAAAATTTGAGAAAGAATATGAAAATATCCATCGAGAAAAATTACCTTTACCTAGGCCAAGTAATTGGTAGAAATTTAGAAAAAGTCCCATCATCGGTATCAAAGTAGAAAAAACTACTAAATGTGAATGAGATGTGAATGGATGTGATAAGATGTGAACGATATGTGATAGGATGTGATAAGATGTGGTGTGGATGTGATAAGATGTGAACGATATGTGATAAGATGTGAGTGGATGTGATAAGATGTGGTGTGATGTAAATGAATGTGGATGGGATGTGAGGTGGTGTAAATGGATGTGGATGTGAATGATGAGATGAGAATGAGATGTGAGGATATGTGAAAGGATGTTATGTGATGTAAATGGATGTGGATGTGATAAGATGTAATGGAATGTAAATGAATGTGGATGTGGATGTGATAAGATGTGATGCAATGTAAATGAATGTGGATATGGATGCGATAGGATGTGATGTGATGTAAATGAATGTGGATGTGGATGTGATAGGATGTGATGTGATGTAATGTGAATGTGATGAGATGTGGATGAAATAAGATATGATGTAAAGGGATATGAATGTGAATGTGATGAGATGTGGATGAAATGTGATGTGATGTGAATATATATGGATGTGAATGTGAATGTATGGATGGATATGGATGTGATGTAATGTGGATAGAATGTATGTGATGGGATGAGAATGCAATGAATGTGATGGATGTGAATAGATACGATGAGATGTGAATGGATGTGAATGTGATGTGATGTAAATAGATGTGAATGGATGTGATGTGATGTAATGTGAATCGGGATATATGTGAATCAGGATAGATGTGAATGGATGTAATGTGAATTAGGATAGATGTGAATGGATGAGATGTGATGTGAATGGATGTGATGTGATGTGAATCAGGATAGATGTGAATGGATAAGATGTGATGTGAATCAGGATAGATGTGAATGGATGAGATGTGATGTGAATGGATGTGATGTGATGTGATATGAGTCGGGATAGATGTGAATAGATGAGAATGGATGTAATGAGATGTGATGTGAATTGGGATAGAAGTGAATAGATGAGATGTGATGTGAATGGATGTAATGTGATGAGATGTGAATCAGGATAGATGTGAATGGATGAGATGTGACGTGAATGGATGTGATGAGAATCGGGGTAGATGTGAATGGATGTGATGTGATGTGGACATGGGTAGATGAGAATGGATGAGAATGTAATGAGAATAGATGTGGATAGATGTGATGAGATGTAATATGATGTGATTGGATGAGATCTAATATGATGTGATTGGATGAGAATGGATGAAGGACGATGAGAATACATATGATTGGATGTGGATTAAGCAAAGTGAATTGATTTAGAAGAATGTGGAATAACGAGAAATGATGTGGAACGATGTGAAAAGATGAGAGTTCGTTAGAAACTATATTTATAACCTGTTTTTAAATGATTGTTTTATGTCAAGAATGCTGGGGAAGCATTTTGACCGTCTTGTGAATGAGGTCATAGAGACCTAAGTGATAAAGTTGCAACAGCTGACAGAGAATCAATGGAGGACGTCTCGCATAGCAAGGTCGGGTTTGACCAACCTCGGTTTGATTTAAATGGTGAGCTTCCGGTACGGTGGATGAGGGACCAAGGAAGCGGCCTATGAGTGAAGATGCGAAGGATCCTAGAGAGTGCTGACCATACGGTTCTCGGGCTTTGGGTCGCTAAAGATACCCACACGTGCATCGAGGAAGAAAATGGAACAAGGTATTAGAGTTGTTTTTTGAACTCGGACATGGATCTGGTTGATTGACCTTGCTGGTCCTCAACGGATGAGTCCATGGTTCTTTTATATAGATCTGTTGGCTGGTTGATCTTGCTGATCTTCAACAGAAACTCCATCTGGATTTTTATAAGTGAATATATTTTCGGGTACTATGAGATAGAAACTATTGAAAAGGCCCCTGAGTGGACAGGTGATGAGTGTTCTGGTTGCCAATGATGCCATAAGTACACCGATAAAAGAATAATTGGAAATTAGAATTCAACCACATATTTTGGAGGATTATGATCAGTGATACTATGGTTTCATTTAAAAGATTGTTTTAAAGACAGCTGAATCTATGAAACAGGCAATTTCATATTGGGTGTGTAAGTGGTGTGAAGTTTGCATGAAGCGCCGACTAGGGGGCCTGGGAACTCTTTTCCCTGGTACTCGGGACAAAACATAACCAAATTCCTAAATGGATCCTATCACTATAGTGGTTGGGCGGTTGGCTAACCCATGGTACTGGGGGATGGGGTTAGGTTGGACTGATGGATCCCTAAAATGAGACAATTCTGTCATGGTAGGATAGATGAAGTAAATCCCGGATAGTCTTGTTCTGCTGAAAAGAATCAACGGCTGTGCCTCTTGATGAGGAAAAAAGCGTTGATCTCTATGATCCAAGTGCAATGTCTTCCTTGATCTAACCATGTGACTTACAGGTTCGGTCGGATCAGTTTGGTTAGTTAAGGCAGACTACATTAGAATAAAAATATCCCGTGGAGGAATCGCCCGTGCTTTCTGGGCGAGGGAAGTTTTTCCAGGTTTGTTGGTTTTGGAAGAATCGAGGGATTAGTCTCTTTTCCGGATATCCGTGGGTGAGGCCCCGAGAGAGGCTCTGCCCTGCGCAAGAAGTGCTACTTCCGCTACTGCTGCTAGCACCCCCGAATTCGTTGTGCGGAGGGGGTAGGGATCTTTCACTTGGTGGAAGGTCCTAATATCCCTTTTGGATACATCCTCCAAGCTCCACCTGTATAAAGGAGCTAGGTGAGTGTGCTGAGACACTTACTTAGCCTGTTGATTGTCTTTTGGATGTTTTCCATGTCTCTAGTATTAACATCGGCTGGGAGTTCCTCTTCTTAGGTAACTCTTGTTGATTTATCTTGCATAGCGATGGTACTCTATGTTTATGCAAATCTATGGGTTAATGACTACATGGAAACTCGTAGTATGCCGACGCCTGTGTATGACTTGTATTATATTATAGGATGATGACCCTTGGGAATCCTATACATAATACATATCCGACTCTGGATAATCTACATGCAGGTTTTTTTAGATATTTCTCGAATCTTATACCACAATCAATTCTGAAATGTTTTTCAGATGAGAATATTGGTGTTTGGATTTTACTGATGATGTTAGGTTATGCACATTTTATGAGTTAACTACGTTGATATAGGAGTTTCAACTATGTTTTTTTCAAAAATTTTAACATAGATATAAAGCAAGCTCTTAAATCCGGTTTTCTGTGCGTATTGATTGTAGATCACCAATGGTTAAGCAGGGCTAATAACACGAATTTGGTATTATAATTTTTGGTTTTTTATGGGTTGCATTAACCATGGAAGTAATATCATATTTTCGAACTATACAAAGACTCATTTTTGATTTTATTGGCAAGTTGAGGCTTATCCTCAAAAGCTAATTGTGGAACACCACTTTTGGTGTATTATGGTGATAACCGGTAAATGGCCTAAGTAAGGGTCTGCATGGTTATGGCTAACACACTTGGCGGATTCTGAAAATTGGGCCGGTGTTAACCAGCACAATATTTGCGTGGTTTAGGCTCTTAAATCTGGTTTTCTGTGCATATTGATTCTAGATCATTGATGGTTAAGCAAGGCTAATAACACGAATTCGGTATTATAATTTATGGTTTTTCTGGGTTGCCTTAACCATGGAAGTAATATCATATTTTGGAACTATACAAACTGATTTCTGTTTTTATTGGCAAGTTGGGGTTTATTCTCAAAAGCTAATTATGGAACACCACTTATGGTTGGGTATTATGGTGATAACCAGCAAATGGCCTGTATACGGGTTTGCATGGTTGTGGCTAACACACTCAGTGGATTCTGAAAACTTTATCAGAACTCAAAAAAATCATTACAATAATGTAAAATCTCAGAATTTGACCCTCCTGTCTGTTAAAAATTGAATGGTTATTGTAGGATAGCTGTGAGGATTGCATGGTTGCCACCACTAGAATGTATTTCATACGACTACTGGGAATTGATTATGTATTTTTACACATGCAGTTTTTGAAATTCTTCTACGACTACTTTAACTGGATGAATAGTTGGGCTATTACGATATTGTCTAGGGACTATCCTCTGAAATACCCACATACTTACATCTTGATAGGATGTTGCCCTAACATTATTAGTGTTATTCATTGATTCTTTCTAGGAATACTGAGATGATAATCATCTTTCATAAGATATAATATTGTACATCTCTAACTGAGATCACTTGGTGGCATCTCCCACATGGTAGATTACCCCCTTACTTCAGGATAATACTATATTCTAGGTATATCAAAGGGAATGATCCCATCACTGCATAAACCATAGGCTATTCTGGTTGACATCTATAACATGTAATAGGTCTTTTAGCAAATGCAAGACACATAATACGGGCTAACTCTTTGTTTGTCTATTTGAATGGATGCAGGTAACAAGATCTATTCTCTCAAAATATTTGTGTGGTTTATGCTCTACAACAACAAGATCCTTTTTCAGTTAATGGAGTCACTGGCTCCTTGTACTTGTAACATGATTATTGTATACAAATCTACTGTTGTATAATCATGTTAATGTTTTTACTATTCAAGTTGGATATGGTTCTTGGAGTTTCTCCGACTACTACTGAGGTAGAAGACTGAATACACACACTATAACTGCATTATATATCTCTTTAAATGGGGGATATATGGAACCTCCAGCTTGACCTTCTTGACCTTAGAAGTCTAGCTCTCCTCACTATCATTATGTTCCTTGAGCGGATAGGTTTCAGGTAGGTGGCTTTACTTTTAGGGTGAGGCCAAGGGCTCACAACAATTTTGCTATGCATGGTTGAAGGAAATCCTTACCTAATATTTATCTCAAACTCTAACACCTTTCTTTTGATTTTAGATCTTACCACCACTAGTAAGGGGTGTCAAGATTCCGATGGAACATACCCGCTCAAAAGCCTGCGAGCATGTCTTGGCATGCATTAAGGATGAAGAAGCTCAGAACAAGATTCTGTCATCATCGATCAATCCTGAGATGTTCCCATTGGGATCCATTTTGCAGTTCCTCTCATTCAATGATTGGGTTCAAGTACTCTCAATTCTTGATAAGAATAAGGATGATGGTAATCAAACCATCTTTGACTTATTATCACAAATTCCCATGCTTACTAAAACTTACCATTCGGATCTTACCTCATTTGTTGCGGGGGTGGAGCAGATATCTCAAATTTCTTAAGAAAACAATGTGGTTTAGAACCTTATTTCCTTGCTACTCCATCTGTACCTAATGTTCCACTAATAGGAAACATATTTAATAGAGATCCAGCGGCTCTAGAAGCTATTAAGTCTTTCCAAACAAAAATGTGTACTATGACTGATTCTCCCCTTTTAGAATCGATGCCAAAGGTGTCTAAAGTATATCCTGTTTTGCCTATCGGCAGGTGGAGGTAGGATCAATGGAGGTGTCACATCGCCTCTAGACCCTCACAAATAAAGGGTTCCTAGCACCTATCCAAGCAAAAACTTGGATATATCTGGCAAATCTACCAGTTTCAATGCTTGAAGATTGCAAGAACCGTGCTATCAAAGGAGTTCAATATTTGGAAAGAGGATAATTACTAAAATCACTTTTTTCTATGAGTTTTCTAGACCCATCTAAGTGCTCACGAGTCATATGTGGGCATCTATGGAAGAACCAAAGCGACCGTGACTTTTTCCAAGGCTAATGTTGACTATTATTCTAAAACTATTCGGAATATCTATAGGCCATATATAAAATGTGCCTACAAATTTATTGATCCCAATGCCCCTATCCCCTTGTGTTTCAAGCATAATTTGGTTTGACCATGCTATATGATATGTATTGAATCACTTGGAGGACATATTTCCACAAAAACCAGTGGTGTTCCACCTCTTGCTTCTTTGTTCTTGGCTAGGAGGACAGGCTAGAAATTTGGTATTAGCACAAGTAGTTTTTCTTCAGTTTAGATAGCTGATGTTGGATGTATTAATTGAACTCAAGGGAACCTAACTAGGAACCATTCTCAATAGCTATGGTCAATTTAAAGGGATAAAGCTCATAAATGCGCTTCTAAATCCATGTATTGACAATGATTCCCCTTCATTTCCTTCTAGAAAGAAACCCAACTCTTCTTTTGGTACACCAAGTTCTTTCACCTCCTTCCTCTCCCCCTCCTCTAGCTATAGTTCGGCTAGAAATAGATCAAAATCTTTTACATCAAAAGGTCATGGGAGTGGTTTTCCCGTCCGAAATTTGCAAGACTTGTAACTTTTAACTTTGTGTCCACAGATTTCAAAAAGCCACACTGGGGGAAGGATTCTCTGTACCAAGGATGAATTGCAAAAAGATAACTTCTCTCATTTCCTTTTTACTAAAAAATTACTCCAAAAGAAGTATTAAACTAATGCTTTTAACTCTGTTTCATGTAATCAAGATGCTTTGGTAAACGTCAAAATAGGCAAGAAATATAAAGAAGATGTTTTGCAAACATGAGGTCTTACAACTGGAAACTGAGCCCCAATGTTTTTGCGATCAATTCATGACATATGCTAATGAATTTTTGGATTTTGGATCACATGTGTGCACTACAAATTTGAACATTGTTTTAGATACTAATATTAGAAGCTTACTTGCCAAAGGTCTAAATCATATTCCCACTGAACCACTAAATCCACATATGGCAACAATCAACGCTATACTAAATTGCCTAGTAGACATTGCCAATAAGCTCCAATTGGAGTCTTTACAACTTAATGCAATTGCAGAAGTTGTGCGCCACTTATTTTTTAAAAAACTAAATGGATCTCCAAGAAATGGCTAGGGATAGTTCTTGGATTAAATCTGAATTTTTACACTCAGTAAGAACACTACTTGACAAATTCATGGTGACTGGTTTGGAAAAAGCACCCAATAATGTATCTATCATCTGTAAAAAAAATTAGCATAAATAACGGGTAGAAGACGATTATCTAGTGATGAGTTTTATAAACTCATTGACAATCCATTCAAGATTGCCAATGAGTTACAAGGAGAACTATGAAATATGAATATTTAAACAACTAACGTAAGGTTACCAGTATTGGTCCCTACGTTCAAAATCCACAAAAATAAATTCAAATGGATTTCTAATGCAGCTAACTACATTTTTACAGCTATTACTGCTATTATGACCAAAGTACTTAACTTAGTACTTGAGGATTTTCATAAAATATGTGGTACAAAGCAACAAGAGCTTAAAACATTTCTTAAAATACAAACTAATCCTTTTTGGATTATTAGAAATTCAACTGATGTAATATTAAATCTCCCAAACACTCTCTCTTACATCTACACTGCCGATATCACTCAATGCTAAGAGAATATCCAACTTATAGGGGAAACGAGACTCGTGAACATACGATACAATGTATGCAACATGATATTTGAAAAAAGAAAGAAGGAAGGATTTCCTAAGATATCCCTTAGCCACAACCTTCCTCGTTGGATCAAAAACCATCAGCCTCATTCTCGGATATTGTGGATGGTATAGAGATGCAACAACTACTCTTCTGGCTCTTTAACCATAACTTTATTCAACTTGGCTCACAAGTTTTCAAACAAACCAAAGGCATTCCGATGGGATTCTCTTGTTCACCAGTAATGTGCAACATATACTTTGCCTATTTTGAATATTGTTTTGTAGCATCCCATGCGGATAGTATGCACAAACCCATGTTAGAAGGCATTACACATTCCTTCCGATACATGGAAGATATTCTCAATCTTAACTACCCTATGTTTGCTTCTTTGCTGAAAGAAAATTTTCCAACTGACTTTATCTCTATAGAACCCACTTGGAGTCATAGGATAATGTTTGATGATACTTTTTCCATCACTAAATCAAACTATTTGAATATCAAATTTTCCCTCATAAGACCCTATACGGGTAATTTTGTAACACGATATACGTAGAACGTGAAAAACTCCCTATTGTACCTTCTAAGTTTGTTAAAATAAAAAGCAACTGTCCTTTTATCCAAAGCCTAAAAACAATTCTTGGACCTTTTTTCTTGGTTGTTTATTCTTCTACTAACCCTTTTGTCACCTACGAGGATATAGTCAAACTCATCAATAAGTTCTGTAATAACGGTTTCAGAAAAAAAGATGTACTTGATGTTATCATTGGAAGTCTAGCTAGCAATGAATGGCATGGGGCTAGATTTAATCCTTCTTTGCTTATTTATCTCTTGAGGCAGTAGGCCCATACTCATGGGGCCTATTGCCTCAAGCCCTTTTGAGCATGGTGCGTGAGTAGGGGTGGGCACACACACACACACACACACACACAAATCTATGCTTTTCACACTCACTAAATAATATTGCTTTATCTCTTTCTCCCACACTCCCACACACACACACACACACACACAAAAAAAAGCCACGGAAACACCCTCTCTTGCACATCTTTGGTTAGATGCATCACTTGATGTTTGCAAATTGATTTACACCATGAACCTAAATTCGGGACGACTCGCATATGATTACTCATTAGTCTTCTCACCTAACCTCATACATGTGAGATATTACGCGAGCGACTGACAAAATGGTTATTTCCAACAAGCCCACTCTTGTGGCATTCTCTTTCTGGCTAGGGGGTGCTAGCTAGCTCATGTTCATGGCACTGCACATGTTATGGAGATAGTCGACGATGAAAGAATCAAGGCTCTGCGGATACGCTGGCGGAAGGTCTTAATATTACTTTTGGATATGTCCTCCAAGCTCCACCTATATAAAGGAGCCAAATGAGTGCTGAGACATTCACTTAGCCCGTTGATTGTCTTTTGGATGTTTGCCATGTCTCTAGTATTAGCATCGGCTGGGAGTTCCTCTTCTTAGGTAACTCTTGTTGATTTATCTCGCATAGCGATTGTACTCTATGTTTATGGCAAACCTACAGGTTTAATGACTACATGGAAACTCGTAGTATGCCGACGCCTGTGTATGACTTGTATTATATTATAGGATGATGACCCTTGGGAGTCCTATACAAACCCTTGAAAATCCTTCATTTAGACTCCATATATTGGGCTGAAAATGATATGTACACTCAGCCATATGTAGCCCACATCATAATCTTTCATTAGGATACGCCATGAAGCTTGTTGGAGTAGAAAAATAGGCCCAATAGTAGACCTTCCCAAAGCAGTCCAGAAATTACAGCATGTATACTTCTCCTCATATTACCCAATTTGCTCAAGTAAACCATACCACTTGGTCACGGAAAGTCATCCACAAGTAAGCCATGTTGTTGGACATACTCCAATGATTGCCAAGTAGCCTCATCCATGGGTAATTGCTTCCATTTGACAAGGTATTCATCAATATTCCGATTCCTCAACTCTCTTGTCCTCTTGCCAATAACCCTCTCCGGCTCATAAATGATCTCACCTTCTTCATTCAGGGGTGGAAGCTCTTCCATCTCTTGAGGCAAAGATCCCATAAACCTCTTAAGGTTAGATACATGAAACACATTATGGATCCTTGTCGAAGAAGGCAAATCCAACTTGTATTGGTGTTTGGATTTTACTGATGATGTTAGGTTATGCACATTTTATGAGTTAACTAAGTTGATATAGGAGTTTCGACTGTGTTTTTTTTTCCAGAAATTTTAGCATAGATGTAAAGCACGGCTCTTAAATCCGATTTTCTGTGCGTATTGATTCTAGATCACCAATGGTTAAGCAGGGCTAATAACACGAATTCGGTATTATAATTTCTAGTTTTTTATGGGTTGCATTAACCATGGAAGTAATATCATGTTTTGGAACTATACAAATTGATTTCTGTTTTTATTGGCAAGTTGAGGCTTATCCTCAAAAGCTAATTGTGGAACACCACTTTTGGTTGGGTATTACGGTGATAACCAACAAATGGCACGTGTACGGGTCTGCATGGTTATGGCTAGCACAGTTGGCGGATTCTAAAAATTGGGCCAGTGAAGCGGGCACAATATTTGCGTGGGTTAGGCTCTTAAATCTGGTTTTCTATGCGTATTTATCCTAGATCACCGATGGTTAAGTAGGGCTAATAACACGAATTCGGTATTATAATTTTTGGTTTTTCTGGGTTGCCTTAACCATGGAAGTAATATCATATTTTGGAACTATACAAACTGATTTCTGGTTTTACTGGCAAGTTGAGGCTTATCCTCAAAAGCTAATTATGGAACACCACTTATGGTTGGGTATTATGGTGATAACTGGCAAATGGCCTGTATACGGGTTTGCATGGTTGTGGCTAACACACTCGGCGGATTCTGAAAATTTTATCAGAACTCAAAGAAATCGTTACAATAATGTATAATCTCAGGATTTGACCTTTCAGTCTGTTAAAAATTGACTGGTAATTTTAGGATAGCTGTGAGGCTTGCATGGTGGCCGCCAATAGAATGCATTTTGTAAGACTATTGGGAAGTGATTATGTATTTTTACACGTATGTAGTTTTTTGAAATTCTTCTACGACTAGTCTAATTGGATGAACAATACTTGGACTGTTATGACATTGTCTAGGGACTATCCTCTGAAATACCCACATACTTACATCTTGATAGGATGTTGCCCTGGGTTGTTTTGCAGCAACTGTGTTGAGGCCGTCGTGCTAGGGCTAGAGCGCCCAGGTGAGCCTACCGTTGGGGTTGAACATCAGTTGGAGATTAGTGTGTGTCGGCCTCCGATCTGCGTGGAGCTGGTATCGAATGAAGGGGGTGTTGGCGAGTCCTTCTCCTCCAAATGCCACATGTTTGCTTGATCCCAGATGATGTTGCATCATATCCTTCACCCTAGTAAGTAATGCCCCTCCCCTATACCCCAGCATTAAGGTCATTGGCCATATTCCTGGCCGTGTGTGCCTAGCATCCACATGCGTCCTGTCCTTTTGACACGTGTAAGTGGTGTAGCCTCAGCTCGGGAAAAAAATACACAAAATTGATTCCTGCCTACTAGCATCCACATGTGTCCTGTGCTTCTGACACGTGTGAGTGGTGTAGCCTGCCTCAGCTCGGGAAAAAAAATACACAAAATTGCAACTGTAAAATACCATGACTTGCCGCATGCTCGACTGTGGAAGCAGCAAAATGGCCCTCCAGCAGCCCCACGCTAATGTTAAATCTCTTTACATCTACTCCATCATCTGTAAAAAAAATTGGCATAAACAATGGGTAGAAGATGATTATCCAGTGATGAGTTTTATAAACTCATTGACAATCCATTCAAGATTGCCAATGAGTTACAAGGAGAACTATGAAATATGAATATTTAAACAACTAACGTAAGGTTACCAGTATTGGTCCCTACGTTCAAAATCCACAAAAATAAATTCAGATGGATTTCTAATGCAGCTAACTATATTTTTACAGATATTACTGCTATTATGACCAAAGTACTTAACTTAGTACTTGAGGATTTTCATAAAATATGTGGTACAAAGCAACAAGAGCTTAAAACATTTCTTAAAATACAAACTAATCCTTTTTAGATTACTAGAAATTCAACTGATGTAATATTAAATCTCCCAAACACTCTCTCTTACATCTACACTGCCGATATCACTGAATGCTATGAGAATATCCAACTTATAGGGGAAACGGGACTCGTGAACATACGATACAATGTATGCAAGAAAAAAGAAAGAAGGAAGGATTTCCTAAGATATCCCTTAGCCACAACCTTCCTCGTTGGATCAAAAACCATCAGCCTCATTCTCGGATATTGTGGATGGTATAGAGATGCAACAACTACTCTTCTAGCTCTTTAACCATAACTTTATTCAACTTGGCTCACAAGTTTTCAAACAAACCAAAGGCATTCCGATGGGATTCTCTTGTTCACCAGTAATGTGCAACATATACTTTGCCTATTTTGAATATTGTTTTGTAGCATCCCATGCGGATAGTATGCACAAACCCATGTTAGAAGGCATTACACATTCCTTTCGATACATGGAAGATATTCTCAATCTTAACTACCCTATGTTTGCTTCTTTGCTGAAAGAAAATTTTCCAACTAACTTTATCTCTATAGAACCCACTTGGAGTCATAGGATAATGTTTGATGATACTTTTTCCATCACTAAATCAAACTATTTGAATATCAAATTTTTCCTCATAAGACCCTATACGGGTAATTTTGTAACACGATATACGTAGAACGTGAAAAACTCCCTATTGTACCTTCTAAGTTTGTTAAAATAAAAAGCAACTATCCTTTTATCCAAAGCCTAAAAACAATTCTTGGACCTTTTTTCTTGGTTGTTTATTCTTCTACTAACCCTTTTGTCACCTACGAGGATATAGTCAAACTCATCAATAAGTTCTGTAATAACGGTTTCAGAAAAAAAGATGTACTTGATGTTATCATTGAAAGTCTAGCTAGCAATGAATGGCATGGGGCTAGATTTAATCCTTCTTTGCTTATTTATCTCTTGAGGCAGTAGGCCCATACTCATGGGGCCTATTGCCTCAAGCCCTTTTGAGCATGGTGCGTGGGTAGGGGTGGGCACACACACACACACACAAACCTATGCTTTTCACACTCACTAAGAAATATTGCTTTATCTCTTTCTCCCACACTCCCACACACACACACACACACACACACACACACACACACACAAAACCACGAAAACACCCTCTCTTGCACATCTTTGGTTAGATGCATCACTTGATGTTTGCAAATTGATTTACAACATGAACCTAAATTTGGGACGACTCGCATATGATTACTCATTAGTCTTCTCACCTAACCTCATACATGTGAGATATTACGCGAGCGACTGACAAAATGGTTATTTCCAACAAGCCCACTCTTGCGGCATTCTCTTTCTGGCTAGCGGGTGCTAGCTAGCTCATGTTCATGGCACTGCACATGTTATGGAGATAGTCGACGATGAAAGAATCAAGGCTCTGCGGATACGCTGGCGGAAGGTCTTAATATCACTTTTGGATATGTCCTTCAAGCTCCACCTATATAAAGGAGCCAAATGAGTGCTGAGACACTCACTTAGCCCGTTGATTGTCTTTTGGATGTTTGCCATGTCTCTAGTATTAGCATCGGCTGCTGGGAGTTCCTCTTCTTAGGTAACTCTTGTTTATTTATCTCGCATAGCGATTGTACTCTATGTTTATGGCAAACCTACAGGTTTAATGACTACATGGAAACTCGTAGTATGCCGACGCCTGTGTATGACTTGTATTATATTATAGGATGATGACCCTTGGGAGTCCTATACATAATACATATCCGACTCTCGATAATCTACATGCAAGTTTTTTAGATATTTCTCAAATCTTATACCACAATCAATTCTGAATTGTTTTTCAGATAAGAATATTGGTGTTTGGATTTTACTGATGATGTTAGGTTATGCACATTTTATGAGTTAACTAAGCTGATATAGGAGTTTCGACTGTGTTTTTTTTTCCAGAAATTTTAGCATAGATGTAAAGCACGGCTCTTAAATCCGATTTTCTGTGCGTATTGATTCTAGATCACCAATGGTTAAGCATGGCTAATAACACGAATTCGGTATTATAATTTCTAGTTTTTTATGGGTTGCATTAACCATGGAAGTAATATCATGTTTTGGAACTATACAAATTGATTTCTGTTTTTATTGGCAAGTTGAGGCTTATCCTCAAAAGCTAATTGCGGAACACCACTTTTGGTTGGGTATTACGGTGATAACCAACAAATGGCATGTGTACGGGTCTGCATGGTTATGGCTAGCACACTTGGCGGATTCTAAAAATTGGGCCAGTGACAACGGGCATAATATTTGCGTGGGTTAGGCTCTTAAATCTGGTTTTCTATGCGTATTTATCCTAGATCACCGATGGTTAAGTAGGGCTAATAACACGAATTCGGTATTATAATTTTTGGTTTTTCTGGGTTGCCTTAACCATGGAAGTAATATCATATTTTGGAACTATACAAACTGATTTCTGGTTTTACTGGCAAGTTGAGGCTTATCCTCAAAAGCTAATTATGGAACACCACTTATGGTTGGGTATTATGGCGATAACTGGCAAATGGCCTGTATACGAGTTTGCATGGTTGTGGCTAACACACTCGATGGATTCTGAAAATTTTATCAGAACTCAAAGAAATCGTTACAATAATGTATAATCTCAGAATTTGACCCTTCAGTCTGTTAAAAATTGACTGGTAATTTTAGGATAGCTGTGAGGCTTGCATGGTGGCTGCCAATAGAATGCATTTCGTAAGACTATTGGGAAGTGATTATGTATTTTTACACGTATGCAGTTTTTTGAAATTCTTCTATGACTAGTCTAATTGGATGAACAATACTTGGACTGTTATGATATTGTCTAGGGACTATCCTCTGAAATACCCACATACTTACATCTTGATAGGATGTTGCCCTGGGTTGTTTGCAGAGCTGTGTTGAGGCCGTCGTGCTGGGGCTAGAGCGCCCAGGTGAGCCTACCGTTGGGGTTGAACATCAGTTGGAGATTAGTGGTGTGAATGGGTAATGTTCATGGGTGAGGGTTGTAGGCCAAAGACCTAGTGATGTATAGCGCACAGGGTAACCAACAGGGATACAGGGGGCACATGAGTATGGTGTGTGGCCTGCTATGTAGTAGCAATGAGAAAAAGCACCTAGCTAGCTATAAGGAGGCAAGTACCTTGGTGCTTGTGGTGCTTAGGCATGTCCCACATCCACACACAGATAGCCGTCGGCGGCCAATAGGGCACATTGACAAAAGGAAGAGAGCCTACGAAAACAATGTCAACGGACGTTTATAGCACAAAATCAATGAACGAATTTGTACAAAAATATCTTTCATGTGATCTCTTGTTGAACACGCCTTGCAAACTTAATTGTGCATCATATTTTTAGAAAACATGGCACACAACTTTGCATGAGTGGCAATGATCATCGACAGTCTGATGATCACGCCTTGCAAGCTTAATTGTGATCTCTTGTTAACCACGCCTTGCAAGATTCATTGTGCATCATATTTTTGGTAAACATGGCACACAACTCTGCATGAGTGGCAGCAGTGATCATCGACAGTCTAATGGTCAAACCAAGAAAGTCAACCAAGTCCTGGAGGATATGTTAAGAGATTATGTCGGAGAACGATAGAGTGATTGGGAAAAGTATTTACCTTTATTGGAGTTTGCCCATAATTTGCGCAAGCATTCCTCTATAAGATTTTCTCCATTTGAAATCAGAGAGCTGGAGCTTCTTTCATGGAGGTCTAATGTTAGTCATAACCTCTATTTCATGATATTTTATTTAGATGTACCTTTTATTTATATCATTTACAAGGATTAATGTGTTTAATCAAGCTATGTGCATTAGTATCATATGGTCAAGATTAATGTGTTTAATCAAGCTATGTGCACTAGTATCATATGGTCATAATTAATGTGTTTTATCAAGCTATGTGCATTGGTATCATATGGTCATGGATTAATGTGTTTAAGCAGCTGTGTGCACTGACTAATATTATTTTGGATGTAGGCGAAGAAGAATGAGTGGTGGATTATGTGTTAATTATGTGGGTGGAACATGTGTTAGACTACTATGGGATATTTGGAAGACATGTGAACACCTTTTAGGGTGTCATATTTAGGCATCAATATTTTTGTAAGGCTAAGGCCTCATTCCTTTATACATACCAAATAGTATTTTATACTTTTGGTAGGCCTAAGACTTTATATTATCGCTTACTATTATTTTGTAAAGCTTTTTTGCTCATAAACTCCAAAAGCACTTATAATTTATTTTGGAAGTTATCTTTTTTGCTCATAAACTCCAAAAGCACTTATAATTTATTTTGGAAGATATCTTTTTAAAAAGAAAAATTTTTCTAACACATATAAATATGGGTGAGTGGTACAAGGTCCACACTCATCCAGGGGAGATTTAACCCACGCTTGTGTGTCGATGTTGACCTCTACTCTATTCTCCATCTCACTTTGTTTATTCTAATTGTTTATTAAGGTTTATGCTTTTAATTTGTGCAAGTATATGTTATGCTCTAATTTTTGTGATTGAGAATTATAGTTCCTTCTCCAAGTGACATAAAGGTCTTGAAAATAGAGAATCAAATAATAATGTCAAACTTATTCCCTTCACCATTTAATGACTTTTTGAATTCAAATTAGAGAAAGGTACATATAATACTTCAAAAATATAAATTTGAATGATATGAGACCAAATTACATAAATAAGGCTTGAATATTTAATAAATATGATTGTTGTAGAGTAGATGAAGGCTCCCAATTTTCTCAAGAAGTCCACGAGTATTCTGCCTTGATTTTAGCTCCCAAGAAGTGATCAAATGTGATATGTACTAGCTCAAATATTAATACTGCAGAGTACTATGAGATGATGTAAGAGATTAAAGTACTGAGAGAAATCCATGTAATAACTTGGAGGTCCCCATTATTAGAGTGCTCACAAAAAATGGTTGCTCTTGCTCAGTAGGCAAGCTCCTTAAAATGGCTCCAACATTTACTTGTACAAAGTGTGGAGTAGACCATAAGTCAAGCGGGGAAGCGGCACCTTCTATCAATCCTACAACAAGAATCTGCTTGTGATAAGTATACAACCAAGATACATTGTAGCCTCACTAAACATGCTACTCAAGATCAGGCCCACCCATTGTGACAAGGAGGATGTTCTCACCAGTTGAACAAAGACAAGGCAGATGTTCACCAGTCCTGACTCTTCTACCTCTAAAAAAGGTAGGAGAAGTTGTCCAAGGAGGGTAGACAAGGGTGACTCAATGGTCCTTATCCATGCTGGTTTAGATGAAGGAACCATAGAAATAGGGTCAGCAAGATCTAGTCAAGAGAGTGTCCTGATACAAAAATCCCCCAAACAAAAGCCTAAGAAAGGCTAGTGGCCCCCAAAGATTATGGGAGAATATCCCAATCCTAAAAAAGAGATTGAGAAAAAAGAAACAAAGGGCTTAATTTGAGAAGCCAGAGAAAGATTGAACACAAGATAAGGAGCACTAAATCTCTTGACATAGTGTATCCCTAACTGAGAGGAGATAAGGCAAAACAGAGAATTGGACATCCGAGAGAAAGTTTAAACACAAGATAAGGAGCAATAAATCTCTTGACATAGTGTATCCCTAACTGAGAGGAGATAAGGCAAAATAGAGAATTGGACATCCCAAAGCCGATTGAAGAACAAGAGGAGGAGAAAGAACTTAGCTCCATGGAGATGACCTCATAAATATAGAATGTTTGAGATAAGGAATAATGTGTATACTCCTAGATTAGAAAATGGGATTGATGAACATTTGGTGAGGGAAAGTGAGATATCATACAATCCATGGGATGTAGCCAACTTGATGGCATTCTTATTCTTAGAGGTGAAAATGCCTATTAGGCCCCTTGCTTCACAGAAATCCTACCTTTGGAGGGATGTCAAAGAATGGACTGAAGGAACTTTAAAACCACAGGAACTTCAAAACTATAGGTTAAAACAAGACACAAACCAAAGGTTGACGCCTCACAATATTCTACCATTCATATCTACCATAATGGATATACTAAGATCCTAGATGGTAGTCATGTGGTCACAAAAGCATGTAGGTTCAAGGAGGCAAATGAGAATAACGACATTTTAAAGCCTTGAAAGAAGGATTCTGGGAATAGTGGTGAATAAGGATTAGAGTTGTTTATGTAATTAAAAAAATCTATGCAAAAGCAGAACATTCCTCAGCATATGATAATTCATGGATCATCGACAATGGAGCATCCTGACATCTGACCAATAAAAAGGGATGTATACCTCCCTCAAGCTAGTGGTGGAGTCGAGGAATAATGACAAATGCCCAACCATGGGTTCAAGGACCATTTCTTTTGTTTCTAGCAATGATGATAAGAAGTTGTCCGATGTTCTTTATATGTACCAAACAACATCAAGAGGAATCTGCAGTGTCTGTTTGACCATAGTTGATCGTGAGTTGAAGGTTCTTTTCGATAATGCTAGTGCAGTCATCATAAATGTTAGAGGCAATGTTGTTTGGGAAAGAAATCCAATTCCACAACTGGTATGAGCTATTGCTTTTATAGCATAAGCTAATGTTTGAACAAACAGGCTATAGCATGAGACATTTGGGCACCTGAGCTTTGTAGTCTAAAAGAGATGCAAAGATCTAGGATTTCAGCACATCTACCATTTTCAGAGATGTCAGCAGACATGTGTGAAGCTTATATGATGAGCAAGCAGCATTGAAAATAAGAATCATGCAAAGTCTTCTCTAGAGCTTGTACATGATGATCTCTGTGTGGTAAAATGCCAGTCACTAAATTGGGTGGTTCTTCCTACTACTTAGTTACTGATGGGTGACTTTAGAAGGAAGATATAGGGGCATTTTCTTCAAGATAAGGCAAGAAAGTTTAAAATATAGCATTACTTGGTAGAGAATGAGACATGAAAGAGGTTGAAGAAGTTTCAAATAGATTGGGAGGAGAATTCACATCAAGTGAGTTCAATGCCTACTACAAGGAGCACATGATCAAGAGAGATTTGATAGTTTCTCATACTTCACAAAACAAAATAGGGTTGCAGAGCACAAGAATGCAGAGTGATGGAGATGGCAAGGAATATGCTCAAAGGCAAAGGATTATAAGATTCTTTTTGGGCCAAGGTAGTTAGCCTTCACATGTTGTGGTTGCAAGTACATGTGTTTTGCCTCCACACATTATGCTTGAAGGTACATTGTTTTGCCTCTACATGTTGTGGTTGAATGTACATATGAGTTGTTCTCCTGATTCGTGGATTCTTTGACCATCAATTTGCTAGCTTTATTCCACTTTTTTATCTATTTTTGAGAATTACTCAAACTCAAACACAAAAATTAATAGAACAAAGACTTTGCACAAATTGAACACCAAAACCTTACGTAAACAATCAACAAAATAGCATAAACCATAAAATATTGAAAATAGAGAAGAGGTCACCATCGACATAAGGTTGGGTTCAATCTCCCTAGGTGAGTAGGTCCCATTATACCACTCACCCATATTTAAATATATTGATGCTTGCTTTTACAAAAAAGAATAAAGCCTAATAGTTTTTTTGAGTCTTTGAGCGTACAAGCTCCTTCCAAAAATATAGCAAGCCTAATTATAAAATCTTGAGCCTACCAAAAGCATAAAATACTAATTGGTATGTACAAAGGTTTGAGGCTAAGGCCTTCCAAAAATATAAATGCCAAATATGAAAACCTAAAAGGTGATCACATGTCTTCTAAGATATCTCATTGTGGTAACACATGTTCCACCCACGACTAACACATAGTCCGCCACTCAATCATCACCTACACCAAAATAATATTAGTCACGTACACAACCAATCAAACACATTAATCTTGACTATATCATATGAGCGCACACAATTGATTAAACATATTAATCCTAAAAAATGATATAAATAAAAGACGTATCCCATACACAAATACTGACCCGATCTACATCACATATGGAATTAAAATAATGGCATCACCCACATTCGTATGTGAAAGCAATGATTACAAGGGCATCCCCACTTGATCATAGAGTTCAAGACTAACACCGTCTATCACATAAATTGAGGAGTAATACAACACCTTAAATGCTCTTTCTAACCAATTCCTATGTGCTCTTAGTTGTGTTGGAGTTGCATTAACTATGGGAAACCTTAGCTCTATCTCTTTCCTATCACCAAATTCTAAAGCCCTTTGCCTTTCTGGGATGACTCCATTACAGGCCTACTCAGGTAAGAAACCTTTAGCTACACATTTGAAAGTTTTTTGGGTGTGAATGTTAAATACATGTTCCACATGCTTAGAGAACTAAATTGGATTCTAAAAGCTAGAAATGCATCTTCTTGGGTTACATGGAATAGAAGGGATAATGGCTCTATGATCCTCAAGAAAAGAAGATCATAGTGAGTTGTGATGTGGTATTCCAACAGCAACATCGGATGGAGGAGGAGCTTCCCTCCTCTTCATCATGCAATAAGGAAATCACCAAAGCAGCATAACCTCCGCATGCAACACCGGCGCAGATTCTAGTGGAGGACAACCCATCCCATTTCTTATAGACATGGATTTTAAAGATGAACAACAAGATCATGATATGCCACAAAAAGGTAATGCATTCCCTAAGTGGTACAAGAAAATTTTGGATGGAGTAGAACTTCTAGCCATCGAGGATACACCTCAAGATGTTTGTATATCTAGAAGGTTAAAGGAGAAAACTAGTCCTTGGGAGAGGTATCAAGAGCCAACCACCTTTGTGGAAGCTTAAGGGATCTAAAGTGGATGGCAACCATGCAAGTAGAATATGAATCCATCCTAGAAAACCACACTTGGGACCTTATAGATCCTCCTCTAAGGCATAAGGTAATTGGCACTAAGTAGGTTTAAAAAGAAAAATACAGATCTGGTGGTACTAAGGCATAATATGAATCCATCCCAAAAAATCACACTTGGGAACTTACATATCCTTCTTTAAGGCATAAGATAATTGGCACTAAAAATAGATTTAAAAAGTAAAATATAGATCTGATAGTACTTTGGAAAAGTATAAGGCATAGCTAGTCACCAAAGGTTTTGCACAAGTTGAAGGTTTTAACTTTCAATAAGCTTTTAGTCCTATAGCTAGGTTAATCGCAATATGCATCATTCTTGCATTAGCACTGCAAGGGGAATGATTTGTTCTCCAAATAGATGTAAAATCTACTTTCCTTAATGAGAACCTCGAGGATGAGGTATATGTGGAGTAGCAACCTGGGTTCATGGTCTTTCTCAATTCGGAAAGCAAAGTTTACTAAAATTATAGAATGAACTCTATGGGTTGAAATAGGCCCCACGAGCATGGTACCAGAGGATTGATACTTACTTTATGAGTATTAGTCTCCTACACACCTTCAGATGTAAATTTGTATGCCTTTTGTGAGAAAGGAAGTTATATGGTCATTGTTCTCCATGTAGATGACCTTATCTTGATAGGGGACACCAAAAAAGATCTCACAAACACAACATATGCGAATGTAGAGTTTAAGATGATAGATCTTGGGCTCATGGGCTATTGTTTAGGGATTGATATCTGGCAGACGCCACATAACATTTTTATCCCTCAATATAAATATAGAGGGGAGATATTCAAGGCATTTGGTAACATGACTAAATGCAAGGCAATTTTATATCCCAATGGAGGTTGATCAAAAGCTATCGATCGAAGACACCTAATACCTTGAGACCTTATGCAAGAAACTAGTTGGTAGTCTTAGTGTCTTGTGTGATACTAAACCAAACATCAGTTTTTCTATTGGTGTTTTCTGTAGGTTCTTCTACAAGCCCCATGATAATCATTAGAAAAGCATGTTGAGATTCAAGCTCGATGTCAGTGTGAGCCAGCTGTGCTATGTGCTGGCATGTTAGGTAGGAACATGTGTGAGACATAAATGACCGCGTCCAGCTGGTCATAGTGTGTGGACATTAGCTAGGGTTAGATGTGTGTGGACACAACTCATAGTGTGTCTAGTGTATTATGGATTATGGCTTTATGCATTGTGTGAGAAGGGAGATGGCTTCCCTCTATGGTTAGGGTTTGCAATATACATTAGGGTTTTCTCCTGTGTGTGTGTCCTCTCCCTCTACCTATTTTTCAACATGGTATCAGAGCCTTGTGCTGTCTATTAGGGTTTATGAGTGAGTGAGAGAAGAGGGAGAAGAAGCTGTGAAGCTTGCCATTGAAGCTATGAAGCTTGGAGCACACCGATTACTATAAGATCTGAGAGCTTGGCCTACCGGCTAAGGTATTCTAAACATCCTTGAGCGGATTGCAGGTGATTCAGGCAAAAACAAAGCAAATTAGGGTTGCCCAAAGCAAAGAAAAATTCTGGTTTTTGGAAGCTTTCCATTAAAGCTTGGAAGCGGTGATGTATGGTGAAATACATGCAAATCTGGCAAAGAAATATGTATGTGACAAGCAAGAATGTGTTGGCACTTATTAGACCAAGTAGTTCACCATATGGAGCACCAGTTCTTCTTGTAAAAAAGAAAAATGATACTTATCATATGTGTGTAGACTACAGGGCTCTCAACAAGAACACTATCAAGAATAGATTTCCAATTCCTAGAGTTTATGATCTACTTGATAAATTAAGGGGAGCCAGCGTCTTTAGCAAAATTGACCTAAAATCTGGATATCATCAAGTAAGAAATCTGGATATCATCAAGTAAGAATGGCCGAGCAAGATATCTATAAAACTACTTTTTTAGAACTCAAACTTGTCACTTTGAGTTTTTAGTGATGCCATTCAGTCTTACTAATGCTCCTGCGACTTTTAGTCATATGATGAATAGAATCTTTCTTGAACATCAAAACTTTGTGGGGTTATCTTTTTTGATGATATCTTAGTTTTTAGTAAATCTAAAGAAGAGCACGAAACACACTTGGAAATTGTATTGAATTTTCTCAAGGAAAATGAACTTTACATTAATCCAAAAAAGAGTAGTTTCTTCCAGAGTGAGATTGAGTATTTGGGACATATAGTTTTTGCTAAAGGCATACATGTTGATCCCAAGAAAATAGAAACTATTGCAACATGGCCACGTCCCAAGAACCTTCATGAATTATGATCTTTTCTAGGGTTGTACAGCTATTATCGCAAATTTGTCCGTAATTTTGCATATAAGACACACTATCTCACTGAACTTCTCAAGAAAACCAAACCTTATGAATGGACCGAACTTCAAGAGAAATCTTTTCTTGCATTAAAATATGCACTTACTCATGCACCTGTGTTACAATTACCTGATTTTTCACGTCCTTTCTTTGTGGTTGTAATAACCGATGCTAGTGGTAAGGGCATTGGTGCTATATTAATGCAAGATGGTCATCCTATTGCTTTCGAGAGTAAGAAATTTCATCCTACTAAAAGTAAGTATAGCACCTATGACAAGGAGTTGTCTGTTATAGTCCATGCATTGAAAATTTAGAAATATTATTTGATGGGCTCAGAATTTCTTATAAAGACTGATCAACAGATTATCAAACATTTTCTTTCTCAACCACTTATATCGGATAGACATATTAAATGGGCAGCTTTTATTCAAAGTTTTCAGCCTATTATTCAATACCAACCTGGTAAAGAAAATATAATTGCTGACGCTTTGAGTAGAAGACCTTCCATTCAAAATATTTATGTGATTGAGAATACATCTTTTGACTCTATGCGTGAGACTTATGACCAAGACCCTGACTTTAGTGATATTTGGTCTAGATTGAGAGACAATCATTAGACCCCTTTTGCTGAGTATTCCTATGATGATAGATATCTTTTCTTCCAGAAAAGATTATGCATTACTCGACCTTTTAGACATTCTATTTTAGAGGAATTACATTAGCCACCTTATGCGGGGCATCGTGGTGTTTCATCTACATTCCAGACAATCTCTAATGACTTTTATTGGAGGAATTACATTAGCCACCTTATGCGGGGCATCGAGGTGTTTCATCTCTAATGACTTTTATTGGCCTAAAATGAAAAATGATGTAGCTTAATTTGTGTCTGAATGTGATGTTTGTCAAAAAGTGAAAAGTTATAAGGGTAAGAAACTTGGTTTTCTCATGCCACTTCCTATTTGGAAACAGATTTCTATGGATTTTATCACTGGTTTTTCTTTGACTATACGAACCATAATGATATGATTTGGACCATTGTTGATAGGTTTAGCAAACAAGCATATTTTCTTCCTTGTAAAAAGACTCTTACTGCACATCAAGCTGCACATTTGTTTGTTAAACACATTTTCACACATCATGGTTTACTACAAGTGATTGTTTTTGATAGAGATTCTAAGTTTTGCAGTGATTTTTGGACTACATTGTTTGATAATCTAAGCACTAAATTGGATTTTTCTACTACATTTTATCTTGAATCTAATGGTCAAACAAAAGTGAAAAATAGCACAATATTGGATTTTCTTCATGCATATGTTTCATCACAACCTAAACAATGGGACAAGTATATCCATATTTTGCAATTTGCATATAACAACACACCACATTCATCCACTAGAAAGGCACCTTTTGCAATTGTGTATGGAAAAGCTTTACCTACTCCTATCACTTGTTTGTCACACACTATTGAAGCTACATACCAATTCACCATTGATTTCACTTCCATTCATAATCATGTTCGTAAAGCTATTTCTAATGCACAAGAGAAATACACTAAACAAGCTAATAAGAAAAGGAAGCACATGTTTTTTCAAGAAGGTCAATATGTTTTGCTTCGTATTGAAAAGAGACGTCTTAAAAGTGTTGAGACTAATCTTGTTGTTAAGTTAGCTCCTCGTTTTTATGGTCCTTTTAAGATTACTCATAAGATTAATGACCTAGCATATAGGCTTTCACTTCCTTCTCATTGGAGAATTCATAATTCTTTTCATATTAGTCTTTTGAGACCTTATAGGGGACCAATTCCTACACACCCTGTATATGAGGAAGCGCCTAGTCTTGTTGACAAGTAGAAGAACTTCAACGTGAGGGTATTATTGACCACTACTACTTGCACAGGTACTCTATATAATATATATCTTTTGACCTTCAAAAATCATCCTCGTGAAAATGCTAAATGGATGCCTGAGCGGTCTTTCCACGCCTATCCTCGCATCATTCAATCTTACTTTCAAACACGGGCCAGTTGATATGATAGCAACTGAGGACAGTTGCTATCCCGGGTAAGAGGGATGCCATGGTTTGTCCGTCCATCCTTCTGTGGTTAATTGGGGATGCCCAATTACCACTATGTTGAAAGCATGACACGGGTGATTTCAAATATTCTATGTGTAGGACATATGAAATTAGGGATAGCTGGAACTAAGTGTTGGATTTATTACTTATGTGCTGTCGTGGACTTGTAGCATGTGTTGCTAACTTGTAGTGTGTTTGAATGGACAACCTTGTAGGTTGGTGAGATTGACGGGCCTCATGCTCGTAAGCCGAATTGGCTGGGACGTGATAGCGGCAATATGGTGCGAGCTATTACCGGGATGGTTCTTATTTTGATATTATTGCCATAGTATCTACTACGAGATTTTGTATTTGGCCGCCCCATTTTGATGTATTCGGGCGTGGACCTATCGAGCCGCCCACTTTTGCTATATTGGGCATGGATTTATTTATTTGCATGTGAATTAGCCCTTGCGGTTCTTTTTGTAATTATCCTTTAGTGTTTAGATAGGAACACTTTACCTAAGCTTGTGTTAAAAGCAACCCCCATTTTTATAAAGGGCAATCCCATGCATAAGCGTGCATCCATTTTTGGCTTATGGGCTATTTTGATTAATAAAGCATAAATACTCAAGAAGTGGAAGGAAGCCGACACTTCTTAAGGGGGGATAGATTGCACCCAATGATTCTCTCTTGTGTTTTTATGCTATGCTATGCTTTTATGATTATTTATTTATTTTTTGTTTATGGTAATTTGATTGAAGTGATGAACCAGTTGGTATTTGGTTGGACGGTGTGTCTCCCTATGATCCTAGTGGTTTCACACATACACGTACATGTGCATGTGCACACACATAGACACCCACATAAATGTATACATAGACGTAAACGCACACATTTTCACGTGGTACATGCACACACTCTCTCTCTCACACACACACACACGTGCATGTGCACACACATAGACATAAAGATGTACACACAGACATATTCACATGCTCACACACACGTACATGCACATACTCGCACATGGATTCACACAAACATACACACCATGTATACACACTCACACCATATACACATTAGCACATATGCACAATCAAGATACTTGCATGATGCATGCATGATGCATGAAGTCGACATTACACAATCACACATACGTATGTATGTGCTCACATAATCACACACATATGCGTGCAAATGTGTGTGTGTGTGTGGGAGAGAGAGAGAGAGAGAGTGTGTGTGTGTGTGTGTTTTTATGCATGGGTGAGGGGGTGTTAAGAGCATGCATGTGCATGTGTATGCATGAGGTGTGTGTGTGTGTGTGTGTGTGTGTGTGTGTGTGTGTGTGTGTGTGTGTGTGTGTGTGTGTGTGAAAGAGAGAGAGAGAGGGGGGGGTATATTGCACGTGTATAAGCATGTATGTCAGAAGAGAGGATGTTTGTGTGTGTGCATGGGAGATTGTGTCTCTCTGTGAGAGAGAGAGACACACACACATGCATACATGCACACACATGTACACATACATGCACACACATGAACATACATGTATACATGCACACACACACACACACTCAAGCTTGCACACACATAATCACACACACATACATGCATATGCATACACATAAGCACATGTATACACACACACACACACACACACACACACACACAAGCCTATGCTTTTCACACTCACTTAATAATATTCCTTTGTCTCTTTCTCCCACAAACACACACACGCACAAACACGCAAACACCCTCTCTTGCACATCTTTGGTTAGATGCATCACTTAATGTTTGCAAATTGAGAGAGAGAGACACACACACAAACCTATGCTTTTCACACTCAATAAATAATATTCCTTTGTCTCTTTCTCCCACACACACACACATACACACACACAAAAACATGCAAACACCCTCTCTTGCACATCTTTGGTTAGATGCATCACTTAATGTTTGCAAATTGATTTACACCATGAACCTAAAATTTGGGACCACTCGCATATGATTACTCGCTCGTTAGTCTTCTCACCTAACCTCATGCATGTGAGATATTACGCGACTGACAAAATGGTTATTTCCAACAAGCCCACTCTGGTCGCATTCTCTTTCTGGCTAGCTAGTGCTAGCTAGCTTATGTTCATATGGCACTGCACATGTTATCGAGGTAGTCGATGATAAAAGAATTAAGGCTCTGCAGATACGCTGGTTGTAAGATTCCTCCCTCTAGGTTTTGAGGTGTAAAGGTGTAAGAACCTTCCCTTCTGCTCTTGTAATTATTCCCCTCTCTGAAAGAAAAGAAAGATCTTGTTTTACCCTGTTTTGGCCTAGAGAGAGAAAATGTCTAGAGAGAGATAATCCAAAATTGAGATATCTTTGGATATGAAAATCCTCCTAGTGTCTGAAATGGTTTCCCCTGAAACAGAAGTTCAAAATAAATTCTCCAAAGTGCATTAGGAATCAATTAAAAATGATTTAAAAGACCTTAGCCTAAGGATCAAGATTTTCTAAAAATTTTAGATTATGGTCCAATTAAGGTTCCTATATGAACCAATAAGATTAATCCAAGTGTTGGGATGAGATAAATCCAACGAATAAAAGAAAATACCCAAAAATGAGTAAATGCTTACATAAGATGAAGAGTTGACTAAGTATAAGGTTTATTAGTTAAAAACTATGAGATATTACTTTAAAAAAATGAGATATTTTGGAATAATGATACATTTTTTACACCTTGGTAAGGAGGGGAGAGACTTTGACGTAGGCTCCTATTTCACACATGTGGATGTGTTTTTAATTCAAAAAAATTGTGATATTTTTACCTTTCCTCTCTCCTGGATCAAACCAAATAAAAAAGGGAGCCAAACTTATCCAAATCTTGTCTAAATTCAGCCAAACTGAAGCTGAAAAATTCTAGAACTTAGTTGGACTCAGTTAGTGGCCTCCCTCACCTATAAATAGACCCTTATTCTTTTGTATTCTCATCTTTGAGCTATACCACGCCAGTAGTACATTAAAATACTCATATTTTCTATTATTCCTTAAAAATCATCTACTTTTGGAGAGAGTGGAGCTTCTTTCTCTCTCTTCAACCATCCTTGGAGCTTTCCTCTCAACACACTAACCAATTGATTGGGGGCTTCTTCTAAGATAGAGAAGCAAGTAAAATCAAGAGGTAAGATGTAATTTCATGGTTTTTCTCTACTATTCTCAATGTTATCACTTCTCAACCCCTCTCAAGCTTGAGAAGTTTCTAATTAAGTGTTTATAATGCAAATCAAGCTTTTCTTAAGAGTTGTAATGAATAGTTAAGAAAAGTTTATCTTTATGCTTAATTTAGGATGTTTCTTTTGTATATCTCTCTCTCCCCAAAATAATGGTCATTCTTATGACCAATTCTCTATTCAAATGATGCTTCTCATTGATAAATTCCCAATTCAAAAATTAAACTCTATGCTAGTTAAGCTAGAGGTTAAAGAAATGGCTTTTTAATGCTTATATGTTAATAAAATTATAGTAAACTTATGATTTAAATCCATAAATTGGATTTAGGTCTAATGATAGTTATTCTATCATAATGGTACCACAAAGTCTTATTCTTTTCAAAAATATTAAAAATTATCATCAGTAATAGCAGCGGAGCTATGGCAAAATTTTTAAGAAATTAATACATAACTCATTTTTATGCATAGAGGACTTCCTACCATATTCTAGGATTGAATATCCTAGACTAAAAGAATGATTTTCATCAAATTCATGGTAAAGTAATTTTGAAGGTTTATGCATAATTAAATAATTAAGAAAAGAGAAAATTTTGATAATTTTATTTAAATGATAAAAGAGGAATTCTAATGACATTTGGAATTTAATCATTTAAATGGTAAAAGTGAAATTCTTAGCGTAATTGAATTAATGGATATTTTTATTAAAATTCAAAGAAAAAATTTAGATAAATTTATTTTATGCATGAGAAAATTTAAATGATAAAAGAGGAATTCCGATGACATTTGGAATTCAGTCATTTAAATGGTAAAAGTGGAATTCTTTGATATTTTATTAAAGAGAAAAGCAATTTTAGATAAATTTATTTTATGATAAAAGAGGAATTCTCATGACATTTGAATGTAATCATTTAAATACAAAAAGAGAAATTTTCATGATAATTGAGATCCAAGAAATTAAATGGGAAAAGAGGAATTTTTAGCATAATTCAAATTATGAGTATTTATCAAAAGAAGAATTTTGAGCATTATTGAGAAATATTGGTAGAATTGATTTTTGTAAATCCCATGAATTCTTTTACTCAAAAGTAGGACATTGAATATATTTACTTGGGAAATTTGAGAAAGAATATGAAAATATCCATTGAGAAAAAGTACCTTTACCTAGGCCAAGTAATTGGCAGAAATTTAGAAAAAGTCCCATCATCATCGGTATCAAAGTAGAAAAAACTACTAAATGTGAATGAGATGTGATAAGATGTGAATGGATGTGATAAGATGTGAACGATATGTGATAGGATGTGAATGGATATGTGATAGGATGTGAATGGATGTGATAAGATGTGAGTGGATGTGATAAGATGTGGTGTGATATAAATGAATGTGGATGGGATGTGAGGTGGTGTAAATGGATGTGGATGTGAATGATGAGATGAGAATGAGATGTGAGGATATGTGAAAGGATGTGATGTGATGTATATGGATGTGGATGTGATAAGATGTGATGGAATGTAAATGAATGTGGATGTGGATGTGATAAGATGTGATGCAATGTAAATGAATGTGGATGTGGATGCGATAAGATGTGATGCAATGTAAATGAATGTGGATGTGGATGCGATAGGATGTGTTGTGATGTAAATGAATGTGGATGTGGATGCGATAGGATGTGATGTGATGTAAATGAATGTGGATGTGGATGTGATAGGATGTGATGTGATGTAAATGGATGTGGATGTGGATGTGAAAGGATGTGATGTGATGAATGTGATGAGATGTGGATGAAATGAGATATGATGTAAAGGGATATGGATGTAAATGTGATGTGATGTGAATATATATGGATGTGAATGTGAATGTATGGATGGATATGGATGTGATGTAATGTGGATAGAATGTATGTGATGGGATGGGAATGCAATGAATGTGATGGATGTGAATAGATGCGATGAGATGTGAATGGATATAAATGTGATGTGATGTAAATAGATGTGAATGGATGTGATGTGATGTAATGTGAATCGGGATAGATGTGAATGGATGAGATGTGATGTGAATTAGGATAGATGTGATGTGATGTGATGTGAATTAGGATAGATGTGAATGGATGAGATGTGATGTGAATGGATGTGATGTGATGTGAATCAGGATAGATGTGATGTGATGTGAATGGATGAGATGTGATGTGAATGGATGTGATGTGATGTGAATCAGGATAGATGTGATGTGATGTGATGTGAATTAGGATAGATGTGAATGGATGAGATGTGATGTGAATGGATGTGATGTGATGTGAATCAGGATAGATGTGAATGGATTAGATGTGATGTGAATGGATGTGATGTGATGTGATATGAGTCGAGATAGATGTGAATAGATTAGATGTGATGAGATGTGATGTGAATCGGGATAGATGTGAATAGATGAGATGTGATGTGAATGGATGTAATGTGATGAGATGTGAATCAGGATAGATGTGAATGGATGAGATGTGACGTGAATGGATGTGATGAGAATCAGGGTAGATGTGAATGGATGTGATGTGATGTGGACATGGGTAGATGAGAATGCATGAGAATGTAATGAGAATAGATGTGGATAGATGTAATATGATGTGATTGGATGAGATGTAATATGATGTGATTGGATGTGATTGGATGAGATGTAATATGATGTGATTGGATGAGAATGGATGAAGGACGATGAGAATACATATGATTGGATGTAGATTAAGCAAAGTGAATTGATTTAGAAGAATGTGGAATAACGAGAAATGATGTGGAACGATGTGAAAAGATGAGAGTTCGTTAAAAACTGTATTTATAACCTGTTTTTATGATTGTTTTATGTCAAGAATGCTGGGGAAGCATTTTGACCGTCTTGTGAATGAGGTCATAGAGACCTAAGTGATAAAGTTGCAACAGCTGATGGAAAATCAATGGAGGACGTCTCACGTAGCAAGGTCATCCGAGGTCTTGACCAACCTCGGTTCGATTTAAATGGTGAGCTTCCGGTACGGTGGATGAGGGACCAAGGAAGCGGCCTATGAATGAAGCTGCGAAGGATCCTAGAGGGTGCTGACCATATGGTGCTCGGGCTTTGGGTCGCTGAAGATACCCATGCGTGCGTCGAGGAAGAAAATGGAACAAGGTGTTAGAGTTGTTTTCTGAACTCGGGCATGGATCTGGTTGATTGACCTTGCTGGTCCTCAACGGATGAGTCCATGGCTCTTTTATATGGATCTGTTGGTTGGTTGATCTTGCTGATCTTCAACGGAAAGTCCATTTGGATTTTTATAAGTGAATATATTTCCGGGTACTATGAGCTAGAAACTATTGAAAAGGCCCCTGAGTGGACATGTGGTGAGCGTTTTGGTTACCAATGATGCCAGAGGTACACCGATAAAAGAATGATTGGAAATTAGAATTCAACCAGATATTTTGGAGGATTATGATCAGTGATACTATGGTTTCATTAAAAGATTGTTTTAAAGACAACTGAATCTGTGAAACATGCAATTTCATATTGGGTGTGTAAGTGGTGTGACTATCTTGAAGTTTGCATGAAGCGCCGACTAGGGGGCCTGGGAACTCTTTTCCCTGGTACCCAGGACAAAACATAACCAAATTCCTAAATGGATCCTATCACTACAGTGTACTACAGCGGTTGGCTAACCCATGGGACTGGATGGGGTTAGGCTGGACTGATGGATCCCTAAAATGAGACTCAATTCTGTTATGGTAGGATAGATGAAGTAAATCCCGGATAGTCTTGTTCTGAAAAGAATCAACGGTTGTGCCTCTCGATGAGGAAAAAAGCGTTGATATCTATGATCCAAGTGCAATGTCTTCCTTGATCTGACCATGTGACTTACAGGTTCGGTCGGATCAGTTTGGTTAGTTAAGGCTCTTGACTACGTTAGAATAAAAATATCCCGTGGAGGAATCGCCCGTGCTTTTTGGGCGAGGGAAGTTTTTCCGGGTTTGGTTTTGGAAGAACCGAGGGATTAGTCTCTTTTCCGGATATCCGTTGGACGAGGCCCCGAGAGAGGCTCTGCCCTGCGCAAGAAGTGCTACTTCCGCTGCTAGCACCCCCGAATTCGTTGTGCGGAGGGGGTAGGGATCTTTCACTTGGCGGAAGGTCTTAATATCCCTTTTGGATACATCCTCCAAGCTCCCTGTATAAAGGAGCTAGGTGAGTGCTGAGACACTTACTTAGCCCGTTGATTGTCTTTTGGATGTTTTCCATGTCTCTAGTATTAACATCGGCTGGGAGTTCCTCTTCTTAGGTAACTCTTGTTGATTTATCTCGCATAGCGATGGTACTCTATGTTTATGCAAATCTATGGGTTAATGACTACATGGAAACTCGTAGTATGGTGACGCCTATGTATGACTTGTATTATATTATAGGATGATGACCCTTGGGAATCCTATACATAATACATATCCGACTCTGGATAATCTACATACAGGTTTTTTTAGATATTTCTCGAATCTTATACCACAATCAATTCTGAATTGTTTTTCAGATAAGAATATTGGTGTTTGGATTTTACTGATGATGTTAGGTTATGCACATTTTATGAGTTAACTACGCTGATATAGGAGTTTCAACTATGTTTTTTTCAAAAATTTTAACATAGATGTAAAGCACGACTCTTAAATCCAGTTTTCTGTGCGTATTGATTCTAGATCACCAATGGTTAGGCAGGGCTAATAACACGAATTCGGTATTATAATTTTTGGTTTTTTATGGGTTGCATTAACCATGGAAGTAATATCATATTTTCGAACTATACAAACTCATTTCTGTTTTTATTGGCAAGTTGAGGCTTATCCTCAAAAGCTAATTGTGGAACACCACTTTTGGTTGGGTATTACGGTGATAACCGGTAAATGGCCTAAGTAAGGGTCTGCATGGTTATGGCTAACACACTTGGCGGATTCTGAAAATTTGGCCGGTGATAACCAGCACAATATTTGCGTGGTTTAGGCTCTTAAATCTGGTTTTCTGTGCATATTGATTCTAGATCATTGATGGTTAAGCAAGGCTAATAACACGAATTCGGTATTATAATTTTTGGTTTTTCTGGGTTGCCTTAACCATGGAAGTAATATCATATTTGGAACTATACAAACTGATTTCTGTTTTTATTGGCAAGTTGGGGCTTATTCTCAAAAGCTAATTATGGAACACCACTTATGGTTGGGTATTATGGTGATAACCAGCAAATGGCCTGTATACGGGTCTGCATGGTTGTGGCTATCACACTCAGTGGATTCTGAAAATTTTATCAGAACTCAAAGAAATCATTACAATAATGTATAATCTCAGAATTTGACCCTCCTGTCTGTTAAAAATTGAATGGTTATTGTAGGATAGCTGTGAGAATTGCATGGTTGCCACCACTAGAATGTACTTCATACGACTATGGGAATTGATTATGTATTTTTACACATGTAGTTTTTTGAAATTCTTCTACGACTAGTTTAACTGGATGAACAATAGTTGGGCTGTTATGATATTGTCTAGGGACTATCCTCTGAAATATCCACATACTTACATCTTGATAGGATGTTGCCCTAACATTATTAGTGTTATTCATTGATTCTTTCTAGGAATACTGAGATGATAATCATCTTTCATAAGATATAATATTGTACATCTCTAACTGAGATCACTTGGTGGCATCTCCCACATGGTAGATTACCCCCTTACTTCAGGATAATACTATATTCTAGGTATATCAAAGGGAATGATCCCATCACTGCATAAACCATAGGCTATTCTGGTTGACATCTATAACATGTAATAGGTCTTTTAGCAAATGCAAGACATATAATACGAGCTAACTCTTTGTTTGTCTATTTGAATGGATGCAGGTAACAAGATCTATTCTCTCAAAATATTTGTGTGGTTTATGCTCTACAACAACAAGATCCTTTTTCAGTTAATGGAGTCACTGGCTCCTTGTACTTGTAACATGATTATTGTATACAAATCTACTGTTGTATAATCGTGTTAATGTTTTTACTATTTAAGTTGGATATGGTCCTTGGAGTTTCTCCGACTACTACTGAGGTAGAAGACTGAATACACACACTATAACTACATTATATATCTCTTTAAATGGGGGATATATGGAACCTCTAGCTTGACATTCTTGACCTTAGAAGTCTAGCTCTCCTCACTATCATTATGTTCCTTGAGCGGATAGGTTTCAGGTAGGTGGCTTTACTTTTAGGGTGAGGTCAAGGGCTCACAACAATTTTGCTATGCATGGTGGTTGAAGGAAGTCCTTACCTAATATTCATCTCAAACTCTAACACCTTTCTTTTGATTTTAGATCTTACCACTGCTAAGGGGTGTCAAGATTCTGATGGAACATACCCGGTCAAAAGCCTGCCAGCATGTCTTGGCATGCATTAAGGATGAAGAAGCTCAGAACAAGATTTTGTCATCGACCAATCCTGAGATGTTCCCGCTGGGATCCATTTTGCAGTTCCTCTCATTCAATGATTGGGTTCAAGTACTCTCAACTCTTGATAAGAATAAGGATGATGGTAATCAAACCATCTTTGACTTATTATCACAAATTCCCATGCTTACTAAAACTTACCATTCGGATCTTACCTCATTTGCTATGGGGGTGGAGCAGATATCTCAAATTTCTTAAGAAAACAATGTGGTTTAGAACCTTCTTTCCTTGCTACTCCATCTGTACCTAATGTTCCACTAACAGGAAACATATTTAATAGAGATCCAGCGGCTCTAGAAGCTATTAAGTCTTTCCAAACAAACATGTGTACGATGACTGATTCTCACCTTTTAGAATCGGTGCCAAAGGTGTCTAAAGTATATCCTGTTTTACCTATTCGGCAGGTGGAGGTAGGATCAATGGAGGTGTCACATCGCCTCTAGACCCTCACAAATAAAGGGTTCCTAGCACCTATCCAAGCAAAAACTTGGATATATCTAGCAAATCTACCAGTTTCAATGCTTGAAGATTGCAAGAACCATGCTATCAAAGGAGTTCAATATTTGGAAAGAGGATAATTACTTAAATCACCTTTTTCTATGAGTTTTCTAGACCCATCTAAGTGCTCACGAGTCACATGTGGGCATCTATGGAAGAACCAAAGGGACCATGACTTTTTCCAAGGCTAATGTTGACTATTATTCTAAAACTCTTCGGAATATCTGTAGGCCATATCTAAAATGTGCCCACAAATTTATTGATCCCAAAATTTGGTTTGACCATGCTATATGATATGTATTGAATCACTTGGAGGACCTATTTCCATAAAAACCAGTGGTGTTCCACCTCTTGCTTCTTTGTTCTTGGCTAGGAGGACAGGCTAGAAATTTGGTATTAGCACAAATAGTTTTTCTTCAGTTTAGACAGCTGATGTTGGATGTATTAATTGAACTCAAGGGAACATAACTAGGAACCATTCTCAATAGTTATGGTCAATTTAAAGGGGATAAAGCTCATAAATGCGCTTCTAAATCCATGTATTGACAATGATTCCCCTTCATCTCCTTCTAGAAAGAAAACCAACTCTTCTTTTGGTACACCAAGTTCTTTCACCTCCTTCCTCTCCCCCTCCTCTAGCTATAGTTTGGCTAGAAATAGATCAAAATCTTTTACATCAAAAGGTCATGGGAGTGGTTTTCCCGTCCGAAATTTGCAAGACTTGTAACTTTTAACTTTGTGTCCACAGATTTCAAAAAGCCACACTAGGGGAAGGATTCTTTGTACCAAGGATGAATTGCAAAAAGATAACTTCTCTCATTTCCTTTTTACTAACAAATTACTCCAAAAGAAGTATTAAACTAATGCTTTTAACTCTGTTTCAGGTAATCAAGATGCTTAAACGTCAAAATAGGCAGGAAATATAATGCTAGTCTAAAGAAGATGTTTTGCAAACATGAGGTCTTACAACGACTGGAAACTGAGCCCCAATGTTTTTGCGATCAATTCATGACATATGCTAATGAACTTGGATTTTGGATCACATGTGTGCACTACAAATTTGAACATTGTTTTAGATACTAATATTAGAAGCTTACTTGCCAAAGGTCTAAATCATATTCCCACTGAACCACTAAATCCACATATGGCAATCAGCGCTATACTAAATTGCCTAGTAGACATTGCCAATAAGCTCCAATTGGAGTCTTTACAACTTAATGCAATTGCAAAAGTTGTTTGCCACTTATTTTTTAAAAAAACTAAATGGATCCCCAAGAAATGGATAGGGATAGTTCTTGGATTAAATTTGAATTTTTACACTCAGTAAGAACACTACTTGACAAATTCATGGTGACTGGTTTGGACAAAGCACTTAACAATGTATCCATCATCTGTAAAAAAAAATTGGCATAAATAACGGGTAGAAGACGATATCTAGTGATGAGTTTTATAAACTCATTGACAATCCATTCAAGATTGCCAATGAGTTACAAGGAGAACTATGAAATATGAATATTTAAACAACTAACATAAGGTTACCAGTATTGGTCCCTACGTTCAAAATCCACAAAAATAAATTCAGATGGATTTCTAATGCAGCTAACTACATTTTTATAGATATTACTGCTATTATGACCAAAGTACTTAACTTAGTACTTGAGGATTTTCATAAAATATGTGGTACAAAGCAACAAGAGCTTAAAACATTTCTTAAAATACAAACTAATCCTTTTTGGATTATTAGAAATTCAACTGATGTAATATTAAATCTCCCAAACACTATCTCTTACATCTACACTGCCGATATCACTCAATGCTAAGAGAATATCCAACTTATAGGGGAAACGAGACTCGTGAACATACGATACAATGTATGCAACATGATATTTGAAAAAAGAAAGAAGGACGGATTTCCTAAGATATCCCTTAGCCACAACCTTCCTCGTTGGATCAAAAACCATCAGCCTCATTCTCGGATATTGTGGATGGTATAGAGATGCAACAACTACTCTTTTGGCTCTTTAACCATAACTTTATTCAACTTGGCTCACAAGTTTTCAAACAAACCAAAGGCATTCTCATGGGATTCTCTTGTTCACCAGTAATGTGCAACATATACTTTGCCTATTTTGAATATTGTTTTGTAGCATCCCATGCGGATAGTATGCACAAACCCATGTTAGAAGGCATTACACATTCCTTCTGATACATGGAAGATATTCTCAATCTTAACTACCCTATGTTTGCTTCTTTGCTGAAAGAAATTTTTCCAACTGACTTTATCTCTATAGAACCCACTTGGAGTCATAGGATAATGTTTGATGATACTTTTTCCATCACTAAATCAAACTATTTGAATATCGAATTTTCCCTCATAAGACCCTATACGGGTAATTTTGTAACACGATATACTTGGAAACGTGAAAAACTCACTATTGTACCTTCTAAGTTTGTTAAAATAAAAAGCAACCGTCCTTTTATCCAAAGCCTAAAAACAATTCTTGGACCTTTTTTCTTGGTTGTTTATTCTTCTACTAACCCTTTTGTCACCTACGAGGATATAGTCAAACTCATCAATAAGTTCTGTAATAACGGTTTCAGAAAAAAAGATCTACTTGATGTTATCATTGAAAGTCTAGCTAGCAATGAATGGCATGGGGCTAGATTTAATCCTTCTTTGCTTATTTATCTCTTGAGGCAGTAGGCCCATACTCATGGGGCCTATTGCCTCAAGCCCTTTTGAGTATGGTGCGTGGGTAGGGGTGGGCACACACACACACACAAACCTATGCTTTTCACACTAGGCTAAATAATATTGCTTTATCTCTTTCTCCCACACTCCCACACACACACACACACACACACACACACACACAACACGGAAACACTCTCTCTTGCACATCTTTGGTTAGATGCATCACTTGATGTTTGCAAATTGATTTACACCATGAACCTAAATTTGGGACGACTCGCATATGATTACTCATTAGTCTTCTCACCTAACCTCATACATGTGAGATATTATGCAACTGACAAAATGGTTATTTCCAACAAGCCCACTCTTGCGGCATTCTCTTTCTGGCTAGCGGGTGCTAGCTAGCTCATGTTCATGGCACTGCACATGTTATGGAGATAGTTGACGATGAAAGAATCAAGGCTCTGCGGATACGCTAGCGGAAGGTCTTAATATCACTTTTGGATATGTCCTCCAAGCTCCACCTATATAAAGGAGCCAAATGAGTGCTGAGACACTCACTTAGCCCGTTGATTGTCTTTTGGATGTTTGCCATGTCTCTAGTATTAGCATCGGCTGGGAGTTCCTCTTCTTAGGTAACTCTTGTTGATTTATCTTGCATAGCGATGGTACTCTATGTTTATGCAAACCTATGGGTTTAATGACTACATGGAAACTCGTAGTATGCCGACGCTTGTGTATGACTTGTATTATATTATAGGTTGATGACCCTTGGGAATCCTATACATAATACATATCCAACTCTGGATAATCTACATGCAAGTTTTTTAGATATTTCTCGAATCTTATACCACAATCAATTTTGAATTGTTTTTCAGATAAGAATATTGGTGTTTGGATTTTACTGATGACGTTAGGTTATGCACATTTTATGAGTTAACTAAGCTGATATAGGAGTTTCGAGTGTGTTTTTTTCAGAAATTTTAGCATAGATGTAAAGCACGGCTCTTAAATCCGATTTTCTGTGCGTATTGATTCTAGATCACCAATGGTTAAGCAGGGCTAATAACACGAATTCGGTATTATAATTTCTGGTTTTTTATGGGTTGCATTAACCATGGAAGTAATATCATGTTTTGGAACTATACAAACTGATTTTTGTTTTTATTGGGGGCAAGTTGAGGCTTATCCTCAAAAGCTAATTGTGGAACACCACTTTTGGTTGGTTATTACAGTGATAACCAATAAATGGCATGTGTACGGGTCTGCATGGTTATGGCTAGCACACTTGGCGGATTCTAAAAATTGGGCCAGTGACAACGGGCACAATATTTGCATGGGTTAGGCTCTTAAATCTGGTTTTCTATGCGTATTTATCCTAGATCACCGATGGTTAAGTAGGGCTAATAACACGAATTCGGTATTATAATTTCTGGTTTTTCTGGGTTGCCTTAACCATGGAAGTAATATCATATTTTGGAACTATACAAACTGGTTTCTGGTTTTACTGGCAAGTTGAGGCTTATCCTCAAAAGCTAATTATGGAACACCACTTATGGTTGGGTATTATGGTGATAACCGGCAAATGGCCTGTATACGGGTTTGCATGGTTGTGGCTAACACACTCGGCGGATTCTGAAAATTTTATCAGAACTCAAAGAAATCGTTACAATAATGTATAATCTCAGAATTTGACCCTTCAGTCTGTTAAAAATTGACTGGTAATTTTAGGATAGCTGTGAGGCTTGCATGGTGGCCGCCAATAGAATGCATTTCGTGGGAAGTGATTATGTATTTTTACACGTATGTAGTTTTTTGAAATTCTTCTACGACTAGTCTAATTGGATGAACAATACTTGGACTGTTATGATATTGTCTAGGGACTATCCTCTGAAATACCCACATACTTACATCTTGATAGGATGCTGCCCTGGGTTGTTTTGCAGCAGCTGAGTTGAGGCCGTCGTGCTGGGGCTAGAGCGCCCAGGTGAGCCTACCGTTGGGGTTGAACAACAGTTGGAGATTAGTGTGTGCCGGCCTCCGATATGCATGGAGCTGGTATCGAATGAAGGGGGGTGTTGGCGAGTCCTTCTCCTCCAAATGCCACGTGTTTGCTTGATCCCAGATGATGTTGCATCATATCCTTCACCCAATGCCCCTCCCCTATACCCCAGCATTAAGGTTGGAAACCCGGCCCCAGCATTAAGGTTGGAAACCAGGAATGTGGCCGGCATTGGCAATTTGGCCCGTGTGTGCCTAGCATCCACATGCGTCATGTGCTTTTGACACGTGTGAGTGGTGTAGCTCGGAAAAAAAAACACACAAAATTGATTCCTGGTCGCGTGTGCCTAGCATCCACAATGATTCCACATGTGTCCTGTGCTTCTGACACGTGTGAGTGGTGTCGGGAAAAAAAAAACACAACTATAAAATACAAAGACTTGCCGTATGCTCGACTGTGGAAGCAGCAAAATGGCCCTCGAGCAGCCCCACGCTACTGTTAAATCTCTTTACATCTACCCAATCAAGGCATGCAGAGGAATCTCTGTCGACACTGCTTTCATTTCCTCTACGGGTAAGCATTGCCACTCCTCATGTGAAGCTCAGTCGTTGTTTGGTAATCGTGCAAACCCTAAATTGTTGGCCATAGTTGTAATTAGCAAACCCTAACCCCATGCGGAACAGGGTTTACATGCCTGTGAAGCGCAAACCGTTCCTGTGTCGTAGGGATTGTAAACCCTTGCTGGCCATAGCTGTAATTAGCAAACCCTAACCCCATGCGGAACAGGGTTTTCACGCCTGTGAAGTGCAAATCCTTCCTGGATGGATCAAATAGGATTGTAAACGCTTGCTCCTTTTCTTATAGCACTGCAGGGGTTGTATTGGTTTGTATGCTATGCCCTTTTTTTCCTATCTAATTAAGAATTGGAAGCCCTAATTCCTTGATTATGGGAATTGTTAAGGGTTTGCAAAGATCCCTTTATTAAGTTTGAATTGGAAACCTTTAGCATATGATCATGTCTTGTAGGCTTGTGGCTGGCAAATTATAACCCTAAGCTCATGTGATTTTCTATTTCTTCTAGGGTTCGAATGGGACAGGATGTGGATGGTTGTGAATTCCAAGGGGAGAATGTTGACACAACGGGTGGAGCCGAGGCTTGCGCTTGTTGAAGTATATCTACCAGAGGAAGCCCTTAATGGGCCATGGGGTTCTTTGCCTTTGGAATCTGCTTTAAGTGTGTTGATTATTATTTTTTTACTTTTTTCCTTTGGGTTCTTTAAGTGTGTTGATTATTATTTTTTACTTTTTGAAAACTGTTTTTAAAACATGTGAAAAGTGGTCTGATCCATATGTTTGACACCACTCATGGTATAGGCATACGGGCGCCCGGAATGGAGCTTCTTCAGATTCCACTTGCTGCAGCCATGCGCCGTAGCAAGGTCGAAAGTGCTTCAGTTTGGGAGTGGGCAGGTGCTGCTTTTGATGAAGGCCCTGATGCAGCAGAGTGGTTCACAAGATATCTTGGAAAACCTTGTCGACTTGTACGCTTTGACACTGGCAAGTCTTGGTTGTTTTCCTCCACTTACTAATCCTTGGAGGTGTATGTATATGTGGGAATCCATCATTGAAGTTGTTAGTAATACCTTCAGGTGATATTAAGTACTTATGGAAGATGTTTTTGCTAGCAGATAATGAGACAAGGGTAACGGATCCTGCCTATGCTAGTGGGTTCAATACTACTTTCTCAGATGGATATCCTTTTCTTCTCATCTCTCAGGTATGTGTAGCTCTTTAGGGAAGAATTAGTTGCTCTCAGGCCATTTGAAGCTTATTATTTTCTATTTTTTGCAGGCTTCTTTAGATGCATTGAATGAGCAGTCACCCATCCCACTGTCAATCAACCGGTTTAGACCAAAGTACGACGCTGTTTGAGTAGATGGGATTTCTTAAAGGCTTTGGTTGAACTGGTGAAAATTAACTTTGTGTGTGACGTTGTCGGATGAGCTATAATGTCCAGTGCAACACAGTATTTTTGTGCAGGGATGTGAACCATTTTCAGAGGATTTCTGGCAAACATTTACAATATCCGACCTCATGTTCCATGGCGTGAAGCTATGCTCCCGTTGCAAGGTTTGTTTTTGAAGGCCTTACGCGTTATAGTCAAGGCATGAATTTTTTAAGGGTGTGTAAAAGGATAGGATAGATAGAGGTGGCAAATAGTTTTTCCTGTTGCTCTAGTTGCTATCTGAGGGGATACTCTAGGGTAGGTGATCCCATCTTCTTTAATAGACATAGTGCACCACAGGAGTGTAGGCTGGGGGTTCTGAATCCAGGTGGCTAGCATATGCACCTATGGGCAGGTTGGGTGATCGCATCTAAGCTTTTTGGATATTTAAACTTCATATTTCGCATCTGTCATCAATGGTGTGCAAGAAGACATTAATAGGTTGGTATCGATGGCAAATATATTTAACTCTAGCTTATAAATATGTAAGTGAGTATTTTGTATTAAAGGATATGTTAATTGTTAACTGGCCACACTAGTCAGGCTTAATTCAAAAGTTTAATGTATCCACCTGTTATGGTATCAGATAAGCTCGTTATTATTTCAGGTCACCACAATAGATCAGGAAACAGCAGAAGTAACTGCAGAGCCCCTCAAAACATTGCAATCTTTTCGATCTGGGAGAGTGATGTCACTTCCTAAAGCTGGTGCAAAGGTACTTACAGGAAGCTTCTCAGTTTTGATCTAGTATGCATAATTGTAGCTTGCAGCATTTGTAGTACCTAGTCGAGAACTTACCTTTGCAGAAGGATCTTGTGAAAACATGCTTGCCATAGTAACAGGAAGTAGCCATTTTCTAGCCAAAGAGTCGACATTTCCATTTCCGTTTCCCATTTCCTAATGTCCTCTCAAAATTTACCACGTGGAAGTTTTTATTTTTCTGAAGATTCCTTGCTGTCTCCTTTGAATTATGATCTACCCCAAATTTCTCCTCTTCTCTCGACATTTTCCCTCATTTTTAAAAAAAATCTTAGAATTTTTCTTTTCATATAAACTATATAGTGTGAAAAACCTGCTGTTGATCCTGGCCTTTTATTTTTTCTAAGTTGCAATGGGTATCTATCCAAGTCTCAATTGTAGGTTTATCATTGTTTGATGAATGGACTAGGTTTCTTTCAAGATAATCGTTTTTAATGATTGACCTTCAGCTTGGAGATTTTGTTACTGAGTAGCATGCTGTCATTGTTCCATCTTTCAGGTGTTTTTTGGACAGAATCTGGTTTGCGAGCAGTGCCTTGATCTTCGCCAGGATGAATATCGATCAATCAGAGTTGGGGATATATTGACTGTTCTGAACAAACTGCCATCAATCTTGGAAAGTATGGTGTAACATGAAGCTACTTAAATCCTTCAGTTGGTGGTAAAAGGCAGGAAAACAGTTTCAGATAGTGTTCTACCTGCAGATTGAAGGTTCTAGGCTGCCTTCATGTCAAAGTATGGCGTGCTTTAAGGTTCTCTTACATATGCGTGTACAGAGATTCCTTTTCCTTTAGGGTGCTCTTTGTGAGAAATCTGTGCCACTACTGTACATCTGAAAACAGAGAATAAAACAGCATATATGTGTAGACAGTAAACTGCAGATGATCAAGAACCTGAATATGTATGAAGATACAGCACGAGGGAGGCCCGTGAGTGCTGGTATGTACAAGTCAGGCTGAAATCAGAGATGAAATGATGTGGGAATGAGACACCTATTTATATAGGTCCTCATGAGCTGGTCGGCCAGGCCGACCTAGATAAAAATCCATAAAATGCTGAAAAATGCTAACAAAGGCACCTAAAAATGGTGCAAAAATAGCATATAAAATATGCAGTGCAGGGCCTCATAAATGGGCCATATACAAGCATGCATGGAGTCCATCTGGGGATGAACTATTTTTAAAGATGTACTTGGAAATTTGTCGATGGTGAGGCTTTGGTGCAAATGTTCTCCAGTGCATGAGTGTGGATATGTACTCATGGAGTAAGGCGACATTAATTTAGCCAAAAGAATAGTAAGCTATAAGCTTAACAAAAGTATAATAGCTATTGAAGATCGTGTTGGGAGTTGCTTAAAAGCCGTAGTAAAGTGTTAAGTCGTAAAAGGGTTAGCACGTGAAAGGGCTTAAGCCGTGAAAGGCTTAACACATGAAGGAGCTTAAGCCATGAAAGGCTTAATTCGTGAGAGGGCTTAACTCGTGAGAAGGCTTAACTCGTGAGATGCTTAAGCCGTGAGATGGCTTAACTCGTGAGATTGCAGGAACACTCTTTCTCACGCATGCATGTTCACACTCTCACACACACATATGTAAATATATATTATCTATAACATTATGTTTTAATGTATTTAGATACCTATGCCTATATATACATGTGCATTTATAAAATAGATAAACATACACACATTTTTAATTAATATTAAATTTTAATATGTGGACATGCATACTGTACTCACTCTTAAATAAGTGCATCTTACATATGATGTCTTTTGTCTCTTCTTTTGCACGCTAATGTATGATTGTGTGTGCACATACGCACGTATGTGATTGTGTAATGTCGACTTCATGCATGCATGTGTCATGCAAGTGCCTTGATTGTGTGTATATACTAGTGTGTGTATGGTGTGAGTGTGTGTACGTGGTGTGTATGTTTGTGTTCGTGTATATCCATGTGCGAGTGTGTGCATGTACGTGTGAGTATGTGAATATATCCATGTGTACATCTTTTTCTGTCTATGTATGTGCATGTGCACATGCACATGTGTGAATGTACCATATGAAAACGTGTGCATTTATGTCTGTATATATATGTGCATGCATGTGTGTGCGCATAGACTTGTGTATGTAAGTATGTATCTGTATATGTGTGTGCTTGTGTACATGTATATGCATGTAATCTCCTCAAGGGGTAATTAGAGATCAAAGAAAGAGAGTTAAAGGGTGATTAATAGTGGGATTAGGAAAGATTAATTTTTAGTTAAGTTAGTGTCCTTTTTCGTGACTTTAGCCACCTACTTATCATTAAGAGAAAACCTTAGTTATCCCTCACTCAACAATTCAAATCTTTACCAAACCCAAACTCAAAACTACGTGGCGTACAGACGTAACTAAAAATAATATTTCTAAAAAAAAAAACCTAACCTAAAGCCCACGAACGTAACCGCATGGCGTACAGACGCGGTCGAAAAAAAAAATTCAAAAAAAACCTAACCTAAAGCCCATCATATTACATCTCATCACATCTATCCACAGCTATTCTAATCACAACACATCACAACATATCCACATTGCATCTCATCCATTCATATCACATCACATCCATCTACATTTATTCAGATCCACGTCACATCCACATATCATCACATCACGTTCACATCTATCTACATCACTTCACATCCATTCACATCTCATTATATCACATTCATATCTCACCATATCCACTCATATCTCACCACATCCATTCACATCCATCACACCCATTCATATCCCACATTCATTCACATGCATATCTATCACATCACATCTCATTCTCATCCATTTACATCACATCACATCCTTTCACATATCATCACATCTCATTCTTATCCACATTCATACATCCACATATCTACATCCACATCTACATCCTTATTCATACATTCATATCCACATCCTCATTCATACATCCATATCCACATTCCACATTCACATTCACCTTCACAAACATTCTCATCCATTCATCCATTTACATTTATCTGATTCATATCACTTTCATCCATCCATTTACATCTATCTGATTCTTATCACATCTCATCACATCTATTTATTGAATGTAAGAACATGGAATTCTCAAATTCAAAGTACTCTCTTTGAGAGCTTTGAACTGAAATATGATTTGATTCTATTTTTGAAAATTCAGAGTTGGAGTTTTGTGAAAAAACATTGCTCATGCACATAATTTCATCATCATCTTGGTTATTGGGATGCGTGTGGTGAAGAATTTTTTCATTTGGTTGAATGCCTGATGTTGGCTATGGGTTCTTGGTGACATCTTTGGCTCACTCTCATTTATACTCTATTTTTCTCAATCATCGACACTCCCATTGGGTATCCCCACTCATCATCGTCATCACTCTCTCTTGATTCGCATTCAAAATCTTCATACTTCTCATGTAATGCTTCACATGCTCTTTGTAACCTCTCAATTCTCTTCATGCTTGAACAAGTTCTCTTTTTCTGACCCTCATGCGTCTCATGATATGCATATCCATCATCTAGCATACCTTCAAATGCATCTAGCCTTTCACTAGCTCTCTCCATCTTCTCAAAGGAATCTTTCTTGGATGCATGATGAAATTTTTGAATTATGTTATGAAGTTTTGTGCTCAACTCAATCATGCAAAACTGCTTGCACTCATCTCCCTTTTGACACTCGTCACACATGTATGGACACTTATCGGTTTCATGGCTATGTTTTGTACAAATTTGGCACTTCTTCCTCTTCTTCTTGCCCATATTTGAAGTTAGAAATTAGATAGCTATGTGAGCTCTCATATTCAATGCACCACACTAAATAAAGCCCACATCAATGATAAGTGGTGTTCCATAATTAGCTTTTGAGAATAAGCCCCAACTTGTCAATAAAAACAGAAATCAGTTTGTATAGTTCCAAAACAATTTAGGGTCTGCACGATTACCAAACAACAATTGAGCTTCACATGAGGAGTGGCAATGCTTACCCGTAGAGGAAATGAAAGCGGTGTCGACAGAGATTTCTCTGCATGCCTTGATTGGGTAGATGTAAAGAGATTTAACAGTAGCGTGGGGCTGTTGGAGGGTCATTTTGCTGCTTCCACAGTCGAGCATGCGGCAAGTCTTTGTATTTTACAGTTGTAATTTTGTGTTTTTTTTTCCCAAGCTGAGGCAGGCTACACCACTCACACGTGTCAGAAGCACAAGACACATGTGGATGCTAGTCAGGAATCAATTTTTTGTGTTTTTTTTTTTCGAGCTGAGGCTACACCACTCACACGTGTCAAAAGCACAAGACGCATGTGGATGCTAGGCACACACAACCAGGAATGTGGCCAATGACCTTAATGCTGGGGTATAGGGGAGGGGCATTACTTACTAGGGTGAAGGATATGATGCAACATTATTTGGGCATGCTAAAATTTCTAAAAAAAACACAGTCGAAATCCCTATATCAGCTTAGTTAACTCATAAAATGTGCATAACCTAACATCATCAGTAAAATCAAAACACCAATATTCTTATCTGAAAAACAATTCAGAATTGATTATAGTATAAGATTCGAGAAATATCTAAAAAACTTGCATGTAGATTATCCAGAGTCGGATATGTATTATGTATAGGATTCCCAAGGGTCATCATCCTATAATATAATACAAGTCATACACAGGCGTCGGCATACTACGAGTTTCCATGTAGTCATTAAACCCGTAGGTTTGCCATAAACATAGAGTACCATCGCTATGCGAGATAAATCAACAAGAGTTACTTAAGAAGTGGAACTCCCAGCCGATGCTAATACTAGAGACATGGCAAATATCCAAAAGACATTCAACGGGCTAAGTGAGTGTCTCAGCACTCATTTGGCTCCTTTATATAGGTGGAGCTTGGAGGACATATCCAAAAGTGATATTAAGACCTTCCGCCAGCGTATCCACAGAGCCTTGATTCTTTCATCGTCAACTATCTCCATAACATGTGCAGTGCCATGAACATGAGCTAGCTAGCACCCGCTAGCCAGAAAGAGAATGCCGCAAGAGTGGGCTTGTTGGAAATAACCATTTTGTCAGTCGCGTAATATCTCACATGTATGAGGTTAGGTGAGAAGACTAATGAGTAATCATATGCGAGTCGTCCGAAATTTAGTTTCATGGTGTAAATCAATTTGCAAACATCAAGTGATGCATCTAACCAAAGATGTGCAAGAGAGGGTGTTTCTGTGTTTGTGTGTGTGTGTGTGTGTGTGGGAGTGTGGGAGAAAGAGATAAAGCAATATTATTTAGTGAGTGTGAAAAGCATAGGTTTGTGTGTGTATGTGTGTGTGTGCCCACCCCTATCCACGCACCATACTCAAAAGGGCTTGAGGCAATAGGTCCCATGAGTATGGGCCTACTGCCTCAAGAGATAAATAAGCAAAGAAGGATTAAATCTAGCCCCATGCCATTCATTGCTAGCTAGACTTTCAATGATAACATCAAGTACATCTTTTTTTCTGAAACCGTTATTACAGAACTTATTGATGAGTTTGACTATATCCTCGTAGGTGACAAAAGGGTTAGTAGAATAATAAACAACCAAGAAAAAAGGTCCAAGAATTATTTTTAGGCTTTGGATAAAAGGACGGTTGCTTTTTATTTTAACAAACTTAGAAGGTACAATAGGGAGTTTTTCACATTTCCAGGTATATCGTGTTACAAAATTACCCGTATAGGATCTTATGAGGGAAAATTTGATATTCAAATAGTTTGATTTAGTGATGGAAAAAGTATCATCAAACATTATCCTATGACTCCAAGTGGGTTCTATAGAGATAAAGTCAGTTGGAAAAATTTCTTTTAGTAAAGAAGCAAACATAGGGTAGTTAAGATTGAGAATATCTTCCATGTATTGGAAGGAATATGTAATGCCTTCTAACATGGGTTTGTGCATACTATCCGCATGGGATGCTATAAAACAATATTCAAAATAGGCAAAGTATATGTTGCACATTACTGGTGAACAAGAGAATCCCATCGGAATGCCTTTGGTTTGTTTGAAAACTTGTGAGCCAAGTTGAATAAAGTTATGGTTAAAGAGCCAGAAGAGTAGTTGTTGCATCTCTATACCATCCACAATATCCGAGAATGAGGCTGATGGTTTTTGATCCAACGAGGAAGGTTGTGGCTAAGGGATATCTTAGGAAATCCTTCCTTCTTTCTTTTTTCTTGCATACATTGTATCGTATGTTCACGAGTCTCGTTTCCCCTATAAGTTGGATATTCTTGTAGCATTGAGTGATATCGGCAGTGTAGATGTAAGAGATAGTGTTTGGGAGATTTAATATTACATCAGTTGAATTTTTAATAATCCAAAAAGGATTAGTTTGTATTTTAAGAAATGTTTTAAGCTCTTGTTGCTTTGTACTACATATTTTATGAAAATCCTCAAGTACTAAGTTAAGTGCTTTGGTCATAATAGCAGTAATATCTGTAAAAATGTAGTTAGCTGCATTAGAAATCCATCTAAATTTATTTTTGTGGATTTTGAACGTAGGGATCAATACTGGTAACCTTACGTTAGTTGTTTAAATATTCATATTTCATTCATAGTTGGCAATCTTGAATGGATTGTCAATGAGTTTATAAAACTCATCACTAGATAATCGTCTTCTACCCGTTATTTATGCCAATTTTTTTTACAGATGATGGATACATTGTTGGGTGCTTTGTCCAAACCAGTCACCATGAATTTTTCAAGTAGTGTTCTTACTGAGTGTAAAAATTCAAATTTAATCCAAGAACTATCCCTAGCCATTTCTTGGGGATCCATTTAGTTTTTTAAAAAATAAGTGGCGCACAACTTCTGTAATTGCATTAAGTTGTAAGGACTCCAATTGAAGCTTATTGGCAATGTCTACTAGGCAATTTAGTATAGCACTGATTGTTGCCATATGTGGATTTAGTGGTTCAGTGGGAATATGATTTAGACCTTTGGCAAGTAAGCTTCTAATATTAGTATCTAAAACAATGTTCAAATTTGTAGTGCACACATGTGATCCAAAATCCAAGAGTTCATTAGCATATGTCATGAATTGATCGCAAAAACATTGGGGCTCAGTTTCCAGGCGTTGTAAGACCTCATGTTTGCAAAACATCTTCTTTAGACTAGCATTATATTTCCTGCCTATTTTGACGTTTAAGCATCTTGATTACCTGAAACAGAGTTAAAAGCATTAGTTTAATACTTCTTTTGGAGTAATTTGTTAGTAAAAAGGAAATGAGAGAAGTTATCTTTTTGCAATTCATCCTTGGTACAGAGAATCCTTCCCCCAGTGTGGCTTTTTGAAATCTGTGGACACAAAGTTAAAAGTTACAAGTCTTGCAAATTTCGGACGGGAAAACCACTCCCATGACCTTTTGATGTAAAAGATTTTGATCTATTTCTAGCCGAACTATAGCTAGAGGAAGGAGGTGAAAGAACTTGGTGTACCAAAAGAAGAGTTGGGTTTCTTTCTAGAAGGAGATGAAGGGGAATCATTGTCAATACATGGATTTAGAAGTGCATTTATGAGCTTTATCCCTTTACATTGACCATAGCTATTGAGAATGGTTCCTAGTTATGTTCCCTTGAGTTTAATTAATACATCCCAACATCAGCTGTCTAAACTGAAGAAAAACTATTTGTGCTAATACCAAATTTCTAGCCTGTCCTCCTAGCCAAGAACAAAGAAGCAAGAGGTGGAACACCAGTGGTTTTGTGGAAATAGGTCCTCCAAGTGATTTAATACATATCATATAGCATGGTCAAACCAAATTATGCTTGAATCACAAGGGGATAGGGGCATTGGGATCAATAAATTTGTAGACACATTTTATATATGGCCTATAGATATTCCGAATAGTTTTAGAATAATAGTCAACATTAGCCTTGGAAAATGTCACGGTCCCTTTGGTTCTTCCATAGATGCCCACATGTGACTCGCTGAGCACTTAGATGGGTCTAGAAAACTCATAGAAAAAAATGATTTTAGTAATTATCCTCTTTCCAAATATTGAACTCCTTTGATAGCATGGTTCTTTCAGTCTTCATCAAGCATTGAAACTGGTAGTTTTGCTAGATATATCCAAGTTTTTGCTTGGATAGGTGCTAGGAACCCTTTATTTGTGAGGGTCTAGAGGCGATGTGACACCTCCATTGATCCTACCTCCACCTGCCGAATAGGTAAAACAGGATATACTTTAGACACCTTTGGCACCGATTCTAAAAGGCGAGAATTAGCAAGGAAAGAAGGTTCTAAACCACATTGTTTTCTTAAGAAATTTGAGATATCTGCTCCACCCCCGCAGCAAATGAGGTAAGATCCGAAAGTAAGCATGGGAATTTGTGATAATAAGTCAAAGATGGTTTGATTACCATCATCCTTATTCTTATCAAGAGTTGAGAGTACTTGAACCCAATCATTGAATGAGAGGAACTGCAAAATGGATCCCAATGGGAACATCTCAGGATTGATCGATGACAGAATCTTGTTCTAAGCTTCTTCATCCTTAATGCATGCCAAGACATGCTGGCAGGCTTTTGACCGGGTATGTTCCATCGGAGTCTTGACACCCCTTAGCAGTGGTAAGGTCTAAAATCAAAAGAAAGGTGTTAGAGTTTGAGATAAATATTAGGTAAGGACTTCCTTCAACCACCATGCATAGCAAAATTGTTGTGAGCCCTTGACCTCGCCCTAAAAGTAAAGCCACCTACCTGAAACCTATCCGCTCAAGGAACATAATGATAGTGAGGAGAGCTAGACAACGACTGAGCTTCACATGAGGAGTGGCAATGCTTACCCGTAGAGGAAATGAAAGCAGTGTCGGGACAGAGATTCCTCTGCATGCCTTGATTGGGTAGATGTAAAGAGATTTAACAGTAGCGTGGCGCTGCTGGAGGGCCATTTGTTCTGCTTCCACAGTCGAGCATGCGGCAAGTCTTTGTATTTTACAGTTGCAATTTTGTGTATTTTTTTTCCCGAGCTGAGGTAGGAGCTGAGGCAGGCTACACCACTCACACGTGTCAGAAGCACATGACACATGTGGATGCTAGTAGGCAGGAATCAATTTTGTGTATTTTTTTTTCCCGAGCTAAAATTTTTGAAAAGAAAAAACCCCAATTGACCCACGACCCACGGCCCCGGCCTTTTGATATATATATATATAGGAGAGTGAGCCTCCATAGCCTTCTTTCAAGTGAGAGCTTATGGGGAGTTGTGCCTTATATGTAGCCCACTCCCCAAGGAGTAAAGTGAGCATGTGGGATAAAGCCCTCACTCTTTCCTCCACAAGCAAATAGGCTTTCGCCCCTTCCCCCATAGGAAAACGGACTGTTTTGAGGACCATGAGAGCTCCGGATAGGCAAACACGGTGCTGTAAAGCACGCTAGGACCCTTTGAACGATACGCTCGTTTCGAGTTATCACACGCCCTAGTCCAAGTTCGACCGTAAGTAAGGGGGTCAAAAACGAGTTAAAAACAATCTAAAGACAAGTAAAAACGGGGTGCGAAATACCTAAGAAACCACTTGTGTGGGCTTTAAGGATAGTTACCAACGCACGGAGGGTACCCACATCACATGCATCTACGTTCTGGTCGGGTGCTAGAGCCTGAACCACTAGAAAGCGTTTCAGTTTACGCAGGCTCACACCATCCCTCCACGTTGGCATCTTGGCCTTCGGCTGGAACCCAAGGGAGTGCAACCCAAGATCCACGAATAGTGGATAGTGACTCGTCCTCTGACTCAGAAGCCATGGAAGGGCACCTTACCAAGAACCCTGAGGAGACAAGCCAAAACATGCCAGGTTGGGCCCCACAACCCGGATCTAGCATGTTTAGTCGTCTAATAGAGACCTTTAGTAGAGCTACACGCTCTGAGCATGCGACAAGCGAAGTAAATGAAGAAGGAGGGGTAGTAGATTCACCATTCACATCTTATGTAGACCCTACCCTCCCAAAGAGTGTCCATGTGGATATTCTACCCACTTCATTTAATGAGGGCCCTACTGAGCTACCAACTTTCGATGCTCTTCCTAAAGTAGAGGTCCCTAGAAGCCAATCCATAAGAAGTGACATTGCGTCCACTTCAAGAGAACCGTTTGGCACGCCAAGTCTAGATGGGATATTTCTCAATGAAAATTGGGAATATGATCTACACACAGAGACTCTAACTGACCTATACACGGGCTACACATACCATGTAGGTTGGTTAGAAGTCCGACGATCTACATCTAGCGCCACTAATCTGGAGGAGCAACAACAAATGATATGTGAGGTTATTCATAGAATTATCCAAATTGAGAGGCAAAATAGGGGAGTGAACCTAGTTTCCACTGGCCCTATGAGGTTTTTGGATACGGGCAAGGCCAAACAACCAACCCTATCACAATTGGAGACTCCCTCGATGAGTCCCATAGACCCTTCATATGTTGTTTCGCCTGGAGTCTCAATGCAAGTTGAGCCCACGAGCAGTAACTTTAGCTTTCCAACCTTGGCTGAACTTTCCATTAGGGAATCCACAATGCCTACCCCAATTATGAGCATGACAGAAAGCGCACCTGTTACCACTGTAGTTAGTACGACGCCGCTACCTAGTGGAACAGTACCTACAACAGTGCGTGCCAGTGTGCCTATCGACCCTATGTACCTATCTCTACTCATGCTCATGTAGCTCCTACACCTCTTAGTATGCCAATGGTGTATGCTCCACGACCGCCTTATCACCACCCTTATCCAAGAGGAGCTAGGCCTAGTCACATATCATATCCTACGTCATTTGCCAACATACTCAGACCAACGCTAACTCCTATCAGCCAGGCTATCCCAAAAGTGCCTCCACCAGCTACGCCTGCTCACCTAGGTGATCTCACAGCGTTTGCTCAGACGATCGGACGATCCATTATGGAAAACATGCGGGGTATGCCTGAGAGAGAACCTAGAAGCAAGGCAATACAAGTGGCTAAGCTCACTCAAAACTTCAGTGGTAACGAGGATGTTAGGAAGCACATTGAAGTCTTGGAAGAGCACAATGAGCTGCATAAGTGTAAAGCCTTAGGCTTAACCTTGAGTGGGAAGGCCGGAGATTGGTATCAAACCTTGAGGGTTGAAGAGCGCACTCACTACCCCACTCTCAAGAGATTGTTCTTGAAAGAATACATACGTGAGGGTGTGCTTTGGAGAGTAGCATCTCAACTCCAAAAAGCTGAACGCGAGGAAGGGGAGTCAGTGAGAGACTTTATAAGTCGATTGAAGCATCTAAATTCTCGCTGCACTCCCGATGAGCGCTTCAATAACAACCAACTGCTTGATAGATTCATCCGAGGATTACGCCACGAGGACATTTACAGTGGCCTAGTCATTAGAGGTCTTACAACGTGGGAAGCAGTCACTGCCAATGCAATCCAGTTAGAAGACAACTTGATGATTGCAGGTAAAAAGGTGTCTTTAGAAACAAAATCCGTTAGTTCGCAAGTATCTGGGCACGAGCCAATGACAGTAAAACCTATTGCCAAGGAGCCCAAGATATCCAAAATGTCTGTGTGACCGACCTTACTAAGGCTCTCCAAGAATACTTTAGGGGTAATCGAGCTCCTCAGAATAGCCATATGTACCCAAGGAGAGAGCAACAATGGTGTTCGGTGTGCTTAGGACCACATAGCACGAGTGAATGTCCCATATTCAGAGTCAAATTCAATGGGAATTGCAATGCATGTGGTAAGTACGGCCATCAATCTAAGGATTGCCTAGTACTTAAGCGAATGTTGGCAAATCAGGCACCACTAGCCTGGTCAAACACACCTCAAGTACCCGCGCTAATGCCTGCACAACCTGTCGAGCAACCGTCACAGCACATAGTTCCAAGGAATCCGAATGTAGTCCAGTCTGTGCCGTTACCACCGCCAGTGCTAGGACCACAACCTCCACATCCAAGGATTACCCCAATAAACCAGATGGGTTGTGAGTCACATAGTGCGTGTGGGGATTATGAAGAGGAGATAGACCCCACTGCTCCATATGGGATTGATACGTTTGAAATGATTCCCCAGTACTACATGGAGGATCATTTCGGGCAAGTCAAGCCTGTATATCAAGCGACTGCTCTCGCCACAAGAGGGCAAAACCTTAATACCTTGGCGAGGAGACCACCTCTTCAATGCTACGAGTGTGGCGGACCGCATCGTGTAGCGGAGTGCCCTAATAGGCTACAGAAGATCGCTACTCAAATGTAACCAAATCAAGGGAGCACATCGGGAATGCCGGTACTTACATGTAATCGTTGTGGCATAGATCATTTGATCGCTCAATGTCCACATAATCCTAATGCACCCAAGATTATGCCATTGAATTTGGTTGAGGTCACCAACCAAGCACGAGGAACCACACCCGTTGTACCCGCGAATGTAGTTACACGGTCAATGCTTCAAAATCAAAACTACATTCTTGAAGAGAGGGATACTGCATCAATCGCTCAGGCAAAGAAAAAGAAAACACGATAGAAGAGATCGCTTAATGCCACGAGCTCCAAGCCTAGTTCAAAGACTAACATAGGGACAGGAGATGACCCCGTGTATATGAATGATCCTGAAGATGATTCCGATTCAATAGAAACCATAGGGACCAAAGCCACTACCTTAAGGGAGGAACCCACTCGGGAGCTCAACGAAAGAGAATCAAGCGAGTACAGAAATAAGGAGAAACAGAAGGAAACTTCCTCGGCCCCACAACCAAGTCAATTAATGCTCTCTCGACCACCCAAACTAACTGAGACTCCCCAAGACAAGCCACGTGGGCCAAAAACCCTCAAGAAAAAGATTGGAACTTACCCAAACCCAGTTGAGGAGATTGAACAAGTGCAACACTTAAGGAGTTTGGTGGAAGAAACACAAAGAGAACTGGAGCCAAACCTGAGAAAAATCAAAATTCCAGACACAGTGTTTCCTACGCAAGCTCAGCCTCACAGGAACCATAAACCATTAGCTATACCTAGTATCATTCGAGAAGAAAGTGAGGATAGGACATCGGGAAGTGGGCAAACACCCTTTTTGCTTGAAAGAATTTTTAGTGAGGGAATGCCTGACCCCATCGAAGAGGAAGTGATTCCATCTTCACCAATCCCTAGTCAAAGGGCGATGTCTCGAAAAGTACCGTTGAATGTGTCTAAGCTAATGGATTTCATGTCCTCTGAAATTAGAACCATGATCATATCCAAATTATACGGAGATCCTGAGCTATTCTTAGCTCTTCGGGCATTTCTCAATGGAGAACTAAAGGCGGGGCTACCACAATTTGCAAATATGGATAGACCTGACACGCTTCAAGATGAAGGGGAACATTGGGATCTACAACCCAACCTAGATGAAGACTCGGTCGTTGAAATACCTGTGAACAAGTTGGGACAGTACTTTGAAGGTGACGAATCTAATGCAACCCTCCCCATTACTACCAAGGGATTAACTCTAAAGGGAATCCTTGATGGTGGTGCTGGAGTGAGCATTGTGACTAAAAACTGTTGGGAATCTATGGGGAGACCTCACCTCGAAGTCACAAACATAGTGGTTAAGATGGCAAACGGAACTATTGCTAAACCTATTGGAATGTTAAGGGACCTTAAGATCAAGGTTCTGGGATACAAGGTAAGACATACCTTCATTGTAATGGATTTCTCCAAGCATCCTATGTCATATCAAATGATCTTAGGATGTCCTTTCATGAGGGAAGCACAAATGGTGCATGATTGGTCGAAAAACCATGTCTACCTACAATTTCAAGACTCTGTCATTCGCTTGAGAATGGTCGTGCACATCCTTTAGGAAGCAAGGTTATCATTGATAATCGATCGGATACCACTATTCACTCTGCCCCATTAAGGTATTGCTGTACATGCAAAAAAGAGACTGATGATGGGAAAGATTCTCCTTATATGGATGTCCTACCGGGTATGACTGAGTCGGATAACGTGGATTGGGTACACCTAGCAGCAACCATAGACACATGGGGAAATAGAGGCACAAGTTGGGTAACACCTGAGGGGCAAGATATGCCACCGTTAGTGCCAATAAACATGATAGGTGTTATGCACTTGACTCCTGATGGCGAAAAAGTGGTAAACTCCACTGACACTGAAAGTAGCGAAGACTCTGACCAATGCAACTCTGAGTAAGACATACCTTCATTGTAATGGATTTCTCCAAGCATCCTATGTCATATCAAATGATCTTAGGACGTCCTTTCATGAGGGAAGCACAAATGGTGCATGATTGGTCGAAAAACCATGTCTACCTACAATTCTAGGACTCTGTCATTCGAGTTGATCTTGAGAATGGTCGTGCACATCCTTTAGGAAGCAAGGTTATCATTGATAATCAATCGGATACCACTATTCACTCTGCCCCATTAAGGTATTGCTATACATGCAAAAAAGAGACTGATGATGGGAAAGATTCTCCTTATATGGATGTCCTACCGGGTATGACTGAGTCGGATAACATGGATTGGGTACACCTAGCAGCAACCATAGACACATGGGAAAATAGAGGCACAATTTGGGTAACACCTGAGGGGCAAGATATGCCACCGTTAGTGCCAATAAACATGATAGGTGTTATGCACTTGACTCCTGATGGCGAAAAAGTGGTAAACTCCACTGACACTGAAAGTAGCGAAGACTCTGACCAATGCAACTCTGAGTATGAATCTCAAGAAGAAACTAATTCTAAGACTGATGGGGGGAATGAATCAAATATTCACCCAAATGTGGAAGCAAGGTGCTCAAGGCCTAGGACAGTGACCTCTTGCAGTTCATCCGAAAGTGAGGGGGACACAAGTGAAGATCGACCAAGTGAGTCCGAATCTGATAGAAACAAAAATCAAAAACTTGGTAAGAAGAAAACGAGACATAAGCGCCAACGCTATCGAGCTAATGTACGCACTGCAATAAACAAGGAAAGATCCACTGCAGAATGGCTTAGTTATGTAGGAGCCATTGATGCTCATCGGAAGTTAGCGGATAATTGGGGACAATACCTCCAAAGTGTCATGTGGTGTATTCCGCAACCTCATGACGTCGCCCAATTAGAAATCGAAGAGAAGCCGAAACTAAGTCGTACTGCAAGAAGGCGGCAAAACCAAGAGTTGGCTCAGCAACAAAAGGAAGCGGAATTGAAAGAAAAAAGCCTGGCACAACAAGAACCAGTAGACTTACACCCCGCACCCGAGCATTTCAAATCATTTACCACAGGGAAACGTAAAGTGGTCTACACAAAAGCCCAACGAACGCCTACCAATGGGAGTAGCGGTGTCTACGATGGCCCTGCGGTAGTTAAGGAGATAGACTTAGCAGATCCGGGTGAGGAGTCGAAACCAGTTTTTATTGCTCAAGACCTCACCAAGGCGGAAGAAGCTGCACTTATGAAGCTTCTCAAAGAATTCAAGGACATATTTGCTTGGACATATCATGATATGAAGGGCGTTCCACCCTCGGTGGTGCAACACACGATTCCAATGATTAGCACTGCTAAACCAGTCCAGCAACGTCCCTACCCAATGAATCCTAAGTATGCAAAGATTGTACAAGAGGAAATTGAAAACCTTGTAAAATATGGATTCATATACCCTATTGAGCACTCAGAATGGGTTTCTCCGATAGTCATCGTACCAAAGAAGAATGGGAAACTCAGAGTGTGCGTTGATCTCAAAAAGGTTAATGCAGCCACCAGAAGGGATCATTACCCCTTGCCATATTCGGAACATGTGCTTGAAAGAGTGGCAGGCAAGGAGGCATATAGCTTTTTAGATGGGTACTCGGGCTACAATCAGATCACAATTACAGTCAAGGACCAAGCTAAAATAGCATTTATCACAGAGTTTGGAGTGTTTGCCTTTCACGTCATGGCTTTTGGCTTGACTAATGCACTTGCAACATTCCAACGATTGATAAACACGGCCTTTAAGGAATATCTAAGGGATTTCTGTGAAGCTTTCTTAGATGATCTTTGTGTTCATTCCTCTTGGGACGAGCACTTGATGTGTTTACGAAAAATATTTGAAAGGTGTAGATTATATCGCATCTCCTTGAATCCTTTTAAATGCCGATTCTGGGTTAAACACGGAGTTATCTTAGGGCATATAGTGTCCAAAAATTGGATTTCCACGGACGAGAGTAAAATCAAGGTCATTCTGGAATTGCCACCACCCACCAACTACAAGGGAGTCCAACGGTTTATGGGCCACGTTGGTTATTATCGAAGGTTTATTCTCTTCTTCGCCGAGATAGCTCGACCATTGTATAAGCTTCTCATCGAGTTTATTTGGACCGAAGAATGTGACCGTGCCTATGAGCTATTAAAGAAGGCCTTGGCAAGTGCTCTAATCTTGAGAATGCCTAACTGGGATTTACTCTTCCATGTGCATATTGATGCATCAAACTTTGCTATTGGGTGTGTGTTAACTCAACCTGGAGAACACAAGCTAGACTACCCCATTAACTTTGCCAGTCGCCAGTTGAATGATGCTGAGATGAACTACACCACTACAGAGCGAGAAGGGTTGGCAATGATATATGCAGTAAGGAAATTTCGTTATTACCTCCTTGCCACCAAGTTTGTTTTCTATGTGGATCATCAAGCATTGTTGTATCTGGTAAACAAACCATGCTCCACAGGAAGAATCACACGATGGCTATTGATTCTTCTTGAGTTTGATTTCACTGTTGTTGTGAGACCTGGCAAAAAACATGTTATGGCTGATCATTTGTCTCGCATACCTAATGGTGAGGCTCCTACGGGGGTTGATGATGACTTACCGGACACTTCCCTGTTCATGGTGGAGATAATGCCTGAATGGAGTGAGAAGATTGTTAACTTTTTGGTTAATGGCTTTCCACCCAAGGAGCTTCGTAAAGATCTAGCTCGAAAGCTGATCAAAGAATGCGAACCCTATTGCCTGATAGCCGGGACTCTTTATAAAAGAGGAAAGGATGACGTTCTTAGGCGTTGTGCCCGAGAGGATGAGTATCTATACATTTTGTAAGAGGCACATATGGGCGTAGCCGGTGGTCACTTCTCAGGAGACTTAACTGCGCGAAAGATCTTACAATCAGGGTATTGGTGGCCCACTATGTTCCAAGATGCATCACTCTTTGTGAAGGGTTGCGAGCGATGAATGCCAACGATATAAGAAACCCCAGAGGAAAGATCAGATGCCCCTACATCCAATCAAAGTAAACCAACCATTTGAAAAGTGGGGTTTAGACTTTGTAGGTCCGATTAGCCCAGCGGCCCGAAACACACAATCTCGCTATATTATTGTGGCCACTGACTATATGACCAAATGGGCTGAAGCGAAAGCGACATGTAAGACAGATGCAAGGACAACAGCCAAGTTCCTCTTTGAAAATATAATCACACGCTTCGGTTATCCTTTTGAACTTGTGAGCGACAATGGGACGCATTTTATAAATGAGGTGATTAAGGAGCTCACAACAAATTTCATGATATCCCATCATAAATCTACTCCTTATTATCCGCAAGCGAATGGCCAAGTCGAGAGTACAAACAAGACATTAATCTCTGTTTTGACAAAGACAGTTGAAGCTCATCGCACGGATTGGGATCTAAAGCTTACGACAGCTTTATGGGCCTATCGTACTGTGTACAAAGTGGCTCTTAATTGCACACCATTCAAAATGGTATATGGCCAAGAAGCAGTCATGCCGTGGGAATTTGTCATTCCTAGTCTTCGTGTTGCTACTCAAGAGGGTTGGGATGGTAATCCCTTAGTAGAGCGTCTATATATCCTTGAGCGGCTAAACGAAGAAAGACAATTGGCTCTATAAAATGCCCTTGTGGAGAAGGATAGAAGGAAAAAATGGTTTGATCGCCACCTCAAGGACAAGGACATCAAGGTTGGGGATAAAGTCCTGATGTATGGAGTGCGTAACGAAAAGAAGAAGCTCAAATACGCTGGTAAGGGACCGTATAGAGTATGTGAAATTACCCCGCAAGGTACCATCAGAGTGGAGACTCTCGACGGAGTCGAAACCGTTGGATTCCTTAATGGGAGTAAATTCAAAAGATACTATGACCCCCTGAGCCAAGAGGAGTTACATGCAATCCATCAAAAGAAGGCAGCTAAAGAACAAGCTGAGCTTAAAAAGATACAAGCGAGAGTTGAAGCCAAAGAACGTCAACAGCGTGCTAGGCGACAACGAGAAGCCAACTTGGGAATTACGCAAGTATTTTTCGAGGAGGCAGAGGAGGATTCACTGGAATCCGACCCGCCTCTAAGATACCCAATTGAGTTGCAGAGTCCTTACGGGGAGGTGCTGTATAATGCATTATTGGATACAGGAGCTCAACACAATTTGCTATCATATGGCGTGTGGTGTCAACTGGAAAAACCACCTTTATCCAAGAGTTCTATCCAAGTTCAAGGAATCAACAAGAAGAAAACCCCTGTCTCAGGAATTCTGCACACTCCGGTTACTTATGACAAGGGGACCGTAATTCAAAGCTTTTTGGTTATGCCTGCTGGTACCATGGAAGGCACTGTAAACTTAGGGCGTAAATGGATGATGGCCACCAAGTGCAATATCGATTGGGCAACCAGACGGGTCACAATGCAAGAACCAACACTAGATCTGACCGCTCAAAATCCCGCTCCTAAGCCATCGACTCTGGACAAAATGCTGGATAATGAAAAATCACCAAGTCCAGTGGCAAAACCATCTTTGATTGTTTGCCACCCCTCTAACGCTTCAACGCCAAGAGTGGAAACATGCAGGGTGGTCTCTAAAGCTCCGCTTACTATGCCAAAAAACACATACAAATGGGTCCCAAAAGCTTCGTTAATAGCTACTTCCCCTGCTCAATCTCCTTCAGCCACCAAGAAGCCTCGTAAAAGGAAAGCAGCTACCCACCCGAGAAAGGGCAATGTAACATCGCGATGGATCCCTAAAAAATTATTAGTAACCCAAGGGTACTACGAGGGGAATGACCAGATTTGGGTCCCTAAACATAAGCTGAATTCCTCTACATCACCTGTAAAACCTTGCAAACCAATTGTTGCCACCCCAATGACAATTCAAGACCGTGGTAAGGGAAAGGTAACAGAGTGCTCCGCACCACTTCTTCTAGAGTTAGTTTGGATTCCCAAACGATATCGATCATTACCACCTAGCTCAAGAAGGGGGGAGCCACATGAAGCTTCTAGCTCCTCATGCCAGGCACACACTCATATAGAAGTTTCTACATGCTCTACACCTACTCTTGTCAACACCCAACAAACCGATGAGTCTACGTCTCCCCTTGTAATAGTATCGTCGGAAACCATTTCCTCCATTCGTCAATGGGAGCGTACACTACCATCTCTACAATTGGATGTGGCCACAAGGGTCATAAAAAGCTATCTGTCCACATCACAACCTATGACCCGCTGGACAAATTGGTTCCAAGAGGCTGCAACATCATTGCAAATAATATGATCTATCCAAGGAAAGGGGGAGCATGTACTCACGCTCGACATTCTAATGCTTCCTCCTTAACCTTCTCCCCTGACCATGTAATTGCCAAATTCAAGGGGATGTATATATATAGCTTCATACATTTAAAAAAAAACAAGGAAAAGAAAAACAAAAAATAGTAAAAAGAGCAAGAGCACAAAAAAAAGGATAAATATCCGTATACAATCAAGAACTAGATTGACCTGTCACAAACCTACTGATGCTATATCTGTGTTTGCAGATATGGCAGATGCACGATCATCATATACTTCATCCACTCCCACCTTTGGTGAGAGGTATCATCTGTACCTTTCTCAGATATTTCACATGTGCTATCCTGTAATTGAAACTGAATGGGATCATATAGATGTACTAGCCAGAGAGGAAAATGTTGAGGAACTAGAATGGCTAATTCGCCTATTGACCATGACTGACCCCTACTCCGTAGAGGAAATATCCCCGATAGCCCAATGCCTTCCTTTTCGACAAGATGACTATCCTCACATGGTTACATTCTTGATGAGTTTATGTGGATGGGAAAATGAAACGGAAATATCTGACAATGATAAATGGACGGATGAAACTCATGGCACTACTGAGATTGACTTTATTTTTTTGGATGATGCGGATAGAGGCTTAGCCTTAGGGCTAGAGCCAGGACTCTACAACATCCTCTTACCGTATCCTCAGTAGTAGTGTGGTGACTGGTAGGTAGGTTAGAGTTTTCAAGTTTTTTCTAGTTTGGATTCCTTAAACGAGTCTTTAATTTTTCACACTGATGTGCCTCTCGAGGAATAGTGCTTGTTAGTTGATTGTACAGGTTAAAAAGTTTGAGGTGGGTTCGCTTTCAAGTCTTGAGACTGCCGCAACGTTCATCAAAATATATCTACATCAAATTGCAAGCTGTCTCGTCAAATCAAGGAGATCTCCAATTTCAGGTGTAATTCTTCCATGCCCACTCTCTTTAATTTTTTACTGTTCAATTAATTGCATGAACTATAATGCATGACCACATGGAAATTGTCAATGTACTACTTAGTTTTTGAAGTTGCCTGACGTGCTAGTGTGAATCATTAATGAGTTTAACCTTATTGGATATATTCTTGAGAATGCATGCAGTCCTTAGTTAACCTTGGAATACGATTGTCTTAGGTCTAGGGTCAAACCATCTTAATGCTTGACACATGGCCATGTGTGTGTTGACCTCTAGGACATAGCTTTTACCCCTTTGTCGAAAGGATGCAAGACAAATTATAGTTCAGGAGCGAAGATCAAAAGAAATAGATTTTAAAAAAAAAGCCTACAATAAATGGCAATACAAGTCTATGATGTGCTTTAATGTTGGCCTATCGCCTTATTGATACTTGGTAGGCGAGGAGTATTCTACTCCAGACCGATGCCTTGGTTGATAGGGGGTAGCCTTGCCTAAGGTGAACTAATAGATTCCTGGATAATGCCTTGTGTTAAACATGGTACCAGGATCGATGTTAGTTTTGCCTTAGGAAGGTCGCCATTGTGTGTAAAAATTGTCATGTGCATAAAGAAATAAAGGCAAAAGGCTCCTATAACTCTGATGTTTCTTGTGTCCCTAGGCTCGTGGTATTAACTTGTTCTTAGAGTAGAGACAGTGTGGTCATCTGTTTATTTATTAAGCTTGGTTATTTTCCTTGACTTAGGCCAGTTATAAACCATGATTAACCTTTGACACCTTGCTAACTCTTGATTTACTTTCAATAAATTTAAACTCCTGTTAATTTGCTACACTAGCTCATTCATGTGACCCTTAAACTAAGTTCTCATAGCAACATCCATTGTGGTCTAACATGCTTGAATTTATACACTTTATATCTTTTGAATTCCAGCATACTTTCACTCTACTTCCTGTTTTGCAGACGGTCCACCACAACAACCCTATCGAGCTTACCATACCATAGCTTCCGAGGACAGAATCTACATCAGGAAGGGGGCCATGTTAACCCATGGGGCATGTTAACCCATGGCGGACATTGAGATGTACTATGTTTTACGTCATTAATTTAAATATTCTGAGTCATGGGCCGGGCTTGTTGGCACCATATGTTAAGGATAAAGGGATTGGGTGATCGCCGATGAGAGGCGCACCTTGAATATCAGTAGGGTAAGGGTTAGGATCGGCCGGCCATGTATAGGCACCCAAGTGTGAACGGCCAAGTCACCTATAAGAGTCAAATATAACCCTAAAATCCTCATTCTCATGTGTTGTGAATACAAGAGTACTCTTGCCTTATCTCTTTGGTTTCCTTCTCCTGCGTGTGTGTGAGAGAGAGAGAGAGAGAGTGAGAGAGCGATCGAGCACTGTGTAGCGGCACGGCGGCGGCGGAGAGGCGGTAGAGCGGCGAACGGCGGCTCCTTCTTCACTGCGACGCGAGAATCCTTCAAGGCGGCGGTTGAGCGGTGAGTGACACACCCTTTGGCATTCTGTTTGAGCTTGCTTTCCTTGTTGTATGCTTGCAGCCATTCGTGGCTCGCATACGGTGTTCGGTAAGTCCCCAGCTACGACCTGTACGGCAAAAGCGCACAGGGTGTGAGTGGTACAAGGGCCACACTCATCCCAGGGGAGATTTAACCGACTCTTGTACCACACAGCTGACCTCTACCTCTATCTCTATCTCACTTTGTTTATTTTAAATATTTATTAAGGTTATGCTTTTAATTTGTGCAAGTATATGTTATGCTCTAATTTTTGTGATTAAGAATTAGATTTCCTTCGCCAAGTATCATAAAAGTCCTAACATCTGTAAATAAATCACATAAATAAATTATTTAAATTTATGCTTATTTGATCATTTGACCCAGAGCGTTTAGATTGAATGACCCAAATAGAATAAACCTTAGTTGCCCTATTAATCTACCTTGAAAGTGAGAATTTCTTATGCTATAAAGCTAATTTTAGGATAAAATTTGTATAGAAGAGAATCAGACATATTTTTTATATCTTTGAATCGTTAGCTTTACTAATTTGGGATTGGTGAATTTTGAGAATATGATTCTCTTAAATTTCTTTAGGTTAGTTCTAGAAAATTTATAAGGATAGGTTATTTAATCTAAGGTGCGCATGTGTAATTTTCCCCTCTTTGTATGTACTTAGTGTGCACATCCATAATGAATCCATCCTCATATGGGGGGGAAATTATTTATAAGGATAGGTTATTTAATCTAAGGTGTGCATGTGTAATTTTTCCCTCTTTGTATGTACTTAGTGTGCACATGCATAAGGAATCCATTCTCATACAGGGAGAAATTGTTTAATTCAAGAAGAACCTTTAATTTATTTAAAAATTTTGGATCAAGACCTTAAACTAGACCCTAGAATGAATAAAGAAAGATAGCATAAAATTTAGAGAGAAGATTTCTCTAGGATCCATTTTTATCTCTCTAAAGTTTTTTTGGGAACTAAAAGGATGGGTTGAATTCAAGTGTACCTTGGGAATAGTTTTAGAGAGAGAATAATTCTCTAGAAATGGCTTATCTAGAAAGAAGATTATGTTTAACCCTTTGTGTTAATTCTCCTTTAAGAGACAATCTACCGAGATTTCCTTGAGTAAAAAACAAAGGATAAGAATGATGAAGTAAATCTCAAATTTATCCTAGAGAAAGAAAGTCTTAGGACTCATTTTAAGCCTATAGATACTTAAATTTTTAAGCTAAGTAATAAAGTATTTAGGCTGAAAGAAGTATTCCGTTAGTCTAGAGTTTGTACCAAGAAGAACCTTGAAGGATAAAGGCTAAATCCATAATTTCTTAGAAGAGATAAAGAGAGATAGTTAAACCCAATGTTAATCCCATTTTGAGGTTAACCTAGCATCTCTCTGTTACATATGAGAGATAGCACAATAACTGTCATGAAACGGGACTATAAATGTTGTAATTATGAGAATGGCTGGCCATGCCCAAGCCTATGTAACTCTTCTAGTCAATTGGCTCGTCTCTTTTTAAGTTTTAGGTGCCCAAGTGTGAATAAGGGGCCAGTTGTATAAATATCAAATTCTCATAATGCAAAGACAATCCCTCTTTGTGCCATTTGATTGTAGTTCTTATCTCCTTGCTCTCGTGTTTATAGTGAGAGAGAGAGAGAGTTAGAGAGAGAGTCGAGATGAGAGAGTACTTCATTATTGTGTGTGTCCTTCTTATGCTTATGGTCATGAGTGTGAGAGTAGAGAGGAGTGAGAGTACTTATATGGAGAGAGGTAACCTCTTGGTGATAGCTTGAGGAAGGAGGTAAAGGAGTGGATCTAGCCACCACTAGTGCAGCTTGGAGTCTTCTTGAGATACGAGCTTGGGAGCTGACAAGTTCACCCCCATGACATGTTAAGATAAGCATTATCCATTTCATTAGGAGAGGGGAGTGTAGGCTATAACATTTTTGGCACCGCTACAAGGGAGAAACCAGTCTCTTACTACTCTATTTGCACTCCTTGCCATCTTCTTGCTAGTCCCTTTTCCCTAGATATGTCTTCTTGAAGCTATGTGATTAGTTGAGAGAAGAGGATAAGTTACGGATAAGGTTGAGAGAAAAGAGAAAAAGAAGGGTTGTTTTTTATTGTTTTAGTAATTTGAATGGCTGTTTTGCATTAATTAAGATTTAGAAAAGTAAAAAAAATAAATTATTTACATCTATACTTGCATGGTGGGAGCTCATTAATATAATCACACCATGATTATATTAATCACATCGTGATAGTGAATACCCATTTTTTAAATCTTATTTTTTTAAAAGAGCCATTTATCCTATTGCTTCTTATCAGATAAACATTCATGTTACAAAGGAACAATTTGAAAAGTTTGAACTGGAGAAATTAAGATGTGTATCCCCAAACACTTTGCATTAATGCCTAGCCGCATTGATCCCATTGGCCTATAAATAGGTGCTTTGTGTTTCTTTTTCATTTCTCTCATTTCCAAGTTTCATGCATTCACGAATTGATCAAAGCGATTGTACCTCCTACATCCACTCATCACCACCATCCACAACTCTCTCCAGGTATAGGAGCATCTTGTTCCTTCTTCATCTTTCTTTCATGATCTTAATGTCTACTATCAAAGTCTACGTGTGTGTGTGTGTGATGAGCATAAGGTAAGCTTGGGTTTGTCGTAAAAAAGGAAGCAAATCTCCTCTAAATCTCTTCCCCTCTCATCCATGTGCCTGCATAATTACCCAATGGATAAGCACAAGTCTAGGTCAGCTCTTTTTAACCCTCCGAATCAAGAAAGTCCAACATGGAAAACCATGATTTTACAGTTTGCACAATTACGGTGGCCCATTGTGGTGAGACCAAATTTTGATAGTGCGTTAATTTGGTCTCACCATGATTCTTGAAATTTGACCCTGCTAAATTGCCATTCAAGGTGCCAATGGCCCTTATTGATACATAGTGTATCCCAAATTTTGTCATGATTCTAAAGGTCTATGAAATCATGTGCGTGATTGTCATATCACAAACAATCATGGTGCCATGTCACTAATCATGTCTATAAAATTACGCCCGTGATTGCCATATCACCAATCATATCTATAGAATTACGCCCATGATTGCTATGTCATCAATCATGCCTATAAAATCATGCCAATCTGTGTTGTGACTCTCAAATTACTATGTCATCAATCACGCCTATAAAATCATGCCAATCTGTGTTGTGACTCTCAAATTACGATTGTATATCCCCCGCATAAACATTAAAATCCTAGGCCACACCATCTTACCATGCCTCTGGCACAGAAAAACCTAAACCATCAAACTGTGTTTCACACCATGATATTGCAGCGTGCAAAATTAGGCAAGGAATGCCACGTCTTCATGAATCACGGAATTAGAGACCACTCTCAAATCATCAATTAACTACTTCCAAAGTATCAAGAAATGTCCAGGAACCCTCCCCAAGATCAATCTCTACAAATCTCACACCATGATTCTACAGTCTATAGAATCATGCCTGTGATTACCACATCACCAATCACGCTACAACATCATCTCTGCACAATCATGTCATGGCATACCGTGATTGTAATAGTCACGAGGAATGATCCATACTGCACAGGTCAAGTTTTTAATCCTTGATTCTTTCCCAATGTTCCATTGCACACAAAGGTGAAATCCATGGGGTGTTTCAAACCGTGATTCTGTAATCTGTAAAATCACAGCCAATTATCATTGCAGAGAGATGCCCAGCAGAATGAAGCCCGTACCCTTCTTAAAAAAGTTAGATTTCTTTGAGATCTACCTAACCGACAAAGTGAACACAACGGCATAGAATTCTCTTCTCTCAGGGATCTCAAGCTGGAGAAAGCTTGCAAGGTGGCATCTAGTATTATGCAAGTGAAGCCAGCTAACATATACAATAGGGTGGACATGCATAAGGTTTAAAGGTTGCACAAAGGCAAGAAATATGACTAGGCCACCATGCTGCATAGAGTTTCACACACCACCTTAACAAACACAGCAACAAGGTGGTAAACCCGTATGTCCTCATCAAGTAATTAGCCATGCAATAGGGATTCCTTTGCCAGATAGACACTCCCAAGAGCTGAAAGAGTTTCCCATGGATGTAGTAACCTTGCAGAAAGGATTGGAGCATTCAGCAATGTTAGACAAAACCAAAGATTTGATGGGCCAAACTTGGATTAAGCTCCCACCCAACAAAACAAGCAAAGAAGAAAAGAGTTAAGACCACTCAAGCCAACGGATGGTCATTGTGCATGAACTGGAAAAAGGAATTCTTCACTACCTCCAACCAAAGTACAAGAGAGTAGAAGAGTACCTACAAATAGGGTGAAAGGCAAGACTACAAAATGGAAGCGTATATCTTTGAAATAAGCATTCTATTAGCCCAGATGATGGAGAGGAATTACCATATGTAAGCATCCTCTAATAGGATTCTTAAGAGATATGCTCATAGCTTGGAAAAAGAGAACAAAAAAGCAAAGGCATAGGTGAACCAGGCTACCAGGGAAGCTACAAGGAACCACAAAGAGTTAGAAGACACCAACCAGGCCCTTAACACAAAAGTAGAGGAACTCCTCAGGCAGTTGGAATATCATAAGCAAGAGGTGATGCAGGAAAGGGAACAATATACACAGCTACAAATTCAGGTAGAAGGCCTCAAGGAACAACATCAGGTTAAGGTACCAGATTTGGAAGCCAAAGCACACATGGCCCTGTTGGAGGTAAGAAATAAACTTAGGAAGGAAGCCGAGGGGCTCTTCAAAAGATATGGGAAGAAAAGGAAAAAGAGTTGCAAGCCACATATACGAGTGTGAAAGCACAGATGGTAACCTTGGAACGCCAAGTGGCACAAGCAAAAGAGATTTATGAGATAAGCTTGAAAACTATGACATCCAAGTAAATGATCTCACAGCATCCTTGCAAGTCTTGCAAGCCAAAAAGTTCAACATGCTTCAAAGCCATTAGCAAGTGATTTCTCACGTCAATGAATAGATCTTGGATGCACATATGCTCACCGCTACCACGGGTCTCTAGGCAAAGTTGCCCTCATCACGAGAGAGAGAGAGAGAGAGAGAGAGAGAGAGAGAGAGATGAATTAGCCACTTAGCATAGGCAGCTCACTGAAGCCCTCCAATAACGAGAACAAGAAGAATAGGTGACTGGTCTCTAGCAACAGTAAGGCACTAAGGCAGATGATGATACATATGGTAAGCTAGTGGAAAGGGAAGCCCCTCTTCCTGACCTTCTAGTGGTTTATCGCGCCCCTTCATAAACCTTCCCTCTATTTTTTGCTTCACTAACCCTCTCCCTCTATCTATATAACATAAATTTTAGCGAGGAACCAACATAAGGAGATCTAGAATTAATAAAACAAAATACTACTAGATATGCAAACCCCACAATCATAATGGTTGTTTTTAATGGGGTTCTAAAGCTAAGGGAGGGAAAATCCATATATATATATCCCGTACAACCCATTGTCCTTAACTTTTGATCCTGGTGTAGAATACTCATGAATTTCACTAACTTAAATGTAGGTGAGAAGCTCCTAGAGCTCATGAAACCTACTAACCTTAATTGTTTTATTGCTCCCCTCCCCAAAATATAAAAGAGCCTAGAATGGATACTCACACACGGGTGGGTAGAAGCATGGGACACACATCAACATCTTCTTCTCCATAATAGCAAAACTTACCATCCGTATGGTATTCTTGAACTTTTTGATATCATATGTGCACACTTAAGTACTCTACAAACTTTTTGATATCATATGTGCACACTTATGTACTATACAAACCACACTAGTGTATGATTTTGAACAAATGCACATAGAGTATCCTTCATTCCCTGAGGAAGAGGATCTCCATGCCCTTCATGATTTATTCATCACTAAGAAGCCACCACCACCTTCCTCTTTTTAAGTTTTAGGTACCCAAGTGTGAATAAGGGCTAGTTGTCTAAATAGCAAATTCTCATAATGCAAAGACACAATCCCCCTTTGTGCCAATTGAGTCTAGTTCTTATCTCCTTGCTCTCTTGTGTTTATGGAATGAGAGAGAGAGTTGAGAGGAGAGAGTAATTCATTCATGTGAGAGTAGAGAGGAGTGAGAGTCCTTGTATGGAGAGAGGCAACCTCTTGGTAATAGCATGAGGAAGGAGACAAAGGAGTGGAGCTAGCCACGCCACTAGTGCAGCTTGAAGTCTTCTAGAGATATAAGCTTGGAGCCGGCAAGTTTCCCATGATCTGTTAAGGTAAGGATTATCCATTGCATTAGAAGAAGGATTGTGTAGCCTGTAACACCCAAGCTTGGAGTTAAATTAGCGGAGATCTAGAATTAATAAAACAAAATACTACTAGATATGCAAACCCCACAATCATAATGGTTGTTTTTAATGGGGTTCTAAAGCTAAGGGAGGGACAATCCATATATATATATCCCCTACACCCCATTGTCCTTAACTTTTGATCTTGGTGTAGAATACTCATGAATTTCACTAACTTAAATGCAGGTGAGGAGCTCCTATCTGTCATTCCCTGAGGAAGAGGATCTCCATGCCCTTCATGATTTATTCATCACTAAGAAGCCACCACCACCTTCCTCTTTTTAAGTTTTAGGTGCCCAAGTGTGAATAAGGGCTAGTTGTCTAAATAGCAAATTCTCATAATGCAAAGACACAATCCCCCTTTGTGCCAATTGAGTCTAGTTCTTATCTCCTTGCTCTCTTGTGTTTATGGAATGAGAGAGAGAGTTGAGAGTAGAGAGGAGTGAAAGTCCTTGTATGGAGAGAGGCAACCTCTTGGTAATAGCATGAGGAAGGAGACAAAGGAGTGGAGCTAGCCACGCCACTAGTGCAGCTTGAAGTCTTCTAGAGATATAAGCTTGGAGCCGGCAAGTTTCCCATGATTTGTTAAGGTAAGGATTATCCATTGCATTAGAAGAAGGATTGTGTAGCCTGTAACACCCAAGCTTGGAGTTAAATTAGCTGGTATCAAAAACTTTTTGGTCAATAAAGTGAACCAATAATTCAATTAGGACTTTTGTAAGTCTTTAAAGACCCGTAAGTATAGTCTGATAAGAGTATAAAGTAATGAGGCTCTCTAAAAAAGTAGGTCTTAAAAGTCTAAAACCTTAAGTCTTATGATGTTACGGTTTGTCCTTCCGTCCCTCTATGGTTAATTGGGGACGCTTAATTACCACCATGTTCGTAGCATGGCACTTAGGTGATTCCGAATATTCCATGTGTAGAACATATGAAATTAGAGATGGCTGGAACTAAGTATTGGATTTAATGCTTATGTGTTGTGTGTTTGAATGGACAACCGGTGAGATTGACAATTGTTGTGCTCGTAAGCCAGTATAGCTAGGATGTGATGGCGATGATTTGGCATGAACAATTATCGAGAAGGTTCTTATTTTTGGCATTTTGATCGTAGTATCTACTACGAGATTTTGTATTATTGTTGGCCGCCCACTTTTGTTATACTTGGGCTTGGATTTATTGATTTTGTTGCACGTGAATTAGCCCTTGAGGTTCTTTATGTATTTTTCATTTTGTGCTTTAGATAGAAAGGATTTATCTTAGCTTTTGATTAAAACTACTCCTATTTTTATAAAGGATAAGCCCATGCATAAGCGTGCAACTATTTTTGGTATGTGGGCTATTTTTATGAATAAAGCATAAATATCCAAGAAGTGAAAGGATGCCGACACTTCTTGGGAAGGGAGATTGCACCCAATACTGTGTTCAAGGTGATGTCTACTCCATTTCTTGTTTTTATTTCAATTTATGCTTATCTTGTCAAATTCAATTCAATTCTATGGTTTAGTCTTTGTTGTATTTGTGAGTTTTGTATTATTCTTCAAGAAGTATTTCAACATCCCGTGTCAGTGGCATTAAAGCTGTATCAAGTGCCTTACCTGTAACTGAGACTTTCTGCTTGCGAGTCTTCACCCCCTTGAGCAAGTCGGTAAGAGGTGCTTCATGGTCGTCATGATTCTATAAAGTGCAGAATCACGATGAAGAAGCTCACTAAAATCCAAAGGATAAAAAGTAGTGAAAGACTCAAGAACCCATAGACAAAAGCTTGAAGGGTTATGTGAATTTTATGAGCCCTTGGATGAAAATTAAGATCAAGGGCTATGGTTGAATGTCAACTTTTGATCAAAACAAGTTGCTAAGCACTTTGCATGCTCAAAATCTATAATAGAGGGCTCACAATTTTTCTTCTTCCCTTCTCCAAAAACCTTTGTAGCTTTGGTGGATCCCCCTTTTTCAAGAAACAAGGAAAAGTCTCTTTTTTTTTAATATTAATTCTCTTAATTAAATTTTTTCTTTCCTCCTTTTCCTCTTACCATTCGGCGACTGCAGGAATTATCCTTCTCTTCTTCATTCGCGGTACGCGACAGTGTTTTCTCTGGCAATAGCGATGGGCACAAGTTTCTTCTGGGGGGCAGGGGTATACTTGCCTCCTAAGTAGAGCTCCCAACTCAACCGCTGGTGGGTAATCGTCCCCACCCCTTCTGTTAAAACTCAATGTTTATGACTTGTTCCTTGTAAAAAGGCAGGAGTCATGTGTTTGGTGTTTGGCTCTCTTTTATGTTGAGTCAAAACTCCCTCACAGATGGACAAACACTGTAGAGATGCTTCAAACTAAGGCCTGCAACCACACATGCATTCAAACTATAAAAAGTAGTGCTTAAGATGCCCCACAAAGAGTCTGCTTTCAGTTGGACTTATGATAAGCAGCAAATAAAATGGAGAACTTGAAACACCCACAAGAGGCTTACAAAGTATAAACATGGAAACATAAGCCGTATGGCAGTACCGATCACTTGTGCCCTACCACTTCTAGGTATCAAAACAATCCAATCCAACCTATGCAACAAGCTCATCAAAAAGATAGTAGCTCTCATAAAAATGTGTGCCCAACTAAGGAATTGGCTTTACAAACACGGTAGACTTTAGCTCCTTGCATGTCAGTTGAAGACCTAGTTACTGCAATTTACCCACCACACGAGCATCTTAGAAAAACTCAGTTCCCCGAGTTGCTTGCAGAACTAGGAGAAAAAGCCACCAAGCTTCTTTGCAAAATCATCCTCATCATCCTCAAACTCCACATCCTCCATTACACCGTAACCCGCATCTATCCCATCTTCTGTGTCAAACACTGGATCAATTTCCTTGCCCAGCCTATTTGACTGAGCACCCTCAGGCTCTTCTCTATTATTATTTGATAGTAAGGTGGCCAAATTTGCAGTCCCCTGCTGCTGCAATCCTCTCTCTCTATGGTTCCAAGAACCCTGTTCAGCTGCTTCAACACTTTTTGTCTCAATTTTGTTAAGATCATGTGCTGTAACAGGATTGGCAGCCCCTAGATGCACGCCGTCTTTTGGATCCTTAGCACCTGCAGGGAAAGAAAAGCTCGTCTTTAAACCCACCACCTCGAGCCCGAAAGATTTTTCCTGTCTCTGTTCCTTGAGGTCACCATTTCCATCCTCCTTGTGTTTATGCTTTAAAATTACGCTCAGAGGCTTAGGGCCTTCAAAATCAGAATCATTTGGCAATCCAGGTTTTACAACTATGCCGAGATCCTTAGAAGCTGGTTCATTGACAGAACCTCGAGCTGGAGAAATCTTGCTTCTCATGTGCAGAGCCTGGCGCTTTGCCACGTGGTTCAAGCTGCTACTAAACTCTACAGGAGAATCTTGCTGCTGGCCTGAGCTTCCATCCCCAAAGGCTTTCATTTTCTCTGCTTTGATCTGAGCAAGGCTCTTTGGTCCTGCAAATGATGAGTCATCTTTCTTCACCTCTGCTTTCTTGCGTTGTAGAGCTGCATGGCCTCTGCTCCCAATAACTTCACCTGCTCCTGCAGCAGTAGGCCACCCGCCCTCTTTTTTGACTTTAGTTTTGAAATGCTCGCCCATATTGCGGGACTTCTTGCCAGAAACTCGCTCTGTGCTGGTTTCCTCGTGATCTAAAGCCATATCTCGATATGCCCGCTTAGTCCCCACGGGTTCAACCAGCCGCCCATGGAATTGCCTGTTTCCTGGAGGTCCCTGGAACTGTCGGTTTGATCTTGTCCCTGGCTGTGGTAAAATACGATGCCTTGCCAGCATTTCCTGTTGTTTCAGATGGCCATCTTGGTGCCTTCGACTGTGTTGAAAACCATTGCCTTCAGGCCGCCTTCGATGATGATCTTCTCCAAACTTTTGGCTCCTTTCCGCTCTTCTTCGTTTTACAATGTGATTGCGAAGGTCATTGCTACTGACAGCAGCACCTCGCGCTTCCCCATCAAAGGGCATTTCTCGCCTGTCACGTGGAAGCATCTCTTTTGCTTGCCTACCCTTGAAAGCAATGGGTGGCTGTATGCCGTCATTATCATAAGAATTCAAGTGTTCATAGACTAGTTGCTGCTCATAGGCATCATATGTAGCAAGTTCATACTCAGCTGATGCATCATAATATTGATTGTAAGCACCAGCATGTTCATAATCATAATCTGTAAAGCCCTCAGCTCCCATCATTCCTGCTTGAATGTGACCTCTCAGTTGATCCACTATAGCATCACATGGAGTTAGGTAGTCAATATCCTCTGCATATATCAATTGATCAGCCCCATCATCCACAAGAACATCAAATGAAGATTCCTCCCACAACTCTTCTGATTCGGTGCCATTTTGAATTTGATCTTCTCCGGAATGAGCCTGGCATAGCCTTTCATCTCCCAGTTGAGAAACACAGTGTGTGTTGTCTCCAGCTTGAGTCTCTTGCATATGCAAGACATTGTTGTCTGAAGCTTGTTTTTGATGTAGCCTGCCATTGGTCATTGAAACGTGCTTTGACCTGTCGTTCAGTCCAGTACCTTGATATGTTCGAGGTCTAGCTGGTGCTGAACTATCAGAGCCCTCCGGCATCCTGCTTATGATATCAATCACTTTGACATCTGCCTCTTGAAGAGCTTGGTTTGACTTAGCATTTCCCTGCTGAAGCACATCCAGTGGGGTTTCATAACATTCAAAAGAAGGCTTGGATGTCACCGAGCCGTTCCCTTTGTTCACAGAAGCTTGATAGTCATTTACTTCTGTTGATTTGACAGCATTTGGCTTCGACACTTTTTGAGACACTTCTGTGGTTGAAGCTGTAGCCAGGCCGTGCATAAAGATACACTTATCACCTTTAGCACAGTAACCTTGTGAAAAGTAATAGCAAGGCACTCTTGGCTTCCCCCCTGTTGCAGCTGCTATTGCTGGATCACCTTCTGGTATGCCTTCCAATGGCTGGATTACAAATAAACTGCATCAACTTTGTGCAAATACCAAAAACACACATGGTAATGCATAAACAGATTACAACACAAAGTAAAAACTCGCTGGTACAATTGAATAGAAATAAAAGAGTATGGAGCTTACCAGATGTCTAAAAGGACAATTTGCATTGAGACACGCCCCCGACAGCCAAAACCAGCAGTCTCTGGGATTGATCCGAGCACTCTCACTATGCCTGAATTCACATTCATTTCCCTGTAGAGCATAATCATTGATAACAACTTCATAATGTTTACACACAGCTGTCGAATCTTTACCCTAGGTGGAAAGTAATAAAATTAGATACGTTTGAAATGCTGCATTGTGATTAGAGTGATGAAAGGGTCTGTAAGATTATGATTAGAATGAGGCGTGTATGACTATAGAGGAAGGGTGAGAAGGAGGAAGAAGGGGTTTGGAGAGGGGGTAAAAGAAAAATATGTCATGTATGCTTGATGTAGTGAGTGTGAACCATTCATGTAGTAAGCCTACTTAAACAATGAAAATAGTTATGCCTGATGTGGTATGTCATGTATGCCATATATAGTAAGCCTAGATGGAAATTGAATAATTGCACGGACAGACATGTATGACTGATGATGTAGCAATCCTAGTTGAATTGACAGATGTATGTCATAGTACTAGTCCTGTTGAAGAATTGGGCTCAATAATATGAGAATTGGGCTCAGTAAAATGACAAGGCTGCAGAGATAAGTGCACAGGGCAGGACAGATATCACTACACTGCATGCAGATAACCAGCTATGGAGTTTAGGGCTTTGGGGCACGTGACTCAGAAAGCTAAAAAAGGGGGAAAAGAGCTTACCTTCTTGCAAGTGAGAGGGGAAGCCAGGAAATAAACGCAGTCTGTGTTCTTCTTCAGCGCCTCTTCAGTTATGGCGGTGGACATTGTGCTGCTGCTTCTGTTCCTTCGTCTTCTTCTTCTTCTTGGCGCCGCATCAAACACTAGAATTCTGCCCTCTTAAATGCATTGAAAGGATCGCTCTTTTAAGGATCATCCCCTGTGCTGCGAAATCCAAATGCCCCGGAAAGACTATGGCAAGATCAAACCCTAAAAAAGGAGGGGAAATTATCCACACAGACAGAAGAGATCGGGCAAATTTAAAGAGGGGTTTCGGCGCTAAGAAATCGTGGGAAAGAGCAATCCTTCTGGGGCTGCACAGTCCATAAGGAGAGAGGTTAGCTGTGATGCATAGTTCATGATGTTATCATCACCCTGTTCCTTGGCTTTCCTTTCCTAGTTAAATTGAGAGAGAGAGAGAGAGAGAGAGAGAGAGAGAGAGAGGACAAAAGGTGGGTAGCCAAACCACTGAAGGTGGGTAGCAAAACCATTCACCCATTCTCACAAAAATAAGGTGGGTAGTGAAACCACTTAAGGTGGGTACAAAAACCATTCATATTGTGGCCAGCAAACACACTTAAAAAAATGAAGTTGGGTAGCAAAACCACTCTCAAAAATTTAGGTGCGTAGTGAAACCACTCTCAGAAATAGGAGTGATGAAGCTAATAACAAAAGATTTTCTCTATTCTAGTCTATGGGCGGCATTCTAAGGCCGTGCTAGACCTCGGCTCGAAAAAATCAAAAAGATATGAGACACAAATATGGTTGTGTGTGTGTGTGTGTGTGTGTGTGTGTGTGTGTGTGTGAGAGAGAGAGAGAGAGAGAGAGAGAGTAGAGATTCCTCAGCTCAAAAAAATCAAAAGGATATGAGACACAAATATGGTTGCGTGTGTGTGTGTGTGTGTGTGTGTGCATGTGTGTGTGTGTGTGTGTGTGTGAGAGAGAGAGAGAGAGAGAGAGAGAGAGAGAGAGAGTAGAGATTCCTTAAACTTAAGGAGCGCATTCCCAACCCAACCTCATCATCAGGAATGGAGCTAGCCATGCAAGATTTCCCGTCCATCCTTGAACGACGGCTTGGATGGACCCCCATTGTGATTTGTATCTTTAATGGTGGTGGACATGCAAGATTGCCTAGCAATGGCTAATGTGAGTGAGAAGAGAAAGAACTTCTTTTAAAATCTAAGGAGCTTGGTTACAAAACATTCACCACCCATGAAATGGGTGAGGATTAACACATAGCCTATACATACTCGGGTTGTGGTTAGGTCTTTAAACAATTAATAGTTGAGATGGTTTATGGTGGACACGCAAGATCACATGGCAACAATAACTAACATGGAGATCATTGATAAGATCTTAGTACAAGGAGAAATCTCTCACCACTCACTTATCTTTCAAAACTAGAATTGAAAGATATGTGCAAATAAATCAACCATGGCAAAAGCATATGAAAGCACATATAAGTATGAAATAATAAACACAACACAACACATTGGATGCAATGTAAGCATATGAAAGCACAGATATGCTTATCACACAACACAACCCATTCGGTGCAATGTCTCCCCCCCCACCAATATAAGTAGCTCCTACACACGTGAGCATTTTTTTATTGCTTCCAAAATAGCCCAAGGAGCCATAAATAGCTTTCCTTATTACAAAATTAGGCTTGTCTTTTACAAAAACGGCAAGTCTTTCAACTAAGGTAGTAACCATAAATAATTGGACTCACATGTGCACAAAATATTACACATCCCAAGTATACAAAATGGGTGACGAGCATCATAACAAAATGTCATGGCAAAATAAATGAAGTAACTCCACATGATACCATAAACGATAAATATGCGCTATGGACAACCCTATACCCATACAACGTCCTAGTCGGCTCCGTCATGGTGCTCATCATCTATTACTCAACACAATGCCAACCATGTTAGTTACTACTCAAGTTTGGTATGGTTCCATTCGATTCTACTCAACTATTTGGAGTAGATACCATGTTAGTTACTTTAATATGTTAGATAGCATGATATCTACTCCAAACAGTTGAGTACATACCATGTTAGTTACTACTCAAGTTTGGTATAGTTCTAATGGCTTCAATTCTACTCAACTGCTTGGAGTAGATACCATGTTAGTTACTACTCAAGTGAAACCATCTGTTAGATACCCCATCGACAAGGATTGTATAGATGGAAGAATCAAAGCAAGCATACTAGACTCCTCAGACGAGTTTGAGGAGAAGATACCATGTTAGTTACCTCAGACGAGATACCATCATTAGTTGTTTACATTTAGAGTGCAAATAGTAGTAACAAACAGTTGGAGTGCAAATCCAACAATTGGTTTTATCTAACCTATATGTTTTTTATCGTTTTGTTGTTTTTCTTGGAGCCATGGACAACATATGATAGGCACAAACATATACACCAATAACACTACCTCAATATATAACATGAAATCCTTCGTAATACCAATAAAAGAAACATTGGCATGGCCCCAAATATGCATATACCAATAACACTAGCATGGCCCCAAACGTGCATACACTGGCCTGTTAGTATTTAATAATGGAATCGCCCATGATACCAACTATCAACATGGTGCGATGGTATTTCAGACGTCCCCAATCTACTATAGAAGGATCTAGCTTATATCCTTCTTGCTTGAGTTTGCAATTATCCTCAATTGCGTGTTTGCTTATATGAGCGGACGAGCTCTCAACAAGTGAAAAAATATTGCTCAGGCATCCATCAGGTTCTTGAAAGTCAAAAGATACTTGGTATAAGTATTTGATGTGTGTGTGGTAGTGTGTTGATGATGATGATCAATGATTGTGTTAGGTTCAAGTATTTCCTCTTTATTAACAATTAAAGGTGGCTCTTCAAATAAGTAGGATGTGAAGGGAGTGATCCTCTAAATGGTCTCAATAAACTAATGTGGAAAGAATTCTGAATGTGCCAGTGTGATGGTAGATCTAATCGATATGCAAGGTCGTTAATCTTTTTGGTGACCCTAAATGGTTCGTAAAACCTTGCTGCTGTTACAAAACATGGATCTATAGCTCTCCATAGCCATGAAGATGATGAGGAAGAAGGTGAGCTAAGGTGGATAGAAGTGAAGGAAACTCATCATGAGTGTGTGTGTGCGCATGCGTGCTAATGAAGCTTTAGACTCACGTTCAATTAGGTTACAACATTGAGACTTGTACTCATACAAAGACTTGAGATGTGATTGCTTAATGATCCCTTTCATATGAGGGAGGTACATATTGGCTTTTCTTTCTCATGTGGGATTATTCTTGCTTGCTCATGTGGCAGCATGCTAGTTTGACACTCACTCCCTACTACTAAGTCTTGTGCTCCATGGCACTATATTTCTCAACACCCCCCCCTTGGTGCCATATTCTTAGGCTACTGCAAAGTGGTTTGATGCGAGGTTTACAACTTCAATACCCCCTGGGTGCTTAATTTGCTACTCTCAGGTGGTAAGTTTTGGTTATGAACATGTCATCACCCCCCTTAGTGCCACATAGCTACTTAAGGTGGTAAGGTGCATAATGGAAAACAACAAAAATGAGATGAGATGGGTATCTACTTATATGGTGACCCCTTTTTACAACATATACGCTGAAAGATGGGCTTGGGTAGGGAGGTTTGTTGATGTAGCTCTTAGAAGAGTCCATCATTTTAGGAATCTCCTTTTGCTCAATGAAGACTCCATGTAGTTGGCTTCTTGGTTCTTAAATCTACACTCCTCTTCTTTATGTCCTAGCTTCTTGCAATGGTCACACTTTGGCTTGTGCTTAAGTCTGCATTCGCTTTGGTAGTGTCCCATCCTTCCATAGTGAAAGCATTTCTTGGTGATTTTGTTGAAGAGTGCATATTCCACAGCTGTGCTTCCTTGCTTTAGCTCCTTTTCTTCTTCAAGAAGATAGGAGACACATCCTTGGTTCTAGCAAATTCTTTAGTGTAGTCACCGATGCATTATACTCTTTTGGCATGATTTGTAGGAGAATGGATAATGTATCTTTATCTCCTATCTTGGCATTTATGCAATCCGGTTGTGTCATTATGCTTTTTATCTTGCTAACACTAGTGACTCACTTAAGTTCATTTCTAGCCCATAAAATCCAATTTTGAGATGAATTTCTTGATTCTTGGCTTTAGCCCCAAACACTTAACTCTTCCCATGTATCTTTAGCATGTTCCGTGGAGTCTATGTGATGGATAAGGTGAGGCCCTAGGTGTAGCCCAATGAGTGAAAGTGCTTGCTCATCCTTTTCTACCCACTCATCATTAGGTTTAATGAGTTTCCATATCCTTCTGTACATGAGAAGATACTTCATTTGTGTAACCCAAGTATGAAACCCTTCCCTAATTAATTTTAAAACCTGATTTATTATGCTTGACACCATTTACAAAGGTCTTACCCAAGTTTACACTTAGGTAGTGTCATACAAGAAATGTTTTAACTAGGTAGAGTGGCTTTGAAGATGAGAGAGGGATTTTCTAGCTAAAATACAACCCCAATGATCCAATTTTGAAGTCACTTTAGCTCGATTTCTGTTAATCATTGTTTCATGAACTGTGATTAGGGACTCAAACCAATGATTAACAATAATGGAATTCGGAGGCTCAAATTGAGCTCATAGAAGATGAATTTGAAGGGGATTTTACCATAGCCTTTAAGCTCTTGATGAGGACCCTTGGATGAAGCCCAACAACCAGCTCAAAAACCTCCCAAATCAGCAAAAATTGTTAATTCTTCCTGAGTGGTTTTTCTGCTCTCTTGGCTCACCTGCTAAACCAAATGCTTCAAAACTTGGTTTATGGATAGCTCACAGCATGACTAACACACCCCTGAGAGAGTTTATGTTGATTACGAGCAAAGAGGACGAATGGGTCAAAAGACTAGTAGGCACGGTAACCTGGATTGCGCACATGACGATGAAATTGGCTAAACCCCATGGTGGAGGGAAGCACCAACATAGGCTTTAGATAAGTCCAAAATCATACTATTAGTAACTTTAGTTTGTCCTTTAGACTCTCGATGAAATGTGGTCATGAAATCCAACTTCGTGCAGTAAATTGTCAAATAGTGTACTCCACAAATGACAACACAACTTGGAATCACGATCAGATACATTGGCATGTGGTAAGCCATGATGTACAAAGATTTTCTTAATAAACAAGTGTGCGGCTTGTTGAGATGTCAATGTCTTTTTCCATAAAATAAAATAGGATTATTTATTAAAGCTGTCCACTATTGTCCAAATCATGTCATTATGACTTGTTAGTAGTAGGAAAGACCATAATGAAATCCATTGATATCTTCTTCCTAGGAATGGGTAATGGCATCAATAGGCCTTGATCTTACCTTTGTAGCTCTCTATCTTTTGGTAAGTCATACATTCGGAAACAAATCTAGCTACATCCTTTTTCATCATAGGCCAATAGGACTCTCTAGGCACAGTATGTTATGTAGAGGATACCCCTCTATGACCCATATATCGAGGCTGATGCATCTCCTCTAAAACAATCTATCTAAATGGTCATGTGATGCATAATCTATTTTGAAAGAAAAGATATCCTTCATTATATAAGTACTCATCGTATTAGGAATCCAATATCTATCTTTCATTGAGTTCCAAGGTTGAGATAAATCCGAATCCTGCTCATAGGAATTCTTCATTGCTTCAAAGGGTGAAGTCACTAATGGCAAAGATATGACTGGTGCTTAGTCTTAGAGCATCAACAACTACAACACACTTATTGGGTATCACCACTTGTGATTATACCCAATAAAAACAAAAAGCTTCTTGTGTGTGTGTGTGTGTGTGTGTGTGTGTCGATTTGAAGAAGGTAAATGCAAAAACCCGTAGGGATCACTATCCATTACTATACACATAGCATGTGTTAGGAAAGAGTAGCTGCAGAAGCTTATAGTTTTTTAGATGGATTCTCAGGATATAACCAGTATCCATTACACCACAGGAGTAATATAAAATAGATCTCACCACCACACATGGGGAACCTTTGCATATAAAGTCATGCCATTTGGACATTCCAAAGGTTAATAAGCACAACCTTCTGAAAGGTGTTAATTGTATTTTATATCTTTAAACCCTATGAAAGGTGTTAATTGCATATAAAGTCATGCCATTTGGACATTCCAAAGGTTAATAAGCACAACCTTCTGAAAGGTGTTAATTGTATTTTATATCTTTAAACCCTATGAAATGCCAATTTTGGATAAGCATGGAGTGATATTAGGATATATAGTGTCCAAAAATGGGATTTTCAGTGACCAACAAGGTAAAACTCATATTAGAATTGCCCCACCACCCATGAATTACAAGGGAGTACAACAGTTCATGGGTCATGTAGGCTATTACCAGAGGTTCATTGCGTTCTCTATCATGATATTTCTAGGCCATTATATAAGCTTTTGATTGTCTTTGAATGGACTAAGGAATGTCAACAAGCTTACGATGAATTAAAGAGGGCATTGGCTACTACACCTATCTTGAGACCACAAAATTGGGATCTCATGTTCCATGTGCATATTGATGCATCAAACTTTGCAATTGGGTGTGTTTTAGCACAACCAAGAGAGCATAAATTAGATTACCCAATCTGCTTTGCAAGTCAATAGCTCAATGAAGCTGAAATAAATTATACCATAACCGAGAGGGAAGAACTAGCCATGGTGTATGGAGTGAAAAAGTATAGACACTATCTGTTGGCTCTAATAAGTTTATCTTCTTTGTGGATCATCGAGCCTTGCTATATCTTAGCAACAAACCTTGCATGACTTGGCAAATTACTCGTCATTAGTTTTTGCTATTGATGATGGAGTTTGACTTTACTTCTGTCGCAGTGAGAACGGGTTCACACAACATGTATTGGTAAATCACATGTTGAGAATACCTAATGGAGAACCTCCCCACCACTGGTGTTGACGAAATGTAGATCTTGCAACAAGCAGGGTTATGGTGGTTAAGTATGTTTGGTGATGCCATGAAATTCGTCAAACACTTAATAAATGCCGACATTTTAATATTCCTCATGGACAAGACAAAATGCCTTTGGTTTTGATCATTGTGTAACAACCTTTTGAAAAATGGGGAATATGGTTTGTTGGGCCCATCACTTTAGACGCATGCCTCGTAATTATTGCCATTGTGACGCATGCCTCGTAATTATTGCCACTATGACTATTTCACGAAGTGGGCAAGAGCGAAAGCCACTCGAAAGGCAAATGCTTGTACAACTGCTAAATTCTTATTCGAGCATATCATATCAAGGTTTCAATGTCCTCTATAGCTAGTTAGTGACAAGGGTTCTCATTTTCAATGAGGTCATTGAGCATCTACTGTTGACTGGATTTATGGTAGGGCACCGAAAGTCATCATCATACTATCCTCAAGCTAATGGGCAAGCAAAAAGTACTAATAAAGTCCTTTATAGTATCCTAAAGTGCAAACAATGGTTTGATCTAAACCTGATATCTAAAGAGCTGCAGGAAGGAGACCTAGTACCTATGTATGAAGTTGGTTTTTCCAAGAGGAAAAAATTAAAATATCGAGGGCTCGGCCCATTTAGAGTTATAGAGCTCACCTCCCAAGGTGCGCATGAAAACCGTTAAATGGAGTTTCTTGTACATAGTACTCTAGTACTTATGTTTTTTTCACTTATCTTTTGTAGACCTCTTTTGAGTGAAACAAAGAGAAGAAGATTTTATCCTTTCATCTTTGTGTGTGTGTTATCCATTGTTGTTAGAGTGTGTGTATGCTTGCAAGAGATCTCTCTCCTCTCCCAATCTTGTCACACTAATGCTAAACCTTGCTCTTCTTGTGAGATAAAACACTCACAAGAATTAATCATAAGCCACCCAAATGGACACACACAAGAGAAGAAGCCTTGTCACATCAACATCAACAATACTTTTTAGGATTTCTAGAGTGACCTTAGCCAATAACATCAATCTATAACTTGTAACTCATTTGATTACCACCACCATCTAGGGTAAAAGTCTTTGGGTAAATACTCTTCCTCCTAAAATAAGAACACTTCTAGAATATGCCTTCTACTCAAACTCCAGTAGAGGTAGAGGTAGAGGTCATGGTCGAGACGGCCAAGGTGGGGCCGTTTTGGAAATCAAAATCATGGAGAGCAATAGTCCAATGATTCGCAAACAACAAAAACACACAAATGGAAGAGGCCCCGTCTCATGGCAAAGGGAGCCAGGAGAGGATGAGAAAATTGAAAAACGAGATCAAGTTCAAGGATTTTTTTAATTATGGCAAACCAGGTCACTTTGCAGTAGAATGCCGCAATTAGAGTGACATAAAAAAGTGCAAATGGTAGCAAAACAATTATACATCTTCAAGTAAGCAGGCTGAAGATAGATGTGAGCAGTTGTTTATTATGTAGTACATATTGAATTCAGTGTGACTGTAGATGTATCCACAAAGGGTGATGATGTATGGTATGTGGATTTGGGAGCCTCTAACCACATGCCTTAGGATGGTGGTAGTTTAGAGATGTCAAAAAATTAAAAAAACCAGGTAATGTAGAGATAGTGGGAATGTGCCATTGGCTATGCATTCCATTCACCTTAAAATTTGGCAAACTTATAACAATTTATAAATTCCGCATAGACTTCAATCGCTGCTCATTCACATGACCAATACGTTTGTGCGAGATATCTATATCGGCCACAACACTTGTATCTTATGTAAACATAATAGCTTTCACCTTAGGCATTACATCTAAAGTAAACATTCTACCCATTCTTTTTCCATTTGTAACCAAACGATATTTGTTCTTGAAGTCCTCAACATAGCAGCCCCTCAGGGTTATTAACATACATGCAAACCCTGCTCAACCATTTGCCTAATAGAAACCAAATTGTTTATTATGTTAAGCACATGAAGTACATCAACCAAGTACCTCATCAGTTTGGAAAACGTATTTCCACATGATAGGAATGTAAGTAAGAGAGAAATTTATGTGGTGCACTCAGAAATATGGGGGCTAACAAAGGCGGCATCAATGGGAGGATGTTGTTACTATGTATCTTTCATTGATGACCACACAAGGAAGGTGTGGGTCTATTTCATGAAAGAGAAAAGTGAAGTGCTTATTATTGGGTATTCGGAGCCTCATGTGCATGTGTACCACTGTTTGTGTGACCATTTGTATGTGTGTGTGTGTTATGATGTGCATGGGAACAAGGGATTATAGTCACCCATCCATGACATAAGTGATGATGTGTGAAAAGATAAGGCTGCTTGCCCATAAAAGCAATATACTATGAAGAGATTGTAACCCCATCAAAATATAATCTTTATTAGTTGTGCAACTCTATGTCTCTCTTGAGATTGGTTGCATCACTCTCTCTATCTCTCTCTCTCAACACACACACACACCATGGTATTCTTTGATCCACCATAGTTTTCTAACCCTAAAAAACTAAGATGGTATCAAAAATTTGGTTTTAGGGTTACATTTTTAAGATTTTTATCTCAATAGTATCTGTCTATTCATCACTATTTCCATCAATCTTTTGTCGACTGTGAACTATTGTCAACATCAGTCATCTCATTTGCACTCTAATGCTTGTAAGTGCCACTCTCAGCACTGCGACATCTAAGCACTAATACTCCGCTGCTCGAGCCAGGGTAGCACAAGGTGTGTGCGTGAACACAAGAACATTGTGCCAGTAGGCGTGCATGAAGGACGGTCAGAGCCAGCCTCTTTATGGCTCCTCTCTCTCTCTCTTTTAATTCTAATAGACCCCTCTCTTTCCCCCCTACCCACCCCCCCCCTTCCCCTCATTTTTTTCAAGTCAGCAAAGTGAAATTCTATCAAACACTTATCTTCCCTTCCCCTTGCCCTTTCCCTCTTTTCAGTGTGGTCAAGATGAAGACACCAACACGGAAGTGCACTTTGAAGGCCATACAAGAAACTCCCCAGGCATCATCACTCATAAGAGATTGCACTGGATGATATCTAGATAGCCAAGTCTTCATCTAAAGTGTCTACATTGTATGACAACTAGATAGCAAAGTCTTCCTCTAAAGCATCTTCAAAATGTAAGCTACATGACTCCTCAAAATGGATGACACATGCCTCCTCAAAATGGAAGTTACCTTCTAAATGTTGATTTTCTTCTCTTCAAATAGTAAATTTCATGCAACCAGATAGCAAAGTCTTCCTCTAAAGCATCTTCAAAATGTAAGCTACATGACTCCTCAAAATGGAAGTTACCTTCTAAATGTTGATTTTCTTCTCTTCAAATAGTAAATTTCATGCACATGCAGGTGTAGGTATTGTTAATGAAAGTGCACTATGGTGTTGCAGAGCAGGGAAGGCTGCAAACAAAAGAGTATCCGAGGTTGTCAAAGTTCTATCACATGGCAAAGGAGGTCCATTTAAAGTATGAGCTTAGCTTGGAGGGGATTCCTAAAGATTTATCTAAAGTAGATCTTCCCGAAGAAATGGTTGGCATTGTTCAAAACAAGATGCCAAAAGAAGAGCAATATCTATCTCAACAATGTGTTGCCAAAATTTGTAGAGGAGTGATGTCTTCTGTTCCACAAAGTGTATCAAGCTCCCCCATCAAACTGTGAGATTACTTCCAAGTTTTCTCAAGGCTTTGCATTTGAAAGACACAAAGCAGTCCAAGCTGCCCTACCCAAGCACCTGATTGCATGGGCGAAGTTTGGAGAGAATGTGTTGAAAACTTGCAGATTGCAGAGGTAGGTTGGCAAAGGAAAATAGATAATTAGAGGAAATCAAATGGACCATACAATGTGCAACCAAGTGCAGCAAGTCAAAACGCAATGTCAACAAAGTAGAATATGGAAGAGGAATTTCAATAGAAGTAGAGTATGGAAGAGGCCTGGGAAAGCCACAACCACCCTATACAACATATATTAAGATGGCACAGGCAAACAAAACCTCAGCAAAGCATCTACAAAAAGAGGAGAGATTGCAAAGAACAAAAAAGAACTCCTTGAGAAGAGGGATTCTCTACTTTGGAACGAAGGCAAGTTTACTTTGCAAAGTGATATTGAGAACCTGACACGACAACTTGAGGAGAAACAAAGATCACCATCACCAAATCAAGATAAGGTACGAGACCTAGAAGCAGATATCAATGCTTACAAATGGACGCTTTGTCAGCTTGGAGTCAATGATGACCTGATTCAAAAGAAGGAACAAGTGGCATCATTTTCAAGTATGCACACTTTACATGTAATATATACTTTTGATTGCTTGTAAATAAGTGATTTTGGTTACATCTACACTTTTATGCTTCTATTAGTTTTGAATGCATGGAAATTACTTTTGAAAGTACCAAAAAGTACTTTTAAAAGTATTGAAATGCTCTTTTAAAAGTAATGAAAAACTTTTGTAAGTACTTTACTAAAAATTATATTTTAAAGTGCTAGCAGCTAAATAGAACTTTCGAAGTATTTATAAAACTTTTTCACATAATTTTCTAAAAGTACTTTTGAATGAAATCAAAAGTACTTTTGAAACTATTGAATAGAACTTTTAAAGTACTGATAAAAATTTTGAATATAAAAAGTTATTTTCAAAGTACTAAAAAGTACTGATAAAACTTTTGCACATACTTTATCAAAAAGTACTAAAAAGTAATTTAGAAAGTAGTAAATACATGTGAAGAAGATGTCCATAGTCACCAACGAATGCATACCAATCTTGACAGTGACTTTACAAGTATTTCAATTCCCAATCTTGCCAACTTGTACATAAAATCTATGTGCATGTTGACTTTAACTGACTTTGTGCTAGTAAAATAGATAATGGTGTTAGAGACAAGAAGAAAGGGAGCAGGGCTAGAGGTGTAGGTGAAGAAGATGAATGAATGGAAACCAACCTTGACACTGACTTTATCGGTACTTCAGTCTCCACTCTTGCTAACTGGTACATACATGTGTGCATGTTGACTTCAACGTATTTTATGCTAGTGAAATAGATAATGATGTTGGGAACAAGGAGAAAGAGAGAAAGGCTAGAGGCACATATGACATAAAAGCTACTAATCAAGCACATACAAAGGAAGATGAAGGCACCAACCTGACACAGGCAAAGACTGTGGATGTCGACAAGAAGGATTGTGCCATCAACGCCCATTTGAAGAGAACTAAGTAATCCCAAGGGCAATGACATCACCCTAGATGTAATGGCACAGAAGCTCATGAAAAAATGCCCAAGTGTGAGAAGCTATAATGAGAATGGTGAGTTCATCTCAAAAGCTGCCACAATGCTAGTTGTTTTGTCATGATGTTGAGAATAATGAATGACCTTTTGTATCTTTTGGTAAGTAAAGGGTGTAAGAAGACAAAGAGGATTGTGCCAAGTGCCAACATTCAAAAGGAAGGAGATAACACGAACGGCGCTACGACCAATGGGCAAGGATAGACTCCACTAAAAAAAACCTCAAGTACTTCACCTACCAATCACATGGCACTCCCCTCTCACCCTCCTAGTTCCCGTGCATGCAAAAAATTATAAACATGCTACATATCCACCTCAGCTTTGTATCGTCACTTGTTCGCAACCTTGTAATACTCAATTACATTAATGAGGAGTTTAATTGTTGATATCTCAATGTGTATTAGCTATCCTCTTATCCATTGCTTCATCCTTTGTTCTTTTGTGCATGGAATCTTGAATTGTTGACCGTGTTTGTACCACATATAAAGTTGTTGATTTTATAACTCTTATGATTATCTCTTGGTGTTATTCTAAACTTCATGTATGCCTTGTAATAGTCAATCAGAGTTCAGAAGCTCAAGTCAAAAGGAAAGCTGAAGTTATAGGGATCTGTATCAGATACCTAATGGTTAATTTGTACCCTCAATTGTACCAAAATATAGTGATTAGCATTGATTAATCACTGATTAGCAAATTAATTCTTTGTTTTGTATGCAAAAAACAGAGTATGCAGGGAGCCCAGATCTGAGGCCTTAGAGTTCAAATGAGCTCAAATTCTTTTAAGGCCATCAATAGCAATTAATCTAGTAGAGGATTAAGCCAAGAAACACAAGATTTGACCAAACATTGAATGCTTAATCTCTGTTTTACCAAAGTCACCTGCAGATTTGATGAAGAGCTTGGATCTCACTGTAGACGATCAAATCAAATTCTGACTTCACCAGCTTGTAGAGCATGCTTGAAAACCCCCAGGGCTAAGAGGAATTAGACCCATTTCATTTGATGAAGTAGAAAACTCAGATTTCCTCCAAAAAAATGGCACCTGTAAATCGTGTTGCCGCCGGCATTCTGCGTTGAATTACTTCAATTCCTTTGGGCTGTGTGTAGGCCCTTGAGTCTAGTATGAGTCCCTAAAAGGGCTTGGGCAATGGTTATGTTTGAAGGGAGAGAGAGCTCCTCCATTGGCTGGGGGTGCAGAGGTTAGTTGAAAAAGAGGAAAAAATATTAATTAGCTACTAATCCTAATTAGTGATTAGCAAGATAATGGGCTCACAAATTGATGGATTCTAGGCTTGGCTCTGATACCATGTTAAAATTACAGCAATGTGATGAGCTATGGTGGATCAAATGCTAGAATCAACATCATTAACAAAGTGATTAGATGATAATTAAGATGTGATTAGTGAGTAATTAACTAATAGCTTAATGTAGGCATGGATAATCAAAAACCAGCAAATTCTCATTAGGCCAATGCCTCAATTTATAGAGTTTATATCCAAGCATCTAATCCCACTGATTTCTCCTTGATTCTCTCCACCTCTTTTGCTTGATTCTCTCCACCTCTCCCAGAATATCTCCACACTTCCTAAATCTTCTCATGCTACCCTTTATTCTCTCCTAGTAGATTCTTCTCACCTTTTCACAGGTTCTCTCACATTTACAGATTCTCTTTTATAGCCTCTAGCCAAGGGCTTGTTCGTGCACACACCCTATTCACTTGTATATTTCAACAAATCTCTATGGTAAAATGCCAACCACTATATTGGGTGGTTCTTCCGACTAATCAATAACTAGAAGATGTGGGTGTACTTTCTTTAGGATAAGGCTGAAGCTTTTGGAAAGTTCAAAATATGGCATAGCTTGGTAGAGAATGAAACACAAAAGAGGTTGAAAAAGTTACAAATAGATCATGGAGGAGAATTCACATCGAGTGGCTTAATGTCTCATGCAAGGGTCATGGGATCAAGAGAGAATGAATAGTTACTCACATAATCCCAACAACAGAACGAAGTTACAAAGTGCAAGAAACACATAGTTGTTGAGATGGCATGGAGTATGCTCAAAGGAGGTAAAGGATTATTTTTGGGCCAAGGGTAGTTAACGTTGTAGTGCATATCCTTAAGAGGAGTTAGACAAAGGCAGTGAAGGGCATGACACCTCAAGAAACTTATTCAGGTAAGAAACCCTCAGTTGTATATTTCAGGACATTTAGATGTAACTATTTTGTGTATGTTCCAAACTTTTTCAAAACCAAGTGGGATTCCAAAAGTAGAAAGTGTATCTTCTTAGGGTACAATATTAAGTCAAAGGGTTTCCAACTATAAGACATGAAGCCAAAGAAGATAATTGCTAGCTGTGATGTGTTTAAGGAATAGCCTCATCAAGTGGAGGAGAAGGCTCCATCCACACTATCCTTCAATGAAGAACCTTAAATGAAGAAGTCGCCTAGCAGACACAACCACCAATGCCATTACCAACTCCACAAGAGGTGGATTCATCAGATTATGAAGAAGAGAAGCTTGCAACACCTCATAAGGGGCCATATCCTACTACTCTCATATGATTTCCTTTCTTCTCATCCATAATCAACTTACATAGGCAACTAGGAGAAATAAAAAAATTGGTGCTTCCAAAGTCAAAAAGCAAACAGAAACTCTTACCCTAAAATGTTGAAGGAGTTTGGATGACTCGATTTTGGCCTTAGTGCTCAATGGGTAGCATATCTGGCCTCTTTCTTCTTCTTCTGTGTCAGCCCACCATTGTTAACCACTCCATTTGTTAGCAAGGTTTCACGTGACTGACCTACCATAAGGTGCTTTTTTGCCATCTTACTCACTTGAACGGGCACCTACATCAACATACCAAAACACCCCCCCCCCCCACTCCCCTTGCTCTAGCAAATTAAATAGGGAAAGTTGGAGCGTTATAAAAAGAAACGCAAAATATATTGTTGGGTTGGGTTACATTGACATTTATGATCATATTATTTCTAGAAGAGCTATTTTTATGCAAAAAAATGTTTGATAATCATGAGAGTTGGTGTAGATTCCTATGGGACATCATTCGAGGTTCTAAATTTTATTTTCATGAGATTTGGGACCTTGTACATGGGATAAGCTTTTTTATAATGCTCCATGCAAGGTCCCTTATCCCTCATCCAATTTACTAATTCAATCTTGGAAGCCTTGTTGTGTTCAGCTCAAATGGAATGGAAGAACGAGGTCTGCTTGGCCATGGAAAACATCTTTTGGAGTTTCAAGTTTAAAGAACCCCCTCCTTGTGCTTTAGGCTTGAGAGAGAAGACCCTTTTTTAAGAAAGGGGTGAGTTGGATTCAAGATACCAAGGATAACAATGGAGACTTCCTTGCCTTTTTCTAAGCCAAAAGAAGATTCAAATTACCTCCCAACTACAAGGAAGCATGGCATACACTTTGCTGCTACATTCATAACTTGGAGATAGGATTTAATGTAGAGGTTCAAGGCAGGTGCAAGGATTGGATGATCACCTCCTCTCACAAAGGGGATTGGTGGAAGGCTCCCACCCAAAGCTTTCTATTCTATTATGCACACTAATGAGGATATATATAGTCATTAAAACATTGTTTGGGGGCTGCAAAAACCTGAACCCATGGTCATCCAGTGCGATAACCAGAGTTGTATGGCTATTGCTTGGAACCTGGTTTTCCATGCCCTGACCAAGCATACAAAGATACAATATCACTTTGTTCGTGAGAAGATTTTGGCTGATGACATCTTGCTTATCTTTTGTTTGACAGCGGACCTCTTCACGAAGCCTCTACCTGAGCAGATGCTCCGTTAGCACTCCAGCTCACTGGGGTTGGTTCCACATCCAGGAGCTGAGAGGGGGTGTTAGCAGTCATCTCTTGTCTTTACCATATAGGGAGTGAGAACCTTCCGTCAGCACTCCAACTCAGTGGGGTTGGGATGTTAGTAGTCATCTCCTGTCTGTGCCATATAGGGAGTGAGGGCCTTTGTTGTGGGTGTGCCCGTCCATGTTAGGTTTCTCTCCATTTTTTCTCATTGTCCATTTTCCCTGTTTTTAGGACCCGTGGGGGGGTGTTCTTTTCTGCTATCGGTTGTGGCTGCTACATTCATAACTTGGAGATAGGATTTAATGTAGAGGTTCAAGGCAGGTACAAGGATTGGATGATCACCTCCTCTCACAAAGGGGATTGGTGGAAGGCTCCCACCCAAAGCTTTCTATTCTATTATGCACACTAATGAGGATATATATAGTCATTAAAACATTGTCTGGGGGCTGCAAAAACCTTGAACTTGGTGGAAGAAAACTTTTTAGATTTTGGGGTCTGCACCTATATTTTTGAAGCATAAGTTTTTCATGTGGAGGATGAATCTACTGGATCTCTTCCTCTTGGTCAATGTGCTCATTTGCTAGGCACATGACAAATGGTCTTTGTCTTGGATGTGGATTCAAGAAAGAACACACCAAGAACTGCTTTTAAATGTGCTCCAGGATTGCTAAATTCTGGAAGGAGATAAATGACAGGGTCTACAAAGCCTTTGGATACAAGGTGAGAAAAACTCAATGGACTTTTGGTCAATGGAACGTTGCTAATGTGCGCAGAGGCTAAATGCATATGCATTTTCTTATAATTTGGTTTTTCTGTCTCATATGGATTATTAAGAATAATAGACCCTTTGAAGGTTTTGTATTGATAATCTATCTTGGAGATGTCTTGGGCAAAAAATCCTACATGGTAGCTTAGCTTGCCCTCAGAAATTGATTTGTAAGAAACTCCTTAAAGCGTTTAACATGTTTTAAAATGATGTAAAAGTTTTGATGTGATATGCAATACAATCATACTTCATCTCAAAAAAAAAAAGGAGATGACGGTGTACATGTAGTTATACTCTGCATAGAATGGTGGCAACAACAGACGGTGTACATGTAGGTATACTCCGCAACAAAATGGTGTTACAGAAAGAAAAACTAGAAGTGGGACGTGTCTTGATGTCTAAAAAGAGTATGCCACATTATTTTTGGGTTGAAGCAATAGCAATTGCTGTTTTGATAATGAACAAGACTCCCACTGTCGTTGTTCATGGCATGATGCCTAAACAAAAGTTTAAAACCAGATGTGTCTCACTTGAAAATGTTTGGATGTATTGCATATGTGCATGTTCCCGATGAAGTGAGAACCAAGTTGGATCCAAAGGCAGAGAGATGCATCTTCATTAGTTATGCTTTGGAGTAGAAAGGTTATAGATGTTCTAATTCTACCACTCGTGAGATGCGAGTAAGTAAAGATGGTATCTTTGATGAGATGAGTAGCTGCTATGCACCGAAGGCAAAAAAAGATACATATGTAAGAAGTAATGATGTAGCAATCAAGGCGCTTAGCAGACTTGGGAAGTCCGGATCCAGTGCTAGTCCATGGTTAAACAGATTAAGGACAGATGTACGTACACATGTATCATGTAAAGGGGAGGAAATGGTAGATCAACCTAAGTCTGATCTGTCAACAGGTCACTCATATGTGGATGGTGACTGTAGTGGATCAAATCAAAGCCTTGATGAGGAGCTTGGCATTCCACCAGTGGTTACTCCTAGTACAATGAGACCCATGACTATTTTGAGGACACCTAGCATCATCAAGGTGTACACATGTCTACTATGAGGGTTAGATACACTATTCACAGATTGAGATATTATGGATATATAACCCATCATTATGCTTACATGATTAAAGCAATACAAGATTGGAGCCCACTTGTTTTGTGCAGGAACTTGGAAATAAAAAATGGGAAGATGCCATGGATGAGGAGATGGTAACATTGGATACAAATGCAACATGGGAGAGTTAGTGCATTTACCTAAAGAAAATAAGACAATTGGATGTAAGTGGGTGTATAAGTCCAAGCATAACTTGGATGGATCAGTTGATGAGAAATTATAAGGCAAGATTGGGGGTTATACGTAGGCCTATGGCATTGACTATGAGGAGACATTCAGCTCAATTACAAGAATGGCAACTGTGAGAATTGTCATTGCTATTACTACACCATCAAATGGATGTAAAGAATGTCTTCTTACATGGTGATTTTCAAGAAGAAGTATACATGATACATCCACCATTAGGTTATGGGAGTGATGCACACTCAGATTTTGTGTACAGGTTATGTAAAGCCTTGTATGGCTTAAAGCAAGAAAAAGTCTACATGATGCAGCCATTCGGCTTGTGAGAGTTGTCATTGGTATGGCTACACCATCAGATGGATATAAAGAATATCTTCTTACATGGTGATTCGCAAGAAGAAGTATACCTGATGCAGCCATTATTAGGTTATGAGGATGCACATGCAGATTTTATGTGTAGGTTACACAAAGCCTTGTATGGCTTAAAGCAAGAAAAAGTATAGATGATGCAACCATCAGGTTATGAGAGTGATGCATACCCAAATTTTATCCACAGCTTAGGCAAAGCTTGATATGGCTTGAAGCAAGGCCCAAAAAAGATCAAGGATTATCTTGTTACATCTGAATTTAAGATATCCAATGTATGCTTTTCACTTCATGTGAAAAAGAAAGACAGAGAGAGATCATGCTATTAGTCATTTATGTGGATGACTTGATTATCACTACTAGTGATAGTGATACTAACATATAGGATGCTTTTGAAGAAGAAGTTTGAGATGAAGGGTTTGGGTCATGAGCTGCTATATTTCTTGGGTATAGAGGTGGTGACATCACCTTATGGCATTTTGTTATTATAGAGGCAGTATGGCTTGGATATGTTGTCTAAGTATAGTATGACATGTTGAAGAAGAAATTTGAGATGAAGGATTTAGGTGATGAGCTATGGCATTTCTTGGGTATAGAGGTGGCGAGATCACCTCATGGCATTTTAGTATTACAAAGGAAGTATGGGTTGGACATATTGTCCAAGTATAGTATGATAGGATATAAGTTTATTTAGTGTCATTGGAACAAAACACAAAGTTTTCCTCAAATACAAGTGAGCTTTTGGACTTAAGATTTAGTTTATGAGTCAAATTATGCAGGCCCCCACAAAGCCACACTTGGATGTGGCTAGACAAATTCTCCAAGACATAAAGTCCATTGTTGAATATGGACTTTTCTCTGAGACTGGCATAGAGATATATCTACATGGATACACATATGCTAATTAGTCTAGTAATGTCATAGACAGGAAATCTACCAATGACTTGATGTTTTATTTTGGGAGAACTGATGTGAGTTAGAACAACAAGGAATAGTCAACAATTGCTTTGTCGAGTATAGAGGCAGAGTCCAGGGGTGCTGATATGGTAGTGTGAGGTAGCTTGGCTTCAGAAGCTACTTGGTGATATGGGTAAGCCTGTGGATAGGGCCATTATCATTGATTATGACAACATGAGTATCATATAGTTGGCTAGGAGCCCGGTCTATCATTTATTATGACAACATGAGTATCATATAGTTGGCTAGGAGCCCGGTCTATCATGCTAAGATGAAGCACATTGAGGTGCATTATCACTTTGTGAGAGAGAAGGTTCTAGTAGGTGATGTGGATTTGGTATATGTCAGCACAAAGGATCACATGGCTAACATCTTCACGAAGGCACTTAGTATAGAGAATCTCCACAAGTTTAGGAGCTTACTTATGCAATGTATGGAGTTAAGATCAAGGGGGAATACTGAGATATCGAGCTCAACTAGTGATGACATGCCTGGGTGATAGCTTATGTACTTATGCCACTAGCATGGTTGGTGATATTATGGTTGACATGCCCCCAATGGATAACAAGATGTGTGATAGCCACATTTGGATTACTAGAGGATACCATAGTTGTAGCGCCAGCTCATATAATCAGGTTCACATTATGGCCCAACCATTGTATGTTATAGTAGGGGAGTACTTTCCCTTATAGTTTGTACTCTTATCTCTTTAGTTTATGATTATAGAGAAGAGAAGAAGATAGAAGAAAATTCAGCCATCCATCTCTCTCTTGTGTCTTGCTCTCTCTTGTGTGTGTGTGTGTGTGTTCTTGCAAGGAACTCGAGCTCTCCCTCTCCCCACATTCTCTTTACCAAGGGTACCATGCAAATTCATACTCGGATTCCAAAATGGTTTTATAGTTTTGGTCTATAGGCAAGCCTATATCAAGCATATTTTGCATGACAAAAAAGCAAAGAAATAAAAACCAGGGTGGTTTACAGTACTTGTAATTTTGTCAAAAGTTAAGCAACAACAAAATAAAGAACTAAGGAAGCGAGAGCAGGGAAAAACAAGCATGAAATCTGAGAAATTAGGGTTGCGTAGCAAAAAGCAGGGACTAGGGTTGCTAGTGCAGGCCACCCATGCGGCAACGGTATCTTCCCTATGTGCAAGTCCTCTCTGAGAGACAACTCAGGCATGGAACCTCCGAGCTCGCGATGATGACACTTGCAAAAACCGACGGCACGCCCATCACGCAATAGACAGTCACACAGGATGTCTGCATGGATCCTCTGGCCTTATATACTCTAGAAGCTGGCACGCTTATACTGGGATCCACATCAACAAGAAAGCCATACATGAGCTAAAGCAAGTGGTCGCATCGATGATGATGAACGCTACAACCGCAAGCCTAAACCCTTTGCCTGATGCTGCCCCCTCCTCCAAGAAGACATTTCACTACAAGATTAACCTTCCCATGGATTGTCTCCTTAGAGTTCAAGAGAGCTACTGAATGTGGGACTTTCTTGTACTTCATGGGGAAAGTCCCCATAGACAACCATTTCAAGAAATGGTTCACAACAACATTCCACAGTTCGAAATTTTGGGGGGCTTTTTTTTTATCATCAAAATGGCACGTGCCTAAGGTATATTATGAGGGGCCATGTAACGCTTGCACGAGGAAAATGGCAGTGCGCAACCTCTTCTAAGAAAGGTGCATGGTTTTTCAAAGTTCTCTTGTGGGCAGCTTTTATGAAACGTTTTCAAAACGCAGTCAAATGGGCACTTTCCCCTTGCGTGGCTCAGCTCATACTTGAGATTAGGGTTTTGGGGATGAATGCATGTGCAAAGAGAAGGCTATTGGTGGATGGAATATGAGGATAGCCATGGTTTAGGGCATGAGGGAGAGGTGATTAGTACACTAATAATACTACAAGTATGTAATGAGGTGAGCACGACTTGGTGGACCAAAAAAGAGATATCTTCTTCATTCCAAAGTGGCTCTAATATAGCCAAAGGGTTACAAATCAAGTGGATACTAGTGATGCCACCTCAACACCACAATATCTCAAATATCTCCTCTCTACTAGAGACTGTTCACACACATTCACACATCCCCCTATGATACATACTCCTTGTGCATCTAGGCACCACATTTTCAACACCTCCCCTTGGTGCCATCATCTAGGACACATCTAGGAGTGAGGCACACATCATAGGCATCTTGACCTAACATACAACTAGGCATCTTGGTCTTTACAACATTCTACCATGGCTACATCATCGGTGCCAGTGGATAGAAACAATACAACAAGATACAAGGGGTAGGTGAAAACTCCATTAGGAATTTTTTGGACCCAAAGAGGGCCTCTTGGATTAACTTTTGATTAGGAATGGACCAATATAGGAAGAGGGCTGGGTGACCCTAGGGGGCCTAGGGTTTGGTTTGCTAATGGGGCCTAATTACTACTCTTGTCTCCCTACCTCTTGGGCCCAAACTTAGAGGTCCCCCCACCTAGAATCACGCAGATTAAAAACCCTAAAAATTAAAAAATTTTAATTTTTTTCCAAAAGTGTGTTTTCCCTCTCAAACTTCCCCCCAACATACTCTAGATTTGGAAAGCTCATTTTGAACCTCTTTCTTCCTCTTCTAAGCTCTCCATTGCTGCAGAAACTCCATACCTCTCAAGCTCTCCCTCCTTGTCAAGCTCCCTCAGTCTCAAGCTCCCTCTCCATCTTTCTTCCTTTTCTAAGCTCTCCATTGCTGCAGAAACTCCATCCCTCTCAAGCTCTCCCTCCTTCTCAAGCTCCCTCCCTCTCAATCTCCCTCTCTCTCTCTCTCAAGCTTTCTCCCTCTCCATTGCTGCAGAAACTCTATCCCTCTTTAGTCTACTCTAGGTTCAGGAAGCCTATTCTCAAACTCTAACCCTCTTTTAAGCTTTCCATTGCTACACTGAAAACCCTGAACTTTCTCTTCTCTCCACTCCTCTGTTGTAAAACAAGCTTTTCTTTTCCCTTCTTCTCTTTCCTTACCACCATGGCCTCTTCCAGTAATGTGAGAAGACCTAGGGAGAAGGTGGAAGTGTTATGACCCATGTTATTTGAATAATAATCATGGTTATTTAAATTTGTATATATTTTTTATGATGCCTATTTCTCATCATGAACACGTTAGGATTGATTGATGTGATGTCAATTGATTGTTACTACTGACGTGGTTTATGTTTATGAGTTTAGGTGATGAGGTGTGCAAGGGTACCGATTTAGGTGTTGCACAGTGCGAGGGTACCGATTTAGGTGTCGCACGGATGGTGGATTGAGTCATGGCGTGCGGACCGATCTCACAATATTTTGTGGCTGTATTATGGCATTTGATATTATTTTGACATCAATGTAATGTGTGTGTGTGCACGTGTCAATTTACTGTATAGTGTGCGTACGAGCATTAGTTGATTTATTTTGTAATGTGCATATGTGCACAAGTTAGATTATTGCATTAGAAAAATAGTGCAAACCTTAGAAGGTTTGAGGACAAAGGTTAATTGAGGACCAAGGCTAAAATTGAGGACAAAGATTAATTAAATGGCAAAGTCCAAATATGGATGTATACTTTATTTTTGGCTTAAAGCCTGCTTTTTGGAATATATAAAAATACCCACGCGAGAAGAAGCCACTCACGTTGGGGGGGGGGAAGATTGCACCCAGTCTTGTGTTCCCTTGTATTGATGGTGATGTATTTCTTTCTCTTACTCTATGTTTTGATATGGTTTTAATTTTTAATAGTTGTTTTGATATTTGATATAATTTTTATGAGTCTTTTGACTTATTCTCTTCAAGAAAATTAAAGGTCCTGTTGCAGTGGTATCAGAGCTTTGGTGAAATTTAATTTTCTTGAAGGTGGTGAAAAAGAGGTGAAAGAGACAAAAACAGAGGTGAATTTTGGTAATTTTTTTGAAATTTTAATTGAAGTACAACACGTTTAGGGATTTTTCTTTATGATGAAATAAAGGTTATTTTTAACCATTGGGTAATAAATCTCCATCAACCTATTGCCCAAAGGATAAAGAAAAGGTGGTAAACCATTCTCAGAAACCATGAAACCTCTCTCAAAATTGAAAAGCGGTTTTGCTAAATTCTTGACCTCTTTGTGATCTGTCTGTATGGATGGGTTTCAAAATTGATAGTCAATCCAGCTTAGCTTTGAGATTGCTAAACCATTGAGGGAGGATGCAATCTATAATAGAGGGCTGAGAATTATTCATGAGTCTCTTCAAAAATTAATTTGGTTTTATTTTCTTTTTTCCTCCTCCTCTGTGCTGTGCTGGGCGTAAGATTAGAGATATATATATATATATATATATATATATATATATATATATATATATATATATATATATAAATTCCCTATCTCTCTCTCTCCCCTTCGTATCCGGCAGCGGCAGCGGCGACAGCGGCCAGCGCTGGGAATTTCAGGAGGCGCAGATTTTTTCCTCTTGCGCGCTGCGCGGGTAGTTTCAAGAGAAGAGTATAAAGGCCTTAATATAAAGCTTTAATAAAACCAGCATATATATATATATTTATTTATTTATTTATTTTATTGCTGTATTTTTTTTTCTCTCCTTCCTTCATAACCGGGCAACCAGCGCTGAGAATTGAGGAATTTTCAGATAATTGATGCTTAAAAGCTTTGATTTACAAAGCTTATATTAGCAATTTTCAAAATTTGAGCTTAATGATGCTTAAAGCTTTAATTATTACAAAGCTTATATTTAAAAGCTTTATAAGCTTCAAATGTTTAATTTTTATTTCTATATTAGATGCTGAATTTTCTTTAGTGGGCTCCTTTCTAACGATTGGCGTTGGACAATTGGCAAGCTTTAATAGTAAAGCTTTCATAATTTTTTTTAATAAGTTTAATTAAAAGTTTATTAATCATCATAAAAGCTATATATATATATATATAAGTTGCAAATATTGAAATCATTATGCACTAATTATAATTTCTTGCAAAGTTTTTTTTTTAACAAATCTGTGCTGAACTTCATTAATAAAGCTTTAATTTTAAAAGTACATGGATTATTTCTTCAAAAAAAATTATGCATTTTGTGTATTGAGCTAACTTGGCAGGATTCACATCTAGTTCGACATTCCATATGAGATAAGAAACCCTACCTTTTCTCTTGTTTTAAATTTTTTCCTATTCTTTTAATTCTCATGAAATGGGTGAATATCCGCACCATCGTACTATTCAGGAACAGCTTGACACCGAAGAGATTAACGCACTCGACACACTAACCAAAGGTGGAGGTATGTGTTAAAAATTATTTATTGAGTACAATTTCTTGTTTGCTTTTGTATCTGTTTTCTGAATATTCTTTTCTTCTAGACCTAGTTAGAAAAACTTTAGCTCCTGAAGAGAATTTTAGATACAGTGACCTAATTAGAAAGATCAAGACAAGATTAACAAAAAAAAATATCTTCAAGATCTAGTTGCCCCAATTCAAGTAAAGTGATTGCTAGACATTTCATAGAAGATTAAGACCAATTTGAAGATTCAAGTACCAAGCAAGTTTCTCCAGTCTTTGATTCAAGTTATCAATTGCTTCAAATTTAGTGATGATTAGAAAAGTAAAGAAATAGCTCTCAAGTGATGAGAAAAGTAAAGAAATAGCTCTCAAGTGACTAGAAACCAAGTTTAAGTTGAATACCAATCACAATTACGAAGTTTATAACAATTCAAGTAAAGTTTTATCTAAATTTTCAAGTATTCTAGTTTAAGATTTATGTGAGTACAAGATTCTTTCAAGTAAAGATTTGTCTAAATTTTCAAGTGTTCCAGTTTAAAGATTTATCCAAGTACAAGATTCTTTCTAGACCAAGAATTGCTCTAAGTCAAAGATATATTCAACCAAGAATTGCTCTAAGTCAAAGATATATTCAACCACAAGATTTAAACCCCTTAAGAACAAGATTTATTCAACTATGGTAGTGTCTACCCTTTACAATGATTAGCAAACGAAGGACTTATGACCACTTGCCTTGATGTGGAAGATGCTTACATACATGCCATGTTCATTACTAAGTTGCAGGAAGATTCAACTTAGTAGCATACATATCAATGATGAGATGTATAGCACACATCAAAGACGGAATCCACTAGTGCAATATAGGCATTACAAGGCAACCTAAACCATGATTTCTCATGGGTTCATGGATGCAAATGGGTATTTGAGCAAGCCTTCCACAAAAAAATGCTTCAAAAAACTCATACCACTTGCACTTAGTCTTGGGTTAATCCTTAAACCAAAGTGGTTCAGCTTTTAATTAATTATACCCACAATACCTCCAAAGGTTGGCTATGGCAGTAGGACATGCCTCTGATCTTTTGCTTGGTGTGGCCAACACACTTCACCAAATGAGAAACCCTTTGTTAGGGATGTAGGAGACTTCAAGGCGACCCTCCATGTAGGAGGAATTAGATCCACGCGCCTTGTACAGCCCGCAAGAGACGAACTGGTGCAGACGATGCAGCGACGGATTGTTTAGCTGAATACGTCGGCTGAGCTTCGCAATACCGACCCACAGCTTAGGGCACATTTGTGCCCTTTAGTGTGGAAGAGAATGAGCTAGATTTCACCGAAAATGGTTGCCTATAGCTCTTGTATGAGCCAAAAAAACCAGTGAGAGGTGGAGCTGCCATGGGAGCTTGGAGGATATAAGATTTTGATTAAGGGTGGATTAGGGTATGGCTTCAGAGAAGGAGATATGGTGAGGTCCTAGGACCTTGTTAGCTCTGATACCAACTTGAGATTAGGGTTTTGGAGATGAATGCATGTGCAAAGAGAAGGCTATGGTGGATGGAATATGAGGATAGCCATGGTTTAGGGCATGAGGGAGAGGTGATTAGTACACTAATGATACTATAAGTCTGTAATGAGGTGATCACGACTTGGTGGACCAAAAAAGAGATATCTTCTTCATTCCAAAGTGGCTCTAATATAGCCAAAGGGTTACAAATCAAGTGGACACTAGTGATGCCACCTCAACTCCACAATATCTCAAATATCTCCTCTCTACTAGAGGCTATTCACACACATTCACACACCCCCCCTTGATACATACTCCTTGTGCATCTAGGCACCACATTTTCCAACACTCATCACGACCCACCCTAACCAAGCGGTCAGAGTGACATAGCTTCTAGCTCAACTAGAAGGGGCTTTCAAATGGGCATTTCCCCGTGGCTCAGCTCATGACTACCCACCCTAATCAAAAGGGGTTATCAAGATCACGACCCACCCTAACCACGAGGTCGTGGGTTGGAACCCTGATATGATAGGATTGTTCCAACCCACATACGAGTTGGAACCCTGATACTGTAGGATTGTTCCAACCGACATACGGTAGGATTGTGTATGTGAGTGGCGTAGCTTCTAGCTCGACTACATACGTTTCATACCTTGCCAAAGGTACCATTTGTGGCAATGCCTTTGTTCATGGGTGCTCAGCACACAAAAGGATTAGTCAAGGCATTTGGTGTAGGACATGAAAATTTAAGGGGAAGTCATATAGGGCCTTGTTCAGGAGGTAGTTCAGTTGAAAGGATACTCAAAGCACCTCTTATCTAATTTGTCAAAAAGAGGCTCTCAGCTTTGAGAATTACAAAGAGGGTATCTTCCTCTTGTGAGAAAGGATACAAGACAGACGTGGAAGCTTTAAAGCAATGGCTTTGTTAGCTTGGAGAAGCAAAAACCACCTTTGCAGATGTCAACAGAAGCTGAATTGTTACATATCCGTAACGCCGCTCTACGGGCATTACCACAAGAGGGGACGGCCTCTGGCTCACCACCCAGCCATAGAGGAAGAATGAGGATTGCCCCTCATCCCCCAGGCTATATAGTGTGTGGCCTGCCGTCCACACTAGCTTGGCCGCCCATGACTCCGCATGGGCGTCCTCTCCCACTGAACCCCGGACATGGCCATTCGGTCTGCCGTCGGTCACACAGGCATTACAGCCTACGTGACATTACCCCCCCTTAAGAAGAGTTTTCGTCCTCAAAAACAAACTGGGGAAACCTTTTGGAAATTGCACTACGGCGTTCCCAGGTTGCCACCTCCTCATCCCTATCTGTCCATTTAACCAGTACCTCCTGGTACACTTTATGTCGGGTTTGTCTGTCATGATACTATAGAATCTTTTCAGATTCATGTGGTATCTTTGGTGGCTCTATCAAGTCCACCAAAATCTCTGGAGAAACTGTGTTCTCTAACCCGTGAACTGATTTCTTCAGTTTACTGACATGGAAGACAGGATGGACTTGAGAACTCTCCGGTAACTCAAGTTTATATGCTACGTCCCCAATCTTCTTAAGGATTTTAAAAGGACCACAATATCTCGGAGAAAGTTTATCACACTTTCCCGTTTTCATGGTTTCTGACTGCGCAGGAATTTTGAGGAATACGTCACCTCTGCAAAGGTCACCTTTCTTCGTCCTTTATCCGCATAAGTTTTAGCGCAATCCTGAGCGCTACGAATGCTCTCTCGTGCGGCTCTGAGCATATCATTCATATCTTCAAGGAAATCCTTGACAGATTGAATCTTCTCCTTTTCTAGGCCTACAGCCATCGGAGATCTCGGCTAGAATCCATACATTAGCATGAATGGTGTAAATCCAGTCGTTCGCTGAGTGTTTGGAGCTGGTATAGGCAAACTCCAATAAGGGCAAGTACTCTTCCCAATTAGATTGCTTCTTACTAACATAAGAACGCAACATATCCTCTAGAATTTGGTTAACTCTTTCAGTTTGACCATCAGCCTCCGGATGATCTGCCGTACTCATACTCAGAGTAGTATCCAACTTTTTGAAGATTTCCCTCCAAAAATGACTATTGAACTTTCTATCTCTATCCGACACTATATCTGCGGGCAAGCCATATAGCTTGTAGAGATGTTCAATAAAGAGTTTTGCCAACTCTGGCGTTTTTACAGTTTTCTTCGTGGCGATAAACTTTGCCATTTTAGTTAACCTGTCCACTACCACCCACACCGAGTCATTCCCTCGACTCGTCTTGGGTAAACCGGTAATGAAATCCATGGAAATGCTTTCCCATTTCCCGTGAGGAATCTCGAGCGGATGGAGTAGTCCTCCAACCTTAAGACGTTCATGTTTATTGACCTGGCACTTACTGCATTTCAGCACATAAGTCTGGACGTTCTTAAACAAACTAGGCCAATAAAACTGTCTTTTTATTAGTAGATAGGTCTTCTGAATCCCAGGATGACCCGCACTTGGACTATCATTACTTTCTTTAAGAATTTGGGCCCGAAAGTCATCAATAGTTGGTACACATACTCTACCCTTGTAAAGTAAGTACCCGTCGTCAATGGAGTAATTAGCATATTTCTCCCACGTGCCCAGTCGAGCTCGACCGTCGCTACAAGCAATCCGACGTGCCATTAACTGGGGAAGCCATTGGTAAGCAAATGTCTAGTAGTATTCACGCAAGCCGTGATTTGGTATTTCAACCAAAACCCCAAGGCAAATTTCATGCCTTGATTTTGCATCATGTCATTAGCACAGAAGCTAATGTACTGGAGAGCACTCTAGTAGCGCAAGTTCTCAGACTATGCTACTAGATATTTGTAGACTACGCTACCATGTTGCATCACCAAGTTGTTAAAACTTCTTGTTGGAAAGCTCTATGACCATAGGAGAAATAAACTAGAGCCAATCTAATCATGCATCACAAGGATTAGTTCCAAAGTTGAGAGATACTTCTCTCTTAGAGTAACATCTTTGCACAAGCATATGCTCTAGAATCTTGCTGAGTTTCTAACTACCATCAATCTACGGATGGTTAAACTCCACTCTAACTCAGAGTAAATGTAACTTTTGAAGATTTCCCTTCAAATATAACAATCAAACTTCCTATCTCTTATGCCATACTATATCTGCGGGTAGACCATATAGTATGTGGAGATGTTTGATAAAGATTCTTGCACCACTACGGTGTCTGGAGTTACATCCAATCACCTACAACTCTTTGTTGCTATTACCAGACACATCCCTTCAAGTATTGTCTGGACTCACACAACTATTTGAGTTTATGTGATATTTGAGGATATCCCTCCTTTTCTCAAGAAAGGTTTTTGTCCTCAAAAACTGTACTCTCAAGCGAACTACGTGCTAGTGTCATAGGTCCAAGAAAAAATCTAGATCGTGTTTAATATCATATGTTAACTCTTGAGTCCTTCCAAGAAACTTTTAAACATCTTACAACGAAGATGTGGTATAGTGTCTACGCACATATGGTGGTACTATTGATAAACTGCTTTGCAACAGATCAGTGGTTTCACACTTGTAACAAAGTGCTTCATTGTTGCATATTATTACCCTTCATAAGCGGTTACACACTTATGAATCATTTGGGTGGGTTATACCATCTATCAAGAAAAATTCCAAACTACTAATAACCACATTATCAATCCACACATAATGACTGAGCTTGCTGCGAAGCCATAGGTTGCTAGATAATTGATGGTAATTACACAAGCCCAATGTCTCATTACATCATACATTCAATATAAATGCAAACATCACAGTACTTCGTGATGATGAACTTAGGAATATCATCCTATCCCTATTTGGTGTTGGTATGAAGTATAACTATGAGAACATTATTTGCTGCCTCCTCATTATAGCGGCAAAGCTACCTACCCATCACAGGTGGCAATCTCTACCAAGCTATAACCAATGACAAGCAAATAAACGAGTACTCTTGTAAGAACTTCATAACCATATCTCACACCAAACTCATAATCACTACGGACTAAATGCTAGGACTTGCAAAATTGAATGTTATCTGATAGGTAGAGGGGATCATCAAACTACGGATGACCTCGACAATTCACTAGGACTAGTGATGTGTAACTTTTAAGTTACTCCACTCTCCTGCTTATTCCATACCATCGAACAAATCGGTCCCTCGATTTGAGCAACGTCAACATATTTATGAGTACCTCGATACTCATGGATTGTGGTTCGGTAATTTAAAATGTTGATCTAGAGTATCTTTCACTCGAGGATCTTAATTTTATTAGTACTATGTATTAGTAGTGAGTAACTACGTATCCACTATCATCACACTAGTAGCTTCATACTAGTCTGTGAGTAACTCCGTACCCAATGGCATGCCTCCCCCGAGTGGGAGTACCATATACAACCATCTATAACAAGATGCTTAAGTAACTTGCTGTGCTAAGAAGTGACTACACAAATTGACATACTAGTAATTGAGTAACTTCGTACCCAATGGCGTACCTCCCCCGAGTGGGAGTACCATATACAACCATCTATAACAAGATGCTTAAGTCACTTGCTGCTAAGAAGTGACTACACAAATTGACCCCTCCATTGCACATTGCAGTACATTTTTTGGTATTACAACACGAATTTTTGGACGTCTTTATCATAGAGGTCAACTTAAAAACTAGTGCATAGGTCTTGTGGAGTCTCAGCTGACCTAACCACACCACTGGTGACTTCCTACAAAAAATGTGGCGCCGAAGTCACCACCTATGTACTTTAACTCCGTAAAGTACATGGTCTTCATTTATCATCTATGGAAAGTTGTAAAACATTCCTGCGATGGATTTTTATCACCCTAAAATTATTGTGCACTATTTTAGTGTGAAGAGCTTTTTTCCTGGGTACCATGGTTCACCCCAAGCTCATCTGTTGCTAAATTCTCCGATTTAACAAAAGATATGTCTGCCTCCGAACACTCCAGTTCAGCCCCAGACTTTGAGTTTACTTCTTAACACTCCGGTTAAGTCAAAACTCACCAGATACAGTAGGATTTACCACTAAGCTCTCCGGCTTCGCCTCCTATCCTAACTCAGCCCGATTTTATGTACACTACATATGTCGGATCCGATACTAATAACAACCAGGCTCATCTGGAGTGAGATACTACTCACTATTGCCATGTAAAACCTTATTAAATCCTAGAAATGCTCCACTCATTCCCCAGGGGTCATACGACTTATAGGGTTTACACGCACATGAACTTTGTAAGCAAAATAGCCTGTCATGCAATATTACAATTGCTTATGTAAGAAAGTAATATATTTTCCAAATTCATATGGTAGCAACTAAAATGTGCTCACAATCGCACACTTATGTTGAACATAGGCAAGACTACGCTTGCAAAATGCTATAGGGCATCCCCCATGCATGAAACTGTCCAACCAAACTAGTCTTACTGCTAACCTCTAGATTTAGATCACTCCGGAACTAAATCACTCTGTTAGCACTAGTACACCATCATGGTCTTGCTACCTAGAGCTTCTCCGAACTCTGTAACTGGGTTTTATCCCAACTTATGGCTATATTTGGTAATTTTCAAAGTTCAAATTTTATCTTGCACACTTTATCACTACAGACAAGTGTACATACAGACCTGCCAAAGAGTCAAGTTACATGCACAAGTCTTGGCGTCCCATTCCACCAAGACTACAATCGATTCCGTGAGAATTTGATGTCCCATACCATCAAATTACCACCAAACCAATTGATGTGACATATAAAAAGGCTCTTTCCCCCCTCGAAAGATCACCACAAACTCTCAAGCAGTGGGATGTCGACGCATGGCAATAAAAAGAAGAGAAAACCATGCTAGTAAGTTTAAGAACAGTTCTCTTCGACAACTTCTATAAGGGCATTGAGCATTACATCTCAAGACTATACCCCTTCAGATTTACCTTTGATTTCTACAAATCAATCCTAAATCTGCTATTATTATCTAGGCGTATGCTAATCCCTCAGATTAGTACTCCTAGATAAACCATTCAATTGAGTACTGCTAGCAGCACTACTAGCCCCTTTATCCCAAGTAATACACACCTTAGAGATTACTTTTACAAGGCAATCTACGTGACTAAATCAAACTAGTCACTACTCTCTAGGCCCAAATAGTGACACTATTTTGTTACTACCAACAAGGGCTAGCTTGTCTCTACGGGCCAAGGCTCTCTTGTTGCTACAAACAGTAAGCAACTTGTTTGGACACAAGGCATAACCACATCAAGACTACGCTTGTACATGGTTCTCATTTGCCAAAGTTTATCACAATCTTCTAGCAACTGTTAAAAGATTGTGAAGGGTTATGAGCACTACGGCTCAATTAGGCTTACCTTGATTTCTCGTGATAAGCACTTCGTCTAATTTGGGCACAACTGACGCCATTGCCGGTCTTCTTAGCCCAAGTAAAATACACCGCAGTTTTAGATTTACACTATAGCCAAACTACGTGACTTTGATGGTTAATACTAAGTCTATGCTCAGCTTAAATTTAGTCTCTCTGAACCAAATGTGTGATCACCACATGTGCTACTTTCGAGGCGTTACGGCCATAGACGTGTTCACTAGGCACAACGGCCATAGAACGGCTCTCTCTCAAAGGACTCGGCACTACGGCCGTGGGATTTGTCTCTCTCTTAGCACGCGGCGTTACGGCCACGTGCGGTGGGTCTCTTTTGTGGAAAACGGGCACTACGGCCACACGACGTGACGGCCGTGTTGGGTTGGTTTCGTGGGGTTTATCCTTGTTTTTTTTTTAATAAATAAATAAATAAATAACGGGCCGGGCCGGCCTTCGTCGCTTCGGACGTGGCCGCCTGCCCGTGGGGAGTGTTCACAACATGCCCTATTCTGGCCGCCGGCCGCCTGGCTGGCCGCCCGCTTCATTTTTAATTAAAAAAAATGAACAATTAAAATATATGGTTTTTTTTTAAAAAAAATAACGGGCCGGGCCGGCCCTCGCCGATTGGGCGTGGCCACTAGCCCGCCCGTGGGGAGCCTGGCCGCCGCCGTTTGGCATGGCTGCCCGCTAGCATGGCCGCCCAAGGCTGGCCTGGCTGCCGTTTGGCTGGCCGCCCAAGGCTGGCCTGGCCGCCTGGGCCGCCGTGGGGCTCTTCGCCCCCCCTTCAGACGGCGCACATTCGCTCTTCGCCCCACCTCAAAGCAGGCGCTCCAGCACAATTCCAGCAAAACAGCTGGAGTCTGGCACAGGCCCTCACCAGCAACACCAGCGCCATCGCCGGCTGCAGAGCTACGAGTGGTGGGCATTTTCAGTCAACTACGGTCCTGCTCCTGGCGTTTCCAAGGCAAGCCCAAACGTTGCATTGTCCGCAAGTCGTGGGGCTGGTCTTCGCCCCCCCCCCCCCCCCCCCCCCCCCCCCCCCCACCTCCCCCCCACACACAGTACAGAGGCGATTTTTTTTTCTACGAAACGAATTTGATTCACCAATTTCAACGCAGAAAAGAAAAACATCTAAAACGAGATCCTTACCTCCAATTTGCTTGCTGTGTGTGACGGGGAGAGAGAGAGAGAGTGAAAGAATTCTTTCCTTCCATTCTTCCTTGGCCGCCTCCCTCCACACCCTCCATTGGAGATAAGGGTGAGAAGATGAATGGTTGAAAACCATCGAGTGGGCTCCGGTCCCCCGTTCACGCGCGGACTCTGACGATCCCATCGAACCACGCTCTGATACCAATGTTACATATCCGTAACGCCGCTACGGGCATTACCACAAGAGGGGACGGCCTCTGGCTCACCACCCAACCATAGAGGAAGAATGAGGATTGCCCCTCATCCCCCAGGCTATATAGTGTGTGGCCTGCCGTCCACACTAGCCTGGCCGCCCATGACTCCGCATGGGCGTCCTCTCCCACTGAACCCCGGACATGGCCATCCGGTCTGCCGTCGGTCACAGGCATTACAGCCTACGTGACATGAATCTTGACTAACACTAATAAGCACATAAGCAATTAACGCTAATCTACCTTGCAAGAGTGGCCCAAATCACAGCATACATTCAACATCCATCACAACATGAGCATGAATCAATACATCTGTCTCACAGGCACCATAAACATATACCTCTGTACTGTACATTCCTCCAAAAAAGATATATACAAAGATGTCACAGATCTACTCTTAGATCTGAGTCATGTATGAAACCTATGGATCGCCGGATTCTACTCCCAAAAGATTCTACTCACTATTGGGATCTTGCTCAGACAACTACACCTAGACAACTACATCTCATTCAACAATATCTACTAGAACTGCTCCATCTAAGACTGCCTCTCCCAAGAGCTCCTCCTGCCTTCGAAGCTCTCCCTTTATTGGGGACAATGCTCTCCATCCTGGGCTACTCCTCAACCACTACTCCCACTATACTTGCAGGTGCTCTTCCTTTGAAACTTATTGCTTTTAAATATCATACTCCCACACAATCCTTCTTGTAACTAAGCTGGTGCATGTTCGAGGCACCTCTGGGTGCCTACAGGGCTGTCAAAACTGCCCCTATAGATCCACACTCGCCCTCGGATCTTGCCAAAAAGGCAGCTGCAAGTGGGAAGCATGTCCACGTCACACTAGATTAAGGTGTGCACATGACAGTGTAGAATCCACAGCTCTGTCTTTGCCAGCCCTTAGCTCAATATTGATCCAAAGGTATGCCTACTCCTCATTCCAAGCAATTGCCACGCTTTGTATGAAGTGCATTTTTTTATTGGTGAGTTAGTGTGAAATGTTACTAGATAAACTGCAAAAAGAGGATCTTTAAAGAATGTGATTTAGACCAATAATAAATTATGGGTACAACTTGTATACACATCATCTCATAACTCTTGATTCGTTTGCATGACACTTGGGGGGGTTCATTTGAGCATGCCATAGGCTTTTAAATTTCAAAGCAAGGCCATTATCTTTCATAACAACTCCATGTTATGTCAAGCTAAGATGTAGAATTCCAAGTGACTTTGCATACTCTCACGAGTATAATATACAATCTAATAGCTTTCAGCCTCAATCCTTAGGTCTCTACATGGACCATTAGATGGTAGGAAGGCATATACATACCTAGGCTTGCCTGTGATGAGGGGTTGGCAGGAGCCATGACTAGTTTTCTCTACCATATGACCTCCACATTTCCCTGATAAGGTAGCTACAAGGCACCAACAATCTCACTTGTCCCTCTACAAATCCCAGAAGTCTAGGCGATTTCTAACATTGAATGCTTTGATGTCTTTGATGTCTCCCTGGCATTGAGTAAAGGTTCGAGAGAGTCCACAACATCTCTCATAGGGGGCCTTGACCTTGAATCTTCATTCAGACACCGAAGAGCCAAATTAGCAACTCTATAAGCTGCTTTGAATGAATACCGGCCCTCCAGCTTCTCATCAATGATACGTAGCACTCGTCTTTTGTCGCCTAAATATGGTCTGGCCCAGTCCACTAGCTTCTGTTCCCCATAAGGTCGGTTGCTGTCAACAGTGCAGCGACCTGTCAAGAGCTCCAGCAACACAACTCCAAAGCTGTAGACATCACTTCTCGTTGATAGATGCCCTGCACATACATGCATATCATTGCCTGAACATGAGCATACAGCTCTTCATTGGCTTGCCATTACACATACATGCACATGCACAAGCTCCCACATGCACACACACAACGGGGCACACAGCATTAACTAAACCACCATGGGTTTGATATCAATGTCAAAACACAACAAAAGCTTCAAAACGCCAACTATACAGCATGCAGTGATATTCTACAAAACCTGTTGCAAGATATTCTGGAGCAGCATAGCCATGAGTTCCCATAATGCGCGTGGAGACGTGTGTGTCATCCCCCATAGGTCCATCCTTTGCTAGGCCAAAATCTGAGAGCTTTGCATTATATTGCTGCAAGAACCCCCACCCCAAAAAAAAAAATTAGAACACCTTCCATACAAAAAAAGCTTATAGGCTTCTTTCAGCAGAAGTACCATAACAGCATTTGGCCTCTAAGGCTGGTTAAAGGACATTCCTTCTCCCCTGGGGCTGTTGGGGTGTCCATGCCCATAAAACCCTGATGGGCGTTGCCTCGATGGAGCCCCTGTTGATGGCACAGCCATGTTCTGTAACCAGCCTAAGGTATCCTTAAGCCCCTTCAAAAATTAATAGGATTTGATGCTTGTAGGAGATACCTACATTATCTAATAAGATGTTTGAGGCTTTAAAGTCTCTGTATATGACTTGTCTTTGGGCACCATGTAGGAATGCAAGACCTCTAGCCGCACCAACAGCAACCTTCATTCTAATTTCCCAAGGTATGGTTTCATGGTGGCTTCCCTCTGAGGTTATGAAGCAAGCATTAAAAAAACTGCTTTGCCATACAAAAGCATAGGTGAGACTGCAACATTGAGCTTTGAAACTATCCCAAAACTTACTGCGAAAAAGGTGATTTTCTAAGCTGCCTCGAGGCATGTACTCATACACTAGCAATCGGTTGCTCTCCTCAGCACAGAAGCCGATAAGCTTCACAAGATTAGGATGATGAAGGGCACCCAAAAAGTGCACCTCTGCCTGAACTCAAAAAAACAAGAACTGTAATCAGCTATTAGAATAGGACCTGCTTCACTTTGGCTAAACTCAAGCAATATGGAAGCTTTGCATGGCACAGATCCACATAGTGGTTTAAACCAGTATACCTGTATAGTCCACCTCAGGCCTCGTTTCTAAGACAAATCAGCATTGTAGAAGCCCACGGGCCTCAATTCTAAGAAAACCCAACATTGAGGAAGTGCCGGCGGGTGACACAGAAACCACATCATGGTTTAAATATACATGCATAGCGCACCCCGAGGTCTCACTTCTAAGAAAAACCCCATATCACGTGTGTGCCAAATATACCAAAAAATAGGTCTAATATGAATAGATAAATCATCTCCTGTGTAAGTAAGTAGTCTTTCTGAATGAATACTTAACACTCCTACTACTGTAAGTCAAATTCATTAGAATCTGAAAAAAAGCAGATGCTGTAAGTAGACATGATTAAAAAGAAAGTCTCTGTGCACTCAGGTGATATCATACATTCTCTTCAGTTATGTACCCAGGTGAACTTTAACCAACCGAGTTCATAAAAATGAGAGAGAAAAAAGGTAGCAGCTTACCAGCCATTCTCTGTGGCCTTGCAGTCCTTCCAATTTCAGCTTCTTGATTGCTACTATCATTCCTTGTCCTGGCCTTGAAGGCAGGAGGGTCTGCTCATCGATATAACCTTTAAACACGATGCCAAAGCCCCCCTCGCCTACTATGCCATCAGGACGAAAATTCCGTGTGGCAGCCTTCAAATCAACATACAAGAAAGCCCGCAAGGATCCATCAATGGCACTGCTACGAGACATGTCCCCACTGTTTGGAGTGGACCCACCAAAGCTGGATTCAACTTGTGAACTGCTGTAGGTCTTTGAGGATGTAACTGCACCATCCATATGAGAAAATCACACACTGGTAGCTTAAAAGAGGATGGATACACATGCTATACATGCAAAACTGCATGCAGACATTATGGAAACATACATGTTAATATGTAAAAGAGTATAAATTGAGATTTTCTGCAGTGTTGGGGGTGTCTCACCTGCAATAGAGGTGCCACTATAAACAGGGCTCGCAGTTTTGGCATCTTTACAGCAGCAATTGCCCATCAGATCACAACACTGGCTTGCTGGAAACAATGGCCCAATGCCAAGCAGAGCGGAACCCAGAAAGAGAAGCTTCTCGGGTATGAGAAATGCTCTCTCTCTCTCTCTCTCTCTCTCTCTCTCTCTCTCTCCAGTCCAGGCAAAGGTGGGCTAAACAGAGCCGTTTGATTAGACGAGGTGAAAAGTGTGATTTGGGCAGTTTGATAGCTGAAGAAAACTCAAACAGGAGAAGGAGAGCGGTAAAGTTAGGCAGCCATGGCCATGGCTATGGCTACAACAGCCTACAGAGCGAGGGGTCGAGAAGGTCAAAGCGTGTGTAAACAAGGCCAAAGCCGGGTCTTCCAACCATGTGTTTGCTACAGTGACAAGTCAACACCCTCTTTTTTTCTCTCTTTTTAAAAAATGCTACAGAGGAAAGGCTTGATTCTTAAATTGCAACAAGAAAAGAAACTGTAAAAAAAAACCCACCATAAAGAGGGGCATCATCACAACTACATGATATATATATATATACCTGGATGAATCCAGGAACATGCCCAAATTCACCTTTTAGGAACATGCATGTTATGGTAGTCAACCCACAAGACCATATAACTATCAACTCCATTATGCATCGTACGGACTAGATACTACGACATCCCCACTAACGTCATCAGTGTTTTTGGCCAAACACTATTGGACCATGGTCAAAACACTGATGTGTAGTAAATCCATCTCCCTAGACTGAACATAATATGTGTGATGCTTCAGCTTGTGGAGTCTGGTTGTTGCATCTTGATGCATGATAGTTTTAAGTCCATTATTAATGCTAACCAACACAAGATTAGAGCATTCTACTTACCACAGAGATATCAAAAGCTTCAAGGTTATCTCCCCCCCCCCCCCCCACCCTAAGAGGAATCATCCTCCATCCTCTATCCTTTTCCACCCAATCCCCCTCATTTCCACCAGCTACTAATTAAAACCATTTGGAAGGCATGGTTGTCTCTTAAAAGCATCTCATTGTTTGGAGAGGCTTTGCCTCTAGAAGAGGTAACAAATGTTTCAATGACTCTGTCTGGTTCTCATACATCTGGAAGGATGATTTCAACTAAAACAGGCTTATTTGATTAACATCAAAGGAATATCCATTTGGGGCACCTTATGGAATAGCTCCAATGAATGTTAGAGAGAGTGAGAAGAGATATATAGGGACCTCATCCAAAATAGAATGGCCAATTGGGGAGAGCTCTAGCCCTTTCTTAAAGGACTTCAGATAATGGACCAATCAAAAGAGCTTAGGCCCATACCAGTGCCCCCGATCTAGTGATGATCTCCACTTCAAGCTTAATACTAGATGGAAACACCTAATGGACCTTAAGCAATGGGTGCTCAGATTCAACCAACTCTGGTCTAAAAGTATTCTTGAGAAGAAGAGTTGCCTATTGTGGTTGATTCTACATCAGGTAAGAGCTATCCTCTATGGGATATATGTGATGGTATATGTAAGAGAAGCCACATAGAGATTGAAACCATCCAATATTTATTCATCTCTTACCCAACCAATAGAGAGGTTTAGGACTTTGTATGATTCCTAGTGTAGCATGTTCACAATTACAGACTAAACTAGAAGGAAATTTTATTGGGAGAAATTCATGGGATTATGTGACACATGGAATGATAGTAGAGCTAAAGCAATATAGGCAATTTGGAAATCAAGAGATCTTGTTGTTTTTCATTAATCATTCCATAGACTTGCTATCACACAGATTACCCAACTGCAAACACTAACAAAAGAAAAACACACAACTTAGCCCAATGAAAGATTCACAATATGTTCCTGAAACACTTTTTTCCCATCATTCCAAGTAGCTTTTAAAAAATATATCTCCACACTATTACTCACACTATTTTGGGAGCTGCTCCACGTGGTCTTTTCTCTTCTCTTCTCTTCTATATCCATACTCTATATCTACTATATTCTATTTTTATATCTGTTCTAAACAATTATATAAATATCTTACTTGGGAGCTAGAGGGTTAGAGTGTTAAAGAGAGAGAGAGAGAGAGAGAGAGAGAGAGAGAGAGAGAGAGAGAGAGGAAAGAGAGTAAGACATAAACATACACATAGACATTGATAAAGAGAGTAAGACATAGACATAGGCATAGATATTGACAAAGAGAGTTAGAGAGATAATGAGAGAGAGAGAGAGTGAGAGAGAGAGAGAGAGAGAGAGAGAGTAGTGAGTTAGAGAGAGTTAGACTTAGAGAGAGTTCGAAAGAGGGTGAGTTAGAGAGAGAGGGTGAGTGAGAGAGAGTTAGAGAGAGAGCGAGAGAGAGAGAGAGAGAGAGAGAGAGAGAGAGAGAGAGAGAGAGAGAGAGAGAGTTAGAGTTAAAGTTAAAGTTAGAGAAGGGGTGAGTTAGAATGAGAGAGTTAGATAGAGAGGGTGAGTGAGAGAGTTAGACAAAGAGAGAGAGTAGGACTGGGTTGAAGATTTAGAGAGAGAATGAATGAGAGAGAGTTAAAGTAAGAGACAGTTAGGAGTAGAGAGAGTTAGAGAGAGGGAGGGAGAGTTAGAGTGAGTGAGTTAGAGAGAGAGAGAGGGGGGGGGATAGTTACACAAAGAAAGATAGTTTAAGAGATTTAATGAACCAATTACAGAAAGGGAGAGTGAGAGAGAGGGAGGGAGGGAGGGAGGGAGTTGAGAGAGAGGGGGGAGTTTGAGAGAGAGAGTGTGTGTGTGTGTGTGAGAGAGAGAGAGAGAGAGAGAGAGATTAAGTGAGAGAGTTAGATAGATAGATAGATAGATAGATAGATAGAGAGAGAGAGAGAGAGACAGAGAGAGAGAGAGAGAGAGAGAGAGAGAGAGAGAGAGAGCCAAAGAGCTAGAGAGAGAGTAAGTGAGAGTTAGAGAGTTGGAGAGAGAATTAGAGAGAGAGAGAGAGAGATAGTTAGGGAGATAATTAGAAAGAGAGAGTTAGAGATGGAGAGAGAGTTAGAGAGAGAATAAGAGATGGAGAGAGAGAGAGAGAGAGTTTAAGTTAGAGAGTGTTGGACAGTGAGAGAGTTTGAGCTAGAGAGATAAATTGAGAGTTAGAGTTAGAGAGAGAGAGAGAGAGCTTGAGAGTTAGAGAGAGATATTTAGAAAGAGAGAGAGAGAGAGAGAGAGAGAGAGAGAGAGAGAGAGAGAGAGAGTTAAAGTTACAAAGAGTGAAAGTTACAGGCAGTTAGAAAGCGAGGGTGAGTTAGACTGAGAGAGTTAGATAGAGGGTGAGTTAGAGAGAGAGAGTGGGAGAGAGTTATGAGAGAATGTGAGAGAGAGAGAGAGAGAGAGAGAGAGAGAGAGAAGAGAGAAGAGAGAAGAGAGAGAGAGAGAAGAGAGAAGAGGGAGAGAGAGAGGTAGAGGGAGAAGGAGAAGGAGAAGGAGAGAGAGAGAGAGAGAGAGAGAGAGAGAGAGAGGAGTTCAATCTAGCCATCCACCCCCTTTTGCCTAGTCGATGCCTTGCAGACAATTAAGGAGCTATGTGCTTGTACTTACACACAAAGAATAGTTAAAGCATACTTTTCTGTTATCTCGAGTACTTAGTTGACCCTTTCTGTCTGACCATTGTTGAAATATACAAGTGAATAGGGTGTGTGCGGGAACAAGCCCTTGGCTAGAGGTTGTAAAAGAGAATCTGTAAATGTGAGAGAACCTGTGAAAAGGTGAGAAGAATCTACTGGGAGAGAATAAAGGGTAGCATGAGGAGATTTAGGAGGTGTGGAGATATTCTGGGAGAGGTGGGGGTAAGACCCCTTCACATTATCATGAGTACGGCACAAGAAATAGCCAAATTTAATGGGGAGCAGTTTTACACATGGCAGACAAAAACTATCTATCTACTCATGAGGAAAAATCTGTGGGGGCTAGTTGAGGGAAGAGATGAATGCCCAGAGGTGAGAGGGAAAAATGAGTGGAAGCGCAGGAATGAAAAAGCATTGGGACTTATCGCACTCAGTTTAAATGATGAAATCATTCATCACATCACAGGGATACAATGGGCAAAAGATGCATGGGATGAACTCAATAAATTATTTGGCACACAAGCTAAAAATTCAAAGATAAATCTGTTAATGCAGTTCTACAAATTGGATATGAAAGAAAGTGAACCTTTAATCACACACTTGAACAGATATAAAAGCATTAAGCAACAACTGGCAGCTATTGGCAAAAAGGTAGAAGATGATGAGGCACTAGCAGTGCTTCTGAAGAGTGTGGACAAAGGTGAATATGAAAACATTGTAGCAACACTAAAGAATGTACCTGAATTGAAGCTACACGAGATAGAAGGAGCTCTACTAGAGCAAGAGAGCAGAGGCAAAGAGAAGAAATGGCTCGACTCAACAACAGGAGAAGAAAAAGCATTTTTCACCCAAGGAGAATTCTCTCGAGGACAAGGACGAGGAAGAGGCAGAGTAGGAGGAAGGACCTTCACGTGCCACAACTGTGGAAAGCCAGGACACATGGCAAGAGACTGCTACAGCAAACCCAGTGGAGAAGGAACGACATCGGCAAACTTCATGGAGGCTCCTAAGGAAGTGGAGTCGGATCATCTTTTCACAGAGAGAGAGAGAGAGAGAGAGAGAGAGAGAGAGAGAGAGAGAGAGAGAGAGACCCCACAACCCAATGTAACCTACCCCAATAGAGTAAAACCACCTCTGAGCCACCGATGATGTAGGCCATGTGGTAGATGTATCTATGAGCACTTTAGTCAAGGTCATGAGCACTTGTAGTAGCCTTGGACACATAGAGAGAGAGAGTGTGTGTCAAGGACTATGAGTTTAGGGACTTGAGGCACTGGTCGCGGACTATCAAAAGTAAGAGGGAAACTTGGTATAGGGTCCAGGTGTGCTAGGAGTATTCACTTGAGGGGAGGTGTTGAAATATACAAGTGAATAGGGTGTGTGCGAGAACAAGCCTAGCTAGAGGTTGTAAAAGAGAATCTGTAAATGTGAGAGAACCTGTGAAAAGGTGAGAAGAATCTACTGGGAGAGAATAAAGGGTAGCACGAGGAGATTTAGGAGGTGTGAAGATATTCTGGGAGAGGTGGAGAGAATCAAGCAAAAGAAGTGGTGTGAATCAAGGAGAAATCAGTGGGATTAGATGCTTAGATGTAAACTCTATGAATTGAGGCATTGGACTAATGAAATTGCTGGTTTTTTATTATCCATGCCTACATTACGCTATCAATTAATTGCTCACTAATCACATCTTAATTATCATCTAATCTCTTTGTTAATGATGTTGATTCTAGCATTTGATCCACCATAGCTCAACACATTGCTGTAATTTTAACAACCATCACTCTAGGGGTGGTCAGCAGTGCTCATACGGAGCATTATGTCCAACCTTTTGAACACTGTCCGCCAGTAGTGACTATTAAACTTCTAGTCTCTATCACTAACTATATTGGTTGGCAGCCCATAAAGTCGATAGATATTCTCAATGAAAAGCCGAGCTAACTCTCGCATTTTCACCATTGTTTTAGTCAAAATAAATCGACATCTTAGTCAACCTGTCCACTACAACCCAGATGGCATTCATGACCTCTGCTAGTTATAGGTAGACCTACAATAAAATCCATAAAGATGCTTTCCCACTTACCATGACCTCTGCTAGTTATAGTTATAGGTAGACCTACAATAAAATCCATAAAGATGCTTTCCCACTTACCATCAAGGATCTCTAAGGGTTGTAATAGCTCGCCTATCTTAATACGCTCAGCCTTCCCACTTACCATCAAGGATCTCTAAGGGTTGTAATAGCTCGCCTATCTTAATACGCTCAGCCTTATTGACCTAGAATTTTTGACAATGCAAAACATATTCTTGGACGTCCCTGTGAAGTCCAGGCCAATCGAATTGCCTTCTCACTAAGGCATAGGTCTTCCTACTTCCACGATGACATGCACTTGAACTATCATGACACTCATAAAGTATTTGATGCCTAGTGTCGGAGTCCGAGGGTACACACTCTTCCTTTGTTAACAAGTACCCATTATCAATGGAAAAATGCTTCCATCGATTAAGCTTGTCCCTAGAAAGAGAAGAGCTAGGTGTGGAACTATCGTCTGCACTCGCTACTCTGCGGAGTGGGAGGGATCCCTGCGTGTAACAAATGTCAACACCTTTGCATATGATTGATCATGTTCACACTTGCCTTTGAGTGAATCTAAAAAAATTCACTTTTTAACTCCGTGAAACTCAACGAGTTGACTTAAGGCATGCAACTTAAAGCATCAGCCAATGACATTATATCGGTCCTTGCGATACCTTGATTGAAAGTCGAATTCTTGGAGGATTTCTGCCCACTGAGATTTACAACCTTTCAACTCAGTTTGAGTTGTCAACCATTTGATGCTCTCATGATCAAAGACAACCTCAAATTTAGCACCGTGGAGATAATGTCTCCACTTGCCTATAGAATGAATGATGGCATAAAGCTCACGCTCATACATAGAATAATTCCGCTGAGCTCTATCCAACTTCTTGCTCTCAAAAGCTATCGGTCTTCCTCCTTGAGAAACACAACACCGATTGCATAGCCACTAGCATCCATTTCAACCACCACAAACGGTTGATTAGGATCTACTATTACCAACACAGGTGTAGTTGCTATGGCAACCTTAAGGTGATCGAAACTTTATTGTTGGTCAGCACCCCAAACAAAGTTGTGACCCTTAGCCTTTAATTGGTCCGTCATTGAGAACCACTAACTAAGCATAATCTCGAATGAATTTAGTACCCTACCAACCTAAGGAATATCTGTAATTCCAAATTGGTTGGATGAGGCCACATAAGGATTGCCTCTACTTTCGCAGGATCCATCTGAATTCCCTGTGCCAAAATTATGTGACCCAAATAATGGATCTCTGAGGCAAAAAAAATCACACTTGCTCTCTTTAGCGTAAAGTGTGCTTTGCCTTAGCAATTCGAACACTAATCTCAAGTGTTGCGAATTCTCTTCCTCGGTGCGAATAAAGATCAAAATATCATCAAGAAATACTATAACGAATCCACCAAGATACGGGGCGTAAGATGCTATCCATAAGTGTCATAAACGTAGTTGTAGGCACATCCTCCATGCGGATGCAAACTTGATGATAGCTTGACGTTAAGTCAATCTTACTAAAGTATTGCACACCTTGCAGTTGATCAAAAAGCTCATCAACTCGCGGCGGTAACGAATACTTATTCTTTATTGTGATTACATTCAAACCACAATAGTCCATGCATAAATGCATAGACTCATCTTTCTTCTTCACGAATAAAATTGGTGATGCCCATGCGACTAAAGATCAAAATATCATCAAGAAATACTATAATGAATCCACCAAGATACAGGGCGTAAGATGCTATCCATAAGTGTCATAAACCTAGCTGTAGGCACATCCTCCATGCGGATGCAAACTTGATGATAGCCCGACATTAAGTCAATCTTACTAAAGTATCGCACACTTTGCAGTTGATTAAAAAGCTCATCAACTCGCGGTAACGGATACTTATTCTTTATTGTGATTACATTCAAACCACGCATAAATGCATAGACTCATCTTTCTTCTTCACCAATAAAATTGGTGATGCCCATGGCAAATTGCTAAGCCTAATGAAGCCCCTGGTGAGTAGTCAGCAGAGCAAGCTGACGCTCTACCTCATTGGCTTCACTAGCACTAAGCCTATACAGAGGCTTGCAGATAGTTTTGCATCCTTGAGCACTTCAATGGCATGTCGGACATTGCACTCAGGGGGAAAACCAGATGGCAAGTCACTTGGAAGCACATCATGAAATTTGTGTAAAAGACTTTGCAAAGAATTAGAAACTTGTTGAGCGAGCTTAGGAAAAATTTTAGTTTGTTCATTATTATGCATAGCACTAACATGTTGTTCACATATGACAGAATTGAGAGATTTAATGCTTAAACTAAAATTAAAATCATCACCACTAGCATCATCATAAGACAAAACTGAAGGAGACATGTAACACAAAAAGAGATTTTATATTTCATGAGCATGTACAAGGTGGTCCACTTCAGCAGAACAAATGAGTGGAGATGGGGACACATCACATTCACCTTGCAAACAAACTTGTTTACCATTGATCTCAAAATCAAAAGTATTATCAAGATAACTATGAGAAGAGATGGTCCTAAATGAAACAACCATTCACGGCCCAAAATAACATCAGCTCTTGTAATATGCATAACCTGAAAATCTAAGTGCATTTCATGTCCCTAAATACTAAGTGGTACTTGCTTAACCACTGTGTCCCATACATGATTATCATACCCATTAGCAAGAGATACCATGTATTTATGATCACTAGGGCTTTATGGTAGCTTTAGTTTTTCAACCAAATGATAATTCAAAAAGTTGTGTAGCCCCATCATCAATCATGACATGAACTCTTCGTCTGTTGATGTGTCCATGCATTCAAACAAAATCATAAGGTTCGAAAGAGGGTACCCACATTATAGAGGTTACACAACACTTATGCGTGGCATCGGTATGGCATACTTGAACTTCAGAAAACTTCTGGGAAGCTTCAAATGGCAAGACTTGCACCGTGCACTGCCTTACTACCGCCCTTATCGACATCTTTGCCATGGTTCTTTGGACAATTCTGTTTATCATGATGAGCCAGACATGCAAATAAAACATAATTTTTCCTTTTTAGCTCGCTCATAATCTTGCGGTGACAAGGGACCCCTTGGCCCCTTGGCCTTCTTAACTACATCATTACCTTGTTTGGCCCCCTTCCATTTGTTACCCTTAGAACTACGGAAGTCGGATGCTCCAACCCAAGGTGTTTTAACTATGCATTTCTTCTCAATATTATCATCGAAGATCTGCACACTTTTTATGGCCTCTTCCAAAGTTTTAGGACATTGAGTTTTAACTTTAGTTTTATATTTATTATCTAAACCACGCAGAAAACCTCGTGCTTTTTGGAAATCATCCAAACCTTCGAGCTTGAGAATTATCTCGCAATACTTAGAAATATATTGGGTCAACGTAAGACCTTCCATCTTACAATCGTCATCCCAAGCATCCCAATTGTGATCCTTCTCATTCTCAAGTAAGAATTCTTTCCGAAAACGTGCCTCAAAAGCAGCCCATGTCATAGGTCGATCGCTCTCGCCGAGACTCATCCACCACTTATAGGCCTTGCCCTCAAGCGTGAGACTTGGCTCGAGCGTGTGAACAACATCAGGAGAACGCTTCAAAAGGTGCAAGTCCGTCCACTTTTGTAAAAAAACTGTTCACTACATTTTTATTACGCTCCTTCTCTTCCCCGCACAACACAGGAGGCTTCATGCTCTTGAGCATAACTGCCACTTCCTGATTCCTGGGCGTTTCGGTGTCTTGAGTTGGATTAGATTCCCCTAGAGTATCAACCGAGACACTTCGAAACCCTAAACTAGCAACCAACTGCTTTAGAGTCTCTTGCATGATCTGTAAAATTTGAGAAAGAACATTTAAACTTTGCTCAATACGCTGTGTGCATGATTCTAATAAAGTATGTGCATGTAAATCCACAAATCCGTGATCACCCGCATCCAGATCAGCCATATTGGTATCCAAAGATGGATGATCACGATGTTGCTAACCCTTAGGGTGCTCGAAATCTTCTGAGGTCATGGTAACAAATCAAATTTGAATGCAAGATGAAGATGAATACCTGACCAAAACTGGCTCGTCTTGCTTGCATCGATAGTATGTTGTCTCGAGACCTTGCTATAGACACCGCTCTCATCCCCTTACTGTGTGCAGGCTGTAGAGAAATATCTAGAAAAAGCCTCCTTGAAAGCGAGAGAGAAAGCCTCTTCTCTGACTTGTATTGACGACTCTTCTCTTCAAAAAGCTGCCTTCGTCAACTACTATTGCGCATCTCTTTCTCTCCTTCCGCCAATACAAGAGACAAAGAGAGATGCTTCTCTCCTTTCGGTTATGAGAGAGAGAGAGAGAGAGAGAGAGATGTTGTTTCTCCTTTATTTCTGCCCACGAGCGGCCATAAACGAGATATATATATATATATATATATATATATATATATATATACTTCTCTCCTTCCTCTTGTAATAGTACAGAGAGAGAGAAATTGAAGTGGCTAGATACAACAACCTTTTGTATTTTTTTTAATATGTTTTTTTCTCAAGAAAAATCTATATATGGCAATTGTATATGCTTGTTTTGTTGTGAGAGAAAAAGAGATTAATTTCTCTCGTCATGCGCTCGTTGTAGACACTGTGACTTGGGCGATGGTTGTTTGTTGGCTATTGATATGGTTGTTATATGCCTGCTTGTTCTCACTGCAATGGTGCAACTGCAAAAACAAAACAACAAACGCAACAGTACCCGCGTTACTCTAGCGGCTACCTACAGACTTGGTACTGTTGCTACTTTCATGGCCGGCTATACAAGGTGTTGAAACTAGTCGTGTTATGTCTATTGCTACTTTCATGGCCGGCTATACAAAGTGTTGAAACTAGTCGTGTTATGTCTATTGCTACTTTCATGGCCGGCTATACAAGGTGTTGAAACTAGTCGTGTTATGTCTATTGCACGTTGTCTAGGCTGTGTGCCCAACTTTGCTGTTGGCTGCAGAGTCTGGCTAGGCTATTGTGCACTCCTTGCGCAGCAGGCTGGTTGATAAGCAAGGCTGTTGTGGCTTGCGCTTCCACAAGATCACAAGAGAGTGTTGAAACGCTTGCACAAGAGCTTGCACTTCCACAAGATTGCAAGAGATCGGTGAAGTGCTTGATCGCTGAAGGCGTGCTTTTCCATAGCTAATGTGCGCAGCCTCTTCTCCCACGGTTGATGCGAACAAGGTGAGGAAGAAAGAAATTGCAGTAAATCCTCCTCACGTTAACAATGTGCGCAACTAGTTGTTGTGAGATTTCACAGAGAAAGGCGGAGGATGAAAGAACGATACTCTGATACCAATGAAAGGCCTCCATGAGACCTCCATGAGACCTGCTAGAAGAGAATAGGGCAACTCTCCACCCAACCACCGGATATAGACCCTAGTTGGCTAAAATAGCCCTGGCCATCCACACATGTCTGAACTCCCCTAAACCGCCCAACTCACTAGTTCTACTAGTGTCCTGACAACAATGAATCTCAATAAATACAAGGACGGTATGCTTAGCATTGAAAGATATCACAAAGGCATCACATAATAGGACCTTAGGGCATGGCATTTATTGCATAATGAGTAATTTAGGCTTTTAGAAATAAAGTTTATTTAAACTAATGTGGTAATGACCATTTGCATGTTTGGTTCATTTGAGTGCATATAGAGTCAATGTGGAACAGCTTGAGAAGTAGAAAGCTAAGAGATGTAGGAATTGAATGTTTAATAAGGTTATATAGGAGTTATGATTCAAATTTAAATGTATGTTGATGTGTAAGTTGAGTTGGCATGGATTAAATAAAGGGAAAGCAATAACCTTAGTGTAAAAATAAATTTGTAGGTTTTAGGTTATGTAGAATAGGCTTAGATAGGGTGGTGGAGTACATGTAATAGTCAAATGTAAGGGTTAACCTATACTAGTATGTGCATTTAAATAAATCTGGAGAGCTGGAGTTTAGGGATGGATGGCTAAGAAAAATAGCATTTAAATAAGTTTAGATCTAGGATACAAGGCTTTAAAAAAAATCGTTAATGTTCAATAAATTTAAAAGGGATCATGATTTGAATTTACACGTATACTAATGTACGAGTTGAGGTGACAAGAATCATTTACTGACGTACGAGTTTAGGTGACAAGATCATTTAAAAAGAAGGAATTAGAACCTTAAATCAAAGGGAAATTTTAAGGCTTTGGTTATGTGGGTTATGCTTAAATTTTTTTAGGTTATTGGTTTTTTTAGGTTAGAAATAATATTCTAATTAGGGATTTAGTTATTAGGTAGTAGTGCCCTAATAGCCAATGTATAATTTAATATATTAAGGTTTACTAAGGTATCAAAGAAGTATGCACCTTATGTTTTTGCTTATTAAGGGTAAGCATAAATAGGGTAGGTTATAGGTTTGTAAGGTAGAGATAATATTCCAATGTAAGAATAGAATATAATTAATTAGCAAAACCATAATTGAAAAGATCATAACTAAGCTAAGTAAATAGGGAGGCAAAGTCCCAAACCAAAGCTTATGGGTTTGACCTCCACTAGTTGTAGCCAAGAGTAACATATTAAATAAAAATGGGATGGAGTAACTAACCCGTGGGGTGAGAACCCCTCCCAAAAAAGAAAAGAAAATATCACAATTCATAGGGCTCGTTTTGACATGGCTTATATAATAAAAATGAATACACATAAAGAAGTATATGAAAATGAGCTTAAATTTTAGGGTATACATACAAAAATAGAAATTTTAGGGTATACATATGGAAATGAAAATCTAATTATATTGACTTATAAAGTTTCAATAAAAAAATGTGTAAAACCTATAAATATAACTTTTATATAGTACTTAGTTAAATCTAATTATTTGTGTATACTAGTCATAATAATCAATAAAACTACATATATTGAAAACTAATCTAAATATTTTTTAATATACATATTAGTTAAGTTGATAAAATAACCATATACATTATTCTTAAGTTGATAAAATAACCATATACATATTCTTGAGTTGATAAAATAACTATATACATTATACACACATAAAATCAACAATACAAAAATAAAATATAGTAATGTAACAATTGCTTTGTTCATAACAATGTTTTTAACAAAGTTTTGTATCATCAATCCCATCCTCCTTGCCAAAGACAAAGGTCCATTACTATTCTAAAATGGTATCTTTGAAAATTGTGGAGCTTTCAACTTCAAGTGTATAACCTCATAATTTGAAATACAAACACAGTACTAAACCATTATCAAACCACCATCATGGAGCTTTGACTTTTAGGTGTAGGACCTTATGATTTGAAATATAAACACATTTTCCTACCTAGAAGAACCAATACTTAACCATTATCAAAAAAAAAATGCAACTTACAAAGTCCACTAAGCTGTTATATCATACTAAAAGAACCAATACTAAACCATTGCAACTTTCAAAGTCCACTAAGGTGACATGTGTTCATACACATTTTTCTTTTGTGGTTGTTACTATTGTGTTAAAGGAAGGGAGACAACATACTTTTACTTTTGACTAGAATCCTCTTCAAAGGAAGAAAAAACTAAAAAATAGTTTGAAAATCTAGTTCTTCCCATGATCACCATTTTTTTTATTTTCTTCAAACCAAACTTGTGATGCAAGTGTAAATTTAATTACACTTGCAAGTGTAAATTTAATTACAATCAATTCAACATACGTTAGAAGCTTAAAAGAAACAAGCACTTAATGAATACGTGTAGTAATATTATCATTTTGTGTCTCCTCTTCAAATTGGAAATCATCACATTTATGCATACCCAATAGTTGGTTTTTCCAAATTCGTATTCATCTATGTGTGCTTATGCATAGCCCTCATAACAGTTATAGCTCACATGAATTTTTCCATAATCTTCTTTGGTCTACTATTACTTTGTATTTCATCCAACTTGGCACCCTTCTATTTAAGTGAAATTTCCTTCCAAATATTCTTCATGCTCCTTTTTTATGTTAATTATAAAAAGAGGCCCCATCCCTCCCCCCCCCATGAATCTCTCTCTCTCTCTCTCTCTCTCTCTCTCTCTCTCTCTCTCTCTCTCTCTCTCCTAATTACACCAAGGGATTTTTATTATTGTATTTGTTAGTCATTACCTCAATGGGGATGTCCATTATTTTATTTTAGGAATATTTTAAGTTGGATGTACCTTTTATTTATATCATTTTCTAGGATTAATTTGTTTAAACATTTGTATGTGTGCTGGTATAATATAGTCATGAATAATTTTTTTAATCAGCTATGTGCTCTAACTAATATTAGTTTGGATGCTATTTTCTTTATTTTTTATGCTTAAAATAAGCATTTATAGATTTTTTTTCCAAAATACTGCACATAATAATGTGGGTATTTTGCTAAAAAGGGATTCCCCTACATCTCAAATAAATTTAGGAATTTTTTGGACATTGTTTGAGCATTTTATGGTTTTAAAATGCATTTTTATGTATTTTTTACAGGTTTCTTGCGGGCATGCTATCAAATCTCTGTCGATTTTCTGCTGAAATGGAGTAGGGAATAGCATGTCGGTACATCGGGTTCTCTCCCATGTGCGTGGCAATTTTTCCATCTCTCAAATCTAAAATTTTCTTCATATTCTTCTTCCCTCGTGTGTGAATACCTCTTAGGTGGGGTAGATTTAATTATTATTAAACATGATTAAGCTTTAATCATGATTATCAAATATAATTATGATTAAACACCTTAATCAATTTCACAGAATAGTGAATGGAGAAGAAGAAGAGAGAGAGTGGAGATGAGCATGAAGTGGGGGAGAGAAGCAAAGCTCTCTCTCCTCTCTTTCTCATACACGCGCGCAACCCGGGGGGGTTTGCTCTGCAGCTCTCTGGCGCACAGGCACCCCACGTTTATCTTCAATAAAAAAATTTAAAAGCTTTTGTTAAAGCTTATTTAAAGATTTTAATTAAGCTTTATTACATTTAATTAAAGCTTAATCAAAATTAGCTTAAAGCTTCAAAAAAAGAGAGAAAAAAAACTTCTTATTTCATGTTTTTTTTAAACAAAAAATTCATGATGAGTCCTTTTGACTTTTGGGGTCCAATTATTTTTTGGCCTTTCAAATTCCGGAATTTTTTGTCTTTTCATTTTCTAGCAACCCTTGACTTTCTGTATTTCGGGATGACCTTTCGGGTTTCAATTTTTTTTAACCATTCGTATTCTAATACGTTCGGGGTGCATTAAAATTTTAAAAAAATAAAAATTCATGAAAAATTAGACAAAGGTTATTTCAAATTTTTGGAATATCCGGGTTTGATGATTGGCATGTGATGTGTTCGTTCAAACACCCGTGACCATTCAAACTCCTTTAAAAAAAACTTTTTTGCCCAAAAAATCTGTAAGTTCGTTAAAATTATAAATTTTAATTGGATTTGAGAATTGTCAAGCAAAATTGAAAATTTTCATATTCGATGGGATTCTTGGGGTTTTTTGCAATTACCAAAAATTAGAAAAATTCTAGAAATTATTTTAGAAATTCTAGAAATTATTTTAGAAATCTTAGAAATTGGTATTTTTGAAATACAAATTGTATTTTGGTAAATTTTATTGCTAAAAGTTTTGGAAAATTTTAGATTTGGAGTGCCATAAGATAGAATTTGGTGGATTTCAAAATTAGTAAATTTTGAGGCCCTAGAAAAATAGGTAAAATTAAGAAAAAATCAAGATAATTTTTTTTTCTCGAGAATTTAATATTTTCAAGGCTTATCTAGTGTTGAAGTACGTTTTTTACGTGCTGACATTAGCTAGATGTGGATTATTTACATATAATTAATGCGAGTATGCCTCGTATTTATAGTTATTTCTGTTTGGTTAATTCTAGACGGTGTTTTCATGATTTTTTACCATTGTTTAGCCACCAAAATGCTAATTAAAGCTTTTTTTTTCTTATGTGCAGTGAATTCTAGTAGCCAATTGATTTGCTAGATCATTTTGTTCAAAAGAGGGCAAGTGAAGTTGATGTAACAAAGTGGAATCGGTCTCATACGAATAATGAGCCCAAGGCCAATTGACCATGCCCAAGGACAACACTTATGATAGTGTGAAATGGGGGTCATGTATATAGGTCTCATACACCATACTTTTGATACCTTTTTGATAATCAAGCTACACAAGCCTTTGCTTTTCTCTTCATGTTTTAATCCTAGATTAATCTCTCATGTTTACCTTTATCTTAGGCTAATGAGGATCAATCTATATTGCCACTTTCTTTCAGTTGAATTCAAGTGAATCATGATTTTTGAAGAATTTTATTACAATGGCTCATATTGACTTCTCAGTCTCACAATGACAATGTTAATGAGATGAGTGATCATCCCAACTTGGGTGGGGAAGATCTAAAATTTCAAGTTGAAGAAGAGGAGGCTATTGGAAAGAGTAAATTTTTGGAAGTGACAGAGTATTCCATTCCCACTACTTGGCAAAGTTTTGAGGAAGCTTTTAAGAAAGAGTTTTTCCAACCAGAGGATGAATGTGAAATAATTGCCAAGATTGTTAAAAATAGCATGGCAAATCAGTCGTTTGACAATTTTGTGCAGAAATTTAGACAATTGGCTGCTAAAGCCAAATTTGATGATCATACCTTGTGTGGGATTTTCATCAATGGTCTAGCTCATGATTATCAGTACGAAGTAAAGAAATGCAAGGTCAAAATGGTTAAGGATGCTATTCAGGCAGCTGAGGTTTTTCATAAGACTATGGCCGATGCCAACACTTCAAAAACCATCGTCTAATGAAAAGAAATCCACGTTCACTTTTTCAAATAGTGAACAAAAAAGAAAGCTTGTTTTCACACCAAAACCAAAAAATTCTGACAAATGCCAGCAAGAAGCAGAAATTTGTGAGCAAGGATAATATCACATGTTTCAAATGCAAGGAAAAGGGACACACAAAAAAATATTGTCCTTTGAATGGAGCTACAGCACCTTCGACACCTGGACAAAAGGTGGCACCAAAGAAGTTCATACCAAAGAAATCTGTACGCATTACAAAACTTCAAGGTAAATTTTTTGAAGTCAATATTACACATCTTGAAAGAAGCCAATGTTCATATTGTACTTTCAGTAAAGATGTTTTTGGTCCAAACGAATTATTTCGTGTTTATGGATCAATAAATGGACATCAGGTTCATATTTTGTTTGATCCTGGTAGTACTCACAATTTTATTGACAACATTATGGTAAAAAGAATGAAGCTGGAAATCACACGGAATGATCACATGTACAAGGTCAAGATGGCTAGAGGACAAGTTCAATTCTGGGACAAGAAGGTGTCAAAACTACCGTTAGACATCCAATTGTACTCAGATAGACTTGATTTTCATGTCATGAGCTTGGGTCATGTAATTATAATTCTAGGGATGGAATGGTTTCATCAAAACAATAAGGATTTTTTTTTAATTGGGTCAAACATTTGATGTCTTTCCATCACAATGGAAACCTTGTTACTCTTAAGGGAAACATTGTTATACCCAAGGAAACTTTTATTAATGAGCTTGAGTTAATGGAAAATCTTTTTAATGATGAACTTTTTCAATTGGTTATGGATCCAGTGTCTTCATGTGTTCATTTTTATGTAAACATTTCTATGGATGTTTGGGAAAGTAAAGTGTTAAATTCCATTAAGAGCAAATTTCAAGATGTATTTCCTAATGAATTGCCTCATGGATTACCTCCTAAACGAGAGGTGGACCATAAGATTGAGCTAGTGCCGGGTGTAGAACCTATTAATATTCCTCCATATAGGCTTAGCTTAGACTGAGGAAGACGAGGTAGCAAAGCAACTAGCTGAATACTTAAGAATGGGTCAAATTAGACCAAGTAAGTGTCCTTAGGGTCCACCAGTTCTCCTGGTTAACAAAACATATCAAGGTACTTGGCAGATGTGTATTGATTATAAACGTCTTAACAAAGTTACAATTAAAAACAAATACCCATTACCTAGATCAAACGATCTTATTGATAGGTTGCAAGGACCTAAGTATTTCACAAAGCTTGATTTGTGAACCGATTATCATCAAATCCGTATCACAGAGGAAGATGTTCCTAAAACTGCTTTTAGGACACGTTATGGCCATTATGAATTTTTAGTGTTACCCTTTGGTCTCACTAATGCACCAGCAACTTTCCAACAAATGATGATTGATATATTTCGGGATCTATTAGAAAAATGCATGGTGGTTTTCTTAGATGATATTTTGATATACAGTAAAACCTTGGCTAAGCATGAGAATCATCTTAAAGAGGTTCTAGGAAGGCTCAGGAAGGAGAAACTATATTGTAAACTATCTAAGTGTGATTTCTTTAAAAAGGAATTGTTATACTTGGGTCATAAGATCTCTTGAGATGGCCTAAGTATAGATTTGGATCACATCCAAAAGGTTTTGGAATGGCCAGTTCTGTGTACGATCAAACAGTTAAGATCTTTCTTAGATTTTGTGGTATTTCTTCAAAAATCTATCAAGGATTATTCGAAGTTGATAGTGCCTTTTACAAACCTTCCTAAGGGTAAAAATAAGAAGTCTAATTCTTCGATTAAGTGGAATGAGAAGCTACAAGAAACTTTCAATACTTTGAAATATAAAGTTCAAGATGATCCTGTGTTAGCCTTACCAGATCCTAGTAGGCCTTACATTGTAGAGACACTGATGCTGGTGATTTTGCGGTAGGCACAACTTTGTTCTAGAATGAGAAGCCTGTGGCCTTCAAGAGTAAGAAACTCAATGATGCACAGACTAGGTACCCAATTCAGGAGAAAGAGTTGTATGCAATTATTTATGCCTTAAAGGCATGAAGACAGTATCTCTATGGGTCTCAATTTATGGTCTTGAACAGATCATCAATCTTTACAGTTCATTTGTCGGACTTGAAAGGTAGAAAGGCCAGGTGGGTTGAATTGATGCAGGACTTTAATTTCATGATTAAATATAGAAAAGGTAGCTTAAATAGCATTGTTGATGCATTGCGTCGAATTGGTGAATTTAATGAACTTAGCTTCACAAAAATTACTTCTAACTTGTACGATTCACTCAAGGGAAAATGCAGTACATATATTTTCTTTGGAAAATATTAGAATTTGGCAAAATCAGGCTCCAACTCTGAGGTAGATCAAAACCTGGTGAATCAAGGAAAAGCCAACCAATTTTTTATTCGGAATGGTCTTTAATTTTGAAATGATAAGGTTTGCGTACCGGATGTGCCAAAAATTAAACTAAGGATCCTATTTGAGTGTCATGATGCACTATCGGCCGATGGGAACAACTTCTTAGAGCATTTAGCCCATGACTCTCAAAATGTGTCGTACGAGGCTTTAATTAGTCAATTTTGTCAAAAATAAATTTAAAAACCCAAATTTCTAGGGATTGCAAAGGCTTCTATTTGATGCTAATGTTTCGATTTTGCAGAAAGCCCCAATTTTATTAAATGATCGAGTGCTTATTTAGAAAATTTCAAACCCAATACAAGGGTATTAATCATTACGCTTTATAACCCTTTTTAACCTTATTAATTAAGATTCTTTTTTTGAATAAGATTAACAACATTTTGATTGATTTATCTTTTTCTAATGAAGTGTGTAACAAATAAAGATTTTTATGTGTACTAAGAAACCACTATACTTTGGAACCTCATGCAATCTATGTGCACCAAAAGAGGTGTTATAAGCTAACTATATCAACACAACCATGTTTTTTTATACACCCTCAATTATGGCAGGGAGGTCAATGTTATATAAGAAAGTACAAATTGTGGTACATACACACAAATGTAGAGCTTTCCATAATCAAGTGCCCATGTTCTTTGAAGAAACTAGCTTTGATAGTGTGAACAAAAAGTGTCAAGACAATGACAATATACATGGAGAATTATTAGATATTTGGTAGTAGTTCATTGTGAGGCCATGCACTTATGCCATGGGTACTTTTGTCCCACTAGGTGTGAACAGGCACCTTAAGGTTAGCTAGTATATATAAGCAACCTCATTCACTATTTAGGGTTACTTGCTCATTTGTACTTTCTCTTTGTACTTGTAGAGAGCTTCATCTCTCTCCTTTGAGCTTGCTAATATCTCACACTCTATATAAGCACTTCATTCACTATTTAGGGTTACTTGCTCATTTGTACTTTCTCTTTGTACTTGTAGAGAGCTTCATCTCTCTCCTTTGAGCTTGCTAATATCTCACACTCCTTCATCTCTCTTTGTACTTGTAGAGAGCTTCATCTCTCTCCTTTGAGCTTGCTAATACCCTTATGTTCTTGTCTTTGAGCATTGTGTGTGTGAGTTCAACTCTCCATGCTGTTGTGTAAGTTAACAGTGGTATCAGAGCTAAGTTTTTCATAGCTTGGTTTCTGGTTTCATCTACACTCTATTCAAGTGTAGGTTTACTTGCTCATTTGTATTTTCTCTTTGTATTTTAGAGAGCTTCATCTCTCTCCTTTGAGCTTGCCAATCTCTCTCACACTCTACACCCTTATGTTCTATGGAGCACTTGGTTACACCAATCCACACTCTTCCTAGTAATTGTTGCTCTTCCATAACATTTACATACATAACATATACCTTTCTGGCTATAGGGTTATTGTTGAAAAGGATGATAAGTTTTAAATAGCCTTCAACCTTTACCATCCTAGCATGGAAATTACAAACATTTACATTTGTTGGTTCTAAGTTTGGTTTAACAGAGCTTCCCATGTTTCATAGGACATCAAGTTATGAATTACTCTTGTGTCTCAATTAGAGTTGTGCTTGTGTTATTATTTCTAACAAACAAACACTTGAATATAACCCATTTAGGCTTAATGTAACCTTTGATAAATTACGTCATATCACCAAACAATGTTAGCCTCCAGCCACGTCCCCAACGAAGTGTCCTCTCGTAACCCCGAAGTGTTCATCCTCTTGCACATGTATAAATTCATCCTCACAGAAACACCTTCATAAAATATCATCTTTACCTAGCTTATATAGTTATCTCGTTATCAGATATACGATGTTGCTAGCTTAATAAGTCATCGCATCTTATCTTTGTTTAATGGTCAATGTTGGGTGTAATGTATCAAGATATTTCATCGCTCTAATCCTGGACCATGTATATTTTGAACAAGCATGCATCCATCGATTATAGTGGTCACGCTCACCATAAGGGATTCATGACACATGATTAGGTTTATTTTCTTACATTGACTGTAATGTCAAACTCTGAGAGTAAGAGCAACCAGATGTCGTGTAATCAATCCCATGGTGCAAGGCTTGTTGACAAGATATATCAATGCTTGGTGGATATCCATGTTGAAGTGGAGATCAACGTAACAACAAACACATAGATGCAACAAGCAAGGAGAGATAGATAGAAGCACAACAATCAAAGTAGATTGATGATGATGAGTGAAGACAAGTGAAGTGACATGATAAGGTCACTTCCGTACACTCAAAAGAGTGTGTACATATATTTGAGGAAAATAACCTCCTAAAGAGAGGGAAAAAGTACTTCGGCCGATTATTATCCTTACGTGGTCCACACATGACTACCATATAAATGGCTTGAAATCCCCCTTATAGTGATAATGAAAACATGTACATGGATCATGTGGTTGATCAATCCCCAAATGGCAATAATCCCAAAGCTTTGCAAAAAGCATCAAACTTCTATCAATAGGGAGCCTTTGTGAACATATTTACCACATTGTCGTGTGTAGAAACATAAGCTAAGCTAATCTTTCCTACAATGAACCTATCCCTGATATAATGATGCTACACCTAATTTTTCTTTATGCAAGAATGAAACATTGGGTTCCTCAACAATGGCTAGTGCACTCTACCTGCCACAATGAAGCTGGAGGTGGGGTACTGCCATCCAATACAAAGATCTGCCAAAAGGCATCTAAGCCATACACCCGTTGTAAAAGTTACCATGAGATTAGCTTCACATCACAAAGTGGCCACTAAGTAGCCATGATATACATGACTTACCAAGGTGAAAGCGAAAGTCACTAGTAGACACTCGCATCATGTTATAACATCTAGCCCAATTGTAATCACTAAAAGCATGCAACTAAATATTATATCACCCCCCTTAGAATAGAATAGGCCAAGGGACTAAGTTCTCTATAATCCTACCAATGCTTATAGTGTATAAGCCTCCTTAATTGGAAGACTCCAAACTAAATGTCTAGCCTCATATTACATAGATAGATGAAGCACCCATCAGCCTGTTAATAAAGTGATGCATCAAATGGTTCACTTGTATCCTGTAGACTAAGCCTAGCACATGTCTCTACTAGTGTAGCAATTGGCTTATAATCTTCAAGACTAAACCTTATAAGTAGCCTCTATATGTACTTTGACTATAACATCACAATACCATCATCACGCTACATAAATCGTATGCCTAATCTTAAATGTCACATGTAATTCAACCTTGAAGGAGGCTGAAATCTTCTCCTTCCTATCATCAGGGCTTGTCAGTAGCATGTCATCAACGTATAAAATGATGATCAAAAAACAATCATTACTCCTCTTTACATAGAGGGTACTCTCAGTTGGGATGTTGTAGAAATCATTTGGAAACAAGTATGTGTTTATCTTCGCATACCATGCTCTGGGAATGTAATAAAGCTATATAAAGCTTTTATTAACCTACATAGTTTAGACTCTAGTCTCTTCTCAACAAAATCACGAGGATAAGATACATATACCTCCTCATGAAAATTACCATTTAAGAAGGCAGTCTTGATATCCAATTGATGTACATTCCAACCATGATGTGCTGCAATACAATAATACACCTAATCATAGTAATATGAGATATGGGTACAAATGGCATTGTGGTTATAACTCTCACCAACTTGCTTCACCAAAGCTTGTGACATTAAAGCTTCTCTTTTAGAGGAAGAGAGAAAGATCAAGCAAAGATGTGGAGACTAGCTAGCCAGTTATGATACTAATGCTATTGTCACAATAAATGACAATAGCCCTATCTAAACCATGAGCTCACCCATATCACCAAGTAGCTTATAAAACTTAGCTACCTCATAAGTTGCCATAGCAATGCCCCTATATTAGCACCCTTATACTCTACCTTTGTACTTGACATCAATTGTTTCTTGCTGCTTCAACTCATAGCAACACTCTGAAAAGAATACATAAAGCCACTGGTAGATCTTCTATCTGTTAAGACACTACGAGCCTAATCAACATCTATATACCCATGCAGTTGTATCTCTCTGCCAACCTCATAGAAAAGTCCATAATCAATAGTGGACTGACCAAGGTGAATGCGAAAGTCACTAGTAGACACTCGCATCATGTTATAACATCTAGCCCAATTGTAATCACTAAAAGCATGCAATTGAATATTATATCACCCCCTTTAGAATAGAATAGGCCAAGAGACTAAGTTCCCTATAATCCTACCAATTCTTATAGTGTATAAGCCTCCTTAACAATTGGAAGACTCCAAACTAAATGTCTAGCCTCATATTACATAGATAGATGAAGCACCCACCATCAACCTGTTAATAAAGTGATGCATCAAATGGTTCACTTGTATCCTGTAGACTAAGCCTAGCACATGTCTCTACTAGTGTAGCAATTGGCTTATAATCTTCAAGACTAAACCTTATAAGTAGCCTCTATATGTACTTTGACTATAACATCACAATACCATCATCACGCTACATAAATCATATGCCTAATCTTAAATGACACATGTAATTCAACTTTGAAGGAGGCTGAAATCTTCTCGTCCACCATCAGGGATTGTCAGTAGCATGTCATCAACGTATAAAATGATGATCAAAAAACAATCATTACTCCTCTTTACATAGAGGGTACTCTCAGTTGGAATGTTACAGAAATCAATTGCAAACAAGTATGTGTTTATCTTCGCATACCATGCTCTGGGAAACTAATTAGCTTCACATCACAAAGTGGCCACTAAGAAGCCATGATATACATGCGATTAGCTTCACATCACAAAGTGGCCACTAAGAAGCCATGATATACATGACTCACCAAGGTGAAAGCGAAAGTCACTAGTAGCGCATCATGTTATAACATCTAGCTCAATTGTAATCACTAAAATCATGCAACTAAATATTATATCACCCCCTTAGAATAGAATAGGCCAAGGGACTAAGTTCCCTATAATCCTACCAATGCTTATAGTGTATAAGCCTCCTTAATAATTGGAAGACTCCAAACTAAATGTCTAGCCTCATATTACATAGATAGATGAAGCACCCATCAGTCTGTTAATAAAGTGATGCATCAAATGGTTCACTTGTATCCTGTAGACTAAGCCTAGCACATGTCTCTACTAGTGTAGCAATTGGCTTATAATCTTCAAGACTAAACCTTATAAGTAGCCTCTATATGTACTTTGACTATAACATCACAATACCATCATCACGCTACATAAATCATATGCCTAATCTTAAATGACACATGTAATTCAACCTTGAAGGAGGCTGAAATCTTCTCGTCCCCATGAGGACTTGTCAGTAGCATGTCATCAATGTATAAAATGATGATCAGAAAAGAAATCATTACTCCTCTTTACATAGAGGCTACTCTCAGTTGGAATGTTGCAAAAATCATTTGGAAACAAGTATGTGTTTATCTTCGCATACCATGCTCTAGGAACCTAATTAAGCCATATAAAGCTTTTCTTAACCTACATAATTTAGACTCTAGTTTCTTCTCAACAAAATCACGAGGATAAGATACATATACCTCCTCATGAAAATTACCATTTAAGAAGGCAGTCTTGATATGTACATTCCAACCATGATGTGCTGCAATGCAATAATACACCTAATCATAGTAATATGAGATATGGGTACAAAGTTCTCATCACAATATATGCCCTTCTCCTAAGCATAACCTTGTTTCACAAGCCTTAGTGTTTGGTCAATGCTACCATCAGCTTTATTCTTAAGCTTATAAACCAACTTTGTACCAATGGCCTTTTTACAATAAGGCAAATCTACTAAATATCAAGTGTCATTTTTAAAGGATTGAGTCGTGCTCATCATGCATGGCCTAAATCAAATGATCCTTTTCTTATGCTTCCTCAAAGGAAATAAATGCCAAGTGTCATTTTTTAGGATTGAGTCGTACTCATCATGAGTGGCCTGCATTAAATGATCATTTTCTTAGGCTTCCTCAAAGGTAAATCTACTAAATACCAAGTGGTTTTTTGAGGGTTGAGTCATACTCATCATGCGTGGCTTGTATCAAATGATCATTTTCTTATGCTTCCTCGAAGGAAATAATTTCCTCCTTATTGAAATATATTGACAATGAGAGCATGATCCACAAAAGAATAATATACATGATGAGAGCATTTTCTTATGCTTCCTCAACGGAAATAATTTCCTCTTCATTGAAATATATTGGCGATGAGGTCACAATCCACAAAAGAATAATATACACGATGAGAATATGCAAGTGTTGTGCTAGGTAGAGGAGTAGCCATTTTAGCATATCTCTGTCAGCTCTTTGACCTCTCAGATCTCACTGAGGCCACCGTCATCGCCAATGATCTTTGAGCTTCCCATTGTCATTGTCGATGCTCCCCTAGCTCCCCAACCTCACTGGTTGATGCTCCCTTGCTATCCCTTACCTCCATCATCATCACCAGTAGTGCCCGCAGACTTTAGACTTCTTCGACTCCCAAGTCCACTAAAGGTCGTGTGTACACATGACGTGCATGGCCACCTTGGGCTAGGGTACTCATGGTGGCTATTGCATCTCCCTCCCTTTCCCAAATGAGGAGAGATCCCTGTAGATGGCTAACATTTTCTCCACACTCCATCCTCATCTCTACCATCTCTCTACCACCTCTCTGAGCTCTCTAACCCGATGATCATGGCCAATAGCTTAGAGAGCACCGACAATGTGATGACGGGGCCGTTCCCCAACCTCACCAATTAATGCTCCCTCACCATCCCTCTCCTTTGTCATCATCACCGCTAGTGCCCTCATACTTCTCCGAGTGCTAAGTCCATCGATGGGGTCATGTGCACTCACAATGTGTATGGTCACCTTGGGCTAGGATAATTATGGCTACTAATACATCTCCCTCCCTTTCCAAAGGTGAGGAGAGATATCTCTTAAGCGTTATTTTTCCCTCCCTTTCCCAAGGTGAGGGGAGATCTTGTTGAGCACTATCTCTCATACCCAATAAACTCTAGATCGAAAGATCTTGCTTATAATCAATATCATGACAATGTGGATATTGAGGTAGCCACCACTGGTAGTGGTTGTAACATATTTACCTCATAGAGAGGATTTTGAAAAGGACTCTTTTCCACCCTGGGAGCAGAGAGTAGGATATTGTGTAGGTTACATCTCCTATGTGAGAGAAAGGAAGATATTATGTGTATTGGAGAAGATTATGAAGAATGCATATGTTATTGGCTCGTAAATTATCTATGATACTATGAGTTATTGAAGTAGTGTGGTGCTCCTCAAGAAGAAGTTTGATATGAAGGATTTGGGTGAGTTGAGATACTTTCTTGGCATTGAGGTTATCAGGATGCCTGAGGGCATACGGCTGTCGCACAAAGATAGTATGCATTGGGAATATGTTGTCCAAATATAGTATGGCTGGCTATAAGCCCATTTTTGTACCGTTGGATCAGAATGGCAAAGCTGAGTGCAAATGCAAGTGAGATTTTTGAGAGTGCCACTATGTACAGGAAGATAGTGGGTAGCTTGATCTACATGACGATCAACAAGCTAAACATAAGCTACACAGTTGGGTTGGAGATTCAGTTTATGCAAGTTCCTTGGAAGGCACATTTAGAAAGTGTGAGGTGCACACTATGCTAGGTGAGGTTCACAGTGTGGATAATGGCCTCTTCTATACAGAGGTGTATGGATATAGATTGGTCTTGTAGCATCTTGGATAGAAGATCTACTAGAGCAAGTTTATGTTTTCCTTTGGGAGTGATGCTATTACATGGAGCAGCAAGAAGAAGAAGCCGAAAGTTACCTTGTCAAGTACAAAGGTAGATTACACGGGGGTGTTGTGATGGCAGCATGCGAGATTGCTTGGTTGCATAAGCTGCGTAGATATTTCGGGCTACATGTGGATAAGCATGTTGTCATCTATTGTGCAACAATCTTAGTAGCATATAGTTGGGGCTAGGAACCCAGTGTTTCATGCACAGACCAAGCACATAGAGGTCCATTATCACTTCATCACAGAGAAGGTCTTGGCATGAGATGTTGATCTCATGTATGTCACCACAGAGGAGCAAGTAGCTGACATTTTCACCAAGGCCTTGGGAGTATAGAAGATTTATAGATTCTATACTATGCTTGGTGTTTTAGAGATGGAGTTGAGCTTGAGGGGGAGTGTTAAGATGTGAAGCTCAACATAAGCTAACTCTCATGATATGCATGGGTGGTGACCATTCCACCTTTACACAATTGGCACGTTTGGTAGCTAACATGACACATCTTTGTCGGTGATTCTATAGCTAGACTACACCTACCTAGTCCAACTAAGTTATGGTGTATGTATTTTGGCATCTCATCTACTTTAGCGTGTTCACATTATGGACTACTTATACATAGTACTCTAGTACTTATGCTGGTTTTCACTTATCTTTTAAATACCTCTTTTGAGAGCAAGAAGAAGAAGAATATTTTAACCTTCCATCTTTTTGTGTATCTTATACATTGTTGTGAGAGTGTGTGTGTGCTTGCAAGAGCTCAATCTCTCTCTCCTCCCCCAATCTTTTTATACTCAAATCAAGATAGATAAATTTCATATATCGAAGACAAAGATAAATTTCTCATTAATGAAGAAAGGTTTGTGGAACACTATTAGTGGCAAGGAAAAGAAACCCTCAACTAGAGGTGCTGAGGCTATACGGTCAACAAAAGACGAGAAGGCACTTACCATCATAGCATTAGGGTTAAGTGCTAATTATATCCATCACACTGATGGGAAAGAGACTTCATTTGAAGCTTGGAAAGAGTTAGCCAATCTCTTTTGGTACTACCCAAGCCAAGAGCTCTAACATTAGTCTCCTCATCATCAAGTTCTTTGAACTAAAATGAACCAAGGAGACTCTCTTCTTGCACATTTAAATTATATGAAAACTTAACTACCCAATTCACACTTATTAAAGTGGATATTGAAGAAGACATTAACATTGCAGCTCTACTAAAGAGTCTTCCACAGGAAGATTATGGCATTGTGGTTATAACTCTCACCAACTTGCTTCACCAAAGCTTGTGGACATTAAAGCTTCTCTTTTAGAGGAAGAGAGAAAGATCAAGCAAAGATGTGGAGACTAGCTAGCCAGCTGTGATACTAATGTTGTCACAATAAATGACAATAGCCCTATCCATGAGCTCACCCATATCACCAAGTAGCTTATAAAACTAAGCTACCTCATAAGTTGCCATAGCAATGCCCCTATATTAGCACCCTTATACTCTACCTTTGTACTTGACATCAATTGTTTCTTGCTGCTTCAACTCATAGCAACACTTTGAAAAGAGAACATAAAGCCACTGGTAGATCTTCTATCTGAGACACTACGAGCCTAATCAACATCTGTATACCCATGCAGTTGTATCTCTCTGCCAACCTCATAGAAAAGTCCATAATCAATAGTGGACTGAGAATTAGTCTAGCCACATCCAAATGTGGCTTCTTGGGGCCCTACATAAACTAACTTACAAGTTCAACATATCATAACTTAAATATGGCCTAGTAATGGGTCATATAGATCAAGCTAGCTACTATGTGCCTGTACATAGTGGGGTCCTCCAAAAGCTCACATGTATCTACAAAAAGCTTAATGTTCTGCTCTGATAACACTCAAATAGACTTATAGATTGTCATACCATACTTGGATAACATGTTCAAGCTATACTATCTCTGCAAGAGAAAAATCCATCATCAGGTGATCTCACCACCTTTATACCAGCAAAATACTGTAGCTCCACTCAAATCTTTCATATCAAACTTCGAGTTCAAAAGCATCCTGACATCATGTATATCAACCAATGATAATCAAGTCATCCACATAAATAACTAACAACATGATCCCTCTATCTTGCTTTTTCTTATAAAGTAAAGAATTTACATTGGATATATGAAATCCAATGGTAACAAGATACTCCCTGATCTTGTTTGACTATGCTTTGGGTGCTTGCTTCAAACTATTTAAGGCTTTGCATAACTTGTATACAAAATGTGGATGTGCGTCGCTCTCATAACCCTATGGATGCATCATGTAAACTTCTTCTTGTTGCAAATCACTATGTAGGAATGCATTCTTTATATCCATTTGATGTAAACACCAACCCTTCACTACAATCATAGCAATACCAGCTCTCGTAGTTGCCATTCTCGTAAAAGAGGAATGTCTCCTCATAGTCAATGCCATATATGTGCATAATCCTTGGCACACCAATCTTGCCTTATACCTATTCATAGATCCATCTAAGTTATGCTTAACCTTATACATCCAATTGCCTTTTATCCTTAGGCAAAGGCACTAATTCCCATGTCGCATTTATATCCAATGCTGCCATCTTCTCATCCATGGTGGCATCTTCCCATTTTGATTTCCAAGTGCCTGAAGTGGGATCTATCTTCTATATTTATATTACCATGTAAGCAGATGAGTTGTAGATCCATCATATCTCAATATGTCGATAGGGTATCTAACCCAAGTAGACCTGTGTACTCTTGGATCACTATCGAGTGTCCTCATCAAAACAACCCTAGTTCTCCATGTACTAGGAGAAACCACTAACAGAATGCCATCAAGACTCTGCTCGGACCACTAGAGTCACTATCCATAAAAGAGTGACCTGCTGATAGATTATGCCAAGCTTCTTATCAAGACTCTGGTCAGACCACTAAAGGTACAATCCAAAAAAGTCACCATCCAGAAAAGAGTGACATGCTGATAGATTATGCACAAATGTTGTTCTTACTTTTCCTTCTCTTTGTGTGACCAACACCTGTAATACTACCACAAGATGATACATCTACATTCCTTGCATATGTTCTTAAACTTCCTCACCATGGACTAACATATGGACTAACGCTAGATCCACTGCTAGACGACTCTCCATGTCCACTAAGCACCTATGACCGTTACTTTGCATGTGGGATAACATCGTTCTTTCTTGCATCTACATCTTTAATTTGCCTGAGCTAGTGTATACTAGCTACTCACTAAGCACCTATGATTGTTGCTTTGCATGTGGGAAAACATTATTATTTGCCTGCAATCACGAGCTAGTGTATACTAGCTACTCACTAAGCACCTATGATTGTTGCTTTGCATGTGGGACAACATTATTATTTCTTACATCTACATCTTCCGTTTACCTTCAATCACTAGTGCATACCAATAGCTACTGATCTCATCAAAGATACCATCTCTGCTCTTACTCGCATCTCATGAGTGGTAGGGTTATAGCATCTATACCATTTTTACTTCAACGAATAGTGGACGAAGATGCATTTCTCTACCTCTGGATCTAACTAGGTTCTCGCTTCATCAGGAATATGCACATATGCAATACATCCAAACAATTGCAAATGAGACACATTTGGTTCAACGAATAGTCGACAAAGATGCATTTCTCTACCTTTGGATCTAACTAGGTTCTCGCTTCATCAGGAATATGCACATATGCAATACATCCAAAATGATACACATTTGGTTTTATGCCTATAAACTTTTGTTCAGGCATCATACAATGAATAATTGTAGTGGGGGTCCTATTCAAAATGTGTTGCTGCTGCTGCTTTATCCTAGAAATAATCCGGTATATTCTTTTTCACGACATCAAGGCACGAGCAACTTCTATAATATGCCTATTTTTCTTTTCCTACAACACCATTCTGTGTTGCAGAGTGTACGTATACACATGATTGGCCTCGTAATTCCCTACTTCTCAAGAAATCACTAAACTTATTGGAGAAATATTCTCCTCCATCATATGATCTTAGGCATTTGTTTGCACCAGAAATAATCCGGTATATTCTTTTCACAACATCAAGGCACAAGCAACTTCTGCAATATGCCTATTTTTTCTTTCCTACAACACCATTCTGTTGTTGCGGAGTGTACCTATACTTGAATTGCCTCTTAATTCCCTACTTCTCGACAAATCACTGAACTTATTGGAGAAATATTATCCTCCATCATCCAATCTTAGGCATTTGATTTGCAAACCTTTTTCCTTTTCAACAAAGCCTTTAAATCTCTAAAAGTGAGCAAGCATGTCACTTTTTTTTCCATGAAGTAAACCCACACTTCCCTAATGAGCTATAGATGGTCGTTTGTCGGTAGAGCTTTTGCTATGGACTTAGCTATCACTCATGCTCGTTGGCTATGTTCACTCAAGGATTAGCTCGCCTTACAAGAAATCTACTCCTGTCTTTGACTTGAGAGAGGATTGGATCTGATCGCCAAATTGTCACAACTATCTACTCTAGAGTTTCTATAAGAGATAGTTGTCTCCTATAGACTTTTTATAGGTACTCACTAGACATGGTTGCAGAGTAATAGGTTCTCATGAAAATTAACAAACATACTCTCTCTCTCTCAATGCAATCAGACAATATGATCAATGAGGCTTGACATTATATTTATAAATATAGTCATTATACATCTAAATAATAGAATAATAGTGAGATTACAATTAACCAAGAAGGTTTCCACACTAGTCAACTTGTTTAATTGAAGAAATTTTAGAATAGACATCATAGAACTCAAAGTCTTTTTTCAAAGTTTGCAGGGTTTATATACCCTTCTAGAATCTTGATGCCACTACCAGCTTACCATGTGTCATTCTATGGTTGATTACAAACATAGGATCCTATCCCCAATTTCCACTTCTTTTTATGTTTCTTGGTGTGTTTGTTGTGTTTCTTCTTGGTCTTCACACCCGCCTTCCCGGTCTTCATATTCTCAAGTCAACCTTAGCCTACCGGTTGTGTGAGTACACTCGGCCCAGTGGTCTTGATCTTCTCGTTATGGCCTCTCACAAACATGCTCTGGCTATTCCCATCCATCCCACTCGCTATACTAGCTCATTGTTCCGTACTCGGGCTTGAAACAATTCTTCAAATTCCCAAAGTTATGCTTTTATTTTCCCAAGACTTTGTTTGTTACACCATCCTCAAAGAAACTATAGATGCTCTGATTTCTAATTATAATAATTTGTTAGTTTGTTGCATAAGCTCTTGGCTTGTTTTTTCCCATTGTTGCACTATATCTCGGGTCATCTTGTATGCTAAATCTACAAACTCTTTGTCCTTCCCTATTCCTCACCTCTTGCATGCCTGAGCTGAATTCTTCCATGTAAAGTTCAATAGTATTCTTTAGGGTTATGCCCCCTCTTCTCTCCAATCTTTGAGACTTTGAATAATTGAGCAATATTCTTTAGCATCTGTCAGTTCATGCTTCAAGGATAAAGTGTGGAAAAACATCATCACGAGGTCCAACCACATAAAGTACTTGTTGTGGAGGTGGCAGGTGATTTATCACTTTTTCCAACACCTTGTTTTCTTGCAATATCAAATCCTCAACAAGGCCTCAATCATGATGTCCATACTAGAACAATTCCATGGGTGTATTTTCTTCTAATTTGATCTTTTAAATCTATCTTTCTTTTTTTACTCTCACCCAAATCCTCAACAAGGCCTCAATCATGATGTCCATACTAGAACAATTCCATGGGTGTATTTTCTTCTAATTTGATCTTTTAAATTTATCTTTCTTTTTTTACTCTCACCCAAATGACTCATTGATGCATCCTGACCAATTTCTCATGCAGCTTCTTGACTTCATCAATGAGTTCCCTAGATCCACCTATCAAAAGAGGACCATATAAAGATTAATAAAATGTCTTCACCAACACCAACGAATTTCCTTTAATAGTATCATACGACTACATACGACTATGGAGTATTATCTTGTAGAGAGACTTATCTATGTAGATACTTTGACCTCTCCACTCCTTTGTGTATATAGTACTATCTTATGGAGAGCCTTACCTATGTAGATACTTTGATCTCTTTGTTCCTTTATGTATATAGCTATCCAGCACTTCTCAATGTTTGTGACTATACTCCATGAACATAGACCTCTTAGGAGGAAAGAGCTTTTTAGAGACCTGTGTGCTCGCCTCCCTATCCATCCATGGGAGTGGCTTCCTATCCCAATAAAAGATCCCCATCCACAAACTCGAAACTTGTTGGACACATCATTGATAAACACATAAATATCATTATGTATGAAGATACTATGTGAGAATGACATCAGTAAAAGGATAATGTCATTTTACCTCCTCCCATTGAGATACACACAACCAACGTATAGAAGCACCGTATATGATCGATAGAGTGTAGACTCAGCCTTCTTAGCATGTGCAAAGATGTATCCAAAGTGATTAGGAAAATAGAGAGTAGCATACCACCCCTCATATTGATGGTGAAGCCTTCCAAGCATGTGCAAAGATGTAGCCAAAGTGATCAAGAAGATAGAGAGTGACATACCACCCCTCATCTTGATGGTGAAGTAATGGGAAAATTGTGACACCTCTTTAGACAATGGGACAATGATTTTATTCCACTATGGACATGATGTGCCACTATCTGTGAGCTCCATTGCCAAACCTATCAGAAAATCTACATAAACCAATTTGGCCATCGCTTGAGAGAAAGGTCTTTGGCATTTACCATCTATAAAAAATCATCAACCCTACAAAGCACAGACCAATCAACCCACCGTCATACTTGAAAAACTTAAAACACCATACTTTGAAGTGATAAGACACTTACCTCTCTGGTGCATCTGCCAATTGTATATATCCTCCATAATCACATTCATGTAGGTAACTCCCCTTTACTTCTCTGGTGCATCGACCAAACTACATATATCCTCCATAATCACATTCATATAGATACTCCTCTATACACCTACGGCAAAAAATAAAGAAACTTCATCATGTTGCATATTTATATCTCATTAGAATATGTAATCTCATGTAAACATAGTGGAAAGGATTACCAATATTTTGTTGACTAATGCCGATGTCCTTATTAGCTTGATATAGTCAAGCCATTGTTTGCTTCTTATTTCTCTGAACCTTGATGATTAGCCTGTCTCCACTTGATACTTTTTGGTGTTCGACCCCCCCCCATAGGCTGCACAATGAATTCCTCATTCTCCTCATTTTTGTTTTCAGACCTAACATCATTATTAAATGCATCTTCTTCACATAGACTCATGTTCTTCAACAATTCTATAAACCCAAAAGGCTATGATGTTAGTTATTTGTATGTAGACACATTTAAATATACAAATCTAAGTACGCATACCCTCATATCATCCTTGCTCAATGGGATACCACTTGCCCAATGGGTAGTCCAACCACCAAGGACACACATTGATCTCCCAAATGGTAATGTCTTTTTTAGTCCACTTGGATGGGTACATAATCCCCTCTTTTTTAGTCCACTTGGATGGGTACATAATCCCCTCTTTTTCCATGTCTCTTCACTCCACCAACTCATTTGGCATCCCCCAGTCATCACAATCAACGTATGTATGGGTACATAGTCCCCTCTTTTTCCACTTTGATGGGTACATACTCCCCTCTTTTTCCATGTCTTTTCACTCCACCAACTCATTTGGCATCCCCCAGTAATCAACATATGTACTCGTCTGTCAAGCTTAGAATGTAACAAATACAAGATTAACAATTTAAGCTCACACAAAAGAATGTAGTGGATGAATCTATCACATGTATACGAGATGCTTAGAAGACTCTTGCATTTCAGGTTGCTTATCAGCTTCCAATGTTGGCTTTATATCCTTCCAAAGATCATAAAAGGCATCGAGGAGATGTTACTACCTTTGCTCTATAGTAAACACCTCAAACTTAAATGGGAGATCTAAACCATCACTGCATAGGTGCTCAATGATGGCGATCCCCCATTCAAGCATGTGTTGCCAACAAATCTCCTTCCTCACATATGGTCGAAATTTGGAAGCATCTCCAAACTTGTCTGTTATAACCATGTCCTTGGAATTTGCTGACATCGTTTGGTGTAGAATCTCTTTCTTTCTAAACACGTTGCAAGATAATTATCACATTTCTAGCATTTGAAAATATCAAGTTAAGAGAACTAAATCTAACAATTGTGAACTCATTACCCATCAGGATTGAGTCGAGAGGATGCAAGGATTTGAACCTTGCTTTCTACCACAACTCCCTTTTCATTCCAATTGTATCGGAAGACAAGATAGAAGAAACCATCCCCATTGGTGGTCTTGGCAATAGACACCCTTTTATATGCACAATCATGAAAATTCCCCTCCACATTCTTGATAGGTTTCGTATAGTTTCTCGTGAACGCCTGTTGTCTCATCTTTGAGAGATCAAGGTTGGAACTAGATTTCTAATCGCATGAGTGAACTCTTCTTGCATGATAGCTCCATGGTCATATGTAGCTTTATTTTCTCGATGCCTATTTTTATCAGTACTACAAACTGTGAGTGACATGGTAATCAAGGTTTTACCTTCCATGGTCATATGTATCTTTCTTTTCTCGATGCCTATTTTATAAGTACTACAAGCTATGACTGACATAGTCATCAAGGCTATACCTTCTGTATAAGCTACGACAAGACAACAATTAGTCAAATGTACCATGGGTTACTATTTTTTCTTTCAATGGCCATCTCCATTTCAATGGCCATCTCCATTTCCTATCCCACTGGAGATAGCAGATTGAGGAGGTAACTTTTATCTGCCAAGAAAAACTTTTAGAAAACATTGTGGTAAAAAGATGACTCCACATGTGCTTAAGCAAGAGGTTGACTGCTCAAGCTCTGTCCACTTCTATAAATTGACACTTGACTCATATGTGTTGATATGTCATCATCTCATAAGCTACATATGTGTTGATATGGCATCATCTCATATGCTATATAAGATTTACCTCATAAGCTACACATTAGAATAGATGCCAAGAAAATATACATATAACATGACCAATTTTTCAAAAGCCTTACCCCTTTGATTTGTGCAAACCATGCCTTCTTGTGATGGTTTCTATCCCACACCAATAACTTCTTCCCCTTTAAGTCCTTCCACTCCTCTTCTAACTCATTGTTGAATGATCACTCTATAAGTTTTAAATTGGCCCCAATTCAAGCTCAATGACATATTAAAATTGTTTATTGTTAGGCCTCCACCACAGAGAAACTAAGAAAGGAGGACTGCTAGAAACACATGCCTTACTATCAAAACTCTCTCTCAAGATGCTAATCTCAAAAGAAGCTATGCAGATGGCCTCATTTGTAATTAGCCTGCAAAGCGGAATGGGAGGGCATCTCACCTTGCTTCCCTTCTCAGTAGGTGTCACCATGCTTAACATGCTATTGATTCTCTTCTTGCTCTTGACCGCCATAAAAAATATTTGGCTCTTGATTCTCGTGAGTGGCAATGGCTTTGATTTTAGTTTGTGTTGGATTCTAAGGATCTAAGATGTTATCTTCTCACCCTCAATTCTTCCAATTGTTCTACCCTACAACCCATAACTTTTGGTAGCTACATACAAATACAATAGTTCAAATCATGTCAACACATTAGGGCAAACCAATGTAGAAAGATTTTTTTGATAAATTTCATGGTTTTACCTTTTGCATCACCTTTCTTCCTCCCTCTCGGTGCCATCTCTCTAACCATATACTTGAATTAAAATATACAATGACAATTAGTATAAATCTCTCTCAAAAGCATGTCATTATTGTCTATGGTAGTGTATAATTACTTAAAGACTAGGGTACCTACTATGAGACAAGGTTATCACGATTGTTTCTATTATGCACATGATGATATTAAATTGATAATTAAAAAGCTTATTTTGCTTCATTCTCCTTACAATATTTCACAATGCAAAGAAAACTAAAAACAACACAAGACTTTAGAAACAACTATTGTCATAATGCATTGAAAGTATGTAGTGAAAGCCTTACACTCGTGGTTTAACACAAAAATGGGCCACATTATGCATACAAAGAGGCCGTCACTTCTCACATCACTTTGATTATTCTCATTGCACCAAGCTAGGCACAATTTATCTGGGACTTCGAAAAAGCTCAAACCACCAATGCCTTGTGCAAGTGCACAAGGTTGGATGGACATGGAAGGCAAGATTTGGTTGGCCTTTCAAGAAGTGAGATAGATAATATGCATTCTAAATTTGAGCAGAAGCTTGAAAATCAATGTTTGGCCTTTGAACAAGAGCGTTTGATCTTCAAGTAAGAGCTCAAAGATTTGCGTTTTGACCTTCAAGCAAGAGGGTCTGGACTTTGATCAAAGGGTTGCAATAGACAAATAGAGAGCTTCTCATCATGCAAATGCACATGGCAAAGGTACCAAAGCCAATGCACATGGCTTTTGAGAATCGACACCATATACTGCTTATGTAAACTTGAGAGCACAGTCCATGAAAAAAGGGCCCCCGTAGATGGTGAGCTCTCCTCACCTTGGCCTCTTTTTCCAACAGGTAGGTTTTAGTATGAGGATAATTTTCAAAAGACAAGTTTAAAAACTTGATTGTGAGGTAGCACCATGATTTGAGACATACTAGGATCTTGTAACTAGCTATGCTCTTAAAACCAGTAAAAATCATCTCTACCATAAAGTGAAGCCATAGGCTTCTTTGTAGTAATAAGAACAAGAGTCTTGCTATTTGTAAGCCTTCGAAAGGAATTCATTAGCACCAATAATCTATTGGTAGCATCATTGAGAGGAAATTTTAGACATCTATGCCATGGTAGTGATGGGTGAACTCCAGTAGGACCAACTGGGCCACTTTTTACCCTCCATAAGAGGGTTTTTCCCCAGTGCATTACTCTAGGTGTGAACCCTCCATAAGAGGGTTTTTCCCCAGTGCACTACTCTAGGTGTGAACCCACCCTTATTTCATTATAGGGTTCATCTTATATTGTATTTTTAGCTCTGATCACATAATCTATAACATTGCATTGTGTGTCTCTCCTTATACTCTCATGACTGTACTTCTTTATATGTGTGTGTGTGTGTGGATTTATGTGCTTTGGTCAACATCTCTCCAACATTTGCCTCTCCTCATACTCTTACGATCATACTGCTGTGTGTGTGTGTGTGTGTGTGTGTGTGTGTGTGTGTGTGGATTTATGTGCATTGGTCAGCATCTCTCCAACATTTGGTATCAGAGCCTTATACTCTTCTGTGATTGTGGAACTCACATCTATAGTAGCAACACACCTAGAGTAGCCTGTTTTATTATGTGGTAGCAATTTGCAACTTTAACCACCTCGTCTCCCTACCTTGGTCACCTCAAAAGTCCCCTTGGGTTGCTTAAAAGCCTTATAAGCCTTCATTTGTAAGAGGCAAAGCTTCATTGGAGCTAGAAGCAAGAAAAATAGCCACCACTCTACAAGTTAGGTTGACCATCTTCCATAGCCCGGTCTAGGAGCCCGCTCTAGGAAGCTACATACACACACGAACTCCTCAACAGTCTAATTAAGCATCCCCCTTTTTAATACAAGTCAGCCCGACCATCTTCCATAGCCCGATCGAACAAGCTGTGTACGCACACAAAATCCTCAACAATCTAATTAACTTTCCCCCTTTTCAATTTTTTGATTTGGGTATTTTTGCCTAGTGCTACCCGATTGGTGGTTCAGCCCATTTGCAGCTCCCATTTCAAAAAACTATTTTTTCTCACCACTATGTTCCTCATCTCTCTCAAAAAATCGTTGAAATTGGAGTTCATTTGGGCCTACAAAACACCTATGTAAATTTTTATCTTATCCCAAAATAGAGCTGAATTAAGCATAGAGTTGCGTGTGCGGGAGTCTTCAAGCTACTCATTGGTGGTACCAACATCGAAATACATTTATCAATCTTGTAGAAATTATAAAAAGTTATCTCTATCCCTACTTCTTTTATTATTTGTGTAGGTCTTTGAGAGAGCTACTTACAGTGTTTCACATTACGACCAGTAACATACATAATTATAATCTTTTGGGGGTTTTACATCACTTGCATTTAGTTGGGTTACACAGAGTACTCTTATAGATAATATGGCTAGTAATGATCTATTTGGGATGCTTTTGTTGAAGACAAGCTTGATGGGACTAACTACCCATTGTGGGCTTATATGATGAGTTACTTACTGGGAAGACAAGCTTGATGGGACTAACTACCCATTGTGGGCTTATATGATAAGACTAACTACCCATTGCCAATAAAGGGCTTTGGGAAATAGTTACAAGAGATGAAGAATTTCTAGTTATCTGTAGTGCAACAACCTACTCTTGCTACTTTTACATGAGGTATTATGGTCGCTTTGGTCATAGTAGCACTTGTACCTCCTATTGTATTTTAAAGACAATGGAATTCTAGAGTTGCACATGCACATTCCTTCATTGCTCTCTCAGTGATGATGAAGAGGAGCATTATACCACATATCCATTTGTCATTTGCTAAGTTAGCATGGGATGCCTTTGCAACACTATATCATGTGTGCAATGAGGCTCATGTGGCCTACTTGAAAAAGCAATTAGACATGTTGCATGTGGATAAGGATGACTCTATGGGATGAGTATCTCACAATGGTGTAAAACCTTCGAGAACAGCTAGCTAACATTGATGAGTTTATTGCGAACAGTTCACTTATCTCACTACTATCCTCAATGCATTGCTTGACTCATATTAGGGCTTTGTTACTACTTTTTGGTTGCTCATGAAAGGCAATACAAATGGTGTAAAACCTTCGAGAACAGCTAGCTAACATTGATGAGTTTATTGCGAACAGTTCACTTATCTCACTACTATCCTCAATGCATTGCTTGACTCATATTAGGGCTTTGTTACTACTTTTTGGTTGCTCATGAAAGGCAATACAAATGCCTTCTCTTTTGATAAGATCATGTCTTTGCTCCTCCTACAAGAGGAGCAATCCCATAAGAATAGGTTAGGAATGAGGAAAAGGTAAACAGAAGGCATTCTAAGGCTAAAGGTGAGACAACTATCTCTTCTGGGAAAAGGATGTAGACAAGGGTGACAATGAGAAGCCCAAGAAGAAGGGTAAATGTCTCTCTGTAAAGGATTTAGACAACTCGGGTAAACAAGGGTGACAATGAGAAACCCAAGAAGAAGGCTAAGTGCAATCATAAGAAAAGGCACTACATAAATGAGTGTAGGAAAAGGCTTGTAAAAGAGAAGAGACTCTAGCATGTCTATGGCCTATGCATCAATACCTAATGGTGACAAAAAGGATTTAACTAGCTATGCTTAAGATGAATGGGTATTCTAGGTACATTGCAGCTATGATCCTTCCTTACATAATGTATGCATGGTAGTTACAGATGCTGATGTATGGTAATTTGATAGTGGTACTAGCACATCACATCATAACATCATCTCTTCTCTTCCTGAGCTTCCCCAGGCATTCCCCTTTCTATGAGGTACTTGTTGACCTTATCTTTTAGGAATCTATATTTTTTACGGTGATGAAGTTGAAGGTTCATCTAAAATTTTATTCCCCTTGTCTGATTTTGAACCTTTAGAGCTTGTGATGATGACCACTGACAAACTTGGGAGTTGGCTAGTAGTGAGCCTAGGGGTACTTATTTTTGCTTATCCAAATCTAATGGGTACCCTTGTAGTAGCCTTGAGCTTAAAGTAAGCATGTAGGTATCCATTTTAGGGTAAGTCGTAATGTGGACTTTCTGCAAAGATTATCTCTTCTAGATTTTTTTTTGCTGGGTTGGTTAAGGTGGCATGGATAGTGAAATTTTAGGAAGCCTTTTGAAGGCGGATTGGGGCTGCCGATTTTGTGCCCATTAGGGTGCTTGGTTCTTTTGGCAAGGAGGTTTTGATAACAAGGAGGGAAAAGAACCAAGAGTTAGTAGCTGATCAATACGACAAGGTGGAAGACATTTTGTTAGGTTCCTTCTTACGATTCTCAATGAGAGTAAGAGGCTCTCAACTTGAACATTTGCTTGTGGGGTAGTACAATGATTTGCGATGTGTAATCATGAACGTTGTGATAACATCTACATCATTTATAAAGTGCTTTTCTTTGTCACTTACCATTTCAAAAGGATAGCCAAAACGAGTAATAATGTTCTCATAAATAAACTTAAATGTGGCCACAACATTTGCTATCCTCTCTTACTTCGGTCCATTTTGTGACATAGTATATAGTGCTACTAAAATGTATCTTACTTGGGTGCTACGTGTAGGAGGCAGACGGATGGGTCCCACAAAATAAATTCCCCATTTCATAAAGGGTTTTAAAACTTTGACAACCAATAGCCAGATTAGAGTATCTTTCTTGTAGTAATGTCTGCTGTGAAGTGTCCACTAGCTACCCCTTGTTGCGCTTGTTCTAAGATATATAAGTATTCATCCTCCTTGGGCTAGCATCTTCAAATATCATCTTTATCTCTTCTATAAAGGGTTTCATCAATCAATTGGTAAGGCTCCACTTCTTTTAACAATTTTCTTGCTAGATCTCACCTTAACTTCTTCAATTCTAGAAAACCATTAACTAGAAAGTTAATGATTTTCTCACTCCACTCTCGTATAGCTTTAACCTTGAATAGTGCAGGTAGATCTCCATCTGCTCCAACTAATGCTTTAGCTTTAGGTACGCGAGATATATGATCAACCATGACATGTTTTTTACTAGGTCTCATAACCACTGTAAAAATAAATTCAAGAAGGATCAACAACCACCTGGTCATTCTCCCTGATGTGAGCATGGTTTGGTAATAAGATATAATAAGGCTTGATGGTCAACATAGAAAACAAACTTATTAGCTAATAGGTAATGCCAAAAGTTCTTCATTGCATACACCATAGCTAATCCTTCACGTTTTGTGCTGGCATAGTTTATCTCAACCTCACATAATTATCGGCTAGTAAAACTTATAGGGTAGTCTTGTTTGTGTTCACCCGACTAAGCTATGACGTATTTAATAGAAAAGTTAGAAGCTTCTATATACACATGGAATATAATATCCCAATTTGGCACTCGTAATATTGGAAAGCTGGGGCCAGATCTTGCTTTAACATATCATAGGCATGTTGGCATTCTTCCATCCACTCAAATACAATGAGAAGCTTGTACAATAGCAGACGAACAATCTTGGCATAGAAGAGTATAAAGCTTCTCTGTAGTAACCTATATGCCCCATAAACCTTTAGACTCCATTGTAATTCCTAGGTGGGGGTAATTCTAAGATAATTTTTATTTTGCTCTCATAAGTGGAAATCCCATCTTTGGACACTAACTCTATGTTTTACCCAAAATTGGCACTTGAAAGGTTTAAGGATATGAAATAAAGTCTGGATCATTCAAATACCTACGTAAACAAGACAAATTCTCCTTCCATGATGAATGAACACATAAATCATCTAAGAAAGCTTTAAGAAACTTCCTTAGAAAATCCTTAAAATGCATTATTCATAACTCGTTGGAATGTGACTAGTGCATTTGTGACACCAAATGGCATAACTCTATAAGCAAATACACCATCTTATATAACAAAAATGATATTAGCTTAATCCTCAAAAGCAATGGAAATTTGATTATATCCCAAGTATCCATCTAAGAAGCTGTATGCTTCCTTACTAGCTACATGTTCAAAAATGTGTTCTGAATATGGCAGGGGTTAATGGTCTCTTCTTGTTAATTATATTTACTTTCTTGAGATCAACATACACTTGAAATTTTCCATTCTTTTTGGGTACAACCCAACTTGAGTGTTCAGTCTCATAGATGAATCCACATTCAATAAGCTTATCAATCTCTTCCTTAACAATTTTAGCATACTTGGGATTCATAGGATAGGGTCATTACTAGACAAGTCTAACGTTTGGCACCATGGGGATTGTGTGTTGCACAACCTCAACGAGTACTCCCTTCATGTCATGGTAAGTCCGTGTAAATAAATCCTTATATTCTCAAGGAGAGCAATGACTTTCGCTTCTTGACTCAGGTGAGGTCTTTTACTACTACAAAGCTTGGTTTAGGGTCTTCCCAAGGTTCAGCCAAATCTACTTCTTTTACTTCAACCAGGCCATCATAGACTCCTCTTATCTCACTTATTGGTTTTTGTGTGGCCTTATTAAACACTATTTTGTGGTCCCTAATTGTAAATGATTTATATTGCTCCAACATAGGGTAGTCTACTTTGTGTTCACCCGACTAAGCTATGACGTATTTAATAGAAAAGTTAGAAGCTTCTATATACACATGGAATATAATATCCCAATTTGGCACTCGTAATATTGGAGAGCTAGCCAGAGATTGCTTTTTAACATATCATAGGCATGGCATTCTTCCGTCCACTCAAATACAATGAGAAGCTTGTACAATGGGCGGACGAACAATCTTGGCATAGAAGAGTATAAACCTTCTATGTAGTAACCTATATGTCCCATAAACCTTTAGACTTCATTGTAGTTCCTAGGTGGGGGTAATTCTAAGATAATTTTTATTTTGCTCTCATAAGTGGAAATCCCATTTTTGGACACTATATGCCCTAAGATGACTCTATGTTTTACCCAAATTGGCACTTGAAAGGTTTAAGGATATGAAATAAAGTTTGGATCATTCAAATACCTACGTAAACAAGACAAATTCTCCTTCCATGATGATGAATGAACACATAAATCATCTAAGAAAGCTTTAAGAAACTTCCTTAGAAAGTCCTTAAAATGCATTATTCATAACTCGTTGGAATGTGACTGGTGCATTTGTGACACCAAATGGCATAACTCTATAAGCAAATACACCATCTTCTATAACAAAAGCAATATTAGATTAATCCTCAAAAGCAATGGAAATTTGATTATATCCCAAGTATCCATCTAAGAAGCTATATGCTTCCTTACCAGCTACGCATTCAAAAATGTGTTCTGAATATGGTAGGGGTTAATGGTTTCTTCGTGTTAATTACATTTACTTTCTTGAGATCAACAAACACTTGAAATTTTCCATTATTTTTGGGTACCACCCACCAGCTTGAGTGTTCAGTCTCATAGATGAATCCACATTCAATAAGCTTGTCGATCTCTTCCTTAACAATTTTAGCGTACTTGGGATTCATAGGATAGGGTCATTACTAGACAAGTCTAATGTTTTGGTACCATGGGGATTGTGTGTTGCACAACCTTAGCGGGCACTCCCTTCATGTCATGGTAAGTCCATGTAAAGAAATCCTTACATTCTCGAGGAGAGTAATGAGTTTCGCTTCTTGACTCGGGTGAGGTCTTTTACTATAAAGCTTGGTTTAGGGTCTTCCCAAGGTTCAGCCAAATCTACTTCTTTTACTTCAACCAGGCCATCATAGACTCCTCTTATCTCACTTATTGGTTTTTGTGAGGCCTTTTTAAACACTAACTTGTGGTCCCTAATTCTAATAGATTTATAGTGCTCCAACATAGGGGGAAAGCTAGGTGTTGGCTTGTGAGCTTCTTCAACTACTTTAGCTTTTGCTTCCTTCTTCTTTTAAGCTAGCTCTCCCTTCTTATTTTGAGTCAACTCTCTATTTTTCCTTTGCATGGTTGAATGACTAAGCATTGGTTTGTCCATTTTAGCTATTAACTCACTAGGAAGAGGGTGGCAATACATAGGTTTTATAATTCCTCTCCCCAATTGTTAATAAACTTGCAATATGCATTAAATACACTAACATATTGTAGCCATTGGGAAGTTAGTCATCCTTTCTTTCATCGTTCCATGATGATTGGCCACTTAATGCTCATGTGTCTGCCATTTTTAAAGACATTCCTTGGTTTTTTTAGAATGCTCGTTCCTTTCTTTAGATTGGGACTCAGTGTTAGTTTTTATAGCTGGCTAGTCTTCGTTTCAGTTTCACTTCCTAAGGTTTCGTTTGATAGTGCCAATTGTGTTTTGTTCGTGGTTGCTGCAGAGTTGGTGTCACTTTTGGTTTCCATTTCAGACTCATCACCATCGATGCTTGTGTTGCAGTCATCCGCCATGTGGATCAAGTATCCAATCCCTTCAATATCAAAGTAGATAGCATGAATCATTCATAATGGTACAACCTTTGGGATTTCTTTAGCATTATGTATAACCAATGTAGAGTGTCTTGTTCCCAACTATCAATTGTGGCCATCATGTGTATCCACTGTATTTCTAATGAAGTTGGCTAGTGGTTCTTTGATGAGTTCTTGCGTACATTGTCTCTTCTCTCATCTCTTCTTTCTCACATGGCATCAGAGCAAGGTGGTGGTGCACATAGAGCCTCCTTATCCTTCTTCCTCTCTACCTCTAGTCCTCTTCAACAACCCGCTTTCAATTGCATTTTTTCATTCTTGATTATCTGTTAAACGGATATATTTTTGAGGATTGTGCCCACATAACCTACTGGAATCATCGTGGTCTACAACTTTGTAGAAGAAAGTTTTCGTAAATTCCTCACCGTTTTTGAGTTATTCTTCGCGCAGACTGCTTGCATGCAGAATTTCTGCTTGCGTTTTTTGCAGAAGCTCTTACATGCTTGATTATTTGCTAAACGGATGTATTTTTGAGGATTGTGCTCGCGTGACCTACTGGAATCATCGTGGTCTACAACTTTGTAGAAGAAAGTTTTCGCAAATTCCTCACTGTTTTTGAGTTATTCTTCGCAAACTGCTTGCATACAGAATTTCTGCTTGTGTTAATTGAAGAAGCCCTTACTCATCATCCTTGCACTCATTCAATGATGCAAGAGGCTTCAAACCAGCCCCTTACCATCCTCTACAAGTGTGTTTTTAAAGCACTTCAATCCGAGTCCTACAACTCTACTTGCGGTGAAAACATTGCCAACTAGTTTTCCCTACATGCGGTAGCGTTTTTTTGGAGGCTTCTTGTGGAGAGATTTCTTGGCTGCGTTTTCATCATCAACTTCAGCCCTCTTCATGGTGTTTTGAGGTACATATTCATCCTCTTTTCTACACCTTTCTACCGGCTGAAAATTTCACTTTGCTACACACTTTGTGTTTGCGTTTTTGTGGACAATCAACTCCTCCATACTCCTTCTCCCTAAGGCTACATTCTCAGCCCTCTTTTGGTGGTTTCTACAGAGTCTATTGGTTCATATATCGGCTGCGTTTTGTGGCTGCATTTTTGCATTATCTTTGTGCATATTTTGGAGATACTTCCTTGGTGGGGACAGCCTATCTATTGGCTACGTTGGAGGTACGACACTTCTTCCCTTGTGTTTTCCCACCCTCCACTCCCTATGGGATCTCAGAAGTCCTCTACTCCAAAAGACAAAGGCAAACTTGAAGATACTATGGATCCTACATCTCCTACGACGGTTGGACCGACAACTACTACAACGGAAGTTGGTGTAATTCCTTCTTCGGTAGGTGCTTCTACTTTCTCTTTTCCGTTGTATCCATTACCTTCTACGGATCCATACACTCTTTCTTCTTTGTCCTTTATGCCTTCCTATCCACATACTTCTATGCCCTCTATGGTATATCCTCCTACATCATCTATGCCTTTTATGGCAACTTCATCTACTATGATTCCTTCTTCTACTACTTCCACTACTACTCCTCTCCCCACTCAATCATATCATCCCTTTAACCCATTCACTCAATCTTTGAGCCTTCCAAGTCTTTCCGATTCACAAAAGCTTACCCCACCAAACAACTACCACACTTGGTTCTTGTTTATGCAACTTCTTTTGGAAAGCGCCGGGGTGTGGTCTATAATCACTTCTCCTCATATGGTGCCTTCAATATCAAACCTATATGGATGCACGGGCCAAAGCTTTACTTGTGCATGGCATGTCTACATCGGTTGTGTCTCAATTTCTCTCTACAATACAACTCTCCTTGTAATTGTTGCTCTTCCATAACACTTACATACATAACATATACCTTTCTCGCTATAGAATTATTGTTGAAAAGGACTATAAGTTTTAAATAGCCTTCAACCTTTACCATCCTAGCATGGAAATTACGAACATTTGCATTTGTTGGTTCTAAGTCTGGTTTAACAGAGCTTCCCATGTTTCATAAGACATCAAGTTATGAATTACTCTTGTGTCAGTTAGAGTTATGCTTGTGTTATTATTTCTAACAAACAAACACTTGAATATAACCCATGTAGGCTTAATGTAACCTTTGATAAATTACGTCATATCACCAAACAATGTTAGCCTCCAGCCACGTCCCTAACGAAGTGTCCTCTCGTAACCCCGAAGTGTTCATCCTCTTGCACGTGTATAAATTCATCCTCACGGAAACACCTTCATAAAATATCATCTTTACCTAGCTTATATAGTTATCTCGTTATTATCAGATATATGATGTTGCTAGCTTAATAAGCCATCGCATTATATCTTTGTTTAATGGTCAATGTTGCATGCAAGGTATCAAGATATTTCATCACTCTAATCATGGACCATGTATATTTTGAACAAGCATGCATCCATCGATTCTAATGGTCAGGCTCACCATAAGGGAGTCATGACACATGATTAGGTTTATTTTCTTACACTAACTGTAATGTCAAACTCTGAGAGGAAGAGCAACCATTGTGTAATCAATCCCATGGTGCAAGGCTTGTTGACAAGATATATCAATGCTTGGTGGATATCCATGTTGAAGTGGAGATAAAGGTAACAACAAAAACATAGATGCAACAAGCAAGGATAGATAGATAGAAGCACAACAATAAAAGTAGATTGATGATACTGAGTGAAGACAAGTGAAATGACATGATAAGGTCACTTCCGTACACTTATAAGAGTGTGTACATATACTTGAGGAAAATAACCTCCTAAAGAGAGGGAAAAAGTACTTTGGCCCATTATTATCCTTACGTGGTCCACACATGACTACCATATAAATGGCTTGAAATCCCCCTTATAGTGATAATGAAAACATGTACATGGATCATATGGTTGATCAATCCCCAAATGGCAATAATCCCAAAGCTTTGCAAAAAGCTTCAAACTTCTATCAATAGGGAGCCTTCGTGAACATATTAACCACATTGTCGTGTGTAGAGACATAAGCTAAGCTAATCTTTCCTACAATGAACCTATCCCTGATATAATGATCATACACCTAATTTTTCTTTATGCGAGAATGAAACATTGGGTTCCTCACAACAACAGCTAGTGCACTCTACCTGCCACAATGAAGATGGAGGTGGGGTACTGCCATCCAATACAAAGATCTGCAAAAAGGCATCTAAGCCATACACCCGTTGTAAAAGTTGCCATGCGATTAGCTTCACATCACAAAGTGGCCACTAAGAAGCCATGATATACATGACTCACCAAGGTGAAAGCGAAAGTCACTAGTAGACACGCGCATCATGTTATAACATCTAGCTCAATTGTAATCACTAAAAGCATGCAACTAAATATTATATCACCCCCCTTAGAATAGAATAGGCCAAGGGACTAAGTTCCCTATAATCCTACCAATGCTTATAGTGTATAAGCCTCCTTAACAATTGGAAGACTCCAAACTAAATGTCTAGCCTCATATTACATAGATAGATGAAGCACCCATCAGTCTGTTAATAAAGTGATGCATCAAATGGTTCACTTGTATCCTATAGACTAAGCCTAGCACATGTCTCTACTAGTGTAGCAATTGGCTTATAATCTTCAAGACTAAACCTTATAAGTAGCCTCTATATGTACTTTGACTATAACATCACAATACCATCATCACGCTACATAAATCGTATGCCTGATCTTAAATGACACATGTAATTCAACCTTGAAGGAGGCTAAAATCTTCTCGTCCCCATGAGGGCTTGTCAGTAGCATGTCATCAATGTATAAAATGATGATCAGAAAAAAAATCATTACTCCTCTTTACATAGAGGGTACTCTCAGTTGGAATGTTGCAGAAATCATTTGGAAACAAGTATGTGTTTATCTTCGCATACCATGCTCTAGGAACTTAATTAAGCCATATAAAGCTTTTCTTAACCTACATAATTTAGACTCTAGTCTCTTCTCAACAAAATCACGAGGATAAGATACATATACCTCCTCATGAAAATTACCATTTAGGAAGACAGTCTTGATATCCAATTGATGTACATTCCAACCATGATGTGCTGCAATGCAATAATACACCTAATCATAGTAATATGAGATATGGGTACAAAGCTCTCATCAAAATCTATGCCCTTCTCCTAAGCATAACCTTGTTTAACAAGCCTTAGCGGTTGGTCAATGCTACCATCAACTTTATGCTTAAGCTTATAAACCAACTTTGCACCAATGGCCTTTTTACAATAAGGCAAATCTACTAAATATCAAGTGTCATCTTTGGAGGATTCAATCGTGCTCATCATGCATGGCCTACATCAAATGATCCTTTTCTTATGCTTCCTCAAAGGAAATAAATGCCAAGTGTCATTTTTTAGGATTGAGTCATACTCATCATGCGTGGCCTGCATTAAATGATCATTTTCTTAGGCTTCCTCAAAGGCAAATCTACTAAATACCAAGTGGCTTTTTGAGGATTGAGTCATACTCATCATGCGTGGCTTGTATCAAATGATCATTTTCTTATGCTTCCTCGAAGGAAATAATTTCCTCCTTATTGAAATATATTGACAATGAGAGCATGATCCACAAAAGAATAATATACATGATGAGATCATCTTCTTATGCGTCCTCAAGGGAAATAATTTCCTCTTCATTGAAATATACTAGCAATGAGGTCACGATCCACAAAAGAATAATATACATGATGAGAATATGCAAGTGTTGTGCTAGGTAGAGGAGTAGCCATTTTAGCATATCTCTGTCAGCTCTTTGACCTCTCGGACCTCACTGAGGCCACCGTTGTTTGCCAATGATCTTCAAGCTCCCCGTTGTCATTGTCGATGCTCCCTGAGCTCCCCAACCTCACTGGTTGATGCTCCCTTGCTATCCGTTGCCTCCATCATCATCACCAGTAGTGCCCGCAGACTTTAGACTTCTTCGACTCCCAAGTCCCACTGATGGTCGTGTGTACACATGACGTGCATGGCCACCTTGGGCTAGGGTTCTCATGGTGGCTATTGCATCTCCCTCCCTTTCCCAAATGAGGAGAGATCCCTATAGATCGCTAACATTTCCTCCACACTCCATCCTCATCTCTACCATCTCTCTACCACCTCCCTGAGCTCTCTAACCCGATGATCATGGCCAATAACTTAGAGAGCACCGCCAATGTGATGATGGGGACGTTCCCCAACCTCATCGATTAATGCTCCCTCACCATCCCTCTCCTTTGTCATCACACTGCTAGTGCCCTCATACTTCTCCGAGTGCTAAGTCCATCGATGGGGTCATGTGCACTCACTATGTGTATGGTCACCTTGGGCTAGGATACTTATGGCTACTAATACATCTCCCTCCCTTTCCCAAGGTGACGGGAGATCTTGTTGAGCACTATCTCTCATACCCAATAAACTCTAGATCGGAAGATCTTGCTTATAATCAATATCTCTTAAGCGTTATTTTTCCCTCCCTTTCCCAAGGTGACAGGAGATCTTGTTGAGCACTATCTCTCATACCCAATAAACTCTAGATCGAAAGATCTTGCTTATAATCAATATCATGACAATGTGGATATTGGGGTAGCCACCACTGGTAGTGGTTGTAACCCATTTAGCTCATAGAGAGGATTTTGAAAAGGACTCTTTTCCACCCTGAGAGAAGAGAGTAGGATATTGTGTAGGTTACATCTCCTATGTGAGAGAGAGGAAGATATTATGTGTATTAGAGAAGATTATGAAGAATGCATATGTTATTGGCTCGTAAATTATCTATGATACTATGAGTTATTGAAGTAGTGTGGTGCTCCTCAAGAAGAAGTTTGATATGAAGGATTTGGGTGAGTTGAGATACTTTCTTGGCATTGAGGTTATCAGGATGCCCGAGGGCATACGGCTGTCTCACAGAGATAGTATGCATTGGGAATATGTTGTCCAAATATAGTATGGCTGGCTATAAGCCCATTTTTTTATCGTTGGATCAGAATGGCAAAGTTGAGTGCAAATGCAAGTGAGATTTTTGAGAGTGCCAATATGTATAGGAAGATAGTGGGTATCTTGATCTACATGATGATCAACAAGCTAAACATAAACTACATAGTTGGGTTGGAGATTCAGTTTATGCAAGTTCCTTGGAAGGCACATTTAGAAAGTGTGAGGTGCACACTATGCTAGGTGAGGTTCACAGTGTGGATAATGGCCTCTTCTATACAGAGGTCTATGGATACACTAATATAGATTGGGCTTGTAGCATCTTGGATAGAAGATCTACTAGAGCAAGTTTATGTTTTCCTTTGGGAGTGATGCTATTACATGGAGCAACAAGAAGAAGAAGCCAAAAGTTACCTTATCGAGTACGAAGGTAGAGTATAGGGGGGTGTTGTGATGGCAGCATGCGAGATTGCCTGGTTGCATAAGCTGCTTAGATATTTCGGGCTACATGTGGATAAGCATGTTGTCATCTATTGTGCAACAATCTTAGTAGCATATAGTTAGGGCTAGGAACCCAGTGTTTCATGCATAGACCAAGCACATAGAGGTCCATTATCACTTAATCAGAGAGAAGGTCTTGGTAGGAGATGTTGATCTCATGTATGTCAGCATAGAGGAGCAAGTAGCTGACATTTTCACCAAGGCCTTGGAAGTAGAGAAGCCTCAGAGGTTCTATACTATGCTTGGTGTTTTAGAGATGGAGTTGAGCATGAGGGGGAGTGTTAAGATGTGAAGCTTAACATAAGCTAACACTCATGATATGCATGGGCTGTGACCATTCCACCTTTACACAATTGGCACGTTTGGTAGCTAACATGACACATCTTTGTCGGTGATTCTATAGCTAGACTACACCTACCTAGTCCAACTAAGTTATGGTGTACGTATTTTGGCATCTCATCTACTTTAGCGTGTTCACATTATGGACTACTTATACATAGTACTCTAGTACTTATGCTGGTTTTCACTTATCTTTTAAATACCTCTTTTGAGAGCAACAAGAAAAAGAATATTTTAGCCTTCCATCTTTGTGTGTGTCTTATCCATTGTTGTGAGAGTGTGTGTGTGTGCTTGCAAGAGCTCGATCTCTCTCTCCTCCCCCAATCTTTTTATACTCAAATCAAGATAGATAAATTTCATATATGGCAGACAAAGATAAATTTCTCATTAATGAAGAAAGGTTTGTGGAACACTGTCAATGGCAAGGAAAACAAACCCTCAACTAGAGGTGCTGAGACTATACGGTCAACAAAAGACGAGAAGGCACATACCATCATAGCATTAGGGTTAAGTGCTAATTATATCCATCACACTGATGGGAAAGAGACTTCATTTGAAGCTTGGGAAGAGTTAGCCAATCTCTTTTGGTATTACCCAAGCAAAGAGCTCTAAGATTAGTCTCCTCGTCATCAAGTTCTTTGAACTAAAATGAACCAAGGAGACTCTCTTTAAAATATATGAAAAGCTTAACTACCCAATTCACACTTATTAAAGTGGATATTGAAGAAGACATTAACATTGCAGTTCTACTAACAAGTCTTCCACAGGAAGATTATGGCATTGTGGTTATAACTCTCACCAACTTGCTTCACCAAAGCTTGTGGACAGTAAAGCTTCTCTTTTAGAGGAAGAGAGAAAGATCAAGCAAAGATGTGGAGACTAGCTAGCCAGCTTTGATACTAATGTTGTCACAATAAATGACAATAGCCCTATCCATGAGCTCACCCATATCACCAAGTAGCTTATAAAACTAAGCTACCTCGTAAGTTTCCATAGCAATGCCCCTATATTAGCACCCTTATACTCTACCTTTGTACTTGACATCAATTGTTTCTTGCTGCTTCAACTCGTAGCAACACTCTGAAAAGAAAACATAAAGCCACTGGTAGGTCTTCTATCTAAGACACTACGAGCCTAATCAACATCTGTATACCCATGCAGTTGTATCTCTCTACCAACCTCATAGAAAAGTCCATAATCAATAGTGGACTGAGAATTAGTCTAGCCACATCCAAATGTGGCTTCTTGGTGCCCTACATAAACTAACTTACAAGTTCAACATATCATAACTTAAATATGGCCTAGTAATGGGTCATATAGATCAAGCTAGCTACTATGTGCCTGTACATAGTGGGGTCCTCCAAAAGCTCACATGTATCTACAAAAAGCTTAATGTTCTGCTCTGATAATACTCAAATAGACCTATAGATTGTCATACCATACTTGGATAACATGTTCAAGCTATACTATCTCTGCAAGAGAAAAATTCCATCATCAGGTGATCTCACCACCTTTATACCAGCAAAATACTGCAGCTCCACCCAAATCTTTCATATCAAACTTCTAGTTCAAAAGCATCTTGACATCATGTATATCAACCAATGATAATCAAGTCATCCACATAAATAACTAACAACATGATCCCTCTATCTTGCTTTTTCACATAAAGTAAAAGTAAAAAATTTACATTGGATATATGAAATCCAATGGTAACAAGATACTCCCTGATCTTGTTTGACTATGCTTTGGGTGCTTGCTTCAAACTATATAAGGCTTTGAATAGCTTGTATACAAAATGTGGATGTGCGTCGCTCTCATAACCCTATGGATGCATCATGTAAACTTCTTCCTGTGTTGCAAACCACTATGTAGGAATGCATTCTTTATATCCATTTGATGTAAACACCAACCCTTCACTACAATCATAGCAATACCAGCTCTCGTAGTTACCATTCTCGTAAAAGAGGAATGTCTTCTCATAGTCAATGCCATATATGTGCATAATCCTTGGCACACCAATCGTGCCTTATATCTATTCATAGATCCATCTAAGCTTAACCTTATACATCCAATTGCCTTTTATCCTTAGGCAAAGGCACTTATTCCCATGTCGCATTTATATCCAATGCTGCCATCTTCTCATCCATGGTGGCATCTTCCCATTTTGATTTCCAAGTGCCTGAAGTGGGATCTATCTTCTATATTCATTTAACCATGTAAGCATAGTGATGAGTTGTAGATTCATCATATCTCAATATGTCGATAGGGTATCTAACCCAAGTAGACCTGTGTACACTTGGATCACTATCGGGTGTCCTCATCAAAACAACCCTAGTTCTCCATGCACTAGGAGAAACCAGAATGCCATCGACTCTGCTCGGACCACTACAGTCACTATCCATAAAAGAGTGACCTGCTGATAGATTATGCCAAGCTCCTTATCAAGACTCTGGTAAGAGACCATTTAAGGCACCATCCAAAAAAGTCACCATCCAGAAAAGAGTGACATGCTGATAGATTATGCACAAATGTTGTTTTACCTTTTCTTTTTTTTGCGTGACCAACACCTGTAATACTACCACAAAATGATACATCTACATTCCTTGCATATGTTCTTAAACTGCCTCACCATGGACTAACACTAGATCCACTGCTAGAGGACTCTCCATGTCCACTAAGCACCTATGACCATTACTTTGCATGTGGGATAACATCATTCTTTCTTGCATCTACATCTTTAATTTGCCTGCAATCAGGAGCTGGTGTATACTAGCTACTCACTAAGCACCTATGATTGTTGCTTTGCATGTGGGACAACATTATTATTTCTTACATCTACATCTTCCGTTTACCTTCAATCACTAGTGCATATCAATAGCTACTCATCTCATCAAAGATACCATTCTGCTCTTACTCGCATCTCATGAGTGGTAGGGTTATAGCATCTATACTATTTTTACTTCAACGAATAGTCGACGAAGATGCATTTCTCTACCTTTGGATCTAACTAAGTTCTCGCTTCATCAAGAATATGCACATATGCAATACATCCAAACAATTGCAAATAGGAATATGCACATATGCAATACATCCAAACAATTGCAAATGAGACACATTTGGTTTTATGCCTATAAACTTTTGTTCAGGCATCATACAATGAATAACTGTAGTGGGGGTCCTATTCAAAATGTATTGTTGCTGCTGCTTTATCCTAGAAATAATCCAGTATATTCTTTTTCACGACATCAAGGCACGAGCAACTTCTGCAATATGCCTATTTTTTCTTTCCTACAACACCATTCTGTTGTTGCGGAGTGTACCTATACGTGAATTGCCTCGTTCACTAAACTTATTGGAGAAATATTCTCCTCCATCATATGATCTTAGGCATTTGTTTGCACCAGAAATAATCCGGTAAATTCTTTTCACGACATCAAGGCACAAGCAACTTCTGCAATATGCCTATTTTTTCTTTCCTACAACACCATTCTGTTGCGAATTGTACCTATACCTGAATTGCCTCTTAATTCCCTACTTCTCGACAAATCACTAAACGTATTGGAGAAATATTATCCTCCATCATCCAATCTTAGGCATTTGATTTGCAAACCTTTTTCCTTTTCAACAAAGCCTTTAAATCTCTAAAAGTGAGCAAGCATGTCACTTTTTTTTCCATGAAGTAAATCCACACTTCCCTAATGAGCTATAGATGGTCCTTTGTCGATAGAGCTTTTGCTATGGGCTTAGCTGTCACTCATGCTCGTTGGCTATGTTCACTCAAGGATTAGCTCGCCTTACAAGAAATGTACTCCTGTCTTTGACTTGAGAGAGGATTGGAGCTGATCTCGCCAAATTGTCACAACTATCTACTCTAGAGTTTCTATAAGAGATAGTTGTCTCCTATAGACTTTTTATAGGTACTCACTAGACATGGTTGCAGAGTAATAGGTTCTCATGAAAATTAACAAACATACTCTCTCTCAATGCAATCAGACAATACGATCAATGAGGCTTGACATTATATTTATAAATATAGTCATTATACATCTAAATAATAGAATAATAGTGAGATTACAATTAACCAAGAAGGTTTCCACACTAGTCAACTTGTTTAACTGAAGAAATTTTAGAATAGACATCATAGAACTCAAAGTCTTTTTTCAAAGTTTGCAGGGTTTATATACCCTTCTAGAATCTTAATGCCACTACCAGCTTACCATGTGTCATTTCATGGTTGATTACAAACATAGGATCCTATCCCCAATTTCTACTTCTTTTTATGTTTCTTGGTGTGTTTGTTGTGTTTCTTCTTGGTCTTCACACCCGCCTTCCCGGTCTTCATATTCTCAAGTCAACCTTAGCCTACCGGTTGTGCGAGTACACTCGGCCCAGTGGTCTTGATCTTCTCGTTATGGCCTCTCACAAACATGCTCTGGCTATTCCCATCCATCCCACTCGCTATACTAGCTCATTGTTCCGTACTCGGGCTTGAAACAATTCTTCAAATTCCCAAAGTTATGCTTTTATTTTCCCAAGACTTTGTTTGTTACACCATCCTCAACGAAACTATAGATGCTCTGATTTCTAATTATAATAATTTGTTAGTTTGTTTCATAAGCTCTTGGCTTGTTTTTTCCCATTGTTGCACAATATCTTGGGTCATCTTGTATGCTAAGTCTACAAACTCTTTGTCCTTCCCTATTCCTCACCTCTTGCATGCCTGAGCTGAATTCTTCCATGTAAAGTTCAACAGTATTCTTTAGGGTTGTGCCTCCTCTTCTCTCCAATCTTTGAGACTTTGAACAATTGAGCAATATTCTTTAGCATCATCGGTTCATGCTTCAAGGATAAAGTGTGGAAAAACATCATCACGAGGTCCAACCACATAAAGTACTTGTGGAGGTGGCAGGTGATTTATCACTTTTTCCAACACCTTGTTTTCTTGCAATATCAAATCCTCCAGCAAGGCCTCAATCGTGATGTGCATACTAGAACAATTGCATGGGTGTATTTTCTTCTAATTTGATCTTTTAAATTTATCTTTCTTTTTTTACTCTCACCCAAATGACTCATTGATGCATCCTGACCAATTTCTCATGCAACTTCTTGACTTCATCAATGAGTTCCCTGGATCCACCTATCAAAAGAGGACCATATAAAGATTAATAAAATGTCTTCACCAACACCAACGAATTTCCTTTAATAGTATCATACGACTACATACAACTATGGAGTATTAACTTGTAGAGAGCCTTATCTATGTAGATACTTTGACCTCTCCAATCCTTTGTGTATATAGTACTATCTTATGGAGAGCCTTACCTATGTAGATACTTTGACCTCTCCGTTCCTTTATGTATATAGCTATCCACCACTTCTTAATGTATTTGTGACTATACTCCATGAACATAGACCTCTTAGGAGGAAAGCGCTTTTCCTTAATTACCATGTCACTCACAGCTTGTAGTACTTAAGTACTACAAGCTCTGAGTGACATGGTAATCAAGGTTTTACCTTCCATGGTCATATGTATCTTTCTTTTCTCGATGCCTATTTTATACGTACTACAAGCTATGAGTGACATAGTCATCAAGGCTATACCTTCTGTATAAGCTACGACGACAAGACAACAATTACTGAAATGTACCATGGGTTACTATTTTTTCTTTCAATGGCCATCTCCATAATTTCCTATCCCACTGGAGATAGCAGATTGAGGAGGTAACTTTTATCTACCAAGAAAAACTTTTAGAAAACATTGTGGTAAAAAGATGGCTCCACATCAATGTACTTAAACAAGTCTATGTCCAACCAAAAGCTAGATGTAATTGAATTTGAGAAGATGCTATAAAATGTTTAATTGAAGTAGCGTGTATCGAAAGGAGTATCATACTTGTTGGTTGACTTCTCAAGCTCTCTCCACTTCTATAAATTGACACTCGACTCATATGTGTTGATATGCCATGGTCTCATAAGCTACATATGTGTTGATATGGCATCATCTCATAAGCTACATAAGATTTACCTCATAAGCTACACATTAGAATAGATGCCAAGAAAATATACATATAACATGACCAATTTTTCTAAAGCCTTACCCTCTCTGATTTGTGCAAACCATGCCTTCTTGTGATGGTTTCTATCCCACACCAATAACTTCTTCCCCTTTAAGTCCTTCCACTCCTCTTCTAACTCATTATTGAATGTATCACTCTATAAGTTTTAAATTGGCCCCAATTCAAGCTCAGTGACATATAAAAATTGTTCATTGTTTGTTAGGCCTCCACAGAGAAACTAAGAAAGGAGGACTGCTAGAAACACATGCCTTACTATCAAAGCTCTCTCTCTCTCAAGATGCTAATCTCGAAAGAAGCTATATGCAGATGGCCTCATTTGTAATTAGCCTGCAAAGTGGAATGGGAGGGCATTTCACCTTACTTCCCTTCTCAGGAGGTGTCACCATGCTCAACATGCTATTGATTCTCTCCTTGTTGGCTCTTGATTCTCATGAGTGGCAATGGCTTTGATTTTAGTTTGTGTTGGATTATGAGGATTCAAGATGCTATCTCCTCACTCTCAATTCTTCTAGTTGTTCTACCCTACAACCCATAACTTTTGGTAGCTGCAGACAAATACAATAGTTCAAATCATGTCAACACATTAGGGCAAACCAATGTAGAAAGATTTTTTTTGATAAATTTCATGGTTTTACCTTTTGCATCACCTTTCTTCCTCCCTCTCGGTGCCATCTCTCTGACCGTATACTTGAATTAAAATATACAATGACAATTAGTAAAAATCTCTCTCAAAAGCATGTCATTATTGTGTATGGTAGTGTATAATTACTTAAAGACTAGGGTACCTACTATGAGACAAGGTTATCATGATTGTTTCTATTATGCACATGATGATAAAACTTATTTTGCTTCATTCTCCTTACAATATTTCACAATGCAAAGAAAACCAAAAACAACACAAGACTTTAGAAACAACTATTGTCGTAATGCATTGAAAGTGTGCAATGAAAGCCTTACACTCGTGGTTTAACACAAAAATGGGCCACATTAAGCATACAAAGAGGCTGTCACTTCTCACATCACTTTGATTATTCTCATTGCACCAAGCTAAGCATAATTTATCTGGGACTTCGAAACAGCTCGAACCACCAATGCCCTGTGCAAGTGCACAAGGTTGGATGGACATGCAAGGTAAGATTGGGTTGGCCTTTCAAGAAGCAAGATCGACAATATGCATTCGAAATTTGAGCAGAAGCTTGAAAATCAATGTTTGGCCTTTGAACAAGAGCATTTGATCTTCAAGTAAGAGCTCAAAGATTTGCGTTTGGACTTTGATCAAAGGGTTGCAACAATAGACAAATAGAGAGCTTCTCATCATGCAAATGCACATGGCAAAGGTAACAAAGCAAATGCACATGGCTTTTGAGAATCGGCACCATATACTGCTTATGTAAACTTGAGAGCACAGTCCATGAAAAAAGGGCCCCCGTAGATGGTGAGCTCTCCTCACCTTGGCCTCTATTTCCAAAAGATAGGTTTCAGTATGAGGATAATTTTCAAAAGACAAGTTTAAAAACTTAATTGTAAGGTAGCACCATGATTTGAGACATACTAGGATCTTGTAACTAGCTATGCTCTTAAAACCAGTAAAAATCATCTTGTAACTAGCTATGCTCTTAAAAAACCAGTAAAAATCATCTCTACCATAAAGTGAAGCCATAGGCTTCTTTGTAGTAATAATAAGAACAAGAGTTTTTCTATTTGTAAGCCTTCGAAAGAAATTCATTAGCACCAATAATCTATTAGTAGCATCATTGAGAGGCAATTTTAGACATATGTGCCATGGTAGTGATGGGTGAACTCCAGTAGGACCAACTGGGCCACTTTTTACCCTCCATAAGAGGGTTTTTCCCCGGTGCACTACTCTAGGTGTGAACCCACCCTTATTTCATTACAGGGTTCATCTTATATTGTATTTTTAGCTCTGATCACGTAATCTATAACATTGCATTGTGTGTCTCTCCTTATACTCTCATGAGTGTACTTCTTTATATATGTGTGTGTGTGTGTGTGTGTGTGTGTGTGTGTGTGTGTGGATTTATGTGCTTTGGTCAACATCTCTCCAACATTTGCCTCTCCTAATACTCTTATGATTGTACTGCTCTGTGTGTGTGTGTGTGTGTGTGTTTGTGTGTGGATTTATGTGCAGCATTGGCAGCATCTCTCCAACATTTGGTATCAGAGCCTTATACTCTTCTGTGATTGTGGAACTCACATCTATAGTAGCAGCTCACCTAAAGCAGCTTGTTTTATTATGTGGTAGCAGTCTGTAGCTTTAACCACCTCGTCTCCCTACCTTGGTCACCTCAAAAGACCCCTTAGGATGCTTAAAAGCCTTATAAGCCTTCATTTGTAAGAGGCAAAGCTTCATTGGGGCTAGAAGCAAGAAAAATAGCCACCACTCTACAAGTTAGGTTGACCATCTTCCATAGCCCGCTCCAGGAAGCTACATACACACACGAACTCCTCAACAATCCAATTAAGCATCCCCCTTTTTAATACAAGTCACTCCGACCATCTTCCATAGCCCGATCCAGGAAGCTATGTACACACACGAACTCCTCAACAATCTAAATAACCATCCCCCTTTTTAATTTTTTGATTTGGGTATTTTTGCCCAGTGCTACCCGATTGGTGGTTCAGCCCATTTGCAGCTCAAATTTTAAAGAACTAATTTTTTCTCACCACTGTGTTCCTCATCTCTCTCGAAAAATCGTTGAAATTGGAGTTCGTTTGGGCCTACAAGACACCTATGTAAATTTTTATCTTATCCCAAAATAGAGATGAATTGAGCATAGGGTTGCATGCGGGAGTCTTCAAGCTACTCATTAGTGGTACCAACATCGAAATACATTTATCAATCTTGTAGAAATTACAAAAAGTTATCTCTATCCCTACTCCTTTTAATATTTTCGAGAGAGCTACTTACAGTGTTTCACATTGCGATCAGTAACATACATACTTACAATATTTTGGGGGGTTTTACATCACTTGCATTTAGTTGGGTTACAAAGAGTACTCTTATAGATAGTATGGCTAGTAATAATCTATTTGGGATGCTTTTGTTGTTGAAGATAAGCTTGATGCGACTAACTACCCATTGTGGGCTTATATGATGAGTTACTTACTGGAAAGATAAGCTTGATGGGACTAACTACCCATTGTGGGCTTATATGATAAGACTAACTACCCACTACCAACAAAGGGCTTTGGAAAATAGTTACAGGAGATGAAGAATGTCTAGTTATCTATAGTGCAACAACCTACTCTTGCTACTTTTACAGGAGTTTGGTGGTCATTGTAGCACTTGTACCTCCTATTGTATTTTAAAGACATTGGAATTCTAGAATTGCACATGCACATTCCCTCATTGCTCTCTCAGTGATGAAGAGGAGCATTATACCACATATCCATTTGTCATTGCTAAATTAGCATGGATGCCTTTGCAACACTATATCATGTGTGCAATGAGGCTCATGTAGCCTACCTGAAAAAGCAATTAGACATGTTGCATGTGGATAACGATGACTCTATGGGATGAGTATCTCACAAAGGTGAGAAACCTTCGAGAACAGCTAGCTAACATTGATGAGTTTGCGAACAGCTCACTTATCTCACTACTATCCTTAATGCATTGCTTGACTCATATTAGGGCTTTGTTACTACACTTTGGTTGCTCACTCATGAAAGGCAATACAAATGCCTTCTGTTTTGATGAGATAATGTCTTTGCTCCTACAAGAGGAGCAATCCCATAATAATAGGTTAGGAATGAGGAAAAGGTAAACAAAAGGGGTGGCTATAAGGCTAAAGGTGAGACAACTATCTCTTTTGGGAAAAGGATATAGACAAGGGTGACAATGAGAAGCCCAAGAAGAAGGGTAAATGTCTCTCTATAAAGGATTTAGACAACTCGGGTAAACAAGGGTGACAGTGAGAAACCCAAGAAGGAGGCTAAATGCAATCATAAGAAAAGGCACTACATAAATGAGTGCAGGAAAAGGCTTGTAAAAGAGAAGAGACTCTAGCATGTCTATGGCCTATGCATCAATACCTAATGCTGACAAAAAGGATTTAACTAGCTATGCTTAAGATGAATGGGTATTCTAGGTACATTGCAGCTATGATCCTTCCTTACATGATGTATGCATTGTAGTTACAGATGCTGATGTATGGTAATTTGATAGTGTTGCTAGCACATCACATCATTACATCATCTCTTCTCTTCCTGAGCTTCCCCAGGCATTCCCCTTTCTATGAGGTACTTGTTGACCTTGGGTATCTTTTAGGAATCTAGATTTGTTACGGTGATGATGTTGAAGGTTCATCTAAAAATTTTATTCCCCTTGTCTGATTTTGAACCTTTAGAGCTTGTGATGACCACTCAAAAACTTGGGAGTTGGCTAGCAGTGAGCCTAGGGGTACTTATTTTTGCTTATCCAAATCTAATGGGTATCCTTGTAGTAGCCTTGAGCTTAAAGTAAGCATGTAGGTATGCATTTTGGGGTAAGTCGTAATGTGGACTTTCCACAGAGATTCTCTTCCATATTTTTTTTGCTGGGTTGTTAAGGTGGCATGGATAGTGAAATTTTAGGAAGCCTTTTGAAGGCGGATTGGGGCTGCCAATTTTGTGCCCATTGGGGTGCTTGGTTCTTTTGGCAAGGAGGTTTTGATAACAAGGAGGGAAAAGAACCAAGAGTTAGTAGCTGATAAATACGATGAGGTGGAAGACGTTTTGTTAGGTTGAGATGATGGTGGCGTTTCCTTCTTGCGATTCTCAAAATGAGAGTAAGAGGCTCTCGACTTGAACATTTGCTTGTGGGGTAGTACAATGATTTGCGATGTGTAATCATGAACGTTGTGATAACATCTACATCATTTATAAAGTCCTTTTCTTCGTCACTTACCAATATTTCAATGGGCTGAATGGATGGTGGTGTTAGAATGATTTTCAAGTAATCCTCCATTACCCATTGGATGTATGCCGCACAGAAGACAAGATCAACCCTCATGATTGAATCATCAAATTAGAGGTAAACATGGTTCTTTGACTAGTGGTGTACCATCTTGGCTGATCTCATGAAGAAAGGACCATTTCATAAGATTCAAGTTGTTTGGAAAAGTCTATAACAATGAAAGTATGTTTAACTCAATGTTTAAGCACCTTGATCTTAGGATCTCACAACAACCCAATAGGTTTGGCAATTGTTCCATCTGCCATCTTGACAAAATATCTGTGCCTTCAAGACGTGGCTTGGCCATCTTTTCCCAACATTTTTTGGCAATTATGCTTACTCCCACGCCTCCATTTAGGACTCCCGTTACTATTGTGCCCTTGGTGGTGACTGGTAGCAATGCATTAGACTCATCACCTTCAAAATATTGGTCTAGTTTATTGAGTGGAATTTTAACCACAAACATAGCATTTCCTTCTTCCACTAGGGGTTTTTATTAAGGCATGACTTGAGGTGTTTCCATCACATAATGGGGGCATGCCTTATGCATGTTTGCTGAGTGGTGGTAATCCTATGTTGAGTTCTCCATTAAGAAGAGCTCTTATTTGGTATAAAAAACTTACTCATCCAGGCGGTTATAGTTGTACTTGTATGTGAAGCCATAAAATCTAACAATTGAGGGATGTTTAGAGGCAAACCATCACCCCCTTTCTATAGGAAGGTGTTGTTGAAATTGGAATATCCATCTTTGAGATAAGCTCAAGGTTATTGTACTCTAATTATCCCCCTTGAACCAATCAGGAATTAACTATGAGTAGTTGATGTCTTAGTCTCTTCTATGATGACACTTGACACTTTTAGGGGTTTGTGAGTCTCTTTTAAACCATGATTAGTAGTGGATGTATCAATCTCTTCTATGATGACACTTGGCACTTTTAGGGGTTTGTGAGTCTCGACACGCATTTAGGTGCTAGGATGCATAGTGTATGGGACTCTCACCTAATTGGGGTTTCTCTTGTATCTTAATAACTAAATCACTGAGCCCTTAGACTTGTTCAATCTCCTTCTGAGTGTCAGGATAAGAGCCCAGTTTTACGTTGCATGATTTAGTTTCAAGATCTCTAGTTTTATTTAGTGTCACATTTTTTGTTTCCTTGGTTTTGGTTTGTATGTCACTACTGTATCAGCTCGTGTATCCAAGGAATCTGAGTCCTCATCTGGGTCCCTTATGAAGACTAGTTCTTGTGGTGTTTCCAAGTTTTTATTTTTTTGTTTCTTTTACTTTCCCATTCTTAACCGACTTCTTTCTCCTAAGGCCCTTCTTCTTTTGAGACCTTGCTTACCAAGGCAACATATCATTGTTCAAGTACATATTGGTTCTAAGCTTGTAAGCGGGTGATAACATTGAAGAGAGGAATCATACAAATCTCTTATATTCATTGTAACAAATTACATGCCTAAATGTGTTGGTACTTTTCATGGTAATGTAAGTGAAGTAAAAGATTCACAAGAAAGAAACAACATTTGAAGGCTAAAAATTTTAATAAGAATATACACATAACAGTGTCTAATGTAACATCTTCTTCTACGCGTATCTAGAATTCTTACCTATTCAAGTCTCTCTCTTTGTGCTTGCATATGCACTATTTTTTAAATTTTAAATGTTAAAATAAGATACAGTAATTGTACATGCAATTTTGTGAATCAACATAACGAAAATAACTTAAAAATGATGATTCTATGATCGTGAGATGGGTTGTAAAAATTTACACTACTATCTCTTGCAACCTAACATAGTGGTGAGAGGTTGAGATATTAAAGGGAAGATCCTAAGTTTTTTTCTAATTATAGGCGAGGAACAACATTACAAGGGGATAGGGGGAGGACCGGCTTGTGTGGGTACACGAGTAAATCGAGAGTAAATCTATAAGAAAATGGAGCATTGCCATGTGACGATGTGTCCTTAAATATTTGTTGATAAGTAGCAACACACTAACTTGCCAAGCAATGGGTGGTTGATTTTTGGGTGACGTTGTAATCAACATTTACATGTTTAGTTTATTTAAAAGAGTTTGCACAATTTGGAATAGCTTGGGAGCAAATGCTAGGAGACATAGGAATTGAAATTTTATTAAGGTTTAGGGGGTCATGATCAAAATTTTCATGTGCAACATCTTTAGTATGAATAAATGGTAGGGTAGGTAGTATTAGTAGGTAGATAGGATATAGGGTAGGTTGTATTAGTAGTAGGTAAATAGGCTACAGGGCCATTATTATGGTTTAGCTATATATAAGATAAAATTTAATATACTAATAGGGGTTGTTACTATGCTTTAGCTATATACATAAGGTAAAATTTTATATACCACTATCTTAGAGCAAAATAAATACTAATCAATAAACTAAATAATAATATAGATAAATAAATATTTATATATTAAAAATAGGTTTACCTATAAGATACCAATCTTGAATTTCTTAATAAGATTATCGAAAGTATAAATATTTTTATAAGGATCCCATAAGGATTGGGTTATTTGTTTAATGCACATGAGAGAGAGAGAGAGAGAGAGAGAGAGAGAGAGAGAGAGAGAGAGAGAATTAGTTGTCCTTTCGTTATTGGAGGGGAGGCCCTAAAAGAAGCAAACTTTGTGTATGTCTTTGTTACATTCTCTAAACATTGTAAAGAAAATTTCACAACTTTCTTAACTTTCTTTTTTATGTTCTCTAAACATTTAAGAAAATGTAATTGTAAATAAAATTTCGCATCTTTCATTTCAGAAATGTTTTTTTGAGGAGATTCTTGTGAATATCATATCTGTCTTGAGCTCCACCAATCAACAATTTCATAAATTTGCTTTTTTTTAAAGACACATTCACTATTTAAAAAATGGAATGTCACCTCCAAAACTTGGAGGCAAAATAATATTTTTTTATTTTCAAAAGAGACAAGCATCATTACTTGTCAAATCCAATAATGGGAGAAGTCACATGGTGTTGTGTGGCTTCTCTCTCTCTTTTTCTAGTGAAAGTTGGGAGTGCATATTATGGTGTGTAGATTTATGAGAGGAAAGGTTGAGTGAGGATAATGATGTGTCCATAAAAGGAATATGCTCTTTGTATGAAGGGAGAGCCATAGGTTTAAAGTGTATTGAGGATTGCAAGGGTGGAGGGCAATGTTTTACCTTTATAGTGTGGGAAATACCAAAGGTTAAGGAAGGTCTTAAAGGTTGTGTTTGAAAGTATGTAAGAAGGGGGGAAGGGGAGCAGTAAGTGTACAATTTTTATTTATTTATAAAAGGTATGTAGATGTATAGTTGAACCTAAAACACAGGTGGTCCATATGCTTGTATGGATGAGTAGAACATAAAACATAGGTGGTCCATATACTTGTAGGGATGAGTAGGCAAGGAGTTAGAGACGTAGTTAGAGGCAGGTCTCATTTGATAGAATACCTCTCTCTTTCTCTCTCTATGTGGGGTACAAATTTTAGGGTTTTTCATTTGTTTTTTTTTTTGTACCCCCCCCCACACACATATATAGAGAGAGAGAGATCGTTTGATGGGATGCACGTGTGAGGGATGCACGTTTAGGAACAGAGGTATAAGGGAGGAAGTGTATTAGTAAGGTCATTTAAGAGCATGTTTTTTACTCAAACAGAGGTGTAAGGGAGGAAGTGTATTAGTAAGGTCATTCAAGGGCATGTTTTTTACTCAAACACATAACCTCTCAAAGGCTTTGCAAGTTGTGAATGTGTGATATAAGGGATGAAGCGTATTCAAAAGTAAGTGTATTAGAGATTTAGAAACATACGTATAATGGAGTAAATGTATTAGTAGGGAGTAAGTGCATTAGAGATTTGGAAGTGTATTAGTAAGGTCACTTCAAGGGCATACTTTTTACTTAAACACATAACCTCCCAAAGGCTTTACAAGTTGCTAATGTGTGATATACTTTCAAAACTTCTATTATAAACACATCTATGATTTCAATGATCTGAATCTTTCTTTTTGTATGCTTACAATGCAACGTATGTATTTTCAAGGAGAATGTGATGCTAATAAATAAAACTTTGAAATAGGTAACATTACAATCTCACAATGTGAAAAGCAAGGTAACAAGTAAACATGAATTGGTACATACAAACGCATGTGCATGGTTTTATGTCAACAAATGCCTTGAAACATATGTTGAAATAGGGAATTATCTTGCCAAGAAGTGGCTATATATGTGCATGATTGTTGGTTTAAATATAATTTGAAAGAGAGCTATAAGAAAGGGTTTCACGCAAAGAATTAAGTAAGAAAAACAGAGGTGATGATCATGGACCTTCATGTTCCAGTTGAAGAGGCATTAAACATTATAGCAGTATTCCACCATGAATATTCCAACGCATCAAAAATATTTACATGTAGCCTAGAAGATTGCATGAAAAGTGCTTGTATTTTGTTAATATGTCTCGTGCTTGGGTGGGTGAAAATGACAAAAGAGTAGTGCGCTAAAAAAGAGGAAAGAAGATTTCAACATGAATCACAGATAGGGGGAATTATGTAATCATAACAGCCTTGGATGCGAGTCGCTACTTGCTTGTGAAAGAAACACACGTTAGATATTAGCTCTTAAAATAAGTTGCACCCATGAACAAGTGTTGTTTTAAGCTAAACACACTTGTCAAAATTGTGTGATTGAAAGATATTGTGGGTAATATCACCTCAGAGAGTTTTGGCTCACATGAGCCTTGTTTTGGCCCAAAACCACTCAAGGGAGGGAGTGCCACGTTTGGATTGCTTTTGAGTTGGAGATGTTTTCTTGGCCCAACAACAATAAAAGAACCTCGGAGGTGGGACTTGGATGAGGCCCTTGACTTGAGGCACTATGCATAACAAATATCAAATTTACAAAGGTTTGTGTCAATGGTGGTCAAGGGAAAGCACCCAAAAGGCATAAAAATGGAAACATGAAAAACAACCTAATTCTTGATAGGGCTCAACAATGCTTGGAAAAATTATATTTTTTAACCAATCAAAATAGGGACAACTCTTAAATCTATCCGGTTTTAGTTTTCGGAATCTCTACTATATGCCGGTTATAACAAAAATATATGAAAAATCATTCCTTAAAATAAGGGCTACTTAATATCGCATTGGGTTTTTCTTAATTGTGGTATGTACAAATACACTAGAATGTCTTTTTTTTTGGGGCTTTTAGCTTTGTTCATGAGCATGCAAAGAATCACACTCGATTATACGAGTGTATAAGGTCTCCAAGTTTTGGTCTACACAACAATGTAGGTAAGGAAAGTCAGCAGTGGGGCATATAATTAGATCTTCTCGTGAGCTGCCCAATTTACAGAGGCGAGGTCGTAATTGGGAGGTAAACTGGCATATAGGAAATGTGTAACATGTTCCATGAGCCTGTGTGGGTGGTGGTGGTCAATGATGGGGGGAGGGGGGGACAAGTGTGAAAGGGGCCACCGTCAAACTTTCTTTTGGGCTACCAGAAAGTTTAAAAACATGTAAATGTGTGGCTCCCAAGAAGTTTACTTTCTTGTAGAAGAAGAGTCAGGACTGGAGATCTAGGGAAATGAGAGGGAATAGAAAAATATATATTGGTCTGGACAAATGAGGGGGGAAAACGTGGGTGAGAAAAGGGCGGGGGTCTCAATATATGGTTCTCTCTCTCTCTCTAGGAAAAGAATGGTGTCCCCCCCTCTTCTCTCTCTTCATAGCCCCCCCCCCCTTTGTGCAGGCCGATTTCTGCAGTTTGCTTGCATTTGCAGTACATTCGGCTAGCTTTTCGATGTGGCAATATGCGCATTTAAAGGTAGATCCGTTAATGGGTTCTTAAATTGCCGATCTATCTGTGCAGGCTGAGATAGAATCATCAAATTTCATTCCTACCCTCTCTCCCTCACACACACACACACACACACACACACCCACCCACCCACCCCACCCCCGGCACACCCACACATACACACAGGAGAATTGCGACATGGGCTGTTTTGCTTCCAAAGGGCCTAACCTCGTTTCTTCAGAAAAGACCCACAGCATCAATAAGGACTCCACACATTCGTCTGCATCTCAGCTCAGCAAGACATCTTCAGGTGAGAAACTACCATTATTTATGATGGGGAGCTCAGTTTATGAGTTGCATTGAGGATTGCTGTTTTGGGCAAGTGTTCGAAAAGTAGAAGAAGATTCTATTTTTTTCGGCTTTTCAGACGTTTGTTTCGTTCAATTACAGTAATTTCATGCGTGTCCATCCGCTTGGTTGATCTGATCATGCTTTAAAGCAGGAAAATTCAAATCCAAGCCTTCATTTGACAGCAAGAAGGACAAAGAGACACCAAAGGATGGCGGCCAGCCTATTGCTGCCCAGACTTTCACCTTCAAAGAGTTAGCTGCAGCCACCAAGAATTTCAGGCCTGAATGTCTAATAGGTGAAGGTGGCTTTGGCAGAGTGTACAAGGGACGTCTGGACACCACTGGCCAGGTTATTATGATTTTTTTTTGTGTGTGAAGCAAAACAAATTTACAAGAAATACTAGCCAGGAGGCCATCATGCATTGAGGTATCTTCACTCTCTCCTAGGAGCAGTAGAGTGTGCATGTGTATGTGCAAGCATGAGTGCATATGAAGGTGCTGGAGAAGACTTGGTTAGGCGTACTTTTGAAAGTGATCACAAAGATGGCCATTCGACTAAATGGACATGTTAGATAACCTTAGAGAGGCATACATATGAAAAGTCTTATCAAGTGCCTTGAATGGGCCTTTTGACCGTACCAGCCTGGTATAGATTAAAGGGATACTATGTCGTGCATTGAATTCGTGTCTTCGTTGTTGCATTGTGTGTGTGTGTGTGTGTGTGTGTGTGGATTGATGAAAATGTGTAGTGGACAACAAGGGACCTCTGTATAGTTGACGCTAGTATACTTTGAAAATGCATTCTTTCAGTGGAATTGACAACAAGGGACCTCTAGAGGGTACATGCTAGGTATACTTTTGAATGGTATAAGCAACACATGCTTGTAATACACACCTCAATTGGCAGATTGTGGCTGTCAAGCAACTTGATCGGAATGGGCTGCAAGGGAATAGAGAGTTTTTGGTGGAGGTGCTAATGCTCAGTCTGCTTCATCATCCCAACCTTGTGAATCTGATTGGTTATTGTGCTGATGGAGACCAGAGGCTTCTAGTTTATGAATTCATGCCGCTCGGCTCTTTGGAAGATCATCTGCATGGTATTTCGTAACTTAGAGCCAGGTGCCATATTAATGCAAAGTGGCTTCTTAGTGTATATAATTGACAGTTTTTTGTTTTTTTTTGCAGATCTACTACCTGATCGAGAGCCTTTGGATTGGAATACCCGAATGAAGGTTGCAGCTGGTGCAGCAAGAGGGCTAGAGTATCTGCACGACAAGGCGAACCCACCGGTCATCTACCGAGATTTAAAATCTTCCAACATTTTACTTGACTCTGAATTCCATCCAAAGCTGTCAGACTTTGGGCTGGCTAAGCTTGGACCTGTTGGAGATAAAACCCATGTTTCTACAAGAGTAATGGGGACATATGGCTATTGTGCTCCAGAGTATGCCATGACTGGCCAGCTTACTTTGAAGTCAGATGTGTACAGTTTTGGTGTTGTCTTGCTTGAATTAATTACAGGAAGGAAAGCGATCGACAACACCAGGGCTAGTGGAGAACAAAATCTTGTTGCTTGGGTATGTGATTGTGAAGAACATGTTGGCTTGGCAGTTGTTTCTTGGATACGAGAGAGAGAGAGAGAGAGAGAGAGAGAGAGAGAGAGAGAGAGATTTCTTGAAGGCCGAAGTAGGCCATTGGCCAATGAGACCAAAATAATGCATGTAGAAAATTTATAATAGGAGCTGCAAGGGCATCCCCTAGAATAATCGATACCTAATGAAAAAATGAAATGTGATTTTTGAGAGCAAATGCGACATGGTGAGTTAGTGACTCCTGCTCAAGTACTCTGCTGCTATGGCTGCAAGTTCAGTTTGTGTATTGACCTTGGAGTTGCTGATGTGGGTGAGAACCTCGTCCTTTGAGGGGCTATGTGGCAAGCTGTTCAAGGATCCATGGAGCATGTACAGGATACTCGTGGGCTCTCTATGGTCTCCTCTGGGTAGTTGATGTGGTTCCACAAGTCCCGGGTTTATGAGATTCTGTGGATCTTTGAGATGCCCTCTAAGACAATTCTGTGAGTGTCTAGAAGCAGCTAACCATTTGGAGGTTGTGATGAGAACTCCTTGGGGTGGGGGTCTCTCAAGGCGTTCTATATTTGGGTGTGCTTAAGCAGTATATCCTCATCTTTTGGTTTTCCAGCTCGGCGTTGCCAAACCTTCTGGTCCTGGAAAAGGGACGTTGTCTTAGCCTAGTGGGGGCCATTTTGAGAAAGTTATCTCCATTGGAATGGAGGAGTGGGAGAATTTCTCTCAACACCCCAATGAAAAGGGTAGTAATTGTTGCTGATGTTGCACAAGAGAGTTGAAAGGCAAGATCATGTCAAAGTTGATGGGTTGAAAACTGTCCTGCAGTTTGATAGTTGAATTTCTCTCCACACTGAAATGATTTTGTTGCATGGCATACCTGCATGGTGGAATTGTTTTTGTGTGAACTGTTCTACTGCCTACAAAGATCTGTATGTCTAGTTTACAGGCAGGAGACGCTCTCATGTGAACTGTGCGTGTGAAACTATATTCAGATTTTGCTTGTGGGCTGTAAACAGGTGTGTGACCCTAAACTCTTTGTTTGTTTGCACAAGAGTTATTACTCATTTTTCTATTTTGCATGTCCACACTTCATTGAAGAGTGGGTGGACATGCTATAAAATAAGTGAGTTTGGGTATTCACACTTCATTAAAGTGTGGGTGGACAGTCTATAAGTGAGTTTGGGCCTTTTATATCTTCCGGCCAGCCAGACAATTAAACAAGCACCTGGGCACTTGTGTGGGCATTGAAGTGGGCGCACCTGGGCACCTATGTGGGCACTTGTATGGGCACCCTCTCACTTATGGAGAGGTGTGTCCATTAGTGAGCACTCAGGTGGCCCAATGCATGGGAACAATTTGACTTTCTCTATTAGGCGTACTTGCATCTCTGCAGAGGAAGCAAGGAGACCACGTTTCAACAAAAAACCAGTGTGTTGATGAGCAAAACAGTCCTTACACTATAAATAGCACGTAGAGAGCTGGAGCACCCCCTCGTCAACGGATTTGCCATGCCTATCCTCTATCCTCCTTTGCGCTACCCCCGTCCCCCTCCTCTTCTCTTCTACCCGCACCTGCCTTTGCTTTCTCCCTCCCTCCCTTCCCTTCTCCTGTGTGCTGCCCTCCTTGGGTGTTTTTTCTGCTTTCCGCCTCTTGCCGCTTTCTTCTTGAGCGGCCAAGTGTTGTGCGTTTCTTCTTGCGCTGCCCAGTTTGCTTGTTATCTGCCTTGCTGCCCACCTCCTCCTTTGAGTCCCTCTTCCATCCCTTCTTCTCCTGCCTCTATGTCGCCTCCTTTTCGCTCTCATGAGCTCCCCTTTGCCTTGCTCCACATGACCCCACCTTACTCCCCCCACTCAGCCCTTCTTCTCAGCAGGTTTCCTTGTTGTACTGATCCATAGCCCTAAGCTTGATTAAGAACATTGATGCTAATTAACATGATTAAGACAGAGGAGAGAGAATGTGCAGCCATATGTAGGAAGATGCTAATGTACACATTACGAGCTTGCTGAAGCCTCCCGCCTCCACCCTGCACTGCGCGCCTGCACGCCCCCCCCTTTTCTCTGGCGCCTGTTCGCCCCCCACCTCTCCGCCGTTTCGCCTCTTCACCCCCCGCCTGCCTTCGCTCCCCTCTTCTCGCTGTTGCGCCTCCCCCCTCCTCGCCATTTCGTCCTTTCCTCTCCTCGCCGTTTCGCCTCTTCACCCCCCGCCTGCTTGGCTGCTGCGCCTCCCCCCTCCACCCCATTTCGTCCCCCCCCCCGCCTAGCCGCCTTTTTGTATTTTCGCCACCAACCCCCTCTTCGCCTGTTCGCCCCCCCCTCCCCTTTGTCGCCTGTTCGCCCCCCACCTTTCAGCCTGTTCGCGCCAGCGCCCCGCCTCCCCTCCCTTTCGCTTTGTTACCGCCCCCCCCCAAGGGCTTCTCCTTCGTTTTCCCCCTCTCCCTCCTCTTTCGTGCTGTTGTTCACCCCCAGGGGGTTTTGTTTTTCTTCATTTTCATCCGGTCTTTCGCCTCTTTGGGTGCAGCCCGCTTCTTGCAGGTTTTCCGCATTCGCCTCGCCTTCGCCTGAGCTTCAGACTCTGATGGAGACTCCTCCCGCCTCGCCTCAGAGGGACTCACCCGCAGCCCCCTCGCCCGCCCCCGAGGACATCCCCATCAGGCTTTCTCTTTCGCCGGAAGAGGAAGCGAGCCTCACTGCAGAGGTGGAACGCCTCCAGGCTCATTCCACCATCTGCCGTATAGTCGGCACTCGCCCCAGCAGAGGGGAGATCAGGGATCTTCTTCAGGCTCGCCTTCTTGCAGATGTGGGCAAGATCCTAGATGTACAGCTCCTGGGCCGGGGCCATTATCAGATCGAGTTCGAGGCCGCCCAGAGCGTTGCCAAGGTCCTTGCCATGAGTCCTCTGGACATCAGGGGTGCTCGGGCTTTCTTCAGACCTTGGCAGCATGGATTTGACCCAGCAGCGGCAGAGCAGGGAGAGCGCCTCTTCCATATTACAGTTTGTTTCCCTGGTCTCCGCCGGGAGTATCTTCCGCTCCTCTCCAGGCTCGGAGCATTGGTGGGCTCGGTACTAGAGACGGGCCCCTCAGCAGCTTCAGTGGTGGCCAGAGCAGCTGGGCTACCTTCGGTCAGAGTGTTGGTGTTCTGACATCTCCTCCCTTCCTAAGGTCATTCAGCTACCTAGGATAGGGGGGGGTGGATAGATCAGAGAGTGGAGTTCTCGGGGCTCCCGAACCAGTGCTTCATTTGCAGGCAGGTCGGTCATCTGGCCAAGGCCTGCCCTCGCAGGAGACCTCGACCCTCACCACCGCCGCAGGGTACTGTTGTACAGTACTTTGGAAGGGCAACAGAGCACATTTAAGGTGCTGTCCAAAATCTGCAGCAACCAGATTTTGGTGTTTTCATCACATACAGTGGGAGAAAAGTTGCATTCTTGCTTCCGCAGTGGGAGATAAAGCTTGGGAGAAAAACTGTGAGCACTTTGTGTGCTTTTGGTGCAGTGTTTGCACATTTTTGCAGGGAGTCAGGCATTGACAGGTTGCATTTTGCTATGGCAACCATAGGTGAGAGCTCTTCATTGCTTCAATGGTAGCCAGTAAACTCATCTCTCGAATCTCAATCAAGCAAAAACCTCGTGTGATTCCAATTCTTGACACAAAGAATAGACTACCGTTGAATTAACATAGTTTTTCCTTAATCGAAATCACCAAGAATCTAGTTGTAAATTCAATCAAATGATGGGTAGATTACCCTCATGAGAGATCAATGATTCTCATCAAGAAAATCTGGATTACGAGAAAAGGGTTTTGTGGAACCAATCTGGAACCGGGAATTCTACTTGCATAGAACCTCTGTTTTCTTTTAAAGGACTGTTTTACGCGCGAGAATGTTGGAGAAAGCATTTGGTATGTGTTTAACTAAGAAGAGACTTGTTGAGGCACAGGCATGAGGAGAGGATAAGGGGGGAGAAGGGGAGAGAGGCGCGAGGAGAGGCTAAAGGGGGGGAGGGATCCCCCTTATAAAGGGGGTCCCTCCCTCCCTTAGCCTCTCCCCCCTTATCCTCTACTTGCTCTCCTTGTGCCTATGCCTCTCCCCCCCCCTTATCCTCTCCTCGCTCTCCTCCTGCCTATGCCTCCCCCCCCCTTATCCTCTACTTGCGCCTCTCCCTCCTTATCTTCTTCTCGCACCTCTTCCCTCCCCTCCCCCCCTCTCTCCTCTCGCCTCTCCCCCCCTTATCCTTTACTCATGCTAGGGACACCTGCTCAGGCCACAGAGACCTCGGAGTGGCAGCCTGGACAGGGGCGCCACCGAGGGAGACAGCCACAGCAGCACGCACAGAGACCGCTGCAGCAGCAGCCACAGTCTCAGCCTCACTGGGTTCCCGTGAGGAACAGCTTTGCTCCCCTTCAGGAGGAGACCCCTGCAGTGACCGAGGACCAGGAGATGCCAGCTCCCCCTTCTTCACCCCCCCCACCCCCGTCCCCTCCCACCGACTCGCTTCCACCTTCGCCTCCTCCCGCCCCCGCTCCGGTTTCGGCAGCGGCTCCCTCTCCACCTCCCTCGCCTCCCCCTCCTCCCCCTCCGCCCGCCTCACCTTCCCGGGAGACCCTGGCAGTTCCCTGGCGCTCACCTGCAGTCCGGAGAGCGCTGAGCACTGACCTCGCTCGAGCATCACAGAGGAGACCTATGCCGATTAGGGCCTCACGGATTTCATCTATCCGCAGTCGGCTGAGTCGCCTTGGCATTAGACAGCGCTCGGAGGCCTTTGATTATACCTTTACACGGCTTTTTGGAGCAGAGGGCCTCCATGAGCCAGCACCCATTCGAGTTCATGTAGTGATACCTCCGGCCCGCGGGGAGGAGGCACTAGACTCAGCGGTGGCCTTCTCGTTCCCTCTATGTGGACCTTGTGATCGGGAGTGGACTCTAGAGCTCGCTCTCAGCACTTTGAAGACTCAAGCAGTTGAGTTTTCTCACCACATGAGCGATTTGGGGGTGACTGATGTGATAGGCCGACTTTGGGAGTTGGCTCATTTCTTCTTGGATCCCGGGAGTGTGGATACCTCAGGGATTCGGCATTTGGTCGTGCGCATAGTGGCAGACTTGGCACGCGACCCTGGATATGTGAGTATACACGAGGTTTCTCTGTCAGAGCAGGAGGCAGTCGCCATGGGCCACAGCCACTGGCGCCTGATCCGGGATTCTTGCAGTACACCGGGTGGGCAGATTCGCAGCCGTTCGGATGGGGACTACTCTCCATCCAAGCCGCTTGCGAAGGCCCGCCGTACGGCTGAGACAGCATCCACCTCAGCAGGGCATCCATGAGGATCATCTCATGGAATGTACAGGGCCTTGGCGGAGCACACTTTATACGCTATCGAGGTTGCTTGAGGCAGGAGCTTCAGAGATGCCTGGTTGGTGGCAGCATTGACATTTTGATGATGCAGGAGCACCACTTGGGTGAGAGCAGGATCCGGAGATATGGTTCGGTGATGCCTGGTAGATGGGACACTTTTTGGTCTGCAGGGTTTGGTCCTTCGGGTGGACAGGGAGGAGTATGCATGGTTATTGCAGATGTATGGCGGCAGGCCATTGTGGATCGAGGGATCATTGTGCCTGGTAGAGCACAGTATGTCATTCTGAGGATGCATGATGAGCTATTGGGTGTGCTCAACATCTATGCGCCCAATCATGCTAGTGCCAGAGCAGAGTTCTGGACTCAGGTTACAGATGCATTGCTAGAGGCCGCACATTGGTGTGTTGGGGGAGACTTCAACATGCTTGAGGACCCGGCAGATAGGGTGGGAGGCAGTCATGTTACAGTGCACGGCACGGAGCTTGCAGCTTGGGACCGGTTTTGCATGTCACTGAGGATCACTGATGCATGGCAGCATGGGGCTTTCTCCCGGTCTCAGGACAGTCTTAGTTTCTCTCGGTCGGATCGCCGGCAGGGAGGGACTAATCTATCACGGATTGATCGCTTTTATGTGGGCGATTGGTTAGGGGAGCGAGGGGGCTCCGTCGGCATTCTCGCTGGCACCTCATTTTCAGATCATGCGCCAGTTATATTGACATTGGAGGAGGGGACACGGGAGCCCAGCTTGCAGTTGAGGATCCCAGAGAGGGTACTTGCAGATCCCAGTCTCGCTGAGGACATTGAGAGGATCTGGCATGATAGTCAGTGCTCTGACCAGGATGCAGCGGGCCAGTGTGCCCAGGGACTCATTGATCTTAGCTCTTTTCTACACGCTGCAGCTTTGACACGACTGGGAGAGATTCGCGAGCGGGAGCAACGGGTGAGACGCAGCCTTGCTTCGCTACAGCGCCTTCAGGAGCAGCAGCCTGCATGTGAGTGGGTGGCGTCCCAGCTGAGCCAGGCACGCCAGGAGGTTAGAGAGGTAGAGGAGCAGAGACATGAGTTTTACTATCGTCGTCAGGCCTCTCAGTGGACGCAGCTTGGTGATAGAGTGACTGGGGAGTTTTTTGAGATCACTGGACCCCGTCATGCGCGAGCAGGAGTCCGCCAGCTTGGTAGACCGGATGGATCGATAGCTACTGAGCTCGGGGAGATCAGAGCCATTGCCACGGCTTTTTATAGTGACCTGCTTTCAGCGGAGCCAGCCACTGAGGATCGAGATGTTTGCAGACAGACTGTGTGGGCCCATGTGCAGAGGAGGGTCACAGACCATATGCGTACAGTTCTAGGTGCGCCTTTGTCAGAGATTGAGCTTGCCGAGGCCTTGAGGGTCCTGCCGCGACATAGTTGCCCAGGGGAGGACGGGCTGACGCCGGCCTTTTTTATGCGCTATTGGGACCTTTTGGGGCCAGGCCTCCGCAGAGGCTTTCAGCATGTTTTGGACACTGGGGTGATGCCGCAGAGCTTTTCAGAGGGCTTGATCTATCTTATCCCCAAGGGGGAGGGAGTATCAGATGACATTCGGCATTGGAGGCCTATTACGATCCTCAATACTGTCTACAAGGTCTTAGTAAAGGCCTTGAGTTTGAGGATCCAGCCCTTCCTGGGGGAGTTGATTCATGCTACTCAGACAGGATTTGTCAAGGAGCGCAGTATCCTTGACAACATCTTTACTTTCTGGGAGGCGACGGCCCGAGCTAGGTTTCTTGGCGAGGACTTGGTCGTGATGCTTCTCGATTTTGAGAAGGCATATGATAGAGTTGATTGGGGATTCTTAGAGGGCACTATGCTTCGCCTGGGCTTTGAGCCAGGATGGATCAGAGGGGTGTCAGCTCTGTATTCCACAGCTCGCAGCCAGGTGCTGATTGCAGGAGGTCGGGGGCCGAGTTTTGAGCTGACCAGATCAGTCCGTCAGGGGTGTCCTCTCGCCCCTTTCCTTTTTCTCTTCTTTGCGGAGGCTATGAGTATGTATTTGACGGCAGAGGAGGTTGGTTTGAGAGGACTTTAGCTCCCAGTCCGGGGGGAGGATTTGCTTGATGCTGAGTTTGCAGACGACACGGGCTTATTTTTTGCATGGCCATGAGGCCAATCTTATTCGGGCAGAGCAGTCGCTCCAGGTCTTTAGTGCAGCTTCGGGAGCATTGATCAATTGGCGCAAGACAGTGGCCTTTTGGATCAGTAGTGCTCCCACTCCGGCATGGAGCCCGGACCCCGATTTTAGATGGATTCCTCCAGGCACAGCAGTGCGGTATTTGGGATGCCAGATTGGCCTCGATTTGTCACTTGAGCAGCAGATTGCCCCGCTTCTTCTGAGTATTCGGAAGAAGCTACTGTATTGGAGTACAGCTCGACTATCCTTGGCTGGGAGGGTGGTGGTGGCAAATCAGGTGCTGTTAGCGACCATGTGGTACATTACGTCTTGCTGGATTTTCTCGAGCTCTTGCATCAGCCAGGTACAGAGGCTGATCAGGAACTTTCTGTGGTCTGGGCGGGACGGTCAGCCAGCTCGGGCAAAGGTTGCATGGGCAGTTATTACACTTCCGCTGGCTCAGGGCGGTTTGGGCATTATAGATCCAGTCGATCAGAGTAGAGCCTTATTGGGGAAGCTTATTGTTCGGGGGTTGCTTCCAGGCGCTGAGCCTTGGAAAGAGCTCCTCTTGCAGCGACTCTGCAGGCTCGGGCACCCCCTGCAGGGGGTACTTGGGCACCAGAGATTCGCTGGATCTTCATAGAGATGAGGAGGACAGGCCTCAGTAGAGGATGGGAGGACAGATTTGCTTTGAGTATCCTGAGAGCTTGGGAGCTGCTGAGATTGGGGCTTTCTCAGCGGCCTCCTTCTTGTGTTGAGGAGCGGGCCAGGCAGCCGCTCATCTGGAGCCCAGCGGTTCGTACGGAGCAGGGTCATATGCTTGGTTCTCGGCCTCGTCTAGCCTGGGGACCTTTAGCGGCAGGCCCAGCTCGTAGTTTTGGAGACTGGCAGGCTTTCTGCAGTCTACCAGAGGAGACCCAGGTGGAGAGGCTGAGTCACTTCAGAGGGGGGTTGATTATGAGGGATGATATTCAGGAGGCACTTACAGAGGAGTGGTTCACACCCCTCGAGCCAGTGGCCCCACGGTGGATGGGAGCCTTTACACAGTTGGAGATCCTGATTGCTGTCAGAGCCAGCACTGAGGATGGCAGATGCCTTTATTATGAGATTCAGGATGAGGGCAGACTCCAGAGAGTGGAGGTGGAGTCGCCTGTGGTTGCAGAGTGTACCTTTCAGAGGATTCGGGTAGTGGCTGCCGCTTCTCGGAAGTGGCATATTGACCCCGACCCTGCTGATGTGCTCCCGGATTGGCGCATATGGGCATATGCAGCGCGCCCCTTGGCCCGGCTACAGTGGGACCCCGGGGAGTACGAGTGGCATGATCCTTATGCATCCCTTGAGGCCACAGAGATCACTTTTTTCCAGTATACTGTTCGGCTGGGACGGCATATTTTGACGGCGAGGACGGTTTCTCCAGCGGCAGCGGGGCATTGGCGATTGCAGGGACTTTCACAGGAGTTCCTGGAGGATTTCTGGGCTCGGCTCTGGGCTAGTCGACAGGCCCGCAGGATCTCGGCTTTTCAGTGGCTGGTCGCCCACAGGGGCTCAGCAGTTGGCACTTGGCTTGTTTACAGCGGTCTTCCGGCGGCCTGCGTCCGATGCGGCCACCCTATGGAGACACAGAGACATTGCCTTTGGGACTGCCCTCAGGCACAGCAGATTTGGCTGCGGATGCTGCGTATTCTGGCCCCTCTCTCTCCAGAGGGTATGTTTACGTGGGGTGCCGCTGCTTGGTCGACTTCGTCAGGGCCTTCTATGGGCTATGAGATGGAGCAGGGCAGTCAGGCCATCAGATTTATTAGGGGCCAGCCTCGCCTGGTTCCGGCACCGGATTTCTCGTCCGCCAGCTGGACACAGGAGAGGGATTTACGATGGGAGCTCCTCAGCAGCCTCACCATCTGGTTCACCTGGAGGGCCCGGTGCTTTACGGCCTTTGAGGGGAGATTAGAGCCACCAGCAGAGACTGTTCGGGGGATTTGGCAGGAGTTGATCCACACCCTGCGAGGACAGTACGATCGCATCCGGGGAGACTCGGATGAGGCGATCTTACGGCGCCAGGCCTTCCACACCACTTGGCGCTGCGGCCCGTTCTACACCCTACACACGGGATCCCCCCGTTGGCACTACAGGCCACCTGTTTGGCTCTTCCCCCCCCCTATTGTATGATTTAGCCGCTCAGTTCTTTATACTGATGCTTGTACTTTGCAGCACCTAGGGAGAGTCTCCCGGGCTGCCATGATGTATTCACTGCTCTTCTCTCTCTTAGGAGCAGGAGAGATCTTTTGTAGCCCTACGGGCGTTTTTACATAACTAATGAAAGGATCTTTTCTTGGAAAAAAAAAAAAAAAAGACAGAGGAGAGAGAAGAAAAGAGAGATCGTGTAACCGCTCCCTATTGGAGGCCTACAAATCGAAAGACAAAATACACATTTTTAGAGCACTTAACTAATATCATCAATGGACATTATTAGCAACATTAATACTGAAAATGACCAATAACACTTGATACCAGCACTGGGGCCGGAAAGCCCCCTCCCCCCCCCCCTCACTCAATACATTTGTATTTCTTGGAGTATTTATATGTACAAGTGTCACGGGCCAAAGGCCAGATTTCTCCTCACATGGAGTGAATACAACTCAAACAAATTGGGTACTTGTCGATGAAGTTTGGACAGTCGAAGAAGTCCCAAATCACAAACACACTCCCCCCTTCACTGGGTGCACACCTGCCTTTCACTGGTTTTCCGGGATCGTGCACTAAGAGGCACGCCTGTACTAACACAGGCAAAGGGGTACACCGCGGAGGGAACTTTGCTTGGTTCTCCCAGATAAACTTTGCTCTCAGATTCCCTAGTGTGTCTAACCTTCACTGGCTCTCAGATTTCCTAGTGTGTCTAACCTTCACTGGCGGGCTATGGTTAGCCCCATAGGGGTGACGGTGGCCCTTCTACATAACTTCTACTGATGCTATGGAATGAATGAAATGTTGGAAATGACTTGATCATTGTTGAATTCTGAATCATGCTTATATATTTGCTGGAGGAGGTAGTACCGTAGTCCGCCAGTTGCAAACACCTGTCGGCCTTTAGTGGACAAATAAATACATGAATTTGCTGTGATTGCTGCGCTTTTGGTTGCTTGCCTTGCCACACCTGCTGCCCATGATCTGAACATCTATCCGGCTACTGTATAGAGACGTGTTGCCAGTCAATAGTCCTTTTGTACTCCTCATGATGATACTAACTATGTTGGTGCTGATGGTGATGGTCTTGTTGATGATTACAATTATGATTCTATTGTCATGTGCACAGTGTGTATCTACCGTGTGCTACACGCACACAAGACTAGCTTCGAGGTTTGGGGAAGCTTGGAGCTAGGCAGGCTGATTGGCGAGCTGAGTTAGGGATAGACTAACGGGTGGGCACCCAAGTATGGACGGGCAGCCGCCCAAGTATGGACGCTTGATGACCGGCCAAGAGCCTATAAAAGAGTGGCCAAGGTTAGTCATTAGTCATATAGAGTCTCGCGTGTCTTTGTGAGAGCTCTATGGTCAGGAGCCTGGATCTAGTGCAGACGTGCACAGCAGTCTCGAAGCCCACAAGTCTTGGCTGCCCCTACCGAGCCACGAGCTGAGCTAACTAGATGGACGTACCGACCAATCGTCAGTGATAGGGACTAAGTTCACGAGTGATTTTTGGAAACTTGTTTTTGAGAAGTTGGAAACAACTTTGAATTTGAGTTCCTCAGATCATCCTCAATCTGATGGCCAGACTGAAAGAGTTAATCAGATTTTGGAGGATATGTTTCGAGCATATGTATCCAAAAGACAGAGTTCATGGGAGGATTATCTTTCTATGTTAGAATTTGCATATAACAGTACTAAGCATACGAGTACAGGTTTTAGTCTTTTCATGCTTATGTATGGTTTTCAACCTGTTACAGTGGGATTCTCAGAACTTCAGCATGATGCAACACATTATTTTTTGCAAGATATGCAAGAAATGTTACAAGTTGTGAAAGAATCTATTAGAAGTGCTCAAGACAGAGACAGATTCTATTCTAATAGACATCGTTTACCCAGAGAGTTCTCTGAAGGAACGATGGTGTATTTGCGAGTTCCGAAAGATTCCGAGACTTTACGGACAGGTCGATCTCCGAAATTATCCCCTAGATATTGTGGACCATTTCGTATTACACGATGGATTGGTTCAGTCGCATATGAATTGGATTTGCCTTCTCATGTAAAAGTTCATCCTGTATTTTATGTCAGTAGACTTAAGGAAGTACTGGGTGGAACTGACCAGTTAGTTACTCCTCAAGAAATCATAGATGTCGAGGATATGACATTTGTTCTGCACGAACCTGAAAAGATTATTGGATTTTGTGAAAGACGATTGCGTAATACGCTTATCACGGAATATAAGATCAAGTGGAAGGATCGTGTTGAGGAGGACGCTACATGGGAGACATTGACTTCTCTTCAGAGAGATTACCCTAGCTTTTTAGTGAGCTCAGGAGTGAGCTCTTAGAGGAAGGGGAGTATGTCATGTGCACAGTGTGTATCTACCGTGTGCTACATGCACACAAGACTAGCTTCGAGGTTTGAGGAAGCTTGGAGCTAGGCAGGCTGATTGGCGAGCTGAGTTAGGGATAGACTAACGGGCGGGCACCCAAGTATGGATGGGCGGGCGCCCAAGTGTGGATGCCCGATGACCGGCTAAGAGCCTATAAAAGGGTGGCCAAGGTTAGTCATTAGTCATATAGAGTCTCGCGTGTCTTTGTGAGAGCTCTATGGTCAGGAGCCTGGATCTAGTGCAGACGTGCACCTGCTTTACGCAGCTGAGGCCGGCAGCAATCTCGAGGCCCGCGAGGGTAGCTTTGTGGCGGTATGGGACGTCACGAGGTAGAGATTGGTCGGTATGTCCATCTAGTTAGCTCAGCTTGGTGGGGACAATCAAGACTTGTGGGCTTGCCCACGGCTGTCAAGGTTGGGAGGTGAGTCAAGCCTGAACCCCCTTCACGTTTGTTTGGTTTGTTTGCAGGTTTTGAGTCTTGTACCAGGAGCGTTCTACGAGGTGATCCTGTGGGGATTTGACAGTGGTATCAGAGCAAGCCTCGAGAACGAGCAAGTCGGTAGGTAGAGGAAAAGAGGTCAAAGAAAAGGTATGAGTTTGAGAAGATTGCTGTTTTTCTGAGTATACTGCTGTTTTTCAATTTCAGCATGTTATTTTGCATCGTAAGAACCCGTGATGAGGATTGTGGTCTTGTTAAGGGTTGGTTTGCTTTGCAAGAAGAGGGGCTGTGTGTTTTTCAACTTTATGAACTCTTTGAGAAAGAGAGAGAAGAGGTAAAAGCCTATCGGCTGTATTTCTGTAAGAGAGAGAGAGAGAGAGAGAGAGAGAGAGAGAGAGAAAAGTATCGCGGCTGTTTGCTCTAGTAGCTGTATCGCCTATGTAGGTGTGGTGCATAAGTGGCTGCGCAGTCCACTTGAGTGAAGATGCCAATTGCATGAAATCTACACCAGTCGTGTGCAGGCACGCTGGTACACGCTGGTGGTACTCACAGGCAGGCGGGTGGACTTGCGCATCTGGTACACGAACGCAGGCGATTGACTGCACGTGTACGTAGGCTGGATGTACATGCAGGTAGGCGCAGGTGCGTCGTGTATAAACAGGCGTAGGCAAGCGTGTATGCGCACACGCTAATTACAGGCGGACACGTTGCAGGAAAACGCAAACAGTAGGCGGGTGGTAGAAAAAACACGAAAAGCAAGCGTCGAGTAAGGTTTTTTTTTTTTGAGCTTTCGTTAAAAAAAAAAAAACCCCACGCCATGCTTTGCTTTGTTTTCGTTTTTTTTCTGAACCTTAGCAAAGGGGTTTAAAAAACCCATGTCTTCTTTTATGTGTGTTAAAAAAAAGGTTATATATATATATATATATATAATTTTATTTTTTATGTTTTTTAAACAAAAAAAAAAAAACAACACAAAAGCAAAAGCTAAGTTAGCTTTTGGGAAAGCCTATATATTCCCCTTAAGCGGGCTTCTTGTCACACATCTCTCAAACTCTCAAGCTCGCTAGCACTCTCCTTGTGCAAGATAAATCTTTTCTCTCACCTTGCCCTCTTCACGATGTCGACCCAAGAATCCGAGTTGGAGCCCATTCTCGAATGTGAAGACATGTCGGCTACTACAGAAGCCACCGATGGCGATCTTTTCGACGATTTTGTTTCAAAATCAGATTTCCAAGAGTTTAAAGTTGCTCTCGAAGCTTCTTCCTCGGAACGTCAAGCACAAATTGCCACGCAGATGCAAGCTTTACAGAACTCCATCTCTTTGTTGACCGCTACCCTATCTACTTTTTCGGGTATGGATACTTTGGCATCTGCTTTAGGCCCCAATATTACTCCGGAAAAGTTTGGGGACGAGCAAAAGCAGCGTACCAAAGAGATAGTGGACACTTGGCTACATAAGTGGCAAGTCTATTTTCAGTTTCATCCATATGACGATAGCAAAAGATCCAATTAGCAGCAGGTTTCTCTCAGGCAACGCTATGCTTTGGTGGAAAGAACTCAACCCTAAACCAACAACCTGGGCATAGTTCGTTCGAAGACGTCTTCAAGAAAGAATTCCTCAAGAAAGAGGATGACTATGATGTTGTTGTTCGGTTTGTTACTTTGACCATGACCTTGCAGAACCTCACTTATGAGGTCTATCTCTAGAAATTTAGAGACTTGCAGATGAAAGCTATGAAGATGGATTCCACCACTCTTTTGGGTTTCTTCGTAACCGGTTTACTCGGCTCATACCGTTTACAGGTTAAAAACAACAAATGCAAAACTTTGGATGAGACCATTCATTCCGCTCGTAACTATGATGATACAATGGTCTCTTCAAAGTCTAAACCTGTTACTGAGCAGGGGAACAAGCACAAAAGGAAGTTCTCCGCACCGATCGCTAGCACGACAGAAAGAAAGTCTTCGGACCAACCTTCGAAGAATTCAACTTCGATCCCAGCGACGAAAAAACGTCTCCTTAAGGCTTTGAAGCACAAGAAAGAGGGGCGTTGCTTCATCTGCGAAGAAAAAAGACATATGCGTAACGAGTGTCCGAAGCAAAAGGGTGCAAAGACTAACGCAGGACCCAAGCCAAAGGCAGCTAACCAGTTGTCTTTGACAGGTATGTTAGTTACTGTACTTTCTCGCCCTAGTTCATGTTCTGATTGTCTGTTCAACTCTAAAGTTTTTAGCTTTGCATGATCTTCTCTGAGTTTATGGAGAAGTGAATGGCCATAGAATCCGCATTCTTCTAGACCCTGGTAGCTCACACAACTTTGTTGATTACAAACTTGTGCAGAAATTGGGTCTTGACATAACACCTAGCGATTATATCTATGAGATACGTCTACCTGCGGGTCGGCAAGTATGGGATCGAAAGGAGGAGACGCTACCGATCCAGATTCAGGACTACGAAGATACTCTGGAATGCTATATTATGCACCTAGAGCATGTAGACTTGTTATTAGGGATTGAGTGGTTTAAGACTCTTCAAGTCCAGATCGATTAGTCTAGTCATATTTTTTCTTTTGAACATAGGAACACCCAGTATAGTATCTTAGGTGATTGTATATATCTCTCTCAAGGACCTCTTGTAAATACAGTTGATTTTGGAAATATAATGGATTCTTCTTTGTATACTGCTTTCCATTGTGTATTGATTCCACTTTCTTCATTTCTCATACCTTCTGTGGATGTCATTGAATTAAGTGTGTTTGAAAGCAAAGAATTAAAGAAGATACTTGATTTGTTTCAAGATGTATTTTCTAAGGAATTGCCATTGGGCTTACCACCCGAACGGGCAGTAGATCATTGTATTGACCTGATTTCTGGTGCTCACCTTGTTAGTATTCCACCTTACAGGATGAGCCAAGCTGAGGAAGATGAGTTAGCCAAACAACTCGAAGATTATTTGAGGATAGGCCAGATCCATCCAAGTAAACCACCTTGGGGTGCACATGTGTTGCTTAGGAGAAAGAAGGACAACACCTGGAGAATGTGTATAGATTACAAGAGATTGAACAAGATGACAATTAAGAACCATTATCCTCTCCCTAGATTAGATGACCTGATTGACCGGTTAGCGGAAGCGAAATATTTCACACCTAGAGAATGTGTATAGATTATAAGAGATTGAACAAGATGACAATTAAGAACCGTTATCCTTTTCCCAGATTAGATGACCTGATTGACCGGTTAGCGGAAGCGAAATATTTCATGAAGATAGATTTACGTAGTGGCTATCACTAGATACGTATTCATGAAAGGCATGTCGAAAGAACCGCCTTTCAGACTAGGTATGGCCATTACGAGTTTCTCGTATTACCTTTTGGGTTAATCAATGCTCCAGCCACTTTCCAGCAAATGATGAACGATCTTTTTCGTGAACATTTGGGAAAATTTGTGGTTGTGTTCTTGGATGATATTTTGATATATAGTCGTACTCTTGAGGATCATGTTAGACACCTCATGATTGTCTTAACTATTTTAAGACAGAATCGACTATATGCTAAATTAAGTAAATGTGAGTTTTTTATGACATATATCATTTACTTGGGACACAAGATCACTAGAGATGGATTGAGCATTGACTATGACCGAGTTCAGAAGGTTCTGGTCTGGCCTATACCGCAAACAGCTTGTTGAGAGGTCGTGGACGTACGTTGAATCAGCCTATCACTTGGAATAACGATCTGGATATGGCCTTCAGACTTTTGAAAGATAAAGTCAAGGAAGCACCTATCTTAGCATTACCCAATCCTAGTCGGCCTTATGTTTTTGAAACTGATATCAAATGACTATGCAATCGAGGCTGCTCTATTTCAAGATGGTAGACTTGTTGCTTTTGAGAGTAAAAAGCTGGACGATACTCAATTTTGTTGGCCAACCCTTGAGAAGGAGCTTTATGCTGTGATTCATGCTCTCAAGGTTTGGAGACATTATTTATATGGCTTCAAGTTTGTGGTCTTGACTGATCATTAGTCAATCAAGTATGTGTGTGATGTTGATCATTTGAGAGGAAGGAAAGCTCGATGGGTTGAATTAATGCAAGATTTTGATTTTGAGTGTGGTAGATCGCTTGACAAAAATGGCAAGGGAGTATGTCATGTGCACAGTGTGTATCTACCGTGTGCTACACGCACACAAGACTAGCTTCGAGGTTTGGGGAAGCTTGGAGCTAGGCAGGCTGATTGGCGAGTTGAGTTAGGGATAGACTAACGGGCGGGCACCAAGTATGGACGGGTGGGCGCCCAAGTGTGGACGCTCGATGACCGGCCAAGAGCCTATAAAAGGGTGGCCAAGGTTAGTCATTAGTCATATAGAGTCTCGCGTGTCTTTGTGAGAGCTCTATGGTCATGAGCCTGGATCTAGTGCAGACGTGCACCTGCTTTACGCATTGCTCGCGGCTGTCATGGTTGGGAGGTGAGTCAGGCCTGCACCCCCTTCATGTTTGCTTGGTTTGGTTTGCAAGTTTCGAGTCTTGTACCAGGAGCGTTCTACGAGGAGATCCTATTGGGATTTGACACTAATGCTGATGCTTTTGCCAATTGCTACACTAATCAGGGATTAAGATAGTTCATGCTGAAGATTAGCCATGGCATGGGTGTGCACATGACATTCCCTTTTGCTAAACTTGATGACGGGGTGGACACTTTGTCATCCTTCCTCCCTAGACTTCTACTGACCTTGAACTGCTATTGACTTTCTACGTACTTTGACTTTACTGATTGCTATTTTTGACTGAACACCTTCACTCCTGATCTCCAGTTCCAAGTCTTGCTGAAGAACTGAGCATATGTTCACTGCTGTCCCCATGCTTGCTTTTCCCTTACCCTTGACATAGTGTCGGGTGACCTACCGGAACTGATCATGCTTGATGCTAGGCCTTTGGAAATGATCTGAGAGCTTAATGAGGTACTGGGTATGCGTACCTACCCTTAGGGAATACTTCCTCTGGCTTTGCTTGTTTGCAGACCACTCCATTTGCCACCCTATTGCATCCTTTCTGTTGGAACTGTGCACCTTCCTCAGGATATAGCTTAGTGGGCTGAGCTTGAATGCTCTGATACCAATGTTGCATGCACGGAAGCCTTGCTATACTGATCCATAGCCCTAAGCCTAATTAAGAACATTGATGCTAATTAACATCATAGAGATGAGGAGGACAGGCCTCAGTAGAGGATGGGAGGACAGATTTGCTTTGAGTATCCTGAGAGCTTGGGAGCTGCTGAGACCGGGGCTCTCTCAGCGGCCTCCGTCTTGTGTTGAGGAGCGGGCCAGGCAGCCGCTCATCTGGAGCCCAGCGGTTCGTACAGAGCAGGGTCATATGCTGGGTTCTCGGCCTCGTCTAGCCTGGGGAGCCCCATAGGGGTGACCCTGACCCTTCTACATAACTTCTACCAATGCTATGGAATGAATGATATGCTGGAAATGACTAGATCATTGCTGAATTCTGGATTATGCTTATATATTTGCTGGAGGAGGTAGTCGGCCAGTTGCAAATAATTGTTGGCCTGTTGTGGACAAAAGAAATTCATGAATTTGTTGTGAATGCTACGTTTATGCCTGTTTGCCTTGCCACACCTGTGGTCCATGATTGGAACACCTAACCGGCTGCTGTACATAGGCCTGTTGCTAGCCCCGACACAAAGTGCTGGCTGCCAGCCGACAGCCCTTCTGTACTCCTCATGATGATGTTAACTATGCTGGTGTTGATGGTGACGGTCCTGCTGATGATTACAATGATGATGCTAATGCTGATGCTTTTGCTATAACTGCTGCACTAATTAGGGATTAAGACAGTGCATGCCGAAGATTACCCATGGCACGGGCATGCATGTGATGGGAGGACTCCATGAAAGTCGCTCCGTCATCCTTGACCAAGGCCACTGTCCCCTGCCTCTCCGAAGTGGACCTCCAGCTCCTAGCATCAACGATAGCCTCCCTCTAAGCCTCAACATCGGTGTGCAAGATTGTGGGTAGCTATCCAACGTAGAGTCAGCTTCGTGACTTGCTCCAGGTGTAACTGATAGGACCCGGACCAGAAGAGAGACACTTCATATACAAATAGAGTATATAGTAGGAAGCCACATAATATAATGTAGATAGCACACTTCCAGATCTATAATCGTGTCCTAGCTTCCGCAAAGTGCTCTACCAGATACACTCCCAGTTGGATATCCATCCCTCACTATAGAGGAAGAGCTGGGCTCAAGTCCAAAATCCAGTATATTCATAATCCGGGTATTGAAGCCAACCATGTTCAAGAAAATAACATAAGTCTAGATCCGCAATCCAAAGTTAGATACGGGCACAAGAGCCAACTGTATCGGGAAACAAACGTTGGCGAGCTCCACCGGCCATATCAAGAGTCAACAACTCTGGTAACAGCCAGACACAGGCACAAGAGCCAAGTGTGTCCCAAATATGCATATTTCCATAAGTAGCTATGAGTACCTACAAAAAGAAAATAGACAGAATACATAGCCACAAAACATCTTGCCATGCCATTGGACTCCACAAGGGCACCACCCCTATGATCCATTCGCATGCGCAAGCGTAACATGCTCCACATGTCCATCTCTTCACGGGTATCTCCGCCTTGTACAAGAGTACAACTGCTTCACCAGGGCAACTACCCTTCCATGAAGCCAAGATATAAGTCCCTTGCCAACAAGGCGTCATGTCCACTCTACCACATGCATTCCGTGTCAGTGCTTAGAGCATACACTTTGGAGGAGAGGTGGGCTCAAGTTCGCTCTACCACATGCATTCCGTGTTGATACTCCAACTACACACCTCGGAGGAGAGGTGGGCTCAAGTTCACTCTACCACATGCACTCCGTGGTGGTATTTTGATCACAGACTTGGTAGGAGAGGTGGGCTCAAGTTCACTCTACCACATGCACTCCGTGGTGGTATTTTGATCACAGACTTGGTAGGAGAGGTGGTACACACCTCGGAGGAGAGGTGGGCTCAAGTTCACTCTACCACATGCACTCCGTGGTGGTATTTTGATCACAGACTTGGTAGGAGAGGTGGGCTCAAGTGTGTAGGATAAGAATGAGCCACAGGCATAGATATCCTGGTGCTCTGTAAAGATTTCTGCTACATATAGTTTTACAGGCATTTCGGCCGCCAATAGTTTTGCAGGCATCTCGGCCACAAATAGAAATCCATAGAAAAATCCTCCATCCATGAGATATCCATGAGTTCCATAAGTCGAATGCATCCCAAATAAAGGGAGCCAAAAACATACTCCTTCCCAATAAAGGGAGCCATAAGCAATGTTTCCGCGAAACCATCTCAAGGCAAACAACATAAGCAATGTTTCCGTGAAACCATCTCAAGGCAAACAACAGCACACTATTGTCCTTGTACAGGCATACAAGGGTTAGTGAACATCAAAAACTCTTCATGATAAACATCAAAAGCACCAACTTTGCAAACTCAAAGTATACTTAGCTTTCCTTTGCTAGGTTCGTCAAGAAGCTAAAAGCAATATCTCCTCACCATATCCATAAGATATCCGGAGATATATCTCCATATAGCTTGCATGTAAGCTTGATTATATAATCCACAATATCCATATGGAAAGAGTGCTAAACATGGGCATGTAAAGCCAACTCCATACTTTGAGGATAATTCTGTGAATCCATAAATCCTTAGTCCAAGCTGTCTACTGCTCATTCTCTTAACACATGATTGCTTCCATTAAGCTGTTTGATCCATAAGATAGATGTCTGAGAAAACTATGACAATAGTTGGGTCCTTCCAAGATCTTTACTCTTCTCTAGTCAACTAGAGAAGCTGAGCTCTGAATCCTGATACCACTGTAACCGATAGGACCCGGACCATAAGAGAAACACTCCATATACAAATAGAGTATACAGCAAGAAACCACATAATATAATATAGACAACACAGTGAGCCAAAACGGCCGCCCCCCCGTAGATACTTCTTTATTTTGGAGAAGCTTTTTACAAAGATGCACTGGATTTTCCACATGTGTCTTGGGTAGCTTTCCTCACAAAGCTCACATGAGACTCTGACACAGCACTCTTCACAAAGCCAAGCCAAAACAATCTCAAAGAAGCAGTCCCAAACAATCTCCAAATCTGCCCCTAAACAGCCCACTGTTGAGATCTTGTTTTGAGCGCAAGAGAGAGAAACAAACTGTATTGTCAGACCGTACAAACCACCATAAAGAGCAGCCAGCTGGGGGAGAAACATGCTGCGCCGTTCGACCAGCTTGAGGGCTGCCAGCAAGAATCAAGCCCAATACTACAGTCGGCTTGTTCAAAAGGTGGAAGGAGAGAGAGAAATAGCTGCTGTAGTCGGCCTGTTTGTGTCCACTGTTGACCAGCACTATTGCTGTATGGTCCCTTGCGAGGAGTGCTGTTATATGGCCTGCACCTCTACAACATCAGTTGAGAAAGAGAGTGAAAGATAGAACCGACCTGTTTTTGTGCGGCCAGCACACTGGTGCAACCACCGACTCGACCAGAAGAGAGAAAGAAAGAGAACCAGTTGCAGCTGACTTGAGTGCCTGTGCGCATCCTCCAAAGAGCTGACCCACCTTCATGCTTTTCAACGCTTCAGCCCCTCTCTCTTTAGCTGGAGTCGGCCAACCTAAAAATATGGCATGAGCCCCAAAAAGATAGGTCAGGCAGCTAAAAAGACTTGGGGAAGTCACTTTTAGCATCCTCTAACTTCCTGCCCAAGTTTTGTATGCGAGATTTGGCCCTCAGACATAGGCGTCTTCTTTTGTCCATGAATTCATGCCCAAACAATAAGATGTTTGGCCAAATTTTAATGATGTTTGAACACATTGACTCATAAACCTTATAAGGCACATAAATGATTAAAATCCCATGATACTCATGGTTTGTGACCATCTTTTAGGCCAATCCATGCCAATGAATCCTTCAGCTTAACCCCTTCTTCTGTGGAAAATCCTCGTTGTCACCTTGGTTCCGTTCTCTGTGTGGGCTTTCCCTAAAACACTGATCAAAGGTAGTAAAAGGCTAGGATGCACCAAGCGAACCTCCTTGGTGAACCGGGCAAGATCATTGATATCCATACCCTATGGCGTGGCTACTACTAGGTGGAGTTCAATACCCTAGTAGCTTTAGACCGCGTGCTTCAGCTGAGCCTTGTCGCGTTGCGCATGGCCCATGCGTTTTTTGCATATTGGCAGCATGGTTTTGATCTTGCCTCCAACCCTCTAGCTGGAGTATCTTGATTCCCGGTCATAGTCTATTCTCCAAGCCTATTCTTCAAGCCTGAGGAAGGAGTACCTTCCACTTCTCCTTGTCATTTGGAGAACAATAGAGAAAGTGTTGGAATCCTTGGCGATAGCCGCCTTGATGTTGGCACGGGTGGCTGGGATTCACACGCCGTAGCAGCATTTCCTCTCTGGAGAGAGTATCGCACGTCATCTCTCTTCAATGCCTCCATCCTTGAGCGGGTGCCTTTCTGGCCAGTGCTTCATTTGTCGTCAGATGGGTCACCTCGCAAGAGCTTGCCCTCATCACCTGAGCTCAGCACGCCGGTCCACCCCCCCTAGAGTGGCGAGAGCGGACTGAGCACTTCAGCGCCACCTCCTCACTCTGGTAACAAGGTTGCTGGGAGTTCGTGGAGGAGCGCTTCATTGGCTTCGGGTCTCATAGTGACGATGACTCAGTTGGTAGTCACAAAGCTGAGGGAGATGTAGTTGATGCGGATTCTGCCGATGCCACATGTGTAGACCTGTCATTCCCATGATTGATCATTGTACTATGTAGTTTTGATTTATCATCGATTCATTTTGTTGTTGTAACCTCTTGCTTTAAGCTTTGACTTGTCACTCTTGATTGTAGATCATCTATGAATTGACATTGATCATTGATGATTGATGTAATTTGTAATCTTTTTTTGCAAAACTTGGATTATATCATCTCTAGATGGTCTACATCACCATTTTCATGCTTGTATTGGCCATTTATGAGGCCTTGCATTGGCATATCTTAGCGCTTCATTGGCTTCGGGTCTCATAGCGACGATGACTCAGTTGGTAGTCACAAAGCAGAGGGAGATGTAGTTGATGCGGATTCTGCTGATGCCACATATGCAGACCTGTCATTCCCATGATTGATCATTGTACTATGTAGTTTTGATTTATCATCGATTCATTTTGTCGTTGTAACCTCTTGCTTTAAGCTTTGACTTGTCACTCTTGATTGTAGATCATTTATGAATTGACATTGATCATTGATGATTGATGTAATTTGTAATCTTTTTTTTGCAAATCTTGGATTATATCATCTCTAGATGGTCTACATCACCATTTTCATGCTTGTATCGGCCATTTATGAGGCCTTGCATTGGCATATCTTAGCAGATATTATTCAACATTTTTCTACCATTTTTAAGGTATTTTATAGCGTTTTATGCTACTGTCTTGTTGTCGGTCTGCTACAGCTAGCTGACCAGCACTCTGGGGGAATATATAAGGGCTGACTCCCTTTCCCCCAATTTATCTCATTCTTTTGCATCCAGTTGAGGTCATTAGCAGCAGCTGCTGCTTCTTACCATTGTACAACACTTATGGGCTTCCTCGTTCTCAGTTTTCAGCAATAAACATCAGTTTCTAGCATTTACAGGTCTTGTACTTGGGCCTACATCTGTGTTTTCTATTTGCTTCACTTTCTTTCATGGTATTAGAGAAAAACGCTGACCTGTGAGCAGAAGAGAGCTGCATTTTCTGTTTTGGAGCAGAGGATTTGACAGTTTGCTGCGTTTTCCGCAGATTTCAGCGTAGAAGGTGCTGCATTTTCTTTCAAGTGCAGAGGCTTCCTCAAGATTGCTGCATTTTCATATGTTGAATTTCTGAATTTTCAGCAAAGATTGTTGATTGGATTGTTGAATCCCTCTTCTAGGTGCTAAGGACAGGGATCTACATCTTGGAGAGATCTTCCTTCTTTCTTTCCTTTCAGTTTCCCACCCTCCCTCCCTTTCTTGTTGCTGTGCACAGCCTGAGAGGAGGACTTGCTGATTTTTTCAGCCCCCTTTCTTCAGAGAAGGTTTCTTGTTAGAGGACATGGCTTCACGAGGATTCAAGGACAACACCAAAGATAAAGGCAAAGTTTCAGAGGAGGAATCTGCCAAAGTTGCATACATGGTAGTCATAGGTTCATCCACTTCTTCACAGGATTCATTCCTCATGATCACAGATATGACTCCTCCTGAAGAGGTTAGTGACACACCTGAAGCTGTAGAATGGGTTGGTGATAGTGGTGCTTCTGCCCACATGACCAATCAAGCCCATATCTTGGAGGACTACTAGACTCTTTCTTCTTCAGTTCGTATCGGCGACAACTCTTCATCACCGGTGTTGGTAATGTTTCTTTGGGTTCCTCTGCCACCTTACATGATGTTCTACATGTACCACGGATTTCCAAAAATCTGTTTTTTGTATACAAAGCTTCTCAGGAAGGGACTTGGTGTGTACTTTCATGATGAGGTCATCAAAGTAATTGACAGGAAGACTCTCTCGGTTGTTGCCAATGGAGTCCATGATGGGAGTCTCTACAAGATCACCAATTTTTCTTTCCGGATCCCTCACACGGATTCCCATATTCATCAACTTTTCTCTCCCTTGATGGCTTTGGTTTCCGAGGCGGCAGATGCGTCTCTGTGGCATTCTCGCTTCGGTCATGTACCCATTGTTGCCTTACAGAAGTTCCATTCTAAGTAGGTTGTCAGCGGACTTCCTCAGCTCACACATCTGCCCATCCCGCATGATGGGCAAGCATCATCGAGATGCATTTCCAGAGGAGGCCACTCATCGAGCAATCCGAAGACTGGAGCTTATACATGCAGATCTTGCAGGACCTATGGAGGTTGAGTCTCTTGGCGGGGCTCGATATTTTCTTCTTCTTGTGGATGATTTCACTCGCAAAGTCTGGGTATGTTATCTGGCTCGCAAGTCTGATGCTTTTGCCAATTTCAAGACTTGGATCGCGATGGTGGAAAATCAGTCTGGGGGTAGAGTTTCGTTCCTCCGACTGATAATGGTGCCGAGTTTGTACCATTTGATGACTTCCTTGCTTTGAAGGGCATTCACCAACAGACTGCAGTTCTTTACACTCCTCAGCAGAATGGAGTTGTGGAATGAAAGAATCAGATCGTCAAAGAGATGGCTCGTGCTTTGTTGCATCATGCAGGTCTCCCTCCTACTTTCTAGGGTGAAGCTGTGGCTACCTCAGTTTATCTCATTATCCGCTCTCTCACAAAAGTGGTTGAGGGGATGCCGGAGGAGGCTTTTACAAGACACAAGCCTTCTGTTTCTCATCTACGTGTTTTTGGTTGTGTTGCTGATGTCCGAGATAAGAAAAGGACCACACTAGCATTGAAGTCAAAGAGGATGATCTTCATAGGCTATAGTATGAGATCCAAAGAGGTACCGCTTTTGGGATCCAGAGGTTGATGACATCATCATTTACCGTGATGCTCGGCTTGATGAGAGCTTGTTTGGCATTGATTCCTCTCCATCTGATGCATCTTCTGATTTTCTAGATCATCCATTCTCGGCAGATGCTAGTGATCTTATACCGCTTCCATGTCTAGCTTCTCCTCCTCCTCCTCCTCCTCCTCCCCCTGCTGCAACCCCGGTGCCACCTACTACTTTATAGCCCCCTGTTCTTGTTGCACCAGCTTCTGCAGCTCCCGGTCCCTCTACGAGTCTTGCTTTGGCTCCGGGATTACCCTCACCATCACGACTTCTAGCAGCATCGGATGAGTCCTCTACTGCAGCTGGATCTTCTTCTTCACGCTTTGAGAGGAAGGTTGGCCTACCTCGGTGGGTCCAGCAACTCTCTAGAGATTCTGGCCTCACTGATGTAGAGCTCCATAACCAGATCTCTACCACCACCCCTAGACCTCGCCGTTCATCTCGGGGTTGCACATCTCATCACACAATGAATTATGCTCTCATGAGTTCTCTCTAGGAGATCAATGAGCCTGAGAGTCCAAAGGAGGTTCTTTCTCAGCCGTAGTGGCGGCAAGCCACAGAAGCAGAGATGGCCTTTATTGAGAGGAATAACACTTGGTCTTTGGTTTCATGGCCTTTACATTGTCATGTTATTGGTGTGAAATGGATTTTCAAAGTCAAGTTTCATGCAGATGGTATTTTGGACAAGTACAAAGCCCACCTTGTTGCTCGAGGATATGCTCAGAAGGCGGTTGAAGACTTTGATGAGATATTTGCTCCTACAGCCAGGTATACCACCATCAGGATTGTTTTGGCTCTGGCTGCACACTTCAGATGGCCCGTGTTCCAGATGGATGTCAAATTTGCTTTTCTGAATTGAAGCGATAAAGAATTGGCCGGATTTACAGACTATTCATGATGTGAGAAGTTTCTCAGGACTATGTTCATATTACAGGATTATTCTCTCTCAAGATCACATGTCGATCCATGTATGCAACAGCTAGCCCTATTGTGCCGGTCCTAGTAAACATATCAATGATGGTCTCACCGGGTGAGGAGGGACACAATGTACTTGCAAAACTTTTGGCCTCTTTGACAACCCCCCCTCCATGGATCATCTTTTCTTTTAACCCAATCCTCACACAAGAATCAACCCAGATCTTCATAAACCTTTTGGGTACACTACACACACAAGAATCAACCCGGATCTTCATAAACCTTTTGGGTACAGTGTGATGTATGCGGGAATAGCATTGGAGCTGTTCTTATGCAGGATGGACATGTTATTGCTTATGAGAGTAGAACTCTGTCACCAGCAGAAAGGAATCTACAAGTGTATGAGAAGGAGCTTCTTGCGATTATTCATGCTCTTTCTACTTGGAAGCATTACCTTCTTGGGGCTGATTTCATTGTTCAGAGTGATCATCAGACTCTTCGATACTTCCTTACTCAAACGAAGCTCTCAGAGATGCATATGAGATGGGCAAACTTTTTGTCCATGTTTCACTTTCAGATTGTTCATGTAGATGGCAAAAAGAATGTGGTAGTGGATGCCTTGTCTTGGAAACCACATGTGGCCGCCGTCTCTGTTATCTTTCATCATGAACTCGATGATATGCGAGAACAGAATGCTCATGACTCAGATTTTGAGCGGATTTTTGATCATGGCACATGCAACTGACACGTGGCGCTGTCGTGTGGTTGATGCAGGCGTTGTCGTAAGGTTGGCTGCAGGTGATGGCACATGTACAGGTGACTGGCTACAAGCAGGCGCCAGGCGCTGCAGTGCAGCCAAGCGCAGGTAGCAAGCGAAGCGCAGCAGGGTGTGCAGCAGCGAAGCACAAGGCGGGCAGCAGAAGCGTTGGCGGCTGGCTGCCACGCAGGTGGACAGGCGCATACAGCGTGGGCAACAGCGAAGCGTGGGGCGTTGGGCAGCAAAACGTGCAAGAAAAAAAAAGCGCATGAGAAAAGCACCGGGCAGCCCAAACGCACCATGGGATTAAAAAAAAAAACTAAGCTATGTATATATATATATATATATATATAAGAGAAAAAGAAAGAGAAAAGCTACTCGATGGTTTTTGGGAAAAAGGCTTTCTAGTAGATTTTTCTAAGGGGGAAAAGCCAAACTTGTATAAATAAGGGGCCAAGGCCTTTGTATCCTACAACACATCTTGGGTGAAAGCTTGAAGGAGATCTCCTCCCCGTGGATCAAGGAGGCATCTCCTTGGGAATTGTTCAAGGGCTACGCCGACTTTGAGTCATAAATAAATACTTGCAGGGGCGCCACGCTTTGGGGCCAATTGGTCTTTTGTGCAGGAGCACTCTAGCTCCACTTAATTATTTTCTTCTTCTTCCAAATTTATTATTCCAGTTCGTAAAGTGATTAAAGTGTGATTAAGTGTGTTCACCACCCGTCCAGTTGTTGAAGGCCGGTTTCATTCATGGTGGCCTGATTCGGAGGCATGAGCACCGCTTTTGAGGACAGATTTGCAGCCAGTTTGATGAGAGCTTGGGGCCACCTCGAGCCAACCCTTTAGCAGCTCTTCCTGGCCTCGGACGAGGAGAGACTCCGCCAGCCGCCGCTGATGTGGAATGGCCTCTTTAGGATGCCCAACGGTCACCCTTTGGGCTTACGTTCTCATATAGCTTGGGGCCTTCTCAGCTTGGGCCCTTGCTCAGTCTCTTGGCGAGTGGACTAGTTTTAGGTGGCTTCCCGAGGAGCCTTAGGACAAGTGCCTCGTTGAGATGAGAGGTAGAGAGCAGATTGTCCTCACCATTGACTCAACCATCCCCCTCGACTGGCAGACCCCCTTATAGGACCCCTCCCCTCCCTAGTGGCCGGGAGCTTTCATGCGCCACCTCATCCCTCTGGTGGTTCTGTCAAAACCCCAAAGGATCTCCTCGTAGAACGCTCCCGGTTCGAGACTCGAAACCTGCAAACAAACAAATAAACAAGAAGGGGGTGCAGGCCTGACACACCTCCCAACCACGACAATCGTGGGCAAGCCCACAGACTTGGCTATCCCCACCGAGCCATGAACTGAGCTAACTAGGTTGACGTACCGACCAATCCCTACCTTGCGACGTCCCATACCACCACGAAGCTACCCTCGCGGACCACGAGATTGCTGCCAGCCGCACGTCTGCACTAGATCCAGGCTCCTGACCATAGAGCTCTCACAAAGACACGCGAGACTCTATATGACTAATGACTAACCTTGGCCACCCTTTTATAGGCTCTTAGCCGGTCATCGGGCATCCACACTTGGGTGCCCGCCCATCCATACTTGGGTGTCCGCCCGTTAGTCTATCCCTTACTCAGCTCGCCAATCAGCCTGCCTAGCTCCAAGCTTCCCCAAACCTCGAAGCTAGTTTTGTGTGCGTGTAGCACACGGTAGATACACACTGTGTACATGACATACTCCCCTTCCTCTAAGAGCTCACTCTTGAGCTCACTAAAAAGCTAGGGTAATCTCTCTGAAGAGAAGTCAATGTCTCCCATGTAGCGTCCTCCTCAACACGATCCTTCCACTTGATCTTATATTCCGTGATAAGCGTATTACACAATCGTCTTTCACAAAATCTAATAATCTTTTCAGGTTCGTGCGGAACAAATGTCATATCCTCGACATCTATGATTTCTTGAGGAGTAACTAACTGGTCAGTTCCACCCAGTACTTCCTTAAGTCTACTGACATGAAATACAAGATGAACTTTCACATGAGAAGGCAAATTTAATTCATATGCGACTGAACCAATCCGTCGTGTAATACGAAATGGTCCACAATATCTAGGGGATAATTTCGGAGATCGACCTGTTCGTAAAGTCTCGGAATCTTTCGGAACTCGCAAATACACCATCATTCCTTCAGAGAACTCTCTAGGTGAACGATGTCTATTAGAATAAAATGTGTCTCGGTCTTGAGCACTTCTAATAGATTCCTTCGCAACTTGTAACATTTCTTACATTTTTTGCAAAAAATTACGTGCTGCATCATGCTGAAGTCCTGAGAATCCTACTGTAACAGGTGATCTAGGTTGAAAACCATACATAAGCATAAAAGGACTAAAACATGTACTCGTATGCTTAGTACTGTTATATACAAATTCTAACATAGGAAGATAATCCTCCCATGAACTGTCTTTTGGATACATATGCTCGAAGCATATCCTCCAAAATCTGATTCACTCTTTCTGTCTGGCCATCAGATTGAGGATGATCTGAGGAACTCAAATTCAAAGTTGTTTCCAGCTTTTCAAAAACAAGTTTCCAAAAATCACTCGTAAACTTAGAGTTCCTATCATTGACTATGTTCTGCGGTAACCCGTACAGTCTAAACAATTGCTCAATAAACTGCCGTGCTAATTGCGTAGCTGTAATAGTCTTCCGGGTCGGTAAAAATCTAGCCATTTTTGTCAAGCGATCTACCACAACCGAAATCCGAATAGTGGCCTTGATGTGTTCTTGGCAATCCGGTAATAAAATCCATAGAAATACTTTCCCATTGATTACTTGGGATTTGCAAAGGATGCAACAACCCAGTCTGTCTAAAGCGTTCAGCTTTATTTGCTTGACAAACTTGACACTTGAGAAGATAATCTTCTACATACCCTTTCATCTTTAGCCAATAAAAAGTGTGTTTCACTAACGATAGCGTCATGTGTACCCCAGGGTGTCCAGCAGAAGGGGTGTTGTGACACTCCTTAAGAATCTTGGACCTAATGTCCGGGATTTGTGGTACACAAATTTTGTCATTACGGAATAGTAAACCATTCCGAATCATCCAATGGCCTCCTGCAGCTTGAATCGTAGATTGCTCAGTAATGAGTCTTGGTCACTCAATGAGCTCCCGTCCTGGATCTTCTGCCAAAATGGATCAAAATAACTATCAGTCTTGCAAAGCCCTCTCAATGATTGAAATAAGTCAGTAGAAATCTCGGTGAACGACAAAGTATTCACCTCTCTAGTTCGACTAAGTGCATCTGCAACACTATTCATGGATCCTTTCCGATAACAAATCTAAAATCAAAATCTTGCATTAACTCAGCCCAACGAGCTTTCCTTCCTCTCAAATCATCCGCATCACACACATACTTGGTTTACTGATGATCAATCAATACCACAAACTTGGAGCCATATAAATAATGTCTCCAAACCTTGATAGCATGAATCACAACATAAAGCTCAAGGGTTGGCCAATGAGATTGAGTGTCGTCGAGCTTTTTACTTTCAAAAGCAACAGGTCTACCATCTTGAAATAAAGCAGCCCCGATGGCATAGTCACTAGCATCAGTTTCAAGAACATAAGGCCGACTAGCGGGTAATGCTAAGATAGGTGCTTCCTTGACTTTATCTTTCAAAAGTTTGAAGGCCATATCCAAATCGTTATTCCAAGTGATAGGCTGATTTGACTTACGTCCACGACCTTTCAATAAGTCGGTCATCGGTAGTGTGAGTTGAGAGTACTCCCGTACAGATTTCCGAAGAAAAACAACGAAACGGAGAAAAGAACGAAGTTGTTTCACTGCAAAATCTTCTGAACTCGGTCATAGTCAATACTGAATCCATCTCTAGTGATCTTGTGTCCCAAGTATATGATTTTTGTCATAAAAAACTCACATTTACTTAATTTAGCATATAGTCGATTCTGTCTTAAAATAGATAAGACAATCGTGTCGAACATGATCCTCGAGAGTACGACTATATATCAAAATATCATCCAGGAACACCACCACAGATTTTCCCAAATGTTCACGAAAAAGATCGTTCATCATTTGCTGGAAAGTGGCTGGAGCATTGGTTAACCCAAAAGGTAATATGAGAAACTCGTAATGGCCATACCTAGTCCGAAAGGCGGTTCTTTCGACTTGCCTTTCATGAATACGTATCTGGTGATAGCCAGATACGTATCTGGTGATAGCCAGTACATAAATCTATCTTCGTGAAATATTGCGCTCCTGCGAACCAGTCAATCAGGTCATCTGATCTAGGGAGAGGATAACGGTTCTGAATTGTCAGCTTGTTCAATCTCTTGTAATCTATACACATTCTCCAAGTGTTGTCCTTCTTTCTCCTAAGCAACACAGATGTACCCCAAGGTGATTTACTTGGATGGAATTGGCCCATCCTCAAATAATCTTCGAGTTGTTTAGCCAACTCATCTTCCTCAGCTTGGCTCATCCTGTAAGGTGGAATACTAACAGGATGAGCACCAGGGATCAGGTCAATACGATGATCTACTACCCTTTGAGGTGGTAAGCCCGATGGTAGTTCCTTAGGAAATACATCTTGAAACGAATCAAGTATCTTCTATAATTCTTTGCTTTTAAACACACTTAATTCATTGATATCCATGGAAGGCATGAGAAATGAAGAAAGTGGAATCAATACACAATGGAAAACAGTATACAAAGAAGAATCCATTATATTTCCAAAATCAATTGTATTTACCAGAGGTCCCTGAGAGGGATTTATACAATCACCTAAAATACTATACTGGGTGTTCCTATGCTGAAAGGAAAAAATATGACTAGACCAATCTGTTTGGACTTGAAGAGTCTTAAACCACTCAATCCCTTGGCACTAGAGTACCATCAAAGACTTGAAAATGCACCAGATAAAGATGGACAATCTACAAGGACACCCTACCCTCTTGTTCTAAGATAAAGAGGTCGGGATGCCACATGCATCAGTTCTCAGATGCATGTGACAAGCAGATTCAGGGTAGACGAGGGAAATTCAGGGTTAACATACCCTTGTGAACCCTCGTTCAGAAGGGATGCCATTGTTGAGTGATCAATGAGGTTAGTTAGGGTTTGCAGAGGGTAGATTAGGTGCATGCCAGGGATGAGAAAACCAATGCTTGGAGTCACAGGCCTATGAGAATGAAGAGGGCGGGTACCAAAGGCAAAGGACACTGGATTTTGGCGTGGAGGAATGCTGGAGGACTGGAAGGACGCAGAGGGGTTGTGCTTAGGGCGGATAGGATCAGGCCTAGTTTGTGGTGCTGTTTAGACTGGCTGTTGGCAGCCCAGCGAAGTAACCTAAGTGGGCAGCCTGGGCTGCGGGCTAAAGCCCCATAAAAAAGGGTTCCTCAAGGCAAAGGACACTGGATTCTGGGTTGGATGAATGCTGGAGGACTGGCAGGACTTGCAGAGGGTGTGCTAGGGCGGATAGGAGCAGCCCTGCTTTGTGGGCTGTTTAGACTGGCTGTGGGTAACCCAGTTAGGTAGCCTAACTGGGCGGCCTGGGCTGTGGGCTATAGTCCCATAAAAAGGGCATTCGTGTTTCTAATTGTCAGGGTTTGCATAGGGTAGCTGTCAGTGTGTGACATGCGTGGAAGCTCTCGTGTCTTGTCTTATCTGCTGGCTGACAGGGGCCCTCGTCCACAACCATACCCTTCCATTCTTGATAGCTACTGAAGCTCCAGAATCAAGTCTTTATCTGCTGCAAATCAGGGATTAGCATGCCCATGTGCATGCACATGACAGTAGCTAAGGTACACGCTAGGTATGGGAAAACCAATGCTTGGAGGTGCAAGTCTACGAGGATGAAGAGGCTGGGTACGGAAGGCTAAGGACACCGGATTTTGGTGTGGATGAATGCTAGAGAGCTGGCAGAAGGCCGTGTGGAGGGTGTGTGATTTCACTAGCCTGGACATTTCCCGGTAAGCAAGGGGTGTAGTGGACTCCAAGACGTCTAAATATTTGGAAAGTACAAGCTTTGGGAATGGGGGATTATCTTGGAATACAAAGGATCTGTCAAATCCCCACTGGATCTCCTCGTGGAACGCTCCTGGTACGAGACTCGAAACCTGCAAACAAACAAACAAGGGGGGTGCAGGCTTGACTCACCTCCCAACCATGACAGCCGTGGGCAAGCCCCCAGTCTTGGCTGTCCCCACCGAGCCACGAGCTGAGCTAACTAGGTTGACGTTCCGACCAATCTCCTCCTCGTGACGTCCCATACCGCCATGAAGCTATCCTCGTGGGTCTCGAGATTGCTGCTGACCTCGGATGCGTAAAGCAGGTGCACGTCTGCACTAGATCCAGGCTCCAAGACCATAGAGCTCTCACAAATCTAGGCCAAAAACTGACACTGCTTGTACCCTTCGTTCTTGCCCTTCGCTCACTGGGCCTGTCCCTCAGTGTGGTCAGTACTGGATACTGTCGGGCGGCAAAGCTTACACTTGTTCACTCATGAAGGTTCACCGGGGTCTCTTTCCTCCCTTCCTTTTTGCCGCGAGACTCTATATGACTAATGACTAACCTTGGCCACCCTTTTATAGGCTCTTGGCCAGTCATCGGGCATCCACACTTGGGCGCCCGCCCGTCCATACTTGAGTGCCCGCCTGTTAGTCTATCCCTAACTCAGCTCGCCAATCAGCCTGCCTAGTTCCAAGCTTCCCCAAACCTCAAAGCTCGTCTTGTGTGCGTGTAGCACACAGTAGATACACACTGTGCACATGACATACTCCCCTTCCTCTAAGAGCTCACTCCTGAGCTCACTAAAAAGCCAGGGTAATCTATCTGAAGAGTAGTCAATGTCTCCCATGTAGCATCCTCCTCAACACGATCCTTCCACTTGTTCTTGTATTTCGTGATAAGCGTATTACGCAATCTTCTTTCACGAAATCCAAGAATATTTTCAGGTTCGTGCGGAACAAATGTCATGTCCTCGACATCTATAATTTCTTGAGGAGTAACTAACTGATCTGTTCCACCCAGTACTTCCTTAAGTCTACTGACATGAAATACAGGATGAACTTTCACATGAGAAGGCAAATCCAATTCATATGTAATTGAAAAAATCCATCGTGTAATACGAAATGGTCCACATTATCTAGGGATAATTTCGGAGATCGACCTGTCCGTAAAGTCTCAAAACCTTTCGGAACTCGCAAATACACCATCGTTCCTTCAGAGAACTCTCTCGGTGAACGATGTCTATTAGAATAAAACCTGTCTCGGTCTTGAGCAATTCTAATAGATTTCTTTGCATTTTGTAACATTTCTTGCATATCTTGCAAAAAATTACGTGCTGCATCATGCCGAAGTCCTGAGAATCCCACTGTAATAGGTGATCTAGGTTGAAAACCATACATAAGCATGAAAGGACTAAAACCTGTACTCGTATGCGTTGTACTGTTATATGCAAATTCTAACATAGGAAGATAATCCTCCCATGAACTGTGTCTTTTGGATACATATGCTCGAAGCATATCCTCCAAAACATGCTTCACTCTTTCAGTCTGGTCATCAGATTGAGGATGATCGGAGGAACTCAAATTCAAAGTTGTTTCCAACTTCTCAAAAACAAGTTAAATGTCTCCAACTTTGACAGCATGAATCACAGCATAAAGCTCCTTCTCAAGGGTTGGCCAACGAGATTGAGTGTCGTCTAGCTTTTTACTTTTAAAAGCAACCGGTCTACCATCGTGAAATAGAGCAGTCCCGATGGCATAGTCACTCGCATCAGTTTCAAGAACATAAGGCCGACTAGGATCGGGTAATGCTAAGATAGGTGCTTCCTTGACTTTATCTTTCAAAAGTCTGAAGGCCATATCCAAATCGTTATTCCAAGTGATAGGCTTATTTGACTTACGTCCACGACCTTTCAATAAGTCGGTCATCGTTAGTGTGAGCTGAGAGTACTCCTCCACAGATTTTCGAAGAAAAACAACAAAACCGAGAAAAGAACAAAGTTGTTTCACTATTTGCGGTATAGGCCAGTCCAGAACCTTCTGAACTCGGTCATAGTCAATGTTGAATCCATCTCTAGTGATCTTGTGTCCCAAGTAAATGATGTCTGTCATAAAAAACTCACATTTACTTAACTTAGCATATAGTCGATTCTGTCTTAAAATAGATAAGACAATCGTGAGGTGTCTAACATGATCCTCAAGAGTATGACTATATATCAAAATATCATCGAGGAACACCACCACAAATTTTCCCAAATGTTCATGAAAAAGATCGTTCATCATTTGCTGGAAAGTGGCTGGAGCATTGGCTAACCCAAAAGGCATAGTCACAGGGGACAGAGGGGACGGTAGCTTGGAACGCCGGGACGGCGATGCGGGACGAACCAGGGACGGGGACGGACGGGGACGGACGGACGTCCCCCACGGCGCGTTTCTCACAGGGGACGGCGACGGGGACGGCGCAGGGACGGGGGACGCCGGTCGGGTACGGCACTGTGCGGGGATGGCGCAGGGACGGGGGACGCCGGTCGGGTACGGCACTGTGCGGGGACGACAGAGAGCCGTTGGTCGCCGTTTTTTGCCGTTTCGCTTCCCGTTTCTAGCCGTTTATGGCTGTTGGCTCTTTGAGGCTTGGCCCTCTCTCTCTCTCTTACCCTTGAGGCTTTCCTCTCTCTCTCTCTTGCCTATCTATATAAGAACAAGCCTCTACAAGGCTACAAGCGCACACAAGTTCACAACTCTCAAGGCTCAAGCTTTCAAGGCTCAAGCTTCTTCTCTCTTCCAACTTCCAAGTTCCAAGCCTCTAGGGCCTAGGCTCTCACACAAGGCCCGCGGGCCGCCGCCCTACTATCTAGATTCTAGAATCTAGACTCTCTCTCTCTCTCTCTCTCTCTCTCTCTCACCTCTCCCTCAAGCCTCTTGACTCTTGACTCTTCCAAGCCTCTAGGGCCTAGGCTCTCTCTCTCTCTCTCTCTCTCTCTCTCTCTCTCTCTCATTCCTCAAGGCTCAAGAGTCAAGCCATCTTCAACCATGGCATCCTCCTCACGTGCCGGGGTTTCTCGTAGAAGGACAACCGGATGGACATGGTGGGAGGAGGTTAACTACACCACATCCGTTCATGGAGGCGGTTCTCGGCCATGGGTATGCAAGCTTTGTCCGTACCGGCGAACGGGTGGCGCTGACAAAGTGCGAGCCCACCTCTTGCATGAGAGTGGGCATGAGGTGAGGTTTTGCACGAATGTCACACCCGAGAAGAGGCGAGAACTTCTTGACAAGCTTAGCGTCTACGAAGCGGTTGAAGCAACAAGAAGGACACCACGAGTGGCCGTGGATCCCGCGACGATGTGGAGAGGAACTCAAGCCTCTACAATGGAGTCATGTGGTGGATCGGGATCATGCACACCATCACCTTCACCATCAAGTCGGAATGTTACTCCATCCACGACGCCGGCACCCTCCATCTCCACGGCCTCTCAATCATTACGTGGCCCACGGCAACAATCTACACTTGGGGAGAATTGGAACCCCAAGTTGAAGGAGGAGGTGGATATGGCGGTGGCCCGCTTCTTCTTCCATGACCACATTGCCTCTCAAGCGGCTAGGTAAGTGCAATCGATCATTGCCAATTCATCATTTATGTTTTCATCATCCTAGTCCCCTTCTCATTAGTAAATTGCTTTCTTGAATAGGTCGGAATACTTCAAGGTCATGGTTAAGAAGATTGGGGAGTATGGCTCAACCTATACGCCCCCCTCATCCGAGAGCTTGCGCACTACATTGCTCGAGAAGGAGAAGCGCATTGTAGAGCAAGCGACCGACAACACAAAGCGGCAATGGGAGAGGAACGGAGTCTCCCTCATTGTGGATGGATGGAGTGACACCCGCAAGAGGAGTATTCACGGCATGGTTGCATATTCCCGCGGAGAGATGTACTTCATCTCATCTCATGACGCATCCGGCACTGGGAAGAGCGCGGATGTGCTTGCGGCGGAGTGGGCCCACCATGGAGATCGTTGGCCCCGAGCATGTAGTGGGCTTTGTTGCGGATGGGGAGCCTTCCAATAGGGCGGCGGGAGCTATTCTCCAAGGTATGTATGGACATGTCAGGGTGTCCTTTTGTATGGCTCATTGCCTAAACCATGGATCAGTCCGCTCATTGAGGAGGCCACCACCATGGTCTCCTTTGTCCTCAACCACCAAAGACTTCGGCATGAGTTCAACAAGAGGTCCTGTCTCTCTCCTCAAATATTCCGACACCCGGTTTGCCTACAACTTTCTCATGTTGGGCCGGTTGAAGGATTGTAGCGGTGCTTTGAGGGGGCTTTTCCTTAGCGACGAGTTTGTCGCCATGCAAGAGTCCCATACAAACACTGGCCAAGAGTGTAGGCTACGGGCGGATGACGCCTCTTGGTGGGAGCGTGTGAAGACCACAGATGCTATGGTGAGGCCCATAGTCCACCTATTGAGGATTGTAGACGCTATGCAACCATGCATAGGCAAGGTCTATGAGGCCATGGATCGCATGATAGAGAAGTTGAAAGACTTCGTGCCTGACGAAGACAGATACGAGGAGATCCATGCCTTGTGTCTAGGAAGGTGGAATTCCTACTACTCTCCATTGCATGCAGCAGCTTATGTGGTGGACCCAGAATTCCAAGGCAACAAGCAGGAGAGCGACCGGGAGGTGAGCGGTGGATGGAGGATCATCTTGGATCGTCTTGTGCCTGATGCATCGGTTAGGCGCAAGATCAGGCGCAAGATCAGGGACCAGCTTTTGATGTACAGGTCATTTCATGGCTCCTATGGCTGTCATGATGCACAGGTTGACCGCTCCAAAGTTGGTGTTGCTCTATGGTGGGAGGACTTTGGTTCAGATGGACCGGAGCTGCAGCAGCTTGCCATCCGCATACTTAGCCAAGTCGTCAGCTCCTCTTGCTTGGAGCAACTTTGGAGTACCTATAGCCACATTGCCTCTAGGAAGAGGAACCGACTCGGGGTAGAGCGTGCCAATGACCTTGTCTTCGTCAGCGCGAACTTGCGAATGCTTTGCAAGAGCGTGACCAAGAAGGCAGATTCCTTCACCGAGTGGGAGAGGAGTCAACAAGAAGAGCAACAAGAGGATGAGGTGCAGGAGCAGCATGCCAGTGAGGATGAGACTGAGGATGAGCTTGATGCTTCTTTGGCACAAGCTACCCATGACCATGAGGCAAGCACTTTACGTGGATGATCATTCATGGATCATGATTCATGGGCCTTACTACTTAGCTCTAGCCTCTAGCCTCTAGTCTTCAGCACTTTTTTGTCATTGACTCATTTGAGTCCGTCCATGTATTTTGCCTCTCCTTAAGGCTTAGTCCTGACTCTTGACTCTTGAGTCTTGAGTCATGACTATTTTTGTATCTACTTAATTATTAATATGACTCAAAAGCTTACCATTTTAGTGTAAATTTGTGCTCATTTTGATGTACTTCCAAAGTAGAATAAGTGTAGAGTAGAAAAATAAAAAAAAAAGTATTTTTTGAGTGCCGTTCCCTCCCTCGTCCCCGTTCCCTACTTATGGCTGTCCCCCGTCCCGTCCTCGTCCCCGTCCCCCGTCCCTTGTGACTATGCCAAAAGGTAATACGAGAAACTCGTAATGGCCATACCTAGTCTAAAAGGCGGTTCTTTCGACATGTCTTCCATGAATACGTATCTGGTGATAGCCTGTACGTAAATCTATCTTCGTGAAATATTTCGCTCCTGCGAACCGGTCAATCAGGTCATCTGATCTAGGGAGAGGATAACGGTTCTTAATTGTCAGCTTGTTCAATCTCTTGTAATCTATACACATTCTCCAGGTGTTGTCCTTCTTTCTGCTAAGCAACACAGGTGTACCCCAAGGTGATTTACTTGGACGGAATTGGCCCATCCTCAAATAATCTTCGAGTTGTTTAGCCAACTCATCATCCTCAGCTTGGCTCATCCTGTAAGGTGGAATACTGACAGGATGAGCACCAGGGATCAAGTCAATACGATGATCTACGGCCCGTTCAGGTGTAAACCTGATGGCAATTCCTTAGGAAATACATCTTGAAACAAATCAAGTATCTTCTGTAATTCTTTGCTTTCAAACGCACTTAATTCATTTACATCTATGTAAGGGATAAGAAAGGAAGTAAGTGGAATCAATACACAATGGAAAGCGGTATACAAAGAAGAATCCATTATATTTCCAAAATCAACTGTATTTACAAGAGGTCCCTGAGAGGGATGAATACAATCACCTAAAATACTATACTGGGTGTCCTTATGCTTAAAAGAAAAAATATGACTAGACCAATCTATCTGGACTTGAAGAGTCTTAAACCACTCAATCCCTAATAACAAGTTTACATTGTCTAGGTGCATAACATAGCATTCCAGAGTATCTTTGTAGTCTTGAATCTGGATTGGAAGCATCTCCACCTTTCGATCCCATACTTGCCTTCCCGCAGGTAGGCGCGTATCTCATAGGTATGATCGTTGGGTGTGGTATCAAGACTCAATTTCTGCACAAGTTTGTAGTTAACAAAGTTGTGTGAGCTGCCAGGGTCTAAAAGAATGTGAATTTTATGGCCATTCACTTCTCCATAAACTCGGAGAAGATCATGCAAGCCAAATACTTTAGAGTCGAACAGACAATTAGAACATGTACTAGGGCGAGAAAGTATAGTAATTGACGTACCTGTCAAAGACAACTGATTAGCTGCCTTTGGCTTGGGTCTTGCGTTGGTCTTTGCACCCTTTTGGTTTGGGCACTCGTTACGCATGTGTCCTTTTTCTTCGCAGATGAAACAACGTCCTTCCTTCTTGAGCTTTAAAGCTTTAAGGAGTCGTTTCTTCTTCGCTGGTGTCGAACTTGAAATCTTCGAAGGTTGGTCCGAAGACTTTCCTTCACTCGTGTTAGCCATAGGTGCATAGAACTTTCTTTTATGCTTGTTCCCCTGCTCGGTAACGGGTTTCGACTTGGAAGAGACCATTGTATCGTCATAGATACGAGCTGAATGAATGGCTTCATCCAATGTTTTGCATTTGTTATTTTTAACTTGTAAACGATATGAATCTGGTAAACCAGCTACGAAGAAACCCAAAAGAGTAGTGGGATCCATCTTTGTAGCTCATCTGCAAGTCCCTAAACTTCTGGAGGTAAACTTCATAAGTGAGGTGCTGCGAGGTCATGGTCAAAGCTGTAAACCAGGCAACAACATCATGATCATCCTCTTTCTTGAGGAATTCCTTCTTGAAGACGTCTTTAAATTGTGCCCAAGTTGTTGGCTTAGGATTGAGTTCCTTCCACCAAAGCAAGGCTTTGCCGGAGAGAAACCTACTGTGAACTGGATCTTTTTTCCATCATCATATGGATGAAACTGAAAATGGACATGCCACTTATGTAGCCAAGTGTCCACGATCTCCTTGGTGCGCTGCTTTTGCTCGCCCCCGAACGATTCCGGAGTAATATTGGGGCCTCAAGCAGAGGCCAAGGTATCCATACCCGAAAGAGTAGAGAGGGTAGTGGTCAAGAGAGAGATGGAGTTCTGCAAGGCTTGCATTTGGGTGGCGATTTGTGCCTGACCTTCCGAAGAAGAAGCGTCAATAGCTACTTTGAACTCTTGGAAATCTGATTTTGACACATAATCATCAAAAAGATTGGCATCGATATCTTCCGTAGCCGGCAAGCCTTCGCGTTCGACAAGGGGCTCCAACTCCGATTCTTGGGTCGACATCGTGAAGAGGACAAGTGGAGAGAAAATTCGATCTTTGCACAATAAAAGTGCAAGGGAACTTGAGAGCTTGAGAGCTTGAAAACTTGAGAGATGTGTGGCAAGAAGCCCACTTAAGGGGTTTATATAACTATCTCCAAAAGTTACTTGCGCTTTTGCTTTTGTGTTTAAAAAGTATATATATATATATATATATATGGATATATGTATTTTGCTTTCTTGAAAAAAAACAACAAGGGGTCTTTAAACTCAAAAAAAAAAAAAAAAGAGCCCAAATCGGCGAGTGCTTTCCTTGTTTTTTTTCCTCTTCCCTCCTGGATTAACGTCGTCGGCCTGCCTGCTGGCGTCACCCGCGTTGTTGCTTTCGTCGACCGTGTTGCCAGCGCTTTTGAATCAGCCGGCGCTGCCTGCTGTCAGGTGACCGTGACTGCCGGTACGTCATATATGCCTGCACCTGCTCTAGCCTGCGTAGGCCTAGGCTGCGTAGGCCTAGGCGCCTGCCAGCCTGGCCGGCTGCGTGGGCATGGCTGCCTACACGCCTTTGCCTACATGTTCGGGTAGCCCACGACCAGCACGAGCATGCGACCCAGCACAACCGATCCATCACTTCTCTCTCTCTCTCTCTCTCTCTCTTTCGAGTTCAACCAAAATAAACGAACATGCTTTTCTCTCAGCTGAAACTGTTTACACAGTTCAAAACATCTTTCCTCTTCTTTGCAAAGCAAACAACCCTTTCTAGACCACAATCGCTATCATCACGGGTTCTTATGATGAAAAAACAACATACTGAATCTGAAAAACAGCAATATGCACAGAAAAACAGCAAGCTTTTTGAACACATACCTTTCTTTAACCTCATCTTCTCTACCTACCGACTTGCTCGTTTACGAGGCATGCTCTGATACCACTGTCAAATCCCCATTGGATCTCCTCGTGGAACCCTTCTGGTACGAGACTCGAAACCTGCCAAACAAACAAACAACAAGGGGGGTGCAGGCCTGACTCACCTCCCAACCATGATAGCCGTGGGCAAGCCCACAATCTTGGCTGTCCCCACCGAGCCACGAGCCGAGCTAACTAGGTTGATGTTCTGACCAATCTCCTCCTCGTGACGTCCCATACCGCCTCGAAGCTACCCTCGCGGGCCTCGAGATTACTGCCGGCCTCGGTTGCGTAAAGCAGGTGCACGTCTGCACTAGATCCAGGCTCCAAGACCATAGAGCTCTCACAAATCTCGCAAGACTCTATATGACTAATGACTAACCTTGGCCACCCTTTTATAGGCTCTTGGCCAGTCATCGGGCGTCCACACTTGGGCGCCTGCCCGTCCATACTTGAGTGCCCGCCCGTTAGTCTATCCCTAACTCAGCTCGCCAATCAGCTTGCCTAGTTCCAAGCTTCCCCAAACCTCGAAGCTAGTCTTGTGTGCGTGTAGCACACGGTAGATACACACTGTGCACATGACAGGATCACACTTCTAAAATTTAGGAGTTGCTATTTTTGGCTCGACTCTGATGGAAATTTTGTTCCCACCATCACGTTTCATCATTCAGCAGTCATAGAAGTTAGTAGAAGTCATGTAGAGCCAGACGTCGCCCCTTGGGGCTGATCAAGGGCCTAAGCCATGTACAAGCATTTCAGCAACCTTTTTGTACCATAATACAAGAAAACCTTGACACCAACCCTCTCTCTCTTTCTTAATCATGTGTTAGTCATTATCTTGTTCTCAATCAGGCTTAGGGGTGTGGATTAGTACAACAAGGCTTCTGCGCATGCAACAAATGGGCTTCCAACTGGGATATTTTTAAAGGTAAAGATTATGGGAGGACCCATCTCTTAGGTTGGGACGTGTGGCAAGAAAGTGGATCAAAGTGAGACAAGTGGCCTCACTTGTTAGAAAGTGGGTCAAAGTGAGACAAGTGACCTCACACTTGTCACTTCAGCTATTGTGTGGCCCTCCACTTGTCATTATAGCCTTCTTTTGCCATTTTAGCTCATGGGAGGCCCAAATCTATAAATTGGAGCTCTCTCTTTTCATTTGGACAGGCTCTACTGCTGCAAAGTGGCCTCTACTATGTTGGCAACTCCTCCAATGTTATGGCTCTCTACCACCATTATAGGTTGCCCTAATGCTGGCTACTCTCTCTCTCTCTCTCTCTCTCTCTCTCTCTCTCTCAGGCTGCCCATGGAGTATACGTGTTGTTTGGGGATTGTTTTGAAGGCTTCCAGTGCGAAGAAATACTAAAGGCAAGGGTATTTAATCATTTTATTATGATTTCCAACCATTGTACTTGTTGTACCAGCCACTGTACTTGCTATACCAGCCCTTGTACTTATTGTAGCAGCCATTGTATTTGCTGCATCAATGTACCTACTGAACTGCTGGTGCACTTGCTGAGTTTTTCTATCACATATGGCACCTTGAAGATCCGTGATGATGGGGAAGATTAGTATACAGGTGTGTCAACTGTATTGTATGCTGTGCTGTGATGCGAGTTCTCTTTTGAGAGACAGTTTGGGAGTCTGTGTTGTGATGCAGAAGCACTGGATGTGTCAGGGTGTGATGCTGTTCATAGTGTGAGAGGCTATGGATGGTTGTGGCAGCCTTGATCATGGGAGAAAGCTTCTGTATGCAGACTCAATGTGTGAGAGTCTTTCGATGTGAACAATGGCTGGACTTGTTTGTGGATGCCGAGTGGACAAGAAGCCAGATGCAGGTTCTTTGCAGACTTCAAGGGTTCTACTGCGACGGCTGAGTTCCCAGCCTTATATTGTAATCGAAGCTCTTATAATCAATTAAAGAAATACCGCAAGGGGCGCCACTGCGATTTGGGGCCAATAGGTGTCCGTGTACTATTTGCAGGAGCACTCTAGCTCCCCCTGTTTGTTTTCCTTTTCTAGGTCCTCAATGGTGTTGAAGTGTTTTATGTGCGAGTGTTTGTTCCACCGCCCTTTGCTCTCTGAAGGCCGGTTTACAAGGTTCCGTTGCCGGGACACATCGTCGACTTTCTCAAGGAGGCGAGTCCGTGGTTGCTTTGGTCGGGACAATCGCCAACTTTCCTAAGGGGGCGAGCTCGTGGTTGTCTCATGAGAGTCACATCAAAAGCTTCAACATGAGGAAAGTGAAAAGAAAGTGCAGGACACAGTGCAGGATTTTGTGTCTTTGCCTATATGAGGTGAAGAGCAAGAGCTGAAGATGAAGGTTAGGAGAAAAGACACCAAGGACAAGAAGTAGTCGGCCAGGGACAAGAAGCAGTTGAAGTGTTATGGTGCAGGAGATGCGTTGAAGGCTATGGCTTTCGACACAGTGTCACCAGTGGTATCTTCATAGAGGCTTCATGGGTTCGGAAGACAGTTTCTTTCTATGTTTAGCAGTGGTGATCTACTATGCTTCATCGAGGACTTGTGCTTACCACTTGGGTGGAGTGCAAGCAGGTTTTGGGTGCCTGAGGATGTATCAGATGAGGCTCAGATGGAAGTGGAGGAACTTGACGAGGTTCTTATTCCTGAGCATATACTGGCACATAAGGAAGGAAAGGTACAGGGTAAAGTTTCCCGTCGCTATCCTGTGAAGTTCAAGAGCTGTTCACTGATGGATACGAAGTGGATGGAGGAGGTTCATTGATGGATGCGAAGTGGATGGAGGAGGGTGACTTAGCAGATTCACCTCAGGAGTTGCAGCTTTATCTTGATGCCTATGAGTTGGAGTCGACTCTTGTTACGGCTCATTCAGGTTCAGCAGAGCATAGGTCTGGAGCATTGCCTGATGCTCAAGAGGGGGGTAGCACCTCCGCTCCCTTGTGTTTTACAGACAGGCTCATTTCTTATCTAGGAGTCGCTTGGTGACATCTTTGTATTCACCCGAAGGTACTGAGGCTGACAGTACATCTGCTTATGGGACTTCTATGATATTGTGTTCTAGACACATGAGATGATGGTTGAGTATGGTTCACAGTCGCGCGCACCTGGAACTCTAACTGCAACTATGGATAACTCTATGGAGGACATAAGTCTTGCGAGCAGTCCTAGAGTTGGTTTGGTTCATGGAAATATGGATCGAACTCTGTTTGTGCATGTATGCATACACTTTTTGAGGTAGAGGTATTTCTGTATTCTGGTGCCATTGGATCCTGGTACCATTGAGAATACATTGGGAAATACTCTGCATTGTGTTGAGTGCTGCATGTATATTGGTATGATACATCAAGTGCTTTATTATGTTCATGGATGCACCATTGGGTGTAACTCCTGCGGGATGGCCATGAGACATATGTGGGAAAGTACTTGGTAGACGTAGTGTTTGGATGCATTGAGTGCTTGCATATGCTCATGTTTTACCTTCAGTCGTGGGTCCTACGGGATGCCCATGGGCGTAAGGCTTGCGAGCAGCCCTTAGACTGTTACTTTGGAGTAGGTAGAGCATTTTGAGGAGCATATTGTTTGCGAATGCATATGTGCGTCATGCATATGTGTGCCATATGTAGAATGATGCATGGTTTTGTTTTTGGCTAACACAGTTAACGTGTTTCCATTTGATTTTAGACTTTTGCTGTAGGTTCTGAAGGAACAAGCAAGAGGACAGTGTGGCTTATTGTGCAGGATGATTGTTCTATCATCCAGATGCATTGGAAGGCCATTGTTTTTGTCATATGGGGAGTCTTTGCTCATAAGATGCTTTACTGTGCCATTGAGTGCAATCGAGGACGCTTGCCATTTTTCAAGAGGGGGGTATGTCATGACCCTGTGTTTTTCTCTCGACAAGATGCAGATGTGCACGGGGACATGGTGGACAGTGTGAAATGGCATCAGGTGGGAGTGAAGATGGAAGCCCATGTGTGGATAACCCCATGTGTGAAAGGGGACAAAGGAATTTTAGCTTTGAAGGTTTAAAAACCTTTAAAATCATTTATTAAGCCCTTCATTAAAGAAACGTGGCCCTTATGTTATATTTGGGGCCACGTGTGCTTTTTGGGCAGAAAAAGCTGGAGGCGCCTTACTCTTGTGGGGTGGTGTGCTTTTTGGAAGAAGTGGGCTGCAAGGAAGCATGGGGATGAACAGCACATGGGCTTTCTCTCTATCTGGCTAAGAGTCGACTGCAGCATACCCACGTTTGAGCTTTTTGGAAAGAGAAGATGCTGGCTACGCATGGAAGGGCTGGACTGCAGGTACAGTCCACGTGGCAGTGTACGGCTGCTGTGCAGGTACAGTCCACGTGGCAGGCCAGGCGGCTGTCTGCAGGTACTGTCCATGTTGCAGATTTGGTTGTGCAGATTCTGGCGCCTACTGTGCAGGTCTTGGGCTGGCGGCTGGAACAGTAACTGCAGGCCTGTACGGACAGCAGGTACAGTCCAGTACGGAGGCTGTACGACAGCTGAATTCAGGTGGCTGCAGGCAGCGCTGGACAGAGCAGCGCATGTTTTTCTCCACGCATAAGGGGCTGGACTGCAGGCGCAGAGGGCTGAAGCTCATGCTCTTTTGCACAAGAGACGCTTACAGGTTGGTTTCTCTAGACACACAGGCAGCCAGGTGTGTGCTTTTGGAGGACGCCGTGTTTCTACAGAAAGGAGGGGCTGGTTTTTTTCATGAACATAGACATCATGTCGATGGTGTTCATCAGATGGAACTTTCAGCCTTTCTATGCTTTGATTCAGGACTGTTTTGGGACAGTTTATGGGCTGTTTTTGTTTGGTCGCAAATTCAGCCATGTGCTTGGGTTTTTGGCTGCAAGTACAGATCTTTTGGTTATGTTTCTTGGCATGGGAGTGATGCAAGCTCGCATGGCTGCGTGCTCATGGAGTAGATTGTTTTCTTCCTGCTAGAAAGGAACAGTGGGACCTACAGTTATGGGCATCTCTATGTTGCCAGATGTTTCATGAGGGAACAGGTGACTAGATGTATGCCGTTGTTGGCGAAGAGACATGTTTTTGGGTTTCTCTAGGAGATAGGTCACATGCAGGCAGAAGGTACAGGAATGGACACATGCTTGGTACAGCCTTGCTACTGATTAGACAGGGGACAGGGAATCCATGACAGAGATGGATGGTACCCTTGGAAGGTAGAGAGGGTTTGTACAGGTGTGTCAACTGTATTGTATGCTGTGCTGTGATGCGAGTTCTCTTTTGAGAGACAGTTTGGGAGTCTGTGTTGTGATGCAGAAGCACTGGATGTGTCAGGGTGTGATGCTGTTCATAGTGTGAGAGGCTATGGATGGTTGTGGCAGCCTTGATCATGGGAGAAAGCTTCTGTATGCAGACTCAATGTGTGAGAGTCTTTCGATGTGAACAATGGCTGGACTTGTTTGTGGATGCCGAGTGGACAAGAAGCCAGATGCAGGTTCTTTGCAGGCTTCAAGGGTTCTACCGCGACGGCTGAGTTCCCAGCCTTATATTGTAATCGAAGCTCTTATAATCAATTAAAGAAATACCGCAAGGGGCGCCACTGCGATTTGGGGCCAATAGGTGTCCGTGTACTATTTGCAGGAGCACTCTAGCTCCCCCTGTTTGTTTTCCTTTTCTAGGTCCTCAATGGTGTTGAAGTGTTTTATGTGCGAGTGTTTGTTCCACCGCCCTTTGCTCTCTGAAGGCCGGTTTACACCAATATCATGCATAGTAATTCGTACACCTGGTTCTACCAGAGTAGAAATGGGCTTACATTCATCCATGTGAAACCTTTTTAGCAAACTTTTTATGTACTTAGTTTGCTGCATAACAATGCCATCATCTGTATGCATAAACTGTATGCCGAGATAGTAGTGTAAAGGCCCCAAGTCTGACATATCAAATTCAGCTTTCAAATCAGCTTTGAAATCTGAAATTTGTGCTTTGCTAGTACCTGTAATGAGCATGCCATCTACATGCAAGATGACTATGAGAATATCGGCATCGGTTTTCTTCACATACAATGTGCTTTCAGCTAGACTGTTCACATAACCTTGGAGGAGCTGACAGCACTGGATATGGGCAACATTTGTTGGAGCTTGGGGCCCGACACCATCTCGTTATTTATAACGGGATGACTCAGTGGCCAGATTCAGGTGGGTTGACTTGCTTTCTAGTGGGGGGTGGCAGCAGTACAGTGGACTATGTGATGGGATCCCGGGAGGCAGCAGATATGGTGTCTCACTTTACCGTACCACCATGCCCCATTGGGGCAGATCATACATATCTATCCCTCACTTTCAGGAGCTTACTGGAGACCCACCCACCCATCATACAGCCACCACGCACTATTTTCCACTTCACTTGGGACCTAGCCGATGTGTATGACTTTTTTTTTTTCCGAGAAAAGATCCTTTCATTAGTTATAAAAAAAAAAACGCCCACTGGGCTACAAAACCCTCTCCTGCTCATAAGAAGGCAGAGCAGAGAGCCAATCAAGGTAGTTAGGGAGACTCTCCCTAGGTGCAAAAAAGTACAAATAACAGTACAAATAACTGGGGCCGCTGCGCCAAGTGGTGTGGAAGGCCTGGCGCCGCAAGATCGCTCGATCCGAGTCGCCCCGGATGCGGTCATACTGTGCTCGTAGGGTGTGAATCAGCTCCTGCCAGATCCCCCGAACAGTCTTTGGTGGTGGCTCCAATCTCCCCTCAAAGGCTCTGAAACAACGGGCTCTCCAGGTGAACCATATGGTGAGGCTGCTGAGGAGCTCCCATTGTAGATCCCTCTCCCCACCCAATATGAAATTTCCTTTTTCACAAATTCAGCTGTCTTTAAAACAATCATTTAATGAAATCATAGTGTCACTGATCATAATCCTCCAAAATCTCCGGTTGAATCCTTATTTCCAATCATTCCTTTATCACTGTACCTATGGCATCATTGGCAATCAGAACGCTCACCACCTGCCCACTTAGGGGCCTTTTCGATGGTTCCTAGCTCATAGTACTCGGCAATATATTCACATATCAAAATGGAATCTCCATTGAAGATCAGCAAGATCAACCAATAGATCCATATGAAAGAACCATGGATGCATCCGTTGAGGACCAACTGGCAACAAGGTCAATCAACCAGATCCATGCCAAGGCGAGGGTGGCCCCTAATGAATCTGATGGCCTGGCTGTCGTGCTTCGTCTCGTATCCCAGAGCAAGCCTTGACGAAGTCGACCTAGCAGCGGCTCCCCATGTATACAAGCCCTCTGGAGAGAGGGGGGCCAAAATGTGTAGCATCCTCAGCCAAATCTGCTACGCCTGTGGACAGTCCCATAGGCAATGTCTGTGTGTCTCCAATGGGTGGCGGCATCGGACGCAGGCCGACGGAAGGCCACTTTAGACAAGCCAGGTGCCAACTGCAGAGCCCCTGTGGGCAACCAGCCACCACTGGAAAGTCGAAATCCTGCGTGCCTGTCGGCTAGCCCAGAGCCTGGTCCAAAAATCCTCCAGGAACTCCTGTGAGAGTCCCTGTAGCCGCCAATGCTCGGATGCAGTTGGAGAGACCATCCTCCTCGCAGTCAAAATATGCCTCCCCAACCGAACAGTGTACTGGAAAAAGGTGATCTCTGTGGCCTTGGGGGACGCATAAGGATCATGCCACTTGTACTCACCAGGGTTCCACTGGAGTCGGGCCAAGGGGCGCGCAACATATGCCCATATGTGCCAATCAGAGTCCACATCTGAAGGGTCTGGATCAATATGCCACTTTCGAGAAGCGGCGGCCACTACCCGTATCCTCTGAAAGATGCACTCTGCAACCAAAGGCGACTTATGTAGTCCTCCCCCTCCGATGGTGCTAATTGGAGGTTTCAACATGGTGGAATCCCCAGATGATAGATACCAATGTCAAGGAATCACAATTTCAAGAAGGGTAAAGAGGGCTTGGGAGAACCTTAACAAGACCTACTGGATATAGACACCTAAAAAAGGAGTTCACATGGAGCAATAATAAACAAGGGCACCTGCTCAGAAAGGCAAGATTGGACCACCTGCGACTTGGCATCCAACCTTTGCAATGGATACCTAAAGGCCAAAGTAACTATAGCCACAAGCATAGCCCTCTCAGACCACCAACCTATCTTAGTACAATTGGAAAAAAGTGAGTCCAAAATCAGATCAGGGTGGTTTCACACTGATCCAGCTCTTTTTGAATTGCCTTCTGTCAAAGCATGGGGTGGAAGAAATATGGCGCAAGCACTTCCTAGGAAAATATCTTTCAGCCAGGAGATGGTCTCTAGCGACAAAATAAACTCAGAGATTCCTCAACCATATAAGAAAGGCAGTGGTGGTGGCTGAAGTCAGACAGGAGAGGAGAAATGCCAAATACAAAAGAGTGATCCTGCTAGAGCAAGAGGTCAACAAAGGCAACCTCTCCCTTCAATCCTCTGTGCTGCAAGCCAAAGCGGACCTCAAAAGAGAAGAGGAAATCTAATGCCACCATTTAAGATTGTATTTCAGAGAGTGGTGGCCTCCGCCTCCACTCTCTGAAGTCTGCCCTCATCCTGTATCTCATAGTAGAGGCATCTACCATCCTCAGTGCAAGCTCTGACAGCAATCAGGATCTCCAACTGTGTAAAGGCTCCCATCCACCATGGGGCCACTGGCTCGAAAGGTGTGAACCACTCCTGAGTGAGTGTCTCTTGAATGTCATCCCTCATAATCAGCCCCCCTCTGAAGTGACTCAGCCTCTCCGCCTGGATCTCCTCCGGGAAACTGCAAAAGGCCCGCCAATCTCCAAAACTGCATGCTGGGCCTACCGCCAATGAAGTACCTTCCGCTCCTTTCTAGGATAGGATCATTGGTGGGCTCAGTGCTTGAGACTGGCCCCACAGCAGCTCGGCCGTGGCGGAGTCCAGGAAAGCAAACTGTGACATGGAATAGGCGCTCTCCCTGCTCGGCCGCTGCTGCGTCGAAACCATGCTGCCAAGGTCTGAAGAAGGCCCAAGCGCCCCTGATGTCAAGGGGACTCATGGCTAGGACTTGGGCCACGCTCTGGGCTGTCTTGAACTCAATCTAGTAGTGTCCGCGGCCCAGTAATTGAACGTCCAAGATCTTGCCCACATCTGCAAGAAGGCGGGCTTGGAAGGAGGTGCCACGTGTCACATGCGTGCATGACACGTGGCATTCTCTTGACATGTGGCACTATTATGGTTGATGTGGCAATTCCATGATGTGGCATGTCATGTCACCAAGTGCGAGGTGGCAAGAAGATGTGGCATTAATGATGACTAGGATGATGAGCTGGGGAGTCAACTAGGTTGACCATGTTGACATGGAGGGTGGAGGTGGCAAGGTGAGGTGGTAAACTGCTTATGTGGATCCTCTTGAAGCTCATGTGGACATAAAGTGGTATGCATATATAAGATTTGTGCCTATCCAAGCCTCACTACCTAAGCTTTGAAGTTTACCAAGCCTAGATTTCCAAACCTAACTAGGATTGGTTTTAGACTTGAAAAGGGGAGAGTGGACACAATATGGAAATTTCAGGAGCTTTTTGCCTTCTTAAAAAAAAAATAAAAAATGCACGTGACAATTTTTACACACAATGGCGACCTTCCTAAGGCAAAACTAACATCGATCCTGGTACCATGTTTAACACAAGGCATTATCCACGAATCTATTAGCTTACTTTAGGCAAGGCTACCCCCTATCAACCAAGGCATCGGTCTAGAGTAGAATACTCCTCGCCTACCAAGTATCAATAAGGCGATAGGCCAACATTAAAGCACATCATAGACTTGTATTACCATTTTCCCTCTGCTGGGGTCAGTGCCAACTATACGGCAGATGGTGGAATGTGCCTGGAGGCGTTCCACCTCTGCGGCGAGGCTCGCTTCCTCTTCTGGCGAAAGAGAAAGCCTGATGGGGGTATCCTCAGGGGCGGGCGAGGGGGCTGCGGAAGAGTCCCTCTTGAGGTGGGGCGGGAGGAAAACGGAGGGTCCTGCAAGAACCAAGCTGCACAAAACAGGCGGAGCGGGGAGGGAAAGAGGGGGAAGGGCGGAAGACAGAGGGGAAGGGGCGGAAGACAGAGGGGAAGGGGCGGAAGGCAGAGGCGGAGAAAAAAACAAAAAGGGGGGGGGGGGTTAGCGGGGAACGAAAAGGGGGGGGGCGGGGAAAGCGCGAGAGAGCGGGGGTAGGCAGGGGGGAGTGGGACGCGGAGGAAGGGGGGGAGTGGGGGGCACGAAGGAGACGGGGCAGGCGGGCAGGGGGCAACGGGCACGGAAGGGAGGGCGGGGGGCGCGAGAAGCACAGGGGCGCGGAGGGGGGGATGCAAGCAGGCGGGGTGAGGCAGTCACGAGGGCGGGGAGGGGGCGATGTGTATGACTATCATGTTCATGATCAGCTATTTGCCTTAGATCCATCGGCACCCATGGCTATGCTCACCTCCCAGCTCTCACATGTACTGCACTCCGCAGCCGCGAGGAGTTTCCCATACCACATACAGACATGACAGCCACCTACATATGGGAGCATGCCCCAGAACGGATGGTATGATGATGAGTGCAGAAACCTTTACCGCAGTCTCCGAGTGCAGAGGGCTCGTGGGGAGATCACCCAGAGACAGGCAGGCAGGAGGATACATACTCTCACCCGCCGTAAGCGGCGAGCTGACACATATCACATGCTCATGAGCAGAGATGCTGCTGCTGCTGCTTGGAGGAGACTTAGAGAGCCCCGTCCTCCCACACCTGTTACCGATCCTCAGACCTGGCAGACATATGCAGAGAGACTCTATGATGTGCCTGCACAACCCCCTATACCACAGCCCACAGAGCCATGCTCCGCAGTCTCCACCTTCTTCACCCCACCTATGGTTAGGAGGGCCATATGCTGACTCTAGCATGGACGGGCGACAGATCATACAGGATTACAGGGAGAGCATCTCATCTATGCTATTGATACATTGGCACCATTTCTTGCTCATCTCTTCAACAGAGCTCTGTCAGAGGGGTTTCTGGCTGAGTGGACGATGCACACTATTGTGTCGATCCATAAAGCGGGAGATGTACTAGACCCTGGGAACTACAGGACCATCATGATTGGCCATATATTGGCCAAACTATACGGGGCAGTTTTGCAGGCAGAGGTGAGCACTCATGCAGAGGATGGGGGATTGAGAGCAGCAAGCCATGGAGGCTTCCGACGAGCCTTCTCGACCATCGACCACATTTTTGCATTGAGGTGCCTGATTGATCAGGCCAAGGCACGGAGGCAACGGCTCTATTGTTGCTTTGTGGATTTCCGCAAGGCATTTGATACTGTGCCCAGAGAGCGCCTCTTTCGGCGACTACAGACACTAGGCATACCCTCAGACATGATGTGGGGCATATACAGGCTATATGAGCAGGTCTTTGGGAGAGTCCGATGCCCAGGAGGCTTGTCCGACACAGTTGCTAGCACCATTGGTGTGAAGCAGGGGTGCCCGCTCTCCCCCACGCTCTTTGGGCTCTACATTGATGAGGTGATTGATTACATCACACTCTGGGGTTGAGCTATCAGGTATTATTGTCCATGTTATGCTTTATGCTGATGACATCGTCTTGGTATCCGACACGCAAGTTGGGCTTCAAAGACACCTTGTGGCTCTTGATGACTTTTGCGCAGAGCAGGGTCTCACAGTGAACCTTGGGAAAACCAAGGTTATGATCTTCCACACCTCACCCGCAGTCAGGAGCCACACTACTCTCACATTAGCAGGAGGGCGGGTCGAGGTGGTGAGCTCTTATGTTTACCTTGGCATCACATTTACTAGCTCAACTGGACGCTTCTCCATGGCTCAGGCAGTACGAGACAGCGTGACCCGAGGGTATGCAGCTCTTGCTGGCCTTGAGCGTCAGTGTCATCAGGCACATTTTCAGGAACCCCGCACGAAGGGGTGGCTCTTTGATACATTAGTGACACTAGCCTTGATGTATGCAGCAGCGGTTTGGGAAGCAGGGCTTGCAGCCTCCACATGGGTACAGCTAGAGAGACCACAGATCTTGATGCTCTCGAGGATGATACGCAGCAAACCATCCATCCCGCACGACATTGTTCGAGCTGAGTTTGCTGCACCACCTATGGCAATGGAGGCATTGTTCAAGACGATCTCCTTTATATACAGGATGAGGGAGATGCCCACGGAGAGATTATCCCGCCGACCTTTTGAGGCATCGAGACAGCTGGCCAAGGCTGGATACACTGGATCTTGGTATGCACAGATGCTACAGTGGTTCTCACATCATGGGATAGACATTGAGCAGTTGCCACCTTTTCAGTATGATCAGTCTGCTCCACGGGGTTACCTTTCTCTCAATGAGAGGAACAGAGTGATGAGACAGGACATATGGCAGCGCTACATACAGGAGACATGGACAGCACCAGAGAGCCCACTACCACCGAAGATGCTGTATTACAGAGACCACTTTATGAGCATCTCAGGAGATGGGTTTGTACAGCGACCGCGGTATATGGATGCATACATGCCCCACAGCTCTCGTGTTGCTATTGGACAGCTACGAGTCTCATCACATCAGCTAGAGATAGAGGCTGGGAGAGCGGCACGGGTTCCCAGAGCCGAGCGGATATGTAGATTGTGCCGCGAGGAGGGGGAGACTGAGGATAACTTTGTATGTAGATGTAGAGCCCACCAGGCGGTCAGAGATAGTTATGCAGGATTGTTTGAGGAGCACTCTTCACTACATCAGTTGATGGAGGCCTCGGACCAGCGACAGCTTGGTAGACTACTACTAGAGCTTCATAGTTCTCGAGAGAGACTCCTCCAGACACTTGCTCCCACTAGGGGTGGGAGACAGTCCCAGCTCACAGATTTCTTCCAGAGAGCTATGCCAGTGCTAGCTGATGTACCACGTGGGGTGACCGCACAGAGAGCAGAGGAATTGAGAGCCAGGAGGAGATCTAGACAGATTGGACACAGAGCACCCCGATTCCATCACCGAGAGATAGCAGCTATCCAGATGAGACACCATATGGAGACACAGGAGAGGCTAGCTTGCTTTCATTCAGACTCAGGGTACATGTTCACGCCACTCACAGCCTCAGCATCGGCGATGTATGATATCTTATATCCCTCTTATGGCACTGGATGGAGTTAGACATAGATCTGCATAGCATGCTTGTACTACCCCTTCAGCATATAGAGATGCATCTTGCCTTAGCACTCCATCCACACCCCCACTCCCCTTTATATTGTTTGTATATGGGCTCCACCGATCCATGATGATTCACAGTTGTATCCAGACACATGCACACTTTTTCTTTTCTTTCTTTTCCTTTTCTTCCGATGACCGGAAGAACACAATTGTATTATTTTTTGTCTCATAGGCCGACTTTGGCCTCTCGTAGACGTTAATATATCTTTCTCTCTCTCTGCACATCCTCACACCAGCTAGAGATTGAGACTGGCAGATTCAGAGGAGTACCAGCTGAGGCCTGGATTTGTCAGCTGTGCCAGATGGAGCCAGAGACAGAGTTACATTACATATGTCACTGTCCAGTATATTATGAGATACGAGGCCGTTTTCACTGCCTGTTCAGAGAGGGCTTTGGACCACTTTCTAGAGTCATGAGATACCAGGATCAGAGATGCCTCGGATTGTACTTGTTGGAGCTGCGTAGACAGAGCGGGTCTCTTGAGAGGGAGGGGATCAGAGAGGGAGAGACACCTACAGAGGCAGATTACAGACTTCTTTCGACCAGAGATTGAGCAGTCAGGTCAGCAGGCATTGCAGCTAGCCCCAGAGTACAGCCGCACCAGAGGTACACTGATTGATCGGGCTATAGAGCTGGGGCGGTCCAGGCGCCCCAAGATGAGAGGCCCATCTCGACACCGGCGGAGACTACAACAGAGGATCAGGACCATACTAGCACGGCATGGGAGACGTCCAGTCAGAGTACTCACCATGGAGGACATTGAGGATATCCGCCATCGACCGATGAGAGACATCTTTGGATAGTGATGTGTATGATGCTTACCTTTGTTGCTGGAGTTTTCCTCCCACATGTTATCCATTAGGAGCTCCTGGTACCGTACTTTTCCTCATAGTTGTTTCAGTTTCAGTTAGTTGTTTAGTTGTTTTTAGCTTTCCTTACACAGACATTGTATCAGATCCACCAATTGTTGTAACCTTTTTGGTCTCATAGGTCATTTTGGCCTTTTGAAGACGTTAATATATCATTTCATTTCATTTCTCTCTCTCTCTCTCTCTCTCTCTCTCTCTCTCTCTCTCTCTCCCCTTCTCTTAATTTTTCTGGTCAGCTTGGCCAAGGATTGAAACCCGGATAAAATTCCATATATTGGTTTTAAATACCCCTTTCACATCAGCCCCTAAATGCTTCGTCTACTCCAAATCTGCTCATGTTGTTTCTGTGCTAAGGTTGTTGTTCGAACGTAATCTTGTGTTCCCACCTTGTTTATTCTTATAAGCCAACACCTGTGGGCACACACTTCTCCCGCCAGAGGCGTGCTCCTAGCCATAGTCACAAGAAACGTTACGAGGTTTTTTTTCATTTCGAGGATTTGTTTCGAAAGGTTTCGTCCCTCAGCTAAGAAACCTTGAGGTTTTGAAAAATCAATAATTTCATTAAAGTATAAATACTTAAAGAACTTGTAGTAGCCATCTAAAAACATAGTGTAATGATGAAAAAATGGTGTCTTCTCACACATCTCAGGGAACCATCCTTATTTTGGTGAGGCATTATGGCAATTTTGCTTGATTAGATGCCACAAGTGATTCACCTGTGGGCACACACTTCTCCCGCCAGAGGCGTGCCCCTAGCCATAGTCACAAGAAACGTTATGAGGTTTTTTTCATTTCGAGGTTTTTCGGGTTTTGTTTCGAAAGGTGGTCCCCCTCGGCTAAGAAACCACAGGGTTTCGAAAAATCAATAATTTCATAAAGTATAAATACTTAAAGAACTTAAAGTAGCCATCTGAAAACATTGTAATGATGAAAAATTGTGTCTTCTCACACATCTCGGGAAACCATCCTTATTTTGGTGATTCATTATGGCAATTTTGCTTGATTAGATGCCACAAGTGATTCAATCAAGAAATTGAAGAAGAGAAGGTAGAAATTGGGAAAGATTTAAGGCATTGAAGGATGGTGTATGACAACAAAGGGGAGAGAAGAGAGGAGAAGAAGAGAAAAGGAGAAGAAGAGCAAGGGAGAAGAAGAGAGAAGAAGAGAAAGGAAGAAGAAGAGGAGAATGAAGGGAGGAGTAGAGATGAAAGAAATAGCAGAAGATGGAAAAGGGAAGGAGGGAGGCACGAGAAGAAGAGGGAAGGAAGGTGAAGGTGATGAAGAGGATATGGAAGAAAAACAAAAATAAGAAAATCTCAGAAAAATCACTTGCGAGGGGGGACATAACCTGAAATTTGGGCGAAACTGCCGTACTGGAGAGGTTTCGAGGTTTTTAAAAATCGTTTCGAAGTTTCGAGGTTTAGAGGTTTCGAAAGCTATAAACAGGTTTTTTTGTTCCTATGCCCCTAGCCTACCTGTGTGCAACCCAAACATCTCTCACTTAGGGCTTTTGTCCATATATCAAATAGGCGTAGTTATTGGGGAATGCCATTCCTCCACCTAAAAATGGCGAAACGTTGTTCCTCAGCCTTGCTGTCTTCTCATTTCTTTGTTTCCTCATTTCCAAATATGCCATTTTGTAGAACATGTTTTCAACGCATTTCATACACAAGGCCTTTATCTATAACGTAAACTCTCTTGATGTTTACTATTTTCCTAGGCATGTCTATTGTTTGCTATGCTTTTTTAGAGAGAAAAACATTGTTGGTATGTCCAAACATGTCGACATGGTGCTCCCCCATTCTCATTGCCCTCAAGGAACCATGTTCCATCCCCAAGGACCTCCGTTTCCCATTTCCCGTTCTCATTTCTGGCATCTATGCAAATAGGGTTCACAAGTGGCCAACACTCATCTCCTCACTTGTAGCCCCAAGTAATATGGCACCTGCATCCATGCTGGAATGATTGATGTGGCATCTCTCTCTCTCTCTCTCTCTCTCTCTCTCTCTCTCTCCCCCCCAAAAAAAAAAAACCAAGAAGAAAATAAGAGAAACCAAAAATAGTATGTTTCACTTAAAAGTTTTTTCTGTTAGTGAAGTATCAAATGTTGCAATTCTGAATTGGTGCTTGACTGCAGGCCCGTCCGCTGTTCAAGGATCGCAGAAAGTTCCCTCAGATGGCAGACCCAATGCTTCAAGGATGCTATCCCATGAGAGGATTATATCAAGCCCTTGCGGTTGCAGCCATGTGCCTGCAAGAACAAGCAGCACATCGGCCTCTCATAGGAGATGTCGTGACGGCATTGACCTATCTTGCATCCCAAACATATGATCCCAAAGTACAACCTGTTCACAGTAACAGATTTGCTCCCCTGACTCCTGGAAGGGAAAAGAAGGAGAAGGAGAGAAAGTCAAGTGGTGGATTAGATGATGCTGGTGGTGGGCATAAGGGAGCAAGGCAGGGAGGATTGAGATCGCCACACCATCAGGGATCACCTGATACACGTGCCAAGACACGTGTACATAATGGTGCTGTGGGGGATCTAGGAAGGGGCCAGGATGGAGGCTCCAGAAGAAAAATGAGCAGTAATGATTGGGAGACACCGGATTGTCCAAGGGATAGCCCGGGAACTGAAGGCAAAAAGATTAGGGCATAAAACACTGCCAAAACGCAAGGGGAGCTGGGAGAAAACGTGGCTGGAGAAGAGGAAGCTTGCAAGACTAGCTTTGATGCTGGATCTGGATGGTAGAGATGCTGCAAGGCTTATATTTTCTATCAAGACCACATGTCTCTTGCTGCAGCTGAGCAAAACATGTAGCATAGCATCCAAACGAGCATGGTTTACTCAGGGTACATGGTTCTCTAAGCAAGATGAGCAGTAAATGGAAGGCAAGATGTAGATTTGAGAAGTATCACCCATGCATATGGTAAGTTGTGGTGGAGCAGGTGCCAAGGAAGATTGTTTGGTATGAAGAGATGTTTTATTAGAGTTTTGACTGTGTTGTGATGTAAAAAGGTTACCCTAAGGAACCGAAGCTGACACAGTTTGTCCTCTTCTCATACGAATGCTTTGTGGTCATCCTCCTATTAGGGAGGAACAGTTGAACAAGACCTTGGCAATTTGAGTGCTCTCGATCCTCCTTGAGGTGTCAGCATGTCAGCATGTACATTATTACAGTAGTTTCCGATGGCAATGGTGCAGCTGTATGTGTAACTAGTTTACTCTTATGTTTTGTCAACAGTGGGCTCACCATGTTGTGAAGGGAATCTTTTTTGGAAATCTTTTTTGGTTGCCTCCTATTAATGGCAGGCTACTCAGTGTGTCTCATGGATGGAAGTATCTTGAGATCACTTCTTGGAGAGGCATTCCTCCTGCTCAGCATTTTTATATTTGCAATCTAGGAAATACACGTTTTGTTACATAGATTGGGCAGCATGGCCCCTGGGCCCCCACTGACAAGGAATTACATGTGATGTGATTTGCCTTTTCATTAGTCAAATGCAAATTGGCAAAACCAAAATTACACTAGTAAATGCAATACTAAGATACGCAAGAAAGCAGGTACGAACTGATTGTAGAGTTAAAGACCATTGGAAAGCCAGAGTGCTTCACTAAGAACACTCCTCCAAAGAAGATAAACAGTTTTTGGAATCTCAAGGTCAAGCCACCTACAAAGGGACTATTAAGGCATTGCTTGATGCAAAACTAATATGCATGATTTTGATTTTCAACTTTCTTTGTGTGCTCGTTTGATATCTTGAAAAGTGTGTGCGTGTGTGTTTGTGTGATGCTCTTATTGTTGGACAAACTACTTGTAGGGAACAACCTACATGGTATACAAAGTTTTGATGTAAATCACTTTGTTAAAGACCATTGGAAGGCTAGAGTAGAGTTAAAGACCGACCATTGGAAGGCTTGAGTGCTTCACTAAGAACACTCCTCCAAAGAAAATAAGCAGTTTTTGGAATCTCAAGGTCAAGCCACCTACAAAGAGATTTTTGAGGCATTGCTTGACGCAAAATTAATATGCATGATTTTGATTTTCAACTTTCTTCGTGTGCTTGTTGGATGTCTTGAGAAGTGAGTGAGTGTGTGTGTGTGTGTGATGCTCTTATGCACTTGTAGGGAACAACCTACATGGTATACAAATATGTAATCACTTTGTTAGCCAAACTTGTGTGGATGACTCATTTTTCTTTCCAAGGAACACTCTAAGGTGATGTTAAAATAATTATGGATGTCTGACCTGTTTGGTCTTGTGGTAAGCTTGAAAATTAATTTTGCTAAGTCCAAGATTCTTCTTCTTAAGCATTGTGATTGGCACTCTATTCTTTGGCAGGGCCATATAATTTCACTAGAATAGATAGACATCTTGGGTATCCTTTGGGTTGGAATGTCTATCTGAAGAGAGAACGATAGTGAGTGTTGGACAAGCTAAATTTCAAACTTCAATATTGGAATTCATCTACTTGGTCGTAGCATGTTAGATTGAGAATTGTGCAATCCATGCTAATGGCTTATATTCAGTTTCACTTGCCTCTTGTTTCTTGGTCTTCGGTCGATTTGGATAGTTTCATGTTTGTAGCCTTAGCATGTTTGTGGCATGCTAAGGTGGAAAGACAACCCATTAGGCTACTAAAAAATTATTTGGTATGTACTCCTAGAATGCATGGAACATATTGAATTTACACTTTCATGTTATTGCAAGGAAAGCTTTTCTTCTTTTGAGTTTGTTGGAGCAAAAATAGTCCTGGAACTTTAATGTTATTAAGTCTTGTTGTAGCAATGAAAACTTTAACTTTTGGACATTGGATGATTACTCATGTCGAGGTTATATTTGGATGCTTAGAGGGGCATATTGTTGGATGTCCGTTTTTCATGAAATTAATTTAGGACTGATAGACTTTGATGGCTTAATTAAAATGGTCTAATAGACCGCATGATCAAGGCAACTCCTTTTGTAGAGAGAGTCTTCATTGGAGTCGTGCACTTCAGTAGCCTCTTACTCTTTTACAATATGGTGAGGATGTGCTGAATGAGAAGAGGCTATGTTCTTTCCTTTCCACAAATTGTGACCCTTTACAATCTAGGTTTACATCATTCATCGAGATGCTTCTTTATTGCATAATTTTCAGCCTGTACCTCCTCTAGAATTGAGTCATATCTTGGATGATTGAATATTGGTAAGTCAAAATTCAAGTTGTTGTGTGGTGCCTCTTCGAAATTTGACTGCAGCTAGTGTATACAAATTGCATCTTCTTCCTCCTTGGATACATGCTCATAGAAACTCACTATGGCACATTAAGAAGTCTTTTGGGTGGTGGAGGGTGGCTCTCTCGAAGATCTGGAAGAGTAAATTACTCCTCAAATAGAAAGACTTCTTTTGGAGATGCCTCGTTGGTGCTTTATCGGTTGGCAGTTTTCTGGCCGAAAGATGTATTGCTCCAGCATCTTGTAGAAGATGTTCACATCCAGGTGAGACAGTCTATCATCTTCTATGATCTTGCCTCCATTCTTGTGCACTTCTAGACAAATTGTCAAGACACCTTCGTGTAAGATTTGTGGGCAGGTCTTCTGGTAAATTTTTTTGGCTATTTGGCAACATGTCCCTTGATTTTCTAGAATTTGCATGGATTGGATTTTGGACCCTATGGTCCATCTATCATGCAAGAAATCACATATCTTTGCCACACAATATATTCCTTGTTTTACTTTCTTCAGGAGATCCCTTCTTTTATCTCTTTCATATTCTTTTGACCTTAGAGATCTTCCCTTGAACCAGCTTCAAGTGTTCGTTGATTGCTTTTGAACTTTAGCTACCTCGGTTTCCCACTAGTTATATATCGTATTACAAAAGTGTGTGCGTGTGTGCGCGTGTGTGTGAGAGAGAGAGAGAGAGGTGAAAAGTTAGTGTGGGTGAGAAAAAAAGGCCCTAAGTGAAGCTTATTAAACATTTAAGCCAATGTGTGCAAAGTCAAGAACTTGAAAAAAACCTTAGAAGTTAAATTTTCTTCACATGTGGTGAATGTGAATGCATCTTAGAAGAGAGATTTTAGAATTTGTTGTAATAGGAGAATTTGGAAATTTTTTCGTGCAAAATTGTGTATTTGATAATTTACACTCTATAGTCTAGACCTCTAGAAGCAACAAGGGATGCTTTTGTCAAGTGTAGTAATTAAGCTGTAGAAAGTACTTCATGCCTATATGGATGCTATTAGCTATTGAACAAGGCAAGGATTTAAGGGTGAAACTTTATTTTGGCACGATCTAATAGGTAAATGAAGCTTGGTGAAATTATCACAAGATTTATTATAGGATGCCTACATATGCTTGCTTATGTTTTCAGTCCACTGTGGTTATCTCACTTCACTCCTACAACAAGTTGAGAGTTCAAACCCCAACATCTATCAGGAATTCTTTTTTTGGGTAGTCAAATTGGATCTTTTATAGCTACTTTAACAACTTAGGCTCTTCTTTCTATTACAAGAGTGTTATTAATGATGATGCTCACCATATAATCATTGTCCATTTGGATGCCATTTTTAATCTAGCAACACATGCTCTTTTGAGTACTCAATGTGTACTACTAATATTTCTTTACACGTTAATGGCTTCTCGTTGCCTTTTTGTCTTCATATTTAGGATCCATTGATTTAGAATCTTTTAACATTCATATACATCTTCCTTATTATCATTGGAGTCATCTACATGGGAAGCATCAAGCTTTTCCCTTGCAAGATTTTCCTGTAGCTATGTATAGATTCTATGATATATTATGAGTATACCCCTTGGATGGTAAATTGTGCTGATGTGATTTAGCACATATTGGTATGTGACCTTAGCTTCTCTACCCTTCTTGATGGAAGCTTTCTTAGATATTACTTTGAAGCTGGTGCAGGAGTTAGATTCTTCGAGCAATCTAGGTCTCCTCCTCATTGTTTAGGATAGTGGCATCCTGGAGGATTTGGCACCATGCATTGAATTTCAATATGATTGGATGATATGGTGCTATAGGGCTCATGAACAGTTATACATTCTGATATATAGGGACCAACCAAGACTGTATAACAATTGTAGGTTGCAAGTACTATGTTAGATTCATTGATGGATCACACTAGGACCCTGCAGAGCACCTTTCATTGACATAATGATAGTGCACCTCAATGTGCTTTGTGCGAGCATGAAAAACTGGATTCCTCACAACAACTGCCATAGTGCTCAAACTATCAATGAAGATGGTAGTGGTGGCTGAGGACTTGCCACCAATACCCAAATCACAATAAGGCGCCTGAGCCAAACACACTTAACTGTAGTTGTAAATGCTACCCTGTACTCAGATTCATAGCTAAAAGTTGCCACAGTGGGTTGCTTCTTGCTGAGCCCCATGATATACATGAATGACCAAGGCAAATCAAAAACTACGTGTGGATACTCGGTGTGTCATAATATCTAGCCTGGTCTGATTCTGTTAAATTCATTGCAGTTGTGATTTACCCCCCTTGAGATAAAATAACCCAAAGTGCTTGGTGTCCTTTAGGTAACGGAACACCCGTTTCATAGAATACCAATGTTTTTTGCTTGGGCTATGCATAAATCTGCTCAATATTATTGAGACCACATACTAAATGTCAAGCCTAGTATTACACAAAAAAAAGGCATCCAATAGCTTCTTGATACAAGCTAGTATCAAAAGGGTCACCTACATCTTCAAGACTTAGTCGTAAACTGTTACCATATTATAGTAGTGATGTGTGTGAACACACTTAGGACCGCCGGGGCACTTTTTCCCTCACTAGGAGGTTTTTTCCCCCGTGCATTGTATATACGCCCATTATCTTCTAGGGCTTGTAATCTTTCATTTTTGGCACTCATAATACACTACTGTGTTGTGCTCAAGCTTCCTCATCTTCTTGAAGTTGTGTGTGCATTCTTGCAACCCTAATTCCAACAATTGGTATCAGAGCAGGCTTCCTCCTCCCGGGCAGCATCACCGGCACCTGCCGCTTCATCTCCTCCGATTGGGACGAGGTTTCACGAGCGTCTGCAGGTTAGTATATGCCGTGGGAAAGCCCATAGGGCTTGGTCATTTCAGAATTTTGATCTGAAGTCATTTCGCCCTCCGTTTTTGCATTCCAAGTACTGCGCAGGCAAAATCGTCCTACTGTGCAGATTTTCTGTCAACATTAAAATCTGCAGGACAGGTGCCCATTCGTCTGTTTTGGGCTGTGCTACATAGCACAGGTCGATTTTATACAGGTTTACCTCTTACAGACAGCATTTACATCCAGTAGTACAGTCATTGGCCATGGCTGACAACAATGATGTATTCCGCATGTTGGCTGCTGAGGATAAGTTGGATGGCACCAACTATCCATTGTGGGCATATATGATGCGACATGTATTGGTAGCAAAGGGGTTATGGAACATTGTGCAGGGTATTGATGCACGTCCTATTGTGGCTGGGAATGCTGCAAACACATCAGAAACAGGTACTGTTGATGATGGTGCAGGCACAAGTGCTGTAGCAGCTGTTCGAGAACCACCACTTTCAGCAGAGCAGATTCGTTGGGATGGTAGAGATGCGCAGGCTCATGCCTTGATTGCGCTGTCTGTCAAACGTACCATTATCCCACATATTCGCTCCTGCAGGACTTCTAAGGATGCTTGGGATGTACTTGCCACATTGTATCAGGCAAGAAATGAGGCTCGTGTTGCTTACCTCCGAAAACAGTTGGAGAGTGAGCATATGAACGAAGGTGATTCTATGGATAGCTTTTTGACAAAGATCAAGGATTTCAAAGAGCAGCTCATTTCTGCAGATGAAATCCTGTCAGACAGTTCACTTGTGCAGACTGTTTTGAATGGTCTACCAGATTCTTATCAGGGTTTTGCTTCCACTCTTCGCTTGATGATGAAAGGCAATCCCAATGCCTTATCATTTGAGGAGTTAGTTTCTGTTTTGCTGCAAGAAGACCAATCAAGGCAAAACAGGAATATTATGCGTGTCGCAGATCAAGCTTTCGTTGCTAGTCAGAGAAGCGGGAAAGGTAAAGCTGGCTTTTCTTCTAGTAAGCAGAAATCTGCAAATGCTGCGCAACCAAAGAAGCAAGACAAAGATGAGAAGAAGGGTGACAAACAGAAAACATTTTGCAAGTACTGTAAGGGAAATGATCATGTCATCAAAGCGTGTCCTAAGCTGGCTGCGAAAGAGGCTAAGAAGAAAGAGGCTGGTATGGCTGTTGCAGATGCCTCTCCTTCTAACAATGAATCTGCTAATGTTGTGCTAGATACAGAATGGGCATTCAATGCGCAGTGCAGTTATGACCCATCTTTGCATGACACATGTATGTCTGCAGTAGATTCAGATGTATGGTACTTTGACAGTGGTGCCACTAAGCATATCACCTCGCAGCGCAGTTTATTCACTTTCCTTGAGTCTGCTCCCACAGGGAATACTGTCACTTGTGCCAATAACTCCTCTTATCCCGTTAAAGGAGTTGGACAGATTGTGCTGAATGTTGCAAATGGCAACACCTTTACACTTTTTGATGCATTGTATGTGCCAGGGATCAAAAAGAATCTGCTGTCAGTTTCCGCATTTGCCAAAACAGGTTTGGTTGTAAAATTTGTGGATGACAGATGTACTGTTCATGATCTCTCTTGTGGTGACATCATTGTAGCATCTGGTTCACTATGTCGAGGGCTGTATAAGCTCAATATGGATGGCAAATGTGTAGAGGATTCAGCATGTGCTATTATGGATACGCAGGCTATTTCAAATGCAAAACTGTGGCATGCACGTTTTGGTCATCTGAATTTTGCAAGTTTGCTGCGCCTGCAGAAATCTGAAATGGTGTCTTCTTTGCCTAAGCTTGAGGCACCTGTCAAGCATGTTTGTGAGGGCTGCATATTGGGTAAAATGCAGCGTGCTTCCTTTCCCAAAGATGGATCAGTGAGAGCTGAACGCAGATTACAGCTTGTTCACAGTGATGTTTGTGGTCCCATGCAAACTCCATCATTTGGAAACTACCTTTACTTCGTGACTTTCATTGATGATTTTACCAGGCATGCATGGGTATATCCTTTGAAGGCAAAGTCCGAAGTGTTTTTGTGCTTCAAACAGTTTTTGGTTATGGCTGAAAATGTGTCAGAAAGTAAGATGGGCACCCTCCGTTCAGATCGAGGGGGGGAGTATATGTCTTCAGAATTTAATGCATTTCTGGCTGAGCGTGGGATAAAACACCAATGTACAGTGCCGTATACACCACAGCAAAATGGTGTGGCTGAGAGAAAAAACAGGTCTCTCATGGAAATGGCAAGATGTATGGTTAAGAGTCAAAGTCTACCACATGGTTTTTGGCTTGAGGCTGTCATGTGTGCCACTTATGTACTAAACAGGTGTCCCACCAAAGCATTACAGGTTGTCACTCCATATGAGGCTTGGCATGGCCGCAAGCCATCTGTTGGCCATTTACGTGTTTTTGGTTGCCTGGCATATGCATTAGTGCCTGTGCAACATCGCAGAAAATTGGATGACAAAGCTGTCAAATGTATTTTTGTTGGATATAGTGCTGAGAGCAAAGGCTATCGTTTGTATCATCCACAGACAAAGCGCATTTTGGTTAGCCGTGATGTTGTATTTGTGGAAGATGCAGTTCAGCCCTTGGTTTCATGTACTAAGGAGACAGATATCAGCTCACGTGATGTCTATGATACATTGTTGCCTCTTTTCAGTGGTGCACAGTCAAGTGCAATACCTCATGAGGCAGTTTTTCAGCCTATGCAGGTTTTAAATGATGGCACAGATCAGCCTATATCTGATGCAGATGTGCATGATGCACTTGAGGATGAGAGACAAGAGATTGAGGGCTCTAGGAATATGCCTAGATGGCTGGTGCAGACTTTGCGTGACAGCAAGTTGGATGCCCCTTTGTCTAGTCGCACTCGTTCTGGCTCTCATGGTGCCTCTTATGCGTCAGATTGTTATGCATTGGCTGTTTCTAGTATGTGCGATGAAAGTGAGCCTGTTTCATTTGATGAGGCACAAAGTTCAGAAAATTGGATGGCTGCTATGCAAGCAGAATACGATGCTATTATGAAGAATGGTACATGGTCTTTATGTGACTTGCCCCCTGGCAAGAAGGCCATTGGCACTAAGTGGGTATACAAATTGAAGCGTAAGCCTGATGGCACAGTGGATCGCCATAAGGCTAGGCTTGTTGCAAAAGGTTATGCTCAAGAGAAGGGCATTGATTTTGATGAGACTTTTGCTCCCACATGTCGTATGACCACTGTTCGTAGCATCTGTGCATTAGCAGCTCATAATGGTTGGAATGTACATCAGCTGGACATAAAGACTGCGTTCTTAAATGGAGATTTGCATGAGGAGGTGTATGTATCGCAGCCTCGTGGTTTTGTTCAAAGAAGGCAGGAAAACAAAGTGTGCAGGTTAAAAAAGGCTTTATATGGTTTAAAGCAAGCTCCACGAGCTTGGTATGAAAAAATACATGCATATTTGACTGCACATGGGTTTCAGAATAGTCCAACAGAAAGCACTTTGTATGCTAAACGTGTGGATGGTGTACATCTAATCATTGCTCTCTATGTCGATGACATGCTGCTCACAGGACCAAATGAGAGTCATATTGCTGATTTTAAGGCTGATTTGAATGCCTCTTTTGAAATGTCAGATTTGGGGCATTTGCATCATTATTTGGGGATACAATTTAAGCAGTGTGATGGAGGTATTGCTTTGTGTCAGACAAAGTATATTGAAACATTGTTGCGGAGATTTGGCCTTGAAGACTGCAAGCCTATTGCTACTCCCATGGAGACAGGTTTGAAGTTGAGTCTTCATGATGCTGGAGATCACTTTGATGTCACACTCTATCAGACAGCTGTTGGTTGCCTCATTTATGTATGCATTACGAGGCCAGACATTCAGTTTGCAGTCTCACAGGTGAGCAGATTTATGCATAGCCCAGGCATTAAGCATTGGCAGGCAGTGAAGCGTATCTTTCGCTATTTGAGTGGTACTCGGCATCTTGGGTTGTTTTATCCCAAGGGGGGATCATTGCCGCCAGATTTACATGCTTTTTCAGATTCTGACTGGGCTGGTTGTTATGACACACGCGTGTCCACGAGTGGTTTTTGCTTCATGCTTGGAAGCTCATGCATATCATGGTTGAGCAAGAAGCAGCCTACTGTGGCCACTTCTAGTTGTGAAGCTGAGTACAGGGCAGCTTTCACAGCTACGGTTGAGTGTGTGTGGCTCAGACGCCTTATGGCTGATTTGGGTGTTGGGCAGCCATCTGCCACCACCATCTTCACTGACAGTCAGAGCGCATTGGCAGTTGCGCGGAACCCAGTGTTCCATGCTCGTACGAAGCACATTGAGGTGCACTACCATTATGTCAGGGAGAGACTCTCTGCAGGAGAGATCAGTTTGGCTTATGTGCCAACACAGGATAACCTTGCAGACCTTTTCACAAAGGCTCTGCCTCGTGAGAAGTTCGAAGCTTTTCGCAAAGCTTTGGGCTTACTCCCTTTTGTGGATTCGTCCACATAGCTAGACACTTCCCTATACATGAGTGCTAGCTCTTGTTCACCGCATCACTCCAGGGGGGATTTGTTACCATATTATAGTAGTGATGTGTGTGAACACACTTAGGACCGCCGGGGCACTTTTTCCCTCACTAGGAGGTTTTTTCCCCCGTGCATTGTATATACGCCCATTATCTTCTAGGGCTTGTAATCTTTCATTTTTGGCACTCATAATACACTACTGTGTTGTGCTCAAGCTTCCTCATCTTCTTGAAGTTGTGTGTGCATTCCTGCAACCCTAATTCCAACATAAACCTGGCTCCATAGGTGTAGCCATAGGTTTATAGTCTTCAAGATTGAACCTCTTGAACAATGCATCTATGTTTTTCCTCTACAACATAACAATGCCATCATTATGCTGCCAAAATTCAATGCCTAAATAATAGTATAATGGTTCAAGATTCGACATCTCAAAAGACTTCTCTAAATCAGCTATATAAAAGCTAAAATATAATCATCATTAGGGCATGTGAGTAACATGTCATCACCCAATGTATAACATGATGACCAATAAAACATCCTTAGTCCTCTTAATATAGAGGTTACTGTGAGTTGGGCCGTTACAAAAATCCTGTGTAACTAAGTATGCATGTATCTTTTCATACCATGCTCTGGGAGCTTGCTTAAGACCATACAAAGCTTTCTTCAATCCGCATACTTTTGATTCCTGACTTATTTTTATATTAAACCTCGAGGTTGAGATACATAGACGTCCTTATGTAAATCTCCATTCAAGAAATTAGTTTTGATATCCAATTGGCATACATTCCAACCTTTATGCGTTGCTAACGCAATGATACTCCGTATGGTAGTCATACGACATGTGGGTGCAAAGGTTTTTGTGATGATGTAAACAAGGGGTGAGCTGGCACTAAAAGTATAAAGATGTGCCAGGCTCTTTGGACTATGAGCCCAGACTAGTCTCCAAAGGGAAGTAAGTTTAAAGCTTTGCGAAAAGCTTCAAACTTCTCTTGTGGGAGAGCCTTCGTGAACAAATCTGCCAAGTTGTCCTGTGTTGGCACATAAGCCAAGCAACTCTTGTTTCCTCACCTTCTTTCTCCATTGCTTTGTGGCCATCCTCACTACCTCTGCATAAGTATCTCGATCCTTAAGCTCCACTTTTTCTTTAATACTCACATGTAACAATCCTATGAATTTATCTTTCTTTGGGAAATCTAGCGGCACCTGATTCTCTTCCAAAACCCTCAGGATTCTTCTCCAAATTGCTTTAAATCTATTCACAAAAACTATAATTTCTTCTTCCTCCCCTTGATATAACCTATTCAGTTCTCTCCAAAGATCTTTTGGGTTGTCAGCATGTCCCACCCAAATCCACTCTGTTTTGCATAGGGGACCCTTCTCGGGCACTATGTAAAAAAGAGCAGGTGGCAACACACCGTCATGCCCATATGACGTTCATGGGGGTGAAACTTAACGAGTGGGGGGGTAGCAGTCCCATAAATCCACTCACAAAGTTTCACCCCTATTGGACACTGTACGGGCGTGATATCCCACCCAAACCCCCTTTTTTTGCATAGGGAACCCTTTGTGTACTATGTAAATTCAATGCCTTTCTCTTGCACATAACCCTTTGCAACAAACCTAGCTTTGTATTGATCAACACTGCCATATTCTCTGCGTTTGAGCTTGTAAACCCATTTCATACCAATGGCCTTCTTGCCAAGAGACAAGTTTACAAAATCCCATGTATCATTTTTGAGTATCAAATCATACTCAGATCGCATAGCACTCATCTATTTTTTAGATTCCTTTGCTTCATCAAAGGAGACAGGTTCCTTTTCATTACATAATCTAGCAATAAAAGCATGACCTGCATTAACATGGGATGTGTGAGATGAGAACTTGCACATGTTCTGCTAGGCAAAGGAGTGGCCAATTTGCTGTCATATAGTGTTTGCACCAGCCATTTTTTGCATACTTTTTGACTCCTCAATTTCCCTTCTTTCCTCATCAATTGCATCATCCACATTTTCCTCATCAATAGGCTGATCTTGGGCTGAAAAACATGTTGATTTATAACCTGTGTGGACTGATTTTCAGTATTTTTTTGATTGCCCAAATGCTCTACATCAATGTGTCCTCTACATTGAACAATGGAAGGAGAGTTTCGAAACATGTATTTTATTTTTTTAATATGAAAGAAAGGGATAAATTGCATCTCCACAAATACAGCACCTCTACTTATGAGAATTTGCTTGGTAGCAAGATGATAGAGATGATAACCTTTACTTTTCGAGCTGTACCCCACAATAATACATTTAATAGCCTTATCGTCAAGCTTGCTACGAATTTGCTAAGGCACGTGTATAAGTAAGACAACAAAAAATGTGTCAGTAAGCCACAATGGGCTGTTTGCCATTCCAAGATTCAAAATGCATAACTGTATGCAAAGCCTTAGTAGGACATCTATTCAAAACAAATGTTGCACACATGACTGCTTCTAGCCAAAAACTATAAGGTCACTCTCAACTTTTAACTATACAAGGTGTCATCTCTGTGAGAGACCTATTTTTGCATTCAGATACACTATTTTGCTGAGGTGTATTAGGCACAACAAACACACTGGTGTTTTATCCCATGATCAGCCATGTATGCATGAAACTCCTTAACTCCCCCTTGGATCAGTACATAGGTAAGCATTTTCAACCATAGTAGCAAAGTGCATGAAGCACATAAAAATCCTCTAATTTCTGTTTCAATAGATATACCCAAGTATGTCTAGAATAATCATCAATGAATGTGACAAAATAGAGGTAGCTTCCAATAGATGGTGTCTTCATAGGACCACATATATCATTGTGTATAAGTTGTAACTTTTAGATAGCTCTAGTTGAACCATCTTTGGAAAACGATGCCCATTCCATTTTTCCAAGAATCTCTCTCTCACAAATATGTTTGATAGGGGCTTCAAGATGTGGTAGCTCAAACACCATGTCATGTTATGCAAGCGCAACAAATTGCCAAAGTTCAAGTGACCAAAGAATGCATGCCATAGCTTAGCATCACCCATTGCCTTTGTGGTGGGTGGCAGAAACTCTATATATAACATGCCTTTGTCTTTCATATGTATCCAGCTTATAAAGGCCATGAGACAAAGTACCAGAAGAAATAATTGTATTGTCGTCACTCTTCTATGATCATCATGAAACAACCACTAAGCTAGCCTTAGTAATGGTAGATATAGATAACAAGTTCTTCTTGATCCTTGATACATATAATACATCTAAAAGCGTGATTGTTCCACCACTTATAGCAATGAGAATAATTTTACCAACTCCTTTTACATGATATGAGGAGTTGTTTTTGCACATATAACAATGTTTTCATATGGAGTAGATTCAAGTGATGAGAACAAACTACGATGAGAAGTAATGTGCTTATTAGTACCGCTATCAAAATATCAAACATATACATTTGTAACAACTATGCATACATCCTTATGCAAAGGATAAAAACTGCACTACTGCACATGAAAGCCCAATCAACATGTGCATAGTTTGAAATTCTTTGTTTTTTTGCATATTAGACAGCATGCATCAGCTATACAGCCATACCTAAGTCTTTCTTTTTCTCCTTCTCCAGTGATTTTTTGCACTCATTAATGTAGCGACCACGTTTCCTATCATAGTTGCATTTGTCCTTTTTCTTTGTGTTATCGTCTTCCTTGTCTGCAAGCTTGCTGCTGGCTGCTCTGCTGATAACTCTGATTTTGGCTTGTAACTACCTTGAGGCAAGGATTTACCTTTGTCTCTTTGTTGGCAGTAAAGGCTTGATCTCCTATATGCATAACAAAGCTGTTTTGCTTGGATTGCTCTTCTTGTAAGACCACAAAAACCAACTCCTCAAACTTCAAGGCATTTGGATTGTCTTTCATCTCATGAGTTTGATAAAGTAGAAGCAAAAACTTGACACGAGTCCGGCAACGCATTCAAGACAGTAGGCACCAATGAACTGTCAGAATATACTTCATCAACACTGGGGGCCAAATGCTCCTCAAAATCCTTGCTTTTGTAAGGAAGCTATCCATGGAGTCTCGCTCATCCATATGCTATGACTCTAATTGCTTACATAGATAAGAAACACGTGCTTCATTATGTGCTTGTTACAATGATGCAAGTGCATTTCACGCATGTTTAGTAGTCCTACATGACCGAATGTGAGGAATGATACTCCTCTTAATTGATAAAGCAAGCAACACATGTGCCTTCGTATCTCTTCCATCCCAATTTGTTTGTTCGTGTGTAGGAAGTATGCTATGCTATAGTAATACACCATGTGAAACTGAGTTCGTGTCTACATATGTGCCTTCTACATCATGTTCATCAAAGGAACCAAGACGTTTATTAGTACCAACCACAACATTTCAAGGAAATTGAAAAAATCTTATCTTGTGAAAAAACGGGTACATTTGACGACATGAAACACATTGGCATCTCACGGCGTGAGATAGAACTTCCATTTCATGATGTGAGATAGGTTGAGTTCACGGATTGAAGGATTATCACATCAGTGGAAAGAGAGAATCATAAGTGCACTATAGTAATCTCCCCGACTCAAATTAGCACAATTCTAACCTGAAATTTCAAGGCGTGAAACACAAGCTGTTCACGACATGAGACCTAGTTCACAGTGTGAAACCCATTTCACAACATGAAATGTTAGTCTGACAGATAAGAGAGCATAAAAATTGGAGTAGTGAGTTTGTTTGTTGAACTGTATTCTCATGCACTTGAGGTCAAGAAAACTTATTAGAGACGACCCTACCTTTGATGATGACAGTGCATCTAATTACCCATGTCTTCCTACTAGAAAAGTGTTGGTTTGGGTTGCTTGGTGGTGAGCACTCAATTGAGTGTTGTAGCTTGGAGAAATTTGACCACTACAAAAACTAGTAGTGAAGAATCCATGGAAGGACTATGGTTCTCTGGACTTGGAGAGTAAGGGAAACTTGCTTCTCCTATGAAGTCCAGTGGAATATTTGATATAGCTAGGGGATTCTTTGGTCTCCAACCCAGCATAGAAGCTGAATCTCAATCTACGGACAAGGGTCCATCACAATGAGCATAGGACATGGTCCAAAACCGAACTTAACAACACCTATAGCCCTAATGTCTACTAACCCCAGGAACACCAACACCTTGAGAATTAGTGGAATTACTCCTAGGATTAGATGAGACAAGGAGAATGCTATCAAGATGGGTCAAATATTCTACCCCACATCTGAGGAAGTGGAGATTGACATTAAGATGGTTGAAGCAGAGCGTCTGCGACTTTTGAGCTTAAAAAGGTAAGAGCTTGATACGTGTAGAATGGTGGCGAAACGGAGGGAAATTGATAATTTATTTAAGTTACATGGCAAGGAAGCATAAACATCTAGGGATGCCACAGATAACATGGGGGTGGGACTGACAGAAGGAGGGATACCAGCCCTAGAACCCATAAATGAGGAGCCCGAGGTTGAGGAAGACCTCGAAATGCAAGAAGTGGACAATCTACCTAGGGCATCTGCAAAAGAAGAGGATTGGCTCTACACAAGGGAATAGATAAATGAAATGATCAATAATCCCACATTCTTGCATAGCATGGAACTCTTAATTCAACAAACAGGCTGAGGCTGCGGGCTGAGGCTGCTAATGAAGAGCCAGGTGATGAGGAATTGCCCAACCCAACCGTAGACCCGAAAAGGATAGAAGGACCTACGCAGGCAGAGCACGAGGTCTAGGTAGGGGAAATTGCTCCTTAAAGGCTAATAGTGGATCCCCATGCAGATCTAAATACGGCCACAAGGAAGGATTTGTTGAATATGGCTGCAAAAATGGGCAGAGGCATGGTTAGGGAATTGGGCACTGCCCTTGAATTCTAATAGTCTCTGATGAAGCTGTACATCATTTTGAAACTTGTGTAAAAGTTCTCAGGAGATGGTGACCCAATCCAACACCTAGAGATCTTTGAGTCAACATGTGAAACCTATGGGTCGGTGAATGATGTGACCATCATACATGCATTTTCTCTAACTCTAGAAGGGAAGGACCACCAGTGGTATCAAACCTTAAAGCATGAGGACAAAGTCAATTTCACTCGACTTAAGAATGTGTTCATAGCAAGCTTCACTCGAAGTGGTGATAGATGGAGTCTTGTGGCTCAGCTCCATAACATTAAGCAGAAAGAAAATGAATCCATGAGGGACTATGTTTCTCGACTCAAGCACCTAAACTTAAGATGCGAATTGAGGGAAAGGCTAATTGATGGTGACTAGTTATTGCCTTGTTTTTGAAGAAGAGTACAGGATCATAAGATGCATGATTATTTGGGGTTGGCCCGACCGACTACTCTAGATACTTGTTGTAAGTTGGCTATCGAGTATGAAGATAACATGCTTGAGTTGCCGCACCACCAGAAGATGCCAAGGTAGCTTCGGTGTAGTAGCAACATTATGAGTCTCTAGTCATCAAGATGCAAGACCTAAAAACAAGCAAGTTGGCAACATGATAGTTGAAGAGCTCAGTACTGCCATCTTGGAGAAGCTAAAAACAAGGGATGGGAGGGAAGCAATTAGGGAATGCCCATCTCTACGCCCGGAGATAGTTAATTTGGTGCTCAATTGTTGGTAGACAAAATTATACAAGAAGTGAATGTCCTCACCTAAGACCAAGGCAGTTACTCTATTATGCTCATTGTTAAAGACTAGAGACCACGATACTGCCATGTGTAGATACCCAAGGATCCAACCTTTAGTACAATTGCTAGCACCCAGAGTGCCATTAGCTTTACCAGCACCACCAATGCAACCCAATATGGTTGCAAGGCAACTAAAAGCATCCTATTTCTCAAGAGGTAGGATGTAGGATATGATGTCATTACCGCCACCTGTTCTACCACCATAGCCACCACATGCCAAGATCAACTAGGTGTTGATTGAAGAACCCTTGGAAGACGGGGAAAATATGTGCGAAGTATAAGTGAATAATGACTACTATGAGGAACCACTTGAGATCACACCAGAGTATTATGTCCTACAAAATAGCATGCTAGTGCCAGTGTTTTAGACCATGGTATAGTGGAAGGGAAAAGACATAATCTTGACTATGACAATGGGACCCATACAATGTTTTCATTATAATGGACCTCATCGAGTATGTGGAGCGTCCTCTGAAAATGTAGCAAATGCTAGTCAAACCCTCGGCCGATTGGCAGCACAGATCAACACCATGCCAATTCTTTCTTGTGTTAAGTGTGGTGTTGATCATCTAATCAAGGACTGCCCTTATCGCACCAATGGTAATTCTTCTTCATCTAACCATGACTAAGTGTGCAGACTAGAAATCTCACGCTAGAATGTCCTAACATGCACACAAGCAAAATAGGTGGACAAAGGGAAAAACCTAGAAGATATTACAACTTTTAAGGCTGGGAGAAGGAGAAGAGCAAAAAAGGTGGGCAAGGGTGACACCTTGTTTATAATTCAGGATGGATAGGGGAATATACCATGACACCGGCTCCACCCAGTCAAAGGAAGGAGGCGATCTATTGCTGAGAACAGATGAGCAGGCACATGGAATCGCAAAAGAGCGACCAGCGAACCCCAAGGGTGTTGGAGAATATCGAAATGCAGAGGAGGCAAAAAGAAAGCTAGAAAAAGCTAAGGCCCTTGTAGAGGAGTGTCAACGCAACCATGAAGCCAAATTGAGGGGCTAACAAGGCTAGGGATACATTGTATCCACGGAATGAGTTACTAAGAGAAAGAAAGTTAGATGTGCCTTCTCCAATTCTCGAAGAGTTCAAGAAGGGACTCATAGTGATCTGATGGGTGGCAAGGATGTTTGCAGAGTCAGATCAAGAACTGTCGACCCATTCATTCCCTAGGATTGAGTATGAGACAAATACATGGAAGGAGACTTCACTTGCCAGAGAACCTAGAGATATAGGTAGTCTCTCAGCAGCAGTATTGTCCACAAATATCAAAATGCCGCTTGGACCATTGCTACGCAACATGCCAGCATTGTGGGCAGACGTCAAGGATTGGGTAGAAGGAAGAATGAACCTAATGACCACTACAGAGGAGAGCCAGACACCTCTAGTTGAGAAAAACCTAGTACCTAAGGAAAGGGAAGCACCTAGATTTATCCAAATACCTATCAACCAATTGGGAAGATATTATGAGGGCGATGACATGAATGCCACAATTCTAATCCACCATAATGGGTACCAAGCACTTGCTATCCTGGATGGAGGTGCGTTTGTGAGCATTATCACCAAGCAATATTGGGAAAACTAGGGAAAACCTGAGTTAGAAAGAGTTGACCTAATCGTTAAGATGGCAAATGGAACATCCTCAAGGCCAATGAGATTTTTGAGAAACGTTAAGCTTAAGGTTTTTTCGTTCCGTTACCATCATGCATTTGTTGTAATGGACTTTTTGTGCCAACCAAATTCATATGATATTATCTTGGGCAGACTCTTCATGAGGGAAGCCAATGTGGTGCATGATTGGACATTAGACCAAGTATATGTATAAAAGGATTCGCAAATTTTGAAGATCGATCTCCATACATGGAAGACGCCCCATGGAAGGCCAATTGTTTGGAGATGATTTGGTCACAACAGAATGAACCACATCCTTACAAGTCTACCAACCAGTTAAAGAACACTCACGTGAAGAGGAAGAGAACGAGATGTATCCCCGTCGCTTCCACCTCTAGACTTTCATGAAACTAGATGCATGCATGTACTTGCCACAATAGATGTGTTGCCTCCCTAGAGGAACAAAGTATGTTGAATCAGGAACCATTCCCACTAAGTTAGTACGCATGGTGAATGTGCAACTCAAGGTGGGGAAGAGAAAACAGAGGATGAAGCCTCAAGCATAGAAGTGTGTTGAATCAGGAACTAGATGCATGTGCTTGTTGCCACAATAGATGTGTTGCCCCCCCAGAGGAACAAAGTATGTTGAATCAAGAACCATTCCCACTAACTTAGTACGCATGGTGAATGTGCAACTCATGGAAGAGAAAACACAGGATGAAGCCTCAAGCATAGAAGTGTGTGGGCCACAAGGTCGCAAGCACTACATGCCTCAGGAAGTGGCAAAAACAAAAGAGGTATACCACTGAACGCAATGCCCTGTGTGCAAAGTAAACCCATGGATGCCTAATGGCTAATATATCTCAAGGTCACTAAGGTGTACGATGAGTTCTCTAAGAATTGGGGTGATGAGTTGAGTAAGATTACCTTGGAAGGAAAAAACGAGAAGAGAAATCTACTCTTCAAGAGCCTAATCCACCTAAACTTACTAAGGCTAGAAGAAGGAAACAAAATAAGGCTTTGGATAAAGTCAAGCGAGAGGCAAGAAAGGTGATGGCTTAGAAAGAGGAGGATGATGATGACGAGCCAGACCTGTGCCAGAACATTTCAAAACTTACACCATTGATGAGCAAAAATTAGTCCAACATGATGATGACAAGCCAGAACATTTCAAAACTTACACCATTGATGAGCATAAATTAGTCCAACTGACGGCCAAAGGAGTGAAGGAGAATGGCCATTCCATGTCTTACGATGGACTAGTAGAAGTTAAAGAGGTAGACATTGCTGAGCTAGGGGAGGATCCCAAACCTATCTACATTGCTAATGACTTGACTCTGCTGAAGAAAAGGAGCTCTTTGCTCTCTTGAAAGAGTTCAAGGATTGTTTTGCTTGGAAGTATACTGAAATGAAGGGTATACCACCTAAGGTGGTTCAACACACTATTCCAATCATGGAGGGATCGAGACCATCCAGGCAGAAACCTTACCAGATGAATCCTAAATACACAGCTATTGTAAAGGAGGAAATTAATAAACTCATATAGCTACAAATTTCATCTACAAGATTGAGCACACAGATTGGCTATCACCAATTGTGATCGTGCCAAAAAAGAATGGAAAGCTAAGAGTGTGTGTTGATCTCAAAAAGGTCAATGTAGCTACCAGGAAAGACCACTACCCAGTACCATATACGAAGCATGTATTAGAACAGGTAGCAGGGTGATGAAGCCTATAGCTTCTTAGACGATCTTTTGGGATACAACCAAGTGTCCATTGCACTAGAGGACCAACAAAAGATAGCCTTTAACACAATGTGGGGGAGGGAGGACTTATGCTTATAAGATTACGCCTTTTGGCCTCACTAATGCCCCTGCAATTTTCTAATGATTAATGTGCATGGCCTTCGAGGACTACTTGCAAAAGTGGCTTGAGGTATTCATTAAATATCTTTGTGCACACTCATGATGGACTAAACATCTCGCTTGCTTAAAAAAGGTGTTTGAGAGATGTTGATTATATCTCATATCTTTAAACCCTTTAAAATGCCAATTTTGGGTCAAGCACAGTGTTATATTAGGACACATTGTGTCTAAGAATGGTATTTCCACAGAGAAAAGTGAAGTTGATTCTGGAATTAGGATTACCCCCACCAACAAACTACAAGGGTGTACGACGGTTTATGGAACATATTGGGTACTATCAAAGATTCATCATATTCTATGCTGAAATCGCCAGACCATTGTATAGAGTGCTCATAGTCTTTGAATGGACTGAAGAGTACCAACAACAAGCATATGATCAGTTTGAAGAAAGCATTGGCTAGTGCAATAATTTTGAGAACACCCAACTAGGACCTTGTATTCCATGTGCACATCGCTCTACGTCAAATTTTGCTATAGAGTGTGTATTGGTGCAACCTCGGGAATTCAAATTGGATTACCCGGTTTGCTTTCCTAGTTGACAATTAACTGATGCATCAAATTTTGCTATAGAGTCTGTGTTGGTGCAACCTCGGGAATTCAAATTGGATTATCCGGTTTGCTTTGCCAGTTGACAATTAACTGATATAGAAATTAACTATACCACAATTGAATGTGCAGGGTTGGCCATGGTATACGCTATTAAGAAATACAGATATTACTTATTGGCCAATAAGTTTGTATTTTTTGTGGATCATCAAGCCTTATTATATCTGGTGAACAAGCCATGCACCACGGGGAGGGTCACACGATGGTTACTCTTACTCTCAGAATTCGATTTTATGGTCACGATAAGGAAAGGATCACAACATGTTGTGGTAGACCATATGTTAAGGATTCCAAATGGAGAACCTGCACAGCTGGTGTGGACGATGACCTTCCAAATGCATGTCTATTTAAGATTGATCTGTTGCCTAAGTGGAGTGAGAAAATATCCGAGTACCTAGCATATGGTTTTCCATAGGATCGGCCTTTGAACAAGGATAAGATGCAGCGGCTTATTAAGTTGGTTGCACCATATCAACTAATTGCGGGAGAACTATGTAAGTTGGGTAAAGACAATATCCTTAGAAGCTATGTGCGAGAAGATGGATTTGTTACGGTATTGGAAGAAGCACACTTGAGAATTGCTAGAGGACATTTTGCTAGAGAAGTTATAGCTTGCAAGGTTCTTCAAGCAAGACTATGGTGGCCTACATTTTTGGAGATGCCATAGAATTTGTAAAGAGATGTGAAGAATGCTGCCAACGATTTGCCATTCCACAACAAAAAGATAGGATGCCATTGTGAGACAACCTTTTGAGAAACGGGGCATTGATTTTCTTGGACCCATTAGTCCAACAGCGCATCCATCACAAGCTCGATATGTGATTGTGGCCAACAGATTATTTCACCAAGTGGGCAGAGGCAAGAGCCTCTAGAAGAGTTGATGCTCAAACTACGGCCAAGTTCTTGTATGAACAAATCATTTCCAGATTTGGCTGCTCACTAGAATTAGTCAGTGATCGGGTTCACATTTAATCAATGAAGTGATTTAACATTTACTCATAGGATTCCTTATAGTACATCATAAATCATCACCTTACTATACATAGGAAAATGGCCATGCTGAGAGCACTAACAAGATCCTATGTGCTATCTTGACCAAGACCTTAGAGGCCAGTCAAACAGATTGGGAACACAAGTTGACTTCAATATTATGGGCCTATTATACGTCGTATAAGGTAGCGATGGGATATACTCCCTTTCGTCTCACTTATGGCATCCATGCAGTAATGCCTATGGGGTTCTTAGTTCCAAGCCTACGTATTACGGTACAAGATAGGCTCACAGAGAATGCATTAGCCAAGAGGTTGATTGACTCGGAGAAACTTGATGAAACACAGCAACTAATTGCATCGCATGGGCCTATGGTCAAGAAACTATGAAGAAAGCATTGGTTTGACCATAACCTAAAAGACAAAGAACTTGAAAGGGGACCTTTTCTTTGTGTATGGTGTTGGAAGCACGAGGTAAAAGAAATTGAAAAACTGAGGCTTAGGAAGTGTTTGAGATCACCCCGCAAGGGTCAGTCAGGATCGAGACTATCGATGGGGTAGAAATGGAGGGTTATATAAATGGAAGCAAGCTGAAAAAGTATTACGGACCCCTGACCCAAGAAATGATTGCATAAGAGCATCTTTTGAAACAAAAGAAACAGCTAGAAAAAGAAAAAATCAGACAAGCTCAAGTGGAAGCCAAGGCAAGGGAAGCCAAAATAAAACAGAGACTCCAGAGAAGAACGCTACATGTAAACATGGCTTCACTCACATTGCTCGAAGATGATGACCTGGATATTGAACCTACATGCCTAAATGTACATGTGTCTACAAAGGAGGGTATTCAAACAAAGAGCATTGCATTGATTGATATGGGATCCAAGTCACAACTTGATTTCCTATGAAACAAACCCCAAGTTAACTAACGCACAGGTTTGTAGTGTGCATCTGTCAGTTACGCAAACCATGGGGCTTTTAAATGTTAACATCTCCATGAGAAATAATCCCTCAGTTGGGAAGGTATTTTTTATGCTCGCAGTAGGTACAATGGAAGAGGAGATGATACTAGGAAGGTCCTAGATTTGTGCGACCAACTATATCATCCAATGGGAGGAAAGGAACGTGCAACTGCACCATGGCAATGAACCCCTGACCATCCCATTATGGAGTCCCTTGAATAAAGGAAAGCAAGCAATTGAATGCCACATGGGTATGCCAATAAAAGGCAAATTAGGAGAATCCATGGTAAAGGCATCGACCTCTAACAAACCTCACCACTCGAGGATCATCTCGCAAAAGAACTATACGTATCCAGCAAGGCAACAATGGATTCCCAAGTCCCAGCTCAAAGCCCAAGGCTATCATGATAATGTCAACACCTCAGGGATGTCAAGGCAGCACAATAGGGATACATGTAAGGGCCAAGAGAACCAAACCATGGAGAGGAAGCAACAACCCAAGCATCCAAAAGAGGTAGGTAAGAAAAGACATACTAGCCACCCAAGGATACTATCAAGAAGCCACGCAAGTATGGGTACCAAGGGACAATAAAAAATCTAGTACGGGGTTTACCTCCAAAAGAAAAGAAGAGAGCCATAGGCACAAGAAGAATTAGGGCCCAGCTATATCATGTGTCAAGGTAGCACTGAAATTTGTTTGGAGGAAGAAAACCATTCACCTAAGTAAACAAGAGAGTGCAACACCACCAACGTCACCCACCAAAGAGATCAAGCAGGGCCAAGTTCTAGACAAAGGTAATGCACAATAAAAACAGCAGGATTTTGTTGATATTCTCCTCCATTGGATGGAAAGAAAACTAAGGAGTTCTCATTTCAAACTAAGGCATCTAAACAACAAATACCAACAAACTCCAAAGTTCCAACTTGGTTTCCCTAGAAATAAGGCGAAGGGAAGGTGACAAGGGACGAGTACCTAGATACCAAGAAATGAATTAAATTTTCAATGGGTACAAGGTAAAGGGTTAAGTATTTTACATCGTGAATTGTCTAACCCATTTCATGTCGTGAAATAGGATTATATGCTTCACGAGCTCACTTTCTATTCCTCTACATGCATATTTTTTAGTCCTGGATTGAATGAGCATATAGGACCATCTAGGGTATCACCAATTGTATATGAATAAGGGAAAGCAACCATTTCACGATGTGAAATGGTCGCTTGGCAGCATTTCACACCGTGAAAAGCTGTAGACTATTTCATGTCGCTCGTGAAGAGCTAGGAGTTTTCATGTCGTGAAATGGCCAGCAAGATTCAGCGAATCACATTTTACCACATGGCATCCCCAATTAAGATGGTCGCCATGCCGACACGCGGCGACTGGACCATAAAAACGAAAACCTTTCCCTTTTCTTGCACTTTGCTCCTATTGAACTTTAAAAATTTGCATCTCAACGCTATCGATTGTGTCCATTGTGTGTGCTTCATCAGCCTAGCACTTTGCCACTTCCACTCCTCAAGTAGGAGCTCATACGCCCACATGTTAACTCATAATGCCTCCTTGCATGTTAAAGATTCATCAGTCATGCTCTTGCAACCCTGCTAAATGTTTAATCGATTCTCCTCATGGTTGTAATTGATTCTCCTCTTTTTTGTTTCATCAATTCTCATCTTTTTCATCTTATAATGTCATGCACTTGATTACTTAAGATCACAATCACTAATGACATAGATCTCAAGTTGTGAAATAGCAGTCTACGATTTCATGGTGTGAAATTCAAACCCTGCTATTTCAAGCACCATTTCACACCGTAAAATGGGTTATAAACATCTCATGACTCCATCTGATGTTAGCACTTGCTCTTATCTATGTTCTAGAACAAAGCTAATAGCTAACAAAAATCACCACCACTGACCACCTAACCATTTCATGCTGTGAAATCCTAACTTGGCTTTTTCATGAAGTGAAGCACCATTTCACGCCGTGAAATCCTAACTCTGCTATTTCATGCTGCCGAAGCACCATTTCATGCTGTGAAATGCTAACTCTGCTATTTCACGGCCACACTGCACTATTGTTTTGTTGTTCACCATACTAACCCACTTTCCATCATGCATACACCCTTAGAAGATTACTTACATATTCTATTCAAAATTTACATCTTCAAACCTGCCATTTCACACCGTGAACCAAGTCGCATTTCATGATGTGAAATGTCATGTAGACCCGTGAAACACATGGCCGGAAATGGAATTCTAACTTTTTAAATGCGAGCCTCAAGTTTTTCTCCAAGACATAACACACATGTACCAAGTGTTCTTGAACTCCTACCAACCACAGCAGAGGCTAACGCTCTCATGATTTTGTTTCAGATGGCTTCCAGATCCACAAAAGGAGACTCTGACCCTGAGTACGAAGCGACCCTTGTGGTCACTCAAGCAAGCGCCACCGGATCTCCTGCTGTACAGCAAAGAAGAAAAGGAGGACAAAACATGATCCTGCGCTGGAGTCACCGCCTGTAGGAAAGATGTTACCATATATATAGGCAATGATGTGTGTGAAAACACTTAGGACCGCCGGGGCACTTTTTCCCTCCTTAGGAGGTTTTTTCCCCCGGCTTGTATATACACCCATCATTCTAAGGCTAACTTATCTTTTGTACATTGACACAATCTAATACACTCTGTATTATGTACATTCTTGCTTCTTCTTCTCCAACTTTGTGTGCTTTCCTGCAACCCTAATTCCAAGCTTTGTGTGCTTTCCTGCAACCCTAATTCCAACAATTAGTATCAGAGCAGACATCGGCTCCTAGGGCTACACCGCTAACACCCTCCGACTCACGTTCTCCGATTGAGGTGAGCTTTTACAAGTACTTGTAGGTCCTTATACTCTGCAGATTCACCCATATGGCATTGCGTTCTCAGAAATTGCATCTGAGGTCGTTTCGGGCTCCGTTTTTGCATTACAAGTGTACAGGTGTTTTCGTCATTTTTGTGCCAAAAATTTCAACAGTGCAATTTTTTACAAAACAGGCATACGTATTCTATTGTGGACCATGCTACATAGCATGAGTTGTTTTTTGTTCAGTCTTTGCTTCATTTCAGGTAGCTTTTGCATCATTTTCAGTCAGTGGCCATGGCTGATAACAACAAAGTGATGTATTTCGCATGTTGTCTGCTGATAACAAATTGGATGGAGACAACAACTACCCACTTTGGGCAGCATGTTTTGGTTGCAAAAGGAGTGTGGAACATTGTGCAGGGTATGGATGTACGTCCAGGTTCTATGGATGTAGGATCTGTTGAGGATGTTGCAAGTTCTAGCAGCTCTAATGTTGCTGCTATTTTACCCACTGCTGAACAAGCTCGTTAGGATGGTAAAGATGCGCAAGCTCATGCCTTGATTGCACTTTCTGTCAAATGTAACATTACTCCACATATTCGTTCAGCTAAAACAGCAAAATAGGCTTGGGATATTCTAGCTGGTTTGTATGCAGGTCATAATCACGAGGCAAAATTCTCTTACCTGCGTAAAGAGATATAATCAAAGATTATGTAGGAGGAAGATGATGACATGAATGTTTTTCTTGCTGAGATTAAAGATCTCAAGGAATAGTTGATTTCTGCAGGTGAGATTATTCCTGATCATTCTCTTGTGTAGACTGTTCTTGATGCTTTACCTGAGTCATATCAAACTTTTGCTTCCACGTGGAGACTTGTTACTGAGGACAGACCTAATGTTGTCAAGTATGATACTTTAGTCAACAAGCTCTTGCAAGAAGCGTAGTCCAGGCAAAACAGGGCTAGGCAGCGTGCAGTTGATCAGGCATTTGTTGCTGCCCACTAAGAGAAGAAGTGGTAAGGCAGCCCCTTCCACTGTTTCTTCTCCTATTAGTAGGTCTGCAACTTCTTCTCCTTCCACAGGTAGCAACAATAGGTCTGAGAAGGCTCTTGATAAAGGTAAGAAAAAAATTAGATGTAACTATTGTAAGGCAACTGATCATGTCATTAAGAATTGCCCTAAGCTAAAGGCTAAAGAGGCAAAGAAGAAAGAGTCAAATGCAGCCACAATAGCGGATGCTTCTACAAATGCAGATTCTGCAAATGTTGTGCAGGATACAAAATGGACGTTTAGCGTGTATTGCCAGTATGACCCATCTGTACATGATGCATGTTTGGCAGTTTCTGTTGACTCTGATGTATGGTATTTTGACAGTGGTGCTACAAAGCACATTACCTCGCATCGTGATATTTCACTTGTCTTGAGGCTGTCCCTAATGGGAATACTGTCACATGTGCCAATAATGCTTCTTACCCAGTGAAGGGAGTTGGTAAAATTATGCTTATTGCTGCAAATGGCAGCGCTTTCACACTTTCAGATGCTTTGTATGTGCTAGGGATAAAGAAGAATCTATTGTCTGTCTCTGCGCTTGCTAGACTTGGACTTGTAGTCAAATTTGTGGATGACAGATGTACTGTTCATGATTTGACTTCTGGTGATACGATTATTGTATCTGGCACCTTGTTTCGTGGGCTGTATAGGCTCAATTCTTATGACAAGTGTGTGGAAGATTCAGTAAATGCAGTTTCTGATGAAAAGGTAGTTTCATATGCAAAACTATGGCATGCTCGTTTTGGTCATCTGAACTTTGGTAGTTTGCTGCGTTTGCAAAAATTTGATATGGTTGCTTCATTGCCCCCTCTTGAGGCACCATTAAAACATGTTTGTGAAGGCTGTATTTTGGGCAAAATGCAACGTTCTGCGTTTCCAAAGAATGGTTCTGTGCGGGCCACTCACAAATTGCAACTTGTACATAGTGATGTATGTGGGCCTATGCAAACTTTGTCATTTGGTAAACACTTGTACTTCGTGACTTTCATTGATGATTACTCAAGGCATGCATGGGTATATCCACTGAAGGCAAAGTCCGAAGTGTTTTTGTGCTTCAAACAGTTTTTGCTTATGGTTGAAAATGTATCCAATTGTACTGTGGACACCCTCCATTGTTTTGATCGAGGGAGGGAGTACATGTCTAAAGAGTTTGATGCATTTCTGGCTAGTCATGAGATAAAACACCAGTGTACAGTGCCGTATACTCCTCAGCAAAATAGTGTTGCTGAGAGGAAAAATAGGTCACTTATGGAGATGGCACGATGTATGGTCAAGAGCCAAGATTTGCCACATGCATTTTGGCTTGAGGCTATCATGTGTGCTGCATATGTACTCAACAGGCCTTGCAGTCTGTTACTCCATACGAAGCTTGGCATGGCAGGATGCCTTCTATTGGTCACTTGCGTGTCTTTAGTTGCTTGGCCTATGCTTTAGTGCCTGTGCAACAACATAAAAAATTGAATGATAAGGCTGTCAAATCCATTTTTGTTGGTTACAGTGCTGAGAGTAAGGGTTGTAGATTGTATCATCCGCAATCAAAGCGTATCTTGATTAGTTGAGATGTTGTTTTTGTGGAAGATGCTGTGCAACCTTTGTTATCATGTACCAAAGAGAGGTGTGAGCTCACGGGATGTATTTGATACGTTGTTGTCTCTGTTTTACAGGTGGCAATTCAAATGTAAGTCCTAATGAGGTAAATATTTAGCCTATGCAGATTTCAAACGACATCATAGATCAGCCTATTTCCGATGCAGATTTACAAGATGTAATTTATGAGGATAGGGTTGAAAATGAGCAGGTTAGAGGTATGCCTAAATGGCTGGTGCAAACCTTGTGTGATAGTAAAATTGATGCACCTATGTCTAGTCGTACTCATTCAGGTTTTTAGCATGCCTCTTATGCATCAGATTGTTATGCTTTGGCTGTGTCTAGTATGTGTGAAGAGGAAGAACCTCTTTCATTTGATGAGGCACAAAAATCAAAAAATTGGTTGGCTGCAATGCAAAGTGAATATGATACTATAATAAAGAATGGTACATGGTCTTTGTGTGATTTGCCTATTGGTAAAAAGGTCATTGGATGTAAGTGGGTTTTTAAGTTAAAACGAAAGCCAGATGGCAGTGTTGATCTCTATAAGGCTAGACTTGTTGCAAAGGGTTAAGCTCAAGAAAAGGGCATTGATTTTGATGAGACCTTTGCTCCCACTTGTCGTATGACTACCATTCATAGCATTTGTGCATTGGCAGCTCATAATGGTTGGAATGTACATCAATTGGACATAAAGACTGCGTTCTTGAATGGAGATTTGCATGAGGAGGTGTATGTATCGCAGCCTCGTGGTTTTGTTCAAAGAGGGCAGGAAAACAAAGTGTGCAAGTTGAAAAAGACTTTATATGGTTTAAAGCAAGCTCCACGAGCTTGGTATGAAAAGATACATGCATATTTGACTGTACATGGTTTTCAGAATAGTCCAACAGAAAGCACTTTGTATGTCAAACGTGTGGATGATGTACATCTAATCATTGCTCTCTATGTCAATGACATGCTGCTCACAGGACCAAATGAGAGTCATATTGCTGATTTTAAGGCTGATTTGAATGCCTCTTTTGAGATGTCAGATTTGGGGCATTTGCATCATTATTTGGGGATACAATTTAAGCAGTGTGATGGAGGTATTGCTTTGTGTCAGACAAAGTATATTGAGACATTGTTGCGGAGATTTGGCCTTGAAGACTGCAAGCCTGTTGCTACTCCAATGGAGACAGGTTTGAAGTTGAGTTTTCATGATGCTGGAGATCACTTTGATGTCACACTCTACCAGACAGTTGTTGGTTGCCTCATTTATGTATGCATTATGAGGCCGGACATTCAGTTTGCAGTCTCACAGGTGAGCAAGTTTATGCATAGCCCAGGGTCTTAGCATTGGAAGGCAGTTAAATGCATCTTTCGCTACTTGAGTGGCACCATACATCTTGGGTTATTTTATCCTAAGGGGGGATCGCTGCTGCCAGATTTACATGCTTTTTCGGACTCAGATTGGGCTGGTTGCTATGACACAAGAGTGTCCACAAGTGGTTTTTGTTTCATGCTCGGTAGCTCATGCATATCTTGGTTGAGCAAGAAGCAACCTACTGTGGCCACTTCTAGTTGTGAAGCTGAGTACACGGCAGCTTTCACAGCTACGGTTGAGTGTGTGTGGCTCAGACGGCTTATGGCTGACTTGGGTGTTGGACAGGAGTCTGCCACCTCTATCTACACTGACAGTCAGAGCGCATTGGTAGTTGCGAGAAACCCAGTTTTTCATGCTCGCACAAAAGCACATTGAGGTGCATTATCACTATGGCAGGGAGAGACTCTCATCAAGAGAGATCAGCTTGGCATATGTGCCAACAGAGGACAACCTCGCCCCGATCTTTTCACAAAGGCGCTTCCTCGTGAGAAGTTTGAAGCTTTCTGCAAAGCTTTGGGCTTGCTCCCCTTTGTGGACTGATCTACTTTGGGCATGGCATTTCCCTATATATGAGTGCCAGCTCTCATTCACACCATCACTCCCAGGGGAGATTTGTTGCCATCATATTATATATAGGCAGTGATGTGTGTGAATACACTTAGGACCGCCGAGGCACTTTTTCCCTCCTTAGGAGGTTTTTTCCCCCCGGCTTGTATATACACCCATCATTCTAGGGCTAACTTATCTTTTGTACATTGACACAATCTTATACACTGTGTTTGTGTGCATTCTTGCTTCTTCTTCTCCAAGCTTTGTGTGTTTTCTTGCAACCCTAATTCCAACAAAAGAACAAAGGACATCGAGGGGTAAAACCTACTTATCTTGGCCCATATTCCAAGGACCTGGACGACGGGACGGTGATCCAGTAGGATGTCCAAATAGAGCAGGGAAATCTCCTCTTCTAGTATCACAGCCCCGAATGCCTCAAGATTCTAGAGGATACAGATGTGCAGTAAAAGCTAGAGAAAGTGGGCTTGGGAAGGATGGCCGAGGTACTCCCCAGAACATTCAATCAAACCCTCTGTGCAGAGTACCTAAAGACATACGACAAAAACACCAAGAGAGGAACCATCACCAAGGCCAATGGATCCAAAGAGCAGATCCATATCACAGAAAAATGATCAGAGAGGCCCTTCACTTGCCAGCTCCAATTGCAACACATCTCCATCACATTGATCAGATGCGTGTGGAGGATACGTGGAAGAAGCTCTCCTACAATTCTTACTGGGCGGCAGAGTACAACAACATCAAGGAAGAAGTGGATGAGAGAGCATGACGTGCCAATACACACACACACACACACACACACATATATATATATATTGCTCAGAGAATTATTTCTCTCATCCATCCTCTCACAATTTTTCAGTGATGTAATCTCTCTCTCGATTCTTTTTCTCACCCTCTCATATGCACATACTTACCAAGGATATGAAGTAGTAGAAATTGGTATGCATGATTCATTTAGAGGGGTTGAATTTGATTTTCTTAAAATAAATTCATGCATGCAGGTGTGAAATATGGCTAGTCCTAGCAAATCAAAGGGCAAGAGAAAGGTTGCACTTTATACCCTCACAATCCCCAAAGGCAAGAAGCTAAGTTGGAACTTCTTCCTCCATGCGAGACCAGAATTGTACCCCCAAATGAAGCAATGGATGGCTGCAACATGGGGTAGCATCGAGATAAGGTCAGCTGTCAGGGATGGATACCATATCAATGGTTTGAAGCCATGTTGGATAGAAGAATTTATGCATCTGTATGCCATCATCTATCATTCACCCCCATTAATCATGAACAATGAAGTTGGCACAATGCTTGCTCGTGCCTTACTGCCATGAAGCATGGCACCAGTGTTGATTGGAATGATTTTTCCCATCATAGAGATGTCAATGTCAAAGTTGCTAGTCAAGACAACAAACATATGAAAGAAGAACATGAATTTTTGGGCACAATAAAGGGGAACGATCGTTCAGCATGTACATTTATATCCGAGGAACTCAACATGGTAATATCTAGTTGGAAGCAAGCACTTGCACCAAAACACATCATCGTGGGTTAAAACAAAACTCCATAATGCTCAATAGAATCAAAGCTCAACTACTGCAGCACTGCTAAAGGAATTAACAAAAAGACCTATCTGGTTTCGAAGCTAAATTATCAACTTCCAATGATGTGATACAAGAGGCTACTCTAGACCAGATTCAAGTTGAAGAGGAGATGGCTAAGACAACCACATTTATGTTCAATTTAAGCCAACTTACTGAATTCATAACACAAAGAGGTGTACGAGCATGCATTCCTCAACAAAAAATCCCTCTCGTGTCACAGATGTAGTTCTGAAGATAGACAAGTAAGAAATCTTACCAATGACGTATATGTTACACATAGGTACTTTGTAATATATGATTTCAACAGTAAAATGAAGAAAGTTTGACCATTTTGAAGTATGACAAGTGTATGTTTTATGAACTTGGATTCAGTAGGGAGACATTGGATGTAGTTATTACTCCATATCTCCACACCTACCATATGTTGTGTGTAGCAGTTTATTTCTTCAGTAGTCTTCAATGTCATGCACCATTCTATGAAGAAGAAAATGTACCTTAAGAATGGGTGGCTAGCATAGGATTCAGTCAAGTGGAAGGTGAGCACTTAATTAATTAGCACTTAGAAGTAGTACTATTTGTCATATTTTAGTAATACTATGCAACAACTAATTGAGAGAAGTATCAAGGTACTATTAAATAGCACATTATGAGTATTATCTACTACTACATGATTGCAATCTACTAAATGGTGTTGCATGAGTACTATTTAGTACTACTCATAAGATTACATGTCACTATATAGTACCCTAGTCATGTACTATGTATTAGTACTTTTATACTACTCTTTAGTACTATGAGGATACTATATATACTAATTAGTACTGTATGAGTACTATCAACAAGCACTACATAATGGCAGTAGCTCTTGTTAACCGTAGGAATGGGTTAACATTCCCCCCTTCCTGATGGCAATCGCGTTGAAAACCTTTGTGTGGGGAAAATTGATATGCTTGTAGATGGCTTTGATGTTGATTGATGTTCAATGGTCTTTTGTTCCTCTGGAAGGAATAAGAAGGGCTAGCTAGTAAATGAAAAGGTTAGTGGTTTATTGGAAATTCCTAACAGGTTAGGGGGTGGGGTTTTTGTGAATGATTATATTTTTATATTTTTGTGAGCATGGTTTTTTTTTTGCTCTCTTTGTTTTTGGCAATCATAAACTAGGTTACATGTGATTTGTGTTAGTGGGGAAGCTAAGAGATTTTAATGATGGGGAAGAAGGAAGGATTTGGAGAAACGTAAACAAAATCATCAGAATGAGATTATGTTTCTCAATTCCTTATTTCATTGAAGTGACATTCATCATTTTGAAGAAATTGGCCTTCGATGATATCCCTTTGTGTGGCAGGATTCTTGTCAAATGTTGTTGAGTAGGGCATGTTCCTACATGCTTCTTCCCATGTGCTTTTTATGTTTTTATATATATTTAAGTGCTCTTATGAAGCAGATATACATGAAGTACAAGAAGTGAGTCATATAGACTCTTATTGAACTGCTCTGTGGTGTTGAAGTAGCCACTTGTTGGTGAGGATTGAAAGAATTACGTCGACTTGCAAGATTAATATAGATATATTCACTAAGGATTGGCGATCATTGATTTGTAAATATGGTAGTGTCGTTTGGAGAGATTTGTAATTAGAAGGAAAATTTCAGGCGATGGGTTGTACTATTGACCAGGCTTTCGGCCACCATGGCCTCGCCATCCAAAGATGTACGTGTAAAGTTATTGATGGTGAGGCTTCGATGCAAATGTCCTCTAGTGCATGAGTATGGATATGTACTCATGGAGCAGCTGCTACATTAACTTAGCCAAAAGAATAGAGCAGGGTATGTGTTTACCTTCACAGGGGGATCTATCTCTTAGATATCCAGGCTACAAAAGTGTGTTGCACTGTCTACTACAGAGGCAAAGTATGTGGCTGCCACCACTGAGGCATGCAAAGAGGCCTATGGTTGTCACATTTGGTTGCTGAGCTTGGTATCACTGAGGTTCCTGTCCTCCACTATGATAGTCAGAGTGCTATCATGTTGGCACGGAACCCTGTATTTCATGCAAAGACAAAACACATACAGGTGAAGTATCATTTCATCAGGGAAATACTTGACAGCAAGAGCATTGAGCTAGTCAAGGTACATACTGATGATAACCCTGCAGACCTCCTCACGAAGGGTCTTCCAGCAGAGCGGTTTGCCCATTGCCGGCAGATGATGGGAGTTGGATAGGTATAGATTTTCAGATCTGTACATACTTAGACTTAGCTGATTCTTTCCCTCTACCTTTAGGCACATTGCCTTTAGGGGGGAGGTTGTTGGGAATAAAGGGCCACCGTGCTTGCCTAGTGTCTGGGCGCCCTTCGGGGTTGTACTATTATTCATATACCTATCTGAAAAACCTTAGTGGTACATCATCATTGTGCCCACATACTGTGTCTCTGTCTCTCTCTCTCTCTCTACCTGCATTGCTACATCCATTGAAGCTCCGCACTCCGTGGTCAGTGCACTTCATATGCAATGTTTATTAAACTACTTTCTTTGATAATAAAAAATAGAATTACTTTCTTTAATGCAATCATTCTTATAAATAACTTTTTTTTTCCTATTAAACATCAAATCTCAATGAAATTCAGTTATTACAAAGCTAAAATCTCTCACATCCAAAGATTACCTAACGTCTATAGAACTACTTTATTTGATAATATATATATATATATATATATATATTTATTTATATTTATATTTATATGTATGTATGTATGTATAACTACTTTCTTTGATACAATCATTCTTCTAAATAACTTTTTCTTACCTATAAAACATCAAATCTCGATGAAATATTTTTCTATTTCAAATTGTTAATATGAAGTCTATTAGTATGTAAATTTTCATTTCATGTATTTGATACATAAAACATATTTCGCTAACATGGATAAGTACAATGTAAGATTCAAGAGATGCCACCTTTTAATTCGTTTAAGTAAAGTATACTCGTGTAACTTATAATACAACTAAGTATGGAACTTATGCATGCCAAGAATTCACATATGTTATGTATACATGTTGGGGAAACTCAATGTAATAGGAGTACTTGTATAAGTATGTGAACTAGGCCTTAAATTAAGTGGTTCTAGTGTGTGAGCAACTGCTAAGTGTGTGTGTGTGTGTGTGTGTAAATGCCTTATGTAAGCAGTGATGTGTATAAGTGACACCTTAGGGGACACTTAAAAGTGTGTTGGACATGCGGCATGTGTGGAGACAGCACTTACCTAGTCTTGTAAAGGGTGCCTCACCTATTTAAAGGACCCAGCCTTACTGTAAACAATGCACTTGCAAAAATGTAGTCTCTAGTGCATCTTGCTCTTTAGTTTTGGGTTGCCTTCTACAATCTCTATCTTATCCTGCCATGACCCAATCAATGCACACATGGAGTTTATGTATATGTATTAAGAACATACCATTGACAGTGCTACCATTAACAATGCATAATGTATGACCAAAGTCTACGATGATCTCCAAAGTCTTTCCACATGTGTACCATTACTAAAACCAACGATGATAAAACAAGGGCTACCTTGGAGAGTCATAGATCCATTGCAATACAACTTCTTTCTAACACATTTTTCGTTCAAAAATCTTTCGATCAAAAATATTTCTGTTAAAAATCTTTCTCAACGACCGATTGACATCATGTAGAGCCAAAAACATATAATCTATTAAACGTGGCGTGTCCATATTGTGTGTAGAAACACACACACACACACGTATACATTTATATGTATACGTGTATGTATGCATGCATGTGTGTGTGTGTGTGTGTGTGCGCGCGCATAGAAACACTCACACACATATGTTTATATGCATACATGTATGTATGCATGCATGTGTCTGCATAGGCACATACACACGCGTACACACATGTGCATGCACGTGCACACATGCACACATCTCACACCTAATACTACTCATAGTACTATTAGTAATATTAGTACTAAATAATGTAATTACAGTATAGATAGTACTACATTATACTATGTAGGTAGTACTAAATAGTGCTGCATAGTATTGGACAATATTGATGCTTTGAGATAAGAGTACATAATACTATAGTAATCTGGACAGTACATATAGTACTAATAGCACTGAGAATACTAATACTATAGTAATATGGAGAGTACTAATTGTACTCATAGTGCTATTAGTACTAATAGTAATATTAGTACTAAATAGTGCAATTATAAGTTACCAAGTCAGTATAGCATTATTAGTACTAAAGAGTTTAGTTGAAGTAGAATGCACAAGTTAAGATCTTTCACAACCATGGAATTCTTCAAAGCAACATATATATTTGTATATCACCCCTTGTTCTTGGCTAATTGTGTAATTATAAGTTACCAAGTCAGTATAGCATTATTAGTACTAAAGAGTTTAGTTGAAGTAGAACGCACAAGTTAAGATCTTTCACAACCATGGAATTCTTCAAAGTAACATATATATTTGTATATCACCCCTTGTTCTTGGCTGATTGTGCAGGCTGGATCCTACATAAATTTCAAAGAACAACATCCCACAATAGTTATGGACTTCTGTGCATTTCAATATCTCAAGCCCTACTTCATCAAAAAATTAAAGAAAAGGAATACCTGGTGTTGGATGTACCATGCTCAAATGGATTTGTTTTGTCTAGCTGTGAACTCCATGAGATTATCCTTACATGGAGATGTATGTGATTGTGTTTGTATGGTGTGCAGACCTGATGGGCAAGAAAACTGTGTTACCTACACCCATTTGTAATAGATCTTTGGACTTCAACAGTGTGTCAAAAGCTAACCAATGGTGAATGGCATAACCTAGATTGCTTGTGGGGAAATGTTCTCAATGTCCAAGGCCATTTTTCTATCCAAAGGAATTAAATGATGCAAATGGTACATCAATCAAGTGGCAGTCGTATGAGTATGTCAATGAGAAAACCAAAAGGGTGTCATAAAAGAAGATGATAAAAGTCTTATACAAGGAGACAACGACATCTTTCATCATTCCACAATTCTTAGAGCACCTCGAGACTTTTATAGCCCATAATTTCTACACTTTCTAGCAATACTTTCAATTCAAAGAGTGCATCAATAACTTTCCTGATGATGTGGTGGTATCAGTTGTGGACTTTGCTAAAAATTATACATTTAAAGTACAAAATGAAATCCAATCAATGCATTGGCATAATGACCAATGCATCATGCTATTGGAAGTAGATGGGAGAAAGAAAGAAGCAAGCTATATTTTGCATCTCTAATGATAGCACACATGATACCTTGTTCGTGCAACACTGTATTTTGCTCCACCACCAATGGTTGGAGTCTCAAGGCTTGAATTTTAAATGCCATTGGATTTGGTTTGATGGAGCAACATCTTAGTTGAAGGCAGCACACCTATTTTACTTTGTTGTAAGGTATAGTTTTTTACTTATTTAAATTATTGTATTTTATCCATTCACACATGTTTTTTTTTACATTCTATATTTTAGTAATACTTATATTGGTAATCTCCACTATTTGGGCAATGCTAGGTACTACTCCCTTACTGGGCTTCGGATGATGTGGAACTTCTTTGGTTCCGGCCATGGCAAAGGAGAACATGATGGTGCGGGCACGCGGTTATAAAGCGTGCTTTGAATGTTAAGAAATTGGATGTAAATGGTGCAAAGCTACAAAATGCTCATGATGTCATAAAGTGGCCAAATTGGAAAATGAGGGAAGATTTAGTGAATCCTTGGTGCTTCTCGTGGAGGTAAAGGTGGCCGACATTGATCGTTCAAGACCTGGAATTGCCAAACTATCAAGGGTACTCGTTCCTTGCACTCTGTCTTAGGTTTCAGCAGTAAGAAAGATCCTACACAAGTATTATTGAGAAGCTTGTCATGTTTCTATTCATTCTGCAAGGATAAAGCATGGGACAAGTATAGTTCTCTCTCTCATTCGAGTTCGTGGTCCTTGACCAATCTAGAACCCATTCGTGGCCCAAGATGGCACAGCCCATTGAGCAAGATGATGTAATGTACTAGGAGGATAAGGAGCAACTCACTGACATTGTTGGGGGACCACTTTGCTATTATCACTTCACCACAAATGTAGATAATGAAGACTATTATATGGTACTCTACAAGAAACCAAAAACAGTCCTATCAAAGGAGGTGAAAGATGGCTAGGGTAATGTGTTCAACATCGGTAATGAAGTGTTATATGGTGTTTATTATGAAAAACTCCTTTCAGGCGCACAAGCAGGTATGTCCTTTTAAAGGATGCACCAACTGCTATAGTGCATGTTGATGTAGTTGTGACAATAAAATTTCCAATGCTATGTGTAAAACATAAGGTAAAGGGCTACAAAACTATGTACCTTGTCCCCCCAAGGTGCACAAACAGGATTTTGCAACGCATTCCCTTGTAAGTTTTGTGGTTGAGGATCTTGGAGGGCATTTCATTTCCCTATTCAATCCCATGCTTACTTAGAGTTGAAGAAAGGAGAGAGAGTAAGGTTTTGAATATTGTTGCTAATATGATCAAGAAAGACATAACTTTATGCTGATTTTAACTTACAAGTCATAAATCTTTCACTTTTATTAATATAACTTCTCTTCTTCACGTTTAAAAAACTTTAGTTCCTTTTCAGTAACTTTTCACAATGTTCCTTTTGAATAATAGATTACAAGCTTCCAAGCTTCATGGGGCTATTCAACTGAAGATGTACACAAAGAAAGCCTACTACACCTTTTTCTAAGCAGATAAACATGGTATATATAAACATAGTAATAAGTGCCTTTAATTTACTATATGGTCCAATGTAAAAAAGTGCCAAATACATATTTACCAACATACCATACGTATTTTTTACTGATGTCCCTTAGTACAATGTGCCTGTACCAACAATTTCAAATCTTCACATTTATAAAAGATGTAGAATTCCAATGGGTGGTAACACTCATAAACATGGTACATATAAACATAATAATACATGCCTTTAATTGACTAACATTTTAATAAATAAAGTTGGTACAAAGATACATAGTAAATGTTGAACAAGGATATATCCTTCATCACAAATGGAACATATACAATGTCTGATTATTATATAACATCTCATTAGAGACTATATACTGGACACTTGAGATACCTATTGTGAAAATCCTTAAAGGCCTACGCTGCTAGGGATTAAACTAGGGATAGTTATTAGCCTCGGTATTTACTTAGTTCTTGGCCTCATGATTAACTTTCATGAAGTGCTCCTTAATATTAGATGGTAGCACCTGAAGTCTTGTAGAGACCTTTGCCCAACTGGTTAGCTTTAGACCTGCAAAAACATGATTCAAAGCATCTTGTAGATCTTGATGCTGGTACTCTAGGCTACCCATCAAAGTCTCGCCAAACAAATCAAATGGATATGTACTAGAATTTGCAGCAACAACTTCAACCACGTGCCACTCATAGGGCCACTCATAGGGCCACTCATAGGGGAACATCTAAACAAAAGTGGGCATAATGCCTTTAAAGTCTCCTAATGCAGTGGACATTGATGACCCACCTGGGTGGCATGGTTGGTAAGATTATGGTTGATATGCTGCCAATGGATTACAGGCTATGTGATAGCCACTTTGGAGTACTAGAGTTATGGCATAGTTATCGCACCAGCTCATATAGTTGGGTTCACACTATAATATGTTGTAGGAGAGTAGTTTTCCTTTATGTATGTACTCTTATCTTTTAGTTATATGGTTGTAGAGAAGAGAATAAGATAGAAGAAAATTCATCCATCCATCTCTCTCTTGTGTCTTGCACTCTCTTATGTCTATGTGTGTGTGTGTGTTTGCTTGCAAAGGAACTCAAGCTCTCTCTCTCCCTCACATTCTATTTATGGTATCAAAGCTCCAGTTCATGTGTGAGCTAAGGAGGCAAGCAAGAGGCAAGAATAAGCAAGCAAGGAAGTGGTACACGAGTAAGAGCATCACCATATCTTTCCCTCCTTGGTTTAGGTACAACACCCCCCCTCGGTAGCTTCGGGAGCTACACATCTCTGATTGAGGAGCTATCTTTGAAGGCTTAGAGGTGCGTGTGTGGTCCTCAGTATTTTGTACTATAGTTTTTTGGCCATAATCGCTTTTCGGGTGCATCTCGGTCTCTATTCCCTCACTCCAATGTATTTTTGATAGTTTTGGGAAGTTTTGGTTGAGAGCTGTCTCTGGTCAAAATCTGGTTATTGCAGTGCAGCAGTGCATTTTGGGAGTGCAAACATTGTTTGCATATGTATTGTTAACATTAGGTATATGTACATGTACTTTGGTCAGATTTGTTGGTGACTTACAGGTTGTGTGCTGAAGTACTACAGTAATCACAGAAAATACTGCAGATAGTGTTTGCACATGTATTGTTGACATTGGGTGTATATAGATGTAATTTGGTCAGATCTGGTGACCTACAAGTTATGCTGAAGTATCATTGTAGTAGTCATAGAAGGTACTATTGTGTTACAAGTTGCATATAGAAATTGGAAAGGCAGAGAAAGACAAGTTAATAAGCTGCTTTTCCAAAGCCAAAATCCATCTCGGAGACTTTATCTCATAGAGATCTGCAAATGCCTTCCAAACTTCATGTGCAGCATCTGTTGTATGCACATGAGAGAGAACAGAATCTTGACAATTCAACATCAAAAAAGAGAAAACACGATGATCATTTGCCTACCAAATATCAATATGTGCCTCAGTCACACCACTAAAAGTAAGGGTGGGAGGGGTGGCATTGGCAGGTGTAACAAGCCAATCCCAGAGATCCACGCCACGCAAGGCTGATTTCACCTTCACCTTTCACAAAGTGTAGTTGGAGCCATCCAACTTTGAAGACTCATAGAACATATGAAGTGTAGTCAGGGCAGCCATTACAAGATCTTGGGCTCAATCTCAGAAGAAAAAATGCACAATCTCAGAAGGAGTGTCCACCATAGGTACCAAAAGCCACCAATCTTCAACTCATAACACAAACAACTGCAAGAACCACCTATAGGGAAGAAAATACAGCAGAACACATTTTGCAGCCCGGAAAAGGAGCAGCTGATAGTTGAAAAGGGAGATCTCAGAGATTAAACCAGTGAAGGAAGTCCTAAATCTGCAGCAGTGGAGAGGCACCGAAAGAAGCCAGCCGACCAGCAATAGATCTGAGAAGAAAACCCAAATGTGAAGGTGCAGTTTTGGGGTAGAAAGTTAATGTTGATTGGGGTAGTAGATTAACATTGAACCGAGAGTGATGATACCATGAATGAGTGCACAAAGCAAAAGCAAACAAGCACTAGAGTGTGCTAAGAGAGAGTGCAAGAGAGAGAGAGAGAGAGAGAGAGAGAGAGAGAGAGAGATATGAAGAAACTATGCCGAATATACTTAAGTGATAGAGTCCCAAGCAAGAGACATGAATAGTCTCATAAGTGAGGGAAGCAAAAGGAACACTAGACTATATGAGAAAAGATGGAGGTAAGCCCACCTATTTATAGGTAAGAAGGGCTGGCCGACTTGACATGGGGTAGCTGGCCAACTGGGCATGAGGTACCTTACCTAGGAAAACTGCTAGCAAAATATACAAAAATAGGTTGGCCAGTCCAAAACCAAGGGCCATGAAAAGGGACCAAAAAGGGGACTCCAATGATGAGCAAAATCTAGGGATGAATGTGTAAACACATGGTTCCTCTTGAAGATTCTATCATGGTATGGTTAGATTTCCCTACAGGCAATGATGTTAAGCGCAAACACACATTGATTAGTGCTCGAGCTAGTCTCATAACATGATGACAATAGACACTTGGGTGTCATTGTTGGGATAACCTAAACTCATCCCTACAAACAATTGTCTTGCAAGAGGAGCTAATGGACAAAACATCAAAGTTCCCAGTTACTTTAGCTATGCTACTCAAACAATCGGTGGAGATGTGGAATTTAGATTCCATGTTACCACAGATCCCCTTGAGTATGATGTCATCCTTGGTGGAACTTGGATACATGACTCGTTGTATTCAATTGATGACTCCATGCAAACAATCACCTTGAACACTTGCGCAGGCATTGTGCAATTGCTATTATTACGGGAGGAAGAGACCTTGGAGGAGCTGGAACTTCCAACATACCTTACTAGGAATATTCCAAGAATTATGGTTGGATTGAAAATTTCCAATAAAATCACCACAATCCAAGCACAGCTTTATCCAACTCAAGAACACAATCTCATGACCCTCGAGTTATGGGATTTGTTAGGTCAACCAACACTTATAGCTCATCCTGAAAGAATTCCATTTACACAAGACTTAAACATCCCATGTCTGGGGTACTTTGAACATACAATGTATATTGAAACTAACCCCCTTACTTGCAAGTTTTTTGTGGTTGAGTGTATGTATTGGAAGTAGATGTGATCTTGGGACATAAAAGGACTATTGCTGCCCAAGCACCACTGTGCTTTGCTAGCGATAGGGTTATCATGACGGGTCAATGACACAAAGTTGATAATACAATATTGCATGGAAGAGGATCCAACCCTACTGGATTTCTATGATGCTAAACGCAAAAGGTTACAAGCCTCTTCCATAATAGAAGCCCCTCTACATAATGACCTACCATCTGCCTCAACAACCGACTTCGATAAAGCATCTACTCCTTCAACTCCATCCTCACCAATGAAGTTTGATGCTAAAACCATATAATCAACTGCTATTCCTAAAGAACATCCCCAACCAAAACCATCTATCTCGAAGAAGGACTCAAGGGAAAAGCCCCGGAGCAAACGCCTCTATCAACTAACCTCACCAAAAGTGGGGGCTGCATGCTCAAAAGCCTCCACATCAGTAACCACCACTCTGCGCAAGAGACTCGAACCTCATCTCATCAATAATGCCCATGAGTCTCAAACCTACAGCCTTGCCAAACAATGTGAAGGAGGGTCCAAAACCTTCCACTTCCACCAAGACAACAAAAATTAACGTATCTTAATGGTATCAAAATGTGGGTGGAGAAGTAGCTACTTGTAGCCCAAGGCTCCTACAAAGGCACCAATCAAGGGTACCTTGATCATCAAAGCCTCTTCCTCAATGCAACACTCAGAGGCCAAGGAAAAATAAAAGTACTCCACAACACCATCCACAAAAGCCTATGTGAGTTCCTCAAAGAACCCCAACAAATTAACAAGTGTGGGTACTAAAAAGATTACTACAAGCACAAGGGTATTACCAAGGTGATACCAAAGCTTGGATTCTCAAGTGCATCAAAAGGTCCCCTAAGTTTGGATTCTCAAGTGCATTAAAAGGTCCCCTAAGCTTGCACAAAGAAAGAAACCTTAGCACCAACAGCATCATCCACCAAATTATAATGTTCATCAAAGATGGGTGCTTGTGCATGTGCTTCAACAACAAGGATACTATGATGGTAATCCCATTATATGGTTGCCAAAATCAAACAAAGGGAAGAAATCCTCACCACCCACCAACTTTAACCCCAATAGCTTCACCTAAAGTTTGATAAGAATGGAAAGCCAAGCAACACCAAGCAAGCCACTCAATAAATACACAACAGATTGTGTGTTCATTCAAACCCAATGGCAACCAACTAGAAGCTGTACCTATACTACCTCGACAACACTTGCGCCAAAATTTCAAGATTCAATTTCCACATCTGCAGAGGCTTATGAGCGCATCAAAGACAAGTTCACAATGCTCTTTTCACCTCTCTGGTGTGAAACGTAAGTGCACAAGCTACGTGGTAGACATAAGAATCTATTCTCTCAAAAAGAAGAGTAGACACAAGAACCTGTTGCTCGCAAGGTGGTAACAAAAAAAAACACAAACACAAGGGAGTCACACATATGGCCTACCTAAAAGTGATAGAATATCACAAACAACTCCCAAGGATCTTAAATAGCCATTCCATTTTTGTTAAGCTTATAGCTTACTATTCTTTTGGCTAAGTTAATGTAGTAGCTCCTACATGAGTACATATCCATAGTCATGCACTGGAGGACATTTGCACCAAGCCTCGGTGATGGGTTGTACCATTGACTAGGCTTTCACCCACCATGCCCCCCCATCCAGAGATGTACCTGGAAAGTTGGGGATGCTGGATGGTATAAACTATGGCTATTGGAAAAGCCAAATTTGGCAAATGTTGGTGTAGAAATCGTAGGTTAAACCACTGAGATTGAGTGGGCACAGCAGCCCGCCACGATGCCTAACGATCAATGGCTTGAGCTTGATGAATTGTGCAAGTCCACTATCATACTGTCTCTCACAGAACAGGTACACTACAATGTAGTTGAGGAATCACAGAGTGCATGGGATCTTTGGGAGAAGATCAAGAACTTGTATGATAAGAAAAGTCCTGCTAGTCAGATGTATTGGTTGAAATAGCTCATGGATCTTCATACGAAGGAGAATGTGACTATGTCTGCTCACTTGAGTCAGTTTCATGCTATCTTGTATGATAAGAAAAGTCCTGCTAGTCAGATGTATTGGTTGAAATAGCTCATGGATCTTCATACGAAGGAGAATGTGACTATGTCTGCTCACTTGAGTCAGTTTCATGCTATCTTAAAGCATTTGGTTTTGCAGGGTATTGATTTTAAGGAGGATGTGACTCCCTTGTTCTTGCTTGGCACTCTTAATGACTCTTGGGATATCTTTCGTACTGCTTTGTGTGCCTTTGCTACTACACTTAAGCTATCTGATGTTGAGAGTGCTCTTCTTCAAGAAGAGATAAACATAAAGAATTTGGATGCCTCACATGTCTCTCATGCATTGACAGTTAGAGGCAAAAATGATGGAAATGGAAAGAATGGCAGTGGCCATGGACGGGATTCTCGTAGATCCCGCTCCAAGTCTCGTGGGAAGTCACACAGCAAATCCCGTGGCGACAGGAATGCAAATGTTACATGCCATCATTGTGGGAAAAAGGGCCACATTAGGCCACAATGTCATGAACTGCGCAATGAAAGGCGCAAAGAAAAGCAGAAAGAGAAAGTGCAGGAGAAGTCCTCTGATCAATGTATTGTACTTGCAAAGTCCAGTGTTAAGATTGAGGAAATTAATGTTATGCAGCCCGAGGACTCTGATGGAGATTATATTCTTGCAGCCTCTTCATAGATGACTGACACTCACTCTATGTATGCACAGTGTTGGCTTTTGGATTCGGGTGCATCCTTCCATGTGACACCCTATAGAGAGTGGTTTCATACATACCACACTGTTCCTTGTTCTGTGTGTCTTGGTGATGAGAGGTCTCTTGATATTGTGGGCATAGGTGATGTTATGCTGCAGTTTCCCTATAGCAGCACTTTTATTATGCATGATGTATGCCATGTACCTGCATTGACCTGCAGTCTTATGTCAGCTAGATAGCTTGATGATGCAGGATATCACGTGTGGATTTCCAAAAACAAAGAGAGCAAAAAAAAAACTATGCTCACAAAAATATAAAAAACAATCAATCACAAAAACCCCACCCCTGAACCCATTAGGAATTTCCAATAAACCACTAACCTTTTCATTTACTAACTAGTCCTTCTTATACCTTCCGAAGGAACAAAAGACCATTGAACGTCAATCAACATCAAAGCCATCCACAAGCATATCAATTCTCCCCACACAAAGGTCTTTAGCGCGATCACGAGGACGTGATCACCATCAAGAATGGGGGAATGTTAACTTATTCCTAGGGTTAACAAGAGCTACCACAATTATCTTACATCAAGAAGTCAAGGTAGATACACCAAAAGGTCATACATTCAAGATATGAAGCAATGGTGTTCAAATCTACAACTTGGATGGGCACCCATAATGGTCCGATGGAATACTTAAGGCGATTCTCGCTTCAAGAGCATGTGGTAGCAAGTTAGGATGAAGTCCTAAGATGTACTACATATTATGAGAGTAGTAATTGTAATAGCATTAGGCCTCTTATGAGGCTAAAGTGCCCGGTCGGCCACAGTTTAAGTGAGTGTGAACACTTATGGCCATATATATAAGTGAATATCTCTCATAATACAACGATGCTCTCCCATTGTGCAATAGAGTCCTGCTCTTGCTAATCTCTCTCTATAATGCATGCTAGTGAGTGTGTGAGTGAAGTGAGGTGAGAGGAGGGACAAGTACTCGTAGTGCAATGCGGCAGTGCGGCAACACTCACGGGAGGCGTAGTGGAATTGCTTCTCAAGGAGTTGTAGAGCTTGGAGACCTCAAGGGTTACATTTGAAAGATTCTCATGATAGTTGCGGTTCACCAGGTAATCTCTTATTGGATGTGTTTCAAGGGGGGTTAGGGTGAGCCATAACAACCTAGTTTTTGTTGGACAAATGGTTGAGCAGGGTCTGCAAGTGAGGTTTAGTCCTCAAGGATGTTTTGTAGAAGGCTTCAAAAATTAGTATTGCTTGGTTTCAAAGGGTAACAGAAATGGCAAGATATTTACTTTGGTTATGAACATGCCTGAAGTAAAGGCAACCATGTTTGCACATGGAACAGGTGTCATTGTAGATATTGACATATGGCACAAGCACATTAGTCATGTGAATGTATAGCTGAAGTCTATGCAGGCCCAAAATATTTTTGCAGGTTTGCCAAAGTTTAAGGTTGATGGTATGCACAAAGTATGTGAAGCATGCCAGCTTGGTAAGCAGGCCAAACATGCTTTTCCACATGAAAAGCATGTCAGTGCAAGGCCACTAGATGTCATACATTCAGATGTATGGGGACCGACCAAGATTGCAACAATTGTAGGTTACAGGTATTATTATGTTACATTCATTGATGACTACACTAGGAAAGTGTGGGTTTACTTCATGAAGGAGAAAAGTGAGGTGTTTGCTCTCTTTCAGAGATCTAAAACCTTGGTCGAGAAGGAAAAAGGCATGCAAATAAAATGCCTGAGATCAAATAGTGGGGGAGAATATTTCTCCAATAAGTTCAATGATTTCCTAAGAAAGCAGGGAATCGAGAGACTATTTACATGTAGGTACACTCCACAACAGAATGGTGTTGCAAAAAGAAAAAATAGGCACATTGCAGAAGTGGCACATGCCTTGATGGTTGAATAGAATATGCTACATTGTTTTTGGGCAGAACCAGTAGCAACATGCTATGTACATTATGAATAGGACACCCACTACAGCTGTTCATGGTATGACACCTAAACAAAAGTTTACAGACATAAGACCGGATGTGTCATCTCACTTGAAAGTGTTTGGGTGTATTGCATATATGCGTGTTCCTGATGAAGTGAGAACAAAGTTGCATCCAAAGGGAGAGAAATTCATCTTTATTGGTTATGCTATGGAGCAGAAAGGTTATAGATATTATAACCCTACCACTCATGAGATGTGATTAAGAAGAGATGTTTTTAACAAGATGAGTAGCTGGTATGCACCAGCAGTGAAGGCAATAGAAGATGTAGATGTAAGAAGAAGTGCTAATGTTGCACCACATGTAGAGTAGTAATCACAGGTGCTTAGGAGACCTAGAGAGTCCTCTAGCAATGGATCCAATGTTAGCCCATGGTCAAGCAGGTTGAGGACAGATGTAGGTACACATGTATCACGTAGAGAGAAGGAAAAGTTAGATTAATCTTTTGTGCCGATTTGTCAGCAGGTCACGCATATGTGGATGGTGACTCTAGCGGATCTGAGCAGAGCCTTGATGAGGAGCTTGGAATTCCATCTATGTCCTAGTGTAAGGAGAATGAGGACTGTTTTGAGGACACCTAGCAGTGATCCAGGTGTACGTAGGTCTACAAGGGTTAGGTACCCTATTGACAGATTGAGATATGATGGATATACAACCCATCATTATGCTTACATGGTTATAGCAATATAGGAATTGGAGCCCACTTGTTTTGAGCAAGCACTTAGAAATAAGAAATGGGAAGATGCCATGAATGAGATGGCAACATTGGATACAAATGCAACATGGGAGTTAGTGCCTTTGCCTAAGTAAAAGAAGGTAATTGGATGTAAGTGGGTGTATAAAGTTAAGCATAACGCTGATGGTTCAATGAGCATGTATAAGGCAAAATTGGTGGCCAAAGGCTATGAGCAGACTTATGGCATTGAAAGAAGGTAAAAGAAGGTAATTGGATGTAAGTGGGTGTATAAAGTTAAGCATAACACTGATGGTTCAATGAGCAGGTATAAGGCAAAATTGGTGGCCAAAGGCTATGAGCAGACTTATGGCATTGACTATGAAGAGATATTTAGCTCGGTTGCAAGAATGGCAACAATTGTGAGAGATGTCATTGTTATGGCTATAGCAAAGGGTTGGTCCTTACATCAGATGGATGTAAAGAATGTCTTCTTGCATGGTGATTTGCAAGAAAAAGTTTACATGATGTAGCCAGCAAGTTATGAGAGTGATGCACACCCAGATTTTATGTGCAGGTTACGCAAAGCCTTGTATGGCTTGAAGTAGGCACCAGAGCATGGTCAAACAAGATCAGGGAGTATCTTGTTACCATTGGATTTCAGATATCCAATGTAGATTTTTCACTTTATGTGAAAAAGACAGATAGACGGATCATGCTATTAGTCATCTATGTGGATGGCTTGATTATCACTAGTGATAATGATGTTGACATACATGATGTCAGGAGGCTTTTGAAGAAGTAAAAGTTTGAGATAAAGGATTTGGTTGAGCTATGGTATTTCTTGGGCATAGAGGTGATGAGATCACCTCATGGCATTTTGTTATATATTACAGAGGGGCGATATAGCTTGGACATATTGTCCAAGTATGGTATGACAGGCTGTAAGCCTATTTCAGTGCCATTGGAGCTGAACACAAAGCTTTCCGTAGATACAGGTGAGATTTTGGAGGACCCCACTACATACAGGCGTATAGTGGGTAGCTTGATCTACATGACCATTACTAGGCCAGACTTGAGTTATGTTGTTGGACTTGTGAGTCAGTTCATGCAGACCCCTAGGAAGCCACACTTGGATGTGGCTAGACGGATTCTCAGGTACACAAATTCCACTGTTGATTATGGACTTTTCTATGAGGATGGTATAGAGATACAACTACATGGGTACACAGATGCTGATTGGACTGGTAGTGTTATAAACCTGAGATCTACTGGTGGTTTTATGTTCTCATTTGGGAGTGCTACTGTGAGTTGGAGCAGTAAGAAGCATCCAACAATTGCCTTGTCGAGTATAGAGGCAGATTATAGGGGTGCTACTATGGCAGCTTGTGAGGTAGCTTGGTTTCAGAAGCTACTTGGTGATATGGGTGAACCCATGGATAGGGAAGTTGTAATTTATTGTGACAACATGAGTAGCATATAGTTGGCCCATATAGTTGGCTAGTGACCCAGTATACCATGCTAGAATGAAGCACATTGAGGTGCACTATCACTTTGTGAGGGAGAAGGTTCTAGCAGGTGATGTAGATCTGGTATATGTTAGCAACAGATGATCAGGTGGCTGATATCTTCACGAAGGCATTGGGCACAGAGAAACTCCATAGGTTTACGAGCTTAGTTAGAGTGTAGTGTGTGGAGTTGAGCTCGAGGGGGAGTGTTGAGATATCGAGCTCAACTAGTGCTACGGCGGACATTGATGAGACCTGCCTGGGTGACAGCTTTCGCACTTATGCCACTGGCATGGTTGGTGAGATTATGGTCAATATGCTGGTAGTGGATGATAGGCTGTGTGACAACTACTTTGGAGTACTAGAGTTATGGCATAGTTATAGCGCGCCAGCTCATATAGTTGGGTTCACACTATAAACCGACCACTTTGTATGTTGTAGGAGAGTACTTTCCCTTTATGTATGTACTCTTATCTTTTAGTTATATGGTTGTAGAGAAGAGAAGAAGATAGAAGAAAATTCAGCCATCCATCTCTTTCTTGTGTCTTGCACTCTCTTGTGTGTGTGTGTGTGTTTGCTTACAAGGAACTCAAGCTCTCTCTCTCCCCCACATTCTCTTTAGTATTCCTTCCTTTAACAAAACTCTAATTGTGAAAAGTTAAATTTGAAATGTACACATAGTTTTCCTATGCATGCCATTTGATCCTCGATGAACTTGATAAGATGCCACAAGTTCTTCTTGGTGACATTACTCCACATCGCCAACTCAAGCACCGATTCAAAGCACTTAGAAATTTTATTAGGCTAGGTCTCAATGACACACGTTGCCCTACTTGATGCATGTTTCCTTTATACCAATGTGATGCCAACTTGATTTAGCGCCTTAACAACATGCGATTTAAGTCAAGGATTATCAACTTCTTCCTCCTCAACCTCCCTAGTTGTACAAGACCTGTAGACAAGGTTGCACACAAGAATGTACTAGGTTACACATACAAGAATGTATGTGTACAAAATTTAAAAATGAACTACCGGCTTATAAAGCAACTGTTTAAACATGTGGATGAGTATGGGGAGATCTCGAGTTCAAGCCTAGGGATGGGCTTGGGACAATTTGCTCTACCCGTATGGGGCACATCATGGTACCTTAAAAACCCTTTGCATCAGTTTTTTTAAATACAAAATGCAATATCAAAAAAGGGGCCACCAAATTCTATTAATTTTGAGATACTAGTCTAATATTTCAAAAAGTACAAGGTGTAAGAAATCATTTTACTTTGGATCTTGTCCTTCGTGTAGGTGTACGGTTTTTACAATTTTCAAATAATGTGGAGCTAGCTAGGGTGGGGAAAATTTACAAAATGCAATATCAAAAAGGGCCACCAAATTCTATTAATTTTGAGATACCAATCTGATATTTAGGAAAGTACAAGGTGCAAGAAATGATTTGCTTGACCTCCATGCAGGTGTGGGGGTTAGTCTCGGCGGATAATGCAAATCTAGCCAACGTGGGGATCTTAGAAGGGAATCCTAGCATTACTTTTTTAAAAACTAAGCGATGAGAGATGACAATACTAATTGGAGTGTTGTCGCTCGTCAATTCTATCAAGCACCTTTGTCGAATGTCTCTTCAGCACCCTTGTTCCCTACATCATTTTGTTGCTCCTCTTTATTTGCAGCACCCTCTTTCGCATGAATCAACAACACCCTTTTTGCTGACTTCGGCACTCTTGTTCACTTCTTCACTAAACATCTCAAGTATTTGTGCCCCCTGCATTATATCAGTATCCAAGGGCAATGTTGTCTCTTGATCATCACTCTAGGAGCATTAGTATTGCAGGTCTCCTACATCATCTCAATGTCCAAGTGCTGAGTATTTCATGATCTTCAGCAGTATCAACTTCTGTATTGCAGGTCTCATGTTCCTGCGCAAGCATAACACCTTTTACAATATGATCTATAATCAGTTGTACCCTTTCTTCATTACCATCTGCATCAGACATGTCGGACTCTTCCTTGCCCTCGATTTCCATCTATGGCTCATGTATTGTATGTTTTTGCAAAATGCAGTTTATTACAAGCCACTGTGCATTTGGCATTCAAAAAATGTGTCATGCAACATCATAGATAAGAATACACTATGAATGTGATCTCGCCTTGACGTTAGCGGTCCGGCTTATGGAGAAGAGACCAAGGCCTTCTCCAACCAAGAGTCACACCTTCATGAAAATATTGCACCGCACTTGTGCCCATTAGTTGACCGCATTTCCAGCTAACATTCCTTGTCATTGCGAATGACACCCTATTCCTTTCGTAAAATTGTGATGGTACGAAAGTATGGAGATCTTGAAAGAAATTCCTACAGGCTCCGTGGATAGGTAACTACTCCTGGCCAGCCTAGCAACAGCCCTCAACATACACATTAGAACTACATCCCTTTTGTCGCTGCAGAGCGTGCGTTTCGACTCCATTGGTCACGATTGCTCTCCGCTGTGAGCCATGCGGTAAGTGGCATGAGGCAAGCAAAAAGATTTTTGCTATTTGTGCTGGCAAAAAATGAGTCGGATCCCCGCCAATCAATTTAAAATCTGGTGCTATGGGCGCTCATGCATGAACCAGGAATGCCCTTCATCCCTAAGCGCCTACAAACGGTTTATAGGGGAGGGCCTCTGGGAATGCATTCGTATGACATGCGAAATGTAGGCATGTGGAAGAAAATACCTTTCTTGGACCCTATGTCCTCTTTTTCTTCATTCTTCTTATCCTTTTCCTTCTTGTTCTTACTCTTGTACACCGATCGGACATCATTGCTCTTCTTTGTAGATGCCCATTGCTTCATATCTACAGCGGCCTTCTTTGCAGACCACACCTTTTCTTCTTCGATTCAAAGAACAAGTCTTAGTACAACCTTACAACATTATTTACATGTGTTTTAAATATGAATGGATGAAATTATCTATCACCTTCATCAGGTACAATATCCGATGGAGCACCCACAATTCTTGGAGACCTGCGCGGAGTTTAAAGTTTCATTGCTTTATCTTTGGTTTTTGCAAGGGGGACACCATTCTTCTTTGTGATTTTTGTTGCTTTTTTACTATCTACATCACAGCATACACACTGTCATCTTCATCCAACTCCTTAGTGTGCTTCTCATTTGCTTTTGCATCATTTAACCCATCTTGTTTATCTTCAAAACACTTCTTGCTTAGGTTTCACACGATGCTTGTGTCGAGGCATGCAATTATTTCTTGAATTGTGGCACACAAGTTGAACAATATGGAGTCATGAAATTGTCACTAGTTGCTTCTCTTTACATGGCGAACCAGAAGGTGCCTCTCCAGCTTGTACCATCAAAGAATTTCAACATTCAGAATTAGATGGCTCATAGGAATGCCTATAGTACAGTCATAATTAGATGCTCATAGAAGTACATAGTCTAATAAAAGTACGATTTACTACTCACATAGTACTATTTAAAACATAGATAACACTATTTAGTACTAGTTACATTACTATACTAAAGTTTCATTCAATAGTACTAAAATAGTATAGGAGTCATCTAGTTGGGCATAATACTCATGTATTACAATTTAGTTCAATGTTTTCATATACTTAAGGTGCACTACAAAAGTGCAGCTGAATAGTACTAATCATATAGTTTTAAATAGTACTAATCATATAGTTTTAAATAGTACTAATCACCTCGATAATACTAATTACTTCATATTGAGTATATGACTGCAACATATTGCATAGTACGTTGTGTGCTAAATAGTACTCTTAGAGTGCCTATACTAAATAGTACTTATATTGGGTAGTAAAATTAACTCAATAGCTTATTGAGATGAGCAGTCAGTATATGGCTATATAGTACTAAATAAAACTATTTAATACTCATATTCAGTACTACATAACTACAAGGCACTACATAGTACCCTGTAGTCATAGTGCGAAATAGTACTCATACAATACTTATTAGTATGTACAGTACCCTATAGCCTATATACTATGTAATAGTACTCATATAAATACTATGGGAATATGACTACAAGGTAGTAAATACTATTAAATAATACTATTTAGTGGACATATTTAGTACTATATGACTACAAGGCACTATATAGTAGTACCCTGTAGTCATGTCATGTTGAATAGTACTAATTAGTACATATAGCACCTTGTAGTCACCCTGTAGTCATATACTATGTAATAGTACTTATAGAGTCCTATTTAATACTAAGAGTATATGGCTACAAGGTAGTATATACTATTAAATAGTACTATTTAGTATACATATTCCGTACTGTATGACTACAAGGTACTATTTAGTAGTACCCTGTAGGACGTTAAACCTAGGAATGGCTCATCCTAACCCCCCTTGAAACACATCCAACAAGAGATTACCTAGTGAACCGCAACTGTCATAAGGATCTTTCCAATGGCCTACCTCATAACCCTTGAGGTCTCCAAGATCTACAACTCCTTGAGAAGCAATTCCACTGTACCTCCCGCGTGAGCGTTGTCACACCGCCACGTTGCACTACGGGTACTCGTCCCTCCTCTCACCTCAATTCACTCACACTCACTAACATGCATTATGGAGAGAGATTAGCAAGAGGATTAGTAAGAGCAAGACTCTATTGCACAATGGAAGAGTATCCTTGTATTATGAGAGATATTCACTTATATACATGGCCATAAGTGTTCACACTCACTTAAACTCCGGCGGGCACTTTAGGTTCATAAGAGGCCTAATGCTATTACAATGACTACTCTCATAATATATCCATGAAGTACATCATTTAGGACTTCATCCTAACTTGCTACCACGTGCTCTTGAAGTGGGAATCGCCTTAAGTATTCCATCGGACCAATTTGGGCGCCCATCCAAGTTGTAGATTTGGACACCATTGCTTCATATCTTGAATATATGACCTTTTTGGTGTATCTACCTTGACTCCTTGATGTAAGATAATGGCGGTAGCTCTTGTTAACCCTAGGAATTGGTTAATAAGTGGTTAGAATTGGTTCACTTATATGACCAAAGTGCACACAAGTAGCTCAACAAACACAAAAACAGAAAAGACAAACAAGCTAGAGTGTTCACACAACTGCCCCATACGTATGTCAGAGTATGGATAACTAGCTTAAATTCACATGCATCCACATATACCCTATGTAAGACTTAAATTAAAATACAAACTATCTAAGATGAAATTTTTAATATTAAAATTAAAAATATTATTCGAACGAAAAATACACTCAAGTTAAAATTAAATAATAAATTTAAAAAGAACTTAAATTTAAAAATAAACACAAGTTAAAATTATAACAAAAAATTAAAAGATAAATTCAAAAAAAACTTAAAATTTTAAAGCTAAGATAAAAAAGATTGCAGTAAAACTTAAATTTAAAGCTAAGATAAAAAAGATTGCCCTAAAACATAAACTTCAAAGTGCCTACACATGGTTCACATGCGTAACCAGGGTGGTCACAAAGAATTATAACGTATACATAGTTCTAAGTGTACGCACCTAGTTCACATATGCAACCAAGGTGGTCACCATAACATACACACGGTTCTAAGTGCCCACACCTAGTCATAGATAAAAAAGATTGCACTAAAACATATGCTTCTAAGTGCCTACACATGGTTCACATACATAACCAGGGTGGTCAAAGAACCATAACACATGGTTCTAAGTGCCCACACCTAGTTCACATACGTAACCAGGGTGGTCACAAAGAACCATAACACATGTACATGGTTCAAAATGCCCACACTTGGCCCACATATGTGACCCGGGTGGTCATAAAGAACCATATATGTGACCCGGGTGGTCATCATAAAGAACCATACACACACACACACAAATAATCTTGAATCGGATTTTCGTTCCAAGCACGTTTTGGAGGCTATTTGTGCGGTTTTTGATTTTTTGTAAACATCTTCGGGAACTAGATTGTACTTCATTAGATTTTGGAGTAGTATTATTAGATCTACTATAGACGGGTGTGTAGATACACGTGAAAGCATCATCAGACACACCACCAGATCTTTTCTACGAGCAACACTTCAGTGAGATCGATCTCTAACTCTTACGAGTAAAGTTTCTACTCACTTTTCTCTGCATTTCTTTCATACACCTTGCAGGTCTCCCTTGATAGTGACCTTATTAGTAGCCACCTTGGTTGCATCAAAGGATCACTTAGCACTTGCAGGTTGTATGATTACTTGCTTGGGTATTATTAAAATAGTAGATAGTGATGTATTTCAGATGTTATTCGCTGAGGATAAGCTTGACGGGACCAACTACCCGTTATGGTCCTATACGTGCCGCATGTATAGGTAAGGGCTATAGAATGTTGTGGTTGGTATTGAGAAACATCTTGATTCCTCTGATGAACATGTTGTAGAAGACACATCTGCAGACATGGACTCAATTTCACATGGTACATTACGACATGATAGTATACCTCCTATGTAGGAACAAATAAAGTGGGATGGAAGAGATGCGCATGCACATGTGTTGCTTGTTTTGTTAGTCAAGAAGAGGAGTATCATTCCTAACATTCGGTCATACAAGACTACTAAACATGCTTGGAATACACTTGTGTCATTATGCCAGGTACGTAATAAGCAATTAGAGTCAAAGCATATGAATGAAGGAGACTCCATAGACAGTTTCCTTACAAAAATCAAGGATTTTGAGGAGCACTTAGCCAATGTTGATGAAGTATATCCTGACAGTTCATTGGTGCCTTACAGTCTTGAATACATTATCAGACTCATATCAAAGTTTTGCGTCTATCATCAGACTCATGATGAAAGGAAATCTAAATGTCTTGAAGTTTGAGGAGTTGGTTTATGTGGTCTTGCAAGAAGAGCAATCTAGGCAAAACAGATCTGTCATAAATACAGGAGATAAGACATTTGCTGTGCTAGTCAACAAAGAGGCAAAGGTAAATCTTTTCCTTAGGGTAGTTACAAGCTGAAATCAGAGTCATCGGGCAAGCCTACATCAAATAAGGAAGGCGATAAGCCAAAGAAAAAGGGCAAATGCAACTATTTGCAGTAAACTTGGTCACTACATTAATGAGTGCCATAGTTGTGCATCAATATCTAATGGAGAAAATAACGAATCTACAAACTATGTACATGATGATTGGGCTTTCATTGTGCAATGCAATTTTAACACTTTGCATAAGGATGTAGGCATGGCTATTAGTGGTGCTAGTAAGCACATTACTTCTCATTACTATTTATTCTCATCCTTTAAATCTGTTCCACAGGGAAACACTATTGCATGTGCAAACAACTCCTCATATCATGTAAATGGAGTTGGTAAAATTGTTCTCATGTTGCAAATTAGGGTAAAAAATAAGGAGCATATTCTATGGTCAAAGTAGAGATGGGTTGGCAAATCTTTCTTTAATAGAAGGTAGAGTCTACAGAAATCTTTGGCAAATGTTTGAAGTTTTCCAGGATATATGCTCACTTTTAGTGTAAATTTGGTGATTTTTCCTATAAATTTACCAAAAAATGCTACCTTGGGCTAATATATTAAAAAAGTCACCATTTTTTGGGTCTAAAATAGGCCAAGACTTTTGGAAAACACTTGAAAATTAGCCTTTGGGCTAAATTTCACCCAAATTTTTTCCTTACCTGCAAATGGTGAAACAATCATGCTCTCATATGTATTATATGTACCAGGGATCAAGGAGAACTTGTTATCTATCTCTACCATTATTAAGGATAGCTTAGTGGTTCACTTGTGTGGATGGCAGATGTATGATCACAGTGATGGAAATATAATTGTTGCTTTTGGTACTTTATCTTATGGCCTTTATAGGCTAGATGTATATGAAAGACAATAACGTGCTATATGTATAGTTTTTGCCCCACAAAGGTAATGGGTGATGCTAAGTTGTGGCATGCACGCTTTGGTCACTTGAACTTTGGTAGTTTGTTGTGTTTGCATAAGCATGATATGGTGTTTAAGCTACCATATCTTCAAGCCCCTATCAACTCCACACACAGCTCTCCCTCTCAGGCTATCTCACAGGTGCAGGTACTACTATATACAATATTTGGCTATATGCTCTCTCTCTCTCTCTCTCTCTCTCTCTCTCTCTCTCTCTCTCTCTCTCTCTCTCTCTCTCTCTCCATACACATAGGTGCAAGTACACTCTACTGTTGGCTATGCTCAAAATTTATTTCTCTCCACATCCATACTTCATAGCAAGTTACTATCTCATCTCTCTCCCTCTCTCTCACATGTTGATTTTGTATATTGTTTTCCCACATAAGAAGATCCTATTGGTCTTGATTTTACTTATAATTAAATATTGATTATTCTACAGGATGTATTCCTCCAATTCAATCACAATGGAGTATGAAGACATTAGTAATCGTTCATCCCCACAATGTGATAGTGCAGTTGAGCTAGGTGAAGAGGAATCTTGCCTCCGTACAACCGTCAACTTGTCCTATAAAGAAATTACGACACTTGGCTTTGTTAATAATGTGACATTGTAACAAAGAGACAAGCGACCTTACCTTGAGCACGAAGGCTAACACTCCTTTTAATAATTTTCGATATCCCCTTTAAGTTTAAAATTCTTTATATGTGTTTTTTCAATTCTCTAACTTACAAATTCCATACACAATACCTTTATTACACGATTTTCTTAAGAAAAATCTTTATATGTGTTTTTTTCACTTTTGTAACTTATAAACTCCATACACAATACCTTAATTACATGATTTTCTTAAGAAAATTTATTTAGTAACCCTTGTCCTCCTCCAAGTAGTCACAAGTTTCATTGTCAAAGTTTTTCAAATATATTTCCCTATACCTTTTTTTTTGAAGAAAATTAATTCTAGTTATTTATAACCTTGATATCAACTTTCAGGTATTGATAACACATGCTTTTTAACTACTTTGTTACTTTTGGGTAGTGGTAGGTATAGGGATCTATCCTCAATATATTGGGTGAAGTTGTAGCATATTTGCATAAATATATTATGTTGTATCCCTTGCATGTTTGTGTGGGTCTCAATTTTATCTTGCCCTAAACACTCTTGACCTTTACTATTTGCCCTTAATTTTATCTTTCCATAAAGAATCTTGAACTTTACTGTGGCCCTTAATTTTATCTTTCCCTAAACACTCTTGACTTTTACCATGGTTCTAGAATTGGCTTTGTATTTGAGAGAGAGAGAGAGAGAGAGAGAGAGAGAGAGAGAGAGAGAGAGAGAGAGAGAGAGAGAGAGAGAGGTGGGGGAAAGCTTAGATGAGATCTAGCACCTAGTACTATCATTTTAACCTTATAACCCTATGGATTTATTTGTTTGACTTAGCTTGCGTTATGTTCTTCATAATAAGTGTAGCATAGAAATAAGCCTAACCAAGTAGCTTTACAATTTACGATTTACATGGGCAACAATTTGTGTTTTGTCACAATAAGTGTAACATAGAAATTAAGCCTAACCAAGTAGCTTTAGAGTTTATGATTTCACATGGCCAACAATTTGTGTTTTGTCACATTTCCTTCTTTATACATGTTCCTAGAATTTGTGTAGTCTATGGCATTCCAATGTAAAGCAATGTTTGGAAATGTGCATGTAGCCTCATGGCTTACAATAGCTTTGCTATGATTGAAAATGATGCCTTATACTAGTTAATGAAGTTGTGATCTGGTAGCAAAGATGCTCACAATTCCCAAACCTCTTCACGTGCTTCTTTCTTGGAGAGAAAAAAAGAGTCTCAATTTGACTTTCACTTATAAATATTATGATAAATGCACAAGAAGCCGGATTAAAATATAAAGAAACATGGAGCCATGAACATTAAGATATGCATACAAGTGACCAAATTGTAATATATTATTGAACTCCATTAGTTTACAAAAACTTGAAACAAAAAGTGAAAAAGAGCATGTTAATACACCCTTGTTTCATTTGGTCATTGTATTGAAAAACCCTTAGGATCTCACATTATACTAAAAACTACACAAGAACATTGTTTGTAAATTTAAATGTACAAAGAATGATTTAATTATCTTAACATGGCATTACAAGAGTGTGTATGCTAGTCTACACCTTGTAGTGTGCATAGGTGCATAATTCATTGCCTCCATGTCCCTTGGTATAGTATGTAGTAAGGATGTATCCTAGTTGTTGGGTGGTAGATAATGCTTGTCACAAGTTGGGCATGGAGGAATGAATGTGACCTTGCATGGGCAAGTCCATGTACATACTATTTTTGCACTTATTAGTGAAAAATGGCATATTAGAGATGCACACATGGAGAAGGACAATTTGACTTTTGATTTGGCGGTAGGGAGATGAAAGTACGATTTGGAAAAAAAACCACATGAGGAAGTGAAAACAAATGTTTATGCATGAATGCCTTATCACAAGCTTTAGTTTCATGGCCCAAGGTTGAGCAATTGTTGTAACAGTGGTGGTTGGTTGAGTTTTTGTGAAGTCTTTAAACTCAAACTAGTGTAACTTCTTGGGTAAGGAAGAAGGGAATAAATAACTCAAACTTTCACATGTATTCTTAGAATTGGAATGCGTTTTACTAGTGTGCCTAAGGCTAAGCCCATTGTTAGAAGGGCACATTTTTTCCTTTCCCATTGTTTGTGTGGGGGTTGAAGTAAAAGGGTCCTTTGCTCAAGGCAAAGCCATTAGACATGGAAATCAAAGCTTGAAGACATTGAAATAAGATGATGTTTTAAAGGGGAATCAAGGGGAGTGGGGGCTTAGAGGCCGCCCCCGTAACTCCCTAGTTTTGGAGGTGTAGGGTGTGCAACCGATAGAAAAGCTTACAACCTGTTAGCTTTTACCGGCTCAGAGGCCCTCTAGCTAGTGTAGAGGGTGCTTTGAGCACTCTCTAGCCTCTACAGACCTGCTATTACAGGTTGAGGACCCCCGATACCTCCAAAAGAGGAGGGTTATGGGGGCGGCCTCTTAGACCTTGGTCCAAGAAATGGTGAACTTCATTTCTAAATGCAAATAAGGCCAAGGAGAAGCCTCAAAAGCAAGCAACTTAATCTCATTAGGCCTTAATGAGGTCTGCCAATCCAAAGGGGAAATCTGAATCGAGCAATTAGGGTCTAGACTCTAACCTTACATGCCCAATAAATAATAATGTGTAAACAAATATATTTTTCTAATTTCTTAGCTTTCTCGTTAACTTCGAAAATTATTGAGTTGAGCGTCCAACAAATGCTACGACGAAATCTGTGTACGCTCATCAAGGCGGCCACATGCGAGCCAAAGCAGGTCATTAAAGGCGAAGGGGGAGAACAATAAATTGTTAACATAATGCACCCTCTAGCGTGATTTAGGAGGAGAGGGTTTGACGGTACATTTAGCGGCAGTCTGGGGGGACCGCTAAACTAAACGGCCTTTTTTTTTAATAATACCAAAGACATTTAAGATTGGTGTCTTCTTCTGTTGGCCCTCCTTTCTGCTTTTGGGCTCTCTCTCTCTAGCCTCCTCTGTTTTTGGGTGTCTTCACATTTCACCCCAGTTGCGGTGCTGTTGGTGCTTGCGGCAGCATCGCCCACCTCGCAGGAACCCCACACGACTACAAAAAGTTCTCTCTTCCACCATAGCTAGCCATTGAACCTTCCCCAAGGTTGCTGTCCCCCTCCCCCCTCTCTCCCTCTCTCTCTGCCTAGCTATGGCTATGGCCCATGTGGGTTGCCTCACACTCCACAATATCTGAACATCCATCGCCCTCCCTCGCCTCCCCCTTCCCTCCTCTCCTTCACCCTGAAAGCTCTGCAGGTAACGCTGCCTCTTCCCCCATTTTTGCCTGCAAAATTTGCAAGATCAGGCTTGACTAGTACGCCTTATTTGTATTATGCACTTAGTAACGTTCTCTGCTTAGTCCTGATTAGTGCACGCCGTTTGCGAAGCAACCTCCATTTGTACTTCTCTGTGCGAGTCAAGCTGTGATCATCGCAAGTGATAATCGTATAACCTTATAATTCAATCCTTATCACAAATGATCATGCTGCAGTTTAATATTTGTCCACTAAGCTATGTGGGTACTGATGCCATAGCCCAATTTTCCTTTGTAGAGCTAAGAATGGAATTTCTGATCGTATGATTGCGCAGATATGTATAAGAATCAGCTGCAGGAGCTGGCACAGCGCAGCTGTTTCAATCTGCCATCCTACTCTTGCATCAGGGAAGGTCCAGATCATGCGCCCAGGTTCAAGGCGACTGTGAGCTTCAATGGAGAGGTCTTTGAGAGCCCGGGCTACCACACAACCCTCAGGCAAGCAGAGCATGCTGCAGCCGAAGTGGCCCTTAACACACTCTCCAGGAGAGGCCCTACACAGTCTCTGGCGGCCAGAATTCTGGTAAACACTCATCGCCACCATCACTGCTGCAGAAAACCCCTACTAGATTGTTTCGCTGAGTTGATACATTAATTCCCTCCATTTTCTTTTGCTTTCCTGTCAGGATGAGACCGGGGTATGCAAGAACCTGCTGCAGGAGACCGCCCAGAGAGCTGGGGTTTCCTTGCCTGTGTACACCGCCATTAGGTTCGGGCCCAAGCACGTCCCTCTCTTTAAATGCGTGGTGGAGATAGGTGGCAGAAACTTCATAGGGGAGCCTGCCAAGACTAAGAAGCAGGCGGAGAAAAATGCAGCCATGGCAGCTTGGTCTGCACTAAAGCAGCGTGAGTGTTCTTCTAAACTCTGATATAGCAGTCTTCTGCTGGTGTGCTGGAAACCCTATCTTTTCAGTGATTTGTTGATCCGTTGCAAAGCCTAACTGTGCTGGAAACCCTAACTGTGCTGCAAAGCCCAAATGTGCACTGTTCTGTAAATGTGTTTCTAATTTAGGATTGCAAAACCCTTGCAGTCTTTTGTTGTCGTGCTGCCAGTCCTGACTGTTGCAAACATTCTCCCGTTGTTTGCGCTTAAAATGGTATCTATTGTGTGGTGTCCTGTTAACGTGCTTGAAACGCTATCTGTTCTGCAGTGTCCCTTTAGTATATTGTGATCCCTTACTATGGTGTTTTGTTGACGTGTGCTGCTTCCCCAGTTCCAGTAATTCGTATGGTTCCTTTTTTTTTGTTGCTGCAGTGACTCCTGCATCTCATATGCCCCTGCTCTTGGAGTCCCCAGAAGTGGACGAGGATGGAGATAGAACCAATGTTGGCCCTTGTTACATCAGAGATGAGAGGGCTACTCTTCCGAACTCATCATCTCAGATGCAGTTTGCTGCACGGTCGAGGGTAAGAATGGTTAACGTGAGGGACAGGAATCGGTCGAGCAGAGATGGAAACTCTGCAATGGGGCAGTTTTACTCTGGTGCTCCTTCCACAACTGCAGCAGATGCTGCAAGCTATGAAAGAAACCATGGCAAGTACCTGTTCAACCGGCAACCTGTTGACTCGGTGGGGGAGGTGAATTATGAAGTGGGGCAGAGGTTTCTCTACAATCAGCAAGCTCTTTCTGGTTCTTCTCAGCACCTGGCAGATGTGAGCTTTGACATGCAGGGACGCAGGCATGGTGGGGAGGTATTCTGCAACCCTCAAGCTACCCCCGGCTCCTTTGGGGGCTCTTCCCGCCGTCAAGCAGGGCGCCATCAGAGGAGACATTCTTTGTCTGGTATGGAGTCTCCCATGCTTTCTTGTGAGGCCATGGCCGTGAGCAGGGCTAGTGGGGGTGGAAACATGCTTGGAAGGGCCATGTTGCACCAGCAACAGCAGCAGATAAGGGGGTTGCCATACCAGTCTCTCAGTGAGCGGTTTGAACTCAACAGGCCATCATTGCTTGAGGAGCTGCAGCAACGAGATGAAGAAGACGAATGGCTTCGAGGAGAAGCCATGACCTCTTCAGTTCATCCACGGCAACATTCCGCCTGGTGCATGCCTTTGCAATCTCAAAGCGAAAGATTTGAGCTTAAGAACCATCTTCCCCAGCTGGAAGAGGTTCATCGTAGAGACGAAGAGGAGTGGCTCTGTGGTGAATCTCTAGGCAGCAGCAGCAATCTGGACACAGAGAGGAGTTGTGAAAATAGTCATGGCTACAGGGAAGGATGGTTGCGGGGTGAAACCCTAATGCAAAGCTTGGAGGAGCAGAAGAACCATGGTTACAGAGAAGGATGGTTGCGTGGGGAAACCCTGAAGCACAGCCTGGAGGAGGAAAAGAGACATGGCTATAGAGAAGGGTGGCTGCTCAGTGAAGCCCTGAAACACAACTTGGAGGAAGAGAATTGCCTTAGCCAGAACCAAAACCATAGCCATGGCCTTGGCTACCAAGATGGGTGGCTGCATAAAGAAACCCTAGGCAATAGTATAGATAAAGAGAGGAGCCATAGCTATGGCCATGCCTACAAGGATTCTCAGGGTGAAAAGAAGCCTGCCTATGCTACTGCTGCCGTCGCATCATCGTCATCGGTATCATCGTCCTCTCCGTTCACGTCATTGTGGTCTAGGTCTACACAGTGGTGGGGTTCTCACATGCCTGCAAGTACCTCCTCTGCTGCTGCAGCTTTTGCCAGCACCTTGGGTTTACGCCCTGCACGCTTGATGGCTCCTGCTGTTAGGGTTCGTCAGATGGTGCCTGTGTGCTCAGCAGCCCCTCCTCGCCGCACTGACGTACCAACTCCCAGTCGTCTCCATCTGCAGAATGATCCATCATCCATGGTGGACGGTGAAGCAGGAGCTCGTCAGCTCCTCAATAATTTGAGACTGTGATCTAATGGAAGAAAACCCCTTTCTTGTTCATAATGACTTTTGGGATTTACCTACCGACGGGATTTTTTCAATGACCCGTCAATTCAGAAGCTTGCCTTGATTGATTGTCCTCAAGTGAACCAAGTAGAGAAGCCCTTTTTTTGGCAGCATTTGAAGCACCTCTTTGAGACCTTAGGAGGGAGCATCTCTAATTTTCTTCTTTGGACGAGTTTTCCGAAAGACCCTAACCTTGTGAATACACATGCAACCATGGCCAGCTCGCATGCCAATCCCGTGTGCTTTTCATTTGCAGACAAGAAAGTCTGTATTAAAAGCACTCGGATTGGGCAGTGGAAGAAGTTTGTCTGGATGCACTTGCTATCTCTCTGTGGAGACATGTACTCTGAAGTCACAAAATAACACTGATCCCAGTTTTGCAGCCTTTCCTTATAGGCTTTTAGTGTGTGCCTTACCATATGTCTGATGTACACAACTGACTGCTTCAGAGGAGCGTGGTCGAGTTGCATCTGTTTTGCTGTCCTTGCAAGATGTCACAACTTTGCATGGACACTGTTCCTAGCAGTGGTGAAGAGTTGGGGAGTAAATTTGTCTTCAACAAGATTGCTCTTTGTGTTGCGAAATTTTGACATGCATTCTAGTCTGTAAGAGTATTACAAAGACTAAAGCCTTAGTGCTAATGTATCCTCTGATTTTCATTTTAATATCGATATAGACTGCTTCAAAAAGGGTTTGAATCTTCAGACAGGTACGTTTTTGCAAATCTTGTAAACCCGTTACAATGGGCACAGTTTATTACTGTACACAAGTAAATGAAGACTCCACCCTGGGCAAAAACAAAAGGCAGTTAAAGTTGTGCAGCTACATGTAATGCAGCAATGTAGCAAGCGCATCATTTTGCACTGTTTCGATGTGTTATATTTGTAATATTTGTTAATTTGTGTGTAAGCCAACTGGTATCATCATCATCGAGCTGTTGTAGACCCCTGCAGAGAAGCAGAGCTCTCTCTTTAAATATATGCTCATAATAAGATTTGGGTGAATACAAAATAGGTCTTCATGGCCACTTAGGCTAGGTCGGGTGTGCTTTGATAAATCATACTACTACTCAACTCGTGTGTTGTTGCGGTATATAAAAGATATACTAAGAAGTGAAATGCAAGAATCGGATACAAAGAATCAATCCGAATACAAAGGGTCAATCAAAGGGATTTTTTCCTAGTATTTTTAGAAATCTAGGGTCTCTTTTCTCTCGCCTCTCCTTGTGCCTTGGTTGTCCATGGTTATTAGATAGATATCTCAATTAATTCTTTGTGCCTTTTGGAATGAGTATTTTTTAATATGGGATTGAGAATATATATTAACATCAATTTTCAAGATAAAACAAATTGTGTATGCCCATTTGCAAAAGGGTGTCTTGCCATGTGTTTTTATTGTAAGCTTACACAAACAATAAATGTTGATAAAAACATATCTACATCAAATCTAAAATTTTCAAAAACCAAAATTGTAGAATAAAACTTCACTCGTACGTTACTTGATTGATTTCTTATTGTGAGCAATAAGTATACGTAATTACACAAGCATGAAATGCCAATTTACACCAAATCTTAAAAAGTTTCCAAAAGAAAAAATGCACAAAATTTTCTCCACCTAAAGAAGCTTTGATTGAACAAAAAATCACTTTTCACAATGTTCCATTAGGCAAGAGCACGAAGAGTATAGTTAATGTCCTTGAAACACATGAATAGTTCTTTGAATTACAACTCAGTAATTCGTGATATTTGCATGAGCATAGGCCTTAAAATGAGATGAAATGAAGAATTCCTCGTGAAGTCCAAAAGAGGGTTCCAAATAGCTATGAAGGTCTTTCCCTATAGAAAGAACTAGGAATTCTAGGAGCATTCAAAATGCACTTCACACTAATGTTCCCCTACTTCACAAAAACAAACCCTTTACGCTAAATAATCAAATAAGAGTAGGGACGAGACTCCCCGATGTAGGCAAGCGGTTAGGGTGTTCGAATTTGAAAACCCCTCTAGATGCACACATTGAGTGTTATCGTAAGGGGATGGGGGCAATGTCGTTTGTGAGTATAGATCGGAGCTCTTAAAAATAGAATAGAGAGTGGCTTAGAGGACTTTCACAACTTAAGGATAGATCTAGGCTCTCTCTCTCTCTCTCTCTCTCTCTCTCTCTCTTTTGACATGGTATTTATGATATGTATCGTGTCTTGGTCAATTTGACCTTCATAGATGTCAATAAAATTTTATTTTTTATTTCTCTCTCTCTCTCTCTCTCTCTCTCTCTCTCTCTCTCTCTCTCCACCCATGATAGTAGGAGGATGTGCAAAGATTTGCAATGATGGGTGAACCATCAAGTTGGGAAATAATAAGGCATAAGACTCTCTTTAGATATGTAATGAGCTCATGAATTGGACATATGATCAAGCACGAGACTTGATGTTATGTAGGTTGATATACAAAGCCACGCAAACTGAATTGACAAGAAAATTGGTGAAACCTATCTTGATAAACCAAGCCACGTGGGACGGTTTTTCGTTGGATTATCAAGAAAATTGGATGAAACCTATAGGGGAGACCATAATTAGCTCACTAATGACCAAACCATCATGGTTAGTTGCCAAACTCCATGGCACCATAGTGGAAGAAAAGCGAAGCAAGTGGGTTGAAAGTGCTTAAGAGGGCACTAGGACATATTGGTTTCAAGGTCAAAAATATCACCAAAGATTTGATTCCTCACATATGGAGGAGAGCCGCCTTCAAGGAAACCCATTATATTGTTGCTTCATGGATTTCAAGGAGGCGTTTGACATAGTTCCTGGAGATATTCTATGGGCAAGGATGTCATATCTTGATGTTCCCATAGACTAGAGGGCTGCTGTCCTATTGCACAACTTTATAAGTAACATCCAACTCAAGACACACATAGACCCATCATCTGCATGCTTATGGTTGCCCACTCTTTGGGCTTTACATTGATGTGGTAGAGTAATTATTTAATGAGGTTGTTGAGGAACTCGAAGGTCCCTCTAGGACATCATCATGTTGTCATGCTTCTTATGCATGCAAATGATGTGGTACCTTTTGCATATAGCTTGGAGGCTTTGCAACACTTCCATGGATACTGTACACTAGCTTAGTGGGCTCTCGATCAATGTGGCCAACACAAAAATGATGCTGCTTAAGGTGGTTTGGCTAGGCATAAACTAAGTTGCCAAGTTGAAAGTTTAACTTTCTAGCTATCGAATGTGGTGGCAAAAATCATTGGGAGATCAAGAATAGAAAAACTTCATTACAACTTAAAATTGGTTTTTGAGCTTTTCACTAAATTTTGTTGTGGAGGAATGCAAGTCGCATCTTCATGGAAACATGGAGGACAGACTCAAAGACTTGGGGCAAGGCATACTCTCACAACAAAGGAGAGACTTGAGCAAGGGACACCCTCTTTGCATCTAGTTGTTAATAGTGACCCACCATGATGATGGGAAAGGTAGATGGAAATGAATGTGAACTTAATGGGAAGTTGCAAGGTGGGGATAATAGAATTAATCAACTCATCTAGAGTCTAGAGAGATGCCATGATGAGGCATGGGCCATGTGGCACATGCTATGAAAGAATGATATAAAAGTGGATGATGGAAATGAGGGAATTGAATGTGTAGTTGAAAGAGGGATACAGAGTCATGGAATTTATAGTTAGTGCTCACCACACGCCATTAGAGCTCTGCCAATGCACATACATACATACAAATAATTGAAATGAAAGGGTATGTATGGGAGATGAGATGGGATGCGTGTGGGATGGCCATGCCACATGGTGAATGAGCCTGTCCGGGACATGAGGACGTCAGCGTTTTGAATTCTCACCAGCTATCTTAAGTAAGCTGCCATCACAGAGCCGTAGTCATGCGATCCTCATATCTGGCGCAGTTAATAATCCCTACTTAATAACGAGTCATCACATTTAATGGGCCTGCCAGGCCCTTCTCGCCCACCCTTTTGAAAATACTTGTTAAAAAAAGTTGTTTTGGCTGACGACGCGCCTTACAAACATAGCGTAACGGACTGTTAAAACGAAAAACGGGAAGGTTGTCACGTGTGTGTGTGAGAGAGAGAGGGCGCGCGCGTGTGAAAGAGGGCGAGAGAGCGTGTGTTGTGAGGGAGAAAGGCTCAAGAGAGAGGGGGAAGGTTGTGCGCGTGTGCGTGTGAGAGAGAGAGAGAGAGAGAGAATTAGAGGTAAAGGATAACCGGGTTCGTAGTGTAATTTTACGGGTTGAGATTTTCAAATTTAAATTCCTATTAAACTTAACATTGTTTTTAATTTTAAAAGAGAGATCTATATATATTTATATTCATGTCAGTTTTTGTTTTTTTGTTTTTTTCTATACGAAACCCAACCGTTTTACCAACTCAGGTGTATGACTCGTGGTATATGCCCCGTGGGTTTAGCCTTAGGTTTTAATTTTTGTGTGAGAAAGAACTTACTAGAGTGTATGTGTCACGTGTAAGCGTGTGAGAGAGAGAGAGAGAGAGGGGACTCCAGAGTCCAGAGGGGAGTATTTTCCAGCATCGTGGCTTTTTGTTTGGATGCCATTTACACTCGACAGTTGTTTTAATGAGGCTTGACGGTGCGTGCGTCAGTCGGGACCCCGCATTAAAACCCCAATTTTACAAACCAAAAATTTGTTTGCGCCGGAGCGCTTTAAGTAAACGATCGTGCAAGCCTTCAGTTTCTTCCCACGCATCATTTCACATTAACCCCTTTATAAAAGCCTTCAAAGTTCACCCTAATCACCCCATGCTAATTTCATATTAACCCCTTTTATGAAGCCTTTAGAGTTCACCCTAATCACCCCTTGCCCCATGCTAATTTCCCATAAGTTATTAAGTCCCCATGGGTTTCCTCCTAAGCACAACCTTATATTACCACCTTGCCAAGCCAATGAACTCAGTAGCCCCATGCTAATTTCCCATAAGTTATTAAGTCCCCATGGGTTTCCTCCTAAGCACAACCTTATATTACCACCTTACCAAGCCAATGAACTCAATAGCCCATACAAGTAATTACACAAAAGATTTTTGTTAGAACATCTAAACCCCAAACGCCGTAACACCCCCTTGGATATGCATATCCCCAAAGAGTTAAAGAGCTCCTTGCCCATACAAACTTCCAGTACCTTCAACCCACTCTTCAATCCTCATAAAACATTGGTTTCAAGGTCTCTTCATTTCTCATTGACATATCTAAAGTCAATTGTGGTGGTTTCCATCCATCAAGTCCCTCACCTCTCACCATTAAAGAAAGAACAAGAACATTCACCAGCTTAGGAGTTTACATCCATGCGCTTTTGAAAGGCAGCTGTGGTGATTTGGTTATAGCTCTTTTTGTATACCCCCTCCCTTCCTCCCAACAAAAAAAAAAAGTGTGCACAAAGTAGGTTTTGCTCTACTCTACCCAAAGATATGTAGCCATGGTAGCTTCACAAAAAGTATAGCTCGAGAGGCTCATTTAGGCCTCAAAATGATATTTCTCAATATTGCCTCACTTGCATGAGATGACTCCATACCTTGCTACATCAAAGAGTATGCATCACATGAAAAGGTGTTAGATGTATTTTAAAGATGTTTTTAACCTGAACACTTGTCATCTACTCCTGATGCCCATGCTCTCTAACTCTACACTTTAATTTTAATTCTTTTATTGTAATGGAAAATTGTCCACTAACTACAAGAGTATTGCCTTCTCTCCTTATTAACACAACTTCAAGAAAGAAAATCGAGAGAAAAAACACTTGCACTAAAAGAGAGGAGGACTCACCAAAAGACAAGAAATGTGACTATGATGTCTACTATTAAACAAAGATCATCACAACACACGCTTCTAAAATATTCAACAGCTTTGTAAACTTCTCATGCATGACGATACGTCTTGTTTTTATTACTCAAGAATGACTTCAAATGACAAGAAACCTTCAAACTTTTGACCGAAATGACATGATAATTAAGTATAAAAGTTTTCAAATTTGAATGTGTAAGAGTAAACAATAAGATGTTGAGATTTGACCACCTTAGCATCATATTAATATCAAGTGAAAATACTACCCAACATAAAAAATCAAGTATAAATTGCATAAAATTTAAGGGAAATTTAGCATCAACATTATCCTAACATCAGTTTAACTCATTGTCATCTAAAAGAATGCTTTTTTTCCCTTGTGCCTTTTGCATCATGAGCGACTCAATTTTATACCTCTTTCCACATGAATATTCCGGTTTCTTAATAGTGAGAATGGAAGTCACATAACTTTTATAAATTCCAATGAATATTCCTGTTTCTTACTATGGAGTGAGAATGGAAGTCACATAACTTTTATAAATTTCAATGAATATTCTTCTTTCTTACAAGTGAGAATGGAAGTCACATAACTTTTATACACTCAAGACATTAAGCTACCATCAAGGGATAATAGGACAAAAGTAGACCATTAGCTACCATTCAAAAGTAATAGATTGTGTATTAAATACTCCATCATAGAAATTAAATAACCCATGCTATACATATAATAGACCGTGTAATAAATAATCCATCATAGAAATTAAATAACCCATGCCATATACATAATTGGACTTAGTATTTGATCATTACAATAATGTAGAGACAAACATGTTTTTATATATAGCGATAAAGAGAGATAAAGAACATGTTTATAACCTGGATATCTTGTGCATGAGTTTGATGATTAAGCTCAAAAAGTGATTAAATACTTTTCACATGGCAAACGTGACATAAGAACTATTGAAGGTTAGCATGTGAGTGGCATGCCAAAATACTAGAGTGAAATGAATTTTCAACTGACCTTAAGTTGACTTCTCAAAGCATGTGCCTACATTTGCATGTATTCATGAGCGTACACACATATATTTTTAACATGAATATCATATTTTAGCTTATGATTCACACCTTAAGCTAGCCACATACTATGTACCTTTTAAACCACACAAGGACGACATAAGGTCTCAAAAGTTCTGAATCTACCAGTAAGTTGGAAGTGCTGTTTCAAAATAACATAACCAAGAAATAAACCAGGAGGAAGAGAATCAGAATGTGACAAGAGTTGAGGTGACACAAGTGGAGAAAAAAGGGCAGAAGACCCAAGAGGAGCCCTCAATTGTACCCAACTCCAAGTCAAACAAGTCTCGGATTTAGGTCTTTAGCAATGGAATTATGTGGAACCAACAGACAGCAAAATAGAGGATCACATTCACTAGAAACTAGACTAAGATGGTCATACCAATGCCACTTTAACCTCACGTATGTTAACATAAAAAGTAAACATCCCGCCATTTCTTTTATCCTTTGCAACCAAACGGAAATGATTTTTGAAGTCTTCCACAAAACATCCTTGAGGATTAAGCCTCACTTGCAAACCCTACTCAACCATCTGTTCAATAGAAACTAGGTTTTTCATAGTATTTATATTTATAATATAAATATTATGAAAGTACTTTATATTTATAATATAAAGTACATCTATAGAGTACTTTTTTTATTTTCCATCCTACATAGATAATTACACTTCACCAACATGGGCAATGGAATGCATACTATCATCACCTATATCCACATATCCTAGTTTTTTATTTTTTTTGCATATCTTCAAACCACCCACCATGAATGATCATGTGGTTAGAGGCACCAAAATCCACATACCAAATATCTCCTTGATGTGGAACTAAAGGCAGCATGTCTCCTATCGTGGAACTAAAAGCATCATGTGCTGCATCACAAATAGCTGCTCACTTCTATCATTACCTTGTTTGCTTGATTGTAGAGTTGCCTTGCTCTCTGTAACTTTCCTCTTTTGATATCATTATCAATCTTATAGCAATCCTTTTTCATGTGCCCAAGTTTTCCACAACAATAGCAATCTATACTTTTTGCATTTTGATTTCTTTGCCAACCACCTTGGCCTCTCTGATGGGGCTACCCTTGCCTCTAGAGTGGCCTCTTTCACTTGTATGAGATTGAATTTCTTGTTGTTGTTTCTCTGCTGCTATTTGTTTTGATTTTCAAACCAACCACCATCTTATCCTCTAAATAATGACCTACCTCCACCTCTACCTGTAGTATCTGAGTAGATGGCCTATTTATTTACACTTTCCCCAATATTCTCTTCATAGATGAGGAGAGCAATCACTTCTTGAAAATCAAGAAAGTTCTCTTATACTCCAATGGAGGTTTGAATTTGACAGTATTCTTTACTAAGACCATCCAAGGTCACGAGCTCCATATCATCACCTACTAGTGATCTAATAGAAGTAAGGGCATCTACAAGACCTTTCATATCATCATCATCTATACTAGTGATCTAATAGAAGCCAGGTTTTTGAGCTTGGGTGTTTGTACTATACATCTTTACCATGGTTTCCCAAGTCTCCTTAGGCATTTATGCATCTTGTATATGCACAATTATAGAATCTATAACGCTGTTAGTAGATAGCCAATACAACACCTTTCTAGCTCTTTTTCATGCCATGCTTTATACGTATGCACCCTGCGGGTGGGATCGGAGTTTCGTTAATCTCACTCCTTTTTCATCACCTGTGATGATGAACTCCCAATATCCTTTTTCCATTAGGAAATTGGTCATCCTAAATTTCCATGTTAAGAAATTGTTCTTGTCTAGCTTTGTTATGGCTCACCCTAATCCTCCTTGAAACACATCCAACAAGAGATTACGCGGTGAACCGCAATTGTCGTGAGGATCTTTCCAATGGTCGAGCTCGTAACCCTCTAGGTCTCCAAGCTCTACAACTCCTTTGAGAAGTAATTCCACCGCATCTCCCGCCGCAAGCGTTGTCACACCACCGCATTGCACTACGTGTACTTGTCTCTTCTCTCACCTCACATCACTCACACACACTCACTAGCATGCATTATGGAGAGATTAGCAAAAGAGCAAGAATCTATTGCACAATGGGAGAGTTCTTTGTATTATGAGAGATATTCACTTATATACATGGCCATCAGTGTTCACACTCAAATTGTGTGGCCGACGGGCACTTTAGGCTCATAAGAGCACATGCTCTTGAAGTGGAAATCACCATAAGTGTCAAGTAGGCTGTAACGCCTGTGTGACGACCGACGGCAGACCGGATGGCCATGTCCGGGGTTCAGTGGGAGAGGATGCCCATGCGGAGTCATGGACGGCCAGGCTAGTGTGGACGGCAGGCCACACACTATATAGCCTGGGGGATGAGGGGCAATCCTCATGACCGAGTTGGCTGGCTGTAGATGCCAGGCCGTCTCCCGTTCAGAGGGGCGCTCTCCGGGCACGTCTCATGACCCGCAGGCACCTTCCACGTCTCGTGATCCTGCCCTTGACCTTGGCATGCCCATAGAGGCCGCCGACCTGGCTGACCCCGCTCCGGCCGATGAGCTGGATTATATGGACACTGATGTCGCCGAGGGGGACGATGACCTCTTGGCAGACCACGACTTTGACCAGCACTTTACTGACCCTGCCGACATCCTCACGGAGATGGAGCGCTCTAGTGGGATGTTTAGATATGTTAACACGCAATTGACGACCTTACAGAGGGTCCAGGATGACGTTGTCACGATGCTGCAGGGCATGTCCACACGCCTAGACGTGTTGTCCACTATTTCGACATCTTCTCCTCTTCCTCGTGATAGACGCCTGCCTGCGAGACACGCGTGAGCACAGCCTCACTCGTGGTCCCGGGAGGACAGGCCGCAGTGCCTGCGAGGCCGTAGAGGCAGCCTCGGCGTTACTTAAAGATTTTAAGTTGCCTAGTTTTGACGGCGAGGAACGAGAGCGTAACAAGGATTCTGTTAATATGTTCTTAGCGAAATGGTCAGACATTCATGAGCTGCGTAAGCAGCCTAGTCATGTGCAGCCCGTAGAGGCTAGTTTCTTATTGTCTGGCAAGGCATACAAGTGGTGGATGAGTCTTACCACTCGCCCTACCACTTGGGCAGCTTTCGAAACAATGTTTCGAAAGGAGTTTTTGCTAGGCAATGAAAAAGAGAGAAGTTGGGATGCGTGGGACAAGTGTTCGATAGAACACAAGACCCTCACCCAGTACATCTCTGCTGACTACAGAGAGCTCATACTCAAGTTGAAGGGAATCGATGCATTCCAAACATTGAGGGGTTTCAAACGAAGCCTTTATCTTGAGTATGTAGAGCCCTTGCAGCCTAAGGACCTCTCTCAGGCCATCAAGTATGCGCAAATCTATGATGACATCAAGCGTCGTGGTGCACGAGATGGGGCAGGAAGATCAGTGGATAAAGAAAAAAAGGTGTCGGGGTTTAAAAGAAAGGGTTACCGTAGTGAAAAATCAGGGGAGAGGATGGAGGGGAGTCAGGGGGTCGTTGGTCTAAAAAACCAAGACCCTTCAAGAAAAAACGAAGTTCTGAAACCCACAAAAAGAAGCAGTACTTGCAAGCACAAAAGGAAAATCGTTGCTTCAACTGCAATGAAGTGGGGCACAACAAGGCTGATTGCCCAAAGTTAAAAGCAAGCACTAGTGGCAAGGCGCCTAAGAGCGATGGTAAATCCTCTAGGCAGTTGCACACGGTGCAGACGCTACCTCTCAGTGCCGGAGAGTTCAGAGAGGTTACGGTGAGTCATTGTGACGAGCATCACGCTTGTTCAGTGACACCAGCTATGTGGCAGCCTAGTGTTGGTCCGCATGACATGGTGCGCATGTATGGCACCATAGGTGGCCGTAGAGTCACTGTCTTTATAGACGATGGGGCTAGCCATAACTTTTTGAACTATTCATTGGTCAAGAAGTTGAAATTAAAAAAGACTGCAAGTGATCATGAGTATACCGTTGGTTTGGCCAATAGTTATGATAAAAAGGTATGGAATACCGTGGTCTTGGGAGTCCCTTTGATCATGTAGGACTATGAGGCCGTGCTTGACTTCCAGGTCACGCATTTGGCTAGAGCAGATGATTACTTAGGCAGGGAGTGGTTGTATAGCCTCGGTCCTAGCCTAATTCGGAGTTATTTACACAACACATTACAGTTTGAGACTGGGGGTAATATCATCACCCTACAGGGAGACCGTAGTGTCCCCTTTTCACCACTTATATCATCGCTCGAGTTATGCCACGCGGTCCGCAGTGGCCACAGGTAGCACAAGTATACGCTTGTTACCCTCTTGTAAATTCTGTTTCCATAGCTGAAACTGAAAGTAATGTTTGCGTAGACAAACATGGAAAACAAAGCCTTGGAAGAGACCCACTGTTTTCTGAAAACCCTATTTGGCATGCATGTGATGATGAAACAACAAAGTCCAAGGCAAAAGAGACTCTAAAAACAAAGTACGTAGATGCTTTGAAAAGTTTATTGCAGGAATTTCAAGATGTCTTTCCTACAAAGCTTCCAGATGGTTTACCACCATCAAGGGAAGTAGACCATGGCATCGAAGTTATGCCTCGGTCCAAACCAATAAGCAAGCCTGCTTATAGGTTGAGCCACTCCGCGAGGCACAGGAGGTGGAAAAGCAGTTGATCGAATACTTAGAGAAAGGGTTTATTCGCCCTAGTTCGAGTCCTTGGGCATCACCGATTCTTCTGGTAAAGAAGAAAGACGGTTCTATGTGCATGTGCATAGATTATCGGGCTCTTAATCAAGTCACGATTAAGAATAAGTACCCTATGCCACGTATGAACGAGTTGTTTGATCAACTCTATGGGTTGAAATATTTCTCTAAGATATACCTGGGATCTGGGTATCATCAGGTTAGAATTAAGGTCGAGGATGTTGCGAAGACAGCATTCAGGACACGATTCGGTCACTTTGAATTTTTGGTTATGCCGTTTGGGCTAACCAATGCTCCAGCGACTTTTATGACGCTGATAGACAGTGTTTTACATCCATACTTAGGAAAATTCGTAGTAGTTTTCCTAGATGATATTCTTGTGTACAGCAAAACGCGTAAAGAACACTTGGCACATTTGCGATTAATGTTCCAGTTATTGCGACAACACAAGCTATTTGCGAAGGAGAGCAAATGTGAATTTTTTAAAAGAGAAATTCACTATTTGGACCACATTATATCCGCCCATGGTACGCAGATGGAACCTGAGAAAGTGGAAACTATTCTCAAGTGGCTAGCCCCGAAAAATCTCGAAGAACTGCAGATTTTTCTTGGCATGTCGGGGTTTTACCAACAGTATGTAAAGGACTACACGAAGATCGCAGTCCCGTTGACGGATCAATTGCGCACAAAAACAAAGAATATATGTTGGGAGGGAGACCAACAAAAGAAGCTTCGAAAAACTTAAGGTAGCCATAACAGCTGCACCTGTTTTGACTATAGTTGACCCTACTGAGCCGTTTGTCTTGGAGACAGACGTTAGTGGTGAGGCCATTGGAGCCGTGCTTTTGCAAAGGGGACGCCATGTTGCATTTGAGAGCAAGAAATTAGATAGGGCTCAGCGTAACTACTCGGATTACGAGCGAGAGTTCCTGGCCATCGTACATGCACTTAAAAAGTGGAGACACTATTTATATGGTGCCACTTTTGAAGTACGTACGGATCACGAAAGCCTGACATGGCTTTCAAGTCAAAACAAGTTGAAAGGTCGGAAAGCTCGGTGGGCGGAGCTCCTACAGGAGTTTGACCTTCAAATTCACTACCAAAGGGGTAAATATGATGTTGTGGTGGATGCGCTTAGCCGCATGCCACAAATTAATGAGTTAAGCTTTACGGTTTTCAAGAATGAGTTCTTGGAATCACTCCGTGGCTTGTGTGAGCATGATCCTGTCTTTACAGAGGTCTGGCACGCTGTACGCGTACGCACTTTGTCACAGCCGCGCCCACCTTCCTCGCCGGCACGTAATGCTAGTCCGGAGAGACTGGCCGTAGGTGCGGTGGGTAGCAAAGCGAGAGTTAGTCCGGAGAGGCTAGCCGAGTCTTCGGGGTATAGTTTTGAGCCAGAGAGCTCAGACGCAGGCCCTTCATCACCTTTGTTTTCCGACACGGTTTCAAAGGATGATGCTAAACTTCATCGGGGGGAGAAGTATGCTAACTACTCCATTGACGACGGGTACTTACTCTACAAGGGTAGGGTGTGTGTACCAACTATTGGTGACTTTCGAGCATGCATTCTTAGAGAAAGTCACGATAGTCCAAGTTCTGGTCATCCCGGGATACAAAAGACCTATGCACTAGTCAAACGACAATTTTATTGGCCTAGTTTGTTCAAGGATGTCCAGACTGATGTGCCGCAATGCAATAAGTGTCAGGTCAATAAGCATAAAAGGCTAAAGGTTGGGGACTTGCTCCATCCTTTAAGCATTCCTCAAGAGAAATGGGAAAGCATTTCCATGGATTTCATCACCGGTTTACCCACGACAAGTCGAGGGAATGACTTGGTCTAGGTGGTGGTGGATAGGTTAACCAAGATGGCAAAATTTATTGCCACCAAGAAAATGGTAAAAACGCCAGAGTTGGCAAAACTCTTTATTGAACATCTCTACAAGCTATATGGCTTGCCCGCAGATATAGTGTCAGATAGAGATAGAAAGTTCAACAGTCATTTTTGGAGGGAAGTCTTCAAAAATTTGGATACTACTCTGAGTATGAGTACGGCAGATCATCCGGAGTCTAATGGTCAAACAGAAAGGGTTAACCAAATACTCGAGGATATGTTGCGTTCTTATGTATATAGAAGCAATCAAATTGGGAAGAATATTTGCCCATATTGGAGTTTGCTTTTAACAGCTCCAAGCATTCAGCGACTGGATTTGCACCATTCATGTTAATGTATGGATTCCAGCCGAGATCTCCGATAGCTGTAGGCCTAGAAAAGGAGAAGATTCAATCTGTCAAGGATTTCCTTGAAGATATGAATGATATGCTCAGAGCCGCACGTGAGAGCATTCGTAGCGCTCAGGATCGCGCTAAAACTTATGCGGATAAAGGACGTAGAAAGGTGACCTTTGCAGAAGGTGACTTTGTATTCCTCAAGGTTCGTGCGCAGTCAGAAACCATGAAAACGGGAAAGTGTGATAAACTTTCTCCGAGATATTGTGATCCTTTTAAAATCCTTAAGAAGATTGGGGACGTAGCATATAAACTTGAGTTACCGGAGAGTTCTCAAGTCCATCCTGTCTTCCATGTCAGTAAACTGAAGAAATCAGTTCACGGGTTAGAGAATGCAGTTTCTCCAGAGATTTTGGTGGACTTGATAGAGCCACCAAAGATACCACATGAACCTGAAAAGATTCTACAGTATCGTGATAGACAAACCCGACATAAAGTGTACCAGGAGGTACTTGTTAAATGGACAGATATAGGGATGAGGAGGTAGCTACCTGGGAACGCCGTAGTGCAATTTCCAAAAGGTTTCCCCAGTTTGTTTTCGAGGACGAAAACTCTTCTTAAGGGGGGGGTAATGTCACGTAGGCTGTAACGCCTGTGACCGATGGCAGACCGGATGGCCATGTCCGAGGTTCAGTGCGAGAGGATGCCCATGCAGAGTCATGGGCGGCCAGGGTAGTGTGGATGGCAGGCCACACATTATATAGCCTGGGGGATGAGGGGCAATCCTCATTCTTCCTCTATGGCTGGGTGGTGAGCCAGAGGCCGTCCCCTCCTGTGGTAACGCCCGTAGCGGCGTTACGGATATCTAACAATAAGTATTCCATAGGACCATTACGGGCGCCCATCCAAGTTGTAGATTTGGACACCATTGCTTCATATCTTGTATGTATAACCTTTTGGTGTATCTACCTTGACTCCTTGATATAAGATAATGGTAGTAGCTCTTGTTAACCCTAAGCATGGGTTACCATTCCCCTCTTCCTAATGCCAATTGCATCCTCGTGATCACGTTAAAGATCTTTGTGTGGGGAGAATTGACAAGTTGATGGCTTTTGATGTTGAGTGACGTTCAATGGTCCTTGTTCATCCGAAAGGAATAAGAAAGGTTAGTTAGTAAATGAAAAGGTTAGAGGTCAGCAAAAATTCCTAATGGGGTGGGAGGATTGGGTTATTTTGCGAATGATTGCATTTTTAAATATTTTTGTGAGGATTTTTATTTTTTTTTAAACTTTGTTTTTGGCAATCATAAGCAAGGTTACATGTGAATTGTGTTAGTGGGGAAACTAAGAGATGTTAATAATGGGGGAGAAGAGAAGGAAGGATCCGAAGGAACGTAGACATAATCATTAGAACGAGATTGTTTTTCTCTGTTCCTCATTTGATTCATTGAAGCGGCATTCATCCCTTGAAGAATTAGGTTTCGATGATGTCCCTTTTTGTGGTAGGATTCTTGTTAAAGCTTATGAGTAGGAACTATTCCGGCATGCTTCTTCCCATGTGCTTTTTATTCTTTTATGTATATTTAAGTGCTCTTATGAAGCAGATATACATGAAGTACAAGAATTGAGCCATATAGACTCTTATTGAGCTGCTCTTGTTGAAGTATCCACTTGTTGGCGAGGCTTGAAAGAATTACGTCGACTTGTGAGGCTTAGATAAATATCTTCCATGAAGGATTATATATCATTATGCTGTGAATACTCTAGCTTCATTTGGAGAGGTTTTCAATTCGAAGGAAAGTTCCAGGCGATTGTTATACCATTGACCAGGCTTTCGCCCCACCATGGCTCCCCCATCCAGAGATGTACCTGGAAAGTTGTCGATGATGAGGCCTTGATGCAAATGTCCTCCAGTGCATGAGTATGGATATGTACTCATAGAGCAGCTGCTACATTAACTTATCCAAAAGAATAGTATTAACAAAAATGTAATGGCTAGTGAAGAGCGTTGGGAGTTGCTTGGGATATTCTACCATTTTTAGGTAGGCCATATGTGCGACTCCCTTGTGTTTTTTTTTTCAATTTCTTTTTTTTTTCTTGTTGGCTACCACCTTCTGAGAGCAACAAGCTCTTTTGGCTACTCTCCTTTATGAGAGAATAGGTTTTTAAGGCGTTGCAGTGTGTAGCTTCTACACTTATGATTCACATCCAAAGGGGAGAAAAGAGCATTGTGGGTTTGTCTTTGATGCACTCATAAGTCTCCATTGGCAGACGTGGGAATTGATTCTTGAATTTGTGGTTTAAGTGTTGTCAAGGGAGTAGGTACAGCTTCTGGTTGGTTAACATTGAGGTTGATTGAACACACAAGCTCTTGTGTATTTATTGAGTGGCTTGCTTGTAGTGTTGCTTGGGTTTCCATTCTTGTCGAACTTTAGGTGAAGCTGTTGGGGTTGAAGTCGGTGGTGAGGCTTTCTTCACTTTGTTCAATTTTGGCAACCATATGAAGGTATTACCATCATAATACCTTTGTGGTTGAAGCACGTTCACATGCACCCATCTTTGATGAACATTATAAATTGGTTGGCTGATGCCTTTGGTGCTGAGGTTAGGGGACTTTTAGATGCGCTTGGGAATCCAAGCTTTGGTATTACCTCGGTAGTACCCTTGTTCTTGTAATAATCTTTCTGGTACCCACACTTGTTGACTTGTTGGAGTTCTTTGAGGAACTCGCATAGGCTTTTGTGGACGGTGTTGTGGAGTACTTTTATTTTTCCTTGGCCTCTGAGTGTTGTGTTGAGGAAGAGGCTTTGATGATCGAGGAACCCAAATTGGATTGGTTCCTTTGTAGTAGCCTTGGGCTACAAGTAGCTTTTTCTCCACCCACATTTTGATACCATTAAGATACGTTGATTTTGGTTGTCTTGGTGGAGTTTTCTTTTTGGTGGAAGTGGAAGGTTGTGGGCCCTCCTTCACAGTGGTTGGTGCTAAGGTTAGGGGTTTGAGACTCATGGGCATTGTTGATGATGAGGCTAGAGTCTCGTGCGAAGTGGCTCTTGATGATGAGACTTGTGAGCATGCAACCGTCTCCTTTGGTGAGGTTGGGCGATGAAAAGGCGTTGATTCCAGGGATTTTCTTGAGTTCCTTGTTAGATGGTTGCGTTTGGGGAACTTTTTCAGGATTGCAAGGTATTAGACTTTGTTAGTGAGAGGATGGAGCTGAAGGGGTAGATGCTTTATCGGAGTCGGTCATTGATGGAGATGGTAGGTCCTTGTGTAGAGGGGATTCCTAGAAGAGGCTTGTAACTTTTTGTGTTCAACATCGTAAAAATCCATTAGGGTTGGATCCTCTTCCTGGCAGTAGGTTATTGTCAACTTTGTGTCATCGACCATCATGATGACCCTATCACTAGCAAAGCACAGTGGTGCTTGGATAGCAATAGTCCATTTATGCCCTAAGATCAAATCTTCTTCCAACACATACTCAACCACAAAAACACCAATGTTACCATATTATAGTAGTGATGTGTGTGAACACACTTAGGACCGCCGGGGCACTTTTTCCCTCACTAGGAGGTTTTTCCCCCGTGCATTGTATATATGCCCATTATCTTCTAGGGCTTGGAATCTTTCATGTTTGGCACTCATAATACACTACTGTGTTGTGCTCAAGCTTCCTCATCTTCTTGAAGTTGTGTGTGCATTCCTGCAACCCTAATTCCAACAATTGGTATCAGAGCAGGCTTCCTCCTCCCGGGCAGCATCACCGGTACCTGCCGCTTCATCTCCTCCGATTGCGACGAGGTTTCACGAGCGTCTGCAGGTTAGTATATGCCGTGGGGGAGCTCGTAGGGCTTGGTCGTTTCAGAATTTTGATCTGAAGTCATTTCGCCCTCCGTTTTTGCATTCCAAGTACTGCGCAGGCAAAATCGTCCTACTGTGCAGATTTTCTGTCAAAATTAAAATCTGCAGGACAGGTGCCCATTCGTCTATTTTGGGCTGTGCTACATAGCACAGGTCGATTTTATACAGGTTTACCTCTTACAGACAGCATTTACATCTAGTAGTACAGTCATTGGCCATGGCTGACAACAATGATGTATTCCGCATGTTGGCTGCTGAGGATAAGTTGGATGGCACCAACTATCCATTGTGGGCATATATGATGCGACATGTATTGGTAGCAAAGGGGTTATGGAACATTGTGCAGGGTATTGATGCACGTCCTATTGTGGCTGGGAATGCTGCAAATACATCAGAAACAGGTACTGTTGATGATGGTGCAGGCACAAGTGCTGTAGCAGCTGTTCGAGAACCACCACTTTCAGCAAAGCAGATTCGTTGGGATGGTAGAGATGCGCAGGCTCATGCCTTGATTGCACTGTCTGTCAAACGTACCATTATCCCACATATTCGCTCCTGCAGGACTTCTAAGGATGCTTGGGATGTACTTGCCACATTGTATCAGGCAAGAAATGAGGCTCGTGTTGCTTACCTCCGAAAACAGTTGGAGAGTGAGCATATGAACGAAGGTGATTCTATGGATAGCTTTTTGACAAAGATCAAGGATTTCAAAGAGCAGCTCATTTCTGCAGATGAAATCCTGTCAGACAGTTCACTTGTGCAGACTGTTTTGAATGGTCTACCAGATTCTTATCAGGGTTTTGCTCCCACTCTTCGCTTGATGATGAAAGGCAATCCCAATGCCTTATCATTTGAGGAGTTAGTTTCTGTTTTGCTGCAAGAAGACCAGTCAAGGCAAAACAGGAATATTATGCGTGTCACAGATCAAGCTTTCGTTGCTAGTCAGAGAAGCGGGAAAGGTAAAGCTGGCTTTTCTTCTAGTAAGCAGAAATCTGCAAATGCTGCGCAACCAAAGAAGGAAGACAAAGATGAGAAGAAGGGTGACAAACAGAAGACATTTTGCAAGTACTGTAAGGGAAATGATCATGTCATCAAAGCGTGTCCTAAGCTGGCTGCGAAAGAGGCTAAGAAGAAAGAGGCTGGTATGGCTGTTGCAGATGCCTCTCCTTCTAACAATGAATCTGCTAATGTTGTGCTAGATACAGAATGGGCATTCAATGCGCAGTGCAGTTATGACCCATCTTTGCATGACACATGTATGTCTGCAGTAGATTCAGATGTATGGTACTTTGACAGTGGTGCCACTAAGCATATCACCTCGCAGCGCAGTTTATTCACTTTCCTTGAGTCTGCTCCCACAGGGAATACTGTCACTTGTGCCAATAACTCCTCTTATCCCGTTGAAGGAGTTGGACAGATTGTGCTGAATGTTGCAAATGGCAACACCTTTACACTTTTTGATGCATTGTATGTGCCAGGGATCAAAAAGAATCTGCTGTCAGTCTCCGCATTTGCCAAAACAGGTTTGGTTGTAAAATTTGTGGATGACAGATGTACTGTTCATGATCTCTCTTGTGGTGACATCATTGTAGCATCTGGTTCACTATGTCGAGGGCTGTATAAGCTCAATATGGATGGCAAATGTGTAGAGGATTCAGCATGTGCTATTATGGATACGCAGGCTATTTCAGATGCAAAACTGTGGCATGCACGTTTTGGTCATCTGAATTTTGCAAGTTTGCTGCGCCTGCAGAAATCTGAAATGGTGTCTTCTTTGCCTAAGCTTGAGGCACTTGTCAAGCATGTTTGTGAGGGCTGCATATTGGGTAAAATGCAGCGTGCTTCCTTTCCCAAAGATGGATCAGTGAGAGCTGAACGCAGATTGCAGCTTGTTCACAGTGATGTTTGTGGTCCCATGCAAACTCCATCATTTGGAAACTACCTTTACTTCGTGACTTTCATTGATGATTTTACCAGGCATGCATGGGTATATCCTTTGAAGGCAAAGTCCGAAGTGTTTTTGTGCTTCAAACAGTTTTTGGTTATGGCTGAAAATGTGTCAGAAAGTAAGATGGGCACCCTCCGTTCAGATCGAGGGGGGGAGTATATGTCTTCAGAATTTAATGCATTTCTGGCTGAGCGTGGGATAAAACACCAATGTACAGTGCCGTATACACCACAGCAAAATGGTGTGGCTGAGAGAAAAAACAGGTCTCTCATGGAAATGGCAAGATGTATGGTTAAGAGTCAAAGTCTACCACATGGTTTTTGGCTTGAGGCTGTCATGTGTGCCACTTATGTACTAAACAGGTGTCCCACCAAAGCATTACAGGTTGTCACTCCATATGAGGCTTGGCATAGCCGCAAGCCATCTGTTGGCCATTTACGTGTTTTTGGTTGCCTGGCATATGCATTAGTGCCTGTGCAACATCGCAGAAAATTGGATGACAAAGCTGTCAAATGTATTTTTGTTGGATATAGTGCTGAGAGCAAAGGCTATCGTTTGTATCATCCACAGACAAAGCGCATTTTGGTTAGCCGTGATGTTGTATTTGTGGAAGATGCAGTTCAGCCCTTGGTTTCATGTACTAAGGAGACAGATATCAGCTCACGTGATGTCTATGATACATTGTTGCCTCTTTTCAATGGTGCACAGTCAAGTGCAATACCTCATGAGGCAGTTTTTCAGCCTATGCAGGTTTTAAATGATGGCACAGATCAGCCTATATCTGATGCAGATGTGCATGATGCACTTGAGGATGAGAGACAAGAGATTGAGGGCTCTAGGAATATGCCTAGATGGCTGGTGCAGACTTTGCGTGACAGCAAGTTGGATGCCCCTTTGTCTAGTCGCACTCGTTCTGGCTCTCATGGTGCCTCTTATGCGTCAGATTGTTATGCATTGGCTGTTTCTAGTATGTGCGATGAAAGTGAGCCTGTTTCATTTGATGAGGCACAAAGTTCAGAAAATTGGATGGCTGCTATGCAAGCAGAATACGATGCTATTCTGAAGAATGGTACATGGTCTTTATGTGACTTGCCCCCTGGCAAGAAGGCCATTGGCACTAAGTGGGTTTACAAATTGAAGCGTAAGCCTGATGGCACAGTGGATCGCCATAAGGCTAGGCTTGTTGCAAAAGGTTATGCTCAAGAGAAGGGCATTGATTTTGATGAGACTTTTGCTCCCACATGTCGTATGACCACTGTTCGTAGCATCTGTGCATTAGCAGCTCATAATGGTTGGAATGTACATCAGCTGGACATAAAGACTGCGTTCTTAAATGGAGATTTGCATGAGGAGGTGTATGTATCGCAGCCTCGTGGTTTTGTTCAAAGAGGGCAGGAAAACAAAGTGTGCAGGTTAAAAAGGGCTTTATATGGTTTAAAGCAAGCTCCACGAGCTTGGTATGAAAAAATACATGCATATTTGACTGCACATGGGTTTCAGAATAGTCCAACAGAAAGCACTTTGTATGTTAAACGTGTGGATGGTGTACATCTAATCATTGCTCTCTATGTCGATGACATGCTGCTCACAGGACCAAATGAGAGTCATATTGCTGATTTTAAGGCTGATTTGAATGCCTCTTTTGAGATGTCAGATTTGGGGCATTTGCATCATTATTTGGGGATACAATTTAAGCAGTGTGATGGAGGTATTGCTTTGTGTCAGACAAAGTATATTGAAACATTGTTGCGGAGATTTGGCCTTGAAGACTGCAAGCCTATTGCTACTCCAATGGAGACAGGTTTGAAGTTGAGTCTTCATGATGCTGGAGATCACTTTGATGTCACACTCCATCAGACAGCTGTTGGTTGCCTCATTTATGTATGCATTACGAGGCCAGACATTCAGTTTGCAGTCTCACAGGTGAGCAGATTTATGCATAGCCCAGGCATTAAGCATTGGCAGGCAGTGAAGCGTATCTTTCGCTATTTGAGTGGTACTCGGCATCTTGGGTTGTTTTATCCCAAGGGGGGATCATTGCCGCCAGATTTACATGCTTTTTCAGATTCTGACTAGGCTGGTTGTTATGACACACGCGTGTCCACGAGTGGTTTTTGCTTCATGCTTGGAAGCTCATGCATATCATGGTTGAGCAAGAAGCAGCCTACTGTGGCCACTTCTAGTTGTGAAGCTGAGTACAGGGCAGCTTTCACAGCTACGGTTGAGTGTGTGTGGCTCAGACGCCTTATGGCTGATTTGGGTGTTGGGCAGCCATCTGCCACCACCATCTTCACTGACAGTCAGAGCGCATTGGCAGTTGCGCGGAACCCAGTGTTCCATGCTCGTACGAAGCACATTGAGGTGCACTACCATTATGTCAGGGAGAGACTCTCTGCAGGAGAGATCAGTTTGGCTTATGTGCCAACACAGGATAACCTTGCAGACCTTTTCACAAAGGCTCTGCCTCGTGAGAAGTTCGAAGCTTTTCGCAAAGCTTTGGGCTTACTCCCTTTTGTGGATTCGTCCACATAGCTAGACACTTCCCTATACATGAGTGCTAGCTCTTGTTCACCGCATCACTCCAGGGGGGATTTGTTACCATATTATAGTAGTGATGTGTGTGAACACACTTAGGACCGCCGGGGCACTTTTTCCCTCACTAGGAGGTTTTTTCCCCCGTGCATTGTATATACGCCCATTATCTTCTAGGGCTTGGAATCTTTCATGTTTGGCACTCATAATACACTACTGTGTTGTGCTCAAGCTTCCTCATCTTCTTGAAGTTGTGTGTGCATTCCTGCAACCCTAATTCCAACAACCAATGGTCCTCCCAAGTCAGCTCTGATCTCCAATGGCCCTGATCTTCCCTTATAACCCTTCAGCTAACTTTAGTTGACTACCAACAAGTGATCAGAAACACTCTTAGCTGACACAAACGGATCTATTTTTTATTGTATATTGATTCAGACAACTACTGTAGACCCCAGTCAGAAATGAGTCTCCAAGCTTCTTCAAAGTTCTTCCAGTATCAACTATCTTTGAAAACTTGCTTCTGGACTCTACTGAGCTTGTCAGCACTCCCCAGCTGACCTCCTGCTAATCGGGAACTCACCCACCTATCTACTTTAGTTGACTCCATCCTAAGTCAGATCTCAACCCTCTAGTGTCTGTTTACTGACACCTCCAATCCCTCAAACACTTCAAATCCCACCAGGACTCAACTCCCTACACTCATCTCGCTGACGGTATCTGACAGTCTTTTGACTCCGGAATACCTTTCCCTTCAATTATGCCTGACTGCTGACAATTGACTATCAGACCTAACTCAAAATCTCTTCTCTGCAACCTAAAAAAACTAGATTTGCCCTTGAATATCCTCTACTAATTCCTTCTGAGCCTTAGCTGACTCCCTTTTGACCCAATACAATCCTCAGTTGGACACCTCAACCATTAGTTGTGCCTAATCTATCAGACTGACTTCTGATTGGTTCTTACTGCTAGTCTAGACCTCACAAGTGTTAAAACAAAACTAATGATTCAATAACATCACCTGACCTATCCTAACACACAGATGACTGCAGCTGACTCTGGCAGAACCTGCTGACTTAAACATAAGCTAATTGACATAGTTTTGATTCAACACAAGTCAACTCTTCATTCACAGTTGGTTCTTTTCAACAATCTAAAGGTACCGACTTTGAGGTATTGCATGTTTAGCAACTGAGGACATTTGCTTTTCACCAGGGAAGAATGTTGGAATTATTCACATTATTTGGAATTTATGGATTTATTTGATGGATATTTATTTTATTTGCAAGCGAGACTGATCACCTCTAACTTGTCACATATTTTGAGCTTTATTGTGAATGTCTGTGTAGATCAGTGTTAGGGTTAGTGTGCGAGATGGCCTAGCATGTAAACCTAAGTGGAGCCCACATGGTATCATATCTCAAATACCCTTTGCATAACCCTTTTGTCCCCAAGTGTATCATGAAATGTTGCCCCCTAGCAAGCTATGGGGGGAAGTTTAATTTTCTCCCCCCTAGCAAGCTATGGGGGGAAGTTTAATTTTCTCCCCCTTTTCTTCCTAAGGTTAGTTCTCTTTCGTCTCAAAGTGTATCATGAAACGTTGCCCCCTAGCAAGCTATGGGGGGAAGTTTAAATTTTTTCCCCCTTTTCTTCCCACGGTTGGTTCTTGGCAAGACAACCACACTGTCGCTTGCATGTCAAAGTGATTTTATTGCCAATGAAGTTTGGGATGTGGTGTGTTAGCATCCCTCTTACTGCTTCACTCACTAATCTGCCTGCAGCAGAGATGCTGGGCTTGGGGTTGTAGTACTCCTTGATGTAACCCTATCTATCAACTTTGCAATGCTAAGACCTATGCCATGGAACTTTCCTTAGAGAAATGCATGTTTTTTTGTGCTTTGTAAGAGGGCATTGGCAAGATCTGTCACACCAGTACATCGTACAACACTAGGACCTACCATGAAACTTTCCTCGGAGAAATGCATGTTTTTGGTGCTATGAAAAAGGGCATTGGAAAGATCCATCATTGATGTATTATATCATGCCCTTGAAGCTCTCTCTATCCTCAACCAAGTGACATTTTTCGTCTCCTTGAAACATAAATATCCATGGAGTTTAAGGTTGCCTCTATAGACAACACACAGTTTCAAAGGTTCTTTTACATACTTACACCAACCACCTATTTTCTCCAATGGGGATAGTACACATTCCACCAACTCAGCCCAGCAATCCATTGCTAGAATGTTACCATCTTGCTACTTTCCCATTGCCACACCATGCTCTAATATATAAATGTACCTCTACTGAGCTAACACATCATCCTTTGTCAAGGCGCATCATTGCCAAATGCAACATATCCTCTTATGCTCACCTTGGAAATTTTTCACAACATATTAAATTGTGTGGGTGTGAAGACTTTGCTCCCAATGGAATAGACATGACCACTCCCTGCCATCCATCTTATTTGTTAACCTCATTTTTGGCGGTTAACTAAGTGGATGACTCTAGTGGGCCCCATCAAAAAATTTATTTTTGGTGCTAGAGTTGTGGACAAAGTGCCCGAGTTTCAAGAGATACTAGTCACTTTTTGTTATTTTGTAATAATGTCTAGCAGCCAAGGTGGACACTAGCCACTTTTTTGTTACTTTGTAATAATGTCCAACCAAGGTGCACACACTAGCCACTTAATGGTTTAATGAGGCAAAGATAGACTCGGACTCGATAGGCTGGAAGCTCTTTTCACTTGGGGGCTAGACCTCATCATGTGCTTCATATTTATTTGCTCTTACGATACACATCTTAGTACTGGCACAGTCTGAGATTCTATAGGAGCTAACTCAGATTCTTCCAATTAATTTCCTCTTATGTATGACACACATCTCAATACTAGCATAGTCTAAAATTTTAGAAGAGATGACTTGACATTCGCCTTAATCGTGATGGGAAGAACTACACCTATCTTGAGCCACGTAACCCTACCAAAAATTGAGTAGATCACAAGGGATCTTCTGAGACATCATCAAAGGTCTAGTCAATAAGGATGGTGCAAAGTGGGAACACATTGCTTGGCCTAAGCTCATAACCCTAGTCGGGGTCCTCACCATGCAAACAAACTTTAGGTGGATAGATAGGTACAGTAGGTGCAGCCTATTTGCCTATCTGAAGCAAGGATTACTGATGAATTGGGCTGATCACTTCCACACGAGCTCCATAGCATCTCTGCAATCCTGACCAGCAAGTTCATAGTGTCCATGGTCCTCACCAAGGTCCTTTACCATATGCTGTTAGTCGGTGGGAAGAGCTTCTGAAACCGTAGAGTCACCATGGTTTGGCCACCCAAGAAAGCATATTTCTGCAGGCCCATAGGCTCCCTCCCCTACAAAATCCCCCTACAACCCAAGAAGAAAAGGATGGATCAGGAATCGCCAACAACTGATAAAATGTGTTAAATTCTGTGTAAGATTCTAGCTTTGCAAAGCTTCAAGCTAATCTTAAATATTGAGCGAAGAGAATAAGCAAGCAAATGACTTCTTTCTAGCTTGAAATATACATCAAAATACTAGTAAGAAACTAGTAACATAGAATTATAACTAATCAATCTTAATTATACTTAAAGGGTGTGACCCTTGAATAGGTACATCCCTCTAGGAAATCCTCTTTATCATTGTAGTCGAATCATTCAATCAATATAATTAACTTATGTAAAATCTACTCTCCTCATACTATCCATCTCTTAGTGTAGTAATGATTATGAGTTCTTCTAAATCTTACATGGCATTAGAGCTAGGTGCTCTGCATAGCTCTTCTAAAGAAGCGAGAGAGCTAGCGAAGGCATTTCAATGCATGTGTGTGTGGGTAATCATCCCACATACATGGATAGTGGCAAGATGGGACCCTATAAAAGCAAGAAATAGTTCCCCTTTGTTAATCCCATTTTGGATTAACAAATATGCTCCTCCATTTGAGGACATTAATAAGTGTTATGTAAAGGCACTATAAAGGTTGTGCATTATGAGATATTGGCCAGTACAGCAGGCAGCCAAGGCTTTAGTTAGTAAGTTTTGGGCACCCAAGTGTGAATAAGGACGAGTTTTATATAAGGCAATTTCTCATAATGGAAAGACACAATCCCCCTTTGTGCTATGAGAGCTCTTGTTTTGTCTTGTGTATGAGAGAGAGAGAGAGAAAGAGTGTACTTTAGTGCATGTGCCTCTTCTTCCATGCTTGTGTGTGTGAGAGTGAGAGGACGATCACCTTGCATTGTGGTGTGAGCGACTCCGGGTGACAGAGTGGAGGTGGAGATAGGAGGATTGGAGCATCCAAAAGCGAGCTTGGAGAGCCTCAAGGGATGTGAGCTCAAAGCATTGGTAAGTACCCTACGGTGCTTGTTATCTATTGCTTCTTCCGATTGTGAATGTGTGGAGTTCTCTTGGGAGGTGCAATAGGCTATAACATTTTTGGCGTAGATACCAGGGAAACAACCATTGTTTCTTCCATCTTCTTAGAGCTCCAACTCCCATTATGCAAGATTCACTATCGCCTTTGCATTCTGAAAGTGCATTGTGAAAAACTGTGTAGATAAGTTTTGAGTGGAAAGGAAGAAATTAGAGTAGTTGTGGAAAATTGTGTGTGTGGAAGTGTGGTTGAGTACTTGGTATTGCTTTTGGTTTTGTTGATTTCATTACCAATTTTGCTATTGTGAGATAGCAGTTGGTAACACTCTTTTTTTTTTTCCCAAAAAATCACAAAAACAAGAAGCCATTAGTTGTGTTGGTGACTTGCATTACATTCCTTTTGGGTACAACCTTTTTGGATCTTTTGGGCAAGGAAATCATACTCTAAATCAATCAAAACATCATTTTGTTGATTCAACTAGCAACGTATGAAAGTGTAGGAAAGCATTTCACGATGTGAAATGCATTGCAGTAGTTCAGGACATGAAACACTGCCCACCACCATTAGCACCAAAATTTTTGGGATTGCCTTTCTAAAGTTACTGTGTTTTATTTTGACACGAATCACACAAGGAAACGGAAAAGTCTTATCTTGTGAAAGTGCAGCAAAACATTTCATGGTATGAAATGCATTGTATTTCACAATGTGAAACGTAGTCTGCTATTTCACGGAGACTTGCTATTTCACGACATGAAAAGGGTTATTCATGGAGTAAAGGATTGTCAGACCAGAGGTAAGAGAGGGTCATAAGTGCACTATAGGAGTCTTCCTGACTCAGATTAATGCAATTCTAAACCAAAAATTCGAAGCATGAAACACAAGTTCACGACGTGAAATACATTTCATGACATGAAACACAGTCTGCCATTTCATGATGTGAAACATAATATGCTATTTAACGATGTGAAACATCAGTTCGATAGAAATCTGAGCATAATAGTTAGAGTAGTGAGTTAGCCTGTTGAATTGTATTCTCATGCACTTGAGGTCAGGGAAACTTATTGGAGACGACCTTACCCCCGATGATAGTGCATCTAATCACCTAAGTTCTTCCTACCAAAGAAGTGTTACTCAGGTTTCTCGGCGAGCACTCAATTGAGTGTTGCAGCTTGGAGAAATCTGACCACTACAAAAACTAGTAGAGCGAACAATCCATGGAGGAAGGATTAAGGTTCTTTGGACTTGGAGAGGAAGGGAAACCAGCTTCTCCTACAAAGTCCAGTGGAATCTTTAATATGGCCAGGGGATTTTTGGTCTCTAACATGGCACACAAGATGAAGCACAATCTGCGAGCACGGGCCCATATCAACGAGCATATGGGAAATGGTCCAAAACTGGACTTACCAACACATACATCCCTAACATCTAGACCCAGGAACACTAACCCTTTGAGACCTAGTGGAATGACTCCCAGGGTCAAATGGGACAAGGAAAATGCTGCAAAGATAGGTCAAATCTTCTTTCCCACATCTGAGGAATTAGAAGTTGACATAAAGATGGCAGAAGCAAAGCATCAATTGTGGCTTCTGAGCTTACAAAGGTAAGAGCTTGATACACGAAGAATGATGGCGGAACAGAGGGAAATTGATAATTTAAATATGTTATGGCCATGTGGCAACAAGGAAATAGAAACATCTAGAGAAGACACGGATAACATGGGAATGGGAATGGCAGAAGGAGGGATACCAACCCTAGAACCCATAAATGAGGATCCCAAAGTTGAGGAAGACCTCGAATTGCAATAAGAAGTGAACAATCTACCTAGGGCATCTACCAGAGGAGAGGATCAGCTCTACACAAGATATGAGATAAATGAAATGATCAATAAGCCCACATTCTTGCAGAGCATGAAACTCTTAATTCAACAAAGGCAAGCTAAGGCTGCTAAAATTATGACCAAGTGATGAGGAATTTCGTGGACCTAGCCAGAGACCTAGACTGAATAGATGGAACTATGCAAGTAGAGGAAGAGGTTTAGGTAGGGCGGATAGCTCCTCGGGGGCCAATAATAGATCCCCACATAGATCTAAATACAGTCACAAGGGCATATTTATTGAATATGGCCGCAGAAATGGGCAAATGCATGGTTAGGTAACTAGGTACAACCCTTGAATCCAAACCATCTCAGATGAAGCCACACATCATTTCAAAACTTGTGTAAAAGTTTTCAAGAGATGGGGACCCGATCCAACACAGAGATCTTTGAGTCACCATGTGAAACATGTGGGCCAGTGAGCGATGTGACCATGATACATGCCTTTTCTCTAACTTTAGAAGGGAAAGCCTACCAATGGTATTGAACCTTAAAGCCTGAAGATAAAGTCAATTTCATGCAGCTTAAGAATGTGTTTATATACCGAGCTTTGCTCGAAGTGGTAATAGATAGAGTCATGTGGCTCAACTCCATATAACATAAAGCAAAAGGGAAAAAAATCCATGCGGGATTATATTTCTCGACTCAAGCACCTAAACTCAAGATGCAAAGTGAAGATGCAAAGTGAGGGAAAGTCTAACTGATGAGATTAGTTATTGCCCTACTTCCAGAGAGGAGTCCGAGATCATAAGATGCATGATTATCTGGTGTTAGCTCGTTCGACTACTCTAGATACAAGTTTTAAGTTGGCTATTGAATATAAGGATAACATGCTTGACTTGCCCGCAACCAAAAGATGCCAAGGTAGCTTCAATGGTTGTAGCATCATGAGTCTTGAGTCATCAGGATGTAGGATCCAAGTACAAGCAAGCTAGCAACATGCGATGGAAGAACTCAACACACTACCATTTTGGAAAAGCTAAAAGCTAGGGATGGGAGAGAAGCATCAGGAAATGCTCACAGGTGGGGCTCCTGAGAAAGTGTTCTAAGGGAAGGGTCTTCCTTCACTTCTAAATTTCCCAGCATCTTGATTCTGATTAGGGCCTTGCTGCCTCTTTGGGGGTGGAAAGTTTGAAGCACTTCCCGAGGTTTGGAACCTTTTAAACTTTGAGGATGCAGGCTTCGGTGGGAACTTAACAACAAATGCTTTGGCAAATTCCTTTGCCATTCTGACAGCTTCTGCCATTGAAACTGGTTTGGCATTTTTCACTAAAGTGTCCAATGGCTCGTTCATCCCTCGAATGAATTGGGCCATCAGCTGCTCTTCATCCAAAAGTGGAGAATATTTGAGGAGAAGGGCAAATGCCTAATGGTATTCTTCAATCATCCGGCTATCCTGCTTCAATTCCAAGAACTCATTCATTTTGGTTTCTAGGAAGCCTGGAGGACAGAACCTCTTCCTGAGGTAAGCTTTAAGATCTGACCAGGTCTAGGTATTTTGGTCGAGACGGTTTGTCTCGCAATGGCTCCTCCCTACTGCGACCCTGGCCGTTTCCATAATTTTCAATCTGGTGAGAGCCATCTTGCTCTTCTCGTTATAACCGATTACATCAAAATACTCTTCCATTGGCTTGATCCATTTTTCCACTACTTCTCTTAACTATTCCCCTTCACCCTTGAAGGGACCAGGTTAGGATCAGTGTAGGGCTTTACGAACGTCTGGATCTAACTCTTCATCATCAGAAAGAGGATCCGGCTACCTACCAGGGCCGCATGCCTCATGATTCTGATAAAATGATATTTTTGTCAACTTAACCAATGAGGTATGAAATAGCTAGAGTGACAAATCAATAGCCATGAGTAGGTTCTATCACACTTGATAGCCTCTATTTAGGAGGATGTGAAGACAAAGTCAGACGACCTTCAAATAGCTTGAAGACTAGACAAAGAAAGCACAAGAGACCAATGGAAAATACGCCCAACTCTTGGTAAGTTAGGGAAACAAGGGAAGTAACAATTACATATTTGCTAATTGAAAAAGATACACAAATTTAAAGGTTAGAGCAACAGTTGATTCAGCAATTTAAAGGAAACCACAAGCCAAAGAGCCCAACCACAAAATGAAGCAATAGTGTAGCGTACCTCGTACAACTAGCTTCCTTGTTGCCAGTGACTCCAAGGTCCCCTCCTCAGATTCTTAACCTTTCCTTTTCCACACTAACCCTCTCTTTTCTACAATATGACAAAGATGTGAGCAAAGTTCTAATGTGGGGGTACATAACCGTACAATAATACAATAAAATTCAGATATGGATGGCGACCCTATTGTGATCATGGCCATTTTTCACAATGATATTTTACTGCCATGTATACATATACATTGCATCCAATAGTACTAAACTTTAGGTCATGGTGTAAAGTATTAATGCACTCCATTTTTTGCGATGAGGGGGAGGAACTGTTAGAATTGTTTATGCCCCCTAACCTTCCCTCAACCCAACCAATTTTAAGACCCTCACTAAATCTTTCACTTAATTTCAAGCTTAAGGTGACTAGAAGCCTATGACACCCATAAGTATTTAAGTTTACATTAGATCATTCTCTATCACCCATATGGAATACTAAAACTCTATCACCCAATGGCATAAGTGCGGAAGCTATCACACGAGCTAGTCCACCTACTAGCACTAGTTGAGCTTGATATCTCAACACTCCCCCTCAAGCTCAACTCCACACACTACACTCCAAATAAGCTCCTAAACTTGTGGAGCTTCTCTGTGCCCAATGCCTCCATGAAGATATTATAGCCACCTGATCCTCTATGCTCACATATACCAGACCTACATCACCTGAACCTTCTCCATCACAAAGTGATAATGCACCTCAATGTGCCACATTCTAGCATGGTATACTAGGTTACTAGCCAACCGTATGCTACTCATGTTATCACAACAATAAATAACAACTGCCCTATCCACATGCTCACCCATATCACCAAGTAACTTTTGAAACCAGGCTACCTCACAAGTTACCATAACAGCACTCCTGTACTCAGCCTCTGTACTCGGACAAGGTTCCTGTTGGCTACTTCTTACTGTTGCAACTCACAGCACCACTCCCAAATGAGAACATCAAACCACTGGTAGATCTCCTGTGTTTGCAACACTACCAGCCCAATCAACATATGTGTACCCGTGTAGCTATATCTCTATACACCAGTCTTATAAAAAAGTCCATAATCAACTGTGGACTTTATGTACCTGAGAATCCATCGAGCCACATCCAAGTGTGGATTCCTAGGGTCCTGCATAAAGTGACTCACAAGTCCAACATCATAGCTCAAGTCTGGCCTAGTAATGGTCATGAAGATCAAGCTACCCACTATGCGCTTGTATGTAGTGGGGTCCTCCAAAAGCTCACATGTATCTAAGGAAATCTTTGTGTTCTGCTCCAAATGGCACTAAAATAGGCTTACAACGTGTTATACCATACTTAGACAATATGTCCAAGCCATACTACCTTACTACCTCTACTAACAAAATGCCATGAGATGATCTAACCACCTCTATGCCCAAGAAATACTGCAGCTCACTTGAATCCTTCATCTCCAACTTCTGCTTCAAAAGCCTCTTGACATCATGTATGTCAACATCACTACTATCACCGGTGATAATCAAGTCATCCACATAGATGACTAATAGCATGATCCCTCTATCTATCTTTTTCACAAAAAGTGAAAAATCTACATTAGATATCTAAAATCCAATGGTAACAACAAGATACTCCCTGATCTTGTTTGACCATGCTCTCGGTGCTTGCTTCAAGCTATACAAGGCTATGCATAACTTGCACACAAAATATGGGTGTGCATCACTCTCATAACCTGGTGGCTGCATCATGTATACTTCTTCTTGCAAGAAGGCATTATTTACATCCATCTGATATAACCTTTTGTTGTAGCCATAGCAATGACAGCTCTCACGAGTTGCCATTCTTACAACCGGACTGAATGTCTTCTCATAGTCAATGCCATAAGTCTACGCATAGTCCTCAGTAACCAATCTTGCCTTATACACCTTCTCACTGAACCATCAGCATTATGCTTGACTTTATACACCCATTTACATCTAATTGCCTTCTTTTTCTTAGGCAAAGGCACTAACTCCCATATTGCATTTGCATCCAATGCTACCATCTCTTCATTCATAGCATCTTCCCATTTCTTATTTCCAAGTGCCTTCTCAAAACAAGTGGGCTCCAACTCCTGTATTGCTTTAACGATGTAAGCATAATGATGGGTTGTATATCCATCATATCTCAACCTATCAATGAAGTACAACCCTCATAGACTTGCGTACACTTGGATCACTCTGCCAAGTGTTCTCAAAATAGCCCTGGTTCTGGTTACACCAAGAGTAACCACATATGGAATGCCAAGCTCCTAATCAAGGCTTTGCTCTGAGCCGCTAGAGTTGCCACCCACATATGAGTGATGTATTAACAAATCAGGCACAAAAGGTTCATCTACCTTTTTCTTCCCTTTGCATGATACATGTGTACGTACATTTATCCTCAACGTGCCGCCTGACCATGGGCTAACATTGGATCCACTGCTATAGAGAACTCGCTCTAGGTCCACTAAGCATCTGTAATTACTGCTTTACATGTGGTGCAATATCATCACATCTTATGTTGTCTTTACTGCTAGTACATACTAGCTACTCATCTCGTCAAAGCCAACATCTCTACTTACTCGCATCTCATGTGAGTGGTAGGGTTGCATAGCATAAACAATAAAGATGCATTTCTCTGCCTTTGGATCCAACTTTGTTCTTACTTCATCACAAGAACATGCACATATGCAAAACACCCAAACACTTTCAAGTGAGATACATCCGGTCTTATGCCTGTAAACTTTTGTTCATGCGTCATATCATGAACAGTTACGCGATGGATGTCCTGTTCATAATGTACACAACAGTTAACTAGTGCTTCTGCCCAAAAATAACGTAGCATATTCTTTTCAGCCATCAAGGCACGTGCCACTTTTGCAATGTGCCTATTTTTTCTTTCTGCAACACCATTCTATTTTGCAGAGTGTATCTGCATGTAAACTAACTCTTGATTTCCTACTTTCTCAAGAAATTACTGAACTCATTGGAGAAGTACTCTCCCCCACCATCTAATCTCAGGTACTTTATCTACATGCCTTTTTTCTTCTCGACCAAGACTTTAAATCTATGAAAGTGAGCAAACACCTCACTTTTCACCTTCATGAAGTAAACCCACACTTTCCTAGTGTGGTCATATGAATGTGACATAATACCTGCAATTGTTGCAATCTTGGCCGGTCCTCATACATCTAAATGTATAACATCTAATGGCCTGCACTAACATGAAGTAAACCCACACTTTCCTAGTGTGGTCATATGAATGTGACATAATACCTGCAATTGTTGCAATCTTGGCCGGTCCTCATACATCTAAATGTATAACATCTAATGGCCTGCACTAACATGCTTTTCATGTGGGAAAGCATGTTTGGCCTACTTACTAAGCTGGCATGCTTCACATACTTTATGCATACCATCAACCTTGAACTTTAGCAAACTTGCAACAATATTTTGGGCCTACATAGACTTCAGTCCGCTGTATATTCACATGACCAATGCGTTTGTGCCAAATGTCAATATCTACAATGCCACCTATTCCATGTGTAAACATGGCTACCTTTACCTCATACATGTTCACATTCAAAGTAAACATCTTGCCATTTCTGTTACCCTTTGCAACCAAGCGACGACGCTGATTTTTGAAGTCTTCCACAAAACATCCTTGAGGATTAAACCTCACTTGCAAACCTTGCTCAACCATCCGTCTAACAAAAGCCATGTTCTTCGTAATATTTGCAATATAAAGCACATATGTCAAGTACTTCATTTTGCCATCCTGCATAGACAATGCACTTTACAAACATGCGCAATCGGATGCGCAGTATCATCACCTATTTCTACATAACCTAGTTTTTTCATTTTTTGCATGTCTCTAAACCACTCACCATGACTAGTCATGTGGTTAGAGGTGCCAAAATCCATATACCATATATCTTGAGATCCTAACACATCCCATGTTGTGAAACTGAGCATGTGCTGCATCACAAAAAGTTGGTCACTTCTATTCTCATCACTACCCTGTTTATACTAGATAATACATAGTTGCATTGTTGCAACTTTCCACTTTTAATGTCATTATGTTTTTTATAGTAGTACTTTGCCATGTGCCCTTGTTTGCCACAATAATAGCACTCTATGCTATTTGCACTCTAATTTCTTTGCCAACTACCTTGATCTCTTTGGGTCCCCCTACAACATAGCCCCTTCCTAATGGTACCACATTCTCGCGTCACCAAGCTTGCATGGTGCTGCACATGCTACCCGTTTGGAGAGGTGTGGATGACCTAGGATATGTCGTGAAGTTGGCACGTGAGTTTAAGTGGTAGATTTTTGACCGATTTGCAACCGGATGCAGACCATGTTGATGATAATCTATGGGTAGCCCTAGTGGTATACATATTGTCAAGGTGGCATGAAAGGTATATGTGATGTAGAATTTTTTATATGAGGCCTCTTTCTATTGTGAAAGTGGTTTAGGCCCTTCAAAATGAGGAAATTTGCTTAATTAGTAGAATTAATACAATGGCCAACATTGGAATAATTTGCATGGGTAGATGGCATGGTATAACATGATATTATTTTGAGATCTCACAGCTTGATGCTTAGAGATTGAATTTCTTTGTATAGGTGATACACCATCCAGGGTGAGGTTGTGTTTATGTTGAATAAGAGCCATAGAGGTTGTATAATTTGAAGCTCCTTGGAGGTACCTTCAAGGTGGGGTGGGTGCCCTATTTTGTCCACTCAGGCACCCTGTAAACAGTAAAAAAACAGGCATTTGTTTACCTTTAGTAGCTAATCTCTCCTAGTAAATGAAGGAATTTCGTTTCAAGTTCTTTTGTTGGAACATCATATTCAAAGTTGGTAATATAGTTGCATAATTTGATTAAGCATTAGAGAGTCAAAAGTCCTCATTTTTTTAGGTACAAAGTCAATGTATACATCGTGTCCCAAATTTAAACTGATTCCATAAAATGCTAATATCTTTTACATATAAACTCATATGAGATTCCCACTTTGTACCTTAGATCTTCACATAATATGGAGCTTAACTTGATTTTTTGAGAAAATTTTAAGATATCTATCTATTTTCTTTAAATATTTCAAGGTCTTTAAAGTGTTATAATATACGCCACTTTTTGTACCCACAATAGCTACCACTTAAAATCCTCAATCTTGTAGATCAAAAGAGTGGGTAGATACGTGGTGGTTAGTAAAAATTACAAATCCAATGGTTGGATTTTTAATGATCTCTTTTTCAAAATTCTTCCAGACTATCAGAAGGCCAGCAAATATCAATAATATAATTAGTAAAATTACATTTTTGATGTGAATCATCTAAAACCTATAGGGACTATTGTACTTATAATGGTGCATCTATGGAAAAATAAATTGGATCACTCTAAGTATGGAAAGATCATTTGTTTATCATTTCATCATATTTTTGATTAATTTTGATTAATTAGACTAATTTATATTAATTTAAGTTATATTGGATTAATTTAAGGGTAAGAGTATTTTCTATTATTTGCTTGATCTCATTTAAGTACCTTTCCCCCCAAAATTTGCTATCCAAGCATTGTCCTAGTCCAGCATAAACTGGATATCCAGCATAAACTGGATAAAACTGGATACCTTGATCTTGCAACAACCCGGTGATGGGTTGTACCATGGGCCATGATCCCCCCATCTAAAGATGTACGTAAAAGGTTGTCGTTAACAAGGTATGTTGCATGTGCATGTGTTAGTGTGTATCGTGAGATGCAAGATGTGAAAAAAGAATGTGATGCCCTTAGTGAAATATGTAGGTGATGTGCATGGGCAATGGGTAGAAGATATGTGTCCCATGTGTGTACTCCTCCAATGTTGAAGATTTCTCCAACTCCGTTGCTTTTCAACTCTCTTTGCCGCTTTCCTTAAAATTACCTAACATCCCTTTTCTTGGGGAGTCAAGGTTGTGAGATGTTAATATGTGGCAATAGACTTTGCCCAAAGTTGCAAATGGAGCTCTATGGCCTCTCTTGCTCGAGCACTCAGGATAGAGTCAATTCAAATCAATAATTAGTGAGGACAAAGAAGAGGTTACAAAAGGTTTTTGGTGATTTAAGGAGGATCTAAGCCATGGGCAGTAGTGCCATGGGCTAGCGCTTGCCACGGGCAGTAGTGCCATGGGCTAGCGCTTGCCACGGTCCCCTCATAAAAAACTATATCTAAATGGTTATCAATAACGAGGCTTAGGGTACGTGCTTAAACTCTCTGTGGATATCTTTATTAGATGTGTCTACTAGTTACAGAGCATGTGGGTATGCACATGTGTGGGCATTGGGCTATACGTGTGTCAGCATTGTCCAGTGAAAACTCTAACACACACTACTTTCTTTGACTCCTATTTTTTGTTTTCTTCAGGTCTTGCACACGATTTTTTGTTTTCTTCAGGTCTTGCATACGTGTGTCAGCATTGTCCAGTGAAAACTCTAACACACACTACTTTCTTTGACTCCTATTTTTTGTTTTCTTCAGGTCTTGCACACGATTTAGGATACGAGATTAAGTAGTGTTGATGTGTAACAAGGCTAACCGATAAGGCAATTGCAAACAAGGTTAGGTTATCCATAATAATGGAAGAATTTAGGAGAACATGTATAGCATGCACTTAGTACAGGAGTCTAGATGATAGATTACCATGGGCCAAGCTTGCACCTATACCATGGTTCCTCCATCTAGACATGTGCCTTAATGGATTCAATGGCAAGGTTAGGATGTATACATGCTCTTTGTAGATTGGGTTTAGTTAACAAGCAATTCTTGAGCCTCTTTTTGACTAATTAGCCCTCTTTCTTGCAGCATGCTAATGTGCAGAAAGAAGTAAAGCATGGAAGAGCTTATGCAACTTGGGGATAAAATTTTGGATTATCAAACATTGCCAATCTTGGGTATGTAACTTTGATTTGATCTTTTAGGCGTATCTATCTCACTTGATTAGCATGGTTGTAGACAAATTTTGTGCCTTGGAGGGAGATGCAAAGCCTTGTTGATAAAATAACCTCTTTATGGTGCTCTATAGATCTAAAGGCTCCATAGGCCGTGATACCCATGATTGAGATAAGAAGGAGGATTCTTTGTTGGTGGATATCTTCATGAAGTCCTTGCATGCCCTCCATGGATGGAAAGCTAGTAGCCTTTGTGAGTGCATAGACACCAAAATTACCATTTATAGCTAGAAAGAGGGCTCAACAAGAACAAGACTTAATGAAGAAGAATAAAAAACATAATCAACAAGCATGCAAAGTTTTGGCATGGTGCATTGATGATGCGGCTTGCGAGAATGAAATCCGATGTCGGAGTGTCCAGATCAAGGTGTAGTTAAGATCGTTGGGCATGGCCGACATGAGGCATGGGTGCTAGATGGACCACATGCTTAGGCTAGACTACCCGAGTCTATGGATATAAGGCTCAAGGTTAAATGGCGATTTGCAAGGGTTTATTAGTAAGTGGAAAACTAATTTGGGTTAGACTTTATTTTTACATTTTGACATTCCGAGCGATGTACCTATAAACAATCCCAACTATACCAACTCTAGTGGAGAGCCAAAATAAACAGTAAACGGAAGGTTGGGAAAACTAAACCTCACAAGTTTGTCAGATACTTCTGTTAGTTGGTTGTGGTTGGTTCTTCCTAAAGCCTTCTTGCCAGCTCTAAATACTTGCTTTGCCATTGCAGCGGTTGCCTTCTTTGTTATCTTCTTAGGTTTTTACCATCTTTTTCTCGTCATTCTGGCTTCCTCTCCATCTGCAGCTTTCTCCCAACCTTCCTCTCCATCTTACTTCCTGGGTTTTGCTTTGGTGCCCGGTAATCATTTTCGCTCGCGTAACCCCTCTCTCTCACACTCTCTCTCTATGGCCTTTCACACCCTCCATGTGGTGAGACGGAGACCCGCACGTTATTTTTCCCTTTTTTAGAAAAAAATAGGGTTTTTTTAAGAGCCTTATAATTATATTTAAAAAATTGGGGTTTTTTTAAGAGCCTTAAAATTATATTAAAAGTAAAAAAGAAAAACAACTCCTTCCGGATACAAAAAGTCTAGCAAGGCACCATTCGGTTACAAATAGCTTTTTTTAAGAAGCTTAACTTAATCATTTGAATATGAGAGGGGTGTTTTTTATTAACTTTAAATAAAAATAAAAAGTAGAGAAAAGGGAAAAAAATATGGGGAAGATATTTTTATTAACTTTAAATAAAAATAAAAAGTAGAGAAAAGGGAAAAAATACGGGGAAGATATTTTTAATAATACCATAAAAATAGTAGATAATCATAATTAAAAAAGGGATAAAGAAAAAATCAAGGGGTGCTTTTTCTTTCTTTTTAATAGTTATAATACCTACATTAAAAATAAGAAAGAAGAAGTAAAAAGAAAATGAATTAAAAATGAGAGTGAGAAAAAGTAAAGGAAAAAACGAGGGTTGTTCTCTCTAAGGAGAAAAAAAATCAAATTTAGAAAAAAGAAAAAGAGACGAGGGGGTGCATATCTACGAGGGGAGAGCCAAGGGAGAGGATGCAATGGGGTGGCCATGAGAAGGAAGAGAGTGCTCCTTGGCCACTTGGAGCAACATCTTGCACAATACTTTATTAGTACTTTCCACTTGCCCGTTAGCTCGGGGGTAGGATGCATAAGATAACTAATGGAAGCTTTAGGGTGTTAATTACCTCATTGACAAAGTGCTTACCCCTATCACTAACCAACTTGATGGGGTATCAAATTGAGTGAATATGTGCTTATACAAGGATTTGGCTACTACGAGAGCAATGTTATACCTTGTAGCCCTTATTTTTGCCCACTTTGTGGCATAATCCATTGCCACTAAGATGTACTCGTTTCGCGCAACCTCCCGAATGTGACTTAGGTGTGATGGGGCCTACCAAAACTATGGCCCAATCCTCAAAGGGCTCCCATGGAGGTGAAGAGTAAAGGGAGAGATGATTCTAAGTGGCCAGTTTGGGTCTGGTCCTTTGACACCCACCCTCACATCCTTTGACCCTCATCACATTCCTTCACATGTTGCTTGTAATCTAGAGAGAGAGAGAGAGAGAGAGGGCCATCACCTGGTCAAGGAATGACAAGTTGCTATCGATATCTCATTTTTACGGAGATGTAGTCACCTTTATCTTCAGTTCTCAACAAGAGATGGTTGATTAGTTCGAACAACCACCAATGGTGTTACATATTCGAGCATACTTGGTCTAGATTCATCCCCCCCCAAAATGTCTAGCCTGCTCTGGCTCATTCTGGAGAAGTCCCTCTATGTTAGTATATGTTCAATGCTCGCGTGTGTGTGTGTGTGTGTGTGTGTGAAGTTAATGTGAATGCGATGAGTGAATTTGTCATGGTGTCACAAATGTGAGTGATGAGGTGGTAACCATGATTGTGAAGTCACCTATATGCGATGATTGTGAAGTCACCTATATGCGATGATGTGGCAACCAAAATGTGAGATTATTAACGTTGATGGGTTCAGGAGATACTGCTACTGCCTCTATAGCTCCGTCTAAAGCACACCACTGTGAGAAGGGACCAACACAGGCACCACAACCCAGGAAACTCAACACTAGGAGACACCGGCGCACCCAGTTGTTGATAACCCCTAGGCCTCAACTAACCCCCTAGCCACCCTAATGACTTTAGCTATGTTGACTCAAATGTCCTATATGGTTAGCATTGACCTCCAATGTCTCTAATCTATCAATTCAGAGTCTCTCCTAACTCTAGATGACAACAAAAACTACCTCCAGCAGGATACAGAAAGGCTTAGAACCTGCCTCTAAAATCAACTCTTTGTATCCTGTCCAAAATTTCCTCTCCAGAACCCAAAGTGTCCTCCACCAGCAGATGGCTTCACAAACAAGTCTCAAAACCTTTCAGAACTTGTTAGCTGACCTCATCTAACCTCTATCTAACAATATACTCTCTTGGCTAACTGCAGACTTTGTATATCTTCTGCATCTGAAATCAACAGTAGTTTTGACCCTTCTTAAAATGTCCTCCGTCAGCTACTATAAACCCCTTGAAACCTTTCAAGTAGGCAAGATACCACCTTACTAGCCCTTTACTTACTATTACCAGCTCACAGCTACCTCCGAATGAGCAGTCTCTACCCAACTACCCAAACTGACCTTGTTGACGTAGAATCACTGTCCTCTGAGTTAGCTGACACCACAAGGATCTCTAAGTACTTAAACAAAACTAGATCCAAAAGCTCTCACAAAGATAACCACAAAGAAATCAGAGAAGGACTCAAGCCCACGAAATCATCAACAACAAATTATACTATAACCATTGCTTGTTGCAAGTTTACAACTATTTGATATACGACTATAATATATTATGAGCAATCCTTGATTCATTCAAGTATTTAATAGTGTGTTTATAGGGAGGTTATGTGACACGAGTCCACCACATAGAACTCTCTCCCTCTAGCACACCCCCTGAATCCAAGTCTCCTCAACCAAATTCCTCGTCATCCTCGTCACTGTACCTACAGATGCTTCCAATTTCCAACAGCCAAAAAAACTTCTTCACAAAAGACTCTCTCCTTCCACTTAGGTGCCAGAAAAGCTCTCTTCTACGAAGTCACTCTCCTTTCTTTATCGCTTCCTTGCCTCCAAAAATAATCCCCGTCTCCTCTTTATTTAGTGCAGCTACCCTCTATCTTTATGTGTATACCTATTTCACCTTAATTTCTGCAAATAGCTGCATCATCAAGTAGCCTTCCTCCTCTATCTCCGAATCTTTCTGAAGTGTCATGATCCTGCACTAGTAAAGCTTCAATCTGTAGCCATTAACTCTCTTGACATGGAGCCGACCATCCAAATCAACAAGTTGATAAGTCCCATTCTCATAGACATGTATCACTTTAAAAGGTTCTTCCCATTTAATTTGCAATTCGGTATGAAAGGTATTATCCAACGTGCTATTGTACCTCAAAACTAGATCCCCTTCCTTGATGCCTTTATCTTTCACCTTCTCATTGAAAAGCTCAACTCTTCTGCTACTCAGTTGAATATAATGGTCCAAGGTCTCCTCCCTGGTTAGCTGTAGCTCATGAAGGTCCAATAGCCTTTCTTCATACTCATCTCTATTTCTCTCCTGATGTTTTAGTAGCAGAAACTAAAGACTAGGGATTTCCACCTCAATGGGCATCAAAGATTCTTTTCCAAAAACCAAGTGATAGGGAGAAAACTCTGTTGCTGTCCTCATGGTTGTTCTGTAAGCCCACAAAGCAGATGATACATGTAAGTCCCATTGCTTAGGATGATCTTCAAGGCACTTTGTCAACATAGTACATAACTCCCCATTAAACCTCTCAATTAATCCATTACATTATGGATAGTAAGGGGTTGAAAACCTATGGGTAATGTGCAGCTTTTGCATCATCTCTGGAATAATTTGACCCCTAAAACCAGGTCCGTGATCTGTCAATAACTCCAAGGGCATACCAAATCTTGCAAAAATATCCTCAAAGACAAACTTGGCAACTTCCTTTGTAGAAACTCTCTTGATACATCTGGCCTTAGTCCATCTAGTTAAATAATCCACCCTTGTCAAGATATAGTTCTTCCCCCTTATTGTGGTAGGTAGGGGACCAATAGCATCTAGGCCCCACTTCTCAAAAGCTCCATATGAAATGATGTTCTTCCTTAATTCATGGTGCAATACTCTTCTTCCCTGCTTCTAGACCAATGGTAAATATCCCTCCTCATACTGGGCCATACATATCGTGTTGTCAAAACCTTCCTCATAGTCAACTTCAAAGCAAAGTGACCTCCACAGACCCCTTCATGGCATGAGGCTATCATAGCAAAGATCTCTTCTCTGGTTGGAACCTTTCTTAAAATGAGATCTTTTCCCTTCATATACAGCTGATCGTTTATGACAATATACTGTAGAGCTTTTCTAATGAAACCATACCTCTGTTTTTTAGCCAAACTTGATGGTACTAGCCCAGTATGCAAGAACTCTTCAACCTCTTCAAGACTTTCCCTTCCAATGTAGGTGGGGTGGGTGGGTCATAGCCAAGACATGTGCTTCCAGTTCCTTGCCTAATCCCCCTCGTGCTAATGCATCATCAGCTTGGTTTAAACCTCTCTTAACATGTTGGATCTGCACCTCTTGGAATCTCTGTAGCATCTTTGTGATTTGAAAACACCACTCTTTAAATTTATAATTCTTAGCCTTCCAGATGGTCTGCAGTTGTCTAATCACTAATAAGTTGTACCCTTTGATGATATCAGTCTGTTAATCCTTTTTTTTAGACACTGTTGTGCAGCCCATACTCCAATGTGGTATACTCAGCTTCATTGTTGGTTTGCACTTGCAGCTTGATCCCCTCTTGGTAAACTACTATACCTTCAAAATTTAGCAAAACAATTCCACCACTGGCTACCCTTAAGCTTCTCTTGAAGGATCCATTTAAAAAAGAAGGTATGTGCATTGACCAATTTTGCTTCAGGTTCCCTCCACTTGGGTGCTTTCTTATGCTTCACTGTATCCTCCCTCAACAAATTCTTTGCTCTAGTTTGGGGGCATGACAACTAGCAAGGTACTCAAAATCTCCTTAACCTGGCTGAAAAGCTTCTTCTTACTTGTCTTGCCACATAAATGGATCCCTTTGGGATGCTTGCCGCAATGGGTACACGGCTTGAGACTGTAAATGAATAAATCTTGCAAGATAACTGACTTTGTGTGTAAATGTCATAAGCTGCTTCATAGTCTGGGGTGCTTCTAATAAGAGTAAAGCCTCCATCTTGGCAAGGTCTGCCTCAATCCCATTTTCTGACACATTTCCAAGTAAAGTGACTTTGGCGTGAGTCAAATGGCACTTGTCAAGGTTTAGCTAACCTTTCAAATCATCTATCCTTTTCAAATCCATTATGAGCTTCTCACAGTGGACCACTCTCCCACTATAGATATAGAAGTCATCTATGAATACCTGATAAAAGATCCCATATAGGGGTCAAAAACAAGGTTCATGAATCTCTGGAAGGTAGCAGGAGCATTAATGAGCCCAAAGGGAATCACCCTATAGGCAAAGCATCCCCATGGTGTAATAAAGGTAGTCTTTTTCTGATCCTCAAAGGCTATTGAAATCTAGAAATAACTAGAGTACCCATCACAAACACTGCCCAACCACACTGTCTAAGATTTCATCTTGAAATGGCAATGGGATAGTGGTCCCTCTTAGTGACACCATTCAAAGGCTTAAAGTCTACACAGACTCTACACTTTCCATTCTTCTTAGGTGTTATTACTACTGGGGAGGCCCACTCTGAATTGTCTATAGGAAAAATGAAACCTGCTTTCAATAGCTTGCTCACTTCTTCTCTTAATACCTGCTGTTACAGTACTCCTAATCTCCGCACTACTAGTTTAGCTTCAGGCTTTAACTGTATCTCATATTGTAGAGCTGCACTACCCCTAATCTCCTCAATCTCTATACTATTGGGTTTAGCTTTAGGCTATAACTATATCTCATGTTGTAGAGCTGACACCCCCCTTACTTGAGTATAGGAAGAAATGAATAAATATGGGGGCTATTGCAACATAGACGTATATTCTTTTGTTTCTATCATTGCCAAGTCCTTAGCAAGGATTTTCCCCCCCAGCCACCCTAATGACTTTAGCTGCTCACTCAGTTGTCCTCTATGGTCAACATTGACCTCCAATAGTTCTGATCTATCACTTCAGAGTCTCTCCTAACTCCAACACCCAGCTTACAAAAACCACCTCCAGCAGCGGATGTAGAAAGGCTCAAAACTTGCCTGTGAAATCAACTCTTTGTATTCTGTCCAAAAACTTCTGTCCATAACCCAAAGTGTCCTCCACCGTTAGATGGCTTCACAAACATGTCTCAAAACCTTTCAGAACTTGTTAGTTGACCTTTGTCTGACAATATACTCTCTTGGCTAACTCAGACAAGTCAAATTTTGTATATCTTCAGCATCCAAAATCAGCAGCAATTCTAACCCTTCTTAAACTGTCCACTAGCTATAAACCCCCATAAACCTTTCAAGTAGGCAAGATACCACCTTATTGGCCCTTTGCTGACTCTATTACTTGCTCTCATAGCTACCTCCGAATGATCAATCTCTGCCCAACTATACCCCCATACCCAACTATACCCAAGCTGACCTTGCTGACGTAGAATAATTGTCCTCTGAGTCAGATGACACCATAGGCATCTCTAAGCATTTAAACAAAACTAGATCCAACCCTTAGAAACAATCAGCTGAATAACTGTGTCAGACTGCTGCCTCAAACACATTGTAAAATAGTAATCCATCTATTTGTTGACAGCAATTCATAGCTCTGACTATTAGACCAAACCCAGAAACACTTCTTACCCACTCAGATAAGTCAGCTCAAGATCCCCTCACTCCCACCTGATGGTTCTGACGTTCAGTTGACATAAAACCAACTTTGTTTGTGAGACGAAATTAAACTTACCCCAGACAGCTTCATGTTCACAGCTTCTCAAAAATAAACTCTCTTTAAATAGTTTCTACAAAACCTTAAGGTAGTTGAAACTCTTAAACACCAACAACTCCACCTTCTGTGGATTTAAATCAATAGTGCAACGCGATTTAGACTCTGAACAAATTGAGGGGAAGAACAATTTGGATACAATATTTATCAGAGCAATCAAAGCTCTCACAAAGATAACCAACACAAAAAAATCAGAGAAGGACTCAAGCCCACGAAATCATCAATAACAAATTATAATGCAACCACTGCTTGTAGGTTTACAACTATCTAATACGACTAAAATATATTATGAGAAATCCTTGATTCATTCAAGTATCTAACAGTGGTGTTTATAGGGAGGTTATGGGACACGAGTCCACCACATAGAACTCTCTCCCTCCAGCACACCCCCTGCTCTGAACTGAATCCAAGTCTCCTCAACCAGATTCCGTGTCGTCCTCGTCACTATACCTACAGATGCTTCCAACTTCCAACAGCCAAAAAAACTTCTTCACAAAAGACTCTCTCCTTCCACTCAGGTGCGGGAATCTCTCTTTTCTGCAAAGTCACTCTCCTTTCTTTATTGCTTCCTTGCCTCCAAAAATAATCCCCGTCTCCTCTTTACTTAGCGCAACTACCCTCTATCTTTACGTGTACACCTATTTTACCCTAATCTTTCTAGCTTTTTTCCATGCCACGGAAGCTAGTTATAGCTTATTATATCCCGCATATATATCCATGCCTAAAACCTACATTCCCTAAGGTCCCTGGGTGGCCATATCTTATTGTTTTTATTATCCTCCTGGGGTTGGGGTGAGCATCCCATGAGCATATTCTTTTGGCCCCCAAAAAATTTCTATGAATGTGATGATGTGGCTAACTAGAATGTGAAACCACTTTTTGATGAGGTGGCAACCAATGGTGATGTAAACTTTTTGTGAACTCACTTATTTAATGATGATGTGGCAACCATTTTTTGAAGTTACTTGCACAATTCTAATTTTGTGGGGTATGTGTGATGATATGGCAACCAAAATGTGAAGCCAATTTGTGTGTGGAGAAATGCCAAGCCTATTCCTCTCTTCTCTCCCCTTCACCCTCAAGGCTAGCCAATCCCAAATCCAAAGGTACACAAGGCAAAATGGCAAAATACAATGGAAGATTTCTCTATAGTTGACTCTCGTAACTCTTTCCATAATCCCACTCTCCTTCCTAGCATATCATCAACAAGCGTTATCCCCTCCCCCTCATGAGCCCATCCTCAAGCATTAACCTCTCCCCCTCATGAGCCCATCCTCAAGCATTAACCTCTCCCCCTCATGAGCCCATCCTCAAGTGTTATCCTCTCCCTCTCATGAGCCCATCTCTCTTCTCTTCTTAGCTGCATGCCCTCTGTTTCACTACACCCTAGTATGAGATTTCATCCCTCCCTATACTCTAGCTTCGCTACACCCTAGTATGAGATTTCACTCCCTCCCCTGACTCTAGCTTCACTACACCCTATTATGAGGTTTCCCAAAGCTCACTCCTTTAATCAAGAGAACCCTATGCAAGATTTCTCCTTCACTCAAGAACCCTATGCAAGCTCGCTTCTTCACTCAAGAGAACCCTATGTAAATCTCAAATTGGAAGCAAACTCATGCAAGAACTAACATGGCAAGAGCTCATATGAGAGATAAAGCACTCACAAGTACCATGCAACAAGAAATACTAAGAGAGAATTACCACAAGGAGGGCACATTAAGAAGAGTGCACATGAGGGAAAAAGGGTAAAGCTGAAAATGGCATGTAAAAGCTGAAAATGGCATGTAAAAAGTGCATTGAGTGTAGAGGTTACAACTTAAATTATTGGCAATTTCGCAGCAAAACACTTGTTTGCTTCCCCAAAACAAACTTATTCCATAGTCCACTCTTTAATTCCTTATTCTTTTAAATTTTAATTTAGTAAACACATGACTAGGCATCCCCTGTGGCATTATGAGCGCTTAGTAACATTACGATTACCCATTTCATTGAAGCTTCAAGCCAAAAATGCCTTTTTATCATGTTGTTGGGTTTTGACTTTTGGGTGTTGGGAACCCATTTTTCATTCATGTAGACATTTAATCCACCTTAAATTAGTGTATTTGGCCATTTTATTGGTGTTTTTCATCATGTGGACCTATCTTTAGTGCCCCTCCATTAATTGACACCACTCATGGACTCCAATACTTTTGTAAAAGCTTTATATTTTTGCGCACATTCATCTTGTAAATGATCCTTCCATCCTTGGCATCAACAATATCCACTTCCCTTGTTGATATTTGACTCTTTTCTCCCATTTACTTGGTCAAAGTGTCAATGACCTTTAAATCTATTGATTCACGCTGCTAGAAGAGACATGTAGATGACTCCTCTGGAGGGAGTTGGGGTTCTCTCTAGGAAGTATACATGCCAACAAGGACTAGTCTAGCTCACCACCTAGATGTGCAAGCCTTCTGCTTACCACTGTCAAATGTTCTAGACTATCTTGGACTGCATGACCCTTCAAGTCGGTCACACTCTCTCACTCACACTACACTACTTTAATAACTCATAGTAAAACAGACTAGATATGAGCCCACAACTTCTTCATTATTTATAAGCTTATCTGCATGACCCTTCAAGTCGGTCACACTCTCTCACTCACACTACACTACTTTAATAACTCATAGTAAAACAGACTAGATATGAGCCCACAACTTCTTCATTATTTATAAGCTTATCTAATACACGGACTATCTTCCTCTCAGATCACATAAGAGATGTAACCTACAAGATATGCTACTCTCAGCTCTCAGGGTAGATTCTTTTACAATGAACTCTCTATGCACTAAATGGGTTACAACCTCTACTAAATGCTACCTCATTATCGACATTGTCATGATATCGATTACAAGCAAGATCTTTTGATCTAGAGTTTATTGAGAAGGAGAGAGCTAAGATAAGAAGGAATTCATATTCCTCTTGTGAGCTTATCCCTTGGGCAAAGAATACAATAAGACAACTCCTAGGTAAGAACTCGTACATGAGACAAGTCTTTGGCACTACCTCCTAGGTAAAGCATCCGAGAAAATAAGCTAGGCATAAAAAGAATACAAGTGTTTTGGCACGACCTCTTAGGTGAAGCATTCGAGATAACCCAGGCATAAAAAGAAAACATTAAACTAAAAGGCAGTTAGTGAAGATGAACACACTCATGCTTGAGGAAACAAAGGGGAGGGGTGGCATAAGGTCCCGAACTATTCCATATACAAAAATAAATCCTCCGTAATGCAAGGTAGGAGGTGACAGGTTTGCTTGAGTAGCTACAAAATCCAAGGAATGGGGATGGGGGTACTTATCGGAGTGGAGGGGATGGGATGCTAGGATCTATGGAGAGGATAGGGATGGTCAATGGTGGTTGGTAGGAGGGGAGGGGATGGTCGGTGAGGAGGATGAGAGGGGGTGGTCAGTGGGGGGAAGGATATGATTTTTATTCTCTTTTTTTATTGAAAAACAACGAGAGAGAGAGAGAGAGAGAGAGAGAGAGAGAGAGAGAGAGCTTCTTCATCTTCATCTTCTTTTGTTTTTGTTGTGTTTTTTTTTCAAGAGAGAGACCTTGATTACAAACCAACAATGAATAAAAGCAACCTGATTTTCCACAAGGATCTTAACCCGATCCCAGCAAGAGAGACAAGAGAGCTGCTAGCACATATAAGATAGTATTCTTTGCTCGATGAACTGGGTTCAAGCTAGCTTGCCCCCCCAAACCCCCACACAAAACGGTGGTCGGGCCTAGCACACATGTTAATGTGGACCTAATGAGCAACTGGATCACTACTAGCTTGCATTGGCATTTCGTGACTTTGATGCTAAATATACCTGCTTACCCTCAGCTTGCTCTTCCTTAATTAAATCAAAAGCTCAGCATAAACTGGCCTCCTTCAGAAGGCAAAATCAATGGCAAGTTCATTAATACCAGTAGGTGTGCTATTGGCAGCTACCACGGTGCTGCAGGTGGTATTGAGTGCCCTATAACCTCTTTAATGCTCTATCCATGTAGGGAAGTGGAAATCCATCTTTGACGGCGACTACGTGGTTCAATGGTCAGCGATGGTGGGAATCTCCACATTTGTCATATCTACCTCTTCTAGTATTTGTGGGTCATAGTAGGGCTATGTTTTTATTTGAAAAGTCACCTACCCTCTTTTTATTTGAAAAGTAACCTACCCTCTCCTCTACGTAGGTAGATTGAAGCTCATCTAATAGGATGGGGTTGTTATTTTGCAGCTACATGCATGAGAAAAAGAGAGAGAAAGATGATGTTAGTTGTGTGCAAGTAGGAGAGAGAGAGAAAGTGGTTGCTTGTTAGTGCTTGGCTAGTGCACATGTGGGAGAAAAAGAGATGGAGGTGGTTGCTATTGGGGGTGGGAGAGAGAGAGAGGTGGAGAGAGATGGCCTACTATCAGGTGCAAGAGGGAGAGAAAGAAGGAGGTGGTTGGTGTAGAGAGAGAGAGAGAGAGAGAGAGAGAGAGAGAGAGAGAGAGAGAGAGAGAGAGAGAGAGGTTGTGAGGGGGAGAGAGAGAGAGAGAGGTGGAGAGAGATGGCCTACTATCAGGTGCAAGAGGGAGAGAAAGAAGGAGGTGGTTGGTGTAGAGAGAGAGAGAGAGAGAGAGAGAGAGAGAGAGGGTGCGAGGGGGGAGCTTGGACGAGTTCAGTTTGTAAGTAATCTCCAAGATGTGCTTTTCTAGCTTCCTATCTTTTATAGAGGATGTAACCACTTCTTTCTTCTTAGCCAAATCTGCAGCCATCTTCCTCCTAGTTTCCTTCATACTAATTATGATATGCACATGCATATGAAACTTTAGACTTGCCACTAAATTGGAATGTTTGTTTTGAAAAACATGAAGATTCCTAAATAACCTGATAGTCCATAAATAACTAGGTCCATAAATAACTAGGTCTGATAGTATTTCATAGTTTTGTAGAACAACTAGGATCTTCTCCAAGAAGAATTTCTTTCCATGAAAGGGCATGTAAGTGGACCGGTCTTATGCACTAATGAAGAAAATGCAAGGCATCTTGAATTTTCTCATAGGTGAGAAAGATGCGAGGAATGGATTCAATGTCCCTCTTGTATATCTAACATCGGCCATTGCCTATATCAAACTTCAAAGATCTACTACTAGTCCAGACTGTAAGAATATGGCACAGTGGAAATAGATACAATAAGAGAAAGTACACTAAACAATGCAATAGAGAGAATGGAAAGAATTTTAAAATTTTGATTATACCAAATAAGAGATAGGTACAATATGATGGTGATGTCCACCCGTGCGCTCTAGTGTAGAGCATAGATGGTGATCTAGACAGACTCTGGATGGAGGGCGCACTGAGAGCATAAGGAATATATGCTCACAAGCATTGGATGCCTTTGCTTGTGCCAACTATGTCCATTTATAGTGTTACAGGTAGTGCAGTGGACACGTCCACGACATGGGCGGCTACGCTGCATTGACGCGGCTCACCGCTTGCGTATTCATATCGCATCCGCACCGACCACTGCCCACTAATGATGAACTTAGTTTTGAGGGAATATTCTAGGAAATATTCCTTATACCATTTCGGGCCCCAGCTAACGCTTGTACCCCTCATCATCTCCTAACCATCAACGGTCACAACTACGATACCTTCCAGCATTTAAGTTGGCGTTCCCACTTAAGATATGTGCACCAATGGCTTCTCCTCATAGTGGGGGCCATACAAATGTGCACCACACATCAATGTGAGATACATGCTCACACACACACACATCTCCCAAGTTGCAAGCATACCTATGGAACTCAATTTGGATTTTCTTGAGATTATGAACACTTGTGCAAGAAGGTTCCAAGGATGGACTAGATGTTAGTTAGTGCAAGTTGATGGAGAATAGGAGTTGAGTGTGCACGAGTAGGAGTAAATTATGGTTTTGTCCATTCCATTAGTATGTTGTCGCCATTTCCATTAGTATGTTGCTAGCTCTTCTAGGTGACAAGTAAAAGAGGGAGAAACGAGTAGATCTAATGGGTCATTTTAAGCCTCGTCTAGCTCACTATAACAATGTAATGGCATGCACAATGCACAACTACTGACCACAAACTTAAGGAAAGATACTTGCGTGCCTGCGATCGAGCGACGAAATGATTG